>NC_142029.1:73468056-74694842 GCF_982192425.1 Myodes glareolus | reverse complement strand
TACCATGCCTGACTGGGCTGAGATTTTCATATGATATGGCAGAGGCTGTGGTAGCTAAGACTGCACCCACAAGTCTGACTTTGAGACCCAGCCCTGCTTTTTCTGCTGACTGCTGCAGCCAACAAGCAGGCCTTCTCCACTCTCCTGCAGGCTTCAGAAAGAACCTATTCATAACAGGTCCCTCCCTAGAGGGAAGGGCAGAAGCTGAGGAAAGTTCTGGGCTTGCTGCCTTTGTCCAGGGTGTGGGTAACCAGGGTCTTGCCCATTCAAGAGGTTAAGCCCTTGAGACCTAGACCAAGGGGAGGAGTCCTTCTGAAAGAGCTGAGTGTGGTCCCAGCACTTTGAAAGGTTGAGGCTGGAGGACTATAGTGTGTTTGAGGACAGTCTCGCCTGCACAGTGGGTACTGAGCCAACTAGGGTTACATAGAGAGACCCTGCCTCAACAAGTCTCCCAGGTCCCCTCTCCACCAGAGGAGGAGGAAACTTTACTAGAAGAAAGAAACCTGGCAGGAATGTGGACAGTGACTGCTATGTACCCCGAAGGCATTTTCCAACTTTGTAGCAAAAGCTCTTGAGTGTCAACTTCCTGTCTCAGCCCCAGGTGTTCATTTATTAGGGATTTCTAACAGGGTCTTACTGTGAAACCCAGGATACCCTTGAATTCATGATCTTCCTGCTTCTGCCTCATAGCACCTAGGAATATTAACATGTACTGCCATGCCTGACACCAGGCAAGGGCCACATTTAGAGGGTTGCTTTCTTGCCCACGGCCCAAGTTAGTACACAGAAAGTACTAAGCAGCCTGTAGCAGAGGCTCTGATCTTGAAGCTTAAGTTCCTTCGCCCCCAGGCTTCCCTGAAGGTCCTGGCCTATAGTATACCTTTTAAATGCTCTGGGGCTGGGAGTAAGCCCTGAAGTCAGTATCCAAGTGTTTCTTTTGAGTTTCTGAGTATTTACTGGCAGATTGAGCAGGGTCAAAAATGAGAGAGGAAGTGAAACCCAACTGGCACATGGAAATCCCATACTGATTCTCCGAGTGGTGGGCCAGTTGCTTGGAGAGCTTGCAGTGAAGTAATAACTCTTGTTATTCTCAGGGCCTCAGACCCAGGCCTATTGAGATGTGCTGGCTGACATGATTATTGAAACAAGGTTCAAAAACCTCAGAGCAGGGGCTAAGGGCTTAGCCTAGTGGCAAAACGCATGGTTAGCATACATGAGTTAATCCCTGGACTTAATTACTACAATTATTCCCTCCCATCCCTCAAAAACAGATGAGAGTAGTAAGCTGCTAATGAACTTTCTGGACTTACTTGGCCCATTTGTACAGTGACATGGTCCTGTTATATTTCTCAGGCTAACCTGTATTTGGAACTCCTATGCCTAGGCCTCCCAAGTAGCTGGGATTTGTTGCTGCCCCTGCTGTGGCCTAGTTCAACCATGCTGTGCTTGTACAGGCCAGCTATAATTTTGCTTATTTACCCATTAATTTAGAAGGCTACTTGGGACATAGTATATGCTTTTTAAATATTTGTGGGGACGACTAAATATTAAAGCTGCTCCCTGGAAGAGTGCTCCTGTAGGACTGGTGTGATCGTGCCAGTGGACAGCGCTCTGATGAAGCGGCCTTGGCCCGCGGGCTTTCAACCAGGACGTCTGACATTCAGGGCTGGCCATATTTCTTTTTTTTAAAGACATAATTTGTTAAAGAAATGCAAAACATATAATTGTAGGATGCTATTTATTTATTTATGATACTGGGGGCTGAACCCACAGTTTTTGTGTATGTTTCTTTATAAGTATCTTCACCTGTGTTTATGAGTCAGGTACATTTGCTACAGCATGCATGTGGAGGTCTGATGATTAACTTCAGAGTCAGGTTTCTCCCTTCTCCTTCCACCTTATGGGTCCCAGGGGTAGAATTCAGGTCATCCAGTATCATGGCAAGCACCTGCATCCTCTGACTACCTTGTCCACCCATTATGCATTATAAAATACTTCAATTTCATTTGTTATTGTTTGTGTGCCTGTGTGTGAGAACACAGGCCAGATGTGTGACGGTCAGGGCATAAATTTGTGGAGTCCGTTCTCTCCTATTCATGTGGGCTCCTGGTGTGAGCTCAGGCCAGGCTATTACATGGCAGGTGCAGTTACCCACTAAGCCATCTCAGCTCAGTCTTCATCCATGTTTTTCTGTTTATGTCTGAAATTGGAATATATACCTCTTATATAGTGTCATTCCTGAATTCCCTACTTTTATGTCCCTTAAATGTTATTAAGAATCCATTTTTAATGGCTTCACAGTGGTGCATCTCACCACTCCTTCACTGTGGACAAGCAGTTTCTTTTGAGCTTTCTCAAGATTACGGGATGCGAATTTTGCTGCATATATATATATTTAAATGTTTCCAGGATACAGTCCCAGGGGTGGAATGACTGGATTAATGGGTATAAAGCTCTTTTAAACCTCTAGAAATATAGCGCCAAAATATTTCCTCGAAAAGTTTTTGCCAATTGACACTAAAGATCAGAATCTTTCTGTGGGCTTTGTTAAAACAAACAGGGGCACGCCTTTAGTTCCAGTACTTGGGGAATGCAGAAGTTCAAGTGAGTTCAAGGCCAGCCTGGCTTAAAGAGAAACCTTGTCTCGAAAAACCAAACAAACAAACAAAAATAGCCTCTGCAAAGAAGGGAAATAGCTCCTAGGTTGGAAGGCATCTTTGTCCTGGCAACAGTGTGACCCTGTAGTGGGAGGGGAGCGGCTTTTAGTGGGCAGGTGGTTACAAAAAAATGAAGCTAGGATTAATGGCTTGGGGGGGAGAATTCCTGCTCGGGCAAAGAACATCTGTCATCAAGACCCAGCACTTAACTGGGCGCTGTGAATTTCGCCCGTTGTGCCATTACTAGGCAATAGAGGCAGGAGGAGGACCAGAAGTTCAAGGCCCTCAAGCTTACACAATCCGTTCCAGGCCAGCCTGGGCTATGTGAGACCCTGTCTCAAAAAAACAAAAATCGCTGATCACAAAAACAAGAATACAACACCTAGTGGTCCTTCAATAAAAAAGAAAGAAAGTCACTCCAGGCACTCGCAGGTCGGCAAAGGAGGCAACGAGCATGGGAAGCAGTTGGAGGCGGCCTGGCCCTTTAAACCCGAGTCGGTTTCCCCTGACGTCACGGGCGGGCGCAGCCCCGCTGTTTACCGCGGCGCGGCGCCTGGTGGACCAGAGTTCTGCGCCGCGTCCGCCGCCCTTAAAGGGCCCGCGTCCGGGAAGCCTCGGGCCAGGGCCACCGTCGCCTCCGCTCTCCGGGCGCGAGCTGACGCCGGGTCTCCGGCTGGGCTGGGCCGGACCGGGGTTGCGGGTCGCGGTGCCGCCCACGCGAGCGGGGGTCCGCGTGAGGCCCAGGAGCGGCTCCAGGGAGGGGACGCGTCCTATCTCCGGCCGGGGTTAAAGTTCTGGTCCTGGTGAGATGCTGGAAGCTGCTGCGGCAGCCGCTACGCGCCCGGTCGCCGTCCTGTCGCCAGCCCCCGCCGCCCCGGGCCATGTTCGCCCGGAGTCTGCCCTTGTGCTTGCTCCTGGTGGTCGCAGTCGAGAGTCACCTGGGGGCTCTGGGGCCCAAGAACGTCTCGCAGAAAGACGCGGAGTTTGAGCGCACCTACGCGGACGACGTCAACAGCGAGCTGGTCAACATCTACACCTTCAACCACACCGTGACCCGCAACCGGGTGAGCGCGGGGCTCCACTGCGGCAGGGCGGCTGAGAGGGTGGGCGCCCAAGCCGGCCTTGATGTCATCCCTGCCCTCTCCGCCAGCTTCCGAGCTGCCCTCCCCTTGCCGAGGCCTCGTTCCCACCAGCTTTCCCTGCAGCTCCAGCTGGGCAACTTAGAAAGTTCCCTGCCACCAGCTGTGATCTGGACAGGTCTACCCTGCTCTCAGCCTGGAAGCTGTGTGTGGTTGGAGTGAAGGGGAAACTGGTTTCTACCGGGCTTGCTCAGACAACTCCAGAAGGGGCCAACTTAGAACTGAAAGACTCTGCTCCAGCAAGTTTTACTGCTAAACTTCACAGGGCGGTGAAGGAGGCAAACCTGCCTGCCTCAGAAAGCCAGCTGGCCTTGTACATTGAAGATGACAGAGATAAGGCCCTCCGCAAGCTGAGTGGCAAGAGAAAGGGAGTTTGTTTCGAGTTCAGAAATGGCTCTGATTTCTTACTCATTTCTCCCCAGTAGTGAAAGTAGAAGGCGGGGTAGCCGGGCGGCGCAGGCAGAGTGCTGCCTGGCTGTGTGGCCTCCTGCTCTCCCTCCTAGGCCAGAGCTGGATCTACTGGGAAGCTGTGGAGTTGAGAATGAGGCATCTGGGCTTTTCTTTGGGATAGAGGAGGGTTTGGTTTCTGGCAGGTCAGAATCCATTTCCCTGATCATCCTAAAAGTAGCACCTACCCCTTGGGGGAAATGCTACCCCTTCCTAGATTTGGTTTCCACAGCCTAGGGAGTAGTAACATTCTTGTGATTTGTCACTTAAACTCTCACTGTCCTGTGTGGCCTCATCCACAGCAAAGGGTGGCTTATTTAGAGGGGAGAATTGAGGTTCCAAGGTAAAGTCACTTCACAGCTTGGCCCTTGGTCAGAAATAGAGTGCAACTTGGATTTCAACAGTCTCTGCACTGTTCCTGTCCACCCCTCCCTGCAGGGCTCTGGCCTCCAGAGTAGCTGTGGAACCGGAGCTTCTTGCTGGCTTCCTAGTTCACAAGAGGAAGATTGAGGACAGTTCTTGCTCTTCTCTGTCAGTGTGTGCCTGGGCACGTGTGTGCGCATGAGGGCTAGCCTGGAACTCTCTTAAGGTCTTTTCTGCATATCCTGCAGTTGTCCCGGACCTGCTGCTCTACTGACTGCACATCTTCCAAGAGCAGGCAAACGACACCAAGCCTCATGTCCCTCGTTGTCAGCCATTTCTCGAGACAGGGCTTATTCCCACACAAGCAGGCCAGGATGGATAACCTAGGGCAGAGCAGGGCATGCAGTCTGTAGTGTCATGTGTTTGAGGGACAGAGGGGCTGAGTGTGAGTGAGGACACTTCTTGTCGTCCGCAGACTGAGGGCGTGCGAGTGTCTGTGAATGTCCTGAACAAGCAGAAAGAGGCGCCTTTGCTGTTCGTGGTCCGCCAGAAAGAGGCTGTTGTGTCCTTCCAGGTGCCCCTAATCCTGCGAGGGCTGTGAGTAGGACCTGGGGATGAAGGGAGGGGCGGCCTAGCCAGGCCTTGAAGGGAGTCTCACCCAGGAGATCCTTCTCTTTCTCCTCCCTGTTCCCTGAGCCCAGCATCTTGGGAGGTATGGGGACCCGGTGGCAAGAACTGGAGCCTCATTTCCCTCTAGTGCCAGGCTGGCTGGGACTAGTCACACCTTCTCTGTCTTGGACTGTAGGTATCAGCGTAAGTACCTCTACCAAAAAGTTGAACGAACTCTGTGTCAACCCCCCACCAAGAATGAATCTGAGGTCCAGTTTTTCTATGTGGATGTGTCCACCCTGTCACCAGTCAACACCACTTACCAGCTCCGAGTCAACCGTGTGGACAATTTTGTACTCAGGTAATAATCAGGGTCAAGTGAGAGGACCACAAAGCCTCAGGCTTTTTCCCAAGAGTTGGGAGTAACTGCGGGGTTCTTCTCTGCCCTATAGGACTGGGGAGCCGTTTACCTTCAATACCACTGCAGCCCAGCCCCAGGTAAAATCCCTTGTCCAAAATGCGGGTCTCTAGCCAGGCAGTGGTGGCGCATGCCTTTAATCCCAGCACTCATAAAGCAGAGACAGGCATATTTCTGTGAGTTCAAGGCCAGCCTGGTCTACAAAGTGAGTTCCAGGACAGCCAGGGCTATTATACAGAGAAACCCTGTCTCAAACCCCTCCTCCCCAAACCATCCAACCAAACAAACACACAAAAAAAGGGAATCTCTTAGCCTGGCATTGTGGCACATGCCCTTAATCCCAGTATTTGGAAGGCAGAAGGAAGTGGATCTTTGAGCTCAAAGCCAGCTTGGTCTACATAATATATTCCAAGCCAGCCAGGGCTACACAGGAGTCCTGCCTCAATATAGCCACAACAACCAAAAGAAAATAGGGGAGTCTTGAACATGAGAGCAGGAGTAGTCATTGGGGTAGCTAAGGCTACCAGGTCTCTCAGAACTCCTGTGTGGATAGACGGGTTGACACAGTGCAGTGACAGGATCTAGATGCTGTCTTTCCCACTCGACCTCTCATGCACTGTCCTGTGTGCCCAGCTGAGGTTGCAGGAGATTGGCGCTCAGGGTCATGCAGAAGCGGGCTACTCATGGTCAAGGCTCTTCTCTCCAGGTAGCTTCATTGCCTGAACCTTTGTAGGAGACTTCTTAGAGGGGCAGGGAGAGCACCCTCCTGAGACAGCATCCTCCCCTTCCTATGTTCTCAGTACTTTAAATATGAGTTTCCTGATGGCGTAGACTCTGTAATTGTCAAGGTGACTTCCAAGAAGGCCTTCCCCTGCTCAGTCGTCTCCATCCAGGATGTCCTGGTAAGTTGTCTTTCATTTTATTCTTCACCAGAAAGTAGTTGGGACATTAGAAAAAGGGGACAGGGCCCAGTTCCGTGTCCATCTGCCTCTTCTTTCCTTCCCCTGTAGTGCCCTGTCTATGATCTAGACAACAACGTGGCCTTCATTGGCATGTACCAGACTATGACTAAGAAGGCAGCCATCACTGTGCAGGTAGGAATGCCCGTGACCTGAGAGATGGGACTAGCTGATGAACTGAAAGCCTTCCCACATCCTGCACTTGTCTTTCTACCCATTCCTGCCTTACACGAGGGCTTGTTAAACTTCTCACTGTGATCTTTGTGCTTAAGAAATTTCTCCACTGAGCCATCTCACTGGCTCTTAGTTTTGTTTTTTGTTTTCAGTCAGCAAGGGATTTTATTCAGGAGGGATGTGACAAGGTCTGCTCTAGAGGAGCGGCAGAGGCTCACTCAGCAGCACACCCCTGTCTATTGCTGCCAGTGCTGAGGGTTCCGCTCTGCATAAATGAAGAGTGCAAAGTGGCAGAAGCACATGAGGGCCATTTTAGAAATCGTTGCACTCCTGCTTTAACAACACATATCCTAAAATTGGAAAGGGGGCTGGAGAGATGACTCAGTGGTTAAGAGCACTGGCTGCTCTTCCAAGAGAACCCAGGTTCAATTCCCAGAACCCACATGGCAGTTTACAACTGCCTGTAACTCCAGTTCTAGGGGATCTGACACCCTCAATGTCCATAAAATAAAATAAATTAGAAAGAAGGAAAATTGGAATGGTACAGTGATCAGCATGGTCCCGGTGAAAAGATAACATGCAAATTTGTGAAGCGTTCCCTAGTTTTAAAAGAAATTGTTGAAAATATTATCCTAATCCCAAATCAAAACTCACTGAGTCTTTTAGCCATGCAAAACAGTTTTTTAAACCAAACATTCTACCTAACATAGTCCAACCCCAAATTGTGCGGACTGTCCTCACATGCTTGAGCTATGAGGGCAGAAAAGTACTTAGATGCTGTCTTTTCTGTTACTAAACCATCATGTTTCTACGAGAGCAGAAAACTTGGTGTGTGTAGTAAAAACTCTGCAGTTCAGAGCGTACAATAGTCCATCCAGGCTGGCTTTCAGACAGTGTTCCTTGACTTCCTGTGGTGTGATGGCATGCATGGTACAAAGTGCACTTGTGTGTTGAGAACCAAGGCTGAGGTGACGTCACCCGATACAGGGTGAGTGCCTTTAGAAGCACCTTGGGTGCAGTATGCCTTCAACTCTGAGTAATTTTTCATTGTCACACATTCAGAAACCTTTTACTATTGCTGGATTCTTCACCCCCATATTCCATTCCTGTGATTTTGGTTCTCTGATGTGAGTGGAGTCCTGTCTTCTGGCTGGTGCCCCAGACATGCTGTGTGGGTCACATGCTCGTTCACTTGTTCACCTGATTGGAGTGTGGGTACAGGTTTGGGCTCCAGCCCTGACTTCACAAAGATAATGGCAACACTTCTCCTGTGGGTGTGGCTCCGTGGTCGAGCATCTGCCTGCCATTTGAGAGGCCATGTATTAGACCCTCAGCATCACAGAAATGTGAGGGAGGGGAATCTTTGCAAGGATTAAGTAAAATTATATACAGGAAGAACTTAGAGTATCTGGTCCAGTTCCTACTCAGAAAAGAGTGGTGGTGATGATGATGGTCATCACTGTCTTTGTCCTCCTCCTCCAGCGTAAAGACTTCCCCAGCAACAGCTTTTATGTGGTAGTGGTGGTGAAGACCGAGGACCAGGCCTGCGGAGGGTCCTTGCCCTTCTACCCTTTTGTGGAAGGTATGTTTCATGCAATGGCTGGGGTGGGTCAGGCTCAGTGGCTTCCCAGGAAACAGAGGCGTCTCCAGGGCTGTTGGTGGATCTGATGGGATATGAGTTTGAGGCCCTAGACTCTCTGAGGCTAGGTTCCATCAACCCTAGCTAAGTTCCAGTCAGCCATTTCTTTTCCACTTTGATATTTTCCTTCCAGATGATCCGGTAGATCAAGGGCATCGTCAGAAAACCCTGTCAGTACTGGTTTCTCAAGCTGTCACATGTAAGTGTGGGTACCCGAGAAAGACCTCCCTGCTTCTTCGTCTCAGACCCAGGAAAGCAAGTGTTCCTTGAATGGGAAGGGTGGCGAGGACCCTCCTACCCAGCAGGCGCTGGGGCAGAAAGGAGTGTTCTGAGCAGTCTTCCACCCGACCCGGTTGATCCCAGGGTCAGTGGCCAAACTGAAGAGCAAGTTCTCATTCATTCCCTGCCACTTAACAGTGGAATCTCTGTCCCCTGTCTCTATTTTTTACAGAAATAGTAAAATCTGAGCTGGGTGGGGTGGCACACACCTTTAATCCCAGCACTTGGGAGACAGAGCCAGGCCATAGGCTTATCTTCGTGAGTTCAAGGCCAGCCTGGTCTACGAGCAAGTTCCAGGACAGGCTCCAAATCTGCACAGAGAAACCCTGGGGGGGGGGGGAGAAAAGAAAAGAAATCTGTTGCATCAGATATATTCAGTTGTGAGATTTAACCCGGAATTAGAGTATTGGGCCCCTAGTCACTGCTCAGCAATGTCTATTGAGTTATTAAATTGAGGGCGTCCTTTCTAAACTAGGGAATATAAGATCAAGATAAGGAGCTTGGCACAATAGCACACCCCTCTTTAGTCCCAGCAGTTAGGAGGTGGACACAGGAAGATCAGTAGATCAGACTCATCCTTGGTTATGAGTTCAAAGCCAGTTTGAACATGAGACCTTGTCTAAAAAAACAGAAACAAAATAGACAGCAATAAAAACAACTGGGGCTGGAGAAATGGCTCAACTATTAAGAGCACTGGCTGACTTTCCAGAGGACCCAAGTACTAATCGTAACACATGGCAGCTCACAACCATCTGTAGCTCTAGTTCTAGGTGATCTGATGCTCTGTTTTGGCCTCCACAGACACCCATGTGATGGTGCATATACATAACATGCAAGCAAAGTACTCACGCATAAATCAAAGATGCATTTTAAACAAGCAGTTATAAACCTGTTATACACACTAAGTAAATCAAGAGCAAGATAAAGGCTTGTGCTGGAAGGAAGAGCCACCTCTTCTGTGACTTATTTACTCAGTACTTATTGTGCCCCCATGTATGCTAGGAGTGCAGCTCTTAGGAAGCCCTTAGGTGGGGACCAGGAGGGCTCTGGAAGGTCCTGAGGGCTGGGATGAAAAAAGGGCAGGTCACTGTGGGAATAATGTACAACACAGGAGGCCACCTCGAGGGTACCCTCTCTGAGCTGTGGTTTGAAGGTTAGGTCAACATGGATTTTCTAGAAGTAGGAGCGACAGTTCTAGGAAACCACATGAGCAGGCGAGAGTTTGGTGTTTGGAGCAGTAGCCAGGTATTGGTACTGCTGGGCATTGCCTTCAGGAGAGGAGGAGCCAAATCCCAATGGTCCCTGGGCATCCAGAGGCAGCATGGGAAGGATTGCTGTGTTCTCACTCCTTACCTTCCTGTTTCCTTCCCCGTAGCTGAGGCCTACGTTAGTGGAATGCTCTTCTGCCTGGGCATATTTCTCTCCTTCTACCTGCTGACCGTGCTCCTTGCCTGTTGGGAGAACTGGAGGTAAGGTGGAATTCCTGGGCTGTTCCCTTCTCTGGAGCAGTTGGGCAGGGGGCACGGAAGAGAGAATGTGGTGGGATCCCAACTGGTCCATGGTGATCTTATAGTTAATTGTCTTCAGGGGCAGGCAGGTACTTGTTGGGATCTGTGGTCCATGGTCCATTTGTTTGTAAACAGACTTATTCCATCATTCCTTCCCAAGCTGGGGACACCCTATTATTCCCTGGTGTGGGAGAAACCCAAGATTCAGGAGTTAAATGTATACGATAGAAGGACGGTTAGCCTAGCCTAGGTTAGGGCCTCATTCTGCCTCAATTGTCCTCTGAATTCCTGCAGGCAAAGGAAGAAGACACTGCTGGTGGCCATAGACCGAGCCTGCCCAGAAAGTGGTATCTCTGGGGAATGGGGTGGGTGGATCTGCTGTGGGAAGAAGGGAAGCAGGGATGGGGAAGGGAAGGGTCAGAGGAGGGCGGATTGGTGGCTTCTTCATACATATTCAACCTAGAAGTAACATTTCACAAGTGGAAACAGGCTGGGGTCTTGGCTCACCCCTCCATAGATATCCTGGAAACTTTCCTGTGGTCTAGCTACACCGCCAGCCTGCCTCAGGCAGTGCCGCTCAGCTCAGTCTCAGGTTGTTAACTTTCCATTCTCTCTCTCTCTCTCCCATCACTTTTCCCTCCTGCTTGGACCTCTCAGCTTCTCTCCTTGGTAAGCTCCGGGTGCTGTGGGCAGAGGAGCTGCTGCTGGGGGAGGAAGCGAAGCATAAGGACCGTCTAGGGAGGTCCTTGGGCACCATATGCCTTTTCCTTGGCGGCTGAGATGTGTTGTTTCCTTGACCATCCTCTCTCCATTTTTTTTTTAATTAAAAGTTTTTTTTTAGACAAGATCTCATTTATAGCTCAGGCTACCCTGAAACTGACTCTAGTCCAAACTCGTCTCAAACATGTAGCTCTCTTGCTGTCTTAGCTAGGCTGGTGCTGTGAGTACAGGCATGAGCGACTATGCCCAGTTTGTTCCTGCTTTTAGGATATAGGGTGGCATGTTTGCTTTGAGTTGACGTGGTTGTCGAGCAAGGTGGGTTTGGGGATCTGTCTTTTCTTTTACTGCTGGCATGGCTTCTCTGCAGCTGTCTTTTCCAGCTTCTCCCTTCTCTTACCCCCTGGCTTTTGGCTTCCCCTTGCTCACAGGCCTAAGAGGACCTTGACTTCTCATTGCAGGTCATCCTCGGGTCTTGGCCGATTCGTTTCCTGGAGGTGCCCCTTACGAGGGTTATAACTATGGTTCCTTCGGTATGTGTCAAAGTCAAGACTGTATTTGCCAGTGCCCAACCACAGCTGCTTCTGCTGCCACCTCCTGTTGGCCATGCCCTTGCAGCTACTCAGGGCTCTCTAGGAACAGATCTAGAGTCTCATTCTGAGGTCACTCGCACCTGCCTCACCACTTTTTCCTGCCTGCAGACAATGGTTCCGGATCTACCGATGGACTGGTTGAAAGCACAGGTTCAGGGGACCTCTCTTACAATTACCAGGGTGAGTGGGCCTGGCAGTGGGCTGTGTGCTACAGGGCTGCTGTTGACTAGGTGAAACTTCTGGTGGGTGGCTGCCTCTCTGCCATATGCTGGAACCAGGGAAGGGCTGCTCTTCTGCCCCCTCCTTCCTCTCTTTCCTACTGGGCCTCAGTTCCCCCTGTAACTTTACCTTTCCTTTGAAGGGCACGACCAGTTCAAGCGGCGCCTTCCCTCTGGCCAGATGCGGCAGCTGTGCATTGCCATGGGTAGATGTGGGGAGGGGGTAGGGCTGCCCTGCCAATCAATCCCTGCCTGGATGGTCAGCCACTGGAGCTGGCCATCTCTGGGGCCAGAAAGATGCTTAGTGCATGGCTTCCCTATCAAGTGCCATCAGTGCCAGCCCATGTGTCTTCTGAGATAGACAGGTACTGGCCACCAGTCAGACATCCTAGTTCACTGTCCTCTTGCCAGTGTCCTCCCTCCCTGGCTTGCTGGCCAAGGGTTCCTGGGTCTGGGTGTCACCTTGTGGCCTTTAGGAGCTTTGGCCAGGTGAGGTAACAGGAGGAGATGAAGACTGAGGACGAATGCTTTTTCTCAAGCCTGTATACCAGGGCTTTAACCCAAGGGTGGCCATGGCATGTCTTCTCAGAACCCAACAGGACTGGGCATCTTCTAATCTGCATGATTGGCCAAGTTCAATCTTGTTACTTGTGTCTGGGGTCCACTCAGTGTCATGGCCTGGAGAGCCCCAGCTCAGGGACCAAGAGTCAGGAGTGGAGCAGGGCTGGAGTCATTCCTGTTCATTGGCTTCTGGCAGAACTCCCTTCTGGTTCCCACTGACTTAGGAGTACTTCTCCTCCCAGCACCCGAGCCACCTGCCCTACTGCTGTGAACCCTGGCCCACAATTCACTTCTTCCCCACTGTTGAATAATTTTGACAGTTGCTTCTGATGGGTGGGGGCAGACCCAGTGTTTAGTCCTCTTGACCCAAGTCCTTTTTCTTTGGTGTTTCTAGACCGCTCCTTTGACCCAGTGGTTACTCGGCCACGATTGGACTCCATGAGCTCTGTGGAAGAGGATGACTATGACACACTGACTGACATTGATTCCGACAAAAATGTCATTCGCACCAAGGTGTGACACACGCGGATGGCCTGGCCCTGGTCAGGGGTTTCTGAAGGAAGGGACTTCGTGTTGAGGCCCCACCTGGCATATCTCTGTGGCATATTAGGGAAGCAGAAAGAAAGAAAGAGCTGAGCTGGGACAGGGAGGATCGATTCCAGGAGAAATCAGCCTGACCTCCAACCCCTTCCAGACCAATTGGGCAAGCCCTCTTGGCCTAATTAGCCACAGAAGTGGGGAGTCCCAGAGCCCACTGACTTCTGTCTTGTCTGAGGGAAGCCTCATGTGTCTCCCCTCACCTGGTGGCAGGGGTTCTCCCAGGCCCTGGGTATGTGAGACCCACTCCTGCTTCTCCTCAGCAATATCTCTGTGTGGCTGATCTGGCACGAAAGGACAAACGTGTTTTGCGGAAAAAGTACCAGATTTACTTCTGGTGAGTGCGCTACACAGACAGGGACTCCTGTTACTACGGGGCGGCTCCTAGGGTCCTGCCCACCTTACCACGGCCCTCCCGCCCCTCAGGAACATAGCCACCATTGCGGTCTTCTACGCCCTTCCTGTGGTGCAGCTGGTGATCACCTACCAGACGGTGAGAGGGGAGGGTTGGAGCGACTGTGTATGACTGCCTCCCCTGCAGAGCCACTGCATGCAGAGAGAGACTGCAGTGCACATAGGTCCAGGGAGCAGCTTTCAGATCCCAACTCGAGGCTCTGGTTTCTGAGTATCAACTCCTTCATCTGCAGACTGGGGGTGGTTCTAGAAAATAGAGGTCTCAGGACTTTGTAAATCTAACTTCCCTTCCCTCTCCTTTCTGTGAGGCAATAACTTAAGGAGTTTTCAGTCACATATATAAAAGGGGCAGTGGCAGGCATCTGCACCACCTAAAACACACGCTATACAGGAGTACCAGCTGGGTACTGCGTACACATGTCAGCCATGCTGGTACTGCTCTTGTTTTGCCAGTTGGACCCAGGGAGTATGGTATGGGCTCCTTGCTGAGTGAGGCATGTTAATAGCTTTGCATCCCTACCCCTCACAGGTGGTGAATGTCACAGGGAACCAGGACATCTGCTACTACAACTTCCTCTGTGCCCACCCACTGGGCAACCTCAGGTGGGGATTGTGCTGGCCCAGGGGTGGGTAGGGTAGGCATCAGTGAGCAGGGCAGGGTGGGGCTTTGGCAGAAGAAAGGGAAGGGCCTGAGGGCCCGAATGTAAGCTTAGTGCCTATCTTGTCCCTTCTAGCGCCTTTAACAACATCCTCAGCAACCTGGGGTACATCCTGCTGGGACTGCTTTTCCTGCTCATCATTCTGCAGCGAGAGATCAATCACAACCGGGCCCTGATGCGAAATGACCTCTATGCTCTGGTACGCCAGCCACTGCCCACCAAGGCCTCATCCTGGCAAACTGACCTTGCCTAGTCCAACTCTGCTCTATCTAATCTGATCCTGCCATACCTTGTTCTGTTCTACCTTGCCCAAGTCTGCCCTGTACTGCCCTGCCCTGCTCTGCCCTGATTTGCCCAGGTCCTCCCTGCCCTGCCCTACCCAGGTCTGCCTTTCCCTGTCCAGGTCCTCCCTGTCCTGCCATTCTCAGCCCAGATCTGTCCTGCTCTGGTCTAGTCTGCCCAGGTCCTTCCTGCCCTGCCCAGGTTCTCCCTGCCTGTCCTGCCCTGCCCTGCCCAGATCTGTCCTGCTCTGGTTTAGTCTGCCTCGTTCCTCCTTGCCTTACCTTGCCCTGCCCAGGTCCTCCCTGCCTTACCTTGCCCTGCCCAGATCTTCCCTGCCTTACCTTGCCCTGCCCAGGTCTTCCCTGCCTTGCCCTGCCCTGCCCAGGTCCTCCCTGCCTCACCCTGCCCTGCCCTGCCCAGGTCTTCCCTGTCTCACCCTGCCCTGCCCAGGTCCTCCCTGCCTCACCTTGCACTGCCCTGCCCAGGTCTTCCCTGCCTTGCCATGCCCTGCCCAGGTCTTCCCTGCCTCGCCCTGCCCAGATCTGTCCTGCTCTGGTTTAGTCTGCCTCGTTCCTCCTTGCCTTACCTTGCCCTGCCCAGATCCTCCCTGCCTTACCTTGCCCTGCCCAGGTCTTCCCTGCCTTACCTTGCCCTGCCCAGGTCTTCCCTGCCTTGCCCTGCCCTGCCCAGGTCTTCCCTGCCTTGCCCTGCCCTGCCCAGGTCCTCCCTGCCTCACCCTGCCCTGCCCTGCCCTGCCCTGCCCTGCCCTGCCCAGGTCTTCCCTGTCTCACCCTGCCCTGCCCAGGTCTTCCCTGCCTCACCCTGCACTGCCCTGCCCTGCTCAGGTCTTCCCTGCCTCACCCTGCCTGTCCTGCCCTGCCCAGGTCCTCCCTGCACTGCCCTGCCCTGCCCTGCCCAGGTCCTCCCTGCACTGCCCTGCCCTGCCCTGCCTAGGTCCTCCCTGCCTCACCCTGCCCTGCTCAGGTCTTCCCTGCCTCACCCTGCCCTGCTCAGGTCTTCCCTGCCTCACCCTGTCTTGCCCAGGTCCTCCCTGCCTTGTTCTGCACTGCTCTGCTGGGTTTTGCCATGCCTTACCCAGGTCTGCCCTGCCCTGCCCTGCCCTGCCCACAATTTCCCCTGCCCTCCCTTGCCTTCTGCTCTGTCCTACCCGCTCTTGCCCTGCCCTACTTTGTTCTGCTCTGCCCTGTGTACTCTGTCTTGCACAACCCACTCTGCTACCCACTCACCACATAGCCCAATCCTTTTCCTCTTCCCTTCCCCTTGGGTCTCCTCTCAGTACCCTTCTCTTCCCACCTCACTTTTACTTCCCTTCCTTCTCTTTCTCCCCACAGGAGTGTGGGATCCCCAAACACTTTGGTCTATTCTATGCCATGGGCACAGCACTGATGATGGAGGGACTGCTGAGTGCCTGTTACCATGTCTGCCCCAACTACACCAACTTCCAGTTTGGTGAGTGCTGCCTCTTGTCTGCTGAACCTCTACCATCCCACGTAGCTGGTACGAAACTCGGAGGCTAGCTTCTTAGTGCAGCTTCGCATATTAGAAGATGCCCAACTAGCCAGGTGGTGGTGGCGCACACCTTTAATCCCAGCACTTGGGAGGCAGAGGCAGACGGATCTTTGTGAGTTTGAAACCAGTTCCAGGACAGACTCCAAAACTAAAAGAGAAACTCTGTCTTGGGGAAGAAAAAAAAAAAAGATGTCCAGCTAAACCAGGTGGTGGTAGTGCACACGTTTAATCCCAGATCTCTATGAGTTTAAGGCCAGCCTGGTCTACAGAATGAGTTCCCAGGACAGTCAGAGCTACACAGACAAATCCATCTTGAAAAAAACAAAAAAGAAAGAAAAAAGAGAAGATGGCTGTCTGCCCTGCTTCTTCTCCGGTCATCTCTACAGAGACTCTGACAAAATCCTCAGGATTCAGGGGCAGTTAAGGGGCTGAAGTGCTGACCCTCCAACTTGCTCATGGCATTCCAAGGTCCAGGCTGGGTGTTCTGTGTGGAGTCCCAGTGGGTGTCTCTTTAGCACATGCCCTGTTCCCACCCAGACACCTCATTCATGTACATGATTGCTGGCCTCTGCATGCTGAAGCTCTACCAGAAGCGGCACCCAGATATCAACGCCAGTGCCTACAGCGCATATGCCTGCTTGGCCATCGTCATCTTCTTCTCCGTTCTGGGCGTGGTGAGGGCCTGGTCTACTCCGTATACCCCATAGGAAAGGCATATGCACACACATGTGATACGCTCGTCCTGTCCTCCACTGCAGGAGAGGTCCTGCTTCTTCCCTAAGGGGCCATTATGGGTCCCTCTATAATCGCAGACTAACCAAACAGCCTGCCCTAGTAAGGATCCAGTGTAGCGGGGGCATGGAAACAGCTGCCCTCACCACCCCTTTACTCCACATTGGGGGTTCCCCCACAGGTTTTTGGCAAAGGGAACACGGCCTTCTGGATTGTCTTCTCAGTCATCCATATCATTTCCACCCTACTCCTCAGCACACAGCTCTATTACATGGGCCGCTGGAAGCTGGGTGAGAGCATGCACAGGGCAGGGTGGCTGAGGGTGCAGGGGAACTTGGGTACCTGGACGCACAAGGGACCTTTCATTTCTCTTCTTTGGGTGGGAAATCCAGAGTGCTCCTGGACATTGCTGTGCTATGCCCTCTGAAATTCCCACCTGCTCTCCACCATGCTGAGTGCCATGCCTTCTCATTGCAGACTCTGGAATCTTCCGCCGCATCCTCCATGTGCTCTACACAGACTGCATCCGGCAGTGCAGTGGGCCCCTTTATACGGTACCTGCCCCGCTCCCTGACCCCTTCCTCCTCTGACTCCCTCCTCCCTGTGGGATGGATCAAGGTGTGTCAGAGTACCTAGGGTAGCGTGGGACAGGCTGACTTGAGCCTTCTGCCACTTCTCTCCCTGTCTCTCTTCCCCTTCTCAGTCCCTGTGTCTCTGCTTCCCTCCAGGACCGCATGGTACTTCTGGTCATGGGCAACATTATCAACTGGTCTCTGTGAGTGTGGCCATTGGCTGTGGAGTTAGCCACTAGCTGACTTAGGGGGCTATAGACGATTTTGGAGCATTGAACATAAAGAATGGGGGCTAAAGAGAGAGGTGTTAGCTCCTGGGCTTCTAGAACCTTCTGTAGGCCTGTGAAAACAGTCCAGTATAATGATGAGGCCTGGCAGGGTGTGGGCAGAGGTGAGGCCCTCTTTCCTTCCCCAGACACACTCCCTCTTTCAGGGCTGCATATGGACTCATCATGCGCCCCAATGATTTTGCCTCCTACTTGCTGGCAATTGGTATCTGCAACCTGCTGCTTTATTTTGCCTTCTACATCATTATGAAGGTGAGTGAGAGTGGGCTGAGCTGTCAGTCGTGGACAGAGTGGGGCACCGAGAGGATGGGAGCCTTTCTGTCCATGGGTCTATGACAGTGAGGTTTGGGAGTGGCTTGAGTCTCTTGTATGTACCCTTCAGAGCCACCTGCTAAGCGAGTGCTCTGCCACCAAGCCATGCCCCACCCTGAGTCCACAGGACCTGTGATAGATCAGACCTCTGAGGACTGGTCCTCTCAATGGCTCCCATGTTGTACAATGCGAGGAAGTGCCCACATTGTTGACTTTGTTGGCTCAGGGATCTGGGTATGTGGCCACCTAGCTTAGGGTGGATAGTGGGTAAAGACATAAGGCTGCCAGCATGAGACTTGGTTGGGTTCTGTGGTTGAGCCCTGTAAATCTGGGAGGGGCCCAGGTCAGACAGGAAGGTGGGCGGCGTCCTTGCTGACAGCCGTGCTTCCCCTAGCTCCGCAGTGGAGAGAGAATCAAGCTCATCCCCCTGCTCTGCATCATCTGCACCTCCGTGGTCTGGGGCTTTGCGCTCTTCTTCTTCTTCCAGGGACTCAGCACGTGGCAGGTGAGTGCTCACTTCCAGGCTTAGAGCAAGCCAATGCATGGCAAGTTCTCCACCTGGGACCAGGCCTTTCCTGGTGTTTCTCATTAAAGCCTCTTGATGAATGTGCCATCATGGCCAACTGGGCCTGTTACTTCAAAGGCAGCCAAATCTCAGAGAAGCCAAGTGACCTCCCCCAGGGCATAGAGCTAGTGTGTGGGAGCTGTGGTTTCAAACCAGACATGTCAGTCTCTTTACTGCCTCAAAGGACATGCTGTAACTCTGTGATAGAACCGACTTGTCTGCCAGGCATTGTGGTGCAGTCTTTAATCCTAGCACTTGTGAGGCAGAGGCAGGCGCAGACCTCTGGGAGTTCGAGGCCAGCCTGGTCTGCAGAGTGAGTTCCTGGACAGCCAGGGCCACATAGAGAAACCCTGTCTTAAAAAACAAAACAAGAACATAACATGGCCTTTGCCCATATAGCGTTGAATTCAGAATGTAGTTCAAAAGAGACACTGCTAGCTCATGTCTGGTTTTTTGTTCATTTTAAAGTCAAGGATCAAAACTGCCTTTGCCACATGCTAAGTACATGCTCTGCCACTAAGCACCCCCCCCATATCTAGTTCATGTTTGAAATAGAAGACAAGTCAAGGTAGCAGAGTGTGCAGGAGAGGGGAGGGTGAAGTTTCCAGGTTAGGAGTCCTGGGAGAACTTCCTGGAGGAGGCAAGCTTTATTCTTGGCCACAGTCTTATGCATAGAGCCTCATAACTCAGGTCCTGCCGCCTGAGCAGTCACACAGAGGCTGGAATGTGAGAACACACTGATGTGGGAGCTTGGCAAAGACCTGAGCACTGCGCAGGGTCAGACATGCCTTGGTCTGTGGCCTCAGCACAGACTGTTCCAGATACAGGGTCAGAAAATGCTTGTGACATAGAGGTGTGGGTAGAGCAGGGAGGACCTGGAGTGTCAGCCATGGCCACTGTTGCTTGGGAACAGGGCATGGTCTGATATAGTACTTGGGGCAGAAGCACCCTGAGGTCACTTGAGAGCAAGGTGGCAGTTGAGTTGGGCTCTCCGAGTGGAAGCTGTGCTCCCAGCCGCCTGCCCGCGCTGGAAAGAGAAGACGGGTCTGGCGGGGGACGAGTGAGATGCAGAGGATGGAACTGGTCATTGTTGGCTGGAGAGTGAGAGTGAGGCATGGCGGGGGTGCCATGGAGTGGTTCAGAGGTGGGGTTGGATCTGGCCCTGCCACAGCAGAGTCAGTAGGCTGCTGGCCCTGTCCCTTTTCCAGAAAACCCCCGCAGAGTCCAGGGAACACAACCGTGACTGCATCCTCCTTGACTTCTTTGATGATCATGACATCTGGCACTTCCTGTCCTCCATTGCCATGTTTGGGTCCTTCCTGGTATGTGGGATGTACCTGGCCTGAGGGTGGAGGGGACGGTAAGCATATGGCTTCTCCTTTCCTGACCCTCTGTCCACCATTAGGTTTTGCTGACATTGGATGATGACTTAGACACAGTACAACGAGACAAGATCTATGTCTTCTAGCAGTATCCTAGGACCCAGCTTCACCTTATGGGGCCCCTTCATCACCTGCCAGGTGCCACCATAGCACCAAGGGTGTGAGTCCCAGCTCTGCTGCCCAGCATCGGATGGTTGGCAGGACATCGAGATTCCAGTCCAGACCTGACTCAGGACAGTTACTGGTGGCACCGAGCCTTGCAGTTGCCTCTGCTGTGGAAGAGGCCTGCTCCCCATTCCCCAAACACTGGCCAAATTGCTGCTTCTCAGTGTTGGGTCCTCTCCAGGACCCTTGTCCGTCCATCTCTCTTGTCTATCCACTGGCTCTCCTTTGTCCCTTTGGAGAAGGAAGGTGGGAGGGCAATGTCCTGTCCCATTTCATGCTTCCTTCCCATCCCTTCCCTCCTCTCAGCCTAGGACCCGCAGCCTGCCCTTCCTCCCATGCCCTGCTCCAGGACCCTAGTCAGGTGCCTGATTCTCTGTCCAGCACGAGGACCCCAGTTCTCTCTGGGTCTGCAGCTGGCTGCTATCACTGCCCACTCTGACCTGCCAGGATGGATGCAGGTAGGAGACTTTGGGGCCTGGCCAGCTGGTGCCAGGTTTATGGTGCTAAGGCCTGCAAGGGCCTAGGTACGACCCTTCTCCCTCGACCTGTGCTTGGAGCTGGCTCTTGAGCAGTGAGAATCAGCCCAGTTTGAGTCTGATCTGGGGAACTGAGTTCAGAGGTCACTTCCTCATCCCAACAGCCACGAGAATGATGCCAGCACCAGGGTTGGTGGGAAGTGGCAACTCTCTGTCCCCTTCTGCACCCAAAGTCCTGCCCAGCCCCAGCTGGGGGCCTCTCAGTGCCATTGACACTGCCCAGCGATGTCCAGAGGCCATGGAGGAATAGTGCCAAGCACACAGCCCTTTCTTCCTCTTTCACGGGAGCAGGAGCCCCAGTGCCTGTTTTAGAAAGGGAGGGACATGCCAGGTCTCTGTGTGTCCCTGGCCCTGCCTCACTACAGGACTCAGGGCTGGCTTCTGAGTTTCCGTCAGTATTTAGCCAAGTTCTGTGTTAGTCACATGGGCCTAAGAGCCTTGGTGTTTACATGGAGTCACCCAGCTCTGGGCCCTGGCCACTCTGGTCCTTGGCTCCCTTTCACTCCACCAAGTCCATTCCAGATGCCAAGGGGGTTGTGGTCCAGGAATGTATTTCATTCTCTCCACCATGTTTTTATAGCTCTTGGACTGGGAGAAGAGGCAGGTCTGGGTCTTTGTTTCAGAGCTCTGTTCTATGTCTCCATGCTATGGTTGCAGTTCTGTTTCTATGAATTGAGTGCATTCAATAAAGACAACCAGACCTGGGATCTGGGCTCTTACTCTTTTGTTGGGTGGTACAGGAGCCTCCCATTTCTTCTGGCTTTCCCTTCCCGTTTCTGTGCACGGCTGCACTGGAAACTGCAGTTCCTGACTTCCACCAGGGTGTTCCTCAGCTTCAGGCCACCTGCTAATCATGTAAACATTTGACCCTACCCTGCACCAAGCACTATGCTCACAGGAAAGAGCAAGATGCTGAAAGTGTCTCTGTGTCTTCTCCCCTGCGATAACATCCTTTTGGCACACAGCACCTGCCTCTGCCCACCAGGCAGAGGCCAGCAGCCCTTCCAACCAGTAGGCAGAAGTGTGTCTAGGCCATGCCCATACATGTGCCTGAAATGGGCAGAGAGCTTGCAGACCACAGTTTTAAGAGGTTTTCGGGCCGGGCGGTGGTGGTACACGCTTTTAATTCCAGCACTCAGGGAACAGAGGCAGGTGGGTCTCTGAGTTCAAGGCCAGCCTGGTCTACGAGTGAGTTCCAGGACAGCCAAGGCTACACAGAGAAACTCTTGAAACAAAAAGACTGTTCAGGAATGACCATATGGATGGCAAACAAGAGGAGTGAGTTTTTATTTAGATTTCAGCAAAAGAGGATGGGATCTTGGAAGCCAGTCTAATGAATACAGGATATTCGCAGTGTCCAGGCATCCCCTGGATGGCAAGTGTGGTCTCGGGGAACTCCAGCTTCCTGTTCATGATCTTTCCTTCAGATGCCACTAGGGGGTGCTGTAGCTCTACGCACTGCTGTGCTAGCTCAAGTTAGCTAGGCTGGTTGTAGTTAGGTGGAGCTCCTGAGGCCGAGCCATACCTGCCTGCTGCCAGTTTTGGGAGAGGCTGACACAGCCTGAGGATCCCTCTCCCTTCTCTTTCTCCCTCTCCATCCCTTTCCTGAAATTCCCAGAATTGGGGGCGGGACTCCACTAACGTCTTACCTTTTAAATAATTACATTTATCTATGGAACGTGTGTGTGGGATACATAGCGGGGTATGTGAGCTCAGAGGAGAGTTGGTTTTGTTTCCACCTTGTGGGTTCTGGGGAGTGAACTCAGATCATTGGTTTGACAGCAAGTGTCTTAAACTACTGAGCCCCAGTCTCACCGTTCTTCCCGTTCCTTCTCAGGACCACTGTAGCTAGTTACAAGCAAGATGTGAGCGAGCGAAGGTCCTTTCTGGAATGACAGACTCTCCCAAGATTGGAACTCTTTTGAGGGAGGGAGCGGGTAAGCCTGCTTCCTAGTCCTCTTACCCTAATGTCTCCACAGCCTTTAACACCTTGTCACTGCTCTGGATGGGGCTCGGTTCCACCCCTTAGTGAGGTCGTTAACTCCAATTGGGAGCTCTCCCCACCCTGAGCAGGGTGGCACAACAGAGAGGGTGTGACATCCTCTCCAGTTCCCACACCTGTGGGCAGGAGTGCCCAGGTTCTGTCACTCACTCAGTGGCCTTAGAAAGGCCACTCTGGACCTCAGTTTTCTCAGCTGCCCAGTGGGGTAGTAACTCTAACCTTGAACGTGAAAAGAAGGTATTTGCATAGTGCCTGGCATGCAGTTAAGATTACTTTCCATACCAACTGGAGGAGGGTGGCTTGTTTGTCCCTGCAAGTTTGGGGGATCCCTAGCCCCCCAGGATGCACTTTTGTGGGGTCAGACTCTTAGATCACCTCTTCCTTGTACTCTCATTGGACCGAGAGCTGACCCAAGTTGGGGTAGCAAGGAAGGCTTTCAGGGTCCTGCCCATAAAAGGCTTTTCCCGCCTCACTCAGCACCGCCCCGCCCCGACCCCCGCAGCATCTCCAAAGCATGCAGGGAATGTCTCCGGTTGCTCCCCGGCAGACTGCTTCAACTTGGTATCTTTCCCCAAATATGGAGCCTGTGTGGAGTGAGTGGGGCGGTCGGGGGTGGGAAGCCCAGTGGGCTTCCTTAGGGCAGGGAGGGGCTAGTGGGCCGACTGAGAGGTGACGTCACTGCCTTGGCGCCCTTTAAACCCCTCACCCAGCCGGCGCCCCATCCCGTCTGCCCAGCCCAGGCACTGACGCTGTTCTTCAAGCCCAGGAACAACCAAGCCTCGTAAGTGCCAGGGACAGGACCAGCTGGGGGTGTGTGTCATCAGACAGGGCTGGGGTCTCAGCTGGGACTCTCTAGTCCCCCGAACTTGCTGAATGGAATTGGGTCCCCAGACTCTCTTAACTGTTTTAAACTAGTCAAAAAGTCTGGCTAAAATGCCCAGGGTGTCTTGGCTGGGGAATAAAAACCAATGGGGAAAATTACTGGGGTGAGAGGGAGGCTCCCATCTCAGCAGCTGGGTCTCTCCTCTCTCTCTCTCTCTCTCTCTCTCTCTCTCTCTCTCTCTCTCTCTCTCTCTCTCTCTCTTTCTCTCTCTCTTTCCCAGAAGGTGAGTTTATTTGTCCTGGAGAGCAACAGCCCTCTGCTGGCAGCCCCTGAGACAGTGGAGGACTGAAGGAAATCTTGCTTATTTGTTTGTAGTGTCAGGGATCAGATCCAGGGTTCCATGCATGGCGGACAGGCACTCGACCACTGAGCGACACTCCTCACCCCACAGAACTTCAGTGTTTCAGAAGAGGCTATCTAGGGGCTGCTTTCCCACGGACACTGTTCACTGCAGGCAGAGGAGCTTTGCAGCTATGTGTGGGCAGGCCTGGAACCCCTGACCTTTCCAAAGGGTCTTGGTGGGGCTGTGTGGGGCTGTTTAAAGGGTGGCAGCAAGGTGGTGCCACATCTGTGCACTAGGACTGCTCTTCTGGGACCCTGGCGTTGAGGTGTGCCCTCAGGAATGCAGAAATGCTCATTCTTACTGTTTAGTGGTGATGAGGGCTAGGGTACCACCATCAGACATATCCCTGGTTCTGCTGGTTTCTCTGGGTGCCTGCTTGTCCGAGGCCCTTTTCCACTGCCTACACTCCTCATTTGCCTGCTGGAGAGAAAGAAGGGCTGGCAGGAGCCATGGCCATAGGCATCTAAGGTGAGCGTCATGCAGGTGTTCTATACTGCAACCTCTGAATAGCAATGCCCTGGTGAGCTGCCAAACCTCCATCTTCCTTCTCTCCTCCTCCCCAGTGCCTCCAAGAGGAGAACTTGAAGGAATATTTTTTTATTAGTTTTTTTTTTTGCTAGCATACAAAGTAATGGGTTTCATTATGGTGTTTGCACACATATACCATTGTATTTTATTCTTATTTGCTTTCCTGTCCTCACCTGACCTCTTCTCCTCAGAGGAACTTCTTGGGACTTTCTGCTTCAGACTACACCAGGAGAGATGGGGAAGAAGGGCAGTGAGGGGTGGGATTGAGTTGGGGAGGGGGGGCACATGTAATCCCAAGAGCTCTGATCCAAACTTAGAGATGTCAGGGCTGCGGTGTGTGCCCTTGCTGCTAGGGCTTGTTCTTGGACCTGTAGTTTACACTGTCTGGAATTTCCTGGAGACTGAGAAGTGCATGCAGGGGCCTTCCTCTCCCATGCTTTCCTCTGGTGCCCAGCCCCATGTAGGCGGCAGCAGAGGACACAAACAGGGTAGGGAATGGATGGAAGAGTTAGGTGCTTGGACCTTGCTGGGGTGAGGCAATAGGAGAGAGAGAGGCTGTGTGGAGGCCTGGAGGAAGGCTCCTTTGGCTTTGTGGCTTTTTGCGGTTCTTTGTCCCAGCAGTTCCTGGAGAGGACCAGGACACACAGTGGGTATGGGAGAGGCATAGCTGTTTACAATTTCCCAACAGAAACCAGACCTTCAAGTCCCGTCCTAGCTGGAAGACAGGCGCTCAGAAAGCCATGTCCTCTGTGAGGACCCCTTCCCACTTCATCTCCCAGAAGAGAGGTGCCTCTGGGGTTGCACTTAGATGAGATCTTCTGGTTTTTCTTTTTTCTTTTCTCTTAAATTTGGTGATGGTTTCAGGGAATTCTTCGGAGAAGGTAGTGGGAACAGGGGAGCAGCTCAGTTTATTGTGTAAACAAACTCTGGTTAAATCACCCACGCACGCACCATCTCCAGGCAGTTGTGTGATATAGTTCACAGACAGCGGACTGTTAGCCCCACTCCACAACCTGGAGCTCATTACTTAGGAAGGGAAAGGATGACAAGATGTCCAGAGTTTGACAGCTGGCTTGGGACCAAAGCCGTGAGATACCATTGCTCCCCACTACCTCCAGGGTGGGATGGGGAAAGGGCCTCGACTTTCATGCAAAGGAGATGGGAGGCTGGCCAACTATGTTCAAAGAATTTTTCTCCCATCCTATATCCCCTCTGAAGCCAGAGGTTGACTTGGAAACTTTTCAGACACTGTGACAGATGGCATCTCACTTAGGGTGTCCCCTGTTGACAAAGTCTGGCTTCAATCATGACTGTATCTGTCCAGGGATCTGCCTGTCTGCCCTGCTCCTGTAGCCTTCCTTCTCCATGTCTGGGTCCTCTGAGGGCTGCCAGGCTTAGGCCTTTGGGAAAGCAGCTGCCAAACAGGGTAGGCTTCCCATGCTCTGGCTGGCAGATGCTTGGCCCTGGGATATCCCAGGAGTATTCTGACTGCAGAATCCTGACTGGTTCCTCCAAGCACTGCAACAGCCAGGGCTGGCTGACCTGCGCACACCAATGCTCTCATTTGGATCTCTCTGAGAATGCAGCTGCCTTGTGGGAACCCTTGGGACTCTGGTGGCTTTACCTGGTGGTTTTGTCAGCTGCAGTATGGGGGATGAACTTTGCTCTTCCAGCTTCTGGGTCAGAGGGTAAAAGACTTGATGGCAACTGACAGCTGGACAGATACCCACTGGCTTAATTTGGGGAGCTTCCGGAAGACCTCTCTAGTGCGTTTCTGGCTAGTCTTGGCAAAAGATGTTCTAACTAGGCAGACCAGGTGACGTGGGGGCTCTAATTTCAGCTACTCAGAAGGCTAAGATAGGAGTATCCCAAGTTCAAGATTAGCCTGCTCAGCTGAGACATTGCCTCAAAACTATGAAACAAGGCTGGCATTGGTGTGGTTCATGCCCTTAATTCCAGCACTCAGAAGGCAAAGGCAGGTAGATCTGAGTTCGAGGTCAGCCTGGTCTACAAAATTCCAGGCCAACTAGGGCTACACAGTGAAACCCTATCTTGAGAAACAAACAAAAAATCCTCAAAAAACAAAGAGAAGGCTGAGGACAAAGCTTAGCAGTAGACTTCCCTCTCATATGTGAAGCCCTGGGTTCCATCCTGTACTGAAAAGAGAAGAAAGCAATGAGGAAAGAAAGGAGGAAGGATGCCTCCAGACCAGAGGTTGTCAAAGTCCATAGGTGAAATACAGCCTACCGGCAGTTTTTTTTTTGTTGTTGTTGTTTTTCTAATTTTTATTTGCTATGTATACAGTGTTCTGCCTGCACACCAGAAGAGGGCACCAGATCCCATTACAGATGGTTGTGAGCCACCGTGTGGTTGCTAGAAATTGAACCCAGGATCTCTGGAAGAGCTGGCAGTGCTCTTAACCTTTGAGTCATCTCTCCAGCCCCATACTGTCTTTATAAACAAAATTTTATTGGCATACACTGGTTATGTATCA
Source organism: Myodes glareolus (assembly GCF_982192425.1). Classification (NCBI taxonomy): domain Eukaryota; kingdom Metazoa; phylum Chordata; class Mammalia; order Rodentia; family Cricetidae; genus Myodes; species Myodes glareolus. The sequence continues at coordinate 74,668,278 of NC_142029.1, read as the reverse complement.
CGTACGCTGTTTTCACTTAATAGTAGAGGTCATATGACCTGAAAAATCTAAAATATTTACTCTCTGGTTTTTTACATAAAAAGTTGACAGACCCTTGCTCTATCTAACCTGCCAAATAATATATTGTTTCATGAGGTTCACGTTCAGAGGGGCCTTTGCAGTAAGTGGACACACCTGGTCTAGCAGGTATGCGATGTGTGTAGAGTGCCTGAGAACCGCTTACAGAGCTTAGCCTGCTTAGCTCAAGTGGAGTCAAGCTATTTTGCTGACCTGTTGTTCTTGCTTCTCCACACGGTCTGCTTTAGTTCTGCCTCAACATGGCCAACAAGGGTCCATCCTATGGCATGAGCCGTGAAGTGCAGTCCAAAATTGAGAAGAAGTATGATGAGGAGCTGGAGGAGCGACTAGTGGAGTGGATTGTAATGCAGTGTGGTCCTGATGTGGGCCGCCCAGATCGTGGGCGTCTGGGCTTCCAGGTGTGGCTGAAGAATGGCGTGGTGAGTGGCACCTTGTGAAGGGGGCCTGGGGATGTGTGTGCCACCCTGCAAGCTGTGGGGCAGACTCCCTGAGCTGAGTGTCCAGCTGTGTTCTGTGCCTGGCAGATTCTGAGCAAGCTGGTGAACAGCCTGTATCCTGATGGATCCAAGCCAGTTAAAGTGCCTGAGAATCCGCCTTCCATGGTCTTCAAGCAGATGGAGCAGGTGGCTCAATTCTTGAAGGCAGCTGAGGACTATGGAGTCACCAAGACTGACATGTTCCAGACTGTTGACCTCTTTGAAGGTACAGAGGAAAATGGGCTGGAGCCAGTGGGCTAGTGGAAAGCAAGAATCTCAGGCAGGGAGAGGGAATATCAAAAGATGCCACAACCAGCTCTGTTGATGTGTGCATAGCAGGCACGAACAAGCTACGCCAAGAGAGCACACAACAGGGGCAGCAGCCTAAAGGTACAGCATTTTTCTAGTATACACAAGGGCCTGTGCTGGATCCTAGAACTGTACACATATAAAAAAACATGCCACACCACACTCACGAGGGTCTACTGTAGGGTCTCCTGAAATCTCTTTGATTTGGGGGCATTTGCTGTTGGTTTGATCATTTTTGAGTCAGGGGCAGATTTTGCCCATATGGTCCTGAGGTTCTGAAGTTGGTTTCCTGGCCATCTTCTCACAGGCAAAGACATGGCAGCTGTGCAGAGGACTCTAATGGCTTTGGGCAGCTTGGCTGTGACCAAGAACGATGGACACTATCGTGGAGATCCCAACTGGTTTATGAAGTATGTGGCCACTGGTTCCCTGTTCCTAAGCTTGGGTCCCTTTGTGAGGTGGAGGTGGTTTGGGCTGGTCAGCCATGATAAAGATAAGGTACAGCTGAGCCAGGAAGGTCACAAGTAAGGCCTTAGACTGGGGGAAATGGGGTCTTACTTCTGGACTCCTGCCTTTTACCAGCATGAACTCTAGCACTCACTAACTCCTACCACCAGCCAAACTCTTCCTGACAGAGAAGAAAACAGGAAGGGAATGGGGCTGAACAATGAAGTGACAGGGGTCAGAAAACAGTTGGAGAACACCAAGTTCTAGGAAGTCTGATCCTGGTTCTTCTCTTCTAGGAAAGCCCAGGAGCATAAGAGGGAGTTCACGGAGAGTCAACTGCAGGAGGGAAAGCATGTCATTGGCCTTCAGATGGGCAGCAACAGAGGGGCCTCACAGGCTGGCATGACAGGCTATGGACGACCCCGGCAGATCATCAGTTAGAAGGGAAGGCCAGCCCCAAGCCTGCCTTTCCCAGATACCTGGCTGCAGCGTCCTGCTTAGCCTGTCACACCCACACCTATGTAGGTTCTTAGCCCTGACTGCTTTGAGGCTGTCACTGGGCAAAGATGACTGCACATGGGAACCCCCCACCTATCCCCAGCCTCAGCCCAGCTTCTTACCCTAGAGCCACCACCCCTGGCCCCTGCTCCCAGCTGCACCCCCACCTCCACTGTCTCTCCCATCCTGGAGTAAGCAGGGAGAAGTGGGCTGGGGTAGCCCGGGTGTTGGCCAGCCGCCCACTGTCCTTGGTAGCAAATGCCATCTGAAGGAGACCCAGCCCAGACCCAGCCCATATCTTTTCCTGGAATATTTTTTGGGTTAAATTTCAAAAATGAAAAAAAAATATATATATATATACATCTATCTTTTCTCAGGCCTGGCTGGCAGTGTGATTCATTTAGTCACTCCTGTTTCTATTCCAGGAAACTAGAGCAGGGGGCAGGGGGCAGTGCACTTGGGGTTCATTTGTTCTTGGCCACTGTCTTCTGGATGACTTTTCAGGCCCCACAGACGCAGAAGTTCGGAGGAAGTGGGCTATGGGGAACAGGAGTGATCTGCAACAGCTTTGGGGAGGCAGAAGGGAGGAAAGGTGGGAAGCGGTGGAATTGTTTGAATTTTTTTTTTTACTTCTGGTTTTTATTTTGGAAAAGCTGTGCAGAAAAAAATTCAACAAAATGTTGCTGTGAAAAGTACAAATCAAATCTTAAGCATTAAAAAATTCAGATTAACAATTAGCTCAGAAGAAGGGAAAGGGAAGGCCAAGAATGGAGGAAAAGTCAGGCAGACAGCCGGCCTCAGGAACGAAGGCCATTTCCCTGAGCACTTTGCAGAGGAAGACAGGGTGGTCACAGGCAGTGGCTCCCAAGCTGTCTTTGACAACATTGGTGTCAGCTCTCTGCAGTCCTACTGGACAACTTCCCCAACGAGGCAGCAGGGGTGCTGGGACTCATGCCTCCCAGGAGCTTCACCATTCCTTCAGCAGGAAGGGAGAGTGGTGGCAAAGGAGACAGGGGCAGGCTTGAGGTTGGCTTCGGACCAGGTGTACAGCAAAGGGTAATGAAGGCAGCTTCTTTCAGGGTAGGCATGTCCAGGCTCTTGCCAGCCTCTCCTCTGGGCCCTCTGTACAGTGACACTTCTGTTGACAGCATTCTTCGGCACGCACACAGGCACTCATGAATGGGTGGAGATCCTGGTGGCCTAGGTCATTGACCAGCCTCAGAGGGGTGAGATCAAGGGCTGCCTGATGAGGGTGCCAAGGCTCACCAGCAAAGCTCAGCTAGAAGAGCCTATGATCACCAGTCCTCTACCACTGCTCTTGATGGCCCTCACTCTCCTGAGGGTACCAAGACTGCTTCAGAGGCCTTGGGTTCCAGATGTCACTATAAGGACCATTTCTCTCCTGAGCATCCATGATTGGAAGCCTCATCACCAATTTTAGAAAGAGCCTGTTGCATATGGAGGAGGACTCTGGGCCCTGGGGTCAGCAGATCTGTCCATCCTTCCCCTGGAGCAGGTCTGGGGGCTGGTACTGAGGACAGTCCCGGACAATCTTACTACTCTGGGACGGGTTCCAGTCCCCTTCACCGAGCAGCTCTGGGGCCAGGAAGCCAGAGGTGGTAGCACAGCTTCCATTCTCTGAATCCATTCCATCCTGGCCCTTGCTGTTGCATAGAGGCACTGATTCTAGTTCTGTCCCCACCTCCCTAGAGTTTTGGCTCCGTTGGGGCCAGGAGCAGTGTCCACTCCTGCAACCTTGGATGGAAGCCATGTTCCTCTGGCTCAAGTATACTTCTAGCATGTAATAAATGGTCCAGAAGACAGTGAAGCAGCCCACCAGCACCAGGGTCTAAGGGAAAGCCAAATATTGACAGTGTTAGCAACAGGCTCTAGCCCAGAAGCATGAGCCCGGGGAGTCTCTCACTTCTAGGGACCCTTCCCAACCCAACCACTGCTCAAGCCTTTCTCACATACAGGTACTGTCCTCAATGAGGGAGCTAACAGGCTAGGAGTAATGCTAGGGACCCATGTCCTCCAAATCCCTCATTCCCCAGTTCACCTGCATAATACCAAGGACAAAATCTCCCAGGATAGCCCTGACAGCTATAGCTGGAGTTTTGGTCTCTATACCTTGAGTGTGTTAGGGGTGATGATGTAACCATCCTCCTCAGGAATTTTCAGCCCCGGTGGGCAAGGCAGAGTGAAGTCATCATGCAGGTACTTTCCACTCATGGCACTTTCTAACAGACTGAAGGAAAGAAAAGACAAAGACACGCTACCAACATGGCACCTATACCATCTGCCCTCTATCTTGTAGTTGAAGAGGGAGGGAAACCCCAGAGGAGGGAGTGCAGAAGTACCCTGGGTTCTTGGCCCATGACTCTTGTCATTGTTCTAAGCTGAAGCACAGTTGGGGTTCAGAAAATTGGGCTCCCTCAGTGGCACCTCTTCCCCAGGGCTTAGGAGCCGTCTCCTTCTCTCTCCTCTGACGGATGCAGTCATACCTACCTTTGTCTGTCCTTGATGTCTACTGGACTCCACATAGAGCCATACAGGGTCAGCTGCCACTGCCGGAGGATGCCCACTTGGAGCGGCTCATCTCCTAGGGCAGTAAGTGGGTAGCCATGAGCTGTATACTGTTGGCCATGCAGAAAGGCAGAGCCTGGCCCACCCATCCGCCCATGGGGATTCAGACCACACAGTCTGCCACAGTTTATGTCCCACAGACCCCCCTCATAGGGCACCCTAGGGACAGAAGAGAAAGGTTGAAGGCATATGGAAAGCAGTATTTTGCATCTGCCTCCCATACTCTGGGGTTTTATCTGGGATTTTCCTTCAAAGGAAAAAAACGTCCTTCTATTAAATTAAAGGTTCAAAAGCTGCCAGTCAAGTGGATACCTAACCTGACTGGAACCAGCTGGGAAGGCTGGGTTCCATTTCCAGTCTCCATGCTGATACTGCAGATAGTCGGTTTTCTTGCTATTGTAACTTTCACTGCTACCATGATCCTATACAAGTCACTTCAAACCTAAGGACCTCAGTTTTTCTAAAAAGCAAAATGGTGAAAATTTGTCCTGCCCTTACCTGCCTATCAGGGCTGGCCGAAGGATGGTAATATGTGAAAGGGCTTGAAATGTGGTTTCAACAAGGAATATTTGTTGCTATCCTGAGGAAAAATGCATCAGTCACTTCTCCAAGGAATATAGAGGCAGTATAAATGAGCATTTAGGGACATACATGAGGCATTTAGGGACAATGCCTACTTTTAGGATAGGACATATTTCTTGGCATGTGCCATCTTCACCAACAGCAATCCTACCTATATTACCCATGGAACACTTCCTGTGGGGAGTGTGAAACTCAAGGGGGACAAGGTAGTGTAAGACAGGAAGGCTCACCTACATCCCTGATGGCCAATCTGTAGATGCCTCTTGCTCTTTCCCCCCAACACCGCACAGTGGAAAAGGTCCAGTCATTGAAGCCATTAGGATCCCTGAGAAAGAGCAAAGCAGAACATATGGATGGCTTGGCACAGACAGCTAACCTAACCCCAGAACAGAAACACATAAGGAACTAACTATAACATTTGGGAGGGTGCCATGAGAAGTCTTTAAGTGCCACCCCGTTCTTGGGATCTTGGGGTATGAGGAACTTGTTTCCCTGTGTGTAGTAAAGGACAACATGGAGAAAGTACAGGCCTGGAAATCCACAGATCTAAGTTTCTTTTCTTTTAGATAAGTATTGCTATAAAGTCCTAGCTGTTCTTGAACTCTTTCCTCTTCCACCTTTACAACTTGAGTGCTGGGTTATGGTATATGCTGCTCCTTTTTCCTTGAGGCTAGCATGCTCCTCCCTTGAGGCTAGCATGCTGAACTAATGTTTATAAGTGAGCCATACCTTCAGCACTTTTGAAACCGGGTCTTTCTAGACAGCCCAAGCTGGTGTCAAACTCATGATCCTCCTGTCTTATCACCCTCCCCAGTGCTACAACTACAGCCATACTACTACACTTAGCTTTCCAAAGGACTAGAGGAACCCACGCAGGAATATAATGCAAGTATGTTATAAACACTTGAATAAAGCATGGCCCATGGTCTCCAGCTGCTAAGGAGACCAGTGGTGCAGTGTCTTAGGATAGTGTCAGCATCTTCTTGAGAAAGCCCTTATTATAAAGAAAACTCAGGAGGCTATGGGCAGGTGTACATACGAGTCCAGGCTGCGGGGCGCGCCGATCAAAGACATCATGCCACTGGGACAAAACAGTTTCAGTTCTAAGCTGCCACGTCGTGGGTGAGTGATGGAGACTGTCACTGCCACATGTTCCAGGGTCTTCAGCCCCGACATCTCCAGGTCCATCCTGCTGACTGTAGGAAGTCAGGCTTGGCAGCTGGGAAACCAGCCCATAAGCACTTACGCCCTCATTTCATCCCACCATATACAAAGGTACTCATGTACTGAAGCCACATATAAACATCTTTGGTACAATGTAGACTAGCAAATGGAATGCAGTGAGGCAGCCAAGTTCCCATCTAGTTTCGGGTCTAGCTAGGGAGATAACACAGCCAAGATGATATAAGTACCCCATCGTTCATCCATCTAAAACCCATCTACCACACACCTCCCACATTGCAGGTACAGTATGAGATGTAGGAAATACAAAGAGAAGTGCATATAGTCCCTGCCTTTGTCTGCAAACAGAAAAATTATATGCATAATTGATATGGGGCATATTAGAAGGGGTGAGGCACACAGCAGTGAGACATGCTGAATAAGGAAATCAACTCAGACTAGCAGAGGACATTCTAGAAGGGGAAATGGCAAATAGGCAATGGTGGTGCACGCCTTTAATCCCAGCACTAGGGAGGCAGAGGCAGGAGTTTAAGGCCATCCTGGTCTACAAGAGCTAGTTCCAGGATAGGCTCCAAAGCTATAGATAGATAGATAGATAAATAAATAAATAAATAAGAAACCCTGTCTCGAAAACCCAAAGACAAAGAAGGGAAGTGGCACTAAAAGGATAGAGGTAAACAAACAATACTCATGTATGGAAGATAATACAACATTAATTTACAAAGCTACTAGACTGGATACGCTTCAAAGAAGTCATGCAGAATGAAAAACCTAATCTTGCCGGCCAGGGGTGGTGGTGCATGCCTTTAATTCCAGCACTTGGGAAGCAGAGGCAGGCAGATCTCTGAATTTGAGCCCAGTCTGGTCTACAGAGCAAGTTCCAGGACAGGCTCCAAAGCTACATAGAGAAACCCTGTCTCGAAAAAAAAAAAAAAAGTTAATCTCAAAAGAATTTATACTGCATAATTACACTTCTGTAACTCTAAGTAGCACACCTTCAGAGATAGAGAACAGATGTTCTCAGATGTCAGGGATAGGAAAGGGGTTCATGCAGCCATAAAGAGGTAATACAAAGGAGGCCTGTGACAGCCCACTTCAGATCCTAACTGAGGCAGGGGTTACAAAAGTAAACACATGATCAATCGCAGAGTTATATACATAGAGTCTCTCTCTCTCTCTCTCACACACACACACACAGATGCTGAATGCATGTAAAACTAGTAAGACCAGTCATGTTCTATGGATTGTTCCAATATCAGGTTCTTGGCTTTGATATTGTATTATAATTATATGACATTAACATTGGGGAAAGGTATATGAGATTTACATGCTCATTATTTTGCAACTTTCTACAAATCTATGAGTATTTTAACTAAAAGACTGGGAGACTCAACTGGTGACTAAGAGATTAGACTGCAGTGAGATATAATTCTTCCTAAAGTATCTCTTCTCGAATTAACTTTTCCTAACACACAAGACAAAGAGTGACACCTTAATTTTACAGATAAGGAAGACAGAATGGGGAAACTAAGATGAGAAGGGATTACATTTTCTTGTTTGTTTGTTTGTTTTTTCAGACAGAATTTCTTTGTGTAGCCCTTGCTGTCCTGAAACTTGCTCTGTGTAGACCAGGCTGACCTTGAACTTAAGAGCTCAGCCTGCCTCTGCCTCCTGAGTGCTGGGATTAAAGGCGTGCGCAACCACCACTCCTGGCTAAGTGTCATTTCTGGTTCACCACTAAGAAACTGATGTCTATAGGAACCACCAAGGTCATAACTTACTTTTCTCCATCCCGTGTCACCAGCTACTACTTAAAGCATGCCCCAAGCAGGTTAACTTCAGCATGGTTTAGTAACTGCCATTATGGGCATGCTTATTACATAAGAAATAAACATTAGTCAAAGGTATGTTAGAAAAGGGATGAACAAAGTAAAAACAAAAGGCACCCATACTCCTGGAAAGCACTGGTTATACCCACCTTGCCTCTGTGTACAGAGGCACAGTGTGTTTTCATAAATTCATCTGTCCTACCATGTCTGAACATGGCCCTTCCATTCCTGTTTCCTGGTTCTCTAATATCCTACGGCTTTTTATACCAACATTCTGTTTACATCTCTAGTTCCCTTTGCTTTCTTGTCTTTTTCATAAAACTTAGGCAAGAGTCAAAACACCAGCCCAGTTATTCATCTCCTTGTGTCTTTCCTCCCACAAAAACCAACCATGCATGAGCCCTTTTCCCACTCTTCACTTCCCTCTGCCTACTAGTCAAAAGCATGGGCTCAGGGGCTGGAGAGATGGCTCAGTGGTTCAGAGAGCTGGCTTCAATTCTCAGCACTTACAGAACTGCTGCTAACAACTATTTAGAACTCCTATCCCAGGGGATTAAGTGCACTCTTCTGGCATGCAAGGGTACCAGGCACACATGAGGGCACAGATATACAAACAAGCAAAGCACTCATACACATAAAAAAAATTTAAAAACCAACAAAACAAAGAAACAACCAGTTGTAGCCATCCACTGAGTTCAAATCTCAGCTGTCACTTCCTAGCATTGAAAACTGAGTTATCTGCTTTATCTATATACTCAGGCTAGTAACAGGACCTGGCCCTAGGGTTATCAGTATAGCAAGTGTACAGAACAGTACCTAACAAATATTTAGGCTACAGAAGTATTACATATTATTACTCCTTCACTATCAGACTTCTTGAGAAAGCTGTCTTTCTGTTTCCTTATTCCTTCCTAATCATCCTCTGCATTTTTCTATCAAAAAGCACAGCATGTATTTTCCTTTTGTGGTACTTGGGTTTGGACCCAAGGCCTGTTGTATGCTAAGTGCTCCACCAAAGCTTTATTCTAAGCCCTTTTTATTGTTCAAGACGGCACCAGATCTCATTACAGATGGTTGTGAGCCACCATGTGATTGCTGGGAATTAAACTCAAGAGCTCTGGAAGAGCAGCCAGGGCTCTTAACCTGTGAGCCATCTCTCCGTCCCCTAATGCTTGACTTTCAGCATGGAAAAAAAAAAGATTTAAAGATTTTTAAAGAGTTAAAGTATGCCGGGTATGGTGTCACAAGCTTTTATTCCCAGGATTTGGGAGGCAGAGGCAGGTGGATGTCTGAGTCTGTAGCCAGTCTGGTCTATAGAACAAGTTCCAGGACAGTCAAGGCTACACACAGAAACTCTGTCTTAAAAAAAGAAAAGTAAATTTATTATATGTATGAATATTTGCCTATAGGTATGTGTACCATATGTATGCCAGGTGCCCATGGAGGCCAAAAGGGGGCACCAGATCCCCTATCTTGAAGTTACAGACTGTTGTGAGATGCTACACGGGTTCTGGGAACCAAATCTGAGTTTTTTCAAGGGCAGCCAGCACTCTTAACCCCTATTTTATTAATTTTAAATTATGTACATATGTTTGTATGTTGGTATATGAATTTAAGTGCTCATGAGTTACAGGAAGCTGTTAAGATGCCTAACATGGGTTCTGGGAATCAATACCTGCTCTTAACCACAGAGCCATCTCTTCAACTACTATAGCTGTTATCTTGAGACAGGGTCTTTATAAGTTGCCCAGGGAGGTTGGCTTTGAATGTGCTATGTAACCCACAGGCAATAACTTGTATTCTTGCCTCAGCCTTCTGGGATTATACCACCAAGGTCAGCTGCACACAGTTTTAAATGTCCTCTGGTTTTAGACTCACGACAAAGAACAATTCCTTATACATTTTCACAATGAATGAATATTTTAAATTATCTTTGTTTGTTTGTTTTTGTTTTTCGAGACAGGGTTTCTCTATAGCTTTGGAGTCAGTCCTGTAACTAGTTCTTATAGACCAGGCTGGCCTCGACTCACAGAGATCCGCCTGCCTCTGCCTCCCAAGTACTGAGATTAAAGGCGTGCACCACCATTGCCCAGCAATATTTTAAATTATCAACACAGGGCCAATAGACCTGTTTCATGAATGACTTCCATTTCTTCTCCTTCCTGGGATTCCCCTGGCAGGGATCATTCATTTCACCAGTAAGGATTTCTGTATGTATGTGTAAAATGAGGCCTGGGAAGTATTCCAGTTTTTCCCTCAACATCCTTACTCCAGACATCGGGGGCCACCCATTTCAAAGACCCTGTAACCTTCAAGATAAAGTATAGGTGAAAGCTGAGTGGTGGTGGTGCACACCTTTAAACCTAGCATATGGGAGGCAGAGGCAGGCATATGTCCAAGTTCAAAGCCAGCATGGTCTACAAAGTGAGTTCCAGGACAGCCAGGGCTACTCAAGGAACACTGCCTCAAAAATAAATAAATAAATCATAATTAAAAAAAAAAGTATAGGGGCTAAACCATGGCACACACTCTAGTTCTAGGTCTTCTTTTCCTCTATAGCCTGTGTTCCAGACATCCTGACCTATATGCAGCTCCCTGAAGATCCTTGACCACATTGCTCCTGCTGCTTTGGTGTCTCTATTCTCACTCTTTCTTCTCACTAGCATATTGGCAAAACTCATGTCAGTGAGCAGTTTCCTTGAGCCTTCCTGTCTTCCCTAGAGGCAGACGGGATGTCTCTGCTGAGCTCTCAAAGCCCTACATTGTGTCTATCACAGCACATATGACATGGCACTATTTCTACGCCTGCAGAGAGGGAGTAGTCATGTTTTATCTCTGAATCTCTAGAACACAGTGCCAGGTACAAAGCAGATCCCAGGGATTTGAATCAGTCAAGAGATTCCACTGAAGGAAAGAAAAAATAACTGTGAGGGAAAAGCAGGGGAAGACCTTGGTAGTAGTGATGTATAGAGGGACTAAAAAGTCTAGAACTACTAGGCCAGGACCTAGGAAGTGGTAGTAGCACTGATATAAGCAGGAGAGTCTTGGGCAGTAGGCTAGCTTTTAAGAGGCGACAGCGGAGTTAAGATGGTATATGTTAATATATGTTAATGCAATAGATTGGTAGAAAGCAGCACGCTGTGACTTGGGAATCTACAGATGAGCACATTCACTATATAGGTGGAGCAGCCCCGAAGTGGTAGGCAGGGAAGTACTCAATGCTATGGAATATCATAGAGTTTCAAAAGGAGTTCAATCCAAAATGGGTGTACACAGTAATATGCTACATCCAGGTTTTGCTCCCATCTCATCCCCACCCTGATCCTTACATCTGACTTTTTTTTTTTTTTTTTTTGAGACAAGGTCTCACTATTGTAGCTCTAGCTGTCCTAGAACTCACTTTGTAGACCAGCCTGGCCTTGAACTCACAGAGAGATCCATCTGCCTCTGCCTCCTGAGTGCTGCGATTAAACCCAAGTGCCACCACTGCCTGGCTTTTTTTTTTAATATTTATTTATTATGTATGCAATGTTCTGTCTGTGTGTATGTATGCCTTCAGGTCGGAAGAGGGCACAAGACCTCATTACAGATGGTTGTGAGCCACCATGTGGATGCCGGGAATTGAACTCAGGACCTTTGGAAGAGCAGGCAATGCCCTTAACCGCTGAGTCATCTCTCCAGCCCCCTGGCTTTGTTTTTTGAGGCAAGGTCTCTCTATGTAGTCCTGGCTGTCTTGAAACTTCCTACATAGATTAGGCTGAACTCTTTGCCTCCTAAATGCTGGGATTAAAGGCATATATAGTACACACACACACACACGCGCGCGCACACACAGACACAGTACGCCTAGTTTACATCCGACTTTTAAGTCTGTGGACAGGGACCTGGGTGGTAAAGCATGTGAGTAAACTGTTATTTCTAGCAGAATTAAATAAGTTAACGCCTAAAACTGACAACTACTTTGAACACTAGCTAGTTTTATTTTTTTGTTTTTGGTTAATGTGACACAAGAAAGAGTTATCTGGGAAGAGGGAACCTCAATTAAGAAAATGTCCCCACCAGATTGGCCTATGAATATTTTCTTGATTGATGATTGATACGGGTGAGTCCAGCCCATGCAGGAGGGTAGTTACGCCCCTGGACAGGTGGTCATGAGTTATACAAGAAACCAGGCTGAGCAAGCCCTAAGCAGTATTCTTCTGTGGTCTCAGCTTCAGTTTCTTCCAGATTTCTGCTCTGACTCCCCTTCACAAATCACTGTGTAATCTACAAGCTGACATAAACCCTTTCTTTCCCACATTGCTTTTCACCACAGTGTTTTGTTTTGTCTTGTCTGTCTGTTTGTTTTTGTTTTTTGAGACAGGGTTTCTCTGTTGCTTTAGAGCCTGTCCTGGAACTCACTCTGTAGACCAGGCTGGCCTTGAACTCACAGAGATCTGCCAGCCTTGGCCTCCCAAGTGCTAGGATTAAAGGAGCGCGCCCCCCACTACCTGGCCTTTATCAGTGTTTTAACAGCACTAGAAACTCCAAGAAAATGGTCATCCTCTATATCACAAATTAATATGTGTCTTGTCTTTGGCAAGTTTTTTATTTATTTTTTTCCGTTTTAACCTTTCATCCTTTATCCAGAAAATACCAAGCTTTGTTTCCATAATCTAGCGGAAGCTATGACAACTCTATCCTTTCTACTTATTTCATGAGGGATCAGAATATGATTTAAATGGAGAAATCCTGTGTAAGAAGGAGCTGAAGTCAAGCAACACAGCAGCTCTGATGAGGGAGGCAACAGTGGTGGTGGTGGGGTATGACAAGAAGTTGTGTAATACATCGCCGGGCGGTGGTGGCGCACGCCTTTAATACTAGCATTTGGGAGGCAGAGGCAGGTGAATCTCTGTGAATTTGAGTCCAGCCTGGTCTACAGAATGAGTTCCCGGGCAGTCAGGGCTCTTACATAGAGAAACCCTGTCTTGGGGGAGTGGGGGACGGATGGATGGACATTCAGTTCCTTGGTCACACTAGCTACATTTGAAATGTCCAACTGACTCAATAGCTGCACACATCTGGACATCTCCATTATGGCTAAAAGTCCTTATTAACAATGCTCTGAGCCCTTTAGGGTTGTTTCACCTCTTCTGCTACTGACTGGATACTCAGCTCCTTCTGCCTGGTTCCTTTCCCCTTTTTCTCTGGGATTGCAGGGTTGCTCTTTGCAGTCCTGGCTTGCCTGGAACCCACTATATAAACCAAGCTGAACTTGCAGTGATTCTCCTGTCCTCTGACACACGAGTGCTAGGATTACAGACAGGTATCATCATGCTCAGCTTCCCTCTGCCTCTCAAAAAGTTTGCTTCCAGCCCCAGCCCTAGAGCCAGCCTGATCATGCTTGAAGACTATGGCTTGCCTCTAGGGGATAGGGTCTACGCTATCTGTGGCTGAAGGGTTATAAGATTAATTGTGGCTGTCAGGGATGAGGTGTCTGGACCATCTCGGATGGTAGGGGATGGTGTCTAGACTGTTGGTGGCTGAACTGCTCAGTTCAGGACCATGTGAATTTCACTTTTTCAACCACCAGTCAGTCTTCAGGCTCACACCTCCTGCTCTGTTTTGTTCTATCGAGGGTTGAATGTATTCAGGGCAAGAAGTCTCTTTCCCTGGCTTTCAGAGTGGGCAGGTAGGTCTGCTTACCACCCTGGTAAAAGACTCCACTAGTCAGACTCTGGGATCTTTATCTCCCTCTTCCGCTGTCTTCACTTCCCTACATCCCACTCTTTCTATCAGAACACCTATCCTCTCTACGTTCTAGTGACCAACAAGCAATTGCCAGATGCCTTCTAACCCACGGAAGATGTCAGACTTAAGCGGCAACGTTCCCTGGATAACGAGAAGCACAGGATGACACAGCTGGAGAGGTCTCTGACCCTCCAAGTCTACTTGGTCATCTGATACCAGTGCAGGAAACAGCCCTGGATGGAGTAAAGGTTAAAAGGCCCATGATCCCACAGTGTGTGAGGGCCAGGGGCTTCCCAGAACTACATTCCTGGGTATGTTTTCTGCCCTTCCCAAGACAGCATGCCTTTTACTGAAAAATGTGTTCCCTAGGCCTTAGGTCTCCTTCCGTGCACAGGGAAACTGGCAAGAGTGGGACATGCTTAGGGAAGCATGTCCATTGAAGCCTCCATGGAAAGAAGCTGCCCTATCCTCCCAGGCAAGGTTCCTCCTTTGGTCATTCCTTCTCTTAGACACCATGTCTCTGTTTTGAGCACTTTCAAGGGGCACAGGAAAAATAAGGACAGAGTTTTGACCTAAGTAAGAGGCACAACACACCTCAATATTCATAAAAAGTAGCAACTAACTCTGACTGTCAAAATTTCTCAAGGGAAAAAATTGGTCCATGAGGCTAAGGGTAGGAATAAATGGGCAATGTGAACATAGAAAGGCTGGCATATAGCTTAATGACAGAATATGTGTTTAGCATATACGAGGCACTGGGTTCTATCATAAGCACCAAAACAACAGAAACAGTACAGACAGTGGGTCACTGAGCAAAACATCTTCATCTAGCTTCCTGTTACTCTTGGAAGGGTTTCCACCTCTGTGTTCAACATACAACCACATCCCCTGGCTTAGAAGATGACCTTTACTTCTTCATACGGACCTAATAAAGGAAAGCCATGGAGTAAGAGCAGAGGACAGTAGGCAACCCTAGCCCAGGGGCTATACTCATGCCTGTCTCACCCCTAAGAGACTGCATCTGGTCTTCTCTGGAGGAGCTTGAGAACCAAAGTCTCGCATTCCTCTCCTTCATGCTGAGGCCACCAGGCTGGATAGGGCTGTTTGGCAAGATCCTAGCACGAAAGCCAAAAGCACTTCTTTCAACTCCTGCTGAGGCTCCCAGAACCCAACTCCCATTCTACCCACTGCCTTCCTAGAGCATTGCTCACAGCTCCTTTATACTATTAGGAACTCAGGAGAAAGGTCTTGTTAAGCAGCCAGGGGGCCAGCCAACTCAGAAGCAGCAACATGCCCTAAAATGGTCAAAGAAAACTCCACAGGTTTGGCTGCGGCTCAGCTCCTGAAGGAAGGGGGAGAACTGGGCAGGGAGGATGAGCTTAGCATAGCTTCCCCATCACCCGTTTCAAGCCTTGGACCTAAGATTAACCCCGTGTGTTGAAGGCTTACCATTCCATAGCACCTCCAGGGAATGGGGGGACCGAGGAACAGCCTTATTTTCTTTTAGCACGGGGCTGACATAGGAGGCTAAGTAAGGGACAGATGTCCAGATCTATTCGAGGAAAGAGACAGCAATTAACAAACAAAGCTTACTGTAATATTGTAATTCCATTCTTACACCCACCCTCCGTAAGATCTTTAAGGTCTAACTCTCTAGCTTTCCTGTCATCCTACCCTTTCACTCGAGGTTCCTTCTGCACCCCAAATGCTCCTGAGAACACCAAGTTAAGGAATCAGAGAAAATGGCATCCTAGAATGGAAGGGGAGAACCAGAACTACTGATACCCTGACTATATCCAAGCACTATTTCAGCAGCTTGGGAACTTCTGTTTTTTACTGATAAGATGGGTATCGGTCAAGATGAGGGCTACAGTGGTCAGGTGCCTGCAAAAGGCCAGGCAATGTTTAGGCATCAGGTAGCCTTCCGTTAGTCTCTCTCTGCAGGGTATCCTGCTGGCCAACACCTTTTTCACCTTGGCTGCATTGACGAGTCTCCAGGCATTGAGGAGGCCGAAACCATGCTGATGGCTGTGGCTGAAGCCAGCCTCATTGGTGAGCCAGTCTGCATGATGATCCTCATACTGAAAGAACAGAGGTATTGGTGAATCTCTAGCATTGCGGGACTCCCTTCTCTCTACCTGCCTGCCAACAGATTCAGTCCAGACCTTCCCCTGAGGTGACTGGGGAGTGAATAGATTTCCTCAAAAAAAAAAAAGGCTGAAATAAAAGATCAAAGCCCCAAGCCCCAAAACCTCACTACCTGAGTGGTCTGTTTCCTGAAAAGGAGTCAAGAGGACCAGTTCCCAAGTGAGAGTGCCCTGCCAGAGCTCATCTTAGGTAAATGGCCTGAGCAGAAGAGGGATGGGTGGGCTCTGCTCTGTGATACTGATGATACTGGACTTGTACCCATGCTGTACATTCCTCACCATGAATGTGTTTTATATACCCCACCCAACATTTGAGACATTCTGAGCCTGGAGTCTCCTGACAGTCAAACCCTGGGATGGGGTGGGCTGGGCACTTGCTGGCTAGTTGCCGGCTCTAACCTGGGTGGCTGTGAAGACAATGATGTGCTGGATGTCCCGCCATGTGAGGCAGGGCCGCACCTGCAGCATGAGGGCTATCATGCCAGCTGCCAGAGGAGCTGCAGCAGAGGTCCCTGTGTGGCCTTCTGTGCAGCCAGTGCCCTTCTGAAGGTCCCAATCAGTGGTCACCTGCAAAATGGAATAAGATAAGGAGTGGGGAGGGGTTAGACACTAGAGAAGGGGAATAGGACAGACCTCCAAACAGGTGGCCATGCCCTTTCAAGAGCTGTCCTATGGCCTTTGGGATCTCTAGAAGGCAGAAACTGAAGAGTGACTTTAGAGGCACAAATGTAGGAAAAGGAGATAGGCATGTGAGATGTGGGTACAGGAGTTTCCTGATTCTTGCTCCTCTAATTCTTTATCATTTCATTCCCAAATTCTCTACCCAACTATCCATAACCCAGCTAGCCAAAGAAGCGGCCAGAGCTGCTACTAGGTCCTAGCTGGAACTGGGACAGTAACTGGTGAGAGCATGTTCTCCAAGAAGATTATTGCAGCCTTGCTTGAAGTTTGCTACAGTATCAGTATCACCATGCCTTATCTACCATGCACTATTAGCCAACTGGCCAATAGGCCAACCTCAGGACAAGCTGCTTTCCTGCTCTGGTTGGTGTCTTGGTTGGGTTTCTGTGAGACCCTCTTTCCTACTACTCATGTTTCTCAGACGAGACATGGAAGTCGGGGAAAGGCAGTATCTGTTTGGGATCAAGTTCTTTTCATGTCTCATCATGAAAGCGCATCAAACACTTAGTTGAGCAAGCCCTACTAACCCTGCTCCCTCACATTAGGCCAGTACAGGCTAGAACTTTTTTCTTTCAAACTTCTCTTCTGGGTCAGATACTGGGATGCCAACTTCTGCCAAGAGCTGCCTTTGTATTCCCAGCCCCCCTTCCCAGCTGTTACAACAGCTGCCAAAAGATGTAATTTTCACCCAGACACTGTGCACTCTCAAATGAAAGGGAAAAACAAGCCAAGCTGTAGTCTCAACGAGAAAGGAAGTCTGGTTGATGCCAGGGAGCAGATTGATTTTTCCCTGTTAAGGAAACAGCCCCACAGTGATAGTCTAGAGTACAGATGTGAAGTCTGTGAACTTGCCCATAATGGCAAGAACATCACACAGCACTAGGAAAAGCTAGGGAAGCTCCCTGGGCAAGAAGCCAGATGTGGGAAGCCTATTCCCCTGGCCCTTACCCTCAGAAGCACAGCTCCATCCAGTTGCCTGGTCACATAAACATGAGGTTGCCAAAGCAAGGACATTCCAAAGATGGGAACTTGGCTGAATAAACTCACTCTTCAAATCCAGACAAATTATAGTTCAGATGGAGGGTGGGGGTGAGGGTTAGAAACTGCATTGAGTTGGGAGGGCAAAGCCAGGCCATGCTGAGCAACAGTGACTCTGCTACAGAGCCTTCTTAGGTCCCTTGTATTCAGGGGACAGGAGTAGGCAGGCCCCAGAGCTCTGCCAGGTGGTAAGGAGCAGAATAAGTTCCTGTTCTTCCTAACACAGGCTAGTAGAACCCCAGGCTGCCTGCAAGCATCTTGCTTTTCACTTTTGTCTGCTCCCTTCTCTGGTCTCCCTGGGGTGGGGGTCAACTGGCACAGAGCCTTGGAACATTGTGTTGACCAGAAGTCATTTACTGGCACAACAAACTTTTCATTCTGGAAAATAAACTTGACTCTGTGTGAAGATGAAGCTGCTTAATTCCCAGTGGCCCCAGAGACCTCCCAACTGGCCACTGGCAAAAGCTTACAACCACCTGGCTCCTGCCCAGCTCTGGCCTGGAGTCTTCTGTTCTCACTTGACACTGTTAGATGCAACAGAGACATACAGGGTGCTCTAGGGCTGTGGTTAGGAGGCCTGATTTATATAGCCTGGGCTGGAGCCCAGCAGAGGTCCCAGAGTCCTTCAATGGTTGTGTGGGCTACACAAGTGTATTCTCAGGCTTTGGCTTTAATCAGAGCACCAGGGAAGGGTGGGGTCACACTGATACAAGCCAGCTCCAACTTCCTATGCTGTGCATCCCTGAGATAAGCACTGCCTTTATTCCTGAGAGGAACAAGGTATTAATTAGTATTTATAAAGGGACTGAACAGCACTGCGCCATGACCTCAGCCCACAAAAAGTAGTAAAAGTCCAAATGCTACCACATGGATCCCATTACCAAGTTAAAAAGTTTAAGATCAAAACTACTAATGCAGGAGGACCAGGAATTCAAGGTCATTCTCAGATAGGTAGTGAATTCAAGGCGAGCCTAGGTTATATGAGACCCAATCTCAAGAACAGGTTGGAGGGAAAAAAAAAAGAAAAAAAAAAGAAATGTTTTACCAGGTATGTTGCATCACATCTGTCCTCTCAACATGTGGGAGGCCACAGCAGGAAAATGACTTGTAAACTCAATGCCAATCTGAACTATAGTGGGAGTCCCAAGCCAGCCTCAGGTACAGGATGAGCCCTTGTCTTGAAGCACCCCACCACCACCTCATAGATGTCGGACAGAAACCTTTTAAGAAGGGTCCCCAAAGCACTCACAATGCTCCGAAGCATCTTGTCTCCACCACTGAAGGTAACTGCCAACATGGAGGCACACTCCTCTGCATAAAAAGGCATCCGTCCTTCCTCATCCACAGCACCTGGCACAAAAAAGTGAGATGGGTGCTCACTTAAGGAGTGGCTCCTATGGCTAGCACCTGATTCCAGAGCTGCCTTCATCATGAAGGGATGGGTTTACCCTGAGTTGAAAGAAGGACCAGTCCTCATCTGCATGTGGGCAGGCAGCCTCAAACGGCAGAGGGAATTCTTGCACCATACCACTCTTCCCACCGGCTTCAGGCAAAATCAGTGGCCTTCTGCCTCTGTACTTAGTCATTTGTTTTCAACATTTACTAAGATCTGTGAGCCACATTAAAGACATGTGGAAAAGGCCACATCATGGAAGGGGTAGGAAGGAAGTAGTATGCAGTGGTAGAGAGCAGTGGGGACACTCTCTTGTGATCCAGGAATGTACTACAAGGCTGATGCCAAGGAGCCTATAATCAGGTACAAAGTCAAATAAGGAAATAATAAAAATGGAACAACAAACTCTATGATTGGGAGTGCAAGCCAAGTGTCCTTAATTCAGGTTAAAGGGTAGCCAGATGCAGCTTCAAGCCAGTGGCCATGGAAAGAGACCAGAGAGGAGATCAAACCCATCCTAACAGTAGTGGAGACAGGTGGGTGATTTCTGGGGAATAGCTGAACATGTCTCAGAGAAGTTCTGAGAGTCTGCAGGAGCTGGGTTAGTCCTATCTGACCTCCAAAAATGGCCATGATTATACGTTTAGATAAACAGTGAAGTGAGATGCAAAAAACACCCACTGACCCCATTCCCACAGTCTCTAGATCACTACCTATTGTGACAGTGTAGATGGAGTTGGCATAGCCATCATAGTTGCAGTTGTCATTGTGCTGGCCCCCATTACCACTGGCAACCACAAAGATACTCCCAAAGCCCTGGCGACCAGCCATCACTCCGTGTTGTAAGGCGGCCTGAAGAACAAAAATGTCAGGCTATTAGTCAAGGAGCTAACAGAAAGACCTGTACCTATTGGACCAAGTCTCTTCTCCTCCCACTTCTAGAAGAGAAAAATGGAAAGGGCATTGGGCAAGGGGAAGGAGATTTAGACACAGACATTAGGTGGGAGAAAGCTAAGAGTTAAATGAGTATTTGACAAATATATTCTGTTTATCAGATGACAGAGCAGGGCGAGGAGTAGAAATCCAGAACGAGATTCAAGAGAAACAAGCTGAAAGCTATTCCATTCCTTCCATTGGTCCCATCCTGAGCAAGGCACACTCTTGAAAGGATGGATGGCACAGCTATGCTAAATGGTGCAATCTGGGCACTATGAGGGTGAGGTGGGAAGAGGGTTTGACTGGTGTTTCTTCTAGAACTGAATGAAGAGGATGTCAAGTCTTCCAGTCTCTATGCACCTCAGTTACCTTTCCGAGCTGGTGAGGACCATCCACTGTCTTCCCATCATCATCTGGGCCCCAGCTGTTAAAATATGCAAATGGAGGGTGGACCAAGTTGGAGCTACTCAGTTAGGGTCTCCCTGTTTTACCAGACCACTCTTCTGCCTGCAGCTTTTACTCTTCTCCCAAACAACCCCATGATTAAAAGACACATGGTGTCAACAGTCCATTTTCTTCCAAAGTGAAAAATAGAAGTAAAAGGTTCTTCTTTTACTTAGAAATCTCCCCAATTTAGGATGACTTTATCCTGTCTACTCTTTCTCAGGTCCCAGGAAGCAGAAGATACACAGTGGAATAGCAGGGTCATTCCTGTGATCTACAGATCTACTACTAGGTTGTAGTAGATGATTAGAGTTGTTCAAATTACATATGCTTTTAAATATTTTTTTAAATCAAATTTTATGTGTGTGAGTGTATGTACAATGTATGTACAAGCACAACATCTGTAGACTACCTGAGGAGGCCAGGTATCAGAGACCCTCAGACTGGAGTGACAGAGGACCGTGAACCACCATGTGGGTGTTGGGAACCTAAACCAGGTCCTCTGCAAGAGCATTAAGTGTTCTTAGTCACCAACCCGTCTCTCCAGCTCTAAGTTCTCCCTCCCCCCTTGGATGTTGTTGAGACAAGGTCTGACTATATAGCCCTGGCTGTCCTAGAACTCATGTAGACCAGGCTGGTTCAAATTCAGAGGTCCAGCTGCCTCTGCTCCTAAGTGCTGGGATGTGTTAAAGTATGTGTTACCATGCCTGGCAAGTTCTTGTTCCTGAGTACAGCCTATGAGATGTCTCAGTAGTAAAGGTGCTTGCTGTGTAAGCCTACTGACTTGAGTTTGATCCCTGGAGCCATATAAAAGTAGAAGGAGAAAACTGTCTACACAAAGTATTCCTCTGTCTGACCATGGCATGGGCATGCAACCCCTTTCCACTTAAGAAAACTTAATCAAACTTAAGAATTTAAGAAAGGTATTAGTCATAGGGAAGAATAGGCTCCATCAATAAGAATGGGGGCTCCCACCCTAAGTTCTTATTATCCAGCCACTTGATCCACAGTCTAAAGCTTCATGTGCAGTTTTGAAGGAGGCACTGAGGTTCAACCCACTTTCTTCTAAGAGCCTTGTGAGTTTAGACAATGTAGGCATGTTGGGGCATTCTGTGTGACAACCTGATTACTAGAGTGACGAGTGTTTAACACTGAGGACTCGGGGCTGGGGATCTAGATAAACGAGGAAAACAGCCTTATTAGCACGGACCCCCTGCTACACCACAGGCAGCCTGTTTTGCTAAGCTTCTGATGAAGATCTGTCCCACACACTCCAGGCTCTCACGCTCTCACCTGCAGCTCTCCTTACCTGCAGCTGTAGATGTCATTGATCTGATAGTGCTTGTTGAATGCCACAGCCTCCATACTGTCTGTGAGTGGTCCATCCAGCACTCGGATACCTGGGCATTGAAGAGACACCAGCTCCTCACTAACAAACTAGAAATAGTACATATTCTCCAAGTGGGCTGCCAGGTGGTAGGGAGGTCTGTGTGGAAGACTTACTTTCCCCTATATGTTTTTTTTGTACTTTTGTGTGTGCATGTTTCATGGTTAAACATGTGTGTGGGTATGAATGTATTAGTGTGCATATGTATATATGTGTGTGTTTGGAGGCAAAAGGTCTATCTCAGGTATCATTCTTCAAAACCCTCGTTGTTTGTGACACAGGGTCTCTTATTGAGACCCAGGGCTTGCCAATTAAGTTAGGCTGGCTGGCCAGTGATCCGAGGGATTCATCTGTCTCTGTCTTCTAGCACCGGAATCATAAAAGTACCCACTCATTTCCAGTTTTTTACACGGGTGCCTGGGATTGAACTCGGGTCCTCATGCTTGCATGACAACACTTCGCAGAGCTACATATCAACCCCTCTTTTGTAGTCTGGATCCTTACACAATATATACATATTACTAGTTCAAATGTTTTGTTTTTTTTAAAGACAGGGTCTCAGAAAGCACATTTGCCTTAAACTTAATACGTAGCAGCGGATGAACCTGACCCTCCTGCCTCAAGTTCTGGGATTTTGGATAGACAAGTATATACCACCATGCCTAGCTTTCAAAGGTCTTTTCCTATCATGCTTGAACTCAGATCTAATGATCCTGGGAGGTGGGAAGCACTGTATTTCCCCTTAGCTTGTCATTTTACATGAAACACCTAGCTGGTGCTTGACACAATAAAGGAATTAAATGAACAGCACTCATTATCTTTGCTATCCCCGTCTAAAATGGAGTTGGCCACATTGTGGTGACAAGTGGAAATGTCAGAAGGGCTTGAACCCTCAGGATTTCTGGCCTCTTCCGTAATCTCATTTGCAGAGTGCTGAGGCCCCCTGCTGGAGAACATGAGGGTTACAGCCAGCCAGTTGCGGTCGTAGGTTCCCAGGTTTTCATCAGGATTCAGGGGTAGTGCTCATACTTTCCCCTTGATTTACAAGACAGAGAGAGGAAAGAACCACAGAACCATCTCCACCTGGAGACTAGGCTCTCTTAAGAGAATGGAGAGCAGGAGACTTGAAAGTGGAACTTGGAGAGCAGCCTCCATAGACGTAGAGTCGTGGAAGGCAAATTGATGAGAAGGCACTTCACAAAAACAAGAAACACTAGCAGAGCATAGTCAGGTCGAAGTCTGAAAAGTCAATGAATTCATTAACTTGTTATGTTCTTACTCCTTACTGTAGGCTACAGACGATGATGGGAAAAAGAAATTTCAGAATGGGGAAGAGGATAAAAAATGACCACTGTGTCCCAGGAGCTTCCCAAGGATAGCGGAAGCATGAGTTACCTGCTATTCGGCTCCCATAGGCCACACCCACTGCACAGAAGCTGTTGTTGGGCACAGCTGCAATTTCTCCTGCACACCGGGTCCCATGGTGGTTGCCATTCTCCGCATCAGGGTGGGGCATAGGATCTGGGTCATTGGAGTTGAGGTCATAGCTACCCTCTGGGCTCTGAAATATTGAGGGGCCAACAAGAGGTCACTTACTGGTTAGAATGGGTCAGTTTCTAAATGTCAGAGAGAACAAGGAACTGGGAATTTCCAACTCTAAGTCAGAGTTAGCAGATCCATCACCTTGAGCAAACAAGGGTTTGAGATAGGAGCCAAGGACACTGGGGAACAACTGAGAAGGGCCAAGGCTTTTAGCAAAGCTCTCTCTTGCCTGTTTAGGACTCTGTCCACTGTTTGGGGGAAACACGTGATAAATATCAGATTCTCTAAAAGACACACCTTAGCCAGTTTTCAGAACCTCTGAGGAGAAAGCAGCCTATAAGGCCACTCCCTGCTCCCCAGAGAAGGAGCAGCAACAACAGGAAGCAGGAAGTAATGCCTGGAATTGCTCTTGCTATAGACTAAAGTCACCTTGTGGGCCTTAACTGCTAGGCTGGAAAGCTGACTGAGAAAGGAGAGTGAAAAACACTATCCACCCCCTCAACCCCTCCCGGCCAGGATGTTTGGCTTGGCACAGCACTTTCTAGGAAAAGGAACAAAAGGGAGGAGGTAACACCAAAGAAAAAGAGTAATGTGGCAGCAGGGGGTCATTCCAGGCCACTCACATAGTTGGGTGCAATGTCCTGGATGGTGTGCTCCACTCCATCGTCCACCACCACCACTGTCACCCCTCGCCCAGTTACATTTCGCTCCCACACACCTGTCACATTGATGTCTCTGCCTGGGCTCCGTCGATTATTCTGTAGGAGAGACAAAGAAATCCAGGGACACACATAGCTCGGCCCAGAGGGACAAGTTAAGGCTACTCCTTCCCTTGGCTTTACCAAAGAGCCAAACAGAGACAATAGACCAACAGGTTAGTGGCGAACAGAGTGCACTAACAGAATGGCACATCAGAGTCCTGCCCCTCCATTCCTTGGTCTCCAAGAAAGTTTGGCATCACTTGTTGGTAACTTGGGGTGAAAAGGGCTAAGTGGTAGTTATTACACAATAAGGTTAGCAGTTAGCCATACATAACAGGGTCTACCATGTGTAAGGCAGTTTTCTGAGTACTTCATATACACGCTGCTACACTCTCCATTTTACAGGGGTGCAGAGTGGGTGAAGCAGCTCCGCCAAAGGAACAGAAAGCAGAAGGCTAAGCAGCAGCCCAGGCAGCGAGTGCACACATCCTCAGCACTCCACTGCTCTTCCTGGCAGACAGCGAAGGTATGAGCTGAGAGCAAACTCTATTCTCAGTCCACAGACATGCCTCTTAGTCAAAGCACACTAGAGCTGACCCTGTCTATCTGAGCTGTACTTACCAGGTGCCACTGCTGAGGATACTTGGGATCATTGAAATGGATGCTGCGCTTAGCCCGCTTCAACAGCCTCTGCTCTGAATGCCAGCGCACAGCTTCATGCCTGGCCAACACAGCTTCTGCCTGCTGCCGCATGGCCTCCACCTCCATAGCTTGCCTATGCCCAGCTGGCTGGACAAAGAGGTAGTGCCCCTGGAGCTCTCCAATGCGCCCAGCATTCACCAGCCCTGCTGCCTGGGCCACAGCATCTGCCTGTTGCGTCAGAGTCTCTTCCTTCCTCTCTCCTTCGAGGCTGTCCAGATGTACGGCCCAGCTTAGCCCCCCTGCACCCAAGGTGTCAAGCCCACCTGCTTCTGACAGGCCCATGACCCAGGGAACCATGAAGAAGAGCCCAGCTAATTCCAGCCAGAGGCAGATGGGCAGGCCCAGGGGGGCATCCAAGTGTGGAACTTTCTGCCTCCCTTTCGGCATCAGAACAGCAGGCTGCAGACAAAGGGAAAGAACATCAGCAAATAAAGAGGCAACAAGTGCAGGAATCACAGAGTAACTATGGTCTGTCAGTGACCAATCACATTTGTCGCTAATCAAAATGATAGCCCCAAGCTGGAGTATGAGCCAGGGCTAACCCTATGGGATGACCATCCCGGCTGCTCCAATAGCCTTGCATCATCTAAGTGCTCATGGGTTTCAGGCAGCTCACTCAGGGTATTCAAAGTACACATCACTCCCATGACTGACAGCATCAGGATCACCTCCCTCTTTTTTTTGATAGACTCTTATCATGTAGTTCTGGTTGTTTTGGAACTCAGTATGTAGACCAGAATGGACTCAAATCCCTCTGCCTGGGATTACAGGCATGTGCCACCACACCCAGCTCCAGCTCCATCTCCCTCTTATTTAGAAACAACATAAATCTTTTCCCAAGCTGACTTCAAACTCCCACAGTGGGGCCCCATTCCTACCTGGGCTCTCTGTGAAGTTTAGGTCTTGGTCTGGGTAACCATGTCACATTCATTTTGTGAAACTGGAGGAAAGGTATCACCTTCACTGTGAGTAGTGCTGACTGGGAACACAAGCTGCAGACCTGTGGGCCCCAAGAATGGAGGGAAAGTGTCCCACTAAAGCCAGCAAGGCAGGAGCTGTAGTGAAGGCTAGGACAGAGCAGTGGGCAATGTTAAGCTTCATTTCCAGGGATCTAAAATTAGTCATAGACTGGAAGAGGTCCGTCATAACATGGCCCCATCAATACGAAACCCAGGTACCCCACTGCCTGACCTATCATGTCATTCTCTTCTCATTTGCTTCTCTAAAAGTTCAGCAGGACTTAAAGGCTAGCATCTGGTTACCAGGTAACTGGCAATACAGTCCCCAGCAGCCCAGGTAGGGAAATCAAACAGAAAACAGAATAAAACTTAGCAGGCATGCATGTGGGTAACAGCGAGAGTGGGGCTGACTGGTAAGGACTAAAAGCTGTCCCTGTTTCAGCAAGCCGGTTTTTCACTGAGGGCACACCACAAAGGAGAACTGCCAAATCAGAACCAGCCAGCAACTGTGGGGAAAAAGACAAGGCACATGTGGGCTCCTGAGCTCCTACAGAAACCACTGCTGCTTACTGAACCCTCCCTGGAGCAGTCTTAGTACCCACACACACACTCGGATAGGGCCAACTTAGAACATTCTAGAAAACGTAACTCTGTCTTACCAAAGGCTCCTTGGAAAGGGAGAGAAATTATGCCACTAAGCACTCCTCTCCCAAAAGCTCCCATTAATTTAAGTTATCCTCTCCCTTGATTTTTCTGTTTCCACTTTTTTACCTTCTTTATATAAACAGTTGAAAACTCACGGTCCTCTTGCTTCCACCTCTCTACTGCTGTGATTATATGTGGGGGGCACCATGCCCTTACTTTCCAGGGCAGTTTCCTCTTACATCCCTCCTGCCCCTCCGACTGTCCCAGGATAGCTAGGTGCCTTCCCCAGTCTTCACAGAAGTAAATCCAGAATCTGCTTAGAGAGCAGCCCCAGGCGGGCTCATACAGTAGGTTCCACCACAGACTCTGCAAGAGAACCCGAGCTTTTCCTGTCGCCCAGGGGCATAGCAGCACTTATCCTCGGGCTTCCGGGTTGCTAGAGCAGACCCCCCCGCCCCATCCCTCAACTACTAGGCCCATCAAAACAACATTTAGTTATCAAGAAAGAAGGACATCTCCCCGGTTCAAGATTCTGTTCTATAACCACTGCCCTTCAAGCCCTTTCACCTTGCTCAAAAGAACCAGGGCAAGCAGAGAACGTGGGTTCCACTGGCGGCCCCTCCCAGCGGCCTCGGTTGCTCTGTGCAAGGCGCCCCTCTCATTAGGACCTATGCTACCCGGAACCTAAGACCCGGAGGCCCCGTCCCGTTGGGGAAGAGCACGCCAGGTCCCAAGGTGCCCTCGGCGCGGCTCCTCCTCCGCATGTGCCGACCGCTCCAGTCCAGGGCCACCCGGATTTCCGAGATCCAGCCCGCTACACCTACTCTCCAACTCACCCGCAGCAGCCTCCTCCTCCTTCGCCTCCGCCGCCGCCTCCCTGCGGAAACTCGCGGCTTCCCGGGAGCCTGAGGAGCCACTGACAGCAACATCACTTCCGCCTGGCGTCGCAGCCAATCAGCGGCTGGGCCTGCGACCTCTCGCCCAGCCGCGAGCCGAATACCGGGCGCTCCGCCGATCGCTTCCGCCGCAGGCCCGTGCGGGCTGTGCGGGCTTCGGCGCTCCGCGTCCTCCAGTCCTCCGCCACAGGACCCCTCCACCAGAGGGCCTTTGTCCTTCATGGCGTCCTCTGAAAGGACCGCCTCGGTTCCGACCTCTAAACACCCCTCGCGGCTCTTCTCTTCTCCCTCGGACGGCCATGGCCTTGACTCTTCCCCGTAACCTCCTCAGAGCGGCTTCCGCCTCCACGGGGTCGCAGTCTCTCTGGCTCGCGCCCCCTCAGGCTCCTCTGTGTCTCAGGGTTCTCCGGCAGCGGCCCCGTGGCCCGGGCGCTGCTCGTGGCAGCCGCCAGAGGGCGCCGTCGCCGGCGGCGCGCACTCCGCGGGGCCGCTCCTCTCGCCGCCCCGGCCTCGCCCCCTGCGCTCGCGCCGCCGGAAGTGGGAGGTGCCGCGCGCGGGTCGGCGCTCGACCCCTCCCCCAGGCTCGGCCGCCCCCTCCCCCCCTCTCCGCCCGCTCAGGTGCGTCCCTTCCCTCCCCCCCCGCCTTTGCTCCCCGGGGGCGCGGCGCGGGAGGTGTGTGCGGGGCGGCGCGCGGGCCGGGGCGGCGGGACTAGGGGGCGCGGCGGGGGGCGGGGAGGGGGCGGCGGGGACGGGGGCGGGAGCCCGGCCTGGGAGTGGGACCTTGGGACGGGGAGACGGAGAGGGGGGTGCTGGCGACCGGTGAAGACCGAGGGGCAGGGGTGGATGTGCCGCTGGCCAGTGCTAGCGGCCGGCGTAGCGGCGGTCTCCTATGAAGAAGAGTGGCGGCGACCACCCGGCGCTGCTTTCCCCCATTGTCCCCTTCTGCGTCGCCGCCTGGCTGGTGACCGCCACCGGGTTGCGGGATTCCCTTGGGCATCCTGGACTCTCCAGCCAGATGTGCGACCCCCACCCCTTTCGCTTTGGGCTCTAGTCGCGGAGTTTCACGTATGACCCTTGCCTTAAAGTGTTCATTTACCGAGCATCGGTGGCCCAGACCTTGTTCCCTGTTGGAGGCAATGGTCCCGACCCTGTTGGAGGCAGAGTGTTTGCATCCGAGACAGCAATGGCGTTTCAGGGCCCATTTTTACCCAGAAGCTTTTTATTATGAGAGGAAACTGAGGCACTGAACTGTGACTGTTTTTTGAGCCTTAGTGTCTGCTCTAATGCACTCTTCTGGGTTAGGAGGTATTCCTGTGATACTGTCAAAGTAAGAGCAGGAATGTGAACTAATCCTACCTTCACCACCTTCTCATCGTAGAAGGCCGAGTTTATTCTGCAGCAGAAAGGGTGCTTTTAAAAATAAAAATAAAAGAGCATCTCCCTGGGTTACCAAGTAGCAACCTGTTTTGCCGCAATGGTAACTGGCTAGTTTATACCTGGCAGGTAGCAGACTATCCCCATCTATAGGGAAGGAACACTGACAAGGTAAAAGACACTCAGTGGACATGGTCCAGTACGGTATGACTTGTTCTTGGAAACACCTCCCAAAAAGCCCTTCCCTTAAATTAATAGAGAATGCTTTGGCTGCAACAGCCAAAAAGTGATTTTTAAACATATTGATTCTGGGCCAAAAAGGCCATCTTTTATAAATGGTAGTAGACAAAGTGGACCATTTGGAAAATTAATGTCATATTGTCATCTATTTTAAATGACAGTATTTCTATCAAGAGAGAAAGTAAAGGCTTTGTATAGCCTCCTAGATATTTATGTACATATGACCTATCCTGAGGGTTGGTGCTAGCTGGGACTTAGGGTGTGAAGAGGGTTTTTTATTGCCCTCCTGCAGAATACTAACTCTTGGATTTTTTTTCCAGAGCTTTAGTTCTTGGTGCTTGGAGGAACCAGTGCAGTGGGCATTCTGCAGAAGAAAGTTTTCAGCTTTGTAACATGTATCCTGTCCTTTTTCTGAATATCTAGAGTGCAGATGGCGGCCTCTGAGGTAGCTGACCATGGGGCCAGTGCCCCCAGTCCTTCGGAATCCTCTACTTTATGTGCTTCCAAGTCAGATGAAGCTCTCCCAGATGGCCTAAGGTAACGTGCAATCTCTTGAGGCTTATTTGGGTAAGGGGCTTGGAGATGGGCTTCTGAATAGTGCTTTTCCTCCTTGGTGCTCTAATGGCACTTCTGCAGATTAAGTTTTTCCCCCCTCCCCCAAATTAATTTTTTTTTAAGTGGGGACTGCTTGGTCTTTGTATGGTATAGCAGCTGGCACTTGGGCAGGTGTGCTGGGTTAGAGCAGGTATCAAGACATCATAAATGCATGTATTTCTCTGACTTGTCCTATACAAACAATATTCTCATTTAAACAGTGTGTCTCGTGCTTCTTTCTTTCTTTCTTTCTTTCTTTCTTTTAGATAAGATCTGACTTTGTAGCCCTGGCTGACCTGGAATTCACTATGTCAACCAGGTTCACCTCAAACTCACAGCAATCCATCTGCCTCTGCTTCCTTAGTACTGGGATTAAAGGGATGCACCACTATGTGTGGCCATATTAATGTTTTTTAAAAATTGTTATTTATTGTGTATTATGCATGATGGGGATGAGGGAGGTGTGTGTACATTTGGAGGTCAGAGGATAGCTTTTTGGATTTGTCTCTTACTATTATATGGGTTCCAGGGATCAAACTCAGGTTACCAAGCTTTTGTGGAAAGCATCTTTATCTGCTGAGCCATTTTATCAGTCCTCATATTCATTTATAAGATACTTGGCTATATAGGAAATATATACAGGTTTATATGTGCAAAATTTAAACATAAATACAGGTTGTATGTGTATCCATCTTGATTTCATTAATATATCTTATTGCTTAATGTATGTATCTTATTAAAATATATTGTTCTTTTTTCCCATCCATATTTGTTTTGTCTTTTTTTTTAATAATTTATTTAGCCAGGTGGTGGCGGTGCACACCTTTAATCCCAGTATTTGGGAAGCCGAGGCAGGTGGATCTCTGAACTCCTGCCTGGTCTACAGAGCTACACAGAGAAACATTATCTCGGAAAACCGTAAAATAAATAAATAAGTAACTTTTTTATTATTATTTTATGTGCATTGGTGTTTGGCCTGTAGGTATGTCCTTGTGAGGGAGCCAGATCCCCTCGACCTGGAGTTATAGACAGTTGTGAGCTGCCATGTGTGTGCTGGGAATTGAACTCAGGTCCTCTGAAAGAGTACCTGGAAGAGTACCAGTACTCTTAACCTCTAAGCCATCTCTCCAACCCCTACCGAGCTTGTTTTTAAGTTTGTTTTTATTAAGGGTGGTATTTTTTTTTTCTCTCTCTCTCTTTTTGAGATAGGGTCTCACTAGTAGCTCTGGCTCATCTGGAGCTGGCTCTGTAGACCAGACTGACTTTGAACTCAGAGTTCATCTGATTCTGCCTCCATATGTTTAAATTTAGTGTTTATATGTGACGTGCATGCCATAGTTTTCATGTGATCGGAAATATCTGCTAGAATTGATGCTTTTCTTTCACCATGTGGGCCTAGGGGACGTCCAAGTCTAGTTAGGCTTGGTAGGCCAGTGCCTTTCCACCCTGAGCCATTTTGCTGGCTGTAAAACTCTTTATTGTTGTTTGTTTTTTTGAGGTAAGTTCTCCTGTAGCTCAGGCTGACCTCAAACTCACTGTGTGGCCGAGTCTAATCTTTTTATCGCTACCTCTTAATTGTGTGAGCCACCACACTCAGCTCTCTCCACCTAAGTCTTACAAGTATGAGTTGTGATTAACCTTTTCTCATTTGGTTTTTCAAGACAGGGTTTCTCTGTAGCTTTGGAGTCTGTCCTGGAACTTGTTCTGTAGACCAGACTGGCCTTGAACTCAAAGAAGTCTGCCTGTCTCTTCTTCCTAAAATGCTGGTATGTGCCACCACTGCTTGGCTAAGTATTTGTTTTTAAAAAGAGGTATTTGAGCCAGGTATGATGGCACATACCTGTATTAAGAGATGTTTGTCAATGAATGAGTAATAGGGGGCATGTTATATAAGCCTACCGTAAACTTGGATCTCTCTATATGTATTGATTTTCCAAATAAAAGCAGCCGTGTCTTACTTCTAGTAGTAATAGTGGCCAAAGGTTATTGCATGATCTCTGTTAAGTGGATGACACTATTTCTGTTTTAGAAATGAAATAACTTGTCTAGAGGCAAATAGCTAGCAAATTGTAGAGTTTGGGTTTAAATCCAGGTACCGTATTTGCTCAGGTTTATAGTTAAGTTCTCTGTTCCCATTCCACAGTTGGTTCTCAACAAAAATCACTGAGTATTTGTTTGGGGAGGGTAGGACATTTTTCTTCAGTGGCCTTGGATTGTGTGTGTGTGTGTGTGTGTGTGTGTGTGTGTGTGTGTGTGTATGTGTGTGTTGTTTTAAGACAGGGTTGCTTTGGAGCTTTGGAGCCTGTCTAGAACTCACTCTGTAGGTCAGGCTGGCCTTGAACTCACAGAGATCTTCCTGTCAGCCCCCCCTCCCCCGGTCCTGGGATTAAAGGCAAATGTTGGGATTAAAGGTGAATGCTGGGATTAAAGGCGTGTTTTGTTTTGTTTTGTTTTGAGATAGTGTTTCTCTGTGTCTCCAAGACTTAGCTTTCCTGGAACTCTCTCTGTAAACCTGGCTGGCCTACAGATCTCTGAAGATCTGCCTCTGCCTCCTGCATACTGGAATTAAAGGCATACACTATGATGCTCAGCTAATCTATTTATTTTTATTTTATGTGCATTGGTGTTTTGTCTACATGTATGTCTGTGTGAGGGTGTCGAATTCCTTGGAACTGGAGTTACTGACAGTTGTGAGCTGCCGTGTAGGTGCTGGGAATTGAACCTAGGTCCTCTGGAAGAGCAGCCAGCGCCCCTAATTTGATATAGACTTAACTTCGGAGTGTAAGACTGTCTATGAATATTGGATGTCACTTTAAGTATGTTTTAAGGATCTCTGGAAAAAGTCCTGCTTTGGATAGGTGTAGTAATGCACCCCTTTAATTTCAGTACTCACGAGTCAGAGGTAGGTGGGTCTCCAAGAGTTCAAGACCAGTTTGGTCTATTTAAATATGAGTTCCAGGGTACTGAAGAGATGGCTCAGTGGTTAAGAGCATTGCCTGCTCTTCCAAAGGTCCTGAGTTCAATCACCTGTAATGAGGTCTGGTGCCCTCTTCTGGCCTGCAGACATACACACAGACAGAATATTGTATACTAAATAAATAAATAAATATTCAAAAATAAAAACTTAAAAAAAAAAATGAGTTACAGGCCAGGCAGGCCTACATAGAGTAAGACCTTGTCTCAAAAACAAAACAAAACAGAACAAACAAGACAGGTAATATAAGCTATTGCTCTGGCTATAGCTCTTGGTGAAGAATATGTGCCTGGCATGTGTATCTGTGTTCACTCCCTAACCCTAGGGATGAAGGATGAAGGGAAAATAGTACTTTAAATGTCTATGACAAATGACAAAAATTATTATCCCAGATGTTAAATATATGTATGTTTGCTATATGGAATAAAATTTCCATTGACAACTTCAATTGTGGATTCAAAAATCATACCTTCAAAGCTGAATATGGTGACTCATACCTAAAATCCCAGCACTTGGAGGTTGGTGGAGAATGGTTACCATGGTTTTGAGACTGACCTAGGCTACATTTGAGTACTATGTCCAGGCCAACCAGGACAATGTACCAAGATGCTATCTCAAAGAAACAAAACAAGGTGAAATTGTACTCTCAACTACTTAAGGTGCTACTCCACTCTGGCAAACTGTTTATTAAATAGTGTTTTTCTCTTTTTATTTGTTTATTTGTTTGTTTTCGAGACAGGCTTTCTCTGTGTAGCCCTGTCTCTACTGGAACTCACTCTGTAGACCTCAAACTCAGAGATCTGCCTGCCTCTGCCTCCCAAGTGCTGATATTAAAGGCATGTGCCACCACCGCTCACTCAAATAGTCTTTTTGTTCAAAGAGCTGTATGATGTGTTTGAAGGGCAATTACTATTTTTAATTTAATTTTTTTAAGCTGTGTGGGGAGGAGCCATAGGAATTTTCTTCTCTTCTTCCATTGTATGTTACAGAGACTGAATTCATATCATCAGGGCTTGCACAGCAAACACCCAATGAGCCTATTTTCTTCTTCTTTTTGGTTTTTCGAGACAGGGTTTCTCTGTAGCTTTGGAGCCTAACCTGGAACTAGCTCTTGTAGACCAGGCTGGCCTCAAGCTTACAGAGATCCAACTGCCTCTGCCTCCCAAATGCTGGGATTAAAGGTATGTGCCACCACCACCCGGCTCCCAGTGAGCTATCTTGCTAGACCAGAAAATTATTTTTTGGAAAGAATAAAAGCAGTGTTTTGCCAGGTGTGGTGGTGCACACCTCTAATCCCAGCACTTGAGGCAGGCATATATCTTTGAGTTTAAGACCAGTCAGTGAGACCCTGTTTCAAATCAACTTTTTTATTAAAATATTTTTTGTAATCAAGTTAGTATTACTATAACTAGCACTGTACTGTTTTTTCCCCCCCATTCACAAAAGTTATTGCACTCGGAATTAATTTAGATCTTTAGGGTCACATGTGTTTAGGTACTTACTATAGGCCATCCCTAGAACCTTTCTCAAGTTTCCACCCGCCAGGCTGGACTACCTATTTATGGGGTAGAAATTGGTGAATTAAAAACTAGTTTGTTCTGATGATGGAGAGGGTTTATAGGTTCTAATTTTGTTCTAATGGCTGTGTGGGGATGTGGCTAAGTGGTTGAACATTATCCAGCATGTGTGAGACCCTAGGTTTGATCCCAAGCACTGAAAAAGAAAGTATCGTATTTAATCTTCCAAATATTGGATGAAGAGAAATTTCCTTTTTTTTTTTTTTTTTTTTTTTTTTTTTTGGTGCTAGGAATAGAATCCAGGGTCTAAGGCATGCTAGTCAGATGACATACCACTGAGCTACAATCTTATCCTAGAGTTTTTTTTTTTTTATAGCCCCAAAGACTCTGCCCAGAAACAGAAGAACTCTTCTCCACCGAGTGTAAGTAGCCAAATGGTAACCAAGGAGAGTAACAGAAATGCTCATTTGGAACACCCAGAGCAGAATCCTGGTTCATCAGCAAGTGATGCTTCAACAGCGCACCAGGAGGTTTTAGGAGAAAACTTGGTAGCCACAGCCCTTTGTCTTTCTGGCAGTGGGTCTCAGTCTGATTTGAAGGACTTGACCAGCCCAGCAGGAGAGGAGGGGGACACAAGCCTCCAGGAGAGCCTCCATCCAGTCACTCGGTCTCTTAAGGCAGGGTGCCACTCAAAACAACTTGCCTCCAAGAATTGCTCTGAAGAGAAAGCCCCACCAGCCTCCATCCTAAAGGAAGGTAGCAGGGATGCAGGCTTGGATTTCCGACCTGTAGTGCCTCCTGCAAATGGGGTTGAAGGAGTCAGAGTGGATCAGGATGATGATCAGGATAGCTCTTCCCTGAAGCTTTCTCAGAACATTGCTGTACAGGTCAAGTATCAAGTTTCTACTACTAAAATGGAATTGGGGGAGGTGAGGGTAGGAGCCATTTCTTATGTGGTGAACTGCGCTGTGCCGTTTTTTTGCAAGCAGTCATCATACTGTTTGCATATAGTGTTATGCAGTGGCTTCATTCTGCTGTTCCAGAAACAAGAAAGCCAGTGTCTAATTATATAGCATGTAGCAACTGTTATGACCTCCATGTCATTCTTCGGATGAAAACTTGATTGGTGTAGATCCTTAGCATTTATACTTCTCCCTTTCCTCTCTACCCCCCAAGACAGGGTTTCTCTGTGTATCCCTAGCTGTCCTGGGCTCACTCTGTAGACCAGGCTGACCTCAAACTCAGAGATCTTTCTGCCTCTGCCTCCCACATGCTGGGATTACAGGTGTGCACTCTGCTGCTTGGCTAGCACTCATACTTTCCACCTCTGTCCTTACATTAGGAGTTCTTGCTAATTGTCTGGTCTACATCAAGAGTACAGTGGTTCCTGCTTTCTGGTGCTTTGTTGTGGGAAGAAATATGGGCACAACAGATTGCTGGAGGCAGTTATTCCCTTAGGATTGTGGCTTTCTCTTAGGCAGACGTTAGACTGTTTTGTGGGAAAAGATTGTATTGGATGGTGGTGTGTGTCCCAGGACTCCAGTGCTACTTCGTTCTTTGTTGGTGGTTTCTAGGTGAAAGGTCTAGAATAACTAACTCTGCCTGTGTTAAAGTGACTTAAAGTTTTGAAAATAATTATTTTTATTTATTTTTTGTAGACTGACTTTAAGACAACAGATTCAGAGGTAAACACAGATCAAGATATTGAAAAGAATCTGGTAAGTGTGTACTTAAAACATCATTGTCACATAAAGCAGTTGGAGCACAGGATGTGAGCATTGTCATCTTGGTTGGGAAAAGCGCACATCCTTACTCTGTCCCAACAATGGGAATGGACTGCCTCACCCAGCCTGTTACATTTCAGCAGTATCTTTTATGCCAGTCCTGCTCTGAAGGGAGGACAGGACCTCTGCAGTTCTTGTTACATTACTTGTTTGGGTTTAGTGATAGAACTTGTTTTCTATTTTCTACTATCTACATGTAGTTTAAAATGTCCTTTATTTGTATTTTTTGAAATAGGGTGTTGTTGTTGTAGCCATGGTTGGTCTCAGAATTTCAGTGTTGCCTCCTGAATACTGGGATTAGAAGTTTGCACCACTATAGCCGTCGCTGTTTTTGTTTTGACTAAGGGTCTTGCTTTGTAGCCAGGCTAGCCTTGAACTCATAGCAGTCCTCCATGGGATTGCTGGAATTATTGAGTGAATCACCACACGTGATTTGTTTTGTTTGAAACAGGGTCTCATATAGCCTGGGACTGACCTTGGATTCACAATTGGGGGGGGGGGCTTTAGCTCCTAAATTTTCCTGCCTTCATTTCCCAAGAAATGTGAAGCTTTTTGTCGTGTCTGTTTGTCCTCACCCCCCACTCCCCACCCCTTAGTGCTCTGCTTAAAGGGGCATGCCATCACCACCCAGGGTGCTATGAAGATTTTAATGTAAGGCATTTTCCTTTGTTTTTGAAATAGGATCACACTATGTGGTTTTGATTAGCCTGGAACTTGTTTAGGCCAGGCTGGCATCAAACTCAGAGACTGGTCTGCCTCTTCCTCCTGAGGACTGGGGTTAAAGTGTGTGCCACTACAGCTAGCTTGGTGCCCATTAAGTTTCAAGCTTAAATCTTTCCAG
Source organism: Myodes glareolus (assembly GCF_982192425.1). Taxonomy (NCBI): domain Eukaryota; kingdom Metazoa; phylum Chordata; class Mammalia; order Rodentia; family Cricetidae; genus Myodes; species Myodes glareolus. The sequence goes on along the minus strand of NC_142029.1, from coordinate 74,631,766 downwards.
ATGAAGCATCCCCATGTTCCTAGCAGTATTCTTTTCTTCCTATGGTAATTTTACTCTTACCCTGATAAACACTCCATATTTATTTATTTATCTATTTATTGTATTTTTCAAGGCAGGGTTTCTCTGTGTAACAGTCTTGGGTGTCCTAGAACTTTGTAGATCAAGCTGGCTTCAAACTCACTGAGATCTGCCTGCCTCTGCCTCCCAAGTGCTGGGATTAAAGGCATGCACCACTACCGCCTGCCTTTTTTTTTAAGCTTTTTAAAATTAATTTTTATTTATTTAATTTTGGAGATAGGGTGTCCTAGTTAAGATTTCTATTGCTTCAACAAAACATCATGACCAAAAAGCAAGCTTTGGGGAGGAATGTATTAGGCTTACACTTCCACATTGCTGTTCATCACTGAAGGAAGTCACAGCAGGATCCTGGAGGCAGGAGCTGATGCAGAGGCCACGTAAGGGTGCTCCCTACTGGCCTTCTTCCTTATAGAACCTAGGACCACCTGCCTGGGGAAGGCACCACCCGCAATGGCCTGGACCCTCCTACAGTTTTATAGCTAGATCTCATGGAGGCATTTCCTCAGCTGAGACTCTTTCCCCTAAAGACTCTAACTTGTGTCAAGTTGACCCACAAAACCAACCAGTAAATTGACCTCTCGTCAGATTGACACAAAAACTCATCACTATTAAGCCACAACCCTTCCTTTCTTATTCATCCCCAAGATATCACATTAAAAGCATAAGTAACAGAGTTCAAGGCCAGCCTGGTCTACAAAGCGAGTGCCAGGACAGTAGTCTCCAAAGCTGCACAGAGAAAATCTATCTGAAAACAAACAAACAAAAAAATAAGTAACTTTAAAAGTCCCAGTCTTTACAAATTCAACCACAAAAATTTCAGTCCCTTTAAAATAGCCAATCTCTTAAAAATCCAAAGTCTTTTAAAAATTCGATCTTTCAACTGTGGGCTTCAGTAAAATTCTTTCTACAAAGGGGGTAAAAATCAGGGCACAGTCATAATCAAATCAAAATCAAATTCCAACTGTCCAGTGGCTGGGACTCCTCCTGAGGGCCTGGGTCACTCTCCGGCTCTGCCCTCTGCAGCACACAGCTGGTCGTCTAGGCTCTGGCCGACTCCACTCCACTCTGCTGCCGTTCTTGGTTGTTGTTGTCCCATGGCGCTGACATCTCCCAAACATGGGGCTTCTGCTGCAGCAAGGCTGCACTTTCACCAGTGGCCTCTCCTAGCCTTCTCAATGCCAAGCCTCAGCTGCTCTCCGTGACCCACCCCTTCATGCTTTCAAAACCAGTACCACCTGGTGACTCATATTACCAAGTTCGGCTGCCAGCGTGAGGTACAACCTTAGCCACTTCTGGAACACAGCTTCTCTATGCTCTCAGAAAACACTTCCTAGAAGTTCACCTCAGTGATGTTGGTCTCTTCTTAATCACCACTAATTTCTTAGCTCCATCTGACCAGCATCAAGCGCCCCAGGAAAACAAAGTTTTGCTTTAGTAGTTCTAGTATCTTATTAATCACTTACTGCTGATTTTTCAGCCCCAGCTCACCAGAACCACACAATCTTCATTCAAAATAAAATGATCCTGATTGAACCTTTAAACTTCCTTCTGAAAGTTCCTAAGACAGGCCTCCATTTTCTTATCTTCCAACTTCCCACAGAACACCCCACAAAGTTCTTAACACTCAATGGCTCTTCTAGCCCAAAGTTCCACAGTCCTCCCCAAAACAGGCAGATCTGTCATAGCAATACCCCACTACACTGATACCAGTTTGTCTTAGGTAGCATTTCTATTGCTGCAACAAAATACCATAACCAAAAAGCAAGTTTTGGGGAGGAAAGGGTTTATGTAGCTTACACTTCCACTTTGTTGTTCATCACAGAAGAAGTCAGGACAGAAACAGGGTAGGATCCTGGAGGCAGCTGATGCAGAGGCCATGAAGGAGTGCTGTTTACTGACTGGCCCCACGTGGCTTGCTTGGCTTACTTTTGTTAGAAAGGTACTACCCACCATGAGCTGGCCCCCCTCCCATTGATCACAAATTGAGAAAATGCATTATAGCTGGGTCTCATGGAAGCATTTCCTGCTGAGGCTTATTCCTCTCTGATGACTCTAGCTTGTGTCAAGTTGATGCACAAAACCAGCCAGTACATAGAGTCTTGCTCCAGCTAGTCTGGAACTCAATATATAGACCAGGCTGGCCTTAAAGTTGAAGAGATTCCCCCCTGCCTCTGCCTCTCAAGTGATGGCAATAAAAGGCATATACCATCAAGTCTGGCCCCATTGTTTCTTTAAAAACTGATCCTTCCTGAAGATAGGGGTTCATGAGTATAATCTCAGGAAGAAAAGGCAAGAAGATCAAGAGTTCAAGGCCAGCTTCAGCTGTGTAGTGATTTTGAGGCCAGCTTTGCTGCCTCAAAATGCTGACTCTGCACACCACATAAAATAGTTTGGGTATGCTATAATTAATTAGTTCACAATATACTGGGTTTGAGTCATTCAGTCTTACATTCTAGACTTTGTTAAGCTTAAATTATTTAGTAATCTTGTTACAATGTTAAGCTTCTGTCACTCTATCAATTCTTTTTCATATATATTTATTACTTAATGTATTTTCCATTTTGTCCCTTGGTAGTGGTTTGTTTTGTTGTTTTGTAGATGAAGTCTCATTGTGTAGCTCAGGCTGTCCTTGAAGCTATAATCCTTCCACTCAGTCTCGCGAGTGATGAGTTAACAGGTGGGTGCCACCAGACTGATTGGTGTGAGGAGTTTTATTTATTTTTATGTTGGATAAAGGGTCTTATTTTACCTAGGCTGGCCTCAAACTGTCTTCCTGCCTCTCCCTTCTGAGTGCCAGCCATTATCCATCTGCCACCACCAGACCTGGTTTTCTGTGATACTGGGGATTTAGCCCTGGGCTTTGTGCATGCAAGTCGAGCATTTTGCCAACTGAATTACAGTCCTAACCCACATTTGTTTTTTGAGACAGGGTCTTGCTTTGGCAGTTATTTGTTGTTTGTCAAGTTTTGTTTAAAAAGGGAGGAGGATGATTACTGAGCAAGGGTGGCAATGGAAGAGCTATTGGTTTCTAAACTCTAGGTAGACACTTGGGAAGTTGGAGGAGGAGGATCAGGCTATTGGTTTCTAAATTCTAGGTAGACATTTGGGAAGTTGAAGAAGGAGGATCACAAGTTTAGGGCCTGCCTTGGCTGCATGTTGATTTCAACACCAGCCTGGTTGCAAAGACCATATCTCAAGAAAAAAGAAAAACAACAAAAAGCCCCCCCAAATAATAGAATTTTAGGTAGGAGATATTTATCTGTTAAAATAGTCCCCTTGGGCTATTGAGATGGCTTAGTAGGTAAAAGTGCTTGCCATTTAAGCCTGATGACCTGAGTGAGTTCCATCCCCAGAGCTCATGTAAGAGTGGAATGGGGGGCAGACTGGAAAAACTGCTTAGCAATTAAAGCACCTACTGCTCTTCTAAAGCACCTGAGTTTAGCTTCTAGCACCCACATTAAATGGCTCTTAGTCTTCTATAACTACACTGCCAAGGGTTAGCCTCCCTGGGCATTTGCACTTACATGCATATCAACACACATGCAATTAAAAATAAAAATAATTACTCTTGTAGAGGACCTGAGTTTGGTTCCCAGGACCTATATGATGGCTCACAATCATTAATTTTAGTTCTAGGGGATATAATGTCTTCATGTCTCTTTAAGCACCCAGCACAGAATGTACATATATACATGTAGGCAAAACATTCATATGCATAAAATAAATAAACCTAAAAGAACAATCTTTTGCTGGGTGGTGGTGGCGCACGCCTTTAATCCCAGCACTTGGGAGGCAGAGGCAGGCTGTGAGTTCCAGGTCTGACTCCATAGCTACTGGGAAACCCTGTCTCAAAAAAAAAAAAAATTTAAAAGCTGGAAAGAGAGCCAGCTCATAAAGTTGTTCTCTGACTTCCACATACATGCTGTAACACATGTATACTATACCCACACATATATCTTATACCTATACACGCATAGTGATAATAAGTATTTTTTTTTTCATTTTATTTATTAGCTTTGAGTTCCTGAAATGTGTCTAGGCTCCTGAGGGTCTGGGTGTTTCTGTTTTGTCATGTTTGATTAACTTGAAGTTACTTGACCACATGCAGTTATTAGCTATTGTATTGGACAGTGTAGTGCATCTCAGATACAGATTGGGGATACAGTTCAGGTGATCGAGTACTTACCCGTCATATACGAAGCCCTGGGTTCAGTCCCTAGTACAGCATAAACTAGGTGTGGTGATACCTGTAATTGCAGTACATGTGAGATGGAGGTGGGAGGATCAGAAACTGAAGAACATCTTCAGCACTATAACAAGATGGAGGCTAGCTTGAGCTATGAGGGACCCTTTCTCAAATGAACAAACAAAAAAACAAAACAACTGGTGAGAGTTTCTTGTGATTCAATTGGGAAAGAAACTTCTATTGTTCTTCTTCTTCTTCTTTTTTTTTTTTACTTCTGTTGTTCTTAATAGGACAAAATGATGACAGAGAGAACCCTGTTGAAGGAGCGCTACCAAGAAGTCCTGGACAAGCAGAGGCAGGTGGAGAATCAGCTCCAAGTGCAATTAAAGCAGCTTCAGCAAAGGAGAGAAGAAGAAATGAAGAATCACCAGGTAGTCTGCCCATACTGACATTTGAGTGATGTACCTTGGTGGTAGAGTGCTTGCCTAGCATACTCAGCAACCTGGTTCAAGTCCCAGAATCACAAGAGAGAAAGGAAGGAAAAGAAATTGCAACTCAGATAATTATTGTGTATCTTCTCTCATAAACAGAATCTAGATTTAAAATTACGTTTTTGCGGCTATGAGTGATGACATATGCCTTTAATTCCAGCACTCTGAAAGCAGATACAGGTGGAGATTTGTGAGTTTGAGAGCAGCCTGGTCTATCTGTATAGCAAGCTCCAGTCCAGCTAGGCTGATGTAGTGAGACAGTATCTCAAAAAAATTCACCCCCTCCAAAAAAAAGTATGTATGTATGTGTGTGTGTGTGTGTATAGATAGATAGATAGATAGATAGATAGATAGATAGATATAAAATATATGTTTCTGCGTACATACACACTCACACTGCTAATGAGTAAAGTAACAGTTTCTGATCAAATGTTAAATGTTTCTGAGTCAACAGAAGGAAAGTCAGTATTTCTTGGGTTTGGTTCATTTTTGAGACTATGGTCTCTGTGTAACCCAGGCTAACATTAAACTCAAGATCTTTTTGCCTCACTCTTCATATATTAGGATTACAGTTATAGAACACCGTAACAGGCTTATCAAATAGTAATAAAATTAGGACTGGAGGAATGACTTATCAGTTAAAAGTGTTACTGTTCTTGAGAAGACCTGTTTGGTTCCAAACACCCATGTCGTAGCTCAACACTGCCTATAACTCTTAACTACCTATAATTCTTTCTTTAGAGGACACAGCACACTTTTTTGAACTCCATGTACACTTGCACTCACATGTGTACACATACACATAAATTTTTGTTTGTTTGTTTTGGTTTTTCTTTTTTTTTAAAATATTTATTTATTTATTTTGTATACAATATTCTGTCTGTGTGTATGCCTGCAGGCCAGAAGAGGACACCAGACCCCATTCAGATGGTTGTGAGCCACCATGTGGTTGCTGGGAATTGAAGTCAGGACCTTTGGAAGAGTAGGCAGTGCTCTTAACCTCTGAGCCATCTCTCCAGCCCCTTTGTTTTGGTTTTTCAAGACAGGATTTCTCTATGTGGCCCTGACTGACCTAGAACTCACTCTGTAGACCAGCTAGCCTGAAACTCAAAGATCTGCCTGCCTCTGTCTCCCAAGTGCTGGGATTAAAGGCCTCATGACCATTTTTTTTTAACCTTCAAAAAACCATTCAAGTATAGAAAGAAGCATTGAATGCGTCTTTTCCAGACCCTTCTATTTTAGTACAGAGAGAAAAAGGTTATTTATTTAATATGTTTTCTTGACATTATTGAACAGTATTCACTTACTTAATCTCCTGTTCATGCAAAAATGTAGTTTCGCTTAGGTTAAACCGACATCTAAAAACTGGAAAAAATAAATTAGTAAGTAAAAACCTCAAACACATCAAAAGGTTTAGGTAAGTAGTGAAAACAGTGTTGTCAAGGGTGAAGTAAAGTGAACTCATTGACGGCTGTGGGTTGTAGTGCTCATTTTGGAAACTTGGGAAGATGTCTTAGGGTTTTTATTGCTGTGAAGAGACACCGTGACCACAGCAACTCTTATAAAGAAAACATTTAATTGGGATGGCTTGCTTACAGTTTCAGAAGTTTAGTACATTATCTTGACCAGGAGCATAGCGGCATACAGGCAGACATGGTGCTGGAGCAACTGAGAGTCCTATATCTTGCAAGCAACAGGAAGTTGACTGAGTGAGTGTCACACTAGTGGAGCTTGAGGAAAGAGATTTCAAAGTTCACCACCACAATGACACACTTCCTCTAACAAGACCACACCTACTCCATTAGGCCATACCTCCTAATAGTGCCACACCCTTTGGGGACCATTTTCATTTAAACCAATCAGAAGACCTATCAGTTAATACTATAAATACAGTGTAAATAAACTGACCAAGAAGTTTTATTGGGAGTTCATTCTACAAATACAAACTTTTGTGAATGAATATGTGGACATAGAGAATGTCTATGTGGTGTTGCTTAAAAACTTAAATGGCACATTCCTATAATCCAACTCTCTGATACAGAGGCAGAAGGATCGGTAAGTAGTTCAAGGTCATCTTCAGTTACATAATGAGTTTGATGCCCGCCTGGACTACAGACAATCTCAACCACCTACCCCCCACCACCATTAGGTTAGATTGGAAAAGTAGTTTCAAAAAGTTTCAGTTAATCTGATAAACTTTTTTTTAAAATATTTATTTATTTATTTATTATGTATACAATATCCTATCTACGTGCATGCTTGAAGAGGGCACCAGGCCACATTACAGATGGTTGTGAGCCACCATGTGGTTGCTGGGAATTGAACTCAGGACCTTTGGAAGAGCAGGTAATGCTTTTAACCTCTGAGCCATCTCTCCAGCCCCCTCTGATAAACTTTTAACAGATAAAAGAACAGAATGGGTCAACATACAGTTTAGGAGTAGTATGTATGCTTTGTGGGAGGCCCTGAGCAGGCTCTCCAGGGCGACCCAAACATCAGTGAACAAAATATAAAAATATAATGCAAAGCACTTAACATATCGATTACCATTATGGACAGAGTTGTGTGAAGCAGAATAATTGTTACAGGTGACTACCTTTGTGTATATGTATTCTTATAAATATACAAAAACGTATGTGTATTTGTTCCTGTTATATAGTAAGACAGCAAAAGTGTTAGTTAGGGTTACTATTGCTGTGATGAAACACCGTAACAAAAAAGCAAGTTGGAGAGGAAAGGGTTTATTTGGCTTACACTTCCACACACTGTTCATCATCCAAGAAGTCAGGACAGGAACTCAAATGGCCGGAACTTGGAAGCAGGAGCTATTGCAGAGACCGTAGAAGGGTGCTGCTTACTGGCTTGCTTCACATCAGTCTTCTTTCTTATAGAACCCAGTACTCTGAGCCCACGGATAGCACACCCATAATCGGCTCTGCCCTTCCCCATCAGTCACTTTATGAAAATGTCCTACAGGCTTGCCTACAACCCAATCTTATGGAGGCATTTTCTTAATTTAGGCTCCCTCTTCTCAGATGACTGTAGCTTGTGTCAAGTTTACATAAAAGTATCCAGCACAGCAAAGAAACAGAAAATTCCACTTACAGTAAAGCAGAACTGTAATAAAGATCAAGAGCATGTTTGCTGGATATAGCAGACTCCCACCCGAAGGAAGAAGGCCAGTCTCAGAATCCTCAACAGATGTTTATTCAGTCTCTATTGGAGCTTTGCTACACAAGCCAGTACATTTCTTTTAAAATAAATTTGTGTGTGTGTGTGTTTGTGTGTGTGTGTTTTCATGTGTATTCGTGCAAGTGTGCATGCAGATATGTGCAAATGTGTGTGTAGGCCAGAGGTCAACCTTCAGGTATTCCTTAGGCTCTGTCCACTTTTTGTGTTTTAAGACAGAAACTCTCATTTGGATCTAGAACTAGACTGGCTGTCTAGGAAGCTTCAGAATCCCCTTGTTTCTTCCTTTCTAGGGCTAGAAGTACAAGGACATGCCACCATGCCTGGCTGTTTATGTGAGTTCTAGAACTTGAACTCATGATTATATTTATATGGCAAATACTTTACTGGTTGTGGTCTCCCCAGTCTCACATTGCTTTTTTTTTTTTTTTTTAGATTTATTTATTTATTATGTATTCAGGGTCCTGTCCACATGTATATGCCTGCAGGCCAGAAGAGGGCACCAGATCTCATTACAGATGGTTGTGAGATGTGGTTGCTGGGAATTGAATTCAGGACCTCTGGAAGAGCAGCCAGTGTTCTTAACTGCTGAGCCATCTCTACAGCCTATCTCATTCCATTTTCTATTTTTTTTTATTTTTACTTTTATTATTATTATTACTACTATTGTTTTTTCAAGACAGGGTTTCCCTGTGTAACAGTCTTAGCTATTCTAGAACAGACTGGCCTCGAACTCAAGGATTCACCTGCCTCTGCCTCCTGGGTGCTGGGATTAAAGTCATGCACCACCACCACCCAGCTACATTCCATTTTTTAAAAAGTAATTTTATTTTATGCGTGTGTGTGTTTTGCCTTTGTGTTTGTCTGTGCATCGAGTGCCCTGGGAGGCAAGAAGAGGACATTAGATACCCTGAAATTGGAGTTACAGACAGCTGTGAGACATTGTGTGGGTGTTGGGTATTATACCTTCCTCTGGAAGACAGCCCGAGCTCTTAACTAATGAGCCATCTCCCCAGCCCCCACATTCCATTTTTCAATGATTCTTAGAACTGTCCTGTTGAGTTGAAGTCTGTGTTCACAAAACATTCTTCTAGAGGTTTGGCTTTTACATCAGTAATTTATGAAGTCAGTTCTTTCAGTTCTATTTAATTCCAATAAATCAGCATATAAACCCATAACTATAGAATAAACAATCAGGGTGAAAGTAGTGGATCAACAGCATCTGCTTCTAGGAAGCTAAGAGAGGATGATGGCAGCAAGTATGAGGCCAGCCTGGGCTGCTACATAGGAAGTCAAGGCACTAGGATGCATAGTAAAACCATGTTTCAGAAAACCAAACCACTGAGCAAGGGAGTACGTATTTGTCAGCCAAATAAGTGGACGTGGATGCCAGGGAATCAGGAGTTCAAGGCCTGCTTTGTCTACATATTGAGTTTAAGTCCAGCCTGGGTTATGTAAGACCCTATCTTAAAACAATAAGAAAAACCTATCAGGGCTGGCTGGGTGTGTAACTTAGTGATCGAGAACTTGCCTATTATGCACCAGGCTCTTGTTTAGAACCCTAACACCACATACACACAATAAACTTTCAGATTAAAACAAACACGTAAAACACCAAAAACTAACATTTCCTTTTTTATTTGTGTGACTATTATTGTGTGGGATTTAGGAGATACTAAAGGCTATTCAGGATGTGACCATAAAACGGGAAGAGACCAAGAAGAAGATAGAGAAAGAAAAGAAGGAGTTCTTGCAAAAGGAGCAGGACCTGAAAGCTGAAATTGAGAAGCTCTGTGAGAAAGGCAGAAGGTAAATGCTGCTGCTGAAAATAGATCCTGTGTGCAGGTGTATTTGTGCTAAGGGCCAAGCCATTGTTTTCATTTGAGAGAGAAACAGATCCGAATTCTCCAGTGACTTCATATTCTCAGTACTCTATATTACACAAAATAAAGAAGTTCAGAGAGTTGATGCTACTCTGAAATGATAAGTAAGTGCTGGGGATACAGCAAAATTGTCTTGTCCTGGGCTTAGTCCCCAGCACCTCTTCTCAGAAAAGAAGGTACACTGTTAACTAGCAGTGTTCCAAGTATGAGTGTATTTTTTATTTATACTTTATAACGTGTGTGTCTGTCTGTTCCAGAATTACTGCACAGAAGTATTCCCGGTTTTAGGAATCTAGAGATCTGACCTTAGTTTGTTATGTACACATAGCAAATATTTTGCTATGAGCATCTCTACAGCCCCATTTGTGGGGGTGGGTTCAAGGCAGGATTTTTCAGTAGCTCTGGAACCAGTCCTGGAGCTCTCTCTGTAGACCAGGCTGGCCTCAAACTCACAGAGATCCACCTGCCTTTGCCTCCTGAGTGCTGGAATAAAAGGTGTGTGCCATCACCAGGCCATGATCAAGATTTCTTTTTTTTTAACTATTTATTTATTATGTATACAGTATTCTGCCTGCATGTATGCCTTCAGTCCAGAAGAGGACGCCAGACTTCATTACAGATGGTTGTGAACCACCATGTGGTTGCTGGAAATTGAACTCAGGACCTCTGGAAGAACAGCCAGTGCTCTTAACCTGAGTCACCTTTCCGGTCCCCATGGTCAAGATTTCTATGTTACTCTAAAACCTGTTTTATTTGCTTTATATCCTGAGTGTCATTTTTTCTTCAGAAACTCAGATCATGGGAATGTTTTGAATAGTTATGCTATTCAACACCATGAGTAGCACACTATATACCATTTACAGAAGAAATACCTAGTGATCATGTCCTCTTTTTAATACTGTAGCAAGAGCAAGATAGACCTTAAATTTGGTTGAATTCTCAATTTTCCAAGTTATTTGAAATCACATGCTTGAAAATTCACAATTGTGAATTCAATGATAATGTTATTTAAATGTTGCTGATACTGGTTTAATTTTTTTTTATTTATTGAGAAACACTTTGCTGTTGTAAACATGTAAAATGCTAAGTCAAAAGTAAATAGCAACCTCACTGATTCGTTTTCCAAAGTGAGAGGCCTTCACTATGGTACCTCCACATTCAAAAGAATATTAGGGAGAATATTTGGAGGGCAGCCAGTTCTGATGAGAATCTGGTGAATGATTAGGAGGCGCACACCTTTAATCCCAGCACTTGGGAGGCAGAGGCAGACAGATCTCTGTGAGTTTGAGGCCAGCCTGGTCTACAAAGCGAGTTCTGGGGCAGTCAAGGCTGTTACACAGAGAAACCCTGTCTCAGGGTGGTGAAGGGAGAAAGTGGGTCACAATAATCATTCTCAAACATTATAGTAGAATTTCTTCAGGCTGTGCATTGTCTTTCATGTTGCTAGTGACCATAACAGCTAGCACCCACCAATGGCAGCATTGGCTCTGCCATGGTTTTCACAACTGATTTAGGGAAGATGAGGTACAGACATGGACATGTAGCAACTCATCATGGAACATCTTAAAGAGTAGAAATGAGTCTATAATCCTGTCTAGGCTCTGTGACAAATTTCCTTTGGCTGTAGTCACCACACTCTCTGTACTTCTGTCTGCCTTCTCTTCCCTATTTTTGAACAACTACAAGTCATTAATTCTAATAGTTTACTATTCATGATCTTGAAGATTCATTTGTTTGTTTGTTTGAGGTATACTCTATAGGTAGCTCAGGCTAGCCTGGAACTTAACATCTTTCTGCCCTCCTTACCACTTGCTTGAATTAGTCTTGTTGATTTCACTATGTCCTGGACCCTTTTATATTAATGATTAATAAGGACTCTAAATAACATTTTTTTTGTATCTGTTTTCTTTATCAGTATTCACTGAGCCAGCAAGTAAGGCAAAAATATATTTATGTGTTTATTTATTTTAAGATAACATAAAACTTACATGTTAACTTAAATAGTACTTTTTTTTCATGAAAAATTGTTTTACAAGTTTTTTATTGTTTCTGTTGCTGTGAAGATACCGTTACTATAGAAACTCTTATAAGGAATACATTTAATTGGGGTGGCACACTTACAGTTTCAGAAGTTCAGTCCATTATCATCATGGCAGGAATCATGGTGGCATGTAGGCAGACATGGTGCTAGAGAGGTAGCTGAGTCCTGCACCTTGTAGGCAACAGGAAATCATTCGAGACACTGAATGGTATCCTAAGCATAGAAAACCTTAAAACTCACCCCCATAGTGACACACTTCCTCCAAAGTCACACCCACTCCTACAAACCTACACCTGATAGTGCCATTGCCTATGAGATTATGGCGGCCAATTACATTCAAACTACCACAGAAGGTTAAATTGGTTTATTGGGCTATATTCACAGCTTACTTTTGTTATTTTAAGACAGGGTATCTGTGGACAAGGCTAGCTTTAAAACTTACTTTGTAACCCAGGGAAACGTTGAACTTGACTTCCCAAGCTTCAGCCTCCAGAGTAATTGGTATTACAGCCTTGTGCCACTAGGTCTGCCTAAAATCTGATGGTTTACCTTGCTGTTTTGTTTTGCCTTTTAAAACAGTGTCTCACTTTGAAGTCCTGGCTGTGTAGACTGGGTTGGCATTAAGCTTGTAGCTCTCCTGCCTCTGCCTCCAGAGTGCTAGGATTATAGGCATGTCCTACAATACCGGAACGCTTTAATGGATCTTTTATATATTTTATCAAAAGGAAGAAAAACTTTTCCTGTACCGTTTTAGGATTAGCAAATTAAATTCCCAGATCAATAAGAAGGAAAAACAGTTTGTCTGTGCAATGTGTATATACATGGAAGAACTACTAGAGACCAGTAACTTAAAGGGGTTAGAATTTGAGATTCTGTGGGATCTTTTTAGGCAAAGAGGGAAGAAAAGTACTTATAGGGAAAGTGTGTGTGTGTGTTTGTGTGTGTGTGTGTGTGTGTGTGTGTGTGTTACTGTTACTGTGATGAAACATCATGACCAAAAAAGCAACCTGGAGAGGGAAGGGTTTCTTTCATTCACAGTTCCATATCCTTCATCATCAAAAGCAGTGAGGTCAGGAACTCAAGCAGGGGAGGAACCCAGAAACGGGACCCGATGCAGAGGCCATGGAGGGGAGCTCCTTATATGCTTGCTCCCCATGGCTTGCTCTGCCTGCTCTCTTATAGAACCTGGAACCGTCAGCCCAGGGATGGCACTACCCACAAGGCATTTTCTCATTTGAAATTACCTCCTTCCAAATATCTCTAGCTTGTGTCAAGTTGACATAAAATTAGCCTGTGTATGTGTGTGACCTCAGGTGTCATATCTAGAAACATTATTCACCTTCTTTGAGAGAGGGTCTCTCATTGGCCTGGAGTTCAGCAATTAGGCTGGACTGACTGACCAGTGATCCTCAGGAATCTTCTGTCTGTCCTGCCCAGTGATGGGATCATAAGTGTGTACTCCCACCATGCTTAGCACTTTATGTAGGGTCTTCAGATTCAACTCAGATCTTTGAGCTTTCAAGGCAAATACTCTACCAACTGAGTCATCCCTGTAGTCCACAAGTGATCCTGGAGAGGGGTGAGAAAGAGTGCCTAGAGAACATTTTGTGGAAATAAAAATGAGCTTTCAGTAGATGTGAATGTCTGTGAACTGGGGAGGTGGTTTAGGCAGTAAAGTTCCTACTGTGCAAGCAAGCATGAGGACTCAAGTTGAGATTTTCAGCAACTACTAAAAGCCAGGGATGGCAGCACACATCTGTAATCTGCTGCTGGGGATGGGAGGCAATGAGACAAGAAGATTCCTGGAGCTCATTGACCAGCCAGTCAAGAAGATGCCTGCAGCCAATTGGCTAGCCAGTCTAGCAGAATTGATAACCTTTAGGTTCCATGAGAAACCTTGTCTCAAAACATAAGAGGAGTTAGCTCACTGTTTTCTGTACAAACACAAGGAACTGAGTTTGGGTCTCAACTCCCATGTGAAATGCTGGCATGGCCTTTAGCATCTCTCTAACCCCACACTGGGGGTGCAGAGAGAGGCAGATCCCTGGAGCTATCCAGCTAGATAGCCTAGCTAATCTTTGAGCTGTAGGTTCAGTGAAGAGACCTTGTCTCAAAAAATAACATAGAGAGAAGTAGAAAAAGATACTATTTACCTCCGGCCTGCACATGTACTGGAAGGGCTGTATGCTCTCTAGAAGAGGAGGCTTGTAGATGGCTCCTGTTGTATCTCTGGAGAAGATCCACTGTGAGCAGTTCGGGACAGCTTTGCTGTCTAGAAGTTGCTGCTTTGGCTCTCATAAGGGAAATTCCAGGAACTTTTTTTCTCCCCTGCAACTCTAGAATCTCAGTATCTTCTTAGAATAATCTTTATACTAATTGAATGGATCCCATAGTTGATTTGATAACACAGTGCATCATTTATTAAATACTGGCCCAATGTTTTGTAGCTCTTTCAAGTGTTGATACAGGTTTTTATACAAAAATTTAAAATCTGGACCTGGGGTGATGGTTCAACAGTTAAGAACACTTGCTACCCTTGCAGAGAACCCAGGTTCAATTCCCAGCACCCACATAGGGTGGCTCATGACTGCCTATAGCTCTAGCTCCCAGGAATCCAATGCCCTCTTCTGGCCTCCATGGACATCGACACACACATGACATACATGGAGATACATACATATAAATAAAAATAAAACTTAAAAACCAAACAGCTGAGCTGGAGTGATGGCTCAGAGGTTAAGAACATTGCCAGCTCTTCCAAAGGTCCTGAGTTCAATTCCCAGCAACCACATGGTGGCTCACAACCATCTATTATGAGGTCTGGTGCCCTCTTCTGGTGTGTACATGTTAGCAGAATATTGTATGCATAATAAACAAATAACTTTAAAAAAAACAACAACTAACAGCTCCTTCACCAAAAGAGAAAAGGGCTGAAATCAGAAGAATACAGAAGCACGTATTTGTCACAAGAGTGAGGATACTGTCACATGTCATGTATTCTCAGGAAAGCTCCAGTGTCAGCTCATCAAAGAATGAAAATGAAAAAAGTAAATGTTGTTTTATCTGTCTTTCCTTTTTGTCTGTCTGTCTGACTGACTGACTGTCTGTCTGTCTGTTCTGGCTTTCAAGACAGGGTTTCTCTGTGTAGCCTTGGCTGTCCTAGAACTCACTCTGTAGACCAGGCTGGCCTCAAACTCAGAGATTCACCTGTATCTACCTCCCGAATGCTTGAATTAAAGGGATGCACCACCACTGCCCACTCTTCCTTCTTTCATTCATTTGTTTCTTCCTTCTTTCTTTTAAGCTTACAAATTTACACTTAAAGTTGTAGCTTGGTGGAATGAGCCTTCGATGTGTTTGGGGACCCTGGCCTCCACTCTAAACAGTGCAGCTCCATCCCCAGGACCCCTGGTGCCATCTCTCTGCTAGTGCCTCTGTTTCATCCTGCTGGGATTTTGTGCCCTCGACCTTTCCCCTTTGTGCATTTGGCTTTCTGCCCACATTTTCTTTGTCCCTTTTTCTCACCAAGCAAAACTGAAAAGCCAACTGGGATATATTTGTAAGTTTAAAAATGGCTAGCACAGGGCTGGAGAGATGGCTCAGCGGTTAAGAGCACTGCCTGTTCTTCCAAAGGTCCTGAGTTCAATTCCCAGCAACCACATGGTGGCTCACAACCATCTGTAATGAGATCTGGTGCCCTCTTCTGGCCTGCAGGCATACATGCGGACAGAATATTGCACACATAATAAATAAAAAAAAAAATGGCTAGCACATTGAGACTACTGTTAAAGATGTTGAATTAGTGAAGAATTTATCCCAGTAATGTTTTTATATATCTAATTATACTATGTATGATTGCACTGTTTCAAGAAACTGATTTAAAACCTGGCATGGTGGTTTGTGCCTGTATTCTCAGCAGTTAGGAGGTGGAGATGGAAGAATCAGGATTTCATGGTCAATTTCCTCTACATTTGCGGCAAGCCAGAACTGCATGAGAGCTCTGGTAGAGCCCTCACACACCGAAAGAAAAAGAAAAGATTTCTTAGGTTGTCTTAAGCTCAGGAAATACACCTTTGGACACCACAGCTGGCTGTATCTACTTAACTGTTCCCTGGTTTTGGTTCTGCTTTTTTCTTCACACTTCTCTAGAATGTAACATAATTCTGCAAGCCTTTGGCTGAGGGCTCAGAGATCCTAATTCTTATCTCTCCTCTAAGTGTGTTTCATGGGACACTTAGCATCTGCGCCTGAACTTCAAGGTAGCCATCTTCCTACAGCCACGTGTCGGGGAGAATGCAGATTCTCATTATGTAGCCCTGTCTATATAAAGTAGAATGACCTCAAACTCACAGACATCCTCTTAGCTATGCTTTCAAGTGCTAGGATTAAAGATATGTGCTACTGTGTCTGAAAAAAAAGAAAAAAAAATTTGTATTTTAGTTTCTCTGAAGAAAGTAGTTGTAGCATACAAATGATAACTGGCATTTTTGAAGATCTTACTATGTGCTAGAGACTGTCTTAGGCATTTTGCATACATTAACTCATTTAATCTGCACTATGGTGGTATGGAAGGTCAATTCCTGTGTCCTCCCCAGTTCATACTCTAGGAGAACAAGGCACAGAAAGACTCACTGGACAAACAGTGTAGAGTAGTGAGGCTGGGGTGGACCAAATGACCTAGTTTCAGAGCCTCTCACATCTAATTGCATCACTTTGTCATTATCCTGCATTAGTCTTCACACAGATATGCTGCTGTGGCATTATTTATAATTGTGAAATTGGAATAACAAGGAAGGGGCTGGAGAATGACTCTGCAGTCAAGAGCACTGATTGCTCTTACAGAGGATTGACATGGAACCTCTATTACTCTAGTCCCAGAGGACCCACCACCTATTCTGGCCTTCAAATACACTTCATGCACATGCCACACAGGCATACATACAGGCAAAACATCTGTACACACAGGAGTGCACACACCCACAATAAAGATTAAAGTTCACATAGTCATCTAGATTTAAAAAGTAATAACAAGGATTTTTTGTTGTTGTTGTTTTTTGTTTTTTTGAGACACTGTTTCTCTGTGTAGCCCTTGCTGTCCTGGAACTTGCTTTGTAGACCAGACTGGCCTTACAGAGATCCGACTGCCTCTACCTCCCAAGTGCTGGGATTAAAGGCATATGCCACCACCTCCTGGCAACAAGAAAATTCTTAAGTCAGTTATGATAGACCTGCATAGTGGACAGCCTTTTTGTTTTAAGAAAAAAAAATGGGGAAGTAGAAAAAGACAAGATCTCCTGAGTAAATTGGGAGCATGGGGACCTTGGGAGAGGGTTGAAGAGGAGGGGAGAGGCAGGGAGGGGAGTAGAGAAAAATGTAGAGCTCAATAAAAATCAATAAAATTAAAAAGAAAAAAATTTGGATTTACTATAATTTTTATGTATATGAATATTTTGCTTGCATGCATATCTGTGTACTATGTGCATACCTACTTCTCATGGAAGTCAGAAGAGGGCATCAGATCCTCCAGAATTGGAATTATAGATGATTGTAAACCACCATGTGGGTGCTGAAACCTGAACCCAGGTCCTCTGCAAGAGCATCCAGTGCTCTCAACCAATGAACTATTGCTTCAGTCCTGGACAACCATTTCAAATCACAATTTTCATTTTGTCTTTAGTTTTTGTTTTTGTTTTGTTTTTAATTTTTAAAAATCTTTGTGTGTATGTGTCTGTGTGCCTGTGTGTACATATGTACATGCCAGTGCGTGGATGTGGAGCTCAGAAAACAACTTTGAGTATCAGTCCTTGCCCTCTTTGTTTGAGACTGGGTCTCTTTGTTGTTTTGCCAGCTAGCCTATAAGCTTCCAGGGACTCCTTCTCATCTCAATATGAGAGTGTTGTTATTGGTCAGGTGGTGATGGCACACACCTTTAATCCCTTGCTTCAAAGAAACAAGCAAACCAAAAAGTACTATGATTATAGGCACACACTGCTGTTTTTGGAACAGTTCTATTTCCAATACCAATATGGCAGTGCCAGAGGATTTGACACCTCTTCTGGCCTACCTGGACACTGCAAGAATGTGTTCAGACATACATGCAGACAAAACAATCATACACATAAGAAATGAATAAATCCTGCCAGGTGTGGTGATACATGCCTTTAACCCCAGTACTTGGGCAGGTGGGTCTCTGTGAATTTGAAGCTAGCCTGGCCTACATATTAAATTCTTGGCCATACACAGCCATTTAGTGAGACCCTATCTCTGATAAGTAAATAAATAAATCTTAATGGAAAAATAAGATTTATCTGGAAAGAAGATACAGTGCAGTTTTATAGCATTTGCCTAGCATAAACAAGATCCTAGGTTCGTTTCTCAGCATTACTAAGAAATAAAAACAGAAAACTATATATTTTGAGTTTTTTAAAATTACTTTTCATATGGTGAATATCTTATTAAAAGCATTTTTTTGAATCAGGGTCTTATACTGTAGCCCAGGCTGGCCTGAAATTCATTATGTAGTCTTGGGCTAACACCAAACTAATAATAATCCTGTCTCAGCCTGCCAGATGTTGGTATCATAGGTGTAGGTTGCCACACATAACTAATTTTTTTCCCCCAAACAGGACTTCTCTGTTGTAACTCTGGCTGTCCTTGAACTTGCTTTGTAGACCAGGCTGGTCTCAAATTCAGAGATCCACCTGCCTCTGCCTCTTGGGTGCTGAGATTAAAGGCATGCATTACCACTATCCAGCTCATAACTGATTTGTTTGTTTGTTTGTTTTGGCTTTTCAAGACAGGGTTTCTCTGTGTTACAGTTCTAACTGTCCTGGAACTCATTTTGTAGACCAGACTAGCCTCAAACTTACAGAGATCCACCTGCCTCTGCCTCCCAAGTGTTGGGATTTAAGGCATGCTTTGCCACTGCCCAGCTTCATAACTATTTTTTTTACCTGTGCTTCCTCAATTCTTTTTCTCATCAAAGCCATCATGCAGTCATTATTGTCTTTATAAATGGAGATAATGGTGTCAACAAAAATTAACTAACTTGTCTAGGATCATATAAGGATACAGTTGGGAGCTCTATATTAAATTTTAAAGTTGGTGTGGCTTCTATGATAAAAGAACAAAGTTATTTTTTAAAAATATTAAAACATTTCAAGACCTGTAATAAACCAGGATTGTACAATGTGATAGAACTTATTAATTTCAACCACCAATACCTAAAAACTACACATGATAAATAATAGAAGTGTAGGATTGAAAGAAATTCAACAAATTTTTAAAATTCAGCTGGGCATTGCAGTTCATGTCCACTCTCAGCACTTAGGAGCCTGGGGCAGGAGGATTGCTGCAAGTTCTAGTCCAGTCTGGGCAAAATCAAAAGCCATAAAACACTTAATGGATTGTGTTTTGCCAAAAATAAAGAACTGGTGTGTTGCTTTTTGGTTATCTTTTTTTGTTGTTCTGTTTTGTTTTCACACTTACTTACTTACTATGCATTTATGTGCATATGAGTATGTACACACCATAGCACAAAATTGGAAGTTAGAGTACAATTTCCAGAAATTATTTCTTTCCTTTTACCATATGGGTTCCAAGGTTTGAACTCAGAGCGTCAGTCTTAGTGGAAAGTGTCCTTATTTGGTGAGCTATCTTGTCAGCCTTGGTTTTGTTTTGTATGTGTGTGGTTTTGTTTTGTTTCTTTGTTTTTTTGGGTTTTTTGTTTTGTTTTTTGTTTGTTTGTTTCTGGAAACAGGGTTTCTCTGCATAGCCCTGACTGTCCAGGAACTCACTCTATAGACTAGGCTGATCTTGAACTCGCAAAGATTTGACTGCCTCTGTCTCCCTAGTGCTGGGATTAAAGGTGTGTGCCACCACTACTTGGCTTGTTTGTGTGTTTTAAAAGATGAGTTATTTGAAAAATCTGATGGTTATGTTATAGTGTAACTAGCTTCTAAGAAAACTGAGTACTTTTTATCATTGTTCAGGAACTTACCCATTTATTTACTTTTAATTTTATTCTATATGTATGGGTATTTTCCTGTGATTCACTTGTATATTTGATGTTTGGGAGACCAGAAAAGTGTGGCAAATTTCCTGAAACTAGAGTTAAATGGTTGTGAGCCAACATGTGGATATTGGAAACGGAACCCAGCTCCTCTGGAAAAGCAGCCAGTAATGTTAAATGCTGAGTAATCTCTCCAGCTCCAGTCATTTTTTTCATTAATAAAAATTTTATTATACAAATTTATTTGGGTGTGTACCATGTGGTCAGAATTTTCTGTTCCACCAGCCAACTCCCAAATAACCACACAGAGACTTACTATTAATTATAAATGTCCAGCCAATAGCTTAGACTTGTTACTAACTAGCTCTTATAACTTAAATTAACCCCTATTTCTTATCTATGCTTTACTATGTGATTTTGTACCTTTTTTCAACATGGCATGTTCGTCTTACTTCTCTTGGCAATTCTGCCCTCTTCATCCCCGAGCTCTTATCCTATCTGCAAATCTCACCTAACCTTTTTCCGCCTAGTTATTGGCCATTTTGCTCCTTATAAACCAATGAGAGCAACATATTTTCACAGTGTTCCATTACAGTGCTGGCTAATTTTATTTCACCTTGACACAAACTAGCCTCATTTGGGAAGAAGGACTCTCAATTGACAAAATGCCTCCATAAGATTGGCTTGTAGGCATGTCTGTAGTGCATTTTCTCAGTTAGTGATTGATGTGGGAGGATCCAGCCCATTGTTGGTGGGGCCATCCCCGGGCTGATGGTCCTGAATGCTGTAAGAAAGCAGGCTGAGCAAGTCATGAGGGAGCAAACCAGTAAGCAACACTCCTCCATGGCTTCTGCGTCAGCTCCTGCCCTGACTTCCTTCAGTGATGGACTATGATGTGGAAGTGGAAGCAGAATAAATATAAACCCTTTCCTTCCCAAAAGTTGCTTATGGTCATGCCTTTGTTTGTTATTTTTGTTTGTTTGTTTTGTTTTTTGTATTTGTTTTTGTTTTTTTTCTGAAACAGGGTTTCTCTATGTAGCCTTAGCTATTCTGGAACTTGCTCTATAGACCAGGCTGACTTCGAACTCATAGAGATCCACCTGCCTCTGCCTCCTGAGTGCTGGGGTTAAAAGGGTTAAATGATTCAGTGATCATGTTTTATCATAGATGACAGAAATGCTAACTAAGCCAGTGTGTATGTGTGCAAGCACATGTACCCACATATGCTATGGCACATGTGTGTGTATGCTGTGGCATATGTGTGGAGATCAGAGGACAGCTTGTAGAGGGTGTTTTTCATCTTCTATCATGTAGGTCCTGGAGATTGAACTCTGGTCGTCAGACTTAGCATCAACTACCTTTCTTCACTGAGCTATCTTGCCAGCCTATCCTATCTGTTTTTGTTGTACTGATTAGTAGTTCTCTTTTGTGTGGATGCGAATAAAGTAAATGTGGCCAAATGCCCAAAGGGAAAGAATTTTTGTTTGTGAATGTGTGAAACTCCCCATAGGTACAAGAGGATTTTTCTGATATACGTATGTGCATATGTAAATACGTATGTAGTGATATGTGTATTTAGTAAAGGTCAGATTGTTCTTCAGCATCTGTCATCCTCAAGAATATCACCAGACCTAGAAGACAACTCTCTCTCTTGTGTTCTATAATTATCCCATTACAAAGAGAAATGGTAAGCTAGGTGTGACATCATTTGATTCTACATATTCTTCTTGTTTGTTTTTGTATTTTTTAGAGACAGGGTTTCTATGTGTAGCCCTGTTTGTCTTGGAACTCCCTCTGTAGACCAGGTTGGCATTGAACTCACAGAGATCCCTCTGCCTCTGCCTCCCTAGTGCTGGATTAAGGCATACACTACCACCACCCTACTGCATTCCACATGTTCTTATGGTGAGAAGATTCTAATTTTGGAGGCTTTTTGGAACTTGAAGCATATGTGTTTGTCAGGAAGATATAATTACCTATTAGCCTTTACAAGACTGGTAGAGAATTCTTCCTGGGATAGAAGTTAATTTGGAGACCTTGTGGCTCACCTACTCAGGTCTGTTAGATGAGCAGAACTTGTCAGTAGAAAGCAGATTATGTCAATAATGAATGAGCATGTATGTACTAAACATATTCAGAATCTCAAATAGAGGGCAGGGATATGTGGAGAATTGGTTTATAAACAAGACTATGTGAAGGGAAGAAGCCTTAGACACTTCTCTTAGGAGAAATGCTTCTGGGGCTGGAGAGAGAGCTCTGCAGCTGCTCTTCCAGAGGACTCCGGTTCTGGGCTTGTTGACTCATACTTTAAGCAATGGGAAAGCTGAAACAGGAGGATTGCTTTAGTTTAAGTTCAATATGGCCAGCATAGATACCTTGTTTGGAAAAAAACTGAAAAATACGACAGATAGTGGTGGTGCAGGCCAGGAGGCAGAAGACAGGTGGATCTCTGTGAGTTCGAGGCCAGCCTGGTCTACAAAGCAAGTTCCAGGACAGCCAGGGCTGTTACACAGAGAAACCCTGTTTCAAAAAGCCAAACAAACAAACAAAAAAGCAAAACCATGTTTTTTTAAATGTTTAAAGACAGCTTAAAACATTACCATTCTATTCTTTCCATGAATCTAACTGAGTAATCCATGCTTTCAGCTCACAGTCAAATGTAATATGAGAAAATTCTCTTGTCTCTATTCAATGGCCATTTCAGTCCTCAGTAAGAGGGTCAGCTGTCCCAGTGTAACACAGAAAGACCCATCTCCTAGGAGATATTTCAGTGCAAGGCAAACCAGAACAGTTGGTTACCTTAACCCTGAACATATTATACCCTAAGGATGGGAGTTGGGACAAGCATTTTAAATGAAGGAAATGGATAAAAATGGGAAATGCTAAGTATACATTTTCATTTTTGAGACATCATGTAGTCCAAGCTGATCTAGAATATAGTGTGTAGCCTAAACTGTCCTTAAATTTGTGACAATCCTCTTGTCTTTAGCCCTCAAGTATTCATACTTGAGTTCATACTTTGCTTTTGAAGAATTTTACTGTAGTTAAGGAAATGTAGAGATTAGTAAGCCGATAATAAATGCTTGATTAATTGTGAGTTAAAGTTGAATTATAACTGACCCAACGTTTTTGGCCTTGTGTTCTTCATTACCCGCACTGAAAGACACACTGAGAAGTAAAAGAAACACATAAAGGTTTTGAATGCCCTAAATATGTGGAACATTGTTCATCATGCGCAGTTTTGTTTCTTTAAGACAAATTTTTCATCTTGTAGTCTAGACTAGTCTGGAACTCAAAGCAATCCATCTATCTACTTTAACCTTCCAAGAACTAGGATCATAGGCATGAACTACCATGCCCAAGTAGGTTTCGATTCTAAGAGATATTCCTTTCCTGCACTAGGTAACTTTATTTGATCAAGCGGAGAAGTGAACATTTTCCATGTTGGACCTGTTTGCAGTTTAGACTACCCTATGTAGCATTTGTTTGTCTCTGAAGTGAATCCTGAAAGTGAGGCTTCATGTAGCAGCCTCGGCAGAACAGACAGATTTTCCTTTTGCCTCGCTGTTGCTCAGCAAACTTACATTTTCTTTCTTAATCTTGTTCTTGGCTTCTTACTGTACAGAGAAGTGTGGGAAATGGAACTGGATAGACTTAAGACCCAGGATGGTGAAATCAATCGGAACATTATGGAAGAGACAGAGCGGGCCTGGAAGGCTGAGGTAAGAAGAGACAATGCATATACAGACTTGATCTTGTACTTCCAGGGGCTATACAGTTTTGATAGAGTACTAAAAGCCTGGAGGCATTTAACTACAGGAAATTTGTGTATGTAAAGCTCTCTCTCTCTCTCTCTCTCTCTCTCTCTCCCTCCCTTCCTCCCCGTGTGTGTGTGTGTGTGTGTGTGTGTGTGTGTGTGTGTGTCTGTGTACAAATACTCATGTGGATGTGTGTAGATCCTGTCACTAGAGAGCCGAAAGGAATTGCTGGTGTTGAAACTGGAAGAAGCAGAAAAAGAAGCAGAGCTGCATCTGACTTACCTCAAGTAAGTACCTCTCTCTAAGGCCTAGGTTAGCAGGCCTGGCTCATGTCTGTCTTCATAGGACTCTGTCTCTGTGTGTGTACCCATAACTTTTCAAGATTTCTCGTCCATGTTCTGCGCTTTCTCACACTTTCCTCCTTTTATAGCTTTGCACTTTTTATTATCACACTTCTGTTTGTGTCAATAATATCTGCTAGACTATCAAAGCATAATATAGGTCTTGAAGGTTTTTGAAGCTTTGTTTCTCCTATGGCCGTTTCTCCTCTGTCTGTCACAGGATTTGGAGGATTCTTATAGCATTTTTCAGGCAGGCAAGATTCCAGTACTTAGGAGTCCAAGGCAGGAAAATTGAAAGTTTCAGGCCAGGGCGGCTATGTCAGACAGAAAGGTGCTATCATTTATGTGAAGCAGATGACTTGAACTCTTGGGTTTCTCTAGCACTTGCTCCCATCTCTTTTTTCAAGGATCATTACCCAGCAACTGTGTCTCAGGGTCTAACTGAAGTTTAGGGCAAAAGCCCAGGCTCCAGCAGGCCTAGCAGGCTATGCTCAGTCACTCATCAACTAAAGAGATGATCAGTAATGCTGAAAAGCAGTAAGCATGTAATCAGTGTTGCTACATTGGAAAGAACTGATAAAGAATCTCAGAGATGACAAAACTATCTTTGGAGTATCAACATGAACTTTTGTTTTGTCTTTAGAGAAAGGGTTTATCTATATAACAGCTCTGGCTGTCATGGAACTAGCTCTTGTAAACAAGGCTGGCCAACATGAGCTTCGGGTTGATCTGTTTAAATAGGTTTTTTTAAGAGAGTATTTATATTTATATTTATGTGTGTGTTTAAATGGTTATATGTCCATGTGTATGGGTACCCACAGGCAGGTGTCAGTGGAGTTATAAGCAATGGTGTGATGCTCAATTTGGATGCTAGAAACCAAACTTCATTCCTCTGCAAGAGAAGTAAGCACTATTAACTGCTGAGCCATCATCATCACTCTAGTCCTAGGGTTTTAAGATGGAATTTTGTGTAGTCCAGGCTGGCCTGGAACACTTGATCCTTCTGCCTCTAGCTTCAGAGTGTTTGGTTTACATACACCACCATGTGGCACAGAACTTCAGGTTTAAATAGAGGAGTTGGGAAAAGGGGCAGGATGGGTAACTAATTAGCTAGTCTGGCTCAAGATGTGGTCTTATTGACATTTGTCTCAATTCTTGTTCTGCGAGGTGATCTGAAGAAGTCTTTTAGGTGTCACCACTTGAGGGCATCAGTCTGGTTCCCACATGAGGACCACTTCTACTCTAGAGTGCAGGCTCATGGATGACTGTCCTCATCTGGAGGGTGGGTGTTCCTTGGAAGTTTTGGTCTTCCTGGAATTGAAAGTGACTGCAATTTTAGGACAGTTGCCTTTGTCATCATCATTGAAGGTGGGGAGATATAGATTAGTTTTGTTGTTTTTTGTTTGTTTGTTTGTTTTGTTTTTTTCAGAGACAAGGTTTCTCTGTGTAGCTTTGGAGCCTGGCATTTGCTCTGTAGACCAGATTGGCCTCAAGCTCACAGAGATTCGCCTGCCTCTACCTCCCAAGTGCTAAGATTAAAGACTTGCACCACCAATGCCCAGCTAAGAGTTTTTTGTTGTGGTGGGTTTTTTGTTGTTGTTTGTTTGTTTTTTTAGTATGTATTTTATGTGAATTAAGAATTGATTTTTACCCAAGAGGTAGTAATTCCAGTACTCAGGAGGCAGAGGCGGGAGGATCTCTGAGTTCGAGGACAGCCAGGGTTATACAAAGAAACCCTGTCTCCAAAGACCAAAAAAAAAAAAAAAAAAAAAAAAAACAAAACAAAAAAACCCCGTTGTTTTGTATTTTGAATTCTGTAAATTCTTTGTTTCTTGAAAGGTCAACTCCTCCAACATTGGAGACAGTTCGTTCCAAACAGGAGTGGGAGACAAGACTGAATGGAGTTCGGATAATGAAAAAGAATGTTCGGGTAAGTGTAGTTAATGGTGATGGTTCAGTCTGCCCCAGTTTGTGCTTAAACTCACCTGACAGTGGGTTGGTAGCTAGCCTTTTGCATTGCTGCACAGTGCTTGCTTCATTCCTGTGGTTTGCTGAGAGTAGGCAGCTTGCTTTCCCCAGAGGTTTGTTCAGCCTAGCAGTAAAGGACAATCCTTTTTCTTCCTTTTATTCCAGGACCAGTTTAATAGTCATATCCAGCTAGTGAGGAATGGAGCCAAGTTGAGCAGTCTTCCTCAGATCCCTACCCCCACTTTGCCTCCACCCCCCTCAGAGGTAAGAGTGCTGACTTAGAGGAGTCTTTCTGTATTGTAGGCAAAGTCAGAGTTGTCTGCTTGTTCTTTTTATGAAAACATTGGGACATCCCCATTTAGTATAGGAATGTAAGAGCTACTCATTGATTTCTGCCCCAGTTTTCTCTCCTAAAATAGTTTTGTTTTTTCGTTTTTGTTTTTCTAGACAGGATTTCTGTGTGTAGCCTTGTCTATCCTGGAACTCACTATATAGACCAGGCTGGCCTCGAACTCACAGAGATCCACCTGCCTCTACTTCCTAAGTGCTGGGATTAAAGACGTGTGCCACTACCTCCTGGCTCCTAAAAAATTTTTTGTATTTTTATATAATGTATATATAAGTGCATGCTTGTGTATGTGTGTACATGTGCATGCAGGTATATGTGTGTGCGTTCTCATGTACTTAGGCCAGAGATCAACTTTAGGTTGCTTTTGACCTTTTCAATATTTTTATTTTATTTTATTTATGAGACACGGTCTTATTATATATCCCTGGCTGGCTTGGAACTCACTCTGTATAACAGGCTATCCTCAAATTCACAGAAGTCCACCTGTCTCTTTCTCTTTAGGGTTAGAATTAAAGACATGTATCATCACACCCAGCCTGTCTACCTTATTTCTTCAAACAGGGTCTCTCAGTGAACCTAGAGCTCAGGGATTGGCTAAATTGGCAGGCCACTGTAGGGATATGCTTGTCTCTACCACCGCAGTATTGGGTTATAGATATATGCCCCCTCTATAGGCTTTTATGAGGCTGTTGGGATGTGAACTCAGGTCTTTATGCTTGCAAGGCAGGTACTTTATCAACTGAACTATCTCCTTATCCCTTGCTCCAGTTCCTAATCTTTTCTCCCCATCTCTTTTGTCCTCCACCTCTTCCCTTTACAGGCAGACTTTATGCTTCAAGTATTTCAGCCCAGTCCCTCTCTGACCCCTCGGATGCCCTTCTCTATTGGGCAGGTCACAATGCCTATGGTTATGCCAAGTGCAGATCCTCGCTCTTTGTCTTTTCCAATCTTGAACCCTGCCCTTTCCCAGTCCAGCCAACCATCCCCACCTCTTCCTGGCTCACATGGGAGAAATAGCCCTGGCTTGGGTTCCCTGGTCAGCCCTCATGGTCCACACATGCCTCCTGCTGCCTCCATCCCGCCTCCCCCAGGCTTGGGCGGTATTAAAGCTTCTACTGAAACTCCCCGACCCCAACCAGTAGACAAACTGGAGAAGATCCTGGAGAAGCTGCTGACTCGGTTTCCACAGTGCAATAAGTAAGTGTTGTTATCTGCCAGAGAAATGTTTATGGTTTGAAATGTGGGTGTTCCCATAAAGATTGATTTTTCTTTCTCTCAACATTGTTTATTCTTAGGGCCCAGATGACCAACATTCTTCAGCAAATCAAGACAGCACGTACCACCATGGCGGGCTTGACCATGGAGGAATTAATTCAGCTGGTAGCTGCACGGCTGGCAGAGCATGAACGGGTGGCATCGAGCACTCAGGTGAGAGGAGCTACAGGGAGAGAACTTATACCTACTGAGAGGTTGAGGAAGAAGCCAACTTCAGAAAAACTGGGAGTGAGAAGCATCAGAGCCAGGGGTATCTGGTCTGCTCTTTTCATCTTGAAAAGCAAATGATTTCTTTTTGTGTTGTTCATTTTTAATTAAATTTATTATTATTATTATTGTGGGGGGTGAGATGTGTTTTCATAGGTACATGTATGGAAGTTAGAGGACAGCTTGTAGGAGTCTATTTTCTTCTATCATGTGAGTTCCAGGAATTGAACTCAGGTCATTAGGCTTGCGTGCAAGCTCCTTTACACACTGAGCCATCCTGCTGGCCCCAGTTTCTTTTTGATACATGCTCTGTTGCTCAGACTCTCTTCCCTCACTCTGAAATTATTTCTACCCACAGCCACTTGGTCGGATCCGGGCTTTGTACCCTGCTCCTCTGGCCCAAATCAGTACCCCAATGTTCTTGCCTTCTGCCCAAGTTTCATACCCTGGAAGGTCTTCACATGTAAGACTCTTTTCTTTTAACACTGGGATGTGGAGAAGCACAGGGTGAGGAGGGAGTGGGTTACAGGTAAGGATGCTAGAGGAAACCATTATCTCCACAGCAGGGTTGTTTGCAGCCCTACTGGGAACATGCTGCAAGCACTTTAGGCAAGAATCTAGGTTAGGACTTGTATTTCTTTTGCTGAAGAATAGTTTCGCTCCATGGAACTAACGGATGGAGTCATGGGGCATAGCAGGCAAGGTGACTCGGAGATTGGCTAGCTATGACCAGCTTTCTTGTCCCACAGGCTCCACCCACCTGTAAACTGTGTCTTATGTGTCAGAAACTTGTCCAGCCCAGTGAGCTGCACCCGATGGCTTGCACCCATGCGCTGCACAAGGAGGTAGGTATTTAATACTAGCAAGTGCATACGACACACAACATGAAGAGAGAGACCACTGAAATAGTCCTGCTAGTACATCTAGCCCCTATGAGAACTTTTGAGAGTTAGATCTTGTGATCTAACTTTACTTGATTTTCCAGCCAAGTCTGAGGTATATATGTGTCTCTTTCTTTCCAGTGTATCAAATTCTGGGCCCAGACCAACACAAATGACACTTGTCCCTTTTGCCCAACTCTTAAATGATGGACCCGACTGGGGAGAAAGAAGAGGAGAAACCGATGTGAACAGGAAACGCGGGTTCAAGATTTCTAAAACTCTATATTTATACAGTGACATATACTCATGCCGTGTACATTTTTATTATATAGGTAATGTGTGTATAGAAGTCTGTATTCAAATGTTCGTAATGAAAGTATGTATATAATGCAGATATACCCTGTTCCCCCTCATCTTGCAGTTCTTTTTGGAGTTGCAGACTATAGGGAATATGATGTTTAATTTGGCCTGGAGATCATGATCCCTGCATAGGACTGTTGTCTAACCCGTCTAGGAAATTGCTGTTGCTCTAAGGCCATCCTGCTTTGGTTTGGCTCAGCCTCTAGTCCATTTTTGTAAGGCTCATGTATGCAGAATTGAAGCCTGGTGCTCACCTGCTGTCCAACCAGATGCCTTGCTTTGCAGGGGCCTCCAGAAGTCTTGGTGTTGTTTTAGCCACTCCATTCCAATGGGGAAAAAATGTTACTGATTGAGGGGGGAAAAATGTAACTCTGATAGTTTGATTTTTCATTGAACATTTTACTGTGTTAATGCTCATTATTTATACATTGATATCAGGTATACAGGATATTCTGTGTTATGTCAGTAAAATCCACAGTCTAAGAACAACATAATCAGGTCCCATTTCTCCCACCATCTTCTGTCTACTCTATTTCGTGGGTAGAAAAGCACAATTCATAGATCTATCCATGGGCCTAGCCACCATCCCTTGCCACTGGCTTGGCCTCCACTAACCACTGACAGGCCAGCCTTCCAAAGTGCTCATCCCTTCCATTCCTCTGGTCTCCTGATCTAGCTCTCTTCTCCCCACAAAAGGTTAAGGCAGTTGGTTTACAACCAAGTTGTTTGGTGACCTTGGGTGAGCTCCAGACAGGCACTGGGGTGAGATGTCTGTGCAAAATTATTTGCAGAATAATCATGGGATGTTGGATTTTCATTTGTGAAGCAAGAAAGCTATGGGGAACACATTCCCTGTCTGGGATAAAGTGAAGACAAAGTAAGATGAAGGGGGGGTGGGACTTGACAGTCACGAGCCATGTTTTGTAGATTCCCATCTGGAGTGAGATGGCTTTCCATCTCTGCTTATTGAGTACTTCTGAGTTTTATGTCTGGAAAACTGTGGCTCAGAGAACCTTGAGTCTTTTCCCAATCTTTATGTTTACTCCTATAGTAAATGGCTTTAATTCCCTTCTTTTTTAGAATTAAACAAGTATTAACTGAGGAAAAAGGAATTGGATTTGAGGGAAGGGCAACATTATATTACCAATAACTGAGGTTTTCCCATTCTGGCACTGGGAAATGCTTGTTGAGTTTAGCGATTTGTATTAGGAATAGCAAAGACTTTCTTATTTCTAAGCTAACTAAATTCTCTTGTTTTTGTTTTTTTTTCTTCCTTGCCTTATATGAGCTCATGGATGAATTCTTTTCTCTTGCCTTATTTGTCCAGATTGATTGACAAGCATATTTAGGGAACTGGACTTCCCAGAATTACCTTGACATCTTAAAAGGGAATGGAATGGCCTGAGTACTCAACTTTTTAGAGGTCAGGTGATCTACTTTCTTTGGTTAATTAAGTACTTCTTTCTTCTTGTTTCCAGTATAGTACTGTCTTAAACAAAAAAAAGGTGACAAAGTGGAAGATAACTTCCTTTATTCTTTTCATGTGGGAATTCATTTTATGACTTATAATCTTAAGATTGTTCTCTGCCTTCAGCTGTGTAGCAGCCTGGCCACTAGCTGTGTAGTACCTTTGAGTGTCTCCTGAAAACTGTAAATTGGAAGTAAGTATAAAGAATATTGTGTCTAGCCAGGCATTGGTAGCGCATGCCTTTAATCCCAGCACTTGGGAGGCAGAGGCAGGTGGATCTCTTGTGAGTTTGAGGCCAGCCTGGTCTACAGAGTGAGTTCTAGGACAACCAGGAAACCCTGTCTTGAAAAACCACACACACAAAAAAAATAGTGGCACAAGCCTGTAATCTTGAGACCCTATCTCAACACCCGCCCCCCAAAGCTCCACAGACAGACATGCACACATTATATATTGTTTCTGTCGAGGAGTGGCAGTATACACCTGTAATCCTAGCACTCAGGAGGCAGAGGCAGGAGGGTTGCTACAAGTTTGAAGCCAGCCTGGTCTACATAATGAGATGCTATCTCAAAAAAATATTTTAAAAATTACCTTTGAAAAAAAAATTTTTGAAGCTAAAAGAATAGACAGAAAAAAAGCAGGAATGATTAACAAGCCCCAAGAAGGCTACATTTTGGAGAGTGGGTCTCTGCAGCTGGAGCCTTGTCAGAATGGCTCTATTCTTTGCAGAGAAATATTTTGCATCCCTGTTCCCCATTACCTCTGCCCACTGGGCCTCGATGGTACCATACTTGTAGACCAGTGGCAAAAGCCCCACATGCCATGTGGAGATAGGCCAGTAATTTTCCAGGAGACTTTAAAAATAGAGCTGTATAATACATATTTTTACAAGCAAGAAGCTGTTGTCAAGATTTTTTTTCGGTTTTACACATCATAGTTCATAGATTATACAAAGGAATTAATCATCAAAAGAAAAATAAATGCAATTTTCCCCTTAAAAAAAATAGAACACCAGCTACTAGGGTAAATAACAACTAGGTTGAGTGCCCCCCCCCCCCCCGGGAAAAGATGGGAAAAAGCCAGTTTTTCCCAGCATGGGTAGAAATTATAAAGCAGGATGTGGCATTTTCATTTCATGGTAGTGATTCTGGAAGCTTATTTACACTGTAGGTTCTGAGCTGGCAGTGGACAGTCTCCACTCTTCCTGGCAGTCCTTGTGGTTGTGGGGTGTTCCCACTCAGCCAGAGCAGCACCAGTGCGAGGGGAATGAAGAGGACCCAGCTAAAAAACTGTTACTTGGTATTCTTAGTTTATTGGTTTATGGCTTGTGGGCAGCTGGCTGGGGCCAGCAACACCAGAGGCCCTGCGTGTATCTCCCTTTCCCCCATCAGCTAATTCCATG
The DNA here is from genome assembly GCF_982192425.1 of Myodes glareolus. Lineage (NCBI taxonomy): Eukaryota > Metazoa > Chordata > Mammalia > Rodentia > Cricetidae > Myodes > Myodes glareolus. Next base: position 74,599,878 of record NC_142029.1, on the reverse strand, counting down.
CTTGGCAGGTCCCCTACCTGAAAGCAGTGTATAGAGCATATAGGGATAGGATACAGTGGGTGTCCCAGGAAAATTCAACTCTTCCCACTAACACTGGTTTCATGTCTGTTGTGTTAGAACTCACAGGGAAGAAATGAGTTTGGCCCCTACTACCTAGCCCAAGAACCAGCCTGGGTACCCATGTACTATTGGGAGGGGCAGCAGAGAGCAGAACAGAAGACTGCTCTATCAGGAAAGGCGGAGAAGGAGGTAAGGAAGCCCTGAGGCCGCCATCCTTTCTCCAGGCAGCCTAGATACTGAAGGCAATGACACAGAGCCAGAAAGCCCTCTATTTCTTACATTCATGGTTTAATACTAGCCAATGTGTGATGATGCCTTAGCCAAATAAATAGAGTGGCCACTGGAGAGGACAAGAAAATAATGAACTCACTCAGTATTCCACAAAGATCCCACCACTTTGTACCACTGGGCAAGAAAAGTAAAATAAAAATAAAATCCAGGCAGAAGCAAAGACATCAGCCCTATACCTGCTGAATGAATCTTCAGGATTCTGCCTTTGTGGAGCAGATAGGAGAACTGTTCCTGTCTGTTCCTTTTAGCACCTCGTTTGGAGTGAACCTATGCTGGGAAGACAACCCCCAGCCCTGCAGTATTCTAACTGTTGTCCCATAGGGCACCTGTGGGGTTGGGACATTTGGATGTCACTTAGCATGTAGAAGCAGGTAAAGACAGATGGAATTAACCAGGAATCCATCTGTCCAGTGGAGCTTTCTCATGAGCGCTGTTTCTTGAAGAGTTTTGAGCAGAGCTCTTTGGCCAATCAGCCCTTTTCCCCATCTCAGTTCAGTTCAGGCTGCAACCACAGACACATCGGAGAATAACACCTCTTTCAGTCAGGATGGGCTTCTGTCTTGGAGATGAGTTTAAACTTGGGACTAAAAAGTGGTTATATTTCTGCCTTTGCTAGCTTTGCTACCAACTCCTTCCTCTGTCTCTGTCCTGTCTCTCCTCATCTTGACTGCCCCCAGGAGTACAAACATTGCATCACATTGGTTTTTGTTTAACTCAAGAAGCAGTCTTTGCACCAGTGTAGGCTTGATTCTGCAGTCCCTAAACTGACAAACTGCATTTTCTTCTGCTGCTTCAGCCAGCAAGGAAATGAGATTGACCCTTTCTCTCCCAGGGTACCACAGGGACACATGCCGGGTAGCCTGGGCATGACACCAGTACTTCTATAAGGACAGAAAGAATACTTTGGGTTGGATAATCTGAAGGATGCTGGGCAGAGGGTCAGGGCTGAAGCTTCAAGCAGCAGAATCTCCAACTCAAGTTTGAGGTGACTAAAGGTATTCCTGCCGCCAGAATGCTGCTTTCTTCCCTCTTCTGTTTCCTACAGGTGTAAGCCCTGTAACCCACCTTGCCAGCTTTCCATTTTCTTTCAAAGCAGAAGCATTTGGCAGGTAGGTTAGGGTCCTGAGGTGCTCTGGCCACAGGTGCCATCTGTATATCCAACTTGTGTGACCAAAGAGAACCACCCAGATGTGGTCCAGGGGAATCTCTGTCATCTGCCCACAGGCCTCCTTATTTCAGCAGGGAGATGTCATCAGCAAAGTCATCATGCTGATGGCGCAGGCAGCGTAGGCAGCGCCACTGACATACCATGAGGCAGAGTGGCAACATGAAGAGGGCGCAGATAGCAGCCATGACATAGGCTATGGTCATAAGCGTTGACTCATCTGTCTGTGGAATGTTGTAGCCACAGTCTTCCATGTCTGGTGTAACAAAAGGACCTTCCACTGCTGCTGTCCTGAACTCATCGTGCACTGGAGAAAAAGTGGAGATGAACCAGTAGCTCTTAATGTCATAGAGCAGTTTGACAAGGACCCCTTGGGATCCACCCAAGTGAGTCTGTGCAGAGCCCTTCCTAGAAATAGTGAGCAGTGCCGGGTGTGTGTGTGTGTGTGTGTGTGTGTGTGTGTGTGTGTGTGTGTATGAGATTCTGTTTCTCCTTCCAGAACCTTGGAAACTGCAGGGCTTCCTCATTTTCCCTTCCAATAGAAGTGATACCAAAAAGTCAACAGGTCTGAGTTGACCAAAATCCAGCCCCTTACACACATAGCCGACTTACCTGTTTCCATGAAAGCCCAATCACAAAGCCCTGCCAACTTTCCGTGGCAGCATTCAACCTCACTGTGGGCAGCCAGCTACCCTTCAGCTAGGGTTTCCAAGTACCTGTAAAGCTCTGGCTGTTAGTGCTTTCCCTATCAGGCAGGGTTCACCAGAGCAAGCCTCGGCCCTAGCTTTCACACAGTTGACTAGCCAGAGGCAACTATTACTACCTTCAAACAGAAAGGGACCTGGGTATCCTAGCTGCTGTCAGGGACAACATGACCAGACTGACCACACACCCTCCTCACTGGTGCTCTCACCGTGGCAAGCACTGACAGCAAAGCCAATTCGCTTCTGGGCGCGATCAAAGACCACATAGAAGCCTTCCATGATGACAGCTCCCATAACAGTGCCTGTAGATGATTGTGAGATGGCGAACTTGTAACAGTCGTCTTGGGATGTGGCCACATCTTCCACAGGCCTCAGGTATTGCTAGGGATAAATGGCCACAGGGTGAGAGCATGTCTCCTTATGGATAAAATAAGGATAAATCCCACCTTTTTCTGTCTCCTAGCCATCTGCACTTAGCTCTTCCTCAAGCCCTAGGATTTTCCAAGATCCCATTACCACTAGACATTCATTTTGCCTTTCAAGTTGTAGGAAGCCATATCTGTTTACTCTACACACTCTGTCTTCTTGGCACCCCACTGCCTTAGCTTGGGGACATACCTGAGGAAGAATGGTGATGCGGAAGGACTGATTGGTGACCTCACCCATGAGGTAAAGTGAGATGACTGGGAAAATGTTCCAAGGGGTAGTGCCTGCTTGCCAGCACACCAGCTGCTCCCCTAGCCAAAAGCCATCCGGGAACTTCTCAGTCTATTGACAAGAGAAGAATGTGAGGAGTCAGCCTGTCTCACCACCTCTTGTGTTCATAATTGCAGTGACAGTACCAACCACTCTATGCTTTTCTAGGGGAATTTCTACAGTGGTAAAGGTAAACTAGACTAGGGATCGGGAGAAGAAAGTGGGACACTGGGCTCATAAATTTGGAAGGTCTGCTGAGCTTAGCAGTTCACACTGCCTGTGGGCTCAGAATTTGGAAGGTCAAGGCATGAAGATGTCAAGTTCAAGGCCAACCCGCATCCCATTCATGATCCTGTCTCAAAAAGAGGAGGAAAGGGAGAACGAAGAAAACGAAAGGTACCAGCTGAACCAATAGACCACCAGTTTCTAAGTGCGAGTGGAGGGACCTATAGACATCTTTGGCGCTTGCTGAGGAGTGTGACTGTCACTGACTTCTGACATCATTGTGTCCTTACTGCACTGACCGAGGAGGCTGCCTTGATGGACTTGACTGCAGCTTCAAACACTTTCTTAGGCAAACGAAGGTTGGTGGTGCCACTGTCCACGATGCTCTTGTCATAGTTGTACTGGGAAGGAGAACAAAGGGTCAGAAGAGCTTTCTGAGGAGGAATTGGGAGGGGTGAATCTGAAAGCTAGGAGTCTTGCTATGGTTGGCATCTCAGTTTTGCATACCTCCTTGGGCAAGTTACTTAACCTCCATGTACCTGTTTCCTTGTCTCTAAATTGAAGATAATAACAGTACCTACCTCAAAGGTTTATCATAAGGATTAACTAAATCAACACGCTGAAAGCACTAAGTAGTTCCTAGCAGATCCCAAGCACTTGGTGAATATTGACTTCATTACCTTGTGTGGGTAGGTGTTCTCCAAAACTAAACAGAATGTGTTTATAACTTCCTCTAGTACTTTTATGTAGTTAGTCTCATTTAACATACATAGTAATGTTGTTAAGGTTGGCTCACCATGCATGAAGCCCTGGGTTTGAGCCCTAGTACTGCATGGTGGTTTATACCTATAGAGCACTTGAGTCAGAGATAGGGGACCAGGAGTTTAAGGTCATCTTTAGCTACATAGCAAGTCTGAGGCCAGCATGTGCTGCATGAGACCCTACCTCAAAAAGTCAGAAAAATGGGCCATTGAAAGCAGGTAAGGATGCCTGCTACCAAACCTGATGACCTGAGTTCAATCCTAGGAAGACCCATATGGTGGGAGAGCGGGTTACTGAAAATTGTCCTCTAACCTCCACACACAAGCTGTGGCACATGTGCCCCTGCCCCCCAAATATTTTAAAAAGAATCTAGAGAATGCTACCCCAAATGCTGGCATTTGGAGTATATGAAGCATAGGCACTAACACTTTGTTGGTTTTTTTTTTAATTTTATTTTTAACCTCTGCTTCATAGTCAAGGAGACTGACACCCAGGAGTTAGGAGCCTAAAGGCACTTAGTAACAAACAGCAGGGCTAGAGTCAGAGCTGTCCTACCGTAAGGGAGGCCATGACAGGCAGTGACCAGAGTGACTAGAACTAGTTCCATGGTTTCATTCCTGTACTGTAAGCTACTTGGTCTAGGCTCTGACTGCTCTACCAGGCCCTGCCCCTTCACCTCAGGGATTGCTGTGTTCTAAGCTTTTGACTTGGTCCAGTCCTGACAGGTCCCTCTCCTCCCAACCTTTTGACTCTTACGTTGTGGGGCTAAGCCCTTTCCTCTCCCTTGAAACCCCTTCCGTTTTTTACCTCCTTGCAGTCCATTTTCAGATCTTGACCATTGATCTCCACGCGTACAATGATTACTTCATAATACCACTCCCGCCTGATGGGTGTGTACCAAAGACTGCCCGTGTAAAGCGAGTGGTCAATACCGCCAATGATCTAAGAGAAAAAAAGGTGGACACCTATGTCCTAGCACAGGAGAGTGGGTCACCCAAAACCGAGATCAGCCATTTCTCAGGATGCCAGGATTCTCTCCACATCACCCTTTCTTTCTTCCTTTCTAATCCCATCATGCCCTGTACATGGTAATTTTTAGTTTAAGTGGGTTCAGGATTATTTGTATCAAAATCCCATAGTCCTTGACAGAGTTACTTAAACCTAAGATAGCACAATAAATGTGGAATGGATTGATTATATGCTGCTTTCTTAAGTTTTATTTTCTTTGCTTGTTGGAGAATCACTCATTTCTGTCCTGATTAATAAATGGGCTTGAACTGAGTCTGGTGGCATACACCTGTAATTCAGCACTTAGAAATTGGAAGGAGGGGGATGCTGCAAATCTTTGGCCAGCCTGGTCTACACAGTGAGCTCTGGGCCAGCTGAGCTACAGGCATTATCTCTCTTTTTTTAAAAAATATTTATTTATTTACTTATTATGTATACAATATTCTCTCTGTGTGTATGCCTGCAGGCCAGAAGAGGGCGCCAGATCTCATTACAGATGGTTGTGAGCCACCATGTGGTTGCTGGGAATTAAACTCAGGACCTTTGGAAGAACAGGCAGTATCTCTTAACAAGCTCAAACTCCTTGCATACCTGACTATCAGACAACAATCCTAACAGATCTGAATTTTGTTTCCTTTGAAACGTACCTAACCACTGTCCATGAGTGATTCAGTTCCTTTCAAGAAAAGCAGGGAAGAGACAACTGGGAGAAGGAAGGGGGGGAAGTAAGATGGAATATAAAGGGGTTTCTTGATCCTAGCCCTGAGGGAGAGGACACAGGGCTCCTCTGAGGACCTACTCACCATGCTGCCTCCCACTGAGGCCAATGCCTCAGTCTGGTTGAGGGGAAAGCCAGCGCCACAGAGCTGCAGGGAAAATACATTGGGAATGTGGGTCTGCTTCACCAGTGAGTCAAAGAAGGGCTCCAGGGAGTCGTCAGGCTGTGGCAGAAAGACATAGGAGTAAATCCTTTTGCAGCAGCCTAACAGACAGAGGTCAGCTTCCTGCCTATACTCAGGGACAAAGTCAAAACTTAGGGATATTCCTCAGGAAAGATCAACTGGAGGTGCTGAGATCTGGCTGAGCAAGGGTAAGAGACATCGCAGTGCAAATAGACAAGTGCTAGCCATAGCAATTTTCATCCGTCCCCACATGGTTAACAGTTTCATATTTGGAGGTATCCTCCTGTACCTATCATGGCTGCTTCCATGACAGTCCCACCCCCTGCCTTGTTTTCAGCCCTGTAGACAAACTGTTCCTCTTCCTTTATGGCAATGTGTGTAAGTGTGCACATACATGTAGAGACCAAAGGACAACCTTGAACATTGTTCCTCAGAATCTGCGTACCTGTTAAAGATATGTATTGTGTGTGCACTGGTATGTGCATCACAGCATGGATGTGAAGATGAGAAGACAATGGGCAGGAATCAGTTTGCTCCTTCTGCCATATGGTTCTCAGGCTTGGTGGTAAGGGTTCTTACCCACCAAGCCACCTCACCAGCCCTGACTTGTTTTATTTTAAAATGTATTGTTTTTATGGCTAGGGATATTTTGCCTGCCTTGTATGCCTATGCACCATGCATGTGCTTAGAGCCTGTGGAGGCCAGAAGAAAGCATTGGATCCCCTGGAATTGGAGTTACAGGTGGTTGTGAGCTGCCATGTGGGTTCTAGAAATCAAATCTGAGTCCCTTGGAAGAGCAGCAAGTGCTCTTAGCGATTGAACTCTCTCTCCAGCTGCATCCTATATTGGTTTCTAAGGTAGGGTCTCTCATTGGCTGGGAACTTGTCTAGTAGGCTACGTTAAATGGCCAGCAAGCCCCAGGATTTATTGACTCCTCCTTCACAGAGTTGGGATTACAAGCATGCACTATTATATCCAGTTACTTTGAAAATGTTGGTTGTGGGATTAAGCTCGGGTTCTTACGACTGCTAGCTAAGCACGATACTCACTAAGCCATCTCTCCAGTCCCGTGTTTACCCTTTCAGTTCTTTCTTCCCCCTTCTCTCGACTCCTTCCTTGTGTGGCATGCAGTGAACAGTGTACAGGCAACAGTGTATAGGTCCAGGCGTGGTTCTCACCCTGGCAATCTCAGCATAGGCCAGCCCTAGGATGCCCTCCCAGTTGGAACCATTGATGAAGAACTTGTCCGATTCAGTGATGGCAGCGATGTTGGCACGCACAGTGACGTTGGGGCCATGAGGGATGCTCACCAGGTCAGTGCCCAGCTCCCCCTCCCACTTGCCCTGGGTGTAGGGCACATACACACCCTTTCGGAGATCTCGGTATGTACTGGACCTGTAAAAAGGCAGAGATCTGTGTCTGCAAAGCTACAACAATAGGTATGTGTCATCAGATATATTCCCAAATGTCCCCTTACCCCACCCACAGCATTCTAGAATCTGCTCAACAGAACAGCCCTAGACATATCACCCGGAACAGATAAGGCAAGCTGTAGCTGGGGCTTGTTCTCCTGTCTCCATAGTTGATATTGTTGGAGACCTGAAGCTCAGGCCTATGAAGAACAAAATGAGCTTTGTGCATTGTGCCTGCGGCTGCTACAAAGGCAACTATTGGACATCTCCCCCACCCTAGTTCCAACATACTCCCAGAGAAAAGGAACCATTGACTCTCTTGCTGCCTCGGAGCCCCGTGGTACCATCTGCACCATGGAGAAAGAACCAGGCAGTATGACTGGAAGCCATGTAACAACTTCTAGAGAAATCTGAACAAGCATCCCAGCAGAGCAGGCAAGTGTTGGACACCGCAAGAGGACTTGTGCTCATTGCTGTGGGATGCCTCACCTGTATTTAACCACATTGCTAACCAGGGCTGGGCGGTGATGGAATTGGATGAAGACCTGAAATGAACTGTCCTTCCATTGGGCTTTCCCACACTACTTCCCCAACTGTGTTCTTAGGGAAAAAGGAAACAGAACAGCAGTTTGTACTTTCCTACAGGTCCATGGTGAGGCTGTAAGAGTGCAGCGGCCACACCTTTCTCACGTCGTCACACAGACATGTTTCAGGCACCAGATGTCTCCAGGCCTCCCACATCACTCTTCACTGTCTCTTTTACCTTGTACCACTGTAGCCTACCTGCCTCCACCAGCTGGTAGCACTGAGGATGGCACCAGAAGAGGCGATTCAGTGGGGGCCATGAAAGATTCTGTACTTTGTATTTTTTGGCTTCTTAAAACTCATAGAGCAAGTTTTGCCTATGTGGTATATGTGTGCATATATTTGCCTATATGCGCACGAGTGTGCACAGATGAATAGGGATGTCTTCTGTTGCTCTCCATTTTATTTTTTGAGACAGGATCTCTCTCTGAGCCTGAAGTTGGCTGTTTCAGTGAGGCTGGCCAGAACGGTCCCAGATCTGCCCATCTCAGCCTGCCAATGCCTCAGTTACAGGCATGCACAGTCTTGCGTGGCTTTTATGTGAGTGCTAGAGACTTGAATGCAACCCTCTTGCTTTCACAGTAAGTTCTTAGTCATGTGCCATCTCCCCAGCCCCTTTGTGGCTTATTTTCTGATAGTTGCTATATAGCCTACATCAGTCTCAGCAATCCTCCAAATGCTGGGATTACTGGTATGTACCATCATGCCCAGCTCTTTTACATGCTTAAATCATGCATAACTACCCACAGTGGCCTTGGATGAGAACATGGTGAAAGACACTAACCACTGTAACCTGTTTGGCCTTCTAAACTGTAAGCTTAACCCTCTTTTTTTGTTTGTTTTTTTGAAACAGGGTTTCTCTGTGTAGCCCTGGCTGTCCTGGAACTCACTTTGTAGACCAGACTGGCCTTGAACTCACAGAAATCCACCTGCCTCTGCCTTGAGAGCTGGGATAAAAGGCACACACTACTGTGCCTTGCCATCCTAGCTTTCTTGCCTGTCCATACAGAGAATGAGATGGTTCCTATTCTGCTCTGGGAGCCTAGAGGCTGCTCCCTCCTTCCCATCCCATGGGAACTGCCCCATGTCAGCACGGGAGCACTCTCAACCCACCCTCTCACACACTATGTCTTTTTTCCAGGCCCCAGCTCCCTCCTTTTGCTTTCCTAGTAGGAAGAAAGGCTGTTGTTCTTACACCTTCTCACTCCTTGGAAGATCTCCCACTCCCATCCCTCACCAGGACTTACAGCTGCCTCTGGTAGTAGCGATGCAGGAAAGGGTGTGGGGCAGCCCCCACTGCAAAGTTACTACTGCCCGTGTCCACCAAGATGTTGAGCTGTCAGAGAAAGGGAAGAAAAGAGACATTGTAGACAGGTGACTCTCGACGCACTGGCCTGTGGACCTACTGGAACTTTGCATAGAAGACTAACCAGGCTGATACCCCTGGAACTAAAGCCACACAGACGGAATTTGGGGATCCTACCGAGCCTCAGAGACTCTACTTGCTTCTGTCTGTGTAATGCTTGTGTCCCCTGTGTCATATGAGCTACACTTTCTACAGCAGTGGCCTCTGCTGTAGTTGATCCACTTCATCTGCAGCTCACCCCTTCCCTCCCCCTGGCTCCTCTGGTACAAGAGGAGCTATTCTAGGAGCTGGCACTCGCATGGAAAGATTGGGGGTTGGTGGGTGGCACATTGGCCCCCTGATGTGTGGGATCCCATGCCCCATAGTGTGGCTTCCCCTTTGTCTGAGGTACTTAAGCTTGTATGTGCCATTGTCAGAGAAAATGAGGATCCAGGAGTCCCATGGCTAAGGGCAGGTGGACAGGTGTCTCTGTGTTCCTTGCTGTGCAGCTCCTTCTCCTGGCATGTTGTCTATCCTGTCGCCTGCTCTTCTCCTTGTAACTGGGTCCTCTTAGTGAATGGAATGATATTCTTTTTCTTTTTAAAGAGGCTTGAACCATTCTCCTTAATGTGTAAAAAACCAAAGAGAGTATTAAAACTGATGAAAAATCCAAATAAACTCTGTATCTTCATTTGTTTTTAGTTACTCATGCTCATCTCTGTGGCTTAACTAAATAATAAAATAAAAAGTTCTTAACAGCTTCTATTTGGTCACCTTAGTAAGGATTGTTTATGGGTTTGGGGTTTTTGTTTGTTTGCGGATTTCTTTTATTGTTTTTTCCAACTTGGAGGTAGCTTCTAGCTCAAACTGGTTGAAGTCACTAACCCCTTCACCTGGACATAGAAAAATATCCAGTAAGTGACTTTTTGATATTCCAGAGCCAAACCCCCTGCCTACAGATCATGTCAATGTGTGCATCCTTTGAAGAGTCACGAAGTTTACGCATGTGCAAACCACCCATCACCTTTCCTCACCTCCAGTCACTTTCCGCCATGGCTTGTCCTAGCTTTCCATCAGGGTGGCACAATGCTTACAAGCAACTTAAGAGGGAAGCTGTGAAAACTTACTTTGGGTTCCTGGTTTCTCTCTTTTTTTAACAGCAAGTCTCCTGTTACTAAGCTTGGCTCTTGAACTCACCACATAGCTGAGAGTGATTTTGACTTCATTCTTCCTCTGCCTCCCGAGTGCTGAGATTACAAACCTGTGCCACCATGCTCGGCTCAGGGTTTCAAGTGCTTCAGTCTATGGTCATAGGCCACATTGCTTTGGGTTTTGCCAACATAGTACATCATGTGAAACCTGTTCATCTGACAGCAGCCAAGAAGCAAAGAAAGAAGAAGGAGCCGGAGTTCTGGTATCTCCTGGAGTGTACCCCCAGTTACCTTACTACAAGCACCAGCTGAAAACACATAGGCCTTTGCCGAACCATTTAGATCCAAGCTGTAGCAACCCTTATTCTTTACAACACAAACACCCCTTGACCTTATCCTATCTAGAGGCAAATTTTAGTCTGAGGGTTCCCCATCTACCCATTTAGGCACCTCACAAATAAATTATCTTTGTAAAACTAGTTAGTGCCATGACTGGCAGAGTCTGGAGTGCATAGCAGGCCTGTTATGGTAAGGTGCTGATGGCCTGATCCCTCCCTCAGCCACACCAGACCGTTGTTTATGTGTCTGCTATATCCTAGGAGCAGAGAAAAGGCAGGGCCCTGTCCTCAGGAAAAAGCCTGCAGTCTGTCAGTGGAATCTGACTTCCCTAAGTCAGTACCTCTGCTTCTCCATAACCTCAGGGCCTTCACTTCCTTTCTCAGTGAACTCAACAGAGCTCTGACATACTCACCTTGACCAGGTCATCTTGCTCCTCTGAGCTTGTTTTGTCCTGTCTGCCAGGACCAAGCCCAGCGACTCCATGATCAGCAAGCAGAACCTGTGACTGCGCTGACTGCTTCAGTGCCCAGTTTGGTTTCCTGACCTCCCCAAAGGCTCCTCTATACTGGTGACCAACCTTCAGACCCTGCCTCAGACCTCCTCCCCAGCTCCCACTACTGGCTAGGTCCCCGTTTTCCTCCCTGCTTAACCCCCCCCCCCCCCCCCCCCCCGCTCCATGCCTCTCCCTGGTCTCTGGGCAGCCACCAGTTAACAGCGGCTGTGCTTTCAAAGAAAATCAATAGAGCCAGGAGGCTCCGCACGTCAGATTTCAACCAACTGGGTTAATGGTTAAAAGGCTTCACCCCTTCCGAAGACCCCTTTGCCTACCTTTAGGGCTTAGCTCCCAGCACTACCACCAGGTACCAGTCCTCTCATTGCCTTCCCTCCCAAGCTCAGTCTTTCATCTGAGGAAGGTCTCTCTCAGGCAAATAGAGCTAAGTTCAAGAAAGAACAACCTTCCTCACTTTTGATCTCATACATGCCATATTCCAGGGCTTCAGACTCCTATTGCTCTCCACAACAAGTCGGGAAACCAGAAGAAGCCACAGACTCCTTCTGTAGCAAGTCTGGCTGTTCCTCCCATGCACGTGGTCCTACTGCTGCTGAGAAGTGATTTCTAGGCCTGTCTTTCAACAGCTCTAACTGAGCCCCCTGGGCAGCTCTTAGCACCCTCTCCCCTTCATCTAGGTGTCAGCCTGGGGCAGAGGAACTGCCAAACAAGACAGTTGGGGGGGGGGAAGCAGCTGAGGAGGCCTCATCTCCTACCTCCCAGGCCTAGGGCCCACCTAGTCTTTCTCAGCTCACTACTCTAGCCCCCCAGGGCCTGAGACTGCCCCAGTCACTGCTGTCAGGCCCCCCAGTTTTTATCTGGGCTGGGGAGACAACCTCCTCCTTGCTCCTTCGCTGGGCACCTACTCCAGACATGATCTCCTTTTCCTCAGGCAAATTCAACCATCCTGTCTGAATTCTTCCCACTGGCCTTTACAAATGCTGAGTCCCTTCATTAAAAACAACACACACCCTCCCAAATCTCACACCGCCTCCAGCTACCCTCTCTTCACAACCTAAGCTCTCAGCCAAGCTGTCTGCATTTTCTTCACCTCCCACTCTTCCTCAACCCATTCTAAAACTGGGTTTGCCTCTATCCCGCCACTATCAAACAGCACTCACTACAGTCAGCAGTGATTTCACAGGAACGGATACAGGAGAGATCTTTCACATTATACCCCAGGTCACCTCTCAGGTCCTCTCTTGTATCCCTGAGAGACCCCTCTCCCTCACAGGCTCACACAACCAGCTTGGCTTTGACTCCCCCCCACCCCAGTACTATTTCCCATAAGCACCTCTAAGCAGGGATGGCCAAGGCTGACCTCAAACTGGCCCTCTTCTGTGTTCCCTGTATTAGTAAGTGGTGGCACTGTGCAATCTTTTCTGTAAGGGCATCCACCCGAGACTCTTCAAATGCCTCCTGTGTATCTGTCCCTAGTGCTCCCAGTCACCATCCTTCAAAGAGCATCTCTGTCTCTCTTCCCATCTCCTCCTTTGGCCCAGCTAGCATCATCTCACCCTGGGATATCACAGGACTCCTCCTCAGACTCAAGTTATATATCATATATAATGTCATATGCACAGTATGTGTGCATGTGTATGTACCATGTGTGCACAGGATAATAAAGAAGTCAGAATAGGATGTCAGATTTCCTTGAACTGTTGTTACAGATGGTTGTGAGCCATCATGTGAATACTTGGAACTGAACCCTCTTTACAAGCGCGGTCTGTGCTCTTAGCTCTTAAATCACTGAACCATCACTCCGGCCCCAACTCTCAACTATCTTGACAAGTCTGCTATGGACTTCACCATTCTGTCTCCTGAGTAGGCTTCCCAAGGTTAAGGTGACTAAGTTGCCCTCCTAAGAGGGCAGGTTCCTCTTGCTGTTAAAATGTTTAGCTTGCTAACTTCCTTCAGGGCATTTTCAACCCACCCTGCCTGCATACTCAGCCTCAGGCAAGTGGCCAAGCCCCACCACACCTCACTGGCTCCTCCCTGGGTCATCCTCTTCTGACCTTCATCTTTAAGCCTCAGAATAAGCACGACTTAGTTGGGGAGGAAGATATAACCGTAACCACGTGCTTCCTTACCACCTGCCTGTCACCTCCCTATGTCCAAGAATTTTTAAATCCACAGTGTAGCCCTAGTTGGGTATCCTGGTGCCTGGCCCTGGCAATAGGTCTTTCTTTTCTGTTTTTTTGTTTTTGTTTTTTGAGACAGATTTCTTCGTGTAGCCTTGTCTGTCCTGGAACTTGCTTTGTAGATCAGACTGGCCTCGAACTCACAGAGATCCACCTGCCTCTGCCTCCCAATGCTGGGATTAAAAGCCTGCACCACCACTGCCAGGCAATAGGTGTTTCTTGAAAAACTGGTTTTTTGGATGGTGGGGGAGAAAGTCCCCCAGAGGGGCCCACCAGAAGCTGTTTAGTTTTATGATCTGCCTTCCTTTCTTTGACTTGGACGTGAGAGGCTGTGTTCAGGCCACCTGTTATTGTAGCCTTCTCCTTCCTTGTCCGCCTTCCAACCCAGGAGATAGAGCTTGGGGTCAGGATTAGGTCAGAGCCAATCACTTAACAAACAAATGTGCTCCTGGGGGCCTCTGAGAGAAGGTGGCTTCTAGGGAAGAGCTAACAAGCCCCACAGGGAGAGGCACACCTGCCCAGGTTCACGCTGCTGTGTTCAGCAGTAGATCTCAGTTGATGCAGGAAACGTGAGGCTGGCAAATTTAAAGTGGGCTCTGAGTTCCTCCATTCCCATAGGACTTACCCCCACAGACAGGGATAGCTCAGAACTTTCTGGATGAAAGGAGCCTTCCAGAGCCTCTATCTCATGGCCTGGAGAGATGGGTTGTTTCTTACTTTTAAATAATACTAGATTATTAAGAATTGTCAATGTAGGCTAGTGGTTAGCTCTGGGCTAGAGCACTTGCCTAACATGTAGAAGGGCCCAGGCTCTATCCTCAGTATAACAAAAGAATAAAACAAACCTCTCCTGCCCCATAAGTTTTCCTGGCAGCCTAGCCCAGGCTCTGCAGCCTTTGCAAGCCTCTAGGGCAGAGGTTCTCCCTCCAAATCTTCCTTCCAAAGAAGACATCTGTTTCCTTTGGTGTACACCTCCGAGCTGAGAGTTTGTGAGAACAAACCTTTGGTGTAATGCTAACATGGGGGGAGGCTTTCTTCCATTTTGAAGAGAAGGAAACAGACCCAGAGAGTGTGAGCCATGTGGCCATCTTACAAACAAGCCACAAAGCCAGTACCAGCCTCCGCTGGCTCTAACCTTTCATCTTCTTGATTTTCTGGTCCCTCCCGCCTGGAGAGAAAGTGTGTGGTAGAGGGTTACACTGACAATTCTGTACAAGTCTTTGTGTGATTCCCTCACGGTGACTCTGGGCTTGGCCAGTGGGGCATCGGCAAAGGCCCATGGACGCTGATGAGGCTCTCGCACATGGTCTTAGTACCCTAGCCAGTGAGTCTGTGTGGCAGCCCAAGTCTTGCCTCCTTAAGGACATCGTGAGCCACAAACCTAGCAGGTAGGAACAATTCCGCCTCTAGGTGACTTGCAGCTGTATATAGCCATATGAATGAATTCAAACAGGGGGACCTCAAGGCCACCTATAGAGTCCTGAGAAATGACTTGCATTTTAAGTCACAGTCACTTGGCGGTGGTTCATTGCCCAGTGTTAGGCAACCTATCTGAATGAAATCCTGGGACCCTTGACACTGAGGGCTACTGACTAACCCCGGGTCACTCCCCAGGAGCTTCTCTTGCCACTCTCCTCTTCCTCACTGTGGTTCTTGTGACGTCTGTGATGATCTAGCCTGGCTTCCTTTCCTTAGCCTGTTCTCTGGCAGTGTGGTGTACCTGACACCTGTTCAATTTTCAAGTCATGGTCAAATATCCTATCTCTCAAGGGTTCTGCCAGACGGCGCTCCTCTTCTTGCAGGTCCTCAGCACCACCTGGCTTCTCTGGTTATCACTTCCACTTAATCATCGACTCGCTGCCTGCCTATCCAAGACGCTCCTAGGAATGGAGCGGCTACTGTTGCCTAACTATTCCCTGACCCCAGCAAGTGTTCACGCTGCTTTGTTTTATTTTTTTGAGACAGGGTCTTTCTCTGCAGAAAAGGCAAGGCTGGAAGGAACCTCTATGTAGTCCAGAATGGCCTCAGACTCCTCCTGCTTCTGTCCACACATGCTAGAGTTACAAGCATGCACCACCATACCTGGCTGACTTCTCTAGTGAGTCTCATTTTCTGAAGTCGGTTCCCTAAGACCCTCTAGATGACAGGTGTTATTCTCAAACTCAGGGCCTTAGCAGATCAGTGCATGGCCATGACAACTACAGCTCACCATACCCGTGCACAGAGCCGTAATCTCCTTGGGGGGCTCTGTGTTTCTTAGAGCAGCCACGGCTGCTCCAGGCCTGCTTGCTCTCAGCTCTTGCTAAATAAATAGATTCATCAACTCCCTTGAGTAGACACATGTCCAAACCCAAGAAAAGGGACAAGGAAGGGCACAAGAAGCCTGAGGTTAGCAGCTAAAAATGGCTTCTGGCCAACAGCTCACTCCTGCCTCAGACTGCCCTGTACCCGCGTCCTGCTCAGCTCCCTTCTGCTTTAGCAGAGCAGCTGACACACAGACTTCTTACTCCAGTTAAGCCTCTGCTTTCTTTGCTCTCCAGGCAGCAGCTGGTTGGTACCTGGGATCAAGCAGAGCTTACCCCAGCTCAGGCCAGCTTTCGTTGTTTTTGGTTTGTCTGTGGAACAGCCCTGGCCATCCTGGAACTCTGTAGACCAGGCTGGCCTCAAACTCACAGAGATCCACCTGCCTCTGCCTCCCAAGTGCTGGGATTAAAGGTGTGTGCCACCACCGCCCGACTTGACGTGATGGCTTTGAAACTTTACTCTGGTGCTTGGGGCAGAACCCAAGGCCTCTATCAGAGCTACATCCCCAGCCCTGTGCTGGTTCCTGAAGCCTCTTTTGTACCTTCATTCTCTGTAGAGCTCACCTGGAAAGCCCTTCCACATAGCAGCTCTTAGCTACCTGATTCTCTCAGACAGTGAATCCTTCCTCTGGCTTAAGCTCAATTTCTGGTCCTTGAGTCATGCTCACCTACTGCGGGAAGCTAGGAGTCACCTCCTCTGTTCCCTGGCAAAATCTCCATAGGACCTGAAAAGGAATTAGTGGTGGGGGACACTGACCATAAGGGGACACCCCAGCAAAAAAAAACAGTCATCCTGTCCACAGTGGGGTTCCAGTGGACAGTGGCAAGGTCAACCACAGGTGACAGAAGTCCCCTCCTGGAGGTCTGAGAGCCTAGGAGCCTCTACTCGCTGGGTCAAAATGCTCTTGAGACTAATGACAGCACCCTTCCTCAGAACACCCGCCTCCCCCACCTAAGAACCAGCAGGAAACAGTTTACCCACATCAGAGGATGCCTTCCACCCTCTGGGTTCTCCTGCTAGAATGTCACTCTGGACCGCAGACTACGGCTTGGCTTTTGCTCAGTCACCCCTGAGAGAGGGTGTACAGCAGAGAGAGACTTGAGTCATGGGGGTGTCTCCGAGAGAGCTCTTCTGGATTTCAGCTACAATTTTCTCCTTTGCTTTTTACTGGAAATGTCTGGAAATGCTCAGAGGACATCTTTCTCCACACTCTCCTCTCCCAAATGAATCTATCTTTCTTTAGCCAGGAGGGCCGAGGAGCGCCTGTAGCCCAGCCCAGGAAGGCCGCCGTTTCTGATGCTTTTCTACACCTTCCTTGTCTACACCTAACATTCCTCCTGTTCCCCCTCCGTGTCTACACCTAATATTCCTCCCTTTCCCCCTCCGCGTCTACACCTCATATTCCTCCTGTTCCCCCTCCCCCCGTGTCTACACCTAATATTTCTCCTTTTTCCCTTCAGTGTCTACACCTAATATTCCTCCTTTTTCCCTTCCGTGTCTACACCTAATATTCCTCCTTTAATCGTCGCCCTCTTTTCTCACTACTCTCTCAAAGAACAAGGTCATTTAGTGACTCTGTGGGGTGACTTTCAAGTCTACCTGTTGAGTCCCAGCTCCCACCAGTTTCCAGATGCCCAGGGCCAGCTGTCGCCAGGTTCACCCATAAGGACGGCTCCCCACCATCTCCAAGTCCGTCAGCATGCTCAAGACTAAGGTGGAAATTACCCGAGCACTGGTCCTTGGACTTGAGCTCCAGGTCTGTTCCTCTAGCTGGGCACGGTCACAAAACCCTCTTACTCTCTGTTAGCCCCAGTTTCCTTAGCTCCCAAACGTGCAGACTCATACCTAGGCCTCATCCTTAAGCCAGAAAAGTAACTATGGAAGCCAGGCACAGTGACCCCACCTATATCAATCCCAGGAGGGGAGGCTGAGGCAAGAGGATTATTGCAAATTCCAGGTCAGCCTGGGCAGTATAGCGAGTTCTAGTACAGCCTGGGGTACAAGTGTAAGACTCTGTCTCAACAGGTTCCCCTGGCCCCAAAAAGGAAAGAAAATTACTATGTATGGAACTTGGTAAACCGTATCAGGTTTTAAGAGCTTGCCCCTTTGCCGTTCGCCTGTACAAACAAGCTATGAGGTTAGGGAAAAGGGACCAAGACCTTCCCTTGCCGTTCCTCTCAGCCCTTGACTCACAGGGACAGAACAGGGCTGGCTCAATTGCACTGTGACTGCTGGCATCCTGAGACCTTCCCTCCTTTCTCCCCTCACTGCCACCTCCCTCGCTAGGCCCTGGTCTCCAAACCAGATGCTCGTCTCTCACAGTACCCTATCCAAGCCCTCCTCCACACTAAAGTTGTTTTCCTGGAAGCAAAATTAGACACCACCATCCCTCTCTCACAGGCCTATGAGGTCTGCCAGCTGCTTCCAGCACGAGGCCCCCATTCCACACAGCCCCACAGCATCCTTACAACTCCGGGCTTCTCACCACAGCTTGTGCACTTCTTCCTGAAGCGTTCCCTCCCACCTCTTTATAGAGCCGAGCAGCGAGCCTCTACCCTATCCAGAGTAGTTACTTGGCTCAGTGCGGTTCCTAGACTCACTGTTCTTGGATGCCACTGGTGTTTCGACATTTGTGTTTCACACCCAATTGTAAGCTCTCCTCGACAGGGGCTCAATAAATATCTATTATCCTGAATTGACTGTCACCAAATTATTCCTCTGAGTTAGAGGTCAACGATGCTCATCCTAGCACAGTGAGATACATCTTTTCTTTTTTTTAAAGTGAAAATGAGGCAGGATAGGAAACGCGGTAAATTAATGAGGTGTGGTCCATGCCTGGGATCTCAGGTTCTCAAACACTCTACTGCCTGACTTAGCTCTGTAACCCCCACTCTCCTTTGTAAAAAGTATGTATCTCTCTCAGTAGTACTGTTCATATAGCTGCATTAAAACATTTTCCTGGGGGCTGGGGAGATGGCTCAGTGGTTAAGAGCACTGATTGCTCTTCCAGAGGACCTGGGTTCAATTCCCAGCCACCACATGGCAGCTCAAAACTGCCTGTAATTCTACTACTTCCAGGAGACCCAACACTCATGGCAAAACACCAACGTACATAAAAAATAAAATAAAATATAAATATAAAAATTTTATTAAAAAAAACATTTTCCTTCCATGCTGCTGAGAATAGCTATATTTTCACTTCTGATCCTCCTGCCTCCACCTCCCAAGTGCTGGGTGCACTAGTGTGCCCCACCCCTGTATATGTTTAAAACTTTTCTTAATAATAAACCCCAGTTTTGGATTGAGGATGCAACTCATCTGGCAGAGTGTTTTATCTAGCATGAGTGAATCCCTGGGTTTGACCCCAGCATCCTCTGAGCCAGGTCTCTGGGTATAAACTTATAAGCCTAGCAGAGAGGGGGAAGCAAGAGGAGCAGAAATTCAAGATCATCCTTATCTGTATAATGAGCTTGAAGCCAGCTTAAGCTACATCAGCTGATCGCGGGGTCGAACCCAGGACCTCACACATGCTAGCGCGCACTGTGCAACTAAACTGTATTCCTAGCCCACCCCCCACCCTCACTTTCCTTCCTTCCTTTTTTTTTGACAGGGTCTTGCCAAATTATCCAAACTGCCTTGAACTCACTTTGCAGGCCAGGTTAAGTTTTGAACTTGTGATCCTGCCGCCCTAGGATCTGAGGAACGGAGATTGTAGACCTGAGTCACCAGGTCCAGTTAATAGTTCTAGTTAAGTGTCTTGTAGTTCACTTATTCATTCACAGAGCAGATCTCTGAGCTGGAGATTATCATACAACTTTGAATTTATGAGCTTTTGGACTGGTGAGATGACTCAGTGGCTGAAGGCGCTTGCAGCCAAGACTGACGAGCTGAGTCTGGCCCGGAACCCACATGGTGGAGCTGGCTCTTACAAGTTGTCCTCTGACCTCCGCATGCAGGTTGTTGTACGTGTACACACATACACTAAATAAACAATAAATAAATGACAAGACGATGGACTTCAAGTTGTGTGGTGCTGGGGTGTGAACACAGGGTCACGGGCATGCTAGGCTAGTGAGCTACCACTGAGCCGCATCCCTAGTCCCAAGAGCTTGAAGCTTGATGAAGGAAACAAAAATAGTTAGAGCACACTAAACAATGGTCAGGGAGACAGCACAGAGAGGGAAGCTCTCGGCAGACTAGTCAAGACAACAGTATTGTGGGAGGAACAAGGAGCAAGGCAAGGTTTCAGCTGACCAATGACTTAACCTGCACAGCCCTATTTCTTCTTCTGGGAGCTGTGAATAACATAGAGTTTATATATATATATTGCAGAAACAAAGAACAAATAAACAACAAAAAAGAATAATGCTGGTATCGCTCTTAATTCCAGCGTTCGGGAGGCAGGTGCAGATGGATCTTAGATGGATCTTCGTGAGGTCAGCATTTTGGGGGTCAGTGTGTTTCTACATAGTAAATTCAGGTCAGCTGGGACTGCAGAGTGAGGTCCTGTCTCAAAAACGAGCAAAGCAACATACCAAAGTAAGAAGCTGGGTGTGGTGGCAGACACTTCGTGTCTCACCGCTCTGAAGGCTTCAGAGCTGGGGCAGAAGACTCATGGGTTGTGCCTAGCCAGGGCTGCGTAGCAAGGTGGGAGACATGCAGCAAGGCAAACAGCCCAAGATAAGCAAACTGGATAGAAACCAAACCAAACCAAACCCCCAAAACATGCATATTTCAAACCACGTCCTCCTGCCTCCATCCTATTCCACCAACAGTCTTGTTTCTTTCAACATGCCACGTCAGAATCACGAAGTCATCCCTGATGCCTTCTTCACCCTTCACATGATGTCATAAGCCCTGACATTCCTGGCCTCCTCTCTCTCATCACAGCCTCATGTTGTCTTCTCCAGAGCACGTATACCTGAACTGTTGTGAGCTTCCTGCCTCCCGTAGCTCTATATTCCATTCTCGCTAAAATTCAGACATCTGTTTGCTTGCTTTATATCATTTTCCACTACAGATGATTTCAATTTTCCCCTCAGAGCTGAAGTCCAAACCAGATAGCTTGACATTTAAGGCTTTTTGACATTTTGGCTCAGTTTTATTTACCTAAACTGATCTGGTCTCAGCAGAACCCTGTAATACCAACTAGCTTGGCTTTCCCTTGTCTCCTGAACAAACACGCATAAGCTCAAACACACAGCTCACTCTCTCATTTATCTCTCGTCCCTCGTAGTCTGTGGGCCAGAGTGGGAAGCAGGCAAGAAGCAATCACAGTGTGTCGGGAGAGGTGCCAGCTCCTGACTGGGAACGGCCTCACTCCTTCCCCTCCTCCAGGACCACACTCGGCAGGCACCTACTCCGTGAAGTACCTTGAGGCAACTCTACCTTCAGCATCCATCTTTGTACCTCCATACGTCAGTGCCTCCCAAGCTTAAGACACCCAGAAATTTTGCCTCTAAGGGTCTAGGGTGGGGTCGTGAGAGTTTCCACCTTTAACAGGTTCTAAAGACAAGGATGTACAGACCATCCCTTCCACCAAGGCTATGAATGAGCAGGAAGGAGTACTTATATTTCACTTCCTTTCCTCAGAAGGTGTATCTTCCATCTCTTTGTAGACCAGACCCCCAAGCATATAGAAAGCACCCCTTCAAATTCCACATTTCCTTGTCCACAGAACTCTACCCTCCTCACTCTCATTTCGGGCTTCTGATAGCCTGATCGGGTAAGAAGAGTGCTCATTCTTCCCACAGGCTGCCGAGGGGAGGAGCAAAATAGTCGCAGAGCAGATGCTAGCTGGACTAGGGACTGGGGCAGAGCCACGTGCAACCACACAGTGCCTCAACTCAGGGTTCTTGGGCCACCTCCAGTCTCCCTGCTACGGCTTCTAGTCAGGGGCACCTCCAGTCTCCCTGCTACGGTTTCTAGTCAGGGGCAGGGAGGTACTGACCAGGTCCAGCCCATTACTCTCTGCCAAGGGCTGTGTAGGAGCACCTACACATCTCACGGGACCAGGGAAATACAGCCACTGGTCGCGCAGTTCCAAACGTAGTAGTTGGCCCAGATTTTATGCCTCATTGCTTGGTACAGGAGAGGCAGAGGTGGCTGGGCCAGTTAAGGAGAAGGAGGTAATGTTTATTGGAGGTCACTCAACCCAGTGCTTTCTTCTAGGCGGCTCCGCTAAGTGGTTTCATTTAATCCTCACAATTATCTTGCAAAGGAGATCTCATTTCCCACATTTTAAAGACAAGGCAATAGTCAATGAGAGGTTATATAAGTTGCCTAAGGCCACACAGCGATGAAAAGACAAAGCCTTGGGTGGTAGGCAGAGACCAGGTTCCTCCCCGCCTGACCATAAAGTCCTTACTGGTTGTAGCACAGACACGTGCATTTGCACAACACTAGAGTCCCAGGCCTCCACACGTCCCCTTCCCTGACTGTTGCCTTCTGTTGGCTCAGACTGAATTCTAGCTCTGGCTTAGCTTCTATACTCAAACTCTGTGCTACTTCTGGGAAGTTATGATACACAGCAACGAGGAGGGGTGATGGAGGGGAGGGGGAGAGAGACCAGAACTGCAGAACACTCAAAGCAAGTCTGAGTGTCGTGGACCCAATAAGGCTGGCTCCTGTCATGTAACAAGAAAGTAGGTGTTTGTGGTTCTCCCATATCCGACTGTCTGAGTTAAAGGAAGTATGATGTCTCTTCCCTGACCCCCCCCCCCCCCAACTCCCACCTTTCCACACCCTCCAGGGACTGGAGCCACTGAGGGTAGCTCAGAGAGACACACAGGATCAGATTCAAGGTGACACCTAGAAACGTACACAGAATCACACTGCCACCAGTACCCAGACTCGCCCACAGAGGAGGCAGATGCACTCAGAGGTCAGCCAGGAACCCCACATGGAGAGTAGCTGTCTCAAGCCCACACTCCCAATAGGCACAGAGAGAGGACACAACCTCCACCAGCCACCTTGGAGGTACCTTGGCAACTGGGAAAAACTGGGATAGTGGAAAGTGTTTCCTCCATGGCTGCTTTCCCCTCCACCCCAGAGCCCTTCTCTCGCAGGAGAGTTCTGGCTTCTTTACGAGGTTATCATTCCTCAGACTCGTTCAGTTCCCCTCTGGCCATGTTCTGAGGCACCGGTGGGGGAGGGGCTGGAGTGCAGAGAATGAGGAGGAAGGGACGGGGGAAGCCAGAGTCTACCGGGACTAGGAGGCACCGCTCTCACTTTGCTGGCTTGTGGCAGCCGGGTCTAGGAGTTAGGAGCTGATTTATCCAACTGGTGCCAGGATTCTTGGGTTCTCAGAAGATGGCGGTGGGGGTCTTAGATTTCCCCCAGAACACCAGAGAAGGGGAGAGCTGGGTGATGGGATATGAGAGACTCCAGCTTGGCCAGAGCCAGAGGGGTGCTGACACCTGTTAGTGTCCCTGTGCCTGGCTCTTCCCCAGAGTCAGGTGCTACCATTGAAGGATTTTTCTTATGGGGAAGGTTGGAGCAGCGAGAGGAGGGGAGTCAGCCCTGGGACTGGGATGCCAGTGAAAGGAGTTGGGAAAGGGGAAAGACTACTCCTACATGACCCTGGAGGAACAGCTTGGGAAAGGGCCTGTCCTGAGGCACCCATCTTAGCAGGGCAGCCTGCTGCATCCCTACCCTGTCACCCCTCTATCATGCAGGGAGGAGGGCTGCAAGGCCTGACCACCTTACCGTCTGTGGGGGGCTGCCCACGGTCATCTCCACATAGTAGCCCTGGCCGGACTTGCCCCTCAGGTTATCCACCATCTCCACAAAGCTGCCTCTCCGGCCAGGCTCCTCGGATTCCTCGTCTGTCTCCCGAGGCAGTCTCAGGCCCAGGGGTGGCCCTGCCAGGCCGCTGCGAAGGGGCAGCCGGATGCCGAGATGGGTGCCCTGGGCAGGTAGCATTCCCGAGCCCATCCATAGCAGGAGCCAGCGCAACGCCAGGGCCATGGTGAGCCCGGGCCTTGTGGCTCCGGTTGGCGACGGTTCCTGTTGCCTACCCCTATGTCTGGGTGGTGGTGGCTTCTCTCTCTCAGGAAAGCGGCCTTGGAGGCATCAGGACTGTATTGCCCGCAGGCCCCTCACTCAGATCCCGGTCCAGACGGCGGGGAACGGGCAGGAGAAATCCGCAGCGCACCAGAGGAGAGAACCGTAGCTTACTACATCTGGACTGCGGCCGCCAGCTTCAGCGGGGAGCTCGGGCCCCTCGGGGGGCTGGGAGCGGCGGGCATGGCGATTTGAGCCCGCAGCTTTCAGGGTCTTCCAGGCGGGGTCTGCAGCGAGAGGATGGACAGGGTCTCCCGGCTCCTGCGGCCGCGTCAGCTGCTCAGGCCACAATAATCCAGCTCCCGGTTCCGAGCACCCAGGAAGGCTGGGGAGGCGGAAAGACTTGTGGCGGTGGCTGTCAAAGCCAAAGGGTTTTTGCTTTTCCCTGGGATCGCTGGGAAGTGTAGTCTTCCCATGGCAGACAGCCCAGCTTCCGGGGCTGAGAGGGGTCTGGGATGCCCTCTGCCGAGATGGAGTTCACTCTGCAGGATCCTGGTGGGAGCGCGTTCCCAAAGCGCTGGCAGAGCAAGAAGAAACCAGTATTACACCTTTCATCTGCTAGTCCTTCTTTAATTATTTTATTTATTAATTCATTCATTCATTCTTTTATTTCCTTCCCTCCCTCCCTCCCTACTTCCTCCCTTCCTTCCTTCCTTCCTTCTTTCCTTTTTTTTTTTTTTTTTTTTTTTTTTTTTTTTTTTTTTTTTGGATACAGGGTCCTGTAAACACACCATTCAGTGCAGGCTAGCTCTGACTTTGGTGCAATCCTCCTACCTCAGCCTCCTGAATCAGCATTGACTGAGTTCCCTCTGTATGCCAGGCACGTGGCATCGGGTGGGGGAAAAAAAGATACACAGATCCCAAAAGAGATTCCACCAGGAGAACTGTGAGAAGTGTGGTGTTAAGAATTTGAGGTATAAAACAGATGGGGCATACGCCTTTAACCTGTGCAAAGGCAGGAGAATTTGCTAATTCGAGAGTAGTCTGGTCTACGTAGTTAGTTCCAAGATATCCAGGACTACACAGAGAAACCCTGCCTCAAAAAACAAACATACCAGGGTGGTGGTACACGCCTTAGATTCCACACTCAGAGGCTGAGGCGAGAGGATCTCTGTGAGTCTAGTCTACAAGTGAGTTCCAGGACAGCCAGAGCTATATAGAGAAACCCTGTCTTGAAAAACAAACAAACAAAAAACCCAAACCAAAGCAAACCAAAACAGAAAACAAAAAATAAAAATAAAAAATAGAATATATATATATATATATATATATATATATATATATATATATGTATGTATGGACTTTAGAAGAGGTGGCATTTAATCTAAACCTTAAAATTGGAAGTATTTTCAGAAGCAGAGGTTGGAGGAGCAAGATTAAAGGCATGAGAGCGTGCCACAAACTCACCAGGTTCCAGCGGGGAGACCTGCAGCCTGTTTTGTCCAGAGCATCTGGCAGGAGGTGGCTGTCTCTTCCATGTCTCTGTGCCTTTGATGGTTTCTTGCCATGAATCCTCACGACCCACCTGATCACTTCTCATCATCAATCAGACTAAGGATCGATTGCTTTGGAAAACTTTCCAATATTAGCTCTCCAAGGCAAACCAGCATATTCATTGATAAGAGCTTAAGATGAAAAGGTGTGGCGCTGTGACAGCTGGAAGAAGGAATATAGTATGACAATGGCACAGAATTAGACATTGTTAGGTTTCAGACTGGAACAAATGACTGAGGTGCTTGTTTAACATACCAAATCAGACTGGCTGCCAGGTTCTCCTTGCATCCCTCAGCCCTTATTGCAGGGCCCTCCTGGCTGACACACACAAAGTGTGTGTGTTAGGGGGTGGTTATCCTGAACTATCCAGCCCAGAGGACTGGGCTGCTTTTCCCTACATAATCCAACCATTTTGGTTACCTGCTCTCTTTGTACCTTTGGGCCTCCTGACTGCTGCACCTGGTTCCATTCTCTCCCCTCCCCCAACCCCCTCCCCACTCTCCTTACATGGCTTAGGGTCATGCCCCCTCTGGATTCTCCCAAATGTTCCTGCCTCTGACTATACTCTCCCAAGTATCTATAATAAACTTTCCCCTTTACCATACCTGGGAGCAGTTGTGTTCCTTTCTTTTCTTTTTATTATTTCTTTTCATTCAGAAAGCCCTTGATAAAAAGTTAGCAGTCATTCTCATAAAAAATAAGTAAATAAACAGGGTTACACAGTGTAACCCTGTCTTGAGAGGTTTCCTATTTGCTTATTTGCTTGTTTGTTTCGGTTTTTCAAGACAAGGTTTCTTTCTTTGTGTAACAGTCCTGGCTGTCCTGGAACTCACTCTGTAGACCAGGCTGGCCTCTGAACTCACAGAGATCCAACTGCCTCTGCCTCTTGAGTGCTGGGATTAAAGGTGTGCACCACTATCACCAAGGAAGCTTCTTAAATAAGGTAGATGAGGGCTGAGGTGGGGCTCAGTGGCAGAGCATATAATTATAGCAGGCTATAAGCCCTAAATTCAACTCCCAACACCCCAAAACCAGAAAACTGGTCATGGGTATCAATGAAGCTAATCAGGGAAAGGGGGCGGTCTTATTCTCACTCCCTTTCTGGGATCTCATTCTGTAGCCCTGGATGGTCTCAAACATTCAGCAGCTCTCCCTCTTCTGCCTCCCAAGTCCTGACACTACAGGTGTGAGCCATCGTGCCAAGCAATATTAGCCCTTTACCTCCCAAGTTTGTATCAGTCTAGCCAACTCAGTAAGGTGAGAAAATTTGACCTCAGCCTTGGCGGGTACAGATGAGAGAACCAGGAGTTCTTGGCCAGCCTTGGCTACAAGTGTAAAGAAAAAATGGAGATATAGTACAGTCTGTATCCCTGGGTATGTGGAGGGCTGAAGCAGGAAGATCTGGAGTTCAAGACCAGAATGAAATGAATTCAAGGTTAGTCTGATTTAGCAAGACTCTACCTCAAAAAAAAAAAAGAAAAGAAAAGAAAAGAAAAAAGAAAGAAAGAAAGAAAGAAAAGAAAAGAAAAGAAAAGAAAAGAAAAGAAAAGAAAAGAAAAAAAAGAACGAACCGGGGCTGTGGCTGTGACTCAGTGGCAAAGCCCTGCATGCACAATGGCCTAACTTTGAGCATTAACACTGAAAACAACAATACCAATGAACAGGTTAAAGCATATGTGGGAATGGGGTGTGCATAAAAAAAGCATTCATGCCCATCGTAATCCCAGTAAAATTCTTCAAAGACCTCCAAAGAATGATACTCAACTTCATTTGGAAAAGCGAAAGATCCAGGATAGCCAAAACAATAAAAGAACTTCTGGAGGCATCACGATCCCTGACTCCAATCTCTACTACAGAGCTACAGTACTGAAAACAGCCTGGTATTGGCATAAGAACAGACAGGAGGACCAATGGAACCGAATAGAAGACCCAGATAGCAATCCACACATCTTCAAACACCTGATATTTGATAAAGAAGCAAATAATATCAAATGGAAAAAAAGAAAGCATATTTAACAAGTGGTGCTGGCATAACTGGATATCAACATGTAGAAAAATGAAAATAGACCCATATCTATCACCATGCACAAAACTCAAGTCCAAATGGATCAAATACCTCAACATAAAGCCAGCCACACTGAACCTCATAGAAGAGAAAGTAGGAAGTACACTTGAACACATTGACACAGGGAACCACTTTCTAATTAGAACCCCAGCAGCACAGACACTGAAAGAAACAATTAATAAATGGGACCTCCTGAAACTGAAAAGCTTCTGTAAAGCAAAGGACATGGTCAAAAAGACAAAACTACAGCCTACAGAATGGGAAAAGGTCTTCACTAACCTCACATCAGACAGAAGTCTGATCTCCAAAATACACAAAGAACCCAAGAAATTGGACACCAGAAGATCCCATAATCCAATGAAAAATGGAGTACATACCTAAACAGAGAACTCTCAACAGAGGAATCTAAAATGGCTGAAAGACATTTAAGGAAATGGTCAATACCCTTAGTCATCAGGGAAATGCAAATCAAAACAACTCTGAGATTCCATCTTACACCTCTAAGAATGGCCAAGATCAAAAACACTGATGACAACTTATGCTGAAGAGGTTGTGGGGAAAAGGGAACACTTCTGCATTGCTGGTGGGAATGCAAGCTGGTACAACCCCTTTGGATGCCAGTGTGGCGATTTCTCAGAAAATTAGGAAACAATCTTCCTCCAGACCCAATAATACCATTTTTAGGTATATATCCAAAGGATGCTCAAACATGCCACAAGGACATATGCTCAACTATGTTCATAGCAGCTTTGTTTGTCATAACCAGAAACAACCTAAATACCCCTCGATCGAAGAATGGATTAAAAAAATGTGGTACATTTACACAATGGAGTACTACACAGCAGAAAAAATAACGACAGCTTGAATTTTGCAGGAAAATGGATGGAACTAGAAAACATTATTTTGAGTGAGGTAACCCAGACACAGAAAGATAATTATCACATGTACTCACTCATAGGTGGGTTTTAAACATAAAGCAAAGAAAACCAGCCTACAAACCACAATTCCAGAGAACCTAGACAACAATGTGGGCACTAAGAGAGACTTACATAGATCTAATCTACATGGGAAGTAGAAAGTATAAAAAGACAAGATCTCCTGAGTAAATTGGGAGCATGGGGACCTTGGGGGAGGATTGAAGGGGGGAGGGGAGAAGCAGGGAGGGGAGCAGAGAAAAACGTAGATTGCAATAAATATCAATAAAAAAGATAGCATTCATATCAGAGTAGATGCATTGTTCAATAACTGCCATTGGGACAATCAGCAATCCACTTGGAAGGAGAGGAATCCAAATCCACATCTCATCCAAAAATAAGCTTCAGATACACTAAAGAACTTAACGTTAAAATAGAACTAGAGAAAAATAGAATATTTTCAGAGCCTTATGTTAAAGAAAGTTTCCTTAGGGTGACTGGAGAGGTGGCTCAGAACTTAAGAACACTGGTGGTTCTTCCAGAGGTCCTGAGTTCAATTCCCAGAAACTGTATCCTGGCTCACAGCCATCTGTAATGAGATCTGAACTCTTCTGGCCTGAAGGCAATATAATGTGCTTTTTAAAAAAAGGCATCCTTAATAAAACTTATAGCAAAAAACAAAACAATTGGACAGGCTTCCCATTAAATATGCAGCATGTCTGCAGACTCAGAAGCAGCGTCCTGGTTTTCCCACTTATTGTCTGGGAGACAGTCTCTTTACTAGACCTTTCTTTCCGTTTCAAAGTCCCTCGTTTGTTAATCAGGGTAACAGTGACATGAGCCTTGTGGGGAAACACACCTGTAATCTCAACCCTTGGCAGGCTCCCCACAGTCCTAGGTCTGCCTGGTCTAGCTTGACCTGTGTACAAAGCAAGCCACAGATCAGCAAGAGCTATTTAGTGAGATCCTATGTCAGAAGAACAAAATGAAAAACCTTAATGAAGTAATTCACTTAGAATGGGTGTGGCATGCTGTGGACACTAGCTGTCGATGGTGTTACCACAACTACCGAGGGAAAAAAGGGACATTTAAAATGATAAAAAACAAGCCACACGTTAGGAATCATTTGCTACACTATGGGGAGACAAAGGGTTAATATCTACACTACACAAGGAACCACCACAAATCAATGAAACTGTCCAAACAATAAAGAGAATTTAAAGAATATAGAGAAGTAGTTCACAGAAGAAATTCAAATGGGCAATATTCAGATATTACAAACTTTACTAACAGTGAGGCAATGTAAATTGAATCCCATTGCTAGCTAGTGCGATAGCATACACTTTGGAGGTAGAGGCAGGAAGACGGGGAGTTCAGGACCAACCTGGGCGAGAGATGGTTCAGTAGTTAAGAGCATTCACTGCTCTAGCAGAGGACAGGAGTTCAATCCCCAGCTCCCACATCAGGCAGCTGACAACTCGCTGTAACTCCAGCCCCAGGGCTATCCAACACTCTGGTCTTCATAGGCACTTTTATTCACTTGTGCAAATCCACAAACAGAGCACACACATGCACATAATTAAAAAGAAAACTTAAAAGCAGGGCATGGTAGTGCTCTCCTTGAATCCCAGCACTCGAGGAGGCAGAGGCAGGTAGATCTCTGTGAGTTCCAGGCCAGCCTGGTCTACAGAGTGAGTTTCAAGACAGCCAGGGCGATCAAAAAACAAAAACTAACAAAACAGAACTCCTAGCCTAACCCAACCAATCATCTAAGTAAAATCCCAATAATATTTAAGTGTCACGTTTACCCCCTTCCTCCTCCTCTTCCCCCTCCCCTCCCTTCCTCTATTACTGGTAATATGTTGGTGAGGGTTAGACTGTAATCTTCCTCCCCCCGACAAAATTTCTCTATGTAATACCCCAGGCTGTCCTGGAACTTACTTTGTAGACTAAGCTGGCTGGCCTGGAACTCACAGAGATCTGCCTGCCTCAGCCTGCCTCCCCCGTATCCCATCAACCTCCCATCCACTACTGGAATTAAAGACATGTGCCACTACCATCCAGCTTTAGACGGTAAATTAAAAAAAATATTTTTGATAGTAATTTGGTGACATTTGTTTAAAAAAAAAATCAGCTGGTCCTGCAATCCCAGCTCCCATACCCACACACACACCAAAAAAAAAAAAAAAAAAAAAGAAAAAAAAAGAAAGAAAGAAAAAGAAAAGTGGGAAAGAGGCTAGAGAGACAATTCAGTGTGGTTAAGGGTGGATATTCTTTGGGTAGTAAGACACACACTTTTAATCCCAGCACTTGGGAGGCAAAGGCACATGGATCTCTGAATTCGAGACCAGGCTGGTGTACAGAGTGAGTTCCAGGACAACTAGGGCTACAAGGAGAAACCCTCTGGGGATGGGGGCTGGGAGAATGCATATTGCTCTTGGTGTGGTGGCACATACCTATTTTTTTTTTAATGTTTTTTTCGAGACAAGGTTTCTCTATGTAGTTTGGGAGCTGTCCTAGAACTTGCTCTGTAGACCAGGCTGGTCTCACACTCACAGACCTCTGCCTGTCTCTGCCTTCCAAGTGCTGGTCCCATCGCCTAGTCGTGGCACCTACCTTTAATCCCAGAATGTGGAGACAAGCAGTCATCTTTAAATTTGATGTCAGCCTTGCTTACATAGAGAGTTCTAGGCCACTCAGGGACATACAGTGAGACCCTGCTTAAAATAAACAAAGAAAAGAAAAGAAACGAAAAGAAAGGACCCGGTTATTCTTGGAAAGGATCCAGTTCTCAGCATTCACTTCAAGCAACTGACTCTAACTCCAGGTCCTGAGAATATGACACTTATGACCTCTGAGGGCACCTGAAATCGCATCCAAAAAATAATTTTTTTTTCATTTTTATTTTACAAGACAGGGTTTCTCTGTGTAGCCCTAGCTATCCTGGGACTAGTTCTGTAGACCAGACTGGCCTCAAACTCACAGAGATCCATCTACCTGCCTCTGTCTCCTGAGTGCTGAGATTAAAGATGTGTGTCGCCACCACCCTAGAAAAACGTTTTATTTTTTTCTTTTCTTTTCTAAAGATTTATTTATTTATTATGTATACAGTGTTCTGCCTGCATGTATGCCACCAGACCAGAAGAGGGTACCAGATCTCATTATAGATGGTTGTGAGCCACCACGTGGTTGCTGAGAATTGAACTCAGGACCTCTGGAAGAGAAGGCAGTGTTTCTAACCTCTGAGCCATCTCTCCAGCCCCTAGAAAAACGTTTTTAAGAACAACAGTTAGGAGAGCTTTTGGTGTACCTCAGGCTGGCCTAGAACATAACTTTTCTTTTTTTTTTATCATTTATTTATTTTTTTTAAGAAAAAACACTTTATTTAAAGCAAACAGATAAATGATGCATAGCATAATAGGCATTTAACACACATATAGAACCACAGCACTAAGAAGGCCAGAGTATGACCTGAATGCTGGGCCAACCTAGGCTACATTTGTAAACACTAGGTCAATATAGGGATATATTTAAGCAATTATTTAGTATATCACAAAAACTTAGTCAATTAAAAGAGGGAAGTACCTGAGGAATTGGTAATTGCTGTCCAAATTCCAGCCAACACATCATTTTCTAGTCTTCAGGGGACAAGGAGAGTTTACAGAAAATGTTTGGCCATTGTGTTAATAAGAGTTGGAACCACTGTCAAAGAAAGCAAACTGATCCAGATGGACTGATGAGTAGTACCTGTAACCCTACAGTCTGGGAAAAAGACTGAGATGTTCCAGGAGTCTCGGGACAGCACTTTTCATAAAAAAACAAAAACAAACAAACAAACAAAAAACTAAAGAAATAAAAGCTCAGCCAGGGCACAAGGGCACAAGGGCACATTAATTTGGCAGTGGAACTAACTCTATTGCTCCAGTAAGCTGCTGAACTCTGCAAACCAACCCCAGGATATGACCTGCAGTCCTTAGGAAACAGAAGCAACCATTACCCCCACACCACACATACAGAATGCAATGGTTCTTGTCTGAAAGGCCACTTCTTCCTTGTGATCAAAATTCCCTGGCCTAGACCAAGGGTTCTTGGTTCAGGTGTGAAAGACTGTGTGTAGACTCAGGTGTAACTCCAAGTCCTCAAATGCATCCAAGTCCTCAGAAGATGCATCAGAACTTGAGTATCCTCTGGTTCTTGGCTGCAGCTCCCATGGGAAGTGAGCTTCATCTGTGGATGTACCTCCAGCTACTACTGGGTCAGTTAGGGCTTCTTTTGCTTTGGGTTGGCCAGGGTTGGCGGCTGCACCTAGGGATTCAAAATGAAGCAGGATCTCTTTGGGACATTTATTTTATTTTAAAAATGTGTATGAGTTTGTGTGTGTGTTTGTGTGTGTGTACACAAGTACCTACCCATCCCAGAGGCATGGGATCTTGTTGGAGCTGGAGTTATCAGTTAGTGGTTGAGAGTCACCTGACATGAGTGTTGGGAACTGAACTTGGGTCCACTAGAGCAACAGCAAAGGCTCTTAATCACTGAACCATTTCTCCAGCCCAACTTTTCTATTTTTCCTCCCTTTATTTTTTGAGATAACATCTCACTATGTAGCCTGGGAACTGAATATGTAGACCAGGCTGGCCTCAAACTCACAGAGATCTTCCTTCCTCATTGCTGGGGTATAAAGGTGTGTGCCACCACGCTAGGCTTCTTCATATATGTATTTGTTATTTTATGGATTTGAGTGTTTTGCTTGCAGGTATGTCTGTGTACCATATGTGTGCTTGGTGCCAGTGGAGGCCAGAAGAGAGTGCTAGATCCTCTGGAACTGGAGTTACAGCCAGCTGTGTGCTGCCGTGCGGATGCTGGGAATCAAGCTCTGGTTCTCTGAAAGAGCAGTGTGGGTAACCGCTGAACTCTCTCTCCAGCGTATACCCCCAGTTCTTGGGTACAGGAAGCGATGAGCAACGTTTAGTTAGGTCTGTGGTGATGGTCTGACAACCTTGGGCATCCCTTTCAAGTCTGGTCTGTTGGTCCCTCGGGGACATTTTTAAAGATGGTGATGAGGAGGACCGGCGATGTTTCTCATCTGTAGTGAGAATACAGGTCGGAGGGCAGCAGAAAGATTTGAAGTTAAACATGGGAAACACATCCTGCTGTCTGGATTCATGGTAACAACATCCTTAAGTTCCTCCTTGTAGGATTAACCTCTAGTGGAATGGGACTAGTTTTGAAAGTTAGTAGTAGGGCAGGAGAGAAGGCTCAGGCGTTGAGAGTACTTGCTGTTCTTGCAGAGGACCAAGATTTAGTTCCTAGCACCCACAAGGTGGCGCACAATGGCTTACAACTTCAGTTCCAGAGCTCCAAGGCCCTCTTCTGGCTCCAAGGGCACCACCAGATGTACAGACAAATGTAGACAAAACACTTAATACACTTCTCTCTCTCTCTCTCTCTCTCTCTCTCTCTCTCTCTCTCTCTCTCGTTTATCAAGATAGGTTTTCTCTGTGTAGCCTTGGCTATCCTGGAACTCACTCTGTAGACCAGGTTAGCCCTGAACTTAATAGAGATCCTCCTGCCTTTTTTTTTAGGGAGACAGTCTCACTGTGTAGCCACAGCTGACTTAGAACTCACAATTCAGACCAGGTTACCCTCAAACTCGTAGAGATCTGCCGGCCTCTGTATCCCGAGTGTTAGGCCTAAATGCTTGTGCTACCAGGCCCTCAGGCCCGGCCCAACCATTCACTTTAGAAGGAAAGAGTGACCAGCTCTTTTAACACCAAACCATCTCTCCAGTCCATTCATAGTTCTTTTATTAAAGGCTCCGTCAGTTGGGTGACTATTGATAATCACTGTTGTTCACCTGATTCTGCTCACACTTTATAAAATGATGGTCTTTAAATGATGGATAATTCACATTGCTATTAGTATTATGAATGTTCCCTTCCTACCACGAAAAAAATTCTCTTATCTACTTTCAGATCCTTGAATGTCGATTTAACCCCTTGGTGATGGTGGTGGGCTCATCCACTATCTTGAACTACAACTTCCATGAAGCAACGGGCAAAAACCTGCGTGAGCTGACGGGATATCCAACCAATCCAATGGCAGAGCTCTTAGTCAGCGACCTATTGGCTCTTTGTAGAGGCGGGACTCTCAGTTGCTAGGCTGGTGCCTTTCCGGAAGTGGTTGCTGGTCGCTGCAGGGCAACACCCCGGCGTCCCTGGAAGCCGGGAGCCGGACACCCCGGCGTCCCTGGAAGTGGGGGGCCGGGGTGGTGCTGGGGAGGCGGCGCAGAGCCATCGCCCAGGGAACCCCGGGTTGGGGACAGGTGAGACCTCGGAGCCTGGGTTGGTGGTGTGGCGGGCAAGGAATTTGCAGGGAGCTGAGGCGCTGCGAGGTGTTGCTGCGCAGGAACTGAGGTGGGAGAGGAGAGCCCTCGGGCTTGCGCGGCCTGGCTTTCTAACCTCTCCTGAAAATACCCCCCGCACCCTCACCCCGCTCCTCCTCTTGTAACCCACAACTGGGCTGTTCCAAGCTCAATCAAGCTCTTGGCATCTTTTGGCCAGATGGGCAAGAGGGGAAGTTTTGGGTTTTCTTTGCACTGATTTAGGAATCTCCTCCCGAAACCGCTGTCCTCTTCTTGGCCTCGGTGACTCGCTCCGGTGCCTGTGCCAGCTCAGCCTTCTGCAGGCCCCTGCTTGCTTCTCATCGGACTTCAGCTTTGGGGATTGATTGCATCCAGAGCTTCAGTTACCGGCTGCTCAGCGAAGTACTTGCTGTCCGGCCTCATACCTCCTTCTCGAGCTTAGATCTGCTTATGGATCATCTCCAACCTTCCTTGGACTCCATATCAATCTGTCGTGTGTTTCTTGTCTCAGGAGAACTTTCCCAGTTATTTAGGCCAGTCTACGTTGGGAATTCATTCCAGTGTCAGCAGCACGTAACTGTTTGTCATGTCTCAGATTCTAGGTAGCCTGCTGTGGGGTTGCTTCGTGGCGGAGGCCTAAAATCACAACCACTGGCTGAAATCCTCTTTGCTTTCTCTCTTCTCTTCCTTCACCTAGACCGCAAGATCTGCGTTCTCCTGCACTCCGGATTGGCCCCTTCTTTTCATTCAGGTAGCCACTGATGGTTCATAATTTCTCAGTTGTGCTTCTGTTCTTGCCCCTCTCTGATTAGTTCCTTTGCAGCCATCAAACACATCTCTCGACTGTAAATCTCATCACTTCGGCCTCCTTTATGAAATTCTTCTGACAGCCCCTTATGAAGCCCTGCATATAGCTTCAGCCCTCCCAGACCCTTCTGTCGGAGCTGCTCCTTGCCTTCCATTCTAGCGGTCTCTTTATTTAAAAAGTGGGAAGGCTGGGCCGTGGTGGCCTTAGGCTCCACCCCTTCCCACCAAGCCACTTTACCTTTGTTCTTGGTATTCCTCCTTTAAATTCCCTTGCCTTGGGACCTGGTGAGATAGCCCAGATGGTAAAGCTTTCTCTGTAAGCATCTCTTGTAGAAAGCCAGGCATTGTGGTTCATGCTTGCAACCTCAGTGCTAGAGACACAGAGACAGGTGGATCCCTGGCACTGGAGTTACAGGTGGTTGTGAGCTGAGAACTGGTCTTAGGTCCTTTGGAGGGGCACCAAGTGCTCTTAACTGCTGAGCCATCTCGGCAGCCCCAGCCACTCTGATTTTATTCCTTCGCTTCTGGCCTCCTTTTTCAATCTTTCTGGAAACGTGTAGTTCTCTATGACAGAGGCCAGATCTTCGTTGTGGCTTTGCCTTTTCCCTCCTCCCCAGCAACATCTCTGTTACTTTCCTGCTCCTTGGTGTCTGCTCCTGCAGGGCTTATGCGTGTGCTGCTGCTACATTGTTAGAACTTGTTTCCTTCTGTCAGTAAACACCCGTTCATCCTCCAGGTCTCAGCGTCGATACCATTAATCAGGCTCGGGCTCAGGCTCATATCTTAATCCATATGAAATAATACTCTTCTATGTTTTCCTTGTTTGTATTTGTGTGTGTGTGTGTGTGTGTGTGTGTGTGTGTACAACTTGAAGTGTTTTTTTCCTTCCACCAAGTGGTTCTTGGGGATCAAACACAGGTTGTTAGGCTTGGTGGCAAGTACCAAGTAAGTCATCTTGCTGGCTTCCTGCCCCATCTTCCTTCTCTCTCTCTCTCTTTCTTTTTTTCGAGACAGGGTTTCTCTGTAGCTTTGGAGCCTGTCCTGAAAACTAGCTCTTGTAGACCAGGCTGGTCTTGAACTCACAGAGATCTGCCTGCCTCTGCCTCCCAAGTGCTAAGATCTGAGGTGTGTGCCACCGCCACCAGGCTTCTTTCTTTCTCTTTTTCTTTCACCTGGCCTTAAATAGCCTTGGCTGTCCTTGAGCTCCCCTGGCTGAGGATGACCTTGAACTTGGGATTCTGTTTGCACCTCCTTGTGCTGAGCTGGTGGGCCTGCCTAGTTTAGTTTTGAAACTCTTATCTGGGACTGTCTGACTGAGCAGCAGTTGCTGGGGAGGAGTGCTGGCTGAATCTGTTTAATGCCACGCAAGTCCATGTGGGAAACTTGATAAGTGTTCCATAGAAGTTTTTCCATCTCAAAAGTGACCTCCATGAACTCTCAGGGAGGTGTGTGTTCTTTCTGTATACCTTCCCTGCCTCGCTTCTCTGCACCTTCCAACTTGGCCTATCCTTGCCACATTTCTCTGACTCCAGGAAAGGTATAGTACAGCCCAGACATATTCCTGGCAGGAGGCTTGTCTGAAATTTGGAAAAATCCATGGATTCAGTTTTTCAGTTTCCTGGCCTGTAGGTAATTAAATATAGATAATTTTATATGTTTATAGTGAGGTGTCCTGGCTTGCTTTCTATTGTTGTGGAAAACACCATGAAGAAAGCAACTTGAGGAGAAAAGGATTTATTTTGTCCTACAGGGCATAGTGCATCATGAAGGGACATCAGGGGAGGAACTCAAGCAGGAGCAGAGGCAGGGGCCATGGAGGAACAACGCTTGCTTTACTGGCTCATTCTTCATGGCTTGCTTAGCTCAGCTACTGTTGGTTCCTTTCTTTCTCTCCTTCTTTCTTTTTTAAAATTTTTAAGGGTGTCTCTATGTAGCCCTGACTGTTCTGAAACTCCCCACGCAGATCAGGCTTCCCTTGCCTATGCCTCCCTGGTGCTGAGAGTAGAGGCAGGTGCCACTACACCTGGCTTCAGCTTCTTTTCTTATACAACCCAGGACCCTGTGCCCAGGGCTGGTACAGAACACAGTGGCCTGAGCCTTCCCACATCAATCATCAATCAAGACAATGCCCCACAGACCAGTCTGACGGAAGCAGTTCTTTGGTCGAGGGTCCTTCTTCCCTGAGGACTCTTGTTTCTGTTCAGTTGACAAAACCTAAACCGCATTTGAGGCTTGTTTGTTCTTTTCTCGGTCAGTTGTTCCTGGTTGTTGATCTCCGCAGATGGGAGATAGGGATTAGTCACACTTCTCAGACGCAGAATTTCTCAGCTTGTGTGACAGGGTCAGTACAGGGCTCTTGAGGCTGTGTCTGAGAAGCGCTTCTTCACCTGGTGTTTGGGTCATTGTCCTCAGTGGCTCTTTCCTTTTCTCTTCCCCTCTTCTTTCCAGTTAAGAGGACTAACGACTCAGGTGACCCCGTTTGCGCTCTGCTTTCTGTCCATCACTGTTCTCATTTTCAGGGTGAGTGCAGTCAGGCCCTTCCCATCTCTGACTGAGTGCAGAGGCATGGGTGTAGTGTCTGGAGGGTGGTCTGACTTCTGAGGTGGGGAGCGTTTTCTCTCAACTTGCGGGGAAATCCCCTCCCCCCATTTTCTTTTCCTTGCTTAGAGGGGGCACGGTGGGAACGAGAAGGGCAGAATCTGGTTCTCTTGAGGGTCTGGTAGACCGAAGAGGGGATCAGTGTCATGATCACAGAAGGCCACAGTCATAGGTCTTGATGGGCTGTCTGTTACTTGTCAGAGGTACATCTCTAAGGATCTGGGATAGATGCAGAGTTGCCAGGTCCAGCCATTCCTGATCATTCCACCCCAGGCCTGGCCACTTTGACCTTTATAATGGGCAGAGGGGAAAGAGGGATGTCTTCTATAATGGGCAGAGGGAAAGAGGGATGTCTTCTTGCTGTAAGAGGAGGACTTTGCATGCTCCTTGTCCCAGGTGCACTAGTCGGGTTTCTGAAGGAGTGGGCAGGAGAGGCCAGGCCCTGCTGTGCTGGTCACACCCGGGTGGCTGACTCAGGTGGGGAGGGCTGTGACAGCCTGTTTGTTTCTGCTTTGTTAGTTTTCAGTGTGTGAGCTGCTGTGGGGAAGGTTGATAGAACTCTGGGGTCCAGAGCTAGAGGTGAGACTAGGGCAGGAGAAGAGGACCTGTCCCAGCCTTGCATGCGGCTCTCCAGCACTGTCAACAAGCAAACTAAAGAACATACAGTATACATAGAGAACAACAGTAGTTGTCAGTCGAGAACTTGGTACATCTCTGCCTGGAAACCTTGGCTTCAAAGTAAGCGCTTGTCATAGTCAGCTTGAACTGATAGATGATGGCTTAAACAATAGAGATCCAGGCTGGAGAGATACTCAGAGGTTAAGAACACTGACTGCTCTTCTGGAGGTCCTGAGTTCAATTCCCAGCAACCACATAGTGGCTCACAACTATCTGTAATGAAATATGGTGCCCTCTTCTGCAGATATACATGCAGGTAGAACACTAGATACATAGTATAAATCTTAAAAAATCATGAAACCAAACAAAACAACAGCTGGAAGTCACAGATCAAGATCCCCCCTAACTCCTGCCTTGCACATGGCTACCGTCTTGCTTTGTCTTCATACGATGGAGTGAGAACTCTGATTTTTCCTCCTTTGCTTAGGACAGGAATCCTGTCAGATCAGGGCCCCACCCTTGTGGCTCATTTAACGTTGGTTATGTCTTAATGACACTACTTCTTTTTTTTAAAAATTTTATTTTATTTGTTTATTTATTTTGGTTTTTTGAGACAGGGTTTCTCTGTAGCTCTGGAGCCTGTCCTGGAACTAGCTCTTGTAGACCAGGTTGGCCTCGAACTCACAGAGATCCACCTGCCTCTGCCTCCCAAGTGCTGGGATTAAAGGCGTGCGCCACCACTGCCTGGCAAGATTTATTATTTATTAAGTATGCAGTGGTTTGTCTGCACGTCTGCCTGCAGGCCAGACCTCATTACAGATGGTTGTGAACCACCATGTGGTTGCTGGGAATTGAACTCAGGACCTTTGGAAGAGCTGGCAGTGCTTTTAACCTCTGAGCCATCTCTCCAGCCCTGACACTACTTCTTATAAAGCCAGATCATAGTGTTTTGAAAGGACACAGCCCAACCCATCAGGACTTATCTCTTCCCTTCCTCCTCTGTGCTCCCATTAAGTCTAATAGCCATGTCTTTGTCTGTTTTCTACTCTGCTTCTTGCTCCCTAGGTTAAGCCCTTGTTATTTCACTGGGACAGAAGCCTTCTCAAATGCCCTTCTTGCCACCAGTTTCTTATTTCTCCAATTCAACCGTGCCAGTCTTACTAGAGTTCTTGTCCTAAATAAAAGGCCCCTCATGTCATTTTTTTCTTCCCAAAGCCCTCAGTGATGTCTCCTTCTTACAGGGCATGGGACTTTCCATGTCTGACCCCTGCCATGCATGCTATGGTTCCGTGCTCGAGAACCTGCAAGCATCAGTCACCCCTTGCTCCTTGTCTGGAGTGCTTTCCTCCTCCTTCAGTGGGAACTGTCCTCGTCTTAGTGCTCTCAGAGCAGGTGCTGAAGTCACATTGACTTCTGGCCCTGAATAGCATGCACAGGGGCATCACTGACTATAATGGCCTCTCTGTGTCCTAGGGTGTGCTGACACCTGCGGGTCTGTGTTTTCAGTGTCACTGGGGTTTTCTGACATATGCAACATTTTGGGGTATTCGCTTGGGAGGGATACAAAGTTCAACTCCTCAAAGGTTTATTTATTTTTGTGTTATGTATATGAATAGTGTTGGCCTGCACATACGTGTACGATGTATGTTCCTGATGCAGGCAGAGGCCAGAAGATGGTGTCAGATCCCTTGGCGCTGGAGCTACAGAAGGTTGTGAGCCACCACATGGGTGTTAAGGAATTGAACCCAGGTTTTCTGGAAGAGTAGCCAGTGCTTTTAACCACTGAACTGTCTCTCCAGTCCTCAAGATAAACATATTAGAGAGCTAGTCTTGAAGATGCTTGTGGTGCATTATGTGTTCTCTAACCTTGGGCAGGACCAAGTCAGGGAAATTACCTAGGCACAGAGTTTGCGGAGCTCTGAGCTGCAGGCAGGCTCCTTAGCCATGCTGGTTTGCAGGGTCTGGTGTGGCCTAGATGCTGTGACTCAGCTCAACTTTTCTATTCCAGGCCAACTCACTGATTTTTTTTCTTTGGATAGGGTCTCTGGGATCTAGATAGTTCTGCCAGGCTGAATCATGGCTAGACGACCCTTCGTCTTAGGTGACCAGTTGATTCTGGAGGAAGATTCTGATGAGACCTACGTCCCTAGTGAGCAAGGTAAGAGGCTTTGAGGGGTTGTGATCATCCTCTCAGGGCAGACATTATATTTGATTTTACTTAAACAATTTTTAAGAAATTAACTTATGTGTATGGATGTTTTGTTTGCCATGTATATGTATGCTGCATGTGTGCAGTGCTGGCAGAGACCAGAAGAGGGCATCAGATTCCCAGGAACTGGAGTTGCAGATGGTTACGAGCCACCATGTAGGTGCTGGGAACTGAATCTGGGTCCTCTGCTAGAACAGCCAGTGCTCTTAACCACTAAGTCCAACTCCCTGGTTTGCTTTTGTTCTTCCAATACAGTGTTAGTCTGTGCTCAGGGCTGCTCAGTATATTTGGGTTAAATCAGAGTGCGGGGGGCCATCCTGGCCTGCAGGAATGAACGCCACCAAAAACGAGAATTCCTTCTCTGGTCACATCTTTATTTGGAGCATTCCCTTGATTGAGGAAAATTGGGGGAAGGGAAGATAGAGCAGGGACGAGAGAAAGCTTAGAGAGAGAGCGTTGGGCCCCGAGGCAGTTGCTTTTAAATGGTGGAGCGGCTTGAACGCTGTCCTGATTGGTTAATGCCATTCTGCTGGTCTGAGCATGTGCAGGCAAGGGTGCTCAGCCCCACGTGGCTACCTCCAAACTGCAGGACCACCTGTGCCTCCAGGTGGCTCCCAACATCTCCCTCTTCTCTTGTTAATAAGAGCAATAAGGCAAAACTATTCTTCAATCTGGTCCCCACCTCATGATGTGTGGACCGATTAAAGAAAAGAAAAGCAAGACACACCCTTCCCGTGCAATGGGACAACTACTTCCCTGGGAGTGCTAGGGCTGTGTCTGCACACCCTCCGCCTATGCATACCTTCCTCCATGCTTTGTGGGACTATCTGGTCCCTAGAGGGTACAAAGGCTATGCATGGCTAATTGCCTATGAGCTCTTTAGAAGCTGAGAGCCAAACTTGGGGTGAGGATACACATTCCAAGCCTGTGTTATAAAGACCTTGTCCCACCTCACTTGGGCTAGCAGGTAGCACACCAATCAAGGACATACAGCACTTCCACCTAGACACAGCATGCCAAGAATATCTCTGCTCCCACCCATTCCTAAGGAAGGAAAAGGCAAAGTAGAGTCAGTCAGAAAATTGTTAAGAGATAAGAGGTTGCACAGGGTGCTGCTCAAGGTGATAACGTGAAACAGCTGCTCTTGGCACTGCCCAGAGGGTCATCTCTGCTGTCTCCGCATGAATCTTCCACAGCAGGACACTCAGCATCCACTGGGTCATCTTTCTTCTTTATCTCTCTTGTCAGTCTCGCTGGCACCCAGATGTATGTCAGCATTCCTAGAAAAACATACACAAAACTCTCCTCCCAAATAAACATTTAAGAGTACTAAAAACTCTCAGTGTAAAAATTCAGCACAATCAGTACTGGAAGTAGGCTGGTTTTGAACTTAGAGATCTGCAGGTCTCTGTTTCAAAAAGCAAATCTTGTTTGCCTGTACCAGCAAAATTTTGAGTTAAAAATTAAATGTAAAGAATGCAAGAGAAATCCTTTCTCTGGGGGAAGCTGTCACTGGTAGTGTAGTCCCCCTCTTATGTCTAAAAACCAAAGCAGTTGTCACTGGGAATTGAACTCAGGACCTTTGGAAGAGCAGTCAGTGCTCTTAACCTCTGAGCCATCTCTCCAGCTCCCCTATTCAGATGGAAAAACCTCTAGGTAGCATTGTTTTATTCCACCCGTTGCCAGAGGCAATAGGTAATGGTAACCAGGTTGACGCGCCTTTATTATGATAATTAGGACCAGTTCTTTGAGGGAGAATGGGCGTAGACCATCGATCATCTGACTACTTCCTGCTGACAAAGGGGCGATGTTTGGGGGATAAATGTTTTTATCTGACTGAATTTTTTGGCGACAAATGTTTTTATCTGACTAAATTTTTGGCGGCTGTGGCTGAGCGGCAGCGGCAGCAGCAGACAGCGGCGGTTGCCCCGCCTCTGAGGCCCATTGTGGCGCGCTCCGCATGGCCCAAAGGCATGGCTCCGCCCCGGGCCGTGCGCGGGCTCGCCGTTTATCCCGTAACTGCGAACTGTAACGCAGCCTCACCTCAGGCATTGAATTCGCACCGCCAGCCGTGAGTCTCCGGCGAGGGGGGCCATCCGCCCACCCGTGGAGGGGCTTCTCCTGCCCGGTCTGCCCGCGCGCGGAGCCCCGTTCTCTGGGAACTCATCTCCGCCCGCCCACGTTGCTATGGAAACACAGTTCAGAGTTTGGCCCCTCTCCGTCTTTAGGTCTTTAGCGGCGCTGCCACGCAGCTTCCGCCTCTGCCTCCCGAGTGCTGGGATTAAAGGCGTGCGCCACCACCGCCGGCTACTTCCTCAAACAAAGTTCAAGTTTTCTGTACGTGAGAGCCAGAGACTGAGCTCTCTTAACAAAATTAGGCGAAAATCACCTCCAAAAGCTCTGTGGCTCTTTAAGAACAGGGAAGGCAGTCTTAGAACACGATCAACTCGCCTCCCTACGAGACTGTTGCCTCCAGTCTCTAACAGCGAGTACGCAGGTGGACGGAAAGGGAGCGGAAGCCGCGGTCTCCCGTACCCCATCGTCCTCATAGTCCCGCCTTTGTTACCTCGCCTTTTTTGCTGCTGTTCACATTCCTCCTGCACTGAACTTAAGGGATTTTTCTTCCCCGTTGCTTTCTGTACCTTCTTTCAGATACCTTAACTTTGATTTTTTTTTTTGTATTTTCTTTTCTTTTTAGGCCTATCCTTTGAAATTCTTTTCCCTCCCCTTTCTGGAGGAATTCAACTGACGTCACTCACCGCTCCACGTTCTCAGAGTTCTGAAATTCACGGCTCTCTGTGCTGGTGTCTGATCTCAGCTTTTTCTCCCGGGCTTACAGCACGTTGCTGGGCGCTTCCTTCTCAGGGTCCCCCGGCGTAGTTGTGAGGGTCCCTCAGCGTCCCAGGGTTTCGAGCACCAGTTGCGGGGGGCCATCCTGGCCTGCAGGAATGAACGCCACCAAAAACGAGAATTCCTTCTCTGGTCACATCTTTATTTGGAGCATTCCCTTGATTGAGGAAAATTGGGGGAAGGGAAGATAGAGCAGGGACGAGAGAAAGCTTAGAGAGAGAGCGTTGGGCCCCGAGGCAGTTGCTTTTAAATGGTGGAGCGGCTTGAACGCTGTCCTGATTGGTTAATGCCATTCTGCTGGTCTGAGCATGTGCAGGCAAGGGTGCTCAGCCCCACGTGGCTACCTCCAAACTGCAGGACCACCTGTGCCTCCAGGTGGCTCCCAACATCAGAGGTTGACAAACTATAGTCTTTGGGCCCAAGTTGGCAAACTTGCTTGTTTTGTACAAGAGCTAGTTCCAGGACAGGTCCCAAAGCTACAGAGAAACCCTGTCTCGAAAAAACACAAAACCAAAAAAAAAAAAACCCCAAAAACCCTTTTATTGGCAGACAGCCATGCTTATTTATAAAGCCTCTGTGATTATCTTGTCTTCATGCTATGATAGCCATGTCAAATAATTGTGACAGACTTATAACCTCCAAAGTTTACATATTTACTGTCTGGCCCTTTATAGAAAATGTTTGCTGACCTTGGAGATCATATTGATTTTAATGAGATAGTATAGGGAATATTGTGAAATATGACATGTTAATCCAATTTCTTTAGAACAAACTAAGGCTGGCATGTTGACATTCCCTGCAATCTAAGCATTTAAGGGGCTAAGGCAGGAGGATTGCTACAAGTTAAAGGCCGGGACTACTGAATGAGAGTGAGGCCAACCTGAGCAACATAGTCTCAAAAACAACAACAAAAATAACAAGGTTGTGGCTCAGTTGGTGCTTGCCTAGCATGCATGAAACCCTGGATTTGGTTTTAGCATCTCATAAATCCGGGTATGAAGGTACAGCTCTCAGGAAGAGAGAGAGAGCGTGTGTGTGTGTGTGTGTGTGTGTGTGTGTGTGTGTGCAGGACAGTAAGGGAGGATCTGCAGTTCATTGCCATGTCACTGGGTGGTGAGTTTAAGGTCCTCTTTTAAAAAAAATAGCAAAAAGAAAAACAAAGTAGCATTATTAATTTATGTTTCTTTGTTCTAGTCTTTGTTTTAAAAACT
Source organism: Myodes glareolus (assembly GCF_982192425.1). Taxonomy (NCBI): domain Eukaryota; kingdom Metazoa; phylum Chordata; class Mammalia; order Rodentia; family Cricetidae; genus Myodes; species Myodes glareolus. The sequence continues at coordinate 74,555,047 of NC_142029.1, read as the reverse complement.
TTGTATTAATTTCCCTTTCAAAGGCACAGCAAGCCTTTAATCCCATGCTTGGGAGGCAGAGGGAGGATCTCTGAATTCCAGACCAGGCTGGTTCACGAAGTGAGTTCCAGGCCAGACAAGGCTACATAGCAAAATCCTCTCTCAGGCAATCACAACAAAACCCAAAAAGCAACCCCACAGTAACCTGTGAGTCAGGTCCTGTCCTTGTCCCCACCTATGAGAGAGATTCAGGGAGGGTCCTGTAGCTCCACACTGCGCTGAGTGGCAGAGCCCGGCCTTTCCACCCTGAAGTGCTTTGCTGTTCAGGGATTGAAATTTACTCTGACATTTGGAAGCAACATTTCATTGTTCCTGAAATTCAAGTTGTGTATCCCTCACCTCTTTCAAATATCAAAATGCTCCAAAATCTGCCTTTTGGATGAGATATTTCTGATGAGGGGTGTAACCTCTAAACTCCATGCAAATACTCCAAAACTGGAAAGGAATTGAAATCTGTAGCATGTCTGGTCCTCAGCACTTTGGGGAAAAGATGCTTGACTTCTATTTTATTCTATACCCCTGGCTGTCCTGGAACTTGCTATGTAGACCAGGATGGCCTAGAACTCACAGAGATCCTCCTGCTTCTGTATCCTGAGTGCTGGGATTTATTTTTCTTATTTTTTTAGATGGGATCTTGCTATGTAAGTCAGGCTGGTCTTCGACTGACAGTAATCCTGTTGCCTCCTCCTCTGGAGCATCAGGGGCACAGGTATGTGCTACCTTGCCTGATTTTCGTAAAGGTTTTTTTTAGGCTTTTTCTTTTTTATAAAAACTTTTCTGCCAAAGTCTAGCTTCTGGTACCGCAGCCATACTACCTTCTCTGCCTCCGTGGCTTCCTGCTTAGCTCTCTGTTCTTAAATCTGCATTGTCTGGTCTGTGTCCCACCTACTAGCGGCGATCTTACAGGGAGAAATTGATTGTTTCCAGGCTGGATTCAATGCCCTTCCACATAGTCAGTATCTTTGGTGAGGTTTCATAGTTCTTTGTGACATGGCTCTCCCACCTTGCCAGTTGAGTTGTGCCATTATGTTGGTTTCTGGCAGTCCCCAGATGGACTAAGTTATATCTTGCCCTAGGTCTATTGTGCTGGCTCTGTTGTGCAGAACTACAAAAGGCAAAGTTATTTAATAAGTCATTCTCTGTCCAGTTAAGTGTCAGTGACCCTTCAGAAAAAGTGTTATTTCCTAGTCCCCAGGTATGTCACCCTCTGTTTCTCCACGGAGATGCCTTGTATTGGTGCTGTCTGTCTGGCCTGGACTAGACTCAAGCCTGGGTGTTTATTTTATTATTCCGGTGGTCACTGGTCACATGTTCCAATGGACATATCACCTATTCTTTTCCCCAGAGATGAGATTGCTCTTAATATCATAGTACGTAGTCTCGTCTGTCCTCCAGATTGCTGGCAAAGGGCTCTCTAATTGATTCGGGGAGTAGAGCAGAAGTGGAGTCCAGAGTATATGGTGCAATTGAGTGAGAGGCAATCGCCTTTCAGAAGAGGGGTTCACTGGAGGTGGAAGAGGCCACCTGAGTATCATCTACTGTCTCAGCTGGACACCTTCCTGTCCCTCAGAGAACCAGGCGCTGCCTTCTCTCTGCTACAGTGGCACACAGTACAAGCCATCGTCACAACACACACTATTTCATGTTTGTGTGTTCACAAGGTCCTTGAGGAGCTTAGTCATATGCAGTTGATACTCATTTGGGGCTTGAGGGCCAAGTGCATTGGAGCCCAGCTCTTGTAAATCTTCTGAGAGTTTATCTTTTGGTAAGGTTGCCCTCATTCTAGATGGTTCCGGCTGTGGCCTGGGTCCTTCCTGAGGCCTCCCCACTGTGAGGTTCCGGCTGTGGCCTGGGTCCTTCCTGAGGCCTCTCCACTGTAGAGTCTTGGTTTCATTACTCTCTCCTTTTGTGAACTGTGACATCAGATTATATTTGTGGAAGTTTGGAGGTAGCATGACTTGATTTAGATGCCGTTTATAAATTGTGATGTAAGGAAACCGTTCTGTATGTCTGTTTGTTTATTAAAGCTTTTTAATAATTAAGATGGTCTCAAGTAGCTCAGTTGGCCTTGAACTCACTGTGGAGCCAAGGATGACCTTGAACTCTTGATCCTCCTGCCTCTTCCCGAGTGCTAGAATTATGGGTGTGTACCACCACATCCAGCTTTAGTTCTGTATATTTATTATTTATATTTAGAGAAACCATATTTTATCATTTACAGGAACTTGACGAGTAAAGGAAAATCCAGAAAAGAATTGACTCAATTTTGCTTCTTATACACCTCTCCCTCCTCCTCTCTTCTCTCTTACCCTCCCACCTTCCTTCTTCACCCTCCTCCTCTTTTTGCAGAAATCCTTGACTTTGCCAGAGTGATTGGTATTGACCCCATCAAGGAACCAGAACTGATGTGGCTGGCGAGGGAGGGTATTGAAGCGCCATTGCCCAAGGGCTGGAAACCATGGTAAGTCATTACAGTAGCTCACTAACTTGGCCTGTCAGAGATAGAGGGACCTGACTCTGGGATTCAGTGGGGTGTGTGTGTGTGTGTGTGTGTGTGTCTGTGTGTATATACATGTGTCTATGTGTGTGTAGATCAGATGTATACTGCCTTGCCTGTTGTAAGTGTATAACTGTTTTATCTGCATATATGTGTGTGCACCATGTATGTGCTTGGTACCCGCAGAAGCCCAAACAGAACTTCAGATTCCTTAGAATTGTAGTTAGAAATGGTTGCTAGCCATCATGTGGATGCTGGGAATTAAACTCTGGTCTTCTGCAGGAGCAGCAAGCGCTTGTAACTGCTGAGCCATCTCCCCACCTTACTCTCCCCATGCACACCTCTCTATCTTACCCTCCTTATTCTCGGCTCCTCTCACTCGACAGGCTCCCTGTTCTGTTGCTCTTTCAGCAGACTCTCCTTGGACTATCTCCAGGTTCACATCTTTCTTCTAGGAAATCTGTTAGCGCTTCCGACTGTGTTCCCGGTGCTGAGAACTCAAGCTTGTGTTTGGAAGCTAGCGCTTTGTTTTGTCCCAGTGCCCTTCCTGCTGGAGGGTGGGAGGCTGTCTGGTTTAGGGCCAGCTGTCTTCGTGTACCTGCTCGTGTGGCTGGCACTCCCCTGTCCTACTGTTTTTCATTTTCTAAAAAATGTAAGTTATTAAAAGTTATTTGTATATGTCATGTTTTATCCCATTCTCTTTCCCAAGCCTAGTTACTGCCAATTGGTAAATTCCTCCTAGAACTTTTAGCACACACACTCCACTTACGGTTTTGTTGTTTTAATCATAACTGTTACGTTATGTGTGCTGTTGCTCTATGTCAGTATAATGTTTTTTTTCTTTTGAGACAGTCTTGTTATGTAGGCGAGGATGGCTTCAAACTTGTGATCCTTCTGGTTCAGTCCTTTGAGTTCTCGGATTGCAGGTGTGTACCACCGTGTCTCAGTTTGTTTTTCTTCTTAGATAAGGTCTCATGGGGTCTCAGGTTGGCTTTCACCTTATGTTGTAGCTGAGGATGACCCAGGACTCCTAATCTTTTTGCATGTGTTGAGGTTATAGGTGTTTTGTTTTTTTTTAAACAAGGTTTTACCATGTAGCCGTGGACTTATGATCCTCCTCCTCTGCCTTCTGAATGCTGGGGTTATAGGTGTGTGCCACAATGCTTGGTTTACCTGCCTGTAATAGTTTAATTTGTCACCGTGACAAAATACTTTAACCAAAGCAACTTGGGGAGGGGGGTTTGCTTCAGCTCCTAGTTCTAGCTCCCAGTCCATCATGCTGAGAAGTTCAGGGGCACCCAGGGCACCAGTCACAAATGTGGTGCACAGACATACATGCAGACAAAACACCCATAGTCACTGGGAAAAAAAACCTGTTTCTGTATTCCCTGCTGTCTGCCGTCGATGTGCTCGTGTGGTCTGTGCTCTTCTCGCCTGATCACATGGCTTTATAATAAGTCTTGAAATCTTTCAGGGTAGGTATTCTAACCCTGTTCCCAGTTTTCCTTTAGTATTATTGTGATTTTAATATTTGTGGGTATTTTGCATGCATGTATGTATGTGTACCACATGCATACTTGGTGCCTGAGAAGCTGGAAGAAGGAGTTGGATGCCTTGTAACTAGAGTTGCTGGCGAATGTTACCCTGTGGGTGCTGGCAATTGAACCTGGGTCCTCTAAGAACCCCAGTGCTCTCAATGTTGAGCCACCTCTCCAGTCCCTTGTTCCCGTTTTCAAAGTCTCACTCGAAGTTCTTTGCATTTCCATGTCTTGTCATGTTACTGTTTGGATTGGGACTGCACGTAAGTCAGTGTGAGGGGAGCAGGCATCTTAAATGATATTGAATCTTCCAGCCCACGAACACGGTCTGTTTCCATTTATTTAGGCTTCCTTTAATATCGCTCAGAAATGTTTAATAGCTTTTGTGTACATGTGTTGCCTCTCTTTATCAGATTTATCCTTAAGTAGTTCATATTTGATGCCTCTGTAAGTGCTGTATTTTTAGTTTCCAATTCTTTGTTGCTTTTATAGAGAAGTAAAATTGGTTTCTGTATATTGATCTTGCACTGTACAACCTTGCTAAAATCAATTATGTCAGGCCTAGTAGCTTTATTTATTTATTTTTTTAAGATTCCATAGGATTTTCTGCAGAAGTGATTGTGTCTCCTAAGAATAAAGGTATTTTGCCTCCTACTTTCTAATCTTGTTGCCTTTTCTTTCTGTTTTGTACCTCAGTGACTAGAGCCTTCAGCATCATTATGTAGAGGCAATGATGGGGAATGTCTTTGCTTTGTTCCTGATCTTAGGGTGGACTCTATCATTTGTTCATCATTCGGTAGCTTCTGAGTGTGCTTCCTGTAGGTGCCCTCTGTCCGTAGAGTTTGTGTGTAACATGAATTCTGATTATTCTTAATGATAAAAACTCGGAGTCAGGAGCCAGGCGGTGGTGGCACATGCCTTTAATTCCAGCACTCAGGAGGCAGAGGCAGGCGGATCTCTGTGAGTGAGTTCAAGACTAGCCTGGTCTACAAGAACTAGGTTCAGGACAGGCATCAAAGCTACACAGAGAAATCCTGTCTCAAGAAACCAAAGAGAAAAACCAAAGAACAGTAACAGCAGCAGCAGCAAAAACTCAGATATTAGGGTGTGACAGCTGAAGGTTTGGAGAAGCAGAGCGACAGCCACTAGAATGTTCTTACCTCTACCAGTGCTCAGACTGAAGGGCTGATCCTGTCCTCAGACTGCCTCCTGAGATTTCTTCAGACTACTCCTCAGAATGTGTCCTCGGACTGCAACTGTCTCCACCAAACCTCAGACTGCATTGAGCTCCTGTCTCCTCCTGCCATACATTCAATCCTCTCTCCACCCAGCCACATCACTCCTGTCTCCACCTCCCTAGTGTTGGGACGCCTTTGTAAGCTCTTTTAGATTCTCTTTTAGATTCAATCCCATGTAGCCCAGGTGGCCTTGAACTAACAGAGATCCCTCTGCCTCTGTCTCCTGAGTGCTGGAATTAAAGGCATGTGCCACCACTGCCTGGGATTAAAGGTACGGGCCACCACTTCTTGGCCTTGAGTGGTTTAGCTCTGCCCTCTGATCTTCAGACAAGCTTTTCTTGTTAAAACATAAATAAAATATCACTACATTTGTGCTGTTGCTGGTACTTTGAAGAAAAGATGGATGGATTTTACTTAGCACTTTTCTATGTCTCTTGATAAAATTAGGTGGTTTTCTTTTTAATCTTTTCTTACAGTCAATTTATTGATTGATTTTTCAATTTTTTTTATCAATTTTAAATTGCTTTTATTGATTCATTTTTTGTTGGGGGGGGCATGCCACAGTACTTGTAAGAATGATGTCAGAGGACAACCTGGGAATTGGTCCTATCCTTCTAACGTGTGGGATCCTGGAAGGGAACTCCGTTTCTCAAGCTTGACCATAGCACCTTTACCAGCTGAGCTATCTCTGTGACCCAGATTTCATATTCCTGGGGTAGCTCCACTTGGTCATGATGTATGATCATTTTTATATTTTATGGGATTTGATCTTGTAAAATTGCATTAAGTGTTATTGCATCTGTGTCCATGGGGGGAAACAGGTCTATAGTATCATTTTCTCCTAATGTCTTTATCTTGTTTTGTGCCATGTTTCTGTTCTCATAGAATGAGAATTTCTTCCTCTTTAGGTTTATGGACGAACTTGTGTAGGGTTGCTGTTATTTCTGCTTTAAATATTTGATGGAATTTACTACTGCAATCATCTGGGCTTAGAATTTTCTTTGTGGGAAAAGTTTTAACTTTAATTCAGTTCTAAAAAGAGAACACTGTGTGTGTATAAGTGGACAAAAGCAAAAGCAAAGGCAGGAGGATTGCTGTAAGTTCAAGGCCAGCTCAGTCTGGTCTACATAGGTAGTTCCTGTCCAGCTAGGACTCCATAATGAGACCCTTTCTCATCCTTGCACCCATGAGATATAAAGTATTCAGGTCAGTTCTCTGCTTTGTTCTTTGAGACAGGGTCTCTCCATGTAGCCCAGGACTGACTTTGTAAACTAGGCTGGCCTCAAATTGAAAGAGATAATGACCTTGAACTTTAGGTTCTCCAAGTTCCACATCCTGAGATTAGAGGGTTGGAGCAGAAAGTACTGATTCAAGTACTGTGCATAGAATACTGTATATAAAAAAAATAAAAATTACTTACATGTATATGTGTGTGTCTACTTGTCTGTATGTACAGCGTGAATGCAGGTGCCTGAGAAGGTCAGAAGAGGGTGTCAAGAGTCTGGAACTGCTAGGCAATGGTGGCACACGCCTTTAATCCCAGCACTTGGGAGACAGGCAGGCAGTGAGTGTGAGGCCAGCCTGGTCTACAAGAGCTAGTTCCAGGACAGGCTCCAAAGCTCCAGAGAAACCCTGTCTCGATAAACAAAAACAAAAACAAAACAAAACAAAAAAAGAGTCTAGAACTGGAGTCACAGGCAGTTGTGAGCTACTATATGGGAGATGGGAATTGAGCTATATTCCCAGGTCTGGTCAGTTCTTTGGGAATGAATCTTGGTAGTTTATTTGTTTTTGTTTTATTTTGTATATATACATATATATTTGCATATGAAGGTCAGAATAGTATGTCAGATCCTCTGAAACTAGAATTATAAGCCATTATAAACTTTACCAGGTGGGTACTCGCAATTAAACTTGGCCCTCTGGAAGAGCAGCCAGTGCTCTTGCTGAGCCTTCTCTCCAGCCCCATTAAAAAAAAAAAATCAACTAGTTTATTTTTAGTTGTCTCTTTTCCTTGAGTAATCTTTCAGAAGTTTGTTACTTGTTAAAAAATAAGAAAAAAATCAACAAAGAAAGGGAAAAAAAGAAGTGAACTGCTCTTGCAGCATTGAATGTCCATATTTTATCTTCCGTGTCTAATTTATTTCTTATATTTAAATATATCATCTTGTCTCCCATGTTGTATTCTGAATAATTTCCTAAGTTTATTTTTCAATTCCTTATTTGTTTATTCTTTAGTGTAAAACTAGATGTTTAACACACTTTAAGAAATAAATAATGGGCTGGAGAGATGGCTCAGAGGTTAAGAGCACTGACTGCTGTTCCAAAGGTCCTGAGTTCAATTCCCGGCAACCACATGGTGGCTCACAAGCACCCTTAATGAGATCTGGTGCCCTCTTATGGCCTGCAGGGATATATTCAGGCAGAACAGTGTATACATAATAAATAAATCCTTAAAAAAAAGAAATAAATAACTATCCATTGCTATGTTATTTTATATATTTCAGTATTTATCCTTTTTTAAAGAATTATGTTTTTGCCGGACCTTAGAAAGGACTAACTTCTGCACTCTCTCACTCCTAGCCAGAACATCACAGGTGACATTTACTATTTCAACTTTAACACTGGTCAGTCCATTTGGGACCATCCATGTGATGAGCACTATCGAAAGTTGGTCATCCAAGAGCGGGAGAAGTGGTTGGCTCCTGGGGCCATTAAGAAGAAAGACAAGAAAAAGAAAAAGGAAAAGAAAAACAAGAAGGACAAAGAGACGTCCAAAAGTCCTCTGGTGAGTCAGCCTGAGACGAGCTCCTCCACAGGGCTGCAGCCCAAGGGGTGTGGGGAGCCTCCAGGAGTGAAAACAGTAGTGAACTCTTGAGGGCATTGTCTGATTTTACCTGGTGGCTTTTTTCTTTCAGCTTCCAGCAGTTGTTACTTCTCTAAGTAATTCCTTCTCTCTCCTTGGGGAGCGTGTGCTACACGGCAGGGTTAGTGACAGTGTGAGGTCAGCGGCACACTGTCAGGGCAAGGACTGTGTTTTGCATTTGACAAAGAAGTGGCACTGTTTCCCACTCTGGAAGGCTGGGGAGCAGGGAGATGGGCACAGTTGACGAGTTGGCAGCAGGCCGCCCTGGTGTGGGTCATTGTTACCCTAAAATAGTCATGACACCAGTGCCTTCAAGTTTGAAAAGAAAAGCTGGGCTTGGTGGTGCATGCCTGCAATCCTAGTGCTTGGAAGGCTGAGACTGGAGGATCACAATTTTGAGGTCAACCTGTAACTGATACGTACATGCCCTTGGCTTTTTTGACGTCATCCGTGGTCTTTGTGGCCAGTGTCCTTGGCTAGTGGGGGGTAGCAGCAGTTAAACAGTATCGCACTCCCCGTGGTCTCCAGTAGCTTTTGTACTGAGTCCAGAGGACTCTTCCCATTATTTGTCACTCAGCATGTCTGAATGTAGGAGGCGGAGGTGACCACACTTACTTCAGGAGGAGCTGAGCGAGAGCCTTACTAATGTGAGACCTTGTGGTTCAGGACAGACTCTGTGCCCTCTGTGCAGGTGTGGGGCCGGCAGCCTGCAGCAGCAGCTCCGTTCAGCCCTGTGAGGAGCCACGTCTACAGCCCAGTTCTCCTTTCCTAAAGTGTCGGTTCTGGCCTGAACTGTCATGTTCAGGTTCCCTGGCTGCTCCGCATCCCTTACCTCCCCCCAGCTTTATGCACGGTTTCTTACAGAAGAATGCAGACAGGTGCTTTCCAAATAGAATCTTAGAATTTTCTAATATCATCATGTATTTGAAAAGCAGAAGGTGAATGCTAGCCTAGGATAATCTGAAATGGTCTTTTGGCATCTAGCAGGCCCCAGCCTGACTCAAGGTGGGCTTGGGTGACAAACTTGGCTCTGAATGTGTGTTTGAGACCCAGAAGCTCCTTGTTAGAAAGGATCCCTCTTTCTAGGAAAGACAGCTGGGTAGCCCTGCGTCCCCGGTAGGATTCTGACGGCTCAGGCCAGGCACCTTAAGCTTGAGTTAGCGAGTGGTCAGGCCTGAGGATCAGGGGCTATGTAGGCTCAGGGGTCTGGGCCTCTGGAGATGTGTGCTCCCAGCTGTCTGGTTGGTGTATTTACAGAGGGTGGCTTATTATCCTAAGGCTTTCTGGTAGCCCCAAGATTCTGAGACTGGAAGTCTTTTAAGCAGTGCCAACCAACCTGTGCTGGCGGTAGAAGGCATTTGGCTGAGTTTCCAAGACTTCCTCTCTTCTTTTCCTCATGGGACATTTCTGGGAGTCCTTGATAAGGCTTTTATAAAGTTAGCTGATCATGAATCTGAGGGCTTGAGGAAGCTTAGGGACTGGTCACACGATTGTGGTCTCCTGGCTTTGGTGAGGGGTAAAGTGCTGTCTTCAGATGGCTGCTCTGTGAGGCCAGCTTAAAAACAAACAGGGCTACTCTGGTTTACCGGGGACTGTGGTTCTCTTCCTGGTCAAGCATATTGTAGCCTTCACACTGTGGGAGCACGCTAGGAACCGAGTGCCCAGGGATCTATGGAGCAATGTTTATAGGCTGTTAACATGGTTGTTGTTGGTTTTTCCCCCTCTCTTTAGAGGGGGGCTAGAACCTAGAAAGGGGCGTATATTTAGCCTAAGGGAATTTTGGCCTTTCTTCTCTCTCTGTCTGATTTCTGCTTTACTTTAAGGAGGGTGGTTTTCTGCTGTGGGTCTTGGGCTGAGGTAGCAAGAATCCATCAGCCCCTATTTTCTCTGCATGTTTATATACCCATCTAGGAGACACAGCCTGAGCAGGGACTTCTGCCTTCTTCCTCCTTTCACCGCGGCCTGTCCCCTCTCCCAGCACCTGGGCTTGCTGACCTGGACCTAGACCAAGAGGTGCAGGTTAGAAGCGAGGCCTCCTTTAAGAAAGGGAGGAGCCTGTGCATGCCGGGCGACACCCCATGGCCCCTCATGGGTGCCCTTCCTGGCAAGCTGCAGCCACTCTCCAAAGGCCAAGCTCCTCGGACCCACCAAATCTTTGCTGACGTGGAGAAAATCTTAGGCAGACCTCCGGTCCAGTGCAAGACAGAGTCAGGAGACCCACAGGGTCTGGAGTTAACTCAGAAAGCAACAGAGAAAATCTACCTGGAATTTTCAGACCCTGAAATAGAACAGCTGGAACTGAGGAGCAGACAGCAGAAACCTGGCACGGGGGCCGCTCAGATCCCTGAGCCGCTCAAGAATGGGCAGGATGCGTTAGAATGCAGGAGCCAGACTCCTGTCCACTCTAAATTTCCCGAAGCCCCCAGAGGCCTGCAGCTGAAAGGGGAGCAGCGTAGTCACAGCGTAGCCACACTGAGCTGCACTGGCCCTGGAGGGGACAAAGGTCAGAGCCCCATTCCTTTGCCATCCTCTGAGGAGGAGCCCTCCCTGTCCCTCTGTTCATCTGACCATGCACTGCCTTCCAGGAGAAGCAAGCTGTTTTTACTAGAGAGCAGCCCAGCAGAAGACTTGAGCTGGCAGGGAGTTCCTGGGGAAGGTGGGGATCTGGGTAGGGGGAGATGGAGGAGAGAGCCTCCGGGACTGTGGATGGGACAGGTCTCCAAGCTTGTCAACAAGGACACCACAGAGAGCTGCAAGGAAGTGGAGCCTGCTGCTCCCGAGGTTCCAGAGGCCTCAGCTGAAGATGCACCACAGGGCCTCTTCTTGATGCCACCTGATAACCTGGCATCAGAACTAGCTTCAAAGCCCCCTTCAGGGGATTCTGACAGTAAAGGGAGGCACCATCTACACGAGTCTCCGGAGTTTCCCAATGAAGATAGGGAGCCTAGTGTGCCCGGGGCTGACTCGGATAGCAGTAGTGGAGGGGGCAGCAGCCTGGCCTCTCCCCTTGGCTCACAGGTCCTAGGTGAGGTAAGCAACTTCCCCTGGGACCTGCAGAGCCCCCAGGGCTGTTTTCCTATCGTGGGTCAGTCAGACCCAGGGCCTAGAGATGTGCGTTTCTGCCCTTTCCTGGTGCCCCAGTTGCCCCCCACACAGAGCTCTGCTGAGGAGAAGTCAGAGAGTGAAGACTACTCTGAGGACCAGAGATTCTACCAGCACATTCTGCAGATGGTCAAGCTCTCCAGACGGCTGGAGGGTCTGGAACTGCCTGAGAACGTGCAGGAAATGCCGTGCAAAGACGTCGCCGGCATGGTCTGTGGCATGGCCACCGAGTCATCCAGGATGTGTAGTGAGGGTGAACACAAGGCCATCAGAACTCAGGAGAGGGACTCGGAGCTACTGGCTTGGGGGCCGGAGCTGCTGGAACATTCTCCAGAAGTGGTCTCTGCCTCTGCCAGGCAGGAGCTCTCTCAGCAAGCACAGTGCCAGCTAAGCAGTGGCCTCAAGCAAGGGCTAGTCCAGCCGAGTTCTGACACCGGGCTTGCTGCAGAGCCAAGCAAGATGCAGCTTCTCAACCAGGTAGGCTTCTTAGAAAGTGGGGCCTAAGCGCAGAAGGGGCAGGAACAGGTAGAATTGTTCCTGCTCCAAAGCCTTCTCAGGTCTGCTTTCTTGATGCTAACCCTCCTTCAGTACCCGAGGATCCCTTAACTACCTGCAGACTAGAGCTGAGGGCATCTCTGGGTTCTCTTGCCTAGGTGTAGCCTTGCTCTTGCGTGAGTTATAGGCTTTGAACGGAGTTTTAGGGTGGGCAGAGTGGTACCCGTGCTGGCCCTTAGACAGAATCCAGGCCCTTTCTGGGGTTTGGGAAATCTTTCCTACCAGCCGATTCTCGAGAAGAGCTGTTCACAGCACGTACTCATCCCCAAAGCATTGCATTTTCCTTCCTGGAGGCAGGCACACAGCACTGCCATGCAGCTGCTTCTGCTCCTTGCCTTCCAGGGTCCCCAGAAAAATCACATGGCTAGCCTATGTCAGGTTGTGTGGACCCTATTTGTGACTTCCCTTCCCTACCGGGCGGGGCTGGCCTTGTCATTCTTTCCCTTTGTCCCTTTCGAGAGTCACCCAGTTCTTCATTCAGAAATCAAGTCAGACAGGACCACGGGGCTCAGTCTGAATTCCCTTAGGTGTTCCGCTGTGGCCCAGCTGCGACTTTACCCAGTTGTTCCCTCTGGTCCCTAATTGCCGACACACACTGGTTCTCTGTTAGCCCTAATAACTAGTGTAGTACTATAAATATCAGATAAGCCATAGATTATCCTGAAAGTTTTAATTAGCCCAATGGCATCAAGTTTATCAGCTCTGAAGGACAATGGCACGCACAGGCCCATGCTCAGAGTTAATGGCCATCTATAGAAGATGATCAGCTCGGAGCCAGGGATGTATAATTTCCCTGCTAACCACTGATTCAGTAAAGGCCCAAGAGAACAAAGGCCTCAGCACGCCTGTCTCCCTCCCTCAGGCCCCCAGCACGTTAGCAAATTAGCCATGTTAGGAGTCTGTAATTTTCTATAAATACAGTGTGGGAAGGATTTCGCTTGCTGATATGCTTGGACTGGTGGAAGGGCTGAGCAGGCGGGGCAGGTTCAGCTTCCTGCACTGCTTCCGACCACAGTCATGAGACCATACAAAATCCCCTCTCCAAGATAATCCTGGACTCAGTCCCCTCTCTGCCCCACTAAGTCTGTGACTTTGGATAGGATTCTCGACCACACCTACCTCCATTTACTCACGTGGGGTCTCTGCATAGTGATAGAGCCCACCTTAGGTGATTTGTGAGAAGAGCATGACCTAGCGTTCAGCATCACTGGCCGATTCTATATATTGGTAGCTTTTTCCTTGACAGAGATGTTCTACAGCAGGTCAGATGTCTGGCCATCTGCAGAGGTAAGGAATGTCTTACCTCACTTCTCAGCCAAGACTCAGGTATCCTCTGACTGTAGAGACAGGCCCTGCTGGGGCTTACCCAGGGACCTCTTCCTTGGACCAGACTGGCCGAGAGGGTAGTGACTCTGACCTTGGGAGCCACCTTTCTTTTTCACTCCTTGGGGTTTAGTGTGGAGGAGAATATGTTCTCTTTGTTTTTGTTTGTTTGTTTTTTCAAGACAGGGTTTTACTGTGTAGCCCTGGGTGTCCTGGAACTGGCTCTGTAGACCAGGCTGGCCTCAGACTCACGGAGATCTGCCTGCCTATCCCTCCCGAGTGCTGGGATTAAAGACGTGTGCCACCACTGCTTGGCTGTTCTTTTTGTTTTATATGTATGTATGTGTGTGTGTGTATTATATATAAATTTATCATATTTGTATATAGATATACAAATATGATAAATTTGAGGAAAGTTTTGAAAAGTGTTGCAATCTGTTCCCAGTATGCTATGGTGATCTCTTGTTTTTTGTTTTTTTTTTTTTTTCCTCTAGAATTTCTCTGTGTAGCTTTGGAGCCTGTCTTGGAACTCACTCTGTAGACCAGGCTGGCTTCAAACTCATAGAACTCTGCCTGCCTTTGCTTCCCAAGTGCTTGGATTAAAAGTGTACACCACTACTGCCTGGCTTTTTAAAAATTTTTCAAGACAAGGTTTCTCTGTCTAACAGTCCTGGTTGTCCTGGAACTCACTCTGTGGACCAGGCTGGCCTCGAACTCACAGAGATCCATCTGCTTCTACTTCCCAAGTACTGGGATTAAAAGCATGTGTCATTATCTTTTTTTTACTTCATTTATTTTTATTCTATGTGCATTGGTGTTTTGCCTGCATGTATATTTATGTGAGGGTGTCAGGTACTCTGAAACTGGCATTAGGGAAAATTGTGAGCTGCCATGTGGGTGCTGAAAATTGAACCTGAGTCCTTTGGAAGAGAAGCCAGTGCTCCTAACCTCTGAGTCAGATCTCCTGCCCCATCTCTTTTTTAAGATTTTATTTTTGATTGTGTGCATGTGAGTGTGTGAGTGTATGTTTGTGTGAGACCAGAAGAGGGTGTCAGAGATGGTCTAGAACTGGAGTTGTAGGCAGTTGTGTGTGAGTTACCTGAAGTAGGTATGGGAACTCAGAGCTTGTGAGGAGCAGCAGACTCTTACCAGTGAGCCCTCCCTCTGGCCCCTATGCCGGCCCCTGGCTTTTCTGCTAGGCCAGATGGTCGATTCCATGATATCACTACAGCCCTACGCCCCTTACAGAGACCCCTTGAGTCCAACATCTCTTTGCAACTTCTTAGCAGACCCCATAGGGCCAAGCCTGGACCCTCTCCATCATCTTGCAGATGAAGGAAAAGGGAATGTGAGGAGCTGTGAGGAGGTGGAAGGGTCACACATTCGGACCCAGCCTGGATTTTGACTCCAGTTCTCGCTGGCATGAAGGTGACCTTCCCTCAACTCTCCTCTTCCCTCAACTCAACCAGGGAGAGCAAGTCAAAGAGAATGACAAGGCATGTGTTTATGTAGCGGCCTCCTGAGTGCACAGCCCTCTGAGGAGGCCTGCACTTTCTTCTGGTGTTTGTTTCCATCTCTGTCAGTATCATGTTGAGACCACTTTTTTTCTCGGGTCCTCAGTTTTAGGCATCAAGTGTAGAGACTTCTAGTTGCTGGGGTTTATCTCTGTTCCATTCCTCCTTTATCCGGTTCACTTGGTTTGTGGCTCCCAAAAGGGGAGCAGAGCCCCCAGTCTTAGCTTCTGCCAGATGTGAACTAACACACAAGTTACCAGAATCAGGAAGCTGGCCTGCGAGTCTCACCCAGTTGGCACATGGTATTTCTGAATGTTGTGTTTCATTAGCAGTCTCCAAGCGGAGGTGGTTTAAATTTGAACGGGCAGAATTTGGATGCTTTATTTTTATATCTGCCTCCAACACCCTGAGAGCCACGTGGTTTCTGGGGTTTGTAACAAGATGTGTTTGTTCTGTTGCCCAGGTCCTGGGTTCCCCCTTAGCCCCAGTCCAGGCCCCTCTTTGGAGCCTGGCTCCCTTACGAGGCCTTGGGGATGCCCTACCCGCTGCTCTTCGTGGATCTCAGAGTGTGAGCCTGGGGAGCTCAGCAGATTCTGGGCAGCTTGGGGAACCCACGCTGGTGAGTCCTTCCTCTGCTGTGCATGTGATTTGTTTCTGTGGGACCTTTTGGGTGTCCTACTTGGGGCTGTGACCTAGCCCTGAGACACAAGCTGTGACTTCAGAGTTCACCAGCTAGTCTGAGAAGAGTCACTCTGGTGGTGGGGCTGGCCTGGGCTGTAGGGCTACCTTTGCTGATCTCCCCACCCTTGTGGCTGGGACGGTGGGAGTTGGGATGGGAGTAAGCAGTGTGAACTAGTCGCCAGATTCATGGACATGGTGGGACTCGATTGGGGCCCTATCTAGTTGGGAATTGAGGGAGCATGCCAGGGTCGTTCTGGAGGTCTTTCTGGTAAGTCCCTTGTTCCTTTTGTGTTTTGGAGCCTTCACAGGGTCCCAAGACTGCTGCTTGTGCAAAGGGTTCCTTGGGCTCTACCCACGAGGGCAAGCGTACTCTCAGTCTCTTGGCTTTAGGGGAAGAGACCAACGAGGAGGACGAGGAGGAGAGTGACAACCAGGTAATGGTGAGGTGTTGGGAGCCACCTTTTTGGGGTGACTTCTGCCGCGATCCTAGCCTCGGTGGGTTCACATGTTCCAGGGTAGGGGTGTGAGGATTAGAAAAGTTAAGTAGAAGGAGCAGAGATAAGAAAGATCACAGAGAACACAGGATGGTGACGGGAGGGCAACTCAGTGAATACTGAATACTGAATGCTGAATTCTTCTGAGTTCTCCTGTGTTTAATTTCCGTACACTCATATACCCCAGTACTAAAGGGGGTGGAGAAGAAGGCAAAATACTGTTTTAACGTGATACAAAGGACAACTAGAACAGTTACTTGCCCCAATACTTGAGACATCAAGTTATTATTTCTTGAGAAAAACATTCTGTTGTGTAGGCAGTGAACCCACCCTAGACCAAGTATCCTGAGGGAAACCACTCTCTAGGTCAAACCTCCTATTTCTAAAGAAGTAGCAGAAGTATGCTTGAATTCTCTGACCTTTGGTCAGGGTGAAGTGGATCTACCTCCATGGGCCATCTTAATGTCCAAAACACCAACTAACCACACCCTAACTCAGGGTGTGTAGCCACAGTTGTGTCAACAACTTTGAGCAAGCTCAGACTCTCTGACCTCCAGACAAGGTGGAATAGGCTCACATTTTTGGGCCTCCACTGTGAGGTCCCCTTTCTGGCCCGGAAACCCTCTGGGTGTATATACATATTATATATATCTAAATTGTGGTAAATCTCTGTCATACACACAGGTAAGATTTTAACTTATTTTATTCTAGTTCTTTATTTTTAAAGATTTTGTTTATTTATGTATTTGATATAATGATATGGTATCATCACTACTGTCCACTTTCAGAACTTGTTTATAGTCCCAGATTCTAGCCAACAAAAAATACGTTCTTTTTCTTCCAGCCCCTGGTAACCTCTAACTTTGCCAGTTCTCTTTGTTTTATATTATAAAATCACATAGTGTTTTTCTTTGATGTCTGGCACCTTCTCACTCAGCATGCTGCAGTGAGTATGTAAACACTCATTTTGAAGCCTGTTGTGTGTGTTCCATGTTCTGTCTATGCGCTCATCTGTTGGTAGATACATGGATTAATTCTATTTGGCTAACCTCCCAGCCATTTTAAAAATAAATAAAAGTGTTTTTTTTTCCACCCATAACTTTCTTTCTCGACCAGTCTGTATGCCTTTTAGGTCTGAGCTGGAAAATACAACGTATTTGCTTGGCCTTGTGCTCACTGGATAAAGGGCTGCTTTTAACGAGGCCTTAGTGGAGGGCCTGCCCTGAAGTCCCCCAGAGCCTTAGCGAGGCCTTAGTGGAGGGCCTGCCCTGAAGTCCTCCAGAGCCTTAGCAGGGTACCCCTACTCTCCACGCATGCCCTTCGTGTTGGGCTGGCCAGTGTCTTTAGACTTAGCACTGTTTTCTTTTTGTCAGCTTGACACAAGCTAGAGTTATCTGAGAAGAGGGAACCCTGATTGAGAAAAATGCGTCCATAGGATTGGTTTGTAAGCAAGCCTGTGAACCATTTTCTTAATAAGTGATTAGTGTGTGCCCATGTTGTGGATGGTGCTGTCTCTGAACAGGTGGTCCTGACTGAGCTGTATACAAATGCAGGCTAAGCAGTCAGGTGGTGGTGGCACATGCCTTTAATCCATGCTCTTGGGAAGCAGAAGCAGACAGATCTCTGTGAGTTCGAGGCCAGCCTGAGCTACAAAGTGAGTTCCAGGCCAGCCTGAGCTACAAAGTGAGTTCCAGGCCAGCCAGAGCTATTGAGAGAACCTTGTCTTGAAAAATCATAAACAAACAAACAAACAAACAAATAAACAAACAGGCTCAGCAAGAGGATCAATCTAGTAAGATGACTCTTCCATGGCCTCCGCGTTAGTTCTTGCTGCTGATCTTTTCCGAGTTCCTTAGGTGGCCGACTATGCCCTGAGAGTTGAAGCTGAAGTAAGCCCTTTCTTCCCCAACTGCCTTTTGCTCATGAACTCTATCATAGCAACAGAAACCCTAACTAAGACACTGCTCATAGTTGGTTTTTTTTCTTGCAGAGTGTCCGAAGCTCTGGTGAACTTCTCAAGAACCTGCATCTGGACCTCGGTGCCCTGGGAGGTAACTTTGAGTACGAGGTAAGAGCCTGAGAACACTGCTTGCTGGTGAAGCCTCGGGCCTCACCTTTTCTCCTCTGAAGCTCTGCCGTCTGTGGAGCGTATTTGGAAAATGGTCTGTCCAGGATTTCTGGGGTTCAGGGAATCCATTCTCTCAGCTCTCAAATGACCAGTTCTTGGTGAAGTCCCTGCACTAGCTGGTGCTTTGAGCATAATGAGATGTGTGTGCTTATGGCCATGCCTGCCTGTACATTGCACCGGGAAGAGATTTCTTGCCTAGACAGCAGGCAAACTTGGTGGAAGAGATGACATTTGCCCTGGGCTTTGAAGAGAAGCTAGATTTTAGACAGGGGGTAGTCTAGGTAAACGAAGAGCCCAAGCAAAGATTTAAGGGTGAAAAAAAGCAGATGGGTGGGAATAGCTTCTGGAGCATGCCTGCAAGGTCCCGCGTGTCTGCCGCCAGCGTATTTTTTCTGGAGTGCACACAAGCAGTGTGAGTCAGTGTGTATTCACACTCAGACCTTCCATGCATGTTTTGGAGCCTGGACATAGAAGTCTTAGGAACGTTTTCTACTGTGTGTTCTCAGTCTAATGTCTGATTTATTAATTTTTTATTTTTTAACTTCTCACCCCTGATTTATTAATTTCTAAGCCATTAACAGTTCTCTAAATTTTCCTAAAATATTTGTTATAAGCAATGAATCGTGAAGTTTGCAAATTAGATTCATGAAGGCATTTAAATACTGACTGCAGGTCTAAGCCTCACACAGGTCTTATATATTATGTTTTTATTAGTGCCTTCCACACCTTAAAGGCAAAATCACTTTTATCTTATTAGAATGATCACAAAGCTGGCCAGAAAAGCAAAGGTGCTCCCATCACGAATTGTAGTTGACTTCTTTATTATCCCTCTTCTTTGTGTGTATGTGTCTGTGTGTGTGTTGCACATGTATGTTTGCTGAATCATATGCTCAAGTGCACATAGAAGCCAGAGGAGGACATTGGGTTTTCTGTTCTATCACCCACTGCCTAATTATCCCCTCAAGATGCAGTCTCTCCATAAGTCTGGTACTAGGCTGGCAGCCAGCATGCCCCTGCGATCCTCCTGTGGCCACACGTGATTTTTCACATGGGTGCTTAGTAGCAAGCCCTCTCATCCTCTGAGACATCTCCTCAGCCTCCCTTATTATTTTTTTTAAATTGCATTTTAACTTATTTATCTACATATGTGTGTGCGTGTGTGTGTGTGTATGTGTGTGTGTGTGACATATTCTCATTTCATGAGGTTCCTGGGATTGAACTCAGGTTGTCAAACTGGACCAAAAGTGCCTTTACCCACCGAATGGTCTCACTGGCCCAATCTCTTTTTATTTTTGACAAATATTTCTTACTTTCTCCCCACTCCTTGGAGGCCAGGAGTCTCGGTCCACACACTGGCTGACAGGCTCTGAATTGGTACTTGAGACCTCACTGTAGGTGCGTCTCTTAAGGGGGTCTAACTCTACCTTTGGGGCGGGCCCCATTTCACAGTAAAGCTTTGCTCATTATCCTGGAGTCTGTTCAGCCTTTTGGTTCTGCACAGTCAGCTATGTTTTGATTGTGACTTTAACACTTCCTGCCAACTGCAGCCCTTTCCCGACTGTCCCATCTGTATCTCCAATCTGATACACGTCTGCTCTGAAACTGCTCCTTCTGAGCGGAGCTGGTCTGCTGGGGTAAAGAATTCTGTTTGGTTCCCTGTGGGAGGACTTTGTTTTCTTCTCAGCCACGGTTAACCAGTGCTGACTGACCGCTGGACTCAAAGAGGACCCTCAGTTTGCACCTGAGTGGATGTCTGTGACTAGAAGGGGTGTCATGAAGGCTGGCATGTTTGGAGAAAGAGAGTGGTTTCCAGGGAACCAGGCACAGCGAGGGTGAAGATCCTGCATACCCAGCACCTAGCCCACTCCCTGGGACACAGGAAGTGCTGGGTGTCTTTTATTTAGCAGCAGAGAGAACGGAGTGGAGAGTAGACAGGCTGGTGGCTTTCTCACCCTCTGGGTACAGTAGGCGTTTGTTCCTTGCAGTCAGCTGGTGGATTGAGATTCCACTGTAGCTTGATCATAATTGCGTTTTAATGGATTACAGATGTCACCAAGAAAGGTATTTCTCCTTTGATATGGTATGGACTTCTGAAGTTTTGTGTGGGGAACAGGAGCTTTTAAAACATTTTCATAGCTTACTTGGCACCATGGTGGTGGTGGTGGGGGGGAATGTCTGGAGTAGGTGGTGCTTAGACACCTTGTACACCTATCTTCAGTTATCTGCCACATGGGGGTCGGAGTCCTGTGTTCTAACCTGAGGTAGGCATTAGGATTGCTTTCTTGGGGGTGGTGTTAGTGGCAGAGATCAGTGTAGGCTTCTAGGCAGACAAAGCTGCCTCCACTTGGGCACTGACCTTTGAAATGGCTTTGTCTTGGTGTATGATGATCCCCGGCTCCCCAGTCTTGCAGTTAACTCCAGCTGCAGCCGCAGCCCTTCTTCCTGGGTTCCTGCTGCCCCATGTCACCGAGCAGTCACATTGCTCTTACTTCCATAAGAGGGCAGCAGGATGGCAGGAATGCAGCTGTCAGTGTCTCCCTTCACTGCTTTCCAGCCTAAACCCATTGCTAATCTACTGCAGACGGGATGGGAGGGCTCATGGGACCCACCCCAAGAAGGCTTCTGATGGGGAGCTGGAGGCAGAGGGCGATGAGCTGGCAGTGTGTGGTCATGTGGTGCTGATGAAAGGCCATCAAAGGAGAGGGAGGGAGCCAAGGCTTATAAGTCACAGGATGATATCAGTGTGACTGAAAAGTGCTAACTACACCCGGGGTGCAAAGAATTGAGACCAACTGAATGGGCACCCAACCTGGAAAATAACCCTGGCCGATGGTTGGCTTAGCAGGAGTCTCCCTAGAACGGTATGAATGCATGGGCATGTTGCTGAGGCAGCCTCCCCATCCCCCGTCCTGGGTGGATCATGGGAGCCCAAATGCCTCTGTGCTCTGGGCAGGTTAGGGGGTGGGACTGCAACCTGGGGAGCCTCATGACTTTTGAAAAGTGTTAAATATTCACGAGTCACTCCTCTTCACCCCCTCCTTGTGCAGATGGCAGAATCTTGAAATATGCCTTGAAATACAGAAGGACTTGAGACTGTGGCAGGAGGAGGTCGAGGAGTTTGAGCATGGAGAGGCCCAGAGCAGAGCTGTGCACCCAGAGTCTGGAGCAGGACACTGTACAGAGATGTCTGGGGAGTGCATTCTGACTGGGTGCTAGCCCTGGGGATAGCCTGGGGACACTGGCTGGGTGAACAGGAACAATGTGGAGTCAGATGAGACACTTAGACTTTCTGCATCCTTTTGTAGATGACATCCAGCCAGTGTTTAATTTCCCCTGCTTTCTCCACCCATTTCTGGCTGTCCTATGGATGTCATCAATAGATGTGGGTGCAGACCAAGGCCATTTATTTTATTTTATTTTTAAGGCCATTTATTTATTTTAATGGTTGCCTTATTTTAATCAACTTTATGTTTATGTAGGCAGATTGAGATCATCCAGTCACATGAAACTCTTCCTTTTCGGGGAGTGGGAGGGAGCTGAAGGTGGAAGCTGGGGCCGTACACTTTAGGCACACTGTCTATCAGTGAGCCATGCCCCTGCAGAAATTCATCTTCAAGGGTTTAAGCCTGAGAGTTGCCTAGATGAAGCCCAGTGTTCTTGTAGTCAGATTGTGTTCTCTCCACTATAACTATGGGAATCTTGGGCCCGAGAGATGGCTCACTGGTTAAGAGCACTTACTGTTCTTTCCAAGGACCACAGGGCTGATTCCTATCACCCTTATCAGGTGGCTCACAACTGTTTGTAATTCCAGTGGGTCTTATGCCCTCTTCTGGCGAGTAAACCATACACATATGTCACACACACACAGACACACAGATAGACAGATACACACATGAATAAAGCAAAATCTTTAAAAATAAATAAATAAATCAAGACCTACAGCTATTTTTTTTAAAAGGAAAGAAAAAAGAATCTACCTATATCTGGTATCTTCTCCCCCCCCCCCACAGTCTCAGGTATACTAGGCACTTGGTATACTACTGAACTGCATCCCTAGTCACTGAGACACTTTGAGTTTAAGCATTTTTAGTTCAATAATGCTAATACTAATACAAATAAATAATTTTTTTGAGGCAGGGTCTCACAGTGTTGCCTTGACTGGCCTGGAGCTTGTTATAGACCAGACTGACCTTGAATTCACAGAGATCTGCCTGCTTCTGTCTCTTGAGAGCTGGGCTTAAAGGCATTTACTACCTACCACACCTGGCCACCCTCTGAGTTTTATGGTCTACTTGTATTTTCATCATTTTGAATAGTTAAGAGTTAACATTTTATTTCATAAACACTGTAACGAAATAGTCTAATTCACACATAACTTTGGCAAATAAATATTATATCTCCTTCTCCATTTAGGAGAGGAAGAAGGGAAGCCTCAACTCACATCACTCTCCCACACATGCGTTCTTTTTTCTTTTCCAAAACAGAGTTTCTCTGTAGCCCTGACTGTCCTGGAACTTGCTCTGTAGACCAGGCTGGCCTCAAACTCTCAGAGATCTGCCTGCCTCTGCCTCCTAAGTGCTGAGATTTCCACCATTGCACAGTAACACGTGTATTCTTAAAAAAACAAAAACAAGACAACCATAGTTGAGACATTTATATTGCCAGAAACTGGGTTCTGAGCACAATAGGGATCTAGTATGGAAAATTAACAAAGAAACTCATAGCTATTATAGGTATTTGGCAGACTGTCGAGGGACCAAAAGACCAAGGAAGGCTTCCTGGGAGAGGCGATGCTGTGAGAACCGGTAGTTTGTCAGGAGGTGGGGGAGTGTTTGTGTCAAGAATATGTGGCCTAGTGGTAGAGTAGAGGCTTAACATGTGCCACGTCTCAAGATATCTTTAAAAACTAAAGAGAATGTGTGTTGCCAAGTAGAGCAGTAGCACAGTGCTCAAGCACAGGCAGGAGGGGAGGGAGGCACAACACGGTGGGGGTGAACTATGAGAAGCAGCAAGGGCTGTCTGGTGTCTGACACTTCCTCTGTCTCCTAATCCAAAGCTTGTTGCTAGGTAACCCAATTAGGACTAGGTTTCAGCCCCTGATTGAAGGATGAGGACAGGAGAGCCTTCCTTAATTCCAGGATGAACTTGACTAGCACAGACTGGTCCCATTTTCTGAATGACTCTTGTGGTAAACAGGCACCCCTGTTGGCAGAGACTGTTTCCTGGCCACCCAAACCCGAAATAATCACACACAGAAACTATATTAATTGTAACGCTGCTTGACTAATGATTTTATTATATTTCTAGCTGGCTCTTACATCTTGAATTAACCCATTTTTATTAATCTGTATATCTCCACGTGGCAGTGGCTTACTAGGTAAAGTTTTGGCATCTGTCTCCTTCTGCAGCTACATGGTGTTTCTTTGGCTCCACCTATATTCTCCTTTTCTATTAGCTTGGAATTCCTGCCTTGCCCTATTCTGCTAAGCCACTGGCTGAAACAGCTTTATCCATTAACCAATAAAAGCAACACATACGCAGACGAACTTCCCATCCCCCTCCTCCTGTAAAGGTCACTCTCCTCCTTGGAGCGGCAGAGTCTGGTAGACAAGTTGTGGAGCTCCTGCTGAGTGTTGACGGTGTGGCCCCAGCTTGGTGAAGAGAAGGGGCTCACACACACTTGAAACAGCAGCTCTACTCTTAAGTTTTGAGAGTGGTAGGGGTGGTGCTGGTTACTGTCTGCTTCTCCTTCACCTTCTGCTCTTCTTCCAGGAGCAGGCTTGGGACTGCTGGCAGTCGCACCTCCCTCTAGTGCTTCTTAGGTTTGGGCAGTCAAAACTCACAAGCAGGCCCATATGAGACACTTCACTTTTCTCAGTGTTAACTTAGTGCCCCACAGGCAGGGTCTGTCGGGTCATGTGTCATCTAAGGCAGTGGGTGTTTGGCACACTGAGGATGCTCGGAGGATGATTATGGGGTCTCATTATCATAGAACATCAGTGATCATTTCTGGGACCCTGACAGTGTGGATAGGCGTAGTTCTAAGTTCCTTACCTCACTTAATGAGTGTTAACTCATTTAACCCTCCAAGTGGCCCTGTAAGGCGGGCACTCCTTGAATCAATGTCTTTAAGAGGAAGGAACAGAGGCACAATAATTTGCTTGAAACTGCATCTCCTGCCTCCCTTTACCATTCCTCGGGAGCCTGGATTAGCCTGTCACTCGGCTGCCAGATCTGCAGTGGTTCTGTCTTGGCTTCAGCAGACATTGCACTAGAACCACGGCAGATGCCGTGCTGAGGTCTTCTCCTTCGAGCTGCCAGCTTGCTCTGTGATGGTCAGCTTTCCACTGCCATAGTGACTATCTGAGTTAAACCTTAAGCCATATTAAGAAAAGCATTATATCTGCCAGCAGTTTTGAAAGTGAAGCTGTGACCGATTGACCCCTTGTTTTAGGTCTGTGGTGAGGCACAGCTAAGATGTTCACACCTTACGCCAAGGAGCAAAGAGACGAAGGGTGTGCCCCTAATAACCCAAAGACCTCCCAATTTGGACTCATGTTCTAAAAGTTCCATCCCTTCTCAGTAATGCCACTCTGGGGCAAGCCTCTACCACATAGGCCTTTTGACGACACTTCAGATCCAAACTCTAGTACTTAATATACTTCCAGTTTTAATCTTCAGTATAGGGAATTTGGAAGTCTTAAAAATCCATAATCAGGAGTTGTTCAGCCTGACATCCTAAGTGCCAGCACAGATGTTTTTCTGGAAGGACGCTCTGAGCCTGAGCCCAGGAGAGATCACTGGCTGTATTTCTGAGAAGGACTTTGTGTTTCTATTTTGGATAGCTCTATGAAGAATTTAGCAGAAGCAGCCGTGGATTTTTACTAGTGAGTTTGTATGTGTTAAACAGGGTGTGGTCACTGTGTTAAGTGTGCAGCTCAGCTCTCCTTTCAGGAGACCCAGCGAAAGTGGAGTTGAGTCGAACATAGACAGCTGCCAGCTACTGGCCCTTTTGTCTTTTCTGGTTCATGCCAAGATTCCACTTCCTTCTAGTGTGACGGGGTTTGGGAGCAGGGCCCTTCCTTCCTGATGTGGAACTCCTCCGATAGCCTGCTTGAGCGCTCTTCTTGACTCAGATTTGCTCAGAGCTGCCCTGCTGCTCTTCTTTCTCTCTCTGTCACAGGTGATGGACCTGTGTCCTCCTTGTCGCCTCTGCCCCATCTCTTACCCAACTAATCCCATCTAGACATCTGCTTCTCAGAGACCCCAAGTTGAGAGTCCTGGACAGAAGATGCTATCTGTGGGGTTGCTGGTGATCAGCTTGTGTAAGGAGACTTGGAGAAGAGGGGTACCCTCCCCATATTTTTCCCTTTCTGCCTTTGAAAAATGAATGAAAAGTAAAAGCTCTTGTCTTTGCTATTGTCCTCTTGCATGGTGTCTGTCATCATTCTGAGTAAATATTGAGGGTTTTGAGGTCTGAGGGTTTGACTGATGGGGCTGAGGGGTCTGCTAGATGATGGCAGAGTGGCAGTAATTTCTAAGCCCAGTTTGATGTGTTTGTACCATCATACAAATTACCATTCAGTTTATCTGGATGTGGGTCAGGGGACAGCAATCTGTGTTTTGCTACACCATTTGGGCAACTGAAGAGATGGCTTATGGTGGTTTACAGCACATACTGCTTTTGCAGAAGACCTGAGTTCGGTTCCCTATATTGGGTAGTTCACAACTGCCCATAATTCTAGTTCCAGTAGGATCCAGTGCTTCTCTACAGACACCTGCACTCGCATGCACACGCCTGCATTTGCACATGTACTTAAAATATGAAAAGAAAAGCTGTTTGGGAGGACTGGGGAGAAGGATCAGTGGGTAAAGTGCTTGCTATGCAAGAATGCAGACATGCGTTCTGATCCCTAGCACTCATTTAAAAATCCAGGCAAGTCAGCATACATCAATCACTCTAATGGTGTTAGCAAAGAGAAAGGCGGGTTCCTGGAGCATGCTGGCTAGTTAGTCTGACCAAATCGGTGAGCTCCGGATTCAGTGAGGTGCCATGTCTCAGCAACTGAAGAAAACAACTGACGTTGACCTCTGGTGTCCATATGTAAGTTCATACACGTGCAGTGCATACACATACATAGACAGACACAGACGGACATAGACACAGACACAGGCACACACACACACACACTCACACACACACACACACACACACACACACACACACACACGATAACAGGGTCAGAGCTTACAAAGACTACCTGAGAGTCAGAGAATGGCCATTCCATCTTGTGTCAGTCTCTAACCTTTTTGGCTAACTTTCCTGACATTCTCTTCACTCCTCAGGAGTCTCCGAGATCCAGCCAGCCAGTGGACAAGAAGGATGTTTCTCTCAACTCAAATGCTGATCGGCCCCCTACTCCTGGCAAGCTGTTCAGTCAGGGTGCTGACAGCAGTCTGGGCAGTGTTGATGGCAGCAGATCCCAGGGAAGAGTGGCAAGTCCCCAGAGCGCACAGAAAGAAAATGAGAATCCCAAGATTTCTGCAAGTCAGGTGGCTCCTAGGTGGGGCCCTGGGGGTGATCACCCTGCGAAGGACTCGAAGAAGGAGCGGGCAGAGGACATAGTGGAAGCAAAAGAGGAGGGTTCCAAGAGGGAAGGTGCAGCCAAAGAAACTCCCGCCCTGGAGGAGAACACATCAGATGCCAGTGAGGTAAGTCCCTTGGTCCCAAGGCAGTTGTCAGCTGGGACCTGCTGCTGCTCTCTCCAGCTCCTCATAGCTTCCTGCCTCCATGTCTGTCTTACCGAGTCAGGCAGTCAGGCGCTGAATCCAGCTGTCAGCATCAGCCAGAGCCCTTAATTGTGACAAATATGCCCAGACCCAGCAGGAAGTAAATTCCTGAATGAAACGGCAAACCTGCTGGTCCTGGGAATTCAGAGCAGAAATGTGCTTTTCCATTGGCCCCTCCTGGGATATCCACGCTCTTTGTTCCTCCTCATTACCTCTCCCCGCCTGTATGTTGTCTTGGTTTGCTGCAGTCTGAGTTCCTACAAAGAAGGATAGGTGTGTGTGTGTGTGTGTGTGTGTGTGTTGGGGTGGGGGTGAGGCTGCTAGAGTTGAATGTTCTGCACCAGCATAGGTAAGTCATAGTACAGAATGGCTCTTCTCATCCATTTCTATGACAATTGTACCAGGCCCAAACATGCAGGTGGTTGCATTTATAAAATTGCTCAATAATCAACATGGTTAGAAGTAGGTCTCTCTCTCTCTCTCTGTCTCTGTGTGTGTGTGTGTGTGTGGAGAGAGAGAGAGAGAGAGAGAGAGAGAGAGAGAGAACCTTTGGCATTATAGCTTTTCATACCCTTAGTCTCTCCTCATTTAGACAGTGAGGGAATTTATTTAAAGAGCTTGTATCTAATGTATCTAATGTATCTAAGTCCTGGAAAAGACACTTCCAGAGCTGGTGAGATGGCTTAGTCCTTAAAGTGCTTGCTGGACAACATGAAGATCTGACTTTGGCCCCCAGAATCCATCTTAAAAGCCAGGTGTAGTGATGAGCATTTTAGAATCCCAGTGCTAGGGAGGGGGAGATAGATGGATCCCTGGAGCTCACTGGGCAGCCGGATCAAATGGACTTTGGGCCAGCGAAAGATTCTGTCCCCAAAACAAAATGGATGAACATCATGAAGGGCAACACTTGGATCGAAGCTGACTTATGGCTTCTACACACATGCACGCACACACACATACCCACGCACATGAGTGTGCATACTCATTAAGATACACTTTATTTTTTTCAGATAGTGTCAAACATCTATACTGATGACTTCCTGTCTCCACTATTCTTAGCTCCCCTTTCCTGTTAATCCCACTCTGATTTGGTGTGTGGTTGTCCACTATTAGCATCAGCACTTAGCCCAGTTCTTATATAGGTGCTTATGTCTGTTAGTTTTCAAAATGGGTAGATTTTTGGCTTGGACTTAGACCTATGTTGGCCCTATGGGCCAACTGGGAATTCATGGATAGCATCCCTGAGCTTGGGAGGTGTTTCTCTGTCATGTGTTCCTGCAGGAGTCAGAGATCCTTGAACACTTGAAGGACCCACAGCTCTCAGAGTCCGAGGCTTCTGTTTCCAAGTCTTTCCTTGGCCTGGTGAGTTGCAGTGAGCCGCAGGGGGGTGGTATGAGAGAGCCTGGTGTTTCTCTTCCCCCAGAGAAGTAGTTTACCAGTGGTCACACAACTGGAAAGTGGGGCACTTAACCCTCAAAATTATGTAACATGAGGGCTGGGCTTGTTGGGGTTTCTGTCCCGCCTGGTACCCCACAGCCGGCAAGTCCCAAAGAAAATTACACAGAGGTCTCCATAAGTTATAAACTGATTGGCCCATTAGCTCAGGCTTTGTATTAGTTCTTATAACTTATATTAACCCATTATTCTTATCTATGTTAACCACATGGCTCAAAATTAGATCTTGTTCTCTCTCTCTCTTTTGAGACAGGGTTTCTTTGTGTAGTTTTGGAGCCTGTCCTTGAACTTGCTCTGTAGACCAGGCTGGCCTTGAACTCACAGAGATCTGCTGCCTCTGCCTCACAAGTGCTGGAATTAAAGGTGTGTGCCACCACTGCCCAGCCTAGTTCTACCAGGGGTAGCTCTGCCCCCTCCAGCTTGCTGTGGGAATGGAGCGAGGCAGAGCATAGACTGTGGAGTGCTAGTGTCAGCGCTCTCACTGTGTGAGCTGCCTGGGCCTAGCAGAACAGTTATATCCAGGAGGCTCCAGGACTGGCTGCTCCTGAACTGCCAGGCCATCCATGATTTCTGTGTCCTGGACCTTCATCTAGCCTGCTGGATCTCAAGTCCATTTGCCAAGTCTGATTCTTAAAGGGGAGATTCGGCTACTTTTGGCCCACTGGTACCTCTGCATGTCCCCTTCCATCTGCTTGGAGGAGGCAGCTGTAAGGGAAGGGATTAGTGGAAGAGGGTCAGGGATGAACAGGGCAGACAGGAGGGGACAGAAGAGTTAGACAGCTGAGTACTTTGGCCCCACACTGAGCCACGGGCTTCAGGAGCAGATGGCAGCTGCATTAGATAGAAGTAGAAATCAAACTGGAGGGAAAATATCAAAATCCAAGACAACCCCACAAACTAGAAAGGCTAGAAAGGTAAACAAAAATCAAAACAAACACGCAAAACCAAAACAAAAACCCACAAAACCAAAATCCATTATTGGCAAAACCCGAACAAAACAAAACCCATCCAAATCCCAAAACAAAGCAACAAAAAGCCTATTTAACCAACTAAAGACTTGACAATGATGGATACCTGTTTCACTGAACTCTTGGAAACAAGTGGTCTGGTCTCTCCAAAGCTGCCACCGTGTGCTGCTGTGCCCATCAGCTGGAAACAGCAGGACCAGACCTTTTCTGGGCATCCCACCATCCATCAGGGATGACAGAACTGTCCCCATTTGAATACTGTGGATAACAATCCTTTACTAAGCCCAGCAGGATCTTTGGCTCAGAAGGGGTGTGGTGTGGTCCTGTGGCAGCCAAAGGGCAATGAGGAATTGGGCTTGGTGTGGGCACCTGCTGCATGTCCCCAAGAGTACTCTGGATAATGATAATGAATCCCATTGCCTAGAGAAAGAGAGCCACCTCTGTGTAAAGAAGAAAGGAATGAGCTGGAAGAAGCCCACCAAACCTCATTTCCAAGCCACTCGGGGGTTTGGGTTTGCTGACCTCCTGCCCTGCTTGGGGATGGGATGGGTGGGGAGAAAGAGACAGCTGTGACAGCCATGCGGTGCAGCATGTGCCATAGAGAGGCAGGCCCAGGGCTTATCTGACCTGCAGCCCCCTTCTTGCCAGCTTTTTGTCCTGGGCCGAATTTCATGTCCTCCGCAGCCTGTAGCTACATCCATGAGGGCATAAGCATTTCAGTCTTGTAAGGTTGTTTTTGTCTATAATTATACTATGAAAATACCCAATATATAGAAAAATCAGAAAAATCTTCACATTCTCCACTTATTGTCTACAGGGAATGTTTGCTTCTGCTTCCCTTATCATCTTGCCTGCTTTGAGAACCTAATTAGGTGTCCCGTGTTGAGCTTGGTGCCTAGGACACAGTGCACACCTTCCTGAGAGGCTGGCAGTCACTGACCCTGACAAGGGCAGAGCTGATTTTTCTCATCTCCACCATCTCTAGGACTTTGGATGTCGCAATCAGATCTCAGAGCACCTGCTGGATGGTGACATGCTTTCTCCGGTCTTGGGTAGAGCCCACCTAGAGGTGAGTCTGGGTGGGCTAGGCTAGGGCCTCACTTTCTCTGGTAGCTACTTTTAGAGGTGATCCATAAATAATTTCTGCCCACTAGTGTGGACTTCTGGAATCCTCTCCCTCCAGACACTTTCTTCTGATGGGGCTTCTGGCCGTGACTGCATGTTGCTGCTCTGCATTGAAATATTTTTGCCCTGCCACGTGTCCATTCATTCATATAGCATCCGAGAGTTAGCCACCTGCCCACCCATCCCTTCCGGCTTTGCCACCTAGCAGCTGGGTCTACAACTCACCTTAGCTGTCTGCACACGCTGCACCTTGTGACTGCTCTGCCAGCCTTGCTGCTTTCCCCTTGGCCCCTGCATTCTCTTCTTTATGCTCTAAGGCCTAGTGCTGGTGCCTGCTTGGAGGAGGTGACTTGCCCCTCTCTCTGCTATGGAAACTGGTCTCTACTCAGGAAGATACAGAGGTGCCTGAAACACAGATGCTGCCCTAAAAGGGGCTTAAGTCAGGGCAGTTGTTTTTCCCTTTTGTGGGCTTCTAGAAGAGGGATTCTGGCACATGGTCTCACGGGTTTTAGGGAGCAACTGGTTTGAGTGGCTGGGAATCTATTGGGTAAAGCAAGAGGATGCTTAATATGAACCCAGCCTGGTGTGTGCTGGTGTGTCCTAGCATGTGCTGGTGCATACAAGGTAGCATTTTCAGACTGCATTTGAGCCCCACCCACTCTCTTGGGTCTGACTGGTGCCTTCCCCGGGTGGCTACCCAGTTACCAGGTCTCTGTTAGACTTTGGGTACCCCCTATTTGCAGTGCTGAGGATACGAAGGCACGGAGACAGGGTTAGGTAGGGCCGGTAGGGTTAGGTAGGGAGGGCTTGGAGCAGGTGCACTGTCATGCCCCTCTGATAGCAAGTGGGTAGGAAAGCCACTAGCTCCATAGGGCAGGGTGAAATGGGGGCTGTGTTCCAAAGCCTCAGTGCTACCTGACTTACTTGGGAGCTTTGCAGAAGATTATTTCTGGGCCCACCTGAGCCCTAATGAGACCAGCAGTCCCTTCTGGCTGCTCTCATTTGGTATAGATCAGGGTCAGGGATTGTCTTGGATTTAGTTCTCAGCAGCTACTACCTGGTGGCAACCAGTTCAACAGAGGAAGGTCTGGTTCATGTTGGATTGCGGGTGGTACTGGATACCATGGCTGACTGGCTGGCAGTGCGTCCGACAGGGCCCAGTCTGTAGCTGTCTCCTGTTCTCAGGGTATGGAAGAATGGAGCTGCAGGAGGGAGCAACAGCTGTTTCCCAGCATGGACAGAACCATAGGTGCAGTCTTCTCTGTGGTCCTCTGGGGTTCTAGCCCTACTTCCCCTGCTCTCATCTCTCCCAAGGCTAGGAACAGGAAGGGCTTTAGAATTATACTACCTTAAGTTGTGTCCATCTCCGAATTATTTTGAGGACTAGAGGGGTAGCATAGTGGTAGAGCATTTACCTAGCACATGTGAAACCCTGATTCCATCCCCAGCACCGGAAGAAAATGATACAGCTTCAGATGTAAATGACGTATAATAAACTGCATATCTATAGAGAAAAATTTGATACATTTTGCCATATGTATTCCTTTGAAGCTGTCATCACTGTCAAGATAATAATTCCCCCTTCCGTTGCTGGACATATAGGACTTTGTATCTGCTAGATGAGTTCTACTAAGCTGTCTCAGCACCCTGGTCCCTGCCCTTATAAAAACAAAACCATCTAAGCTACTCAGGCTTGTCTTAGACTTGCAATCCTCCTGCTTCCACCTTGGGACTAGATCTTAAAAACAAAACACAGGAGCTGAGGTAAGGCTGGGGTCCTGTGGTCCTGAGAAGTGTTGGGTTAGAGGCGCTTAGCCTTGCTAAACGCTTATTTTGCTCTGCTTTCCAAGAGTGCCACCATGTCCTTCCCCTGTTGGGGTCCTCGTTTCCTTTCCTGGGGCAAAAGCTCTAGGGAGAAGTAAAACTCTCCTGGAGGCCCACTGTCCGGCTCTCCCCAGGTTATCCCTTCTCTCTCAGGAAGCTGCTTCTGTTTGTTGCAAAAGGCGTGAAGCAAGAAGGGGGCAGACGGAATGATGAGGTCTGTGGCCAGCTCCACTCCGCCTCTGTAGCCTCACGGTCCTGGAGCTCTTTGTGGCCTTGGGCTCCTTTTGAGCTTTCATTGCAGTCACCCTGTTTTGTTACTTAGATTCTGGTTTGTGAAGTGCAGTTGGTCTGTGCAATCCTTTTCTTTGAAAAAGTGAGAGCAAGAGGATGATTGCACGCGGGTGGTTTGTGGGGAAGATTCGTGGTAAGCGGAACACTAGGAGGGGACTGGGTTGGGCTGGGGAGGTGTCATTGTGTGTAGGCTCTGCCCAGGCTGATGCAATGAAGAGTGGCAGCCCTGGCAGGGAATCCTTCTGCTTCAGGCTCTGAAAAGTACTCACAGGTGGCATTGCTAGTTTTAATGTAATTTGGGAGAGCTGGGTTTTCATTTGTAAGCCTTGCCCTTCCTTTCCTATCCAGATGACAGTCAGACCAAATTCCGTTTCAGGCTGCCAGAGGAGAACATGTGTGAGGGGTGCTGAGGACTGGGACCCCACTGGGAAGACAGAGTGGTCTGTCCTTCCCTACCTCTCCCAGTGACCTCTGAGTCCCAGAGCAGACGCTGCTCCTGTCAGGAGGGCCAGTCCTAGAGTGGGGCTGTCACAGAGCTTTTCTCGGCTGAGGAGAAGATGGGAGCGCAGGAACTGGTGTTGTGGCCTGGCTTCCTTGGCAGAAGTTAGGTTCATGTGTAGGACATTTCACCCTTACCTGGGAGCCAAGCTTTATCATGCCATAGTTGGGGGAGGAGTCGCTTGAGGCAGGACGTTCTGGAACAAAGAGTGGATCCCAGACTGACATCACCACTACATTTCTTTAGGAAA
The DNA here is from genome assembly GCF_982192425.1 of Myodes glareolus. Taxonomy (NCBI): domain Eukaryota; kingdom Metazoa; phylum Chordata; class Mammalia; order Rodentia; family Cricetidae; genus Myodes; species Myodes glareolus. The sequence goes on along the minus strand of NC_142029.1, from coordinate 74,521,870 downwards.
TATTTGAAATCATCAGATATTGCCCTTTTTTTTTTTTTTTTAAAAAAAAAAGACAACTTGCTAAATTTGCCTAGATACTGACGATGTAAAATAAGATTTGAGAGTCTCAAGAGTTTATTTTCAAACAGATGCTGTAATAGCAGACTGTGGGACAGGGGGCTCATTGTCTTCTGACGGAGCTCATGTCCTAGAATGGAGCAGTGGAAGGAAGGTCGCTGCCCTCCCCGAGAGTCAGGCACCCTCCAGTTTGGGGCACAGCCTCCCTTCTCCCACCTAAATTCTGGTGCTTCAGAATTCCTTCTTTCTGGTGTGCTTGCCCACTGCCTTTGGTCAGCCTATTTTATTTTATTGGTTAGCCTATTTTATCACCGCCAGCCGTGATGAGCCAGGCCTCAGTGAATTTGAGTGTCCATGGGGATCCTTGCCTTCTCCTTGCAGCTAGCAGTGCAGGCTCTAGGCAGCGGGCCAGGCTCTTGGGTCCTCCCCACCCCCACCTCTGGCTCCTATTTCTGTGTGAGTGACTATACTTATTTGTCTCCTGCTCCAGCTGTGGGCCAGGGACTTAGCCAGAGCTTAGGAAACTGCATTTTACAGTAGACAGACGTGTTCTGTGTCTCAGTGTCCTGGCCTCTCCAGACATACCTTAGTGCACCTACTGAGTGTCTGACTCAGGATAAGAGACCCTCGCAGTGCATGGCCCTCTAATGCATTTCTCCCTGACTTCTTGTTTACAGGCCCAGGGGTTAGGCCAAGAACGAGATGACAGCCAGTCCAGCAGAGCTGAGCCACAGAGCAAGCATTCCCAAGTCTCTGAGAGGTACAGTGGGAGGCTGCCCCAGGGACCCAAGGCATTCTGTGTCGTCAGGGTGGTGTGGGCTTGGGTAGAATTCCTGGTCCTTATGGTTGGCATTGGTGTAGTATGCCCTTGCTGGAAGACAGATGGTGACCCGGCTGGATGGCAGTACAAGGTGTGTGTATGTGGTGTGGGGGTGGGGGTGGGATGAAGCCTGCCTGTGGTGGTGTACTGTGACGGGAGTGTGAAGTGTCACTTGGCAGGACTTTGCACATGGCCATTTGGTGGGTCCAGGGCTCTGAACTCTTTATTGGTTTGGGCTGATTTAGCTGGATTAAGCTGTGAGTATCTGGTCATGAGCCAGGGCTGAAGTGGTCTGTTGGGTGTCTGGAGAGCCATGTTCTTAGGTACTGAAGCGCTGCATTCTGAGCCAGGGTTCTTCCTGTGATGGCAGAGGTGGAGGGGGAGGGAGAGGGAGGGAGAGGGAGAGAGAGAAGGAGGAAGGGAGGGGAGGAGAGGGAGGGAGAGAAGGAGGGAGGGAGGGAGGGAGAGAGAAAGAGAGAGAGGTCCTGTGATGTAGAGATGATTGTGCAGACTTTCTCTCTCTCTCACACATACACACACAACACACACAAGTGTGCATGTGTATAACACATAGTAGTCACACATGCAGCAGGACAACATCCTCCTCAGGTCCCCTCGTCTCATCCCATAAAAGGAGGAGGGCTACAACCCAGTGAAAATGTAGGGTAGTAGTCATGGCTTCTTGGATCTGAGAAAGTGGTCTGCACTCTTCCTTCTTTGCTGTATTCACTGATGCTTCCTGCTCTGGCTACTTTCTGACCACTTGAGTCTGGCATTACCTTTCTCCATTTATTTTTATTTATTTTTATTTTATGTGTGTGATTTTTTTTTAATGGATGTATGACTGTGTACCTGGAGCCCAAGGAGGTCAGAAGAGGGTATTGAATCCTTTGGAACTGGAGTTACAGATGGTTGTGAGCAGCCATGTGGGTGCTGGGGATTGAACCCAAGTCTTCTGTAAGAGCAAGTACTCTTTTTCACTGAGTCATCTCTCCAACCTATCCTTGCCCCATTGAAATATATTTTTATTTGATTTTTAAGTGTGTGTCTATGTATGAGTCTCTGTGTGTGTCTCTGTGTGTGCATGTATGTGCACTCATGAATATGAGTGCCCACAGAAGCTAGAGGTGTAGGATGCCCTGGAGCTGGAATTACAGGCAGTTATGATCCATCTAACATGGGCGCTGGGAATCGAACTCAGGTCCTTGGAAGAGCAATACAGATGCTCTGAACCACTGAGCCATCTCTTCAGGCCTTCCTTTCCCCATTTTCCCTTAATTTTTTTCATCCCTCCCTGACCCCGGTGATAGTGAATTCTGAGGGTGGACATACATGTGAAGGTGTTCAGCTGTTGTACCAGGCAAATGCAGCTGTAAGCCTGCAGGAGGGAGCTGAGGGGGAGGCTGTCTTGCTGCCTGTGTGACCGCTATGTCTAAAGCCTCTGTAGGTGTGGGGTGCAGTGACCCCTGTCCAGATGAGGGGGGACTGGTGCACGCTTTCTACCACACACATTCTCTTCTTGCTTTCTGAGTGATGGCCTGACCCTGCTCCTCTGGCCGCCCTGACCAGGTTATTGTTCCCCATTTCTGTCAAGGGAACAGCTCCAGAGTACCCTGCACAGCCAGGCTGTGGAGGAAGGACTTCTGCAGACCCCGGAGGGGCAGCCTGAGTGGAAGGAAGAAGAGTCTGGAAAGGACTCTGTAGCCAGCCCCACCCCACAGGCCCCCCTTCAGAGGTAAGGCTGAGGAAGACGGGTCCCTGAGGGTGGTGGCCTCTCCACGTGTCATTGTAATAGTGAGGAACAGAGACAGGGATGAGAACTGTTGTAGACACTGTAGCCAGAGCAGCAGAAACCAGGGGTAGCGGGCAGGGTCGAGGTGAGGTGGTGAATCTGCTTCTTCATAGTTCTCAATTTACAGCTGAAAGTAGGGTAGCCAGCTTGATGGGGGAGCCATAGGAACTCTTGAATAAGAGTGCACCTCCTCCTGCCAGGGCAGACTGCTATTGCCCTGGCCACTGCACTCCTGCTAGGGTCTGCTAGGGACCCCTCCCTTTCATCTCCATCAGCATTTCCCAGCAGGCATTAGCCCACCTCTAGTCTTGCACAGGCTAAGCTGAAGCACTGTTTTGTCCTGAGCCCAGCCAGATGGCAGTGCAGGGCCCCTGGATCTTCTGAAGCCAGATGGAAGGACCTTTCTGTCCCAGCCTGGTCCGGAGCCCAGGGTGTATTTGCCAGTGTCTCTGTTCTCCTGGCAAAAGGAAGATGTTGGTCTTAAGAGTCATACAGTTTGAATGAGTTGCAGGGGAAGCTGAGCTGTAGCAAAGTCCAATCAACAGCATCCACTGAACACCTGCTGTGTGTAGTGCTTTTTGGGTGATGGGACCATCTCTCTTCCCATGCGGGTGGGAAAGTTTGGTCTTCACTTCTAATGGCAACAGAAGAGGCTGGGAGAGAGGGGGATTGGGGAATGAGGCAGGCAAGTTTCCCTGGGGCTGCCCTCCTTGTCTCCGCCACAGCTCTTTAACCCCGAATAGGCTGTAAGCTGAGCCCTTCCCTCCCTAACCGGCTCTAACACAGTTGCTTCTTTATTGCTTGCAAGGGAGCAGGTCCTGAGCCTGCCTGCTTTCCCTGAGAGGTCTGAGGAGAAGCACTCCCAGGCTGAAGAGCTGGGTCTTGGGCAGCAAGAGGCTGAGGAGCCTGAGGAGAAGGTGGCAGTCAGCCCCACCTCATCTGTCTCTTCAGAGGTGTAAGGGCCAGTTTTATGTGTCTGTTCTGTCTTCCAGTGTGTGGACTGCTTGAGTGCCTGTTCCCCTTGAGTGGTGGCAGGAGGGGAGTGAAGGATGCCTTCATCCTTGGTGCTCCATATGCAGCTTTGAGGGCTCCACTAACCATCACTGATTCTTGCCAGGTCTGAGCATGGGTGAGGGGAACCTTGAGACTTGTTAACAGGAACCACGAAGCATGAGTTTTCTCTTAAAACAGATATGGAGTGTTTTAGAAAGAAGATAGGGGCTCAGGGAGGGGAGGGGCTTGCTGGTGAGTCACATAGTGAGCAAACTTGCTCCCTAGAGCCCTGACTTTTGACTTTAGGCCTGAGGTAGCTGTGCCAGGCTCTCCCCCAGTGAATGAGGGGTACAACGGGCCCAGGGTTGTTGAACAGACAGTTTTTCTGCTGGTGACTCACTGAGAGCTCCCCAGGTCAAGGGGCTCATTATCTCATGACTTCATCTCATCATCCTAACCCTGCCGGAGTCACGTGGGCATGCAGCAACCACATTTCTTTTTCAGACGGTGAGCTATCGTGCAGTGACGAACATGGCTTTCTCAGGTCTCCTGTGTGACTGTGACCCAGTGAATCAGGGCATTGTTCACAAGGACAGGAGTTGAGTGTGAGAGAGGAAGCTAGATAGAGGTCAGGGGATGGTCCCAGACCCTCTGTGGGGAGGCCAGAAGCTTGGCTTAACTCCTCTCCAGACACCGTGACTGCCCAGTGCCCCGACTTCATGTTTCTTCCTGTCTCAGTGATGCTGTTCTTCCTGGGGTTTCCAGACATTTGACTGGCCTCCTAGGCTCACCTGCTTTTCTTTCCTTGAGTCTTTTCCCCTGGGAATCGGTTGTTTTTTCAGAGTAGTGCAGGAGTTCTGTATCGGGCAGCTGAGTCCGAAGGGTTAGGCCGTAGACATCATCATCTGCATCTTTTATTAGCATTTGTGGAATAGTAAATGGATCTAAGCCACTGGCTGGCTGTGTAGCTCAGTGGTAGAGTGTTTATTTGCCTAACATATGCAAGATTCAATTTCAATTCCAGTGCTGCTGCAGAGAGTCCGGGTGTCTGACTCTAGCTTAGCAGTAGTACCTTTACTTCTAGGACTGCTCCAGGGGGCTGCCTCGCCCTCCCTGCCTTCCCACCCTTGCTTATCCCTGTGTATCTCTGAGTTACTTAGTATCCAGCCTGCCTGGCCTCCCATGACTGGAAACTGGGTCTCACAGAGGTTGATACCTGAGCAGTTGGCCTAGAAACCAGACCCACCTCTTCTTTCTGAGTCCTCAGCTTGCTCTAGGCTCTCTCAGGCATCGTTCAATGCTTTAGACCTAAGCAAGGTCTTCAGGATACCCAAGTCTTTAAACCAGAGAGGCAGGAGACAGGCTCATTTGCCTGTGCGTCAGGTGCGCAGGCGGGCTCACTGGTGTATATAGCCTGGGCACGTATGCTCTGATGTCCCATCTTCCTGCAGCATCTGTCCCTAGGGCTACACACAACTATGCAGCCCACATGGGAGACAGACATTAAAAGGTACTGTCGTTGGGAAAAGATGCTTTCTGCCAAGAATGGAAATGAGTTGGAGGGTTGATGAGGCAGAGAGCTGGGCAAGGAGGCCTGTGTGGAGGGCAGTATTCTCAGAGGAGGTAGCAGCCATGTTGCTGTATCTGCCATCAGTTGGCTGTGTCAGGGGACTCAGGAAGCCAGGATGTGGAAGGAGGGAGGGGACAGAGTTGGGAGGAGAGAATTGATAGTGTGGCTTAGGGTTATTTTCTGAATTCTGATTTTAGAAACAGGGAAGGACAGGTCTTGACTGTATTTTCTGTTTCTCACTAGCATCTGTGGGTTGCAGTGGGGTTCTTCACCCCGTTCTCTTCTGCCATTTTGGTCTGTCCCCTCCTGCTGCCTTCCGTCTGCTACGCTGCTGAGCCGGAGGGAGGGGTTTTAGGGCTCTCAGTCAGGCGGGCTCCCCTGTTTGACTCTCAAGTGGTTCCTGGATTCAGGTCCTGCCCACATGCTCCTGCTGGAGTGAATCATGGCCAGTCTGTAGTGTCTGAGCACTGTGCAAGAAGTGTTTCTGTGCTGAGAATTCCAGTACCAATAGGCACCCGGCAGTGCGCATGCCTCCTGGCTTTGAAGGAAGTAAAATACTTTATCCTGATACTCTTCATGACTGTATGTCTTCTTAACAGTCCTCTGTGCACTCAGGTTAACTCAGAGTTTCTCACCATTTCCAAACATTAACGTAACCGTGTACTGATGACAGCATTTCATCGCATTCAGCTCAGAAAGCACCTGGCTCCTTTGGTATCAAGGCAGGGAACTTTGTAGCTTCTTCTGCAGTTCTTCTACATGGCCTTGGCCTCTCCTTGATTTGGGAGGCAGAGAAGAGACTCTGGGACCTATTTCTGAAATGAGCCTTAAGTAGTAGGCAGAGCTATAGTAGGGACATGGAGACAGAATTGCACCACCCCAGGGGAGAGCCCATGAGGAAAAACTTTCGATCTCTGCTCTGCCAGAAGCCGCCCCTCAGGCCACAGCCTCCCAAGGCTGTTAGGAACTGTCCCCCTCCTAGGATCCTGGATCTTATCCAGTCCAGGCTTATTCCAAAAGACAGATGCTCACTGTGTCTTACTGCCAGCCCCTGTGTGACCTGTCTGGGGGCTCCCCCATTAGAGTTTTGGCGTGATGTTCTGTAGCTTTTGGACCTTGGTGGGCTCTAACACTGTGGTGGTAAGCTGCCCCCTTCCCTACGCAGGCAAACCACAGAGCCTGCAGCTCCCCAAAAGCAGTTCTCAAAGGCTATACTGAAGGCCGCAGACGAGGCAGTGACCCAGGAACCGAAGGAAGACCAGAGGCGGCTGCTGGAGCAGAAGAAAGAGAGGCAGAAGCAGCTGGAAGAAAGGCTGTGGCGGGAAGAGGAGGAGGAGGTGCAACGGCTTTACCAGCAGAAGGAGAAATCTCTCAGGTCTTCTTCTTCTCAGGGCAGGGGTTTGGGGAAGGACGGGCACCCTTTTCCTGTGCTGATGTATCTGGGATGCCCACAATCTCACCAAAAGTAACTCCTAGAAAACTCTCCCAGAAACTTCTGTTGGTACTGCATTGAGTGCCCAGGGAAAACCTGTCTGGCCTGGCTCCTTTGGTGACAGCAAGACTGGAGAGGTGGTCCTTCAGCTAGTCTTTCTGCCCTAGAGTAAAAGCAGGGTTCTGCTCAGAAGAAAGGGGTGAATGGCTACCAAAAAGGTAAAAAGCAGCGTGTCATAGCCCTCGGCCAGGAAAAGCCTTCAGAAGCATGTGAATGTTCTTTGTTGACAGTTTAATGCCACGGCTTGTCCTTTTAGACAGAACATCCAGGAGCAACTGAAAGTTATTATTTTTAGACCATAGATAGCAAATCTATGCCTCATTTTGAGGAAACAAAACAGATAAGCGTCACCTTAATGGTGGGAGGTCAGGTTCAACCTCTCATTAGCCCAGCACAGGCTCCCTGCCCCAGGGTCCACCCTCTGTCACATCTTCTTGTGTCCACAAGTAGTATCCTCTTCTGGCCAGCTAAAGGTCAGGGTGCAGCCAACGGCTTCCCTTAGAGTACAGCACCTCCAGCCCGAGGGTGGCTCCTAAGCTTGCTGTGGAGACCAGGGTGCCGGAGGTATGTCTCAGGGCCTAGAACATGCTAGTTGCTCCCCAAATGGTATTTCTTGCCTTGATTTTGGGTAGAAATGAATAGTTTTAGCCAGTAATGACTAAGTGATTTCTCTGTGGGTAAGAGCCTTGTCTGGGTTTCTCTTTCCACACAAACTTTCTTGGGTGTGGATTCTCCTCCTTGCCCTTTTGTTAGATGTGAAATGGAGAGCTTGGATTGCTCTCAGTTCCCCCTCAGCCCTACATTCATGTTGGCTGTGTAAATTTTGCCATGGAAAAAAAGGGTTTTGGGGTCTTAAAGGAAGGATTTGTACTTTGCTCACATTTTGCTCCTTACCACAGAGGAAGAGAGTGATATAAATAGCTTGAAATAGGAAATAATCCCAAGCCTGCTTTGTCTCTGGATTTCACTGGTCTTTTGATCATGTTTTTCTTAGGGTTGAACTTTCTGGCTGCACTGCACACATCCACTAGTCTTGTGGGATCTATGTGAGGAGCCCCCCCCACCCCCGCAAAAAAAAAATCTCGTTTGTAAAAGCAGAGGTTTGTTTGCTTCAGGTGAAATGATGGGTATCACTGGTCAGATAATTACCTCTCATGGACATTTAAGGCTTGCTCATAGTTTGGGGCTAGGTGATATTACACAAACCCAACACACTGACGGAACAGTGTTTTATATCTGTTACTATATTCTGTGCTTGATACAAAAGACAGTATCATTAGTCAGATGTGGTAGCATAACCCTGTAATTCCAGGCACTTGGTAGGTGAAGGCAGAAGGATCAGGAGTTAAGGCCATTTTTGGCTACATAGGGGATGTGAAGCCAGCCTAGACTAAAGGAGACCTTTCCTCTCCCCCCAAAAGAGGCAGGATTTTTTTTTCTTTTTTTCTTTTTTTAAGTTTTTTTGAGATATGTGTAGCCCTGGCTGTCCTGAAACTCACTCTGTAGACCAGGCTGACCTCAAACTCAGAGGTCCGCCTGCCTCTGCCTCCCAAGTGCTAGGATTAAAAACATGCACCACCATTGCCTGGAAAGAAGAAGGATTCTTATTCTGAAGAAATTCCCTGTTTTGCAAGGAAAGCAGATGGAACAAATTAGTTACGAGGTATCGTGATGCATGGTACAGGGCAGCTTGCGCTAAGAAAGGCCTGCATGCAGATTGTAAGGGGAAAGGTGAATTGATGAATTTGCCTGTTGGGCAACGAATAGGATTTTGTCAGATAGAAAAATAGAATTCTTGACTGAAGGACCAGCATGAGCAATAGTCAAGGGGCAAAGAAAAGGGTAGAGATCTGGAGATGTGATGCATTTGATGTGCGCAGGATAGAGTCTATTGACTGAGGGATGAGGTTGGCTATAACCTTCTTTGAGTGAATACCTTGTCCAGGAGGATAACCTGTAGGTGGAGGGGAGCCTTGCACCAAGCAGCCTGCCTTTTGCTTGCCGCGGCAAGGGTAGATGGAGGTTAAGTCCACAAGGAACCAGCGTGGATGAGAAATTGACTGATCTCTAGTACTGAGTGTGGTTTGTGGGGAGGCCGAGTTGCATTGATTCTGAGTCCAAGAAAGACCTCAGTGGTCACTCTCACCAGCCTATATCTTTCCTTTTTCCTCAGCCTCCTGAAGGCGCAGCTGCAGAAAGCTGCTGCGGCAGAAGAGGAGGAAGAGGAGACTCGGATAAGAGAGGAAGAAAGCCAGAGGCTGGCCCGCCTCTGGGCCCAGGTGCAGTCCAGTACAGAAGCATTTGAGAACCAAATTAGGTGAGTCTACACTGGGGGCTGCCTGGCCTGAGGCAATGACCTGAGTGCCCGGCTTTTCCCATTCCATTCTGTCTGCCCAGAACCGAGCAACAGGCTGCCCTCCAGAGGCTTCGAGAGGAAGCAGAGACCCTCCAGAAGGCTGAAAGAGCCAGTTTGGAACAGAAAAGCAGGAGGGTGCTGGAGCAGCTAAGGGAGCAGCTGGAGGCCGAGGAGAGGAGTGCCCAGGCCGCCCTGAAGGCGGAGAAGGAGGCTGAGAAGGAGGTGGCTCTGCGGCAGCTGAGGGAGAAGCTGGAAGGGGAGAGGAAAGAGGTGAGTGAGCTGAATCAAATCTGCCCCCTTGACACAAATGTGCAGAGCATGAGAGGGGCTTGCTCCAGGCTGGGGTGCAGGCAGGGGAGCTGACTCCCTGAGCTCCTTGTGTGGGCTTACTCTACTCAGGGCAGGTGCTCTCCCTGGTCTCTGCAGCAGATGTCCAGGGAAATGTCCTGTGGATTTGGGGAGCTTTTGCTATGGAGGAGCTGTGGCCAGAAGAGGGCTTGACATGATGGTGCTGTCCCTGTCGCTGTAGGTGGCCGCAGTGGCTCCTTTCCCCGACTGCTCTGGAATAAGAGACAAACCCTTTGCACAGGTTTTCCCTGCCTCACTTTCTCCTCCCAGCATCACATCAGCCTCCAAATTAAACTCCTAGTGATGGGCTACACAGAACTTTGCTTTTGGCGAGAGCTTTGGTTGTTAGACACCTAATGCTGTAGATCAGGTTCCCAGAGTCTACTTTGACCTCCATCTGGCCTGGCTGCCTCATATTCTCATATATGGGTTTGTGTATGTACCTGTGGGCTTGCTCAGGGTCGGTGTGGAAGCGGTGACTGTGGGTTTGTGTATGTACCTGTGGGCTTGCTCAGGGTCGGCGTGGAAGCCATGACCGTGGGTTTGTGTGTGTACCTGTGGGCTTGCTCAGGATTGGTGTGGAAGCGGTCAGGGTCGGCGTGGAAGTGGTGACCGTGGGTTTGTGTGTGTACCTGTGGGCTTGCTCAGGGTCGGTGTGGAAGCGGTGACCGTGGGTTTGTGTGTGTACCTGTGGGCTTGCTCAGGGTCGGTGTGGAAGCGGTGACCGTGGGTTTGTGTGTGTATCTGTGGGCTTGCTCAGGGTTGGTGTGGAAGCGGTGACTGTGGGTTTGTGTATGTACCTGTGAGCTTGCTCAGGGTCGGTGTGGAAGTGGTGATCTGAGGTTTACTGAAAGGCCTCTATGCTGGCTTTGTTCTTCCCCTCTGTCAGCTATAGACTATAGGGGCTAAGTTATTTTGAAACAAAAGTGTCCCTGTGATTCTTCTCGGCCCCTTATTTACACAGAGCAAGTTGGTCCTCTGAACCCTGGCTTCCCTTGGTCAGTGCCCGGCCAGTGCTCTTCCCTGATTCTCACAGTCCCTCTGCTTTTCTCCAGGCAGTGGCAGACCTGGAGAAGGAGCACAGTGCTGAGCTGGAGCGGCTCTGTTCCTCATTGGAGGCCAAACACCGGGAGGTGAGAAGAGCATGGCCTGGTCTGACGGGGCAGAGCCTGGGCCCTCAGATCCCTTCATGTTGGGTGGCACAGGAATTCAGCCCCACCCTTGGCCAGTAGGGAGTGCATTTCCTTTCCCCTCAGGATGCTGGAATGGGTGCCTAATCTCTGGCAGTGAGTCCCTGTATAGAGGCTCCACTTCTGAGGGCCACATTCTTGTGTATGTGCTGGTGTCTCCTTAGGTGGTCTCCAGCCTCCAGAAGAAGATAGAGGGGGCTCAGCAGAAAGAGGAGGCCCAGTTACAGGAGAGCCTTGTGTTGGCAGAGCAGAGAGCTCACCAGAAGGTTCATCAGGTGACTGAGTATGAGCAAGAGGTGAGTGGTGGTCTATATCAGCTCCATTAAGGTCTTCTGGACCATCTAGTCTGAGTGGCCTCCAGTCCTTCAAAAGTAGAACCTTTGGTGCTTCTAGGCCCCCGTGTGCCTGTAGGAAGGGGTAGTGGTCATAGTTCAACATACATGTGCTTTGGTGCTCTGTGCGTATTGGGGACAGTTCATGTGTAAGACCTTCAGGTCCCCAGGCCTGGGCACTCTCAGTCCATGCAAGCTGTGTTCCTTTTGTCCCCTTCCAGCTTAGCAGCCTCTTTCGAGACAAGCGCCAGGAGGTAGAGAGGGAACATGAGAGGAAGATGGACAAGATGAAGGAGGAGCACCGGAAAGCGATGGCTGAAGCCAGAGAGCGATACGAAGCTGAGGTAGCTTAGTCTCCTCCCTCTCCAGCAAATGTGGACACGGGCACACCAACTGCTGTTCTTCTCAGCTGCAGGCATGGGGAGGGGGACATCTGGAAAAGGTTGGAGGAGACTTACTTCTCTGGCATCCTGCAATGACAAAGTCATTGTTCCATCTTACCAGTGAAGCATGAGAAACCCCCCCGTTCCTCGACGAGGGGTGTTTCTTCTCCCACAGCGACTGCACTTTGTTTAAATGGTAATGATTACTGATGCTACTAAGCCTTTACCAGGTGCCAGGCACTACTCTGAGCTCCTTAGCCATCTTCCTGCATTCAGTCCTTGCGGCAGCCTTGGGAAATGTGCGTGCCATCATCTTCATTTTGGAGACCTGGGGAATTTAGGCCACCTTCCCAAGCTGTCTGACTACACAGCTTTCAGTTTTAGTCACTCCGAAGCCACGCCCCCAGGGCGCATGGAATTTCAGGTCAGCAAGGAGACAAGAGCCCAACAACAGCCGGATATTATCTGCCTGGATTAGTTACATTTTTAATGTTGTTGTTGATGTGACAAGCTACCTGGCAAAGACAACTCAAGGAAGGAAGGGTTTTTCTGGCCCAGTGTGGAGTTATCCTCTTCTTGTGGTGGGGCAGGCGTGGCGGCAGAAGCATGATGCAGCTGGCCACATTGCGCCCACAGTCAGGAGCAGAGGGATGAGTGCCGACCCTCAGCTCCGGTTTTATTTTAGTGGTCTGAGACCCCAGCCCGTGGAGTGGTGCTGTTCACATTTAGTGTGGGTCTTCCCACCTCAGCTGCCCCAATCTAGAAAATCCCTCACAGACATGCCCAGAGCCTGACTCCTCGGTGACTCCAGGCTCTATCAACTTGACAGGCAGTAATAGCAACCATCTCGTTTACCCATCTAGAGTGGAGGTGTTCCATGACTTGAGTGGACCCCAATTCAACTTGGCTTGTTCCCGTTGGGGCTGGATAGTGGGCCAGTGGCAGTGTGACTGTCGTACAACTCAGTCCTATGGGAGACTGCTGGGCTCCTGCTTCGGTGACTGGAATCTTCCAGGGCAGAAAGCGCAGCCTCAGGACAAAATCTGGGGTCTGATAGTGACTCTCATCAGTCTATTTGATCTAACACAGCAGGAGTTGGGGAAACTGATTTTGGGGTGTTAGGAGCTACTGTAGGGTCCCACAGGTAGCCCCATGATCTTTTCAGGAAAGAAAGCAGCGTGCTGACCTCCTGGGGCACCTGACTGGAGAGCTGGAGCGCCTGCGAAGGGCCCACGAGCGAGAGTTGGAGAACTTGAGGCAGGAGCAGGACCAGCAGCTTGAGGACCTCAGGCGGCGGCATCGGGATCAAGTGAGGACCTGGGAGTCAGGGCAGTACTTAGAGACTTCCATTGCAGGGCAGGGACAGAGATTCTGGCACCTTCAGGAATGGGATCTCACCCTGGTTATGCCCACACTCCAGGGTATCTTTGTTCCTTTTTTTCTGAGCCTGGGAGTAGCCCTAGTATTGGAAAGGAGAGGTCAGCCCATTTACATCTTTAGGGTGGACAGGTTCATGTCTCCTTGCCCCACTGGGGATCAACAAGATGTGGCGTGTATACACTGGAAGGCTGCAAGGACAGGGAAACAGGGAACAAGCCTGAGTCCAGCTTAGCGTTTGGGGTGTGGCATGCTGGGTTCTGGATCTTTCTCCTGTCCTTCAGCTAATAATAACCTTTCACTCTTTCTACACCCATGTCTTTCTCTCTACCATACTTCGGCCAGGAAAGGAAATTACAAGATTTAGAGGTGGAACTTGCAGCCAGAACTAAAGATATCAAGGCCAGATTGGCTCAGCTGGATGCCCAGGTGAGGGAGGCTGAGGCTGGATCTACCTTGCCTTGGGGAGGGGGGTTGAGCACAGAGGGCAGGTTCTACCTACCTCAGTCCTGGGGTCTGCAGTCAGCCCAGGGCTTGTCTCCCTCCAGGAAGAGAACATGCGGAAAGAGAAGCAGCTGCTCCTGGATGCGCAGAGGCAGGCCGCTCTGGAGAAGGAGGTCTGTTTGCCCACCCTGTTTGTCCCCTGCCTTCTGTTCACCTGTCCTGTCCAGGTCCCTGGGGTTCTAAGACTGTGTTGGCCAGTATCACGTTATCCAGTGGACCTGACTTTCAAGCCTTGGGGAGTGGGGCTCTGGTGGGGGACCAGGAGCCTGCAGACCCCAGACCCTAGAGACAGTGGCTGCAGCGGCTCCGGCTTCCACTTGTTTTCTGTCTCCCACACCTCTGACACTGCCTGCACCTCACCTTCTTCCCACGGCATCCGTGCGCATTCTTACCTTTTCCTCTGCCCCAGGAAACCACAGCCACCCGTCAGCACCTGGAAGAGGCAAAGAAAGAGCATACCCACCTGGTGGAGTCAAAGCGGCAGCTGCGGAGGGTCATTGATGACCTGCGTGTCCGGCGGGTGGAGCTGGAGTCCCAGGTGGATCTGTTGCAGGCACAAAGTCAGAGGCTGCAGAAGCACCTGAGGTAGTGTGGACACTCTGCTCCTGGTTAGTGGCCACCTCTTCCCCTGGACATCTGCCCGCTACTGCTTTGGGACCCATGTCATCATGAACATCCACAGGGAGAGGGCTCAGTTTGGAGCCCAGATAGAAGCAGCCAGCACAGTCCTGCTGTACTTGGTAGGGAATGGAGTGCTGAGCCTGTGAGAAAGAGAGGATTCTGGGTTCTGGTGTCCACATCCCAGCCCTGCCCTGTGGGAATGAGGGTGAGTGTCCCAGCCTCACAGCCCTGCCTCCTGCTCTCTTCCTCACCACAGTAGCCTAGAGGCTGAAGTTCAAAGGAAACAAGACATGTTTAAAGAACTGGCAGCTGAGAATAATGCATCCCCACATTTGGAGCCAGATCTCCACATTGAGGACCTGAGGAAATCCCTTGGCACAGTGAGCGAGGGCCTGGGGCCTGGGAGTGATGGTAGGGGTTGGACATTTGGAGAGGAACTTGGCTCTGCTTTATTTTGATTCTAGCTCCTCTTCTTAGTCTCTTTCTCCACCCTCTCTATCACTCAGAGGGTTCATATATGTGAAGAGCACCTGGGGGCTGGCAGAGCTGTTTCTGTGGCTAGGACACCGGGCAGGACTTCAGGATTCCTTTAGCCTGTGGGCTGTTGGCTTTTGCCGCACTCAGCTGGCCTTTTCTATTATGTGTTTGCAGAATGAGACCCAGGAGGTGTCCTCTTCCCTCTCGCAGAGCAAGGAGGAGATCGACCTGGCCATGGACAGGTGAGTTTCCCCAACCCATCTTGTGCCATGACTGAGTGTTTCTACCAGAGCAGAGATGACAATGACCTTCAGCGAGGCTTGGTTCAAGGCATGGCCCTGGGATGGAAGACTCTACTAAGCTACTATCCTACGCTAGGTGACTTTTAACACAGCAGGCTGGTACCTGCTGGCCTCCAGTTGAAGGTCAGACCTCTAGGAGTATCTAGTTATCTGAGTACAGGCCCCAGGCACAATCCACAGAGTATCTGTGAGCTACTGACCTCATGTGCCACACCCTCAGGTACTTAATGGTGATATCCTAGTCCCAGTCCAGCAGTTCCTGTGTGTGTTCATGTGGACATGTGCTGGGGAAGTGGCCCCGTGGCTCAGTGTAGTCTTTGGTTTTCCTTCCCTACTCCTTCCTGCCCCACAGTGTCCGACACTTCCTCTCTGCTGAGGGTGTAGCTGTCCGGAGTGCAAAGGAGTTCTTAGTGCGCCAGACACGCTCCATGAGGAGGCGACAAACGGCCCTGAAAGCCGCCCAGCAGCATTGGCGCCGTGAGCTGGCTAATGCCCAGGAGGTGGATGAAGACCTCCCAGGCACCAAGATCCTGGACAATGTGTGCAAGAACTTGGATGAGGTTAGGAGCCTAGAGGAGGGCCTGCTATTCTGTATTGGGAGATCTGAGGGTGCTAGCTTTCCTCAGCTGAGCATTCTGGGAACCCTGAGATGGGCCACACGGGCTCTGTGGTCACTTGCCTCATCATGGCCATACGTCATGTGCAAACACCTTCTCTAATAACAAATTGTTTTATCTTCATAGTAATCATCTTTAATGAGTGAGGATACAGGTTGAGGGTCCCTAACCCCCAAATCAATTCAAGCAGTAAAGTCCATGCAGATATTCCCAAATCTGAAAACTACAAAATCTCAGATGTTTCTGAGGCCAAGCAATTTGGAAATGGGATACTCAACCTTTATTGCTATTGCCATGTCCTACATGAAAGGTACAACCAATGTCTAAAATATTTCAAATCCAATGCTCTTCTTTATCCTTTGGTATACTGAAGACGGAAGATCTGTAGATACACTCAGTGCACGGTTGAGTAGCTGGCTGGCTTCTCCGACAGTCTGATTCGCAATGAAAAGACAGAGACGCCATTGTTATATGATGTTACAGATTTGTGTACCAATCTAGGCCTCAATAGCACGGGTTCCCCTGGAACATGTCTGAATGCTTAGAATTCTGATGGTGCCAGAACCAGTGAGAGACCCATGCTCTGAGACCTGGATGCCTAGCCTGTGAGCAACAGATAGCAAGAGGCTTGCAGACACAAGAATGGGTTCCCTTCTCTCCCTGGGCACTTTTACTGCTGTGCTGTATTCCTTTTGGTGGTGGCAGGGTTAACAGAGTGATGGTAACCGTTTGTCCCACAGCTTGAGGACTTAGCATCCACGGGCATAGTGTTCCTCACGTAACACACCGTCTTGTTAGTTCTCAGGGTCTGAGGGAAAGTAGCCATTCTCTCAGATGAGCAGCCGGCCTGAGAGTTAAGGGATGTATTTACAACCACCCAGCCAACAAATACCAGAGCCCGGACTCTAGTATCCGTGCTGAACGTTTTTCCTCCCCTTCCTCCCTGGTCACAGGAGACCAGGCACCTGGATGAGATGAAGTCAGCCATGAGGAAAGGCCATGACCTGCTGAAGAAGAAAGAAGAGAAGCTGAGCCAACTGGAATCTTCTCTACAGGAAGAGGTGTCTCCCTGTGGCCACATAGCCCGGTGTGGCCCCTCCCTCCCTCCTCTAGGCCTGGATTAGGGAGAGCTGGATCGCTAGTGCTCAGGCTCTTGGCCGAGATAACAGAGGCATTGGCTCTGTCGAAATATCTGAGAAGCTGATGTCTGTGCCGATGGTTCAAGTCATCCTTGGAGCATCTGCTGCTTGGCCACAGCATTCTTGGTGAATGTCACAGAATTGGGGACGAGCCCTGTTATTCCTGCATAGTTCCAGAAGTGTGACCAAGTGTGGCTTCAGGGTGTCTCTTCCTTCCCTGAGACTGTGTGAAATCTCCTCCATGCCCCAGGTTTCGATTTGGGAGCAGAGATACTCAAATGGGAAACTGCAAGGCTAATTTGGGGTAGATGATGGGGTTCTGCTGATCCTGGGGGTGCCCCCGGACTGCTTCACAGGCAGTTGAGTTCTCTTAGCCCCTCTTCTGAGGCAGACTGTGGGGTGCCTTTCCTGGGGTGCCTCCAGAACCTTGGACCTCAGAAGAACCACCTCATCAGACGGGAGGGGACAGTGCTAATGGTCCCTTCTACCTGTCAGGTCTCTGATGAGGACACTCTGAAAGGATCCTCTATCAAGAAGGTGACCTTTGACCTCAGTGACATGGAAGACTTGAGCAGCGAGAGCTCTGAGTCCTGCCCCCTGCCTCACAGTGAGTGGTGCCACACAAGGAAGCCAGGGAGGGAGAGGGGAAGTGAAGCCCAGTGTTGTGGAGGGGAGGAATGCGGGGCCACTCTAGCCTCCTCCTCCAAGCCCTAGCGAGCCTGGATGAGGTAATCATCACCCTGGGTCTGCAACATGGAGGATGAAGGGGCCAAGGATCCCTGCAGTCTCTTCTCTCCAGGCCCCTGCAGCCCCTCACTCTTGGCTGCTCTGGCCTGTGCTTAGGTCAGGGACCTTGTTTTTCCTTTTGTCTATGTCCTTGGGCCCTTGTCGGGGACAGAAGCCCTGCTCCCATCCTTTGTCCTCCCATAAGGTCTTTAGCCTGTTGTCTGCAGTAGTAGGGTACTCAAGTGCCAACTCGACCCTGAATCCTTCCTCCCCTCTGCCTCTTTCAGTCACCCTGACCCCAAGCTCCGCCGATCCCAACAAGATCCACTACCTGAGCAGTTCCCTTCAGCGGATCAGCAGTGAGCTGAATGGTGTGCTGAGCGTGCTGGGCAGCCTCAACTCCCAGCCGCCACCACCTCCGCTCCTCACCTCCTCGCTTCGGCCCTCCAAGAACACCCCTACCCCAGCCTATCCCCTCCTGACCAAGCCGTCGTCCTCATCGTCTGCCACACCCACGTCCACCCAGTGGGCCTGGGACCCGGGCCAGGGCACCAGACTCTCCTCCTCCTCGCAAACCGTGGACGACTTCCTGCTGGAGAAGTGGCGCAAGTATTTTCCTTGTAGGTCCCCACTCCCCCGTGTGCCTGGTTTCTGGGTGGAGCCTGCCTTCCCCCCTCTTTCCTCTGCTCTTATGCCTCTCATAACCATCCTTTCTTTTGCCTTTGCCTCCCCTTACCTCCTTCCCCATCTTTGGTCATTGGCTGTCAGTGGGGCCCTGGTGAAGGAAGACCTTGTTGTGGCGTTACAGCTAGAGGGTCTGCGCTGGGATGTTGTACAATGAGCCTGCACTGTGCGGAGCTAAAGCCAGGCAGAATCAAAAAACGTCATTGTTGTCATCCTGATGCCTGTCATTAATATAGTACACCGCGACATTTACACACACACACACACACCCTCTTTAGTTTGTATTGTCGTTCTCTGAGGTAGTAATTATTTGTTTCCATTTTATAGAGTAGTAAAGTTGAGACTCAGTGGGGTTTAGTAGTGAGCTCCAGAGTCAGATACCAGGTGTTGACTCTGCCTATGACCCCTTGACCCTGGCTTCTGCTCTGCTTCTGTCCAGTCTCCTCCTTTAGTCCACCCCCTGTTGAGAACACAAGTCATAAAGGCAGCCATTTGAGGGAACAACATTTTCTGCCCCAGCCCAAACTGAAAATTAGGTTTTTAGCATCATAGTAAATAGGACAGTTCTTGTCTGTCGTCTGTCTCTCACCTTCAGCACAGAGACTTTGCCTGCCATTGTTTGTTCTGGGGGCATCCTTTTCTGGGATTGAGTGGCTCGCTGAGGCGGGGGGGGGGGGGGAAGGATGCTGGCTCAGCTGGCTCAGCTGGCTGACTGCCCTTGCACTCCTTGCTGTTGCAGCTGGTGTCCCGTTGCTCAGCGGCTGCCCTCCCCCACTGGAGAACAAGCTCGGCTATGTGTCTGTAAGGTAAGCCTCTCAGTCAAGAGCCTCAGTGTATGGACCTCCCTGAAGAGGGTGGTAGTCAAACCCTGCTGCTGAGGTTCAGTGGGTGTGGGGAGGGGCGTGTCCGACTAGCTCTACAGATGTTGTCTGTCTGCTGGGTCTGTGAGGAGACACGAGCCTGAGGGAGACCCAGCTCTTCCTACGGTCCCACCAGCCCTGGGGTCTGGCCCGTCTTTGTCGCTGATCTTTGTCTGATTCCCATGGCCTCTTCTTCTCCAGTGCTTGCTGAGCAACATCTGGAGTAGGGGGACGCCCCTTGGGGAGACAGATAGGCGATTATTTAGTCCCGTTATTAATTTCCTATTCATCTTATTCCCTGCCAAATATTCTCTCCTCCCCACCCCAGCCCTAAGTGTAAATCCCGCATCCTTGTCTGCTCTCTGGGTCAGCCTGAGAGCTGGCACCGTGTAAGTATTTGAACTGATGGATTGGCTGAGGACAGACAGATGTGAAGGTCCTGGGTAGTTCTGCATCAAGTGCCCAGAAAGGGGTTGGAGGGCAGTCACTACCTTCCCTTTGGGGACTAGAGGAGGACTTTTGAATTGCTGGAGGCCTTACAGGGACGCTGGTGGGCCAATGAGAGGAGGAGGGGGAGGCGCTTGACTCTGCCCCTCACAGCAGTCCACTTCCTGGCTGCTCTCCCTCTCCTCACTCACTAAGCTCTCCCCCTCCTCCCCAGTGAGCAGCTCCACCTCCTGCAGCACTCCCATTCTCGAGTCCCCAAGATGGACAGCGTCAGCGTCCAGAGCATGATCGAGTCTAACCGGAAGTGGCTAGAACATTTCAAGAATGACCCCAAGGTGTATCCTTTTATCTGGCCCCAAACCCTTGTCCCTTCCTGTTGTACTGGCTGACTGGCTGTGCTCCGCCACAGGCCTCTGATGTCTCAGGAGCATCCTGTTGGGCCTTTGACCTGTTCTTAGCACCCACCTGGACGTGCTCAACCATCTAGTTTTCCTTCACTTTGTGACCAGACAGCTCTTCTCCTCAGCGCCCAAACCAACAGCCACTTCGAACTTACTGCAGCTGGGCCTGGATGAGAACAACAGACTGAATGTGTTTCACTATTGAGGCCTGTGGGGCGGTGGCCTCCTCGTCTACACCAAGTGCCTGAGGCACCATCAGCACCTTATTTCCCTCTGATCAAGCATGTCCTCTATTGTGTGTTCCACCCAGGACTTGGAGGAACCCCCGGGTAGGTAGGCGGGAAGCTCGTCATTACGGTAAACAGCCACACATGCTTCGCCCATGGACTGTCCTGAGCAGGAATATACGGACATCTGCAAGCTTCTGCATCAAAGCAGCTGCCAAGGTCTTCAGGGATGTGGCCACCTTCAATTAAAGCTGCTGCCTTGGGAGGCCTAGGAAGTCTCCTTGGAGTTCGGGTTTTTAACCTTCAAGTCCTGCCGAGGGCTTTCATGGAGGAAGGGAGTGTGGTCCTTTGTTCAGGACAGCCACCTGGCACTATGCCCTGGAACCTGGCTGTAGCTGTCTTTCTGATACCTCAGCCCCATAAGGGTCACATCCGTTCCTCTCTTTTTGGCTTTTTTCTTTTTTATTGTGTTCTTTTGACTCTCTCAGGTCTGGGCTCAGCTGCCTGAGTCCTGCTGGAGTTGTTTCCAGGCCCCAGATGTTCTACATCTTTCCCTCAGCCAGCACTGGGCTTTCCTCAGGGCCAGCAGTCTTCCCTCCCTTAGGATGCTCTCTGGAGCTCTCCCTTGCTCTCAGGTCTCAAACACCTATCTCTCCAGGAAGCCAAAAAGAAAGCCATAGAAAGAGATGGGGCTGACTTCTGCTCCGTCTTGATATTTCTCTTCCTACAACATCCTTGTGTATCTGCGAGCCCTGTGTCCCTCTGTCCTTCCACCTGGGCCACCCCTGTCTTAATCCAGCTATCAACTCTTCCCAGAGCTCCGTGGAGGGCGACTACCTGGTACCGGCAGGGACTGTCTTGGCCAGGTGGTGCTTCTGGCACAGCCTCTACAGCCCCACATCCCCCAGTGGGCTCTGCAGGCGATCTTCTCGGCATCTGTCTCATTGTTTAAACAAAATGCCTCATTTTTCTTGTCTTGAGAAGCTGCGGGCTGCCTTTACCCGCTCTCACCGCTTTGTTGCTCATTTCTTCGCCATGGAATACGACCCTAAGAACCAGTTGGCTTTTTATGCTCTTAGGTAAATTTTTAAGTCATCAGCCGACCACACGCAGAAGAAGTCCATTTTGTTATTTGTTCCACTCTGTGTGCCTTGAGAGCAGCTTGTGTGATCCGACCAACCCTGGTGACAATCCTGTGTCTTTTTGCATCTATTAAATCTCTGCAAGTCTGTTTTTTATAGGGCAGCCCTCTGAATGTCTTGGTCTCTCTGGAGGCCTTTGTGTCCTGTCTCCTGTGGGAAAGGGAGACGGGGACAGTGAGTGCTTATGAACTATCTCCTTGGGTATCTAATCATCCAACAGTGTGGAGTTTGGTGCAGGTGGGGTTTGCTCCATTTTTATGGGTGACGAAAGCAAGGCTCAGAGACCTTTAGGTGCGTGGGGCCCCTAGTATAGAGCCCTGCACGCCATCCCTCCCCCAGAGCACCCTCAGCCCTACACCTGCCGCCACTTCTCAAGGAGTACTCGCTCACACTCACTATCCACCCCTTCCCTGTTTCCCACTTGCCAGGCTGGAGACCCACGGGGCCATTTCCCCAAAGACTGTGGGTTTCGTCTCCTGTGTAGACAAAGCCATGCCCTGTACTCCAGCCGTAAGCTGGTACTGTTAAGTGGGGTCTGCCCCCCCCCCCCCGCCCCGAGTGAACAGTCTGTAGATATTCTTGGGTTTGTAGCAAGGGAGTAGCTAGGAGAAAGAGCTCACATGGCCTTTCTTCATGCAGCTGTATAGACAACCAGCTGAACAGAAGAGCTTAGCCAGGAAGGAAGGAGGAAACGAGGGAGGCATCAAGCTGATAGCTGTTGACTGCTTCTGTGTGCTACGGTTTTCTGAAGCTCTTGTTTGTCGGCTTAACCTTAGGACACATATGAAGAAGTTTAGGCTTAGAGAGTAACTAAGTAACTGTAGCTCAAATGCACAGAGCTAGTAACCAGGATTTGAACCAGATCCATCTGTTCCTAAAAGCGCACAGCCGCCTCGTGTCAACAACTCCTGTTTTTTCCAGGCTTATGTCACAGTCTCTGGCACACCTGGAATCCTGCAACTGGTGGTTTCTAGCTGGGGTAGTAAAATCTCCCTGGGTTAGTGCTTAAAAAGGGAATTTGGGGGCCTGGGCACATAGTACCATATAATTTACTCATTTAGCATGCGTGTGACCCTGGGATCAGTCCCCAGTATAGAAAAAAAAAGTGGGGACTGGTATTTGGCAGGCATAGTGGCATTCCTATTTAATCCCAGTACTCAGAAGGCAGAGGCAGATAGATCTCTGAATTTAAGACCAATCTGGTTTACAAAGTGAGGTTTAGACCAGCCAGGGCTACATAGTGAGAACCTGCCTCTTAATAAATAAATATATTTAAATTAAAAATTAAAACAATCTAATCTACATGGGAAGTAGAAAAAGACAAGATCTCCTGAGTAAATTGGGAGCGTGGGGATCATGGGAGAGGGTAGAAGGGGAAGGTGAAGGAAGGGAGGTGAGTGGAGAAAAATATATAGCTCAATAAAAACCCAAATTAAATTAAAAAAATTAAATAAAAATTTAAAATAAAAAATAAATAAAATCAATAGTTTGCCATGGGGAAAAAAATTTAAACGGAATGTTCTATCTCTTTTCCTCTCTTGGATTTTAGAATCCAGCTGGGAAACTCAAATCATAGACTTCTGGAGCCAGCTGAAAGGGATTGAGTTTGGGCTGCTATAAAAAAACACTCCAAAGTTGGGGGTGCTGATAGAGTGTTGTAGTGACAGGCTCAATCCTTTCATCTTGCCCTTCTGCGTTAGTTGGGGTTCTCTAGAGAAACACAACTTGTAGAACGAATCTCTCTCTATAGGAAAAGGTTTATTAGAAGGACCCATAGGCTGTGATCCTGCTAATCACACAATGGCTAAACCAGAGGCCCAAGGATCCAGAAGTTGCTCAGCTGACGTCTCAGCTGGCCTTCAGTAGACGCTGGAATTTCCAAGAAGTAGGCTCTAATGCCAGTGAAGGGCTGGGCTAGCAAGGTAGGAGCAAGCAGGCAAAGAGCATTCTGCCTTCCATGCCCTCATACAGGCTCCCAGCAGGGGTGGCCCAGGTTAAAGGTGTGTGTCTTCCTTGGAAATCTGGACTAGAAGTGGATCCATCCTTTTCAAAAGAAGCAAAAATTCCTCACAGTGTGCCCTCCGTTTTTATATTCCATTTAGTTCCAGGCATCGTCAAGTTGACAACCAAGAGCAGCCACAAGACCTTCCAGACGCTATGAACTAGGGCTGCAGACAGCATAAGTTACCCTCACAGCTCTGGAGCTCTGGTTCACATACAGTGCTCTGTAGCTGTGCTCTCATAGTGAGAGGGGAGATGTGGTCCCTAGGCCCTTCTAGGGCCCCAGTACCATTCACGAGGACTCTGTCTCCATGTCTAACCATTTTCCTAAGGTCCCACATCTAAACACCGCGTCAGCACATTTGAGGAGGAGTAGGTATGAGTTGTTTTGAACTGAGGCCTTATTCAGCCTGTTCCTGATATACAGGAAGGAAACAGTCTAGGGAGGCTATCAGAGGCTTTGGGGGAAACACATACACACACACAAAATTAGATTTGTGTTGTATGTCTGTGAAGGCCAGAGGACAAATTGTGGGAGTTACTTCTCTCCCATCGTGTGGGACCTGGAGATTAAAGTCGGGTTGTCGGACTTGGCAAGAAGTGTCTTTACTGGCTGAGCCATCTTGCTCCTGGAGGGAACTTTAAGTGACAGTTAGCATGGGTCCTGTAGTCACATAGCTCAGTATTCAAAAGGCATCAAAGTCTGTCCACATCCTATGTCGTGCTCTTTGAAAATAGTGGATAGTGCCGATTCCTTCTGGGGCCTATGCAAGTGTGAGAGGGCTGCATCTGACTTCACTTCTAACCCCGCCTCCACTTCTGACTCTCCCCCACTTCTGACTCTCCCTCTACTTCTGAGTCCCCCACTTTTGACCCCCTTCCACTTCTGACCCCCTCCACTTCTAACCCCCCCTCTACTTCTGACTCCCCCACTTCTGACTCTCCCTCCACTTCTGACCCCCTCCACTTCTGACCCCCCCACTTCTGATCCCCTCCACTTCCGACCCCCCTCCACTTCTGAGTCCCCCACTTCTGACCCCCCTCCACTTCTGACACCTCTACTGCTACTCCCTCCCCCCACCTTTACTGGTAGGTAAAGGGTCTTTCCTAACATCAGATCCATGGCTTCCTAATGCGCTCCAGCAATGCTCTGTTTCTCTCTGCCTCAGGTTCCCATGAGAGCCTAGGGGAGAAGATACTGACGCCAAGTGTGGGATTAACAGAATAGGCTCCACACTGGCTGCAGGAGACCTCTGACTCCAGGATTGGAGACAAGGCTGAGCACAAGGTGGTCTGGAGGAAAGGGCTACCAACTGCCCTTGTGGGGCAACCTTCCTAGAAGTGACCATTTCTCTTCCATGCAGTCTACACGCACCCCATTGCTTCCCCAGTCTCTAATCAGATGGAGACCTGGCTGAACCCTCTGGGTACTCAAGCCTGAGCTGGGACAGCACTACTGGAGTCCCAAAGTAGGAGGAGCATTCCTCTCCCGCCCCTCCCCAGCCTACCCTCCCAGGGACTCCTGTTAGTCAAGAAATGATCTGGGATAGGCAGTGTGCAGGAGGCTGTGTTTGGAACTGCCCAGTTCTTTGACCCGGTTCAGGTTCAACTACAGGAGTGGTCAGCCGATTTCGTGGCTCTTGTTCTCTGGTCCAGAGTTGAGAACACTGGAGGCATTTTTGGGTATCTCCACCGAGGACAGATACATCTGCTCTCCAGAGGTAATAAGTTAGAGTTTAGGGGGAGGGACGGTGAGATAACGCAGAGAGCAAAGGTGCTTGCGGTACAAACCTGGCCACCTGAGTTCAGCCCCTGGAACCTGTGTAAGGGTGAATGAGAGACCTGACTTGACAAGCTTGTCCTCCACCCTCCATACACACACCTGTAGTGGCATTGCAGTTGTATTTTAATAAATAAAGCTTGCCTGGGGGTCGAGAAAGTAAAATAGCCACACTGGCCAACCTTACAGACCAGGCAGCAATGCCATATACCTTTAATCCCAGTAGCCACAATGACACACACCATTTAATTCCAGTAGCCACACTGGTTTGCCATAGAAACCAGGCGATAGTGATGCACGCCCTTAATCCCAACACTAGAGAGGAATATAAACGAGAGGAGACAGCTCTCAGTCTCAATCTCATTCTGAGATTACTGGAGCAGGATCGCCATTTCGGACTGAGGTAGAGGTAAGAACCGGTGGCTGGCTGTTTTGCCTTTCTGACCTTTAGGTTGAACTCCAATTTTTGTCTCTGAGCTTTTGATTGTGCTTCATACACCTTGAAATGCACTTTCACCCCCACCACAGAAAACGGAAAAATAAGGGAATGTCACTGGTTCCCATGCTACCCTCTTTTCCATGTGAGAATAGGCTTCATAGCTGCACCTGTCCTGTAGAGTGGCTGCCAGAGTAAAGGAGCCCTCAGAATAGCACTCAGCAAGCCATAAGGACTGAGCGGATGCTGGGAGCCATCATTACTGCCTTTGCAGCGATGGAATCAGGAACTTGGAGATTCTGTGCCCTGCACAGCTTCCCACAGTTAACAGTAGAAGTCAGTAGGTGTTTCTCCAGCCTGGGGGCTGTCTAATTCCTTGGCTGACTCTGGCTTCACAGATCCTGTCTCTTAGGCTCCTGCTACCTGGGACTGGGCAGGGATCCAGTGTAGCCCTACCACGCCTATCTACAACAAATCCATTCTGGGCTAGGTAGGTCACTCTCCATGTTCTGCCTCATGGTAACCAGACTCAACAGGATTGGCTTGATGATGGCCACCCCCTTGCCAGTCTCGAAAACCGTGGGCTTTGGGGAGTGAGTGGAGACCAGGGTCTTCTCACCTAGGAGAAGACCTGGGAGAAGCCTGGGAGACACTGGGAAGATGGGGGATGGGAGCAGTGTGGCAGTCACACAGTCAAAGTGCCTGTGATGGGGACCCACTCTGTGGGCGTCTGGCAGTGGCATTTCTGATGCTGAGCCCGGATCGTACACAACTCAGAGCTTATGTGATGTCATGTGCCATCCATGTACTGGTGGATCATGAATTGCTACAGAGCTGCGGGATCAGGCATGGAATGGCACCGTCTACCTTGGTCAGCCAAGAAGGGTGGACATAGAGAACGGCCCAGCCATCTGCATTCTAGCTGTTTCCTACTCCCTAGCCATGTTTCCCACGAGCAGTCTATCCACCCCGCAGCTTACTTGTCTGACTTAAGGCACCCTTGTCATGGGTACAGGAAAAATATGGGACCGTCCTTTGCACTTAGGGAAGTTTATCAGCTAAAAACCATCCAAAGGCTATAGATTTGAATTACTTTATGAAAATATACCTTACCAAAGTAAGTTAAAGAGGAAGGATTTATTTTGGCTCCCAGTTTTAGAGGATTCAGCCTTTGGTGTCTCAGCTGCATGAACTTGGGCAGAACATCCTGGTGGAGGAATTTCTTTTCCTTGTGTTAGACAGGAAGCAGAACCGAGCGGTAGCAAAGGTTCAGGTGAGTGGCACACCCTGGTGACCTACTTCCTCCAACTAGACTCCACCTTCCAGAGTTCTGCCACCCTCCACTACTGGGCCAGACCGTGCATTAGTCAGAGCCCTCACGATCCAGTTATCTCCGAAAACAGATGCACTCTGTCATTCCCGAGGCAGCTCTCAGGCTGGTGAGGTTGACAGTCAGGGTTAACTGCCTTCTGTATGTGGAATGCTGCCACATGGCGGTGGAATGAGACTTGTTGTGAGGGGACAGTGTAGGCCTGGTATAAAGGGAGATTTTGTTGGCAGAGTCATCCACAGAGAGCTGTGTCACTTCTGTTGAACTCTGTCTGTTTTCTCTTGCTGTATAACAAAATGTCCAAAACCGAGTTATCTGTAAGTAGGCCTTTATTTCTTCATAGCGATGAAGGCTGAAAAGTCCAATAGAGCAAGGTGGGAGCATCTACCCGGAGCCTGGTAAGATCTTGCTATCTGTGGTGGTTTGAAAGAAAATGACCCCAAATGGGATAGCACGATTGGAAGGTGTGGCTTTGTGGGAGTAAGTGTGACCTCGTTGGAGGAAGTGTAGAGTCACTGTGGAGGTGGGCTTTTGGTGTGGGAGAATTGTCTGTATTCTGTCAATCATGTTTTAAATAAACGCTGATTGGCCAGACATGAAGTATAGGTGAGTCAACCAGACAGAAAGTAAAAGTGGGGCGATGAGAACAGGAGGATTCTGGGAAGGAGGAAGCCCATTCCTCCCACTCCTGCCCAGATCACCAAAGAAGCAGGATGTGACCTGCCCCACTAAAAAAGGTACTGAGCCATGTGGCTAACATAGATAAGAATAATGGGTAAATATAAGCTACAAGAACTAATAAAAAGCCCGAGCTAATGGCCCAATCAGTTTTATAACTTATGGAGATCTCTGTGAGATTTTCTCTGGTATTAATGGCTGGGGGACCGGGCGGGACAGAAACCCCAATGAGCCTGGCCCTCATGTTACAGGTTTGAGGTCTCATGTATGCTCAAGCCATGCCTAGTCTACTTACTTTTGCCTACATATCAACTTGTAGCAGCTACCTCTCCAGAACGGTGTCTGTTTGCATACTGCCATGTCCCACCATGATGATAGTGGATTGAACCTCTGAACTGTAAGATGCTACCTCAATTAGATGTTTTCTTGTAAGAGTTGCATGGTCATGGTGTTTCTGCACAGCGATAGAAACCCTAACTAAGACACTATATTCTAATATGATGAAGGGCATCTAGGAAAGACAGAAGCATATTAGCTCAGTTTCTTTCCTTACACAACTACCGATGTTACGGTGCAGCCCCATCCTCATGACCCCATCTGTCCTGGTTTGCCTTGTTCACATGACACAGCTAAACACCATCAGAGAGAAGCTTCAGCTGAAGAATTGCTTAAATCAAAATGGCCTGTGGGATGTTAGTGGAGTATCTTTCTGATTGTTAGTTGATGAATGAGGGCCCAGCTCATATGGGCAGGATTATCCCTAGGTAGGTGGTCCTGGGCTGTATAGAAAGCTATAGGGTCAACAAGCAGCATTTCGCCATGGTTTCTGCTTCGAGTATCTTCTTTGATGTCCTTCAACAATGGACTGTGACCTGGAGAGTATAAGCTAAATAAAACCTGTCTTCCCTTCCATTGCTCTTGATCAGACTGTCCAATCCCAGCAATAGGAAGAATACTGTGACCCCATCAAATCCTAATCTCCCACCCCACAAAGAACTCAAATACTGTCAATATACAGTTTTGGGGACTATGAAGTTTCTGGCATGACAACCTGTGGGGGATGCATTGATGCTATAAAAGGGGGTATACCTGGGCAGGTCAGCCCTTGCTGGTTGCAGAAGGACTTTAAGATTTGGATGGAAGCTTGGATTAGGAGGCCCTGGAGGCTTCTTTGAACCATGAGACCTTTAGTTATAAGACACTAAAGCCATGTGTGGATCATTGCAAGAGCAACACATAGCTGGCAGCTCCTCCCTCCCCCTTGTTAATGCCACTGCCTGGGAGAAGTGGATTCTGGGAGAGAGGATAGGGTCCATCCTCAGGGCTGGATCCCACTTGGCCCTCCGCTCCTGCTGTCCTACTGGCCACACATTCTCGCCTGTCAGCTCACCAGTGGCTTTTCTCTAAACCTTTCCTTGGCCTGGAATCCAGTCTTTATGCCAAGGAGAGAGGCCTGAGTTATTGATGGACAAGAGCCAAGTTCCTCTCTGTCTCTGTCACAGTTTAGGATGATACTGTTATAAAGATGAACTCCAAAACTCCAGTAATTTAACACATTAAAAGTTTACTTCTTGAGCCAGGCGGTGGTGGTGCACACCTTTAATCCCAGCACTCGGGAGGCAGAGGCAGGTGGATTTCTGTAAGTTCGAGGCCAGCCTGGTCTACAAGAACTAGTTCCAGGACAGGCTCCAAAGCTACAGAGAAACCCTGTCTCGAAAAACCAAAAAAAAAAAAAAAAGTTTACTTCTTGTTCATGTGAAATCCACATGGTGTTGGCGGGTTAGAAGGGCCTCTGCTCTGAGCACATGTGTGGTTTGAGCCCCATAGGCTCAGGAAATGGTGCTATTAGGAGGTGTGGCGTTATTGGAGTAGATGTGACCTCGTTGAAGGAAGTATATCACTGGGGTTGGGCTTTGAGGTTTCAAACAGACCCAGTGTCTCTCTTCTTGTTGCCCGCTGATCCAGATGTAAATCTCTCAGTTATCCCTTCAGTACCATGTCTGCCTGTGTGCCGCCATGCACCCTGCCATGATGATAATGGACTAAGTCTCTGAACCTGTGAGCCAGTTCCAATTAAATGTTTTTCTTTGTAAGAGTTGCCATGGTCTTGGTGTTCCTTCATGGCAATAGAAACCCTGACTAAGATAGTCCCCAAGCTGCCAGCGGCTTTGCCATCTTCTTCACTGGAATCCCACTGGGGAGAGCAGGGGTAACTAGGAAAGTGTTTATGGACTAGACATGAAGTCAACATGCCTCACTTCTGCCACATTCTGCCTGTCGGCACACGGGCTTGCAGCTCCATCTAGAAGTGGAGGGAGCCTGGAACTGTAGTCACATGCAGAACTGTCACTTCTTAGTCACTTTTTCCCAGTTCCTCCTCCTCTTCCTCTCCCTCCTCCTTCCTCCTCCTCTTCCTCTCCCTCCTCCTTCTTCTTTGCCTTTTCTCCTCCTCCTCCTCCTCCTCCTCCTCCTCCTTTTCTTCTTGAGGCAAGGTCTACGTAGCATATACTAGCCTCGAACTCCCTAAATACTTGGAGATGACCTTAAACTGCTTCTCCCGTTGTCTTCTCCAAAGCACTAGGATTATGGCTAGGCATCTCCACTATGCTCAGCTGCCTCTGCCAATTGTATCCTTGAGGGTAGAAAGATGAGCACAGGGCCTTTGTGTTTCTAATGTCTGGCTCAATATTGCTTGAAGTGTTCAGGGTCTTTGGTTCATGAATATATACTTGGGGCTAGCAAGATGGTTCAGTGGGTAAAGACACTGACTGCCAAGCCTAACCATATAAATTTAATCCCCAGAGAGAATCAATTCCTGCAAGTTGTCCTTTGACCTTTAGTGTGTGTGAGTGTGTGTATATGCATGCTCTCTCTCACACACAGACATTTAAAAACATGTAAAAAATGCTTGGATATCATTTTGTTTGTTAAAAATACAGATATCGGAGACTGGAAAGATTACTCAATGGTTAAGACCAGTTGCTGCTCTTGCAGAAGACCCAGGTACAATTTCTAGCACTCCCAGAGTAGCTCAGACATATGTAACTATAATTTCAGGAAATTTGACACCCTCCTTTGACCTCTGTGAGTACAAAGCATCCAGGTGATGTACATACAAATGTGTAGGCAAACACTCATATGCATTAAAAAAATCTTAAAGATACAGATGTTCCTGGAGGTATGGCTCAGTAGTAGAATACTTGCCCAGCACTGTGACAGGAACAAGACAAGTCACAACGGATTTCACCAGTGGTCCTTGTTTAGCCAGTACGGGTGGCACTCAAGATGCTGAAATGGAGAAACAGAATGAGTTCAAGGCCAGTTTGGGCTACCTGTGAGGTCCAGGCTAGCCTGGGTTACAAAATGAGATCCAGTCTAAAACAAACATCTCCCAGTCAATCAAACAACTAAACAACAACACTGGTGGAAAACGGTTTGACAGTTTCTCAAAAAGTGAAATGTACAATTGTTATATAACTCAAAAAAATTCTTCTAATCATAAGTTCAAGAGAACAGAAAGCAAGATCCAGATACTCACACACCCATGTCCCTAGCAGTGTTATCCATAATGCTCGAAAGGTGTGCACATCCACAGATAAGAGATGGACCAACCGTGGTGAATGCATATGATGGAATATGCCTCATCCTTAAATAATAATGAATTTCTGACATAAGGTATGACAGGGATGGAGAGATGGCTCAGTGGGTCAAAACGCCCGCTCCAAGCCTGATGGTAAGTTCAACCTTGGGGATTCACATGGTGGAAGAAGAAAGCTGACTTTTGTCAGTTGTCCTCCGATTTCCATTTGTACACCCTGGCACGTATGTGCGTGCCTCACATGGGTACACCTGTAGACGCACACACATGTACACTCAATAATTGTAAAAAAATTGTCATATGTTGTCATCAATTTCTCATCTTCTTGCTCCAAAAAGCACAGGTATAGTGGCTCCCACTTCAGCAGTTAGCAGGCTGAGGAAAGAGCATTGAGGCTTTAAGGCCAGCCTGGGCTATATAGAGAGAAAACTTGTCTCTAGCCAAACAAAACAAAACAAAAACAAAAACACAGCCGCAAAAGATGCAACATGGCCAGGTGTGCTGGGTGCTCGCCTGATTTTATGCACTTGGCAGGTGAAGGCAGAAGGATTTCTACCACAAGTTCTAGGCCAGCCTGTTCAAGCCAGCCAGTGCTCCACAGAAATATCCCGTCTCAAAATACCAACCAACCAACCAACCAAAACAAACAAGTAAAAATACAACATGGCTGAAACCTGAAGATATTATTCTATGTAAAATAAGCTAGCTATTACATGACAGATATTGAATAACTGCCCTCATGTGAGGTCCCCCAAGCAATCAAACCTATAAGGTAGAAAGTTCTAGAAGAGGAGACGGACAGTTGCATAGTTAAGTGGATATACTCAATGCTGCTCAATTGTCTGTTTAAAAATACTTAAAATGGAAAATTTTGTGGTATGTACTTTTACCACAATAAAAATACAAATTCCTGGCCTAATGCCAACAAGCACTGATTTGACTGGATGGTGAGATGCTGGCCTCTGTGGTTGCTAGCCAGGTCTTCCAGAGACTCTATTGTGCAGCTAAGTTTGAGCCCCACTAGTCTAGCTCTGGTTGTGGGCAGACACTGGGTGGTCTCTCTGACTGCCTTCTGGAGGGGACTTCCCAAACTTCTGTGCGTATCTGCACTCTCGGCACATTGCCAAGAGTGCACAGCCTCAGAGTTACAGTCGGTGACTCCAGGGTGGGGCCTGAGGAGTCACATTGCTTGCTTCTAGGACTGGTGAGGCTGTTGGTCTTTGAACCACATTTTGAAGATGAAGGCCCTCAAGGTAGCTTTGCTTGCAGGGTACAAAGGAGATATCCAGAAAGGATGGATAGACATTTAAGGTCATTGATCCAGGTCTTCATTTTGCTGAAGAAAAAATGACAAGGGGTAGGGCTTTGGGGGATCCGGGTGTGTTTCTAACAGGCAGCCTTGCATCAGCCAGTCACATGGTGTGGTTCAGCATTATCAGCAAGTAAACCCGATTCTCCCTTCTCTTCTCTTTCTCTTCCTTCTCTTCCTCCGCCTCCTTCTCTTCCTCCTCCTCTTCCTCTCCATTTCTTTTCTTCCTCTGCTTCTTTCTCCTCCTCTTCTAATCTTCCTTTTCCTCTGCCTTCCCATTTGTGACAGGGCCTCACATATCCCATGCTGGCCTCAAACTCCCTGTGTAGTCACGGGTAATCTTAAACTTCTGACTCCACCTCCTGAGAACTGGGATTACGAGCATGCACCTTCATAGCTGGTTCATGTGGTGCTGCAGACTGAACCTGGGCCTCCACATGTGCTAGGTATGCAGCTACTGACTGATTTATTCTCTGGCCTGGCCTGTCTGAATTTCCAGACCTTGTGAGTCTTAGTAAGGGGCCAGCTCAGTTGCACAGGCTTTAACTGGCTCCTGTTTTTCTTCCCATTGTCCCTCTCATCCTTTCTTAACCTACAGAGTCCTCCTCGGGCCCTGAGCCTCCTCCAGCAGCCTCCCAGGCTGATCCGTACCCTTCTACCACTGACTGTGTCTCTCCACAGAGAAGCGTGCTGTGCTCCTCATCCTATCCAGCCTGCATCAAGGCTCATCTGACCAGACGGCTCAGTATCCACTGCTTACCTGCTTCAGCCTGTTTGCTCACAGGCTGGATTCTTCTAATGGCAGCATCGTCACGGCAGAGCTGAACTTGGAATATAAACAGTGGAACACTGGGTAGTGTGACTCAGTGGCCAAGAGCCAGAACTAAAGAGTCTGTTTAGCCTCATTGTGGTCACTTCCTGAAAGAGTTTCCTAAGCCCTGAGGGCCTAGCTTTCTTGTCTGTCAGATGGAAATACTGACATGTCTCCTAAATCAGCAATGAGATTAGGAGACAATGTGATGAATGCCTTCTGCTTAGCTCCTGTCCCCCACACCACAGGGCATTCTCAGGACAATGTCCCCTTTGCAGTTCCTCGGATGGTGGCTCTGTTTCCTGACTACTATGGACTCTGAGGAGTTAGTTTTTCATGAGTGTGTTCTGCCTGGAGCTAGGTCTGATTTGTATTTGTTTCCCACTGTTCAGAAAGCAGAGGTGCGTGTGTACGCTCACTAAGTCAATTCTCGGCAGTTTCTAGGTTTGATTATTGTGTCTGCAGTTCCAGACATGACCTGCAGATGGTGCACATAGTCACGGGAGGTGTCAGGTTCTGAGCTGGCACCAGGGCCTTGGTTTTCACCACTGTTAGCCAGTTCTCGGGGATCTGTTTAGGTGGAGGGGCTGAGCTGGGCACTGCTCTATGAACTTAGCCTATACTCCTTCCCTTACCTGTTAATATGGTTGTTCATATTAATTCCTGGACATGCCACATAAACTAGGTAGGGTTTCTCTGGGCCCAGGCTGTTTGGTGTGACCTGCCTGCTTGCTGCACTATCCTCCTCTCTCTGTGCCACCTGTTGGTCCCTTATCAGTCCTGTTATCTTCAGAAACAGCAGGTCTCAGACCCACCCTCCTTCCATATCCGCAGCCCTGTGTCCCCGGGGCTGGTCACACACAGGGCTGGCCACGGTGCAGGAGCACTCCGTGCTCTCATCTGCGACACTTCCCTTCCTCTGCTGCTCCAAACCTTTGTGGCCATGGAGGGAGGTCATGGGCCTAGGATGGACCGTGTCACCAGAAATGCTGTTACTGTATACCTAAATCCTCTATGTGACAGTTGTCTTTCTCTCTGGTGTCTGAGTTGCTGACTCCTTCCAAACCTGGTGTTGTTGCTCTTCTGTTCTGAGCCTACGGATATGCTGTTTCCTCTGTCTTTGAGCCCCTTTTTGCCCTCTGACCTCCAGCTATGACCACACCTTGCCCTACATCAGCCCAGAGCTTTGAGTTCTGCCTGGATCCCCAAGTAGTATATATATTCACTTGTACATGGTGTGTAACTGTGCACTGGTGGTTCACGCAGCTACACTTCCCTAGCTACTCTGGCTCTTCTGGAAGAGAATCCAGGGGACTCCCATCACCTGCTCTAGGCTTCCCAGAAACATTCCCTGACTGCCTCATTGCAGGGGCTCCATGCCCATTCTGTCTGTAGACAAGAAAACTGGCTCAGAGGGCTTTAGGCACTTGCTCAAAGTCACGAAGCTGGTTGCCTCTTAGAACCCAGCATGGATCTGAGAACAAAAGGCACGCTCCATGGATGCACCCTTGCTAACAGCGAACCTTTAGAAAAGCTTCCAGCACAGGGTCAAAGCCCAGACCTGGGACAGAGGCCTCTCCGCCCGCCCCACTGGCCTTTGCCAGATGGGAAAAAAGCCACCACGTAGAAACATAACCTTTATTGCACACGGCGCTGGGTCTTTTTTCATAGAAAAAGGTATTAACACATAAGCATCTGCAAATTGAAGCAACTCCTGGTTTTCTCGGAACAGTAAAATCGCATGCAGTGTCTCTGAGCTGGGATTTCGGTCCGTGTCAAAATCACCTAGTTGGGAGGGGGTGAGTAGGAGGGCCAAAAAAAAAAAAAATCGCTGTCTTTGTGCCTCTGACTCAAAAGAAGGTGAGAGAAATATATAGATATATAGATTGTTGCAGTGTCCCATTCTGCCTATATATGTATATATCTCTCCACACGTATTTCATGGGGTGGAGGATTTGACTTGTTTTGTGCCCTGGCTTCATGGAGAAGAAGAAAATAGTTTCATTTGTACAAAAGAGTCCTATGTACAAGTGTTCATGACTTGGGGTTTCCGTCTGTGAGTTTAATATAAATAATTCAGGAAACAGCCACGTTGGTGTGTGAGGCTGGAGGTGCAGAGATCCCAGTGTGGAGCCCTTCTCCTGAGGCCAGCACTCCTACACCAGGGTGTAGGATTTGGAGTAGGCTCCAGTCCCCTGTTTCTGAGATCGCCCTACCCCTGGGGTGCTCATTTCAAGTAGCGAGTCCCTGGAACCCCCCATTTTGGTGTGTGGGCCTCCAGCCCTCGGAGGTTCAGTGCTGGGGGCTGGTGGGGCAGCACTAGGGGCAGGAGGAGGCTCACTGGGGGTTGGACCAGGTGCTGGGGGTGCCGTGCCAGCTGGGGGTGCCGGCATAGCCAGAGTCCTCTGAGGTAAGGTGGCCGTAGAGGTGGCAGCAGGGGCCCCTGGATGGGGGAGGCCCAAGGGCTTGCTAGCAGGGTCCAGAGTGAGGTGCCGGGCTTGGGTGTGGTAGGCTCGAGGCAGATTCCTCATGGAGGCCTCTCGGGGTGGGACCACAGGGCAGGGCTCCCGCCCGTCTGCCTTTCGGAAGAAGGCCTCCGACTTGTTGTACAGCGGCAGGTTGCAGTAGTCGCCTGGAATCACAGAGGCAGAGGATGTGAGAGTCACAAGCCTGGGGACACACTCGATCCCTGCCTACCCTCACCAGATTAAGAGGATTGCCACTCTGTAACAAGCCCCTCCTATATGTCAGTCCTGTATGTGTATGTGACTTTTTTTTTTTCAGTGCAAAGGAGATAGTATATCCAGATAGAAAGTTAAGATCAGAGAGGTTAAGTGACAAATATGAAGAAGTTGAACATGGTTCCGAGCTGTTCTCAAGCCTTTGCTCTTGCATTATTGTCAGGGAACCAGGGTAGGCTGGCAGGATAAGATCTCGATAGGGCTTGTGTGGCTAGGGAGCAGGGTCCAGAACAGATGCGGGCTGGGTACTCACTCTTGTTGGCTCGGTGAGGGATGGGCACAGCCACGTTCTTGCCCCGGTCAGCATCCTGGGGCTTGGGTGGAGAGGCGGTGAAGCGGCAGATGCCGGGCTCCGAGGGTGTGCTCATGGATGTCATACTGTCGGCGTTCTCGTTGGTGCCGGTGGTCATCTGGTCAGAGGAGCTATCTGAGATGAAGCATTCCGTGATTTCAAACTTGGCGTGTTGCAGTTGTTCCTCCAGCTTGGCGTGCTCGTAGGCTCGGGCCAGCTCCTCGTAGGTGGAGGAAGCGCTCTCAGTGGACACCATGCTGTTCCGTCCTTTGTCTGGGGACACGGAAGGGGTGGAGTTGAGAGGAGAGGAGTATTGGAATGGCACCATCCCTGTTTCCAGCAGCCATTTGAAAGTCTGGCCATGAGGACGCCGTTCGCCCTGGGGAGGGGGGCACGGGAGGGGGGAGGCGGGAGAGTGGCAGTGGTGATGGTGGTGTGCTAAGTGAGATCATTGGCTAATGAAGAACAGAATATTTCTCAGTCTTAAAAAAAAAAGGCAACCACTCCCTGTAATACCAGCTCTTTCTTTAACAAATGTTCAGTGCACTATTGTTTTTCCCTAATATGTTTTCGGGGAGATGAAAATAAAACCATTGACCAAGCACAGTCAAGTACTCCCTGGCCCCCCTCCCCAGCCCTCAGTACACAGGGAGTCAGTGAATAGCTAGGAAGGCAAGTGGTATGGATGTTAGACAACAGGCTAAATAAAGGAATTGGGAAAAAGGAAAGTGGGTAATGACTGAGGAGACCTGGAGGGGGATGGATGGGATGCAGGCAGGTCCCTAGACACACCTGTGTCTTGGGACAGACTGGCACTGTAACTGTCGCTCTCAGTGACAGTCACGCCATGCTGAGAACCCACAGTGCGCCAGTCGGAGGTGAGGGTTCGGGCAGGGGTGGAGGCCTGGCACTTGGTCAAGGTCCACTGGCTTGAGTACCGGTTCCGGGTGCTGTGGGCTGATTTCACGTTCTTCCTGGACACTGGGTCTACACAGAGGGAGGCAAGAAATAGCAACCTCCAACTGAGGGCACTTAGGCACAGGCAGCTGGCACTTAGCACAAAGAACAGTGGGAAGAAAAGGTAGTGGCAGAAGCAGTCATAGAGGCTCACCCGGGAGTGCTGGCCATGCAGCTTTCCTGAACACGTGTAGGAGTAGTGGGTGGCAGTGTTTTCCCCACCCCTCCCCAGCATTTCCTTTCACATGGGAAAGAATGGGATGCTCTGTTCTGTGGCCTGCTAGCTGTCATCCCCTAGCTCCTTGATGTAGCCCTTCCTTGTGTCTGGAGTCACTATGACAGAAAGTCCTGGGACAGCAGCAAGACCCAACTTTTGCCTCAGATTTCTAGGTAAGGAAACTAAGAGCCAGAGAGACAAGGTTAGCAATGCCCAAGGTCATTTATAGCTAGGACGTCTGCAGTCGAGGCCTCCAGACTTAACTCCAGAGCCTTGTCTGCTCTTCTACCCCATTCCATTGTATGTGTTTGCTTTCTCTCTCTAAAAATGTATGTGTATGTATGTGTTCATGTGTGTGTGTGTGTGTGTGTGTGTGTGTGTGTGTGTGTGTGTAAGTCAGAGAGTGATGTCTGTTGTTATCCACCTGCCTGGTCTTTTGAGCTAGGGTCTCTTGCTGAAACTGGAGCTTATAAATTTGGCTAGGCTGGCTGGGCAGTGAGTTCTATGGATATGCCTGCTTCTGCATCCTAAGAGCTGGCGTTACAGATGTGTATCTCTGTCCTTGGCTTTTTATATCGGAAACGGGCTTTTGCAGAGGCACTTGACTGACTGAGTCGGCTCCCTAGCCCTCTTTTCCTTTCATTCATGTTTTAAAAATCAAAACTCTACCCCATGCTGAGTGACCCCCATCCCCTGCCCCACCTCCCATAGGACTGCCTCTTTGCGATTAATGCATACTGGTTCCTGGCCGGATGTCTGACATGTCGATGAGGGGTCCTGTGCTCTGGATGAGGGCTGGGTGGTGCAGAGAGACACCAGTGCAGAAGCTCTGTGGGTTGACCGCTTGGCTGAACTCAGCGTCGGTTACGGGGATGGTGGCCTTGTCATCTCCTGAAGGGAGAAAGAAATCACCTGAAGTAGTCCTCCAGGTTTTCTTTGTGTTTATCGGTGCTGAATACCAGATCCAGAGAGGCCAGCAGCTCTCTCCGTTGGCCCTTGGGAAGAGCTACAGTGAATTCCAGGGCTGCTGAGTGGGCCGGCGGCAGCTAGATCCCTGGCACGGCCATGGGGCTTGCATTGACCTCTGTGGGCTGTGGCTTTTGGGGAAGCACGCCTAGAACAGGTCACTCACCCAGCTGCTTGATGCCCTCCTTGTCCTCAATGAGCAGCTGAACTCTGGGGATGTCAATGTGGAGCCGTGGACCCTGGGGCGGCCCTTTCACAGGGGTGTCAAAGCTTCGATTGTTCTTGCTACAGAGAAAGGAAAGGAAGTGGGTGGCTCGGGAGTCAAAGAAGGTTGGGGCAAGGAACTTTTCAGAGCAAAGGGACATTAGAGACCTCTTTGGGTGGTTCCAATAATAAGGGAATTGAGGGATCAGGATGGGGGGATCAGGGGGAGGGGAGCAAAGAGAAAGCAGCTAAATGACACTGACCTTATCAGCATTTCTGCCAAACTCTTTGCATCTGCAAAACAATAGAGAGAGGTAGCTGGGTGAGAATGGAGTTCAAGCAGGACAGAAAGAGCCACGTGATGAAGTAGGGACAGTGTCTAAAATGGCAATGGTCTACGGAGTGGAAGGAGCAAGATAAAGACCCACAAGACAGCAATGATAAGATTTCACTGTTCCCAGTTTGGTGTTGGCTTAGGTCTGGCTACCTTTTTTTAGTCGCCCCCCCCCAGATCCTCCCCAGCCCCCCATCTAATAAGAGCTCTTTCTATGCCTAGACTGAACAAGTTATCTCTCCATAGAGAATGGGGCTTTGCATCTCACTGGGACTCTTAGGTGATGATACTGGAGGAGAGGGGAATCAAAGGGTTTATCTAATGTATCAGAGCACAGAAGAAGCTAAAAATGATCTGTCAAAGTGGAGAGAGTGGTACACCTGCATCCAACCATCCATCTACCTAACTGTCCATCCAACCATCCACCCAGTCATCAATCAAAGGATAACCAGCCTACAGTTTACAACCCTAGTGAAGCTAGAAACCTCTTCCAGAAACAGATGGAAGCTGATGCAGAGATCCACAACTGAGCACTGGGCCCAGCTCCCAGAGCACAAACCAAGTGAGGGAGGAGCGACAATATGAACAAAGAGGTTAAGGCCATGATGGGGAAATCCACATATCAGTTGACCCGAGTTAGTAGTAGATCACTGACTCTAGACTGACAAATGGGGAACCTTCATAGGATTGAACCAGGCCTCCTGAGTACAGGTGGCAGTGGTGTGGCTTGGGCAGTGTATGAGGACACTGGCAGTGGGACCAGGATCTAACTCTAATGCATGAACTGACTTTGTGGAGCCCATTCTCTATGGAGAGATACCTTGCTCAGCCTAGGCAGGGAGGGGGTGAGGGCATTGGTCCTGCCTCAACAAGGTGATGGGACAGTCTTAGCTGACTTCCCAGGGGAGGCCTTACCCTCTCTGAGGAGCAGATTAGGGGTGGGATGGGGAAAGGGAGGAATGGGAGGAGAAGAGGGAGGGGGAACTGGGATTGGAAAACAAAGAAATAAAATTTAAAAAGAAAACAAAAAAGAAAAAATATTCATCCATCTATCCATCTATCCATCCATGGATTCAACTATCAGTGCATCCAACTGTTTTTTTGTTTTGTTTTGTTTTTTGAGACAGGCATAAATTCTGAACTGTTCTCAAACTTGAACTCCCTTTGAAGCTGAGGATAATCTTAAATTTCTGATCCTCCTGCCCAAGCCTCCCAAGTGCTAGGTTTTACTGGTGTATACTATCATGCCTAGCTTCTGCAGTTCTGAGGATCAAACCCCAGCGCACATGCATGCGAGGTAAGCATTTTTTCCCACTGATCTATAGCCCCAGGATCCTCATCTAATTATTTAACTATCTACCCAAACAACACCCCAACTATTGACTCATCTACGCAACAATGCATCCAACATCCAACCTCCTTTCCATTTTTACATCCAACTAGCCATACCACTATGCAACCACCCATTCAACTATTTATATAATTATCCCACCATCCAGCTATTCTTCTATCCAGCTATATGGATGGGTATACCATGCATCAAATTGTTACCTATTATCTGTGAAAATACCCATCCTCCCGTCCACCGAACCAATCAACGATTTATGTATCCAAACCGTCATTAAACCATTTATCCATCCATTCTTGTATTTAGAAATTTTTATATCAACCATATATGTTCATTCATCTAACTATCTAAGGACTCATTCACACAGCTATTCACTGAATGATCCATTCTTCCCTCCCCTCTGATCCCAAATGCCATGCAGAGGTTAGTAATTCCCTCTTCTGTGCTACTGCTGTCTCCTGGCTTCTCCCATTAAGCAGTGAGCTCTATAAGAATATGGCTTGCCACTTCTTCACCTTACATCTCTATCCTTCAGTAGTATCTGCTCTGCATGAGACTCAAATATTTTTCCAAGGAGTGAGCAAGCATATGAAGTAGCTAGTAGGTGCTAGATACTGTGCTAGGTCCTGGGACAACTAAGAAACACCAGATTCATTTATGCCAGACTATGGTGTTAAGTGTTGGAAGGGGACAATATTCAAAATATTTCACATTTGACACAATATGTAAACTTCCTGGCTAGGAATTGAGAAGAGTTTTAGAGAGATGTATTTGCTAATGATATGGAACTATTTGCATATGTTAATAACCAATATGGCTTTACCAGTGTGGACCTGTATAAACGTCAGCCCTAGTTTGCAGGCACAAAATCCTGGGGCTATAAAAGGAGAAAGCTATGAACAACTAAGGAGATTTAAGAAGGTTTGCGTGGCAGGGCTTCCTTTTAGGGGACACACGCTCTGGTCTCCTGCCCAGGTTGTTCTGTGGTCCACTGAAGGGTGGCCGGTATGACTGGGCGTCACCACCCTCTCTCCCTGAAAGCTGGTAGAGAAGTCCCTCACCTCGGAGCCTCTTCAGCCGTTTCTCCTTCCTCTTCTTCCGTACAACAAAGAGCAGGGCCACCCCTAGGGTGGCCAGGATGACAGGGCAGCCGATGGTGAACAGCTTCTTCACATCATCCCCTTCACCTTGAGCAGACTTGATGGGTGGGATGGTGCCTGAGTGGGGGAGAGAAAAGACTCAGGGGGTGCTGTGAATCTCATATGTGGGGAAGCCTGTTGTCCTTGGTCGCTGACCCCCCACCTTCCAGTCCAGAGCTGTAATTCTCTGCTTCTCTGAGTCAGAATTCAGGACAATGTTCCATCAGGACATCCGGGAGCAGTTACATAGCTTTTATGTTTTATTAATGACTTTCTGGTTCTGTTCTAGAATTTTCCTGATCCTCTCTCAGGATTATTTTTTCTGTATGGTGAGGTTTAATGTATAATC
Source organism: Myodes glareolus (assembly GCF_982192425.1). Lineage (NCBI taxonomy): Eukaryota > Metazoa > Chordata > Mammalia > Rodentia > Cricetidae > Myodes > Myodes glareolus. Next base: position 74,480,523 of record NC_142029.1, on the reverse strand, counting down.
CTACGGTATGGAGGGGTGGCGGGTAGGAAGTGTTGATGGGATTACATCCCACATCCATTAGGTATTGGGGGAACAAAACAAGGAGATCAGTCAGGAGGAATCGTGGAGTAGGGGTAGATTCTGCTGAAGAATCTTCTCCTGATGAAGAGTAACTCCTTCATCTCCCCCATCATCTCTCTCTGTCTCTGTTGATACGGGAGAATTGTCTGTATTCTGTCAATCATTTTAATAAAACGCTGATTGGCCAGGCAGGCAGTATAGGCGGGAAAGCCAGACAGGAAGTATTGGTGGAGCAAAGAGACTGGGAGTATTCTGGAAGCAGAGCTCCCTCAGCACTCCTGCGCAAACCACCGAAGAGGCAGCATGTAACTTGCCCAGCTGAGAAAGGTACGGAGCCAATGTGGCTAATGTAGATAAAGATAATGGGGTAACATAAGTTATAAGAGTTAACAAGAAGCCTGACCTAATGGGCCAATCAGTTTATAACCTTATGGAGTCCTGTGTGTGATTTTCTTTGGGGCCTGCCTGCTGGGGGGTACTGGGCGGGACAGATACCCCAACAAGCTGGCCCTCATGTAACACTCTGTTGCTCCTACCACAAGCAGCATTTGTATCCCTGGGTGCCTGCAGGAAGGCAATGACAGACTCTATCCAAATAACGCTCTACAAAACCCTGATCCTTAATCCTTATCTGTTTTCCAAGCTGTGCTTAAGAGTCATCTTCTACTTGAAGACTTTCTTATTGGGGCCTATCTCCTGAAGACTGTTTTTGTTCTATTTTCTTAGTATGTAGGTAGACTTAACTTAGCTTGTGACAATTAACACCTAAGAGTTTAACTTTTTTTCTCCAATGAGTGTGTGTGTGTGTGTGTGTGTGTAAAGCATCCTCATGTAGTAGACATCAGTTAGGTGGTCACCTATGCTCTTGTATATATTTCCCAGACTTCCTTGCAGTTAGCGTAGGGTCACGTGATTATTTGGAACAACAGAGGGTGAAAAAGAAGTGATGATTTTTTTTTCTTAACTAGAGCAAAGACCTGGGTTTAGTCCCCAACACATGAACACATGCATGTCCCTTGAAGGCAGTTAAAAATTAATGTGCCTTTTTTCTTGCAGAAAGGGCCATGTCTGAGATGATATAGCTAACAGGTTGTAGCCAATCAGCTCTCTCAGGACTTTATTAGAACAAGAGAATCTTCACTGGGTGGAGGAGCCACTAGCCTCTCGGTATTTGCTACTGCAGAACAGGCTGACTATCTGCTAGCAGAGTCCTCAGAGGGCAGGGCCTCAGTTCCATCTTGGCTTACCTCTCCCACTCTACCTCCCTGAAGCAATGGACAGCAAGAACTGCATCTTTAAAGACTTCTCTGCCTCTCAGGCCTGGCTGCCAGTAGATCTGCCCACTACCCACTGGCTACCAATCAGCTCGTCTCTCTGTCTTGCTCCTTAGCCCTCTACCCTGGGTTTATTCCTGTCTGTTTCTATTTGCTCATCTCTTTAGGTACCTTAGAGCTGTCCCATCCCATCCTTTCCAACTTACTGCCATCGTAGTCCAGGGTGGCAAACTGGGCAGTCTCGTTGCCACAGCCAGCGCTGTTGCAAGCCCTCATGCGGAGCTCGTACCACGTGGCCTCTCGAAGCTCTGTCAGAAACACCTCTGTGGAGCTGTTGGCCCGGATGCCCTGCCAGGCCCAGGTCCCCTTGGGCCGGTACTCCAGGACAATGGTTGTAATGGGGCAGCCCCCATTGTTCCAGCCCTGCAGGTTAAGCCGAGCATGTGTGGAGTTGATATGGGTGAAGAGGTGTTGGTCTTTGCTGAAGGAAGGTTCTGGGGGACCGGAAGGAGAGAGATAGGTTAGGGGACCTGGAAAGAAGAGATCCATCATCTATCTGGGATGGCTTTTCTTGGGGCAGCTGAGGCTGCAGCAGGGTACCCCAGGAGTGGGGAAATGAGAGGAGGAAAGGCCCTAGAGTGGGGAGTCCCAGCACTGAAGGTGAGAGGCGGGAGGAAGGAAGAGTGTCAACCCTCTGACCCTCCCGGTAAGGAAGTAGAATCTCTTAATCATGGGTAGCCCAGGCTGGTCTCTAACTCTCTCTCTAGACAAAGATGACCTTGATTTTCTGATTCTCCTGTTTCCACCTCCACGTGCCAGGATTACAGTTTATGTGGAGCTGGGGACTGAACTGGGTGCTCGTGCCTGCTAGTCCCCCCCCCCCCTGGTCCAGACCAGTTTCTCTTGGTGATGGGAACAAGGCTGAGCCTCCTCCCTCTAGTCCCCTATGCTCTTGGCTCCTCTTCCCAGTGATAGCCATTCTCTGCCCCCTACTGTGGGCCCACTATCCCACCCACCTCCCTCCTGAGCCCTGTTCCCCTTTGCCACCCTGTCCCAGCCTCACCCCGCCCGTGAGTCTTGGCCTCGATGATCTCGCTGATGCGCCCAGAGCCCACACTGTTCTTGGCTGCCAGCTTCACCTTGTACCACGTGCCGCACTTGAGGCTGTCCAGCTTGAAGGAGCGCTCGCTGGAGCTGATGAACACATCCTTCCACTCCTCACTGTTATCCACTGAGTATTGCAGCACGAAGCCTGCAGGAGGGGTTGGCTCAAGTGGGCAAAGCAGAGAAGGGCAGGGCAACAGAAACCCAGCCTGGACTCCAGCAGAGGGCAGAGGGGAGGGCATATGCAAATGAGATGCAAAGCTGGAGGCCTTCTGTTTCAGTGCTGGGTGAGTTTGGGTCCCTCCTTAGCTCTCGCATTAGGATTAGAGAGCTGGCGACCTAAGACACTGATCTATGAGGGGCGGGGAGTGTGACCAACAGTGTCCCCATTTGGGAAGAGCTTTCTTGAAGTACACTCTTAGCCCCACCTCAGGCGATTGAACCCTGAGCTGCATCCTTACAGGACCTCTGCTGAGTCACACACACTCTTGTTTGAGAGGCACTGACGTCATGTTTGTCTGCTTTGAAAGACTGAGAAACCTAGGCCCGGACAGGAAAGCACTTTCGATGTGCTCCGATCCCAGATGGAGGGGGTGGGAGTACTTTCCATGTGCACCCGAGTACCTCCTGTTCTGAATCACCCTCCTGATCTTCCCTCGGGATTGCGAGACCAAGTATAGAAATAGGTAAAGCTCTTCTCTTGCCCTGGGACTCCAGAATTTCCTCTCCTCTCCCTCCAGACTTCTCCTTACCTCTGATAGAGCTGCCCCCATTGTCCCCTGGAATCCAGGTCAGAGTGATGGAAGAGGCCGAGGTTTTGGAGACAGTGAGGCGGGGCTGGTCCGGGGGAACTGTGAGAAAAAGCCACCAGCTGTCAGTGGAAAAGGTTAATCCCGTGGCCATGATGGAGGGACTGAGGGCCATGACAGGGAGGACTGGCCCTTCCATATCCCTTCCTGTTACTCCTCCCTCCTCTCCTTTCCCACCTTGGTTCCAACAAGGTCTAACTCCCGACACCCGGGGTTGGCTTTCTTGGTCATTTGGTCTCTTGAATAGGACAGAATTCCTGTTTCTGTTGCCACTCAAACCACCTGCCTTGCAGAGTCTCACCTTGCACCAGCAGGTTGACGATGATGGTGTCAAAGCCCCCGGTGTTGGTGGCCGTGCACGTGTAATAGCCCGAGTCTTCCGCCTTCACGGCACGAAGCAGCAGTGTGCCGTTTGTGTGGATGAGCCGGTGTCCATCCAAGGACGTGGGAATTGCTGATTCTTCACTGCCAGACGAGGAGGGGGTATGGGTTATGGCACACACTCCCTAGGGCTGGGGCCCTCCCCGCAGTGTGGGGACAAATAGAAGAGGGGGCAGGAGGAGGTCTACAGAGGATCTGGGGTTCTTGGGCCTTTGTTCAGGACTCCCCAGGAATTTCCAGTGATTCCCAGGAAGTTTATCGACTGGGGGAGGGGCAAACTCGGCTGGACAGTGTCACATGACCTGTAGAACTGCCACGGGGGCAGAGGGATGCCAAGCAGCCTTCCATTCCACAGGAGCCGCACCATCCATCCTGTCGCGTACCTGTCCTTGGTCCACTTCACAGCTGGGGCTGGGTCTCCCACGGAATTGCAAGGCAGCCGGACATCTTTCATCCAGGGTGTTGTTACAGTGCCTCCGAAGGAGATGATCTTTGCCGGGGCTAGAGCAAGGAGAACATGAGGGTCACCCTGCTTTTTAACCCTTCCCGTTTCCCTAGCCCTTTTCACAGGGCTCCCCACATTAACAATGCAAGTCAGGGGAGACTGTTTGATAAACGGGTGAAGATGGTCCTGTGACAAAATGCGGCCAGTGTGCCAGGGCTCAGGAGAAGAACAGTCAGGACCTGGCGTCTGCCGGTTTTGGGGGAGATGGTGTGTGACGAGACCTCCCAGGATTCCAGGCCATGTAAGTCATGATGGTGTTCTAGCAGGGACAAGGCAAGCTGGATAAGAGAGGCTGTGTGTACATAGGTGTACACATATGTACTTATTTGAGTTTATATAAGAGTGCTGGAGGTGCAGTGGTGTTCATGAAATGCTTGTGTACGTATTGCAGTGTGTTGTATTTAATGCCCACAGGGGCAGGGGCAGACTTCTACCAATAGCTCAGGCCCTAGGGCCTTGTCCTGGGAAGAAGGCAGACTTTAAGCTCCTTCCCTTCTGAAGAAGGTGAAATCTGGAGACGGGGCAGGGTTGGTGGTGTCCTGAGGAGGATGAGGGGAAGTGAGGATGCTGGAACGGCTGTGTACGAGGGGCTCTAACTCGTAGCTACAAGGGCCAGCTCAGCACATCTCAACAGTCTCGGAAGGTCAGGCCACACAGTCGGATAGGCTGCTGACAGCACCTGAAGGTTGCAGGTGTGAGCCCTTGGCTTACCACAGACCCTCAGCTGGACACTTGCTGGCTCTGCCTCTGTGGCCAACAGGGGGCTGCTTTCATCCCAGAGAGTGGGGCTGGGTCAAGGCAGGCCAGTACTGAGACCCTAGCCTAGAGAATCAGGTGAGCGTAAGCTTGACTGGGAAGGGATGGGACAGAGGGAGAGGCCAGGAGACCAGAGACACTGGTAGACTTGACGTCCTCTAGTGTTAGTTCTAATACCCCTGGGCCAAGGAGGAAACAGCCGTAGTTCCACTGTGTGACTGATCCTGGGGTTTGGGTTGGGGTCTTAGAGCTGTCGTTCTCTTAAAAGTACAGGAGTTCCTACAGACGATGCCGTTCCTTTCGTCCAGATCAGAGATGGGCCAGGCCTCCCCTGAGATAGTCTTGTTCTCTATTGGTGGATAAAGGAGCATTGCCAGAGAGAACCTTCTGCCTGCTGTTTCTGGTTGCATCATGAGACTCTCTCAGGAGTCCCGAAGGCCCCGTGGAGCATCAATGAATTCTACACCCCGAGAAGCCCCTCTTCCAGGAGCTGAGTGCTAAGACCAAGGTCTCAAGTTGGGGGAGACTTTGCATCGTGGCTACGGTGCCTCTGTGAGAGTGGGCCGAAGGTAGCCTGTTGTGTGACTTTCCTAGAGTCAGGGGGCAGCAGAGGCCTATTCTTTGGCCCATGCAGAAGGGAGACTAGCGGCCAGCTTCTCACAGCCACAGTCACAGGTAGTGGGGAGGGGACATAGCCCTGCTTGGGAAGAACCAGAATTCTGCAAAGAAGCTTCTGGAAGTTTCTAAAAAACCCTGTTCCAGGTCCAGGCCTCTCACCCTTGCCAGCAGGCTCGATGGTGACCTTCTCGCTGCTGTTCCCCCTGCCTGCAGAGGTGACCGCGGCCACCCACAGCAGGTACTGCTGTCCCCGGTTCAGGTGGGCGATCCTGTAGAAGAGCTGCTCTGGGCTCGTCTCGTACTCGCTGGGAGCCTGTGGGGCGGAGGCAATGCCACAGTATAAAACAGATGCCAGGCCTTGGACCCCAGCCTGTCATTGTCCTCGGTGCCTTGGGCTGGAGCCAGGACTCTGTTCAGCGTGCTTTTTCCCAGCCTGAGAATGGCGGTGGACAGCATCTGTGCTGGGCTCAGCCCTGGCAGCTGATGGTGCCAGTCCCGCAGCATTTCTGGGTCAACCTCGGTTTACCTGTCTGAGTTCTATAGGCCTTTGCAGCTACCCAACAGGTATGGGTATTTTGAGTGAATGACGAGGGGCAGTCAGAAAAATGAGGGTGAGGGACTTGGGGTCCCAGGAAAACCACATGCAAAGAAAGGTTCTGTGGAGAAGTCAAATGACTGCCTTTGCCTCGCTAAGGCTGCAGCCAGTCCTGCAGTCTGTCCCCTGCTCAGCCACCTCCCAGCCCTGCCACCTAATTACACTCTTTCCTTCCCAGGAAGGGGTAGAGTGGCAGCAGCGAGAGTCTTACTGGGCACACTTTATTAACGATTATTAGTGGTATAGATCACCATATATATTTGTAGGTTACAGAAATCTATAACATTTTTTTTTAACCAAATGACAGTTTTGACAAGTTGCCAACAAAACAATATCAGATCCCAGTGGTTTTACCAGTTGCTTTGATGAAAAGATTATGTTGCCTTGGAAACCAGAGGCTCAGATATTGAAATGAATTTGAGAAGGCGCTTTTGATAAGCGCTAGTTTGTAGACCTCCCGTCAGCCTCTTCCCTGGCATCGGCCGGATGGGGCTGACTTTCATTTTATTTTATTTTTTTTTGGCCAGCCGCAGGGAATGGGGGAGAGGATAGCGCTAGGGCCCCTCTGAGATCAGGGCGCAAGTCCAAGGAGGGGGAACAGTCCCTGGAACAGATGGGGGCCCTGAGGCCAGAGAGAGCTGGTAATTAGTTATCTCCGCAGTCGTGAGCTCTTGTACACAGGCTCGCTTGCACATGGCTGTGTGGATGCACACATGTGCCGAGAGATGGATGCCACCGAGGGACATTCTTCATGGCCAGTGGGAAAGCTGAGGAGCCCAACGACTTGTGACAGGAAAAAAAAAAGAAATCTCCTGTTTTGGATTCAGATCCTCTGAAGGAAAATGTTGGGAGAAGGTTTGTGCACCCTCATACTGGGCACAGATCTCTTGGCAGCATTCTGCCTGCCTTCCTGGGGGCCGGGGTGTAATGCTGAGTCTAACCTTGAACACAATCCCTGCTGGGGACAGGTGCAGAGACACTTTGAGCCCTTTAAGCTAGGGCACCTGGGGACTGGTACAGTTCATACCAGTCCATAGCCGTAGGAGTGTGAGATGGCTTTAGTGTCTGCTGTCCTTACCAGGCCTGTAACCCATGTGGCGAGAGACCCCCACCCCTACAGGGGCCTTAGTTCTTTTGCAAATTGAGAATCCTACAATCTTGCCTGCTCGGGGCTGTGTGTCATCCTCAGGCAAGGACTACACAATTATTTGAAAATCAGAAAGCAGTTCCTTGGGCTTGTTTCCTGTGGGTGTAGAGGTGTCTGTGTGTGTATGTGTGTATGTACATGTGTGCTTGTGTGTACATGCATGCATGTATGAATAGATGTTGGGTGCATGTGCTTGTGTGTCACTGTGTACTTGAGAATACGTTTGTGTTCACACAGGGCAGGAAGTTTGTCTTTCCCTTGAAGATCTTTTCGTGTTTTTTTGTGTGTGTTTGAGTGTGTGCATCTGCATGTCTGTGTATCTGTGCGTTTGTGTGGGAGTATGTGAGTGTGTGGGAGGTCAGAAGCCAATACTTGATATTTTTCTCTCAGAAGTGATTTACATTTTTATTTGCTTGTGTTTTGTTTTCTCTCTCACTCTCTCACAGGGTCTGTCACCGGGACCTCGAACTCAGAGATCTGCCTGTCTCTGCCTCCTGAGGGCTAAACTTGTGTTTCTTGTGTGACTAACAGGAGGTGCTTTATCCTCTGAGCCATCTCCCCAAGCCCTGGCTTTTGTGTTTAGAGACAGGGTTACACTCTCCAGCCTGGAACACAGGTTACACAGACAGGCCTGGAACCATGATGGGGCCAAAGTAGGCCTCAAATTGATGGTGAACTTCCAGTCTCAGCCTTCTCTGAGCTAGGACTATAGGTATTGAACCTCCATATCTGTAGATATATCAGCATCTTACCAAGATTCCAATACCTTCCCTTTAATTTGGTCTCTCTACAAATTCCTTGAAATTATTTTAAAACCATAGTTTTGTATCTCCTAAGTAAGACTTGATGGATAAGAAATTAAAGAAAAAAACTATAATACAAAAAAAACCCAACAGGCAAACAATTATATGTCTTTCTAATTATAGAGGCAAAAAACAAAAGTAAAAATGATTGATAAATTCAAATTCTCTAAAAAAGAAATGTTATCATACATCAAGACAAATTCAAAAGGCATGCATTGGTGGCTACTTGTACTTTATACAATAGAAAATCATTATTGTCCTTAATATGTGAAGAGCACTTACAAATCAATAAGAAAAGTGCAAGCAACCCAAATAGCAAGAATGAACACAGGATATGAATTCAAAGTGACTCAGAGAAAAAGACAACCAATACATATTTGCAAGTGAGCAACCTAATAGCAATCAAAGAAAGAAAATTTGAAATAAGACGACTGAAGTCTAAGGGGCAAAAATGAGAACAAAACCCACAGCAAATCTGAAATCAGCACAAGCTCAGGAGCCTGGGCGCTCTGTGGCACATAAATATGCCTTCAAGCTGCAGGAAAGCGACCTGTCCGCGTGAGTGCAAAGTCGCTGTGGCCGGGGTTGCCACATGTCCCTGAATGCTCCACAAAGCAAGTCCACAGGAGTATTATTTATAAGGGCGAAAGTGAAGCGATACTTAGAGGTGGAAGGGAGGCCTTGTGAAATATGTCATGCATAATGACCACACAAGACTGTGTGTTTGGACATTGGACAGGCTGGAGAAGAAGCTCATTTGGTAGACTGCTTGTGTAGTGTGTACAAAGCCTTGGTTACAAAGCTGTGTAAATTCTCTCTCTGTGTCACACGCATGTCATCGCAGCACTTGGGAGGTGGAGAAATCAAACTAACTTTCTTTCTTTCTTTCTTTCTTTCTTTCTTTCTTTCTTTCTTTCTTCCTCCTCCTCCTCCTCCTTCTCCTTCTTTTTTTGAGACAGGATTCCTCTGTGTAGCCCTAGCTATCTTGGAACTCACTTTGTAGACCAGGCTGTCCTTAAACTCAGAGACCTACCTGCCTCTGCCCCCTGAGTGCTAGAATTAAAGACGCGGTGATACCAAAAACTTAAGATCTTGCTTAGAGCCTGGGATACATGATATCCTGTCAACACCACCCCCTAAAAAACTGTCAAGAAAAAAAAAACTCCCATGACCCCCACAAAAGAATACAGAAAAGAACTCTCACAAATGATGTGGAAAAGATTATATAACATGTAAACTTTTATTTTAATGTAATGTAAAAAAACCCCCACTCCAATCCCATAATACACATGTAGAGTAGAGACCAGAAGCCTAGGCTCACTGTGGTGTAGCCTGCTTGTTCTATCAGCACTGGGGAGCTGGAGGCAGGGAGACCAGAAGTCCAAAGTCTTACTGGGCTACATAGGGAGTTTGAGGTCAGCCTAGGCTACGTGAGGCCCTGTCTCAAAACCTCCTTCAAAAGCTGGAGGGCTGTTATCAAAATACCATCAGTGCTCTTGCTGAGGGAGCAAGCACAGTAATGTATGCTTCCTTTTTCACCCTTTTCTGCACTTCGTGGGGTTTCTTATAGCACTTATATATGTGCCATGTTGTGCTGTGTGCTTGGAGGCCATAGGACAGATTTCAGGAAACTGTCCTCCTTCACTGTGGGTTCTGGTAATCTAACCCAGGTTGCCAGGCTCTCAAGGCAATCCCCTTAACACATTGTACCATCTTTCTGGCCCTACCACTCACTTATTTGTTTTATGTATTTATCTATGCACTGTGCAAATGCATGTGTGCACATGTAGATATCAGGGGACAACTCGTAGACTAGAAGCTGCTTCTCTCCATCCTTGGTTTCTGGGGACTGAGCTCAGCTTATCAGGCTTGGGGGCAAGCGCCTTTACCCGCTGAAACATCTCGTTGGCTCTGGCTATGATTTTTGTAAACAGAGAAATGTAGACACTGGAATGAAGTATTTGGTAGAGTAACACCCTGTCTGATGCGGTTTTGACTGCCCCCAGCCATTCACTGCAAGGTGTGCATCTGTGTGCACATGTTTAAAGGCACACACCAGTGTGTATGAGCACATCCAGTCTCATGGCTGCCTGCGTCTAAGCCCACGATGGCACCACAATCTCATGGTCTCACATGTCTCTGCGTGTGAGCATGTCCTCTTCTCTAGCACCCTACCAGAACTCCTCTTGTACATGAGTGCTAACACGGTCACTTGGCGTGTGGACTATACTGTGCAGAATGATAGTACTATCCATGGTGGCTTTCCCTGGGGACCTCACTGAGCTCAGCACATCTACCTCCCCTCACTCCCCAGTCTCCCCATGTACTTAGTGAAGTTCTCATTACTCTACGTAGACCTTGTGTGATATACCCATGTGGAAGTTTCCCCCGAAAGAGGGGGTTCTCATAGCTCAGGACACAAAGAGGCTGGAATAACAGTCTCTGCGATATTTGGGATCATGAATGCCCCGTGTGGTACTATTGGAAGACTGTAGAACTTTTAAGAGGTGGGACCTAGTTGGAGGAAGTTAAGTCATTGGGAGCATGTTTTTACTGTCTCTCATCTTTGAGACAGGTCTTGCTATTTAGGCTGGAATGAAGGTCTCTGCTTTGCCTCCCAGTCATGTGCACCTGTGGTAGTTTGAATGTAATTGGCTCCCATAATCTCAAAGGGAGGGGCACTATTAAGAGGTGTGGCTTTGTTGGAGTGGGTATGGCCTTGTTGGAGGAAGCCTGTCACTGTAGGGGAGGGCTTTGAGGTTTCCTGCGCTCAGGATAAAGCCCAGGCCCTAGTCAGAGATGTTCTCACTCCTATACTGTCCCCCCCTTGCCCAGCTCCGCAGTGTGTGTCATCTGCAGTAGGGCCCCAGCAGTGCCTCCAAACCTGGAGGATCCTGATGAAAGGCCACGTATACCCAGAGTCCACAGGCCAGCCAGTCCCTGAGAGTGCCTGGGGTCAGAAGAGCAAAGCTGCGAGCCCCCCCCCCCCCATCTGCTTGGCTGTGACCCACAGGATTCAAGAGGGGCTCCAAAGCTGTGACAATATTGCAGCTTCTTCAGTAGATGCCTGGCCCGAGATTTGGGATAGGTGTACACATCATGGTGTGTGTGTGTGTGTGTGTGTGTGTGTGGTGTCAAAAAGCAACTTGCAACTTGCAAAAGTAGGTTATCTTCTAATGTGTGGGTCCCAGGGCTTAGACTCAGGTCTTTGAGTTCCTAGTGAGACATCTTGTCCAGCGCCCATTCTGAACTATGATCCACAGGGAAGTATAGACAGAGAAAGCTCCATGGTTTGAACTGAAAGCTGACGGATGTGTTGTCCCTAAAAGATCTGCTCCCTGTCCCCCTTGCTACTTACCGGCTGGCCGGACCCAGGGCTGGAACAGAAGATGGTGTACTTGCGGATCACCCCATTGGGCTTGGTTGGGGGCAGCCAGGACACGACCACACTGCTAGCTGATGAAGGGACAGCTTTGATGCCAGCAGGGGGACCTGGAACTGAGCAGGGAGAAGACCTGGTTAGCCTAGAGAAGACAGAGCTCAGACTTGGGAAACAGCGATGGAGGGGGAGAGTGGGTGAATCTGGGAGAGCTCGTTAGAGGGGGGCCCAGAGCTGTGGGCTAGAGCAGGAAGGCCCAGCATGGCTTACTGGCAGGAGGGCAGGGTGAGTATTTGACCAGGCAAAACATAGGCAGACCAGGTAGAAATGGAACACAGGATGCATACATCTGTTCCCTTTGCCCTTAAGCCTTGTACCCGGGTGTCCTTACTAATGCCATGCCTGTGCTTAGGACTCCACCCCACGGACACTGGTTACCTTGCTCTTTCAGACCTGTGAGTTCCTTGAGGTTGAGCCCACAAAGTGCTTTTTGCTGTGGGCCCAGTGTTGTCGTGTGCACTAGTGAGGCCCTTTCTGTTTTCCGGGGAGTCTACCTGGCAAGTGAACTCAGAAATTCACTCAAGAGGCTCATATAGACTCGTTGCTGCTTCTCCAGAGTAACAGGAAGCCTGGGAGAATGGTAGCTTTTTGTCTCAGTCACACTTCCCATCTCTCTCTCCCCACCCTATCTACTCTTCTTTTCCCACCCCCGCCCGCCATGTTTATTACTTTAGGGGCAGCAATTGCATCCTATCCTATTCAATTCTTTTTTTTTTTTTTTGAGACAGGGTTTCTTTGTGTAACAGCTCTGGATGTTCTGGAACTTGCTTTGTAGACCAGGCTGGCCTCCAGCTCACAGAGATCCACCTGCCCCTGTCTCCTGAGTGCTGGGATTACAGGCACGCACCACCACTGCCCGGCCCTGTTCAATTCTTACCGTTCTTCCCTTAGCCTCATTGACCCTATCCATGTGGAGATAAGAATCCCACTAAAGAGTTATGGTGAGAATTACTGTTCAGTAAAATAAAGCACCCAGGACAGTGGTAGTGCATGGGAAACGCTCAAGAGATGGCAGGAGTCACTATTTTTGTCTTTTCTCTGCCAGCGAGTCGGGGTGATTTCTTCTCCTTAGGAAGTGGTCAATGATTTGGGACCAACTAAAGTGATGCTCTTCAGGGGCAGCATCCATCAATCTTGGCTTCACCCTCCTGGCCTGCTGTATCTTGAGTTGCAAGGGCATGTGGATATCTCTGGGGTAAGTGAGGTTGTCTTTGCACATTTTCTGCCTGTTACCAAGAGAGGTGTGTTAAATTCACAATTGTGCATTTTTCTATCTTTCCTTATGTCTGCCTATCCATTTATCATTTATTTCTATTTATTATCTGTCTGTTTCTTTGTTACCTATCCTACTATCATTTATGTATGTGTGCATGCATGCGTGTATGTATATATCTACCTGTCATCTGTCCATCTACAATCTATCTCTTCTTATTTATCTATGATATCTATTTATCCATCTGTCTGTTCATCCATCCATCCATCCATCTATCCACCTATCTATGAAATCAATCAATCTATCAATCTATCTATCTATCTATCTATCTATCTATCTATCTATCTATCTATCTATGTATTTATCTACCAGCTATTTATCATCTATCTATCTATCTATCTATCTATCTATCTATCTATCTATCTATCTATCATCTACCTATCTATCTGTTTTTTTTTTTGAGACAAGATCTCACTAGCTGGCCTTGAATTCATGATTCTCCTGCCTTGGTCTTCCAGGTGCTAGGACTTCAGATGTGTGCCATCGCATTTGGCTTGTTTGAATGTGCTTTGAAGTTATATTAGGCCATACAAACTCAGAGTTTCCTCTGCCTAACAGAGAGAGTCTTGTAGCCATGTCTCCTTCTTTTATCTCCTAGGTCTGATATTAAAATTCCAGTTTTGGACATGTGGCGTGTTATACTTTTTGTTTTCCTATCCTTTTATTTTGAACTTTTCTACGCATTTTTATCTTGTGTGCGTGCACATGCAGATATGCCGTGGTTCACGTGGAGAGGTCAGGTGTCCTCCTCACCTTGCACCTTGTCTCCTGTCTTTCACCACTGCACATGTCAGGAGAGCAGGCCCACCAACTTCCGGCTTCTCCTGCGTCTGTTTCCCATCTCACTACAGGAGCTCTGGGACTGTGGCTGAACTGTCTCAGATGGGTTGTGTGGATTCAAACTTAGCCTGCAGTCCTGCTTGGCAAGCATTTTAGTCAGCAAGCCATCTTTCCATCCCCTTTTATACATCCTTACACTTTCGATTCCTTCTGCACAGTATGAATTTAGGTTTCGTTACTACTAGCCCGTCTGACAGGCTTTATCTTCTAATTGGAGGGCTTACTCAGTGTATCTTTAAGGCAACAGCTGGTAGATTTGTGTTTAAACTTACCCTCATATAAATACTTTCTGCTTGTTTCCCTTCCTATGTTTTGCTTTTCTTTGCTTTTTTGACTTCTTTTGAATTAAGTGTTCTGAAAATTACACTGCTTGGGTTGGAGAGATGGCTCGGTGGTTTAGAGCACTTACTGCTCTTGTGGAGGACTAGGGGCACGTGGTGTCTCACAACCATTCATAACTCCAGCTCTAGATGATCCAATGCCCTTTGCAGACCTCTGGAGGCCCCAGAAATGCACATGGTGCACATATATACAGACAGGCAAAATATTCATGTACATAAAATAAAATAAATTTTAAAATGAAAATTGTATTTCCTACTAATTTGATAATAAAATAGCATTGCATTGTTTTCAGTGGTTATTAAAACAGATTCCAATGTGATTTTTTTTTTTTTTTAGATAGGGTCTCACTTCTTTAACTCAGACTGGTCTCAAACTTAAGTTTCTCCACCCTCAGGCTCCCAAGTGGTTTCCAGGGTTTCCAGACATGTGATTACAGATATGGGGCACCACATGTGACCATAAGTGAGTCTTAGCTATCAAAGTTCAGTATGAACTGGCACTTTTCTTCTCAGACAATGCAAAGACATCACAGAGTTCACAGACCCCTCCCACTTTGTCCGTCACTGCTGGGTATCTCAGTTCTGTACATGCATCATCACTGTGATGTTTTATACAGTCAGTATTCATTTAGATTGACCCATATGTTCATCACTTAATTGCTTTGTTTTCCTCACTGCATCACTGAGCTTCCATCTGGGATCCTTTCCCTTCTAGGCAAACAACAAGACCTTTGACTGTTTCTCTAGGGCAGGTACATTGGTAATAAATTCTTTCAGCCACTGCTTGAATGAAGACTTTTTTTTAACATTTTGTTATTTTTTCAGATTTCTTTCTTTTATTTTATATGTACGAGAGTTTGGCATGCCTGTGTATGTGTACCGCAAGCATGTCTGTAGACTGTGGAAGTCAGAAGAGGGCATGGGATCCTCTGGAACTGGAGTTAGAGATGTTGTGAGCCACGATGTGGGTTTGAGACCCAAACCCAGGTCCTCTGCTAGAGCAAAAGTCCTCCTAACTGTTGAACCCTGTCTCCAGTCATCTGAGTGCACATGTCTTCATTTTATTTTAATCTTGAGGCATAGTCTATGCGGATCATCACGGGTCATAGCGATTTCCTTACATATAACCAATCCCTTTTTGAAAACTTGTTTTCGGCTTCCACCATTTCTGACAAGTTGACTGAAAACCTTATCATTGCTTCTTTTCAGATTTTATTCCTTCTAGCATCTTCTAAGATTCATTCACTCACTCTCTGTCTCCCTCCTTACTCTTTTCCCCTGCTTTGCTATACTGTTTTAGATGTGTAAATTTCCTTTATGTTGCCATCTACAGAGTTAGAACATCTTCACTTTTTGGGGAGGATTTTACAAGACAGGGTTTCTCTGTAGCTTTGGAGTCTGTTCTGGAACTAGTTAGTGTAGACCAGGCTGGCCTCGAACTCACAGAAATTGGCCTGCCTCTGCCTCCCAAGTGGTGGGATTACAGGCATGCGCCACCACTGCCCAGCTGAATGTCTTGATTTTTGTGGCTTGATAGTACTTATCATCTTTAAGACATTTTCAGAATATTACCTTCTGCTTAGTTCTCTTTCTCCTTTTCTCTGGGATGAATTCCATGTTTCTATATCCTTGCTACCCAGAATAGCCCATCAACCAGCATGGGCATCAGGAGCGTTTTAGACCCTGGGAAATCTCAGGTTCTACCTTCGACCTATTGAATCAGGGTCTGGATTTTAACATGACTCCTAATTGATATATATGCATATTAAAGCTTAAAGATAATTCATTAGACATACTTTTTCTATGCATCTTTCTTGTTCATTTTTACTTTTTAGTGAAGTGGTTCTCAACCTTCCTAGTGCTGTGACCCTTTAATTGTAATTTTGCTGTAATTGTGTAGTTATGAGTTAAATTGTAATGTAAATATCTGTTTTTTGATGGACTTTGGGGTTGTGGTCTCTCTCTGTTTCATCTGGTTGTTTTCTTTTGCCTTATCTTCCAATTCAAAGTTTATCTCTTTAGCTCTGTCTATTGTACTTTTAAACTCAGTAGTTGAGTTCTTTTTTTTGAGACAGAATTTTTCAGTGTAACAGCCCTGGATGTCCTGGAACTCACTTTGTAGATCAGAATGACCTCAAACTCACAGCGACCTGCCTGCCTTGCCTCCCACGTGCTGGGATTAAAGGCATAAACTACCATTTTCTAGTTAGTGACTGAGTTCTTAATTTTGGCATTAGTTTAATTTTTTTCCCATTCGATAGTTTCATTCTAATTTTCAGTCTTTCCAAGCGTAATTATCATAGAGTCCATGTTTGGTCATTTCAATTGCGGAAATTATATATTTCCTTTGTATACTTTCCTTGATGGCTTTTGTTTATTTGCTGATTCTCTCCCATTAATTTTTATTGTATACCAGACACAATGCTTGCTAAACTGTACCAGTAATGTGAAAACTCAGGTGATAACCATCTCCCCAAAGAGAAGATACATCCTGGACACTAGCAACTTGGAGTAACTTCAATCCAGACTATAGGCCTGAGAGGAGAATACAAGGTTGAGCTGTGTGCACTTGGCTCATGCTTACTCCTGGACTTCAAGGGCTGTTTGTCTTTCAAGGCTTTGATTGAAGGAGAATGGAGTTCACCACACAGATTAAAACTTCGCAGTAGGCTCTGGCCTCTGATTTGTGTTCCTTCAGCGCTATTCAGTGTCTCGCTCACTGTCTCAAGATTCAGAAACCGTCCTTTTGGGAAAGGGCTGCTTCACATCAGGCTCCTTCCTGAGTCCTGATTTTCCCTGGGGTCCTGGCCCAGCAATTCACTCTCCTGTTGGCCGTATGATAACCTCTAGGCAGGCATTTTTAAAGGAAATCACTAAGTTCCTAGTTACCTTCAGCAGGGAAGGTAGGGGTGAGTCTCCTGGCCCATGGCTCCTCTCAACTCACCTCCTCCCCTTCATCAGCTGTGGGCCCAGCTTGGCATAGGCTTCTTGCACTGTCTTTCCTCACTGCACCCAACAAGGTTTATCTTTCCAGAATGGCTCTAGTCCTGCTCCTCCCTCAGCTAGAGGCCTTTAAAAATGGTCTAGTATGCAGCTTGGCTTCGCTTTGGTTTCCACAGGGAAGGTGAAGCATGGACAAAAGTCTTTGAAAAGACAGACCAACCAAGACAACCTGAAACCAAGCCCAGACTGAGTAAGTCTGCCCTGGGTAAGTGTATGCGACTTCTGTGTTTACGTTTTTATCTTTTTTCTTTGTAAAAACTGCTTTGTTTATTCACTTTTTGTTTTATGTGTATGAATGTTTTACTTCTGTGTGTGTACGTACACCGTGTGTGTGCAGTGCCTGCAGAGATCGGAAGAGATCATCGGATCTCCTGGAACTGGAATAACAGTTTTGAGCTGCCACGTGGGTGCTGGGAACTGAATCTGGGTCCTCTCTAAGAGCAGCAAGTGCTTTTAACTGCTCAGCCATCACTCTAGCCCCTTATTTCTCTTGTGTGTGTGCATGTTCATGTGTGCTAGTGTGTGTGTGTGTGTGTGTGTGTGTGTGTGTGTGTGTGCGTGAGTGTGTGTGTGTGTGAATGAGGAGGCCAGAGGGCAAGCTTGGGGGTGATCCTTAGGAAACATCTACCTTGGTTTTTGAGCTAGGGTCTCTTACTGGGACCCAGAGCTTGCCAATTAGGCTGAATTAGCTGGTTAATGAGGCCCAGGGATCTGTCTGTCCTGCAGCTCTGACTTACAGGAACAAGATACCACACCTGACTTTTTTTCTTTTCTTCCTTCTTTCCTTCCTTCCTTCCTTCCTTCCTTCCTTCCTTTATTCCTTCCTTCCTTCCTTCCTTCCTTCCTTCCTTCCTTCTTTTCTTTTCTTTTTTTTCGAGACAGAGTTTCTCTGTGGGATAGTCCTGACTGTTCTGGAACTCACTCTGTAGACCAGGCTGGTCTTGAACTCACAGAGATCCACCTGCTTCTACCTCCTGAGTGCTGGGATTAAGGGTGTGTGCCACCACCACTTGACCACACCTGGCTTTCTTTGTGGGTTAAGGGGATCAAGCTTGAGTCTTTATGTTGTATAACAAGCAGTTTTCAAAACGAGCTATCTCCCCAGCCCCTTATTTTTTTTCTGTTTCTTTTGGTTGCCTCTAAAGGATTTAATTTCTTTTCCTTAGGAAAAATGTAAAATCCTGAGGATGGTGAGCAGGTGAGGCCTTAATGCCTTCGGATTAAGATGCTTGGCCACGGTCCCACAGAGGGAGGGGCTGTACTTGAAACATGGACCTATCTGCTTTCCCTGTTAAACGAGTACAAACTGGAATAACATCTCCCTGCCCATGGCAGAGCCTGGCTGGTGGACTAGTGTGGCAGTGACACGGCCAGCCGAAGTGGTTGGCACCCTGTCCTGCCTCCTACAGACAGACCTGTCTTTTGATCAGGTTCCCACGCCCCTCCACACTTTAGAAAGAGTTGACTCTGTCACCTACATGAGAGGATATATTAAGTTTTGGGAAGATGTTTGGCCATGAAAATTCCCTTTTGATATCTGGTTTAGTAAGAGGAATGTGGCCCTGTTCCGGCCAATAGGAAGTGAGGATAAATCTGATAAGCGGGTTTCTAGGAAAAGTTTCCTTTGTGCCAAGAGAGGCATGGTGACTTGAAGTGACTTCCTCCGCCTGGTCTGGTGAGAAGCAGGAAGCGGTGGCTATCTTGAAATCTTGGCTGTGGTGGTGCAGGGGGAGGGATTCTGCTATGCTGAAGATGGCAGAGGGGAGCTACTGATCAAACCAACCTTGAGTACGTCACTCAGGGCTCCCCGGTCCATGTGACGATAACTATGCTTACTGCTTTTGAATCTTTTGGTTAGGCTTTCTATTGTACAAACAGTTTCCTAACAGCCCTAGGTGAAGGGTAGTCTGGATTTGTCTTCCATTTTCTGAGTGGCACTCACAGAATAGCTTTGGGACTCTCGGCCTCAGAGTTCTCCTCTGTAAAATGGAAAGAAGGCTAGGAAGAGGACAGTTCATGTATGACAACATGACACATACATGTCAAGTCACCACTGCTGTTTGGGACGAGACTCCATCTGATGTTATGTCCTTTCTGGCCTTGGGCTTCCCTTTGGGGACACCGAGTCTCTCCCCTGTTATGTCATTGACAGCATCTTCGTAGCCACAAAGCAACTATCATTGTTATCACCCAGGGCTTCTTCTACAAATGGTTCTCTAGTTATTTTGCTTTTTTTAGTTTGATGAGACACCATTGTTTCCACTTGAGGAGGCAGCAGAAGCCAGAGTGACTTGTCAGATGACCATAGGACTACGGAAGTTCTTCTGTGGAACTGGCCAAGACTCTCCATACCACACAGCTGTCTCCTAAAGGTGGGGACTGTGCTCCCTGACTCCCACCCTAAGCCTCGATTCTGTTGTGCATGTTCCTGTGTGTCTCTGAAGGTGACTTTGGGTACACAGCTGAAGGCTCCTGCAAGGGCAGGATGATGCCTGTGGCCCCTGAGGCCTCACTTTGGTTAAATACATGGAGATACTCATGGGTGTGGCCTTGACTAAAGGAGGAGTCAGGAAGCTTAGGGACCTCTGTGACACATTTCCAAAGACCAGGAATATACCTGGCATGGTCCCAGGCTTTAAGATGGGGCCAGGCTGGGCACCAGTTCAGTTAATCCTCTACCCAAGAGCAGGTAGTTCTGCCCCGAGCTGTCTCAGGAAATCAAGGCAGGGAAGTGTGACAGGAAGGTTGGTAAATGCTGCATTGCTTAGAGCTCTTGAGGTGGCAGCTGGTGGCAAGGCTGAAGGGAGAGGAGTAGATCAAGCCAGGTGGGAGCTCGTTCAGCCCCTGTACTGGGAGTGTATGAAATTCCTCCCCATCGTTCACAACTCTGACCCTTCCAGAACCTCTGTCAAATATCTGGGTAGGCCCTAGATCCCAGGTCTCCTTATTCTTCGAAGAAACACAGACTGAGTAGGAAGGAAGCCAGGATACCAATGATGGCTACTGCTTACATGTTCCTGCTGCCTTCCAGACACTTTACATGCCTACTGCGTTCCAGACACTTTACATGCCTACTGTGTCCCAGACAGACACTTCACATGCCTACTGTGTCTTAGACACTTTACATGCCTACTGTGTTCCAGCCATTTACATGCCAACTGTGTCCCAGACAGACACTTTACATGCCTACTGTGTCCCAGACACTTTACATGCCTACTGTGTTCCAAACATTTACATGCCAACTGTGCTCCAGACACTTTACATGCCTACTGCGTTCCAGACATTTTACATGCCTACTGTGGTCCAGACACTTCACTTAAATGCAGCCTTTCTAAAGACAGGGTACCTGGCCCAGGACATTCAGTTAAGAAACAATGCAGGGCCAGTGAGATGTCTAGGTAGATAAAGATACGTGTTGTACAAGCCTGGCAGTCTGAATTTGATCACCAAAACCCATGGTAGGACAGAAACAATTCCACCAAGTTGTCCTCTGACCTCCACACATGTGCCATGGCATGCATGTGTATATGCACATACACATCATATACACACATAGAATAACAACAAAAGTCTAGGGCAGGGTGGGATAAGAAAGGCTGGCCAGGAGTGGGAGCCCAGAGCTGTGTGCCAGGTATGGTCCAGGCCACCTTCTACTTCAGTAGTCTCCCAGATTTGTGCAGTTCTGGGCCCCAGTTGGAAGCTCAACCCTTCTCCCTACCTGTTCCTTACAGGGTCGATTCAGCTTCCAACCTGTGCTTATGTACACTATAGTCTTGAGTTTGGCCTGAATTATGCTCAATGAAGAAGAGTATAGTGACCACAGTTCCAGATGGAGGCCTATCTCAGTTTCCTCCCGGTGAGTTCAAGGCCTGGACCACACTGGGGCTTTGGTGGCATGACCACCAAGTCCTTAGCCCTGGTTGTACAAGGTGACTTTCCTGATTCCCACATCGAGCTCAACATCCATGCCTAGAGGAAACTGAGCTGTGTCTGTCGGGAGAGCAGGTGCCTCAAAAGGATGCCTCGAGGGTGGGACTGGGAGAAGAGTTGTCAGGCTGGTGATTTGGTGCTTCAGAGAGCAGAGTGGTAAGGGAGGAGGGAACGGCTTAGTTGTTCCCACATCCATCCCAGAGCATGTCAACAAGCTCCACAGTCAGAAATGTTTGGTGGATAGCCCCGTCCTCCAAATCACCCTCCAAGGGCTCAAAGGGACAGAAGAAAGAATGATTCCTTCTCTTCCCAGCCCCGGGATAAGGGCTGGAAGCAAACAGCCTGTGTGTGGGGTGCGCTCCTGGGAAGTTGGTTCCTGAGGGCAGAGAGGTAGGTCGTCCCTGGACTCACCATCTTCCTTGGTCTGGATATAGAGCACGCTGCTTCGCACACCATCCCCAGCCTGCGTGTAGGCTAGCACCTGGACGCTGTAGTTGGTGAACTTCTCCATGCCCCGCAGCTCCACTCGCTCCCTTGTGGTGGTGACGTTCTGCATCTCACCCCACTCTGTGGAGACAGGCCTTTAGTCGTGAGACTGACCCTGCCGTGCTCCCTACCCTCCTCCTAGCCTGGGCTCAGACCTCTACTCTGTAGGGGTGAGGACTAGAGGGTCTTCTACAAGGCAGTTGATCCGTCCCTAGGCCATGTCTCTCCTCAAGTGCCAAGTGTGTGCTGGCCTTGAACTCCGGTTGACCTTGTACCAACTTTTGCTCGATGCTCTCTCTTTAAGATATATTCATCTGTATCTCTCCCTGAAGTATGAGCCCTCCTGTTACCCAACTCCCCCCTTCCTTAGCCCACTGGGGACCAATCATTCTGGCTCCACTAAGGAGCTTCTTGTAGATCCTAAAGAAATGTTCAGGGAATGACGGGCATGGTTAATCCCAGCCCTCAGGAGGCTGAGGAAGGAGGATCTCTGGGACTTTGAGCCTAGTCTGGGCTACATTAGCCAGGCTACATAGTAAGATCCTGTCTGAAAATATAGTTTATGTCAAGTGTCCTTGGAGAGGGCCACAGAAGCAAAAAGGAAAATGAGTAGGGAGGGCTTCTGAGCCCCTGCTGAAACTATGTGGAAGACTGGCCCGGACACGGGAGCTGGGGACAGACTTCGTAGAGCGAGAGACTGGAAATCAATTCCCAGGGTCTCACAGGCAACTAGGTGCAGGCAAAAGGCTCAAGGCATTGACCAGGCGGCAGTGCAGAGTATAGGGTCCAGAGGGTGAGAACACCATGCCCAGATGGGATTCAGAGGCCTCCGTATAGGAAGCAGGGCAGACCTATCTGGGGCACATGGAAAGACCTAGGAAGAGGGCGGCTTCACTAACAGCCCTGCGGTCTTTGGAGAGTAGAAGTCAATGTCTTCTCTGAGGGCTGGGTTGGAAAGCTCATTGCCTTGGAAAAAAGAAAGCAAGTTCTGGAAGGAGCCTTACGCTAATACTGTGTAAGGGTCACATTTGTTTGTTTTTTGAGACAGGTTCTCACAATGTAGCTCTGGCTGCCTCTGTCTCCTGAGTGCAGGGATTAAAAGGCAAACACCATCACTGGGAGTCCCAGGATTTCACAAGGTACTTGGGAAATGTTCAGTGGTTGAGCCCTAAGACTGAGGCTTCTAAGCTTCCCTAGGAGACAATGGATCAGGGATGTCTTTCCAGTAGCGTTCAGGTCCAGAGGGAGGAAGCAATAACTTGGAGAGATTGCTGTGAGCCGCATCCCCAGGTCCTCTGGAAGGGAAGATGCAGAAGCCTGGGAGGCAGAATGATTGGAACTAGGCTACAAGCACATCACAGGCCTCTGTGCTCTACTGAGGTGAGGAAAGCTTCTGTGTGCACAGCTGGGGATGCAGGCCACTGGCTCTGCATCCTACAGAGTTCCTGGTAACTAGAAGGCCTTTGTGAACACCACTGGGCACGAGAGCGATGCATTTGTTGGGGTTCCACAGGCCTGTCTGCATCTGAGGCCAAGAAGGTACCCTGAAGGCATCTCTTCCCCTTACCCCTCCCTGTCCTTGCTCTGTGAATTCTGTCCCGCCCCTCACAGTACTTGGGGTGCTGTTCACATTGGACTTACACATCTTACTACCCATCTGGCTCCATCAGTTTGACCAAGGAACAGCTTCCCTAGGCTCGGATAAGGATGCTTCCTCTCTTATCCCTCCAGGCCTAGACGATGACAGCTTCCTGAAGGTACTAATTCCGGCCATCCTCTCTCTTCCCCACCCTGCTAAAAGTACCCCCTCAACACACATGTGTGTGCCACCTGTTCCCTGCCTGATATAGCCATGAAGTCTTAATATCAACATATCAGAATAACAAATGTGTCTCAGTATCCCAATGACTCCTATGCGTGCAATTGTCTAGGTGTGACTGGTACCTACTGCCCCTCACCAGGGAGGTGACTGTGTGCATGACCTTGGCCCTCATCTGGCTCTGGTCCTATGCTAACAAGGACACAGGCAAGTGGACCCTCACTGTCATATCACACTGCTGTAGCCTCCATATGTGTGCAGAGGGGGCTGTGCTTGCTCTTGACATGCGGCTGGAAGCTACTCAGTTCTAACCAAGCCTAGGGCGCATCCCAAGGAATGCAAGCACATTAGCTTGGACCCAGCCATTAACCCCAGAAGACTCACCCCCATCAACATAGAGTGACCAGAAGATGACCCGGTAGCCTTTGAGGACACCGTTGAGGGTGCTTCGTGGGGGCTCCGACCAAGAGATGACAGCCACGTCAGAAGTGATAGACAGGGCTCGGACATTCTCTGGGGGTTGGCTGGGCACTGTAGAGGGTAATGGGAAGCAACAACTAGTCAGTTAGTTAGGGTATGAATGATGATATAACCTATGTGTCTCATACTGGGCCCAAGTTGCCTGATCATGGGAATGTAGAGTCAGACAAGCACAGGGACTATCTGACTCAGAGGTCTGGGAGTTGGACTGCCATTCACATCTTCTCTGATCTCCAGTCTCACCCTACCCCATCTCTTTGGGGCAAGATGGCCCTGCTTCTGTTAGATTCTGGAGAAGGGGATGAACTTGGGCATGGTCCCAGCAACTCCTCAGTAGGCCACGACAGTCAGAGAGTCCACAAGATGAGTGTGGTAGCTTGGGAGACCAATCAAGCTCCAGGGTGGTTGTAACTCAGCATCGAACAGAGGGCTAGAGAGATGGACCTGAACCCAGGCCTGACCTGGGGATTCCTGCATTCTGGGGTTAAGCTGAAGGGAAGGTGAAAAAGAAAGGGGGACCTCAATGGATCCTGGCTTAGGGTCGGAAAGTTCCCATGGAGATCTCTATGACTTCTGGGCCCATTACTCCCTGTTCCATCTCTATGTAGGAGCATGCCCAAACACCTGGGTGTCCTGAAACCACAGCATGAGGCCAACGTGGGTGACCTATGTGTCCTTGACTCTGAGAGCTCCTTCTGCGACTTCTGAGTCCTCTAACTGCACCGTGGGAGCAAAGCACCGGGGTTAACTCTGCTAAGATTTCAGCAGCACTTTGTGAGGGCTTCCTAGGAGCCCAGGACAGAGGGAGAAAGGGAGCCCGCTCTACTGTGAATGGGAGAAAGGAGGCAGAGGCTGGAGGGAAGGTAATTAGATCCCGTTGCCCCACAAGAGGCAACTCTAATTTTTATGAGCATTTAAATGATAATACATCATCCTAACGATCCTCTTTGAGAGTGATTATTGTTTCATATTACTTAGGTGTAAAAATATAAGCACCATGTAATTAGGGACCCAGTGTAATAAACTAATACAGATCGCCCGTTCGAACAAAATGAAGGTAATACAATTATGGAAAAGACACTCTTGCTAAGGCAGGGGCCTTTGAATACCCCAGGAGGAGTGCTAATATTGCCAGAAAACGATCAGGATCTGACAGGCTAACGAGGGCCTTAATTAAGTATGAAAAACTGCGGAGCAAATGCACGTGGAAACTTTCTTTCCTGTCTCCTCCTTTGTTTTGAAAAGGACCCCACAGCCCGTGCCGAGCCCTCCCTGGTGGAAACTCCGAGGGCCCTGTGTGTGGGAGGAAGGCTGTCTTCCCCTGAGGATGAAGGATGGGAATTTAGGGTTGGGCGGGCTGGTCTGGGCTCCGGGTTTGGACAGCTGGTTCAGCAGACCTTCCTGGGGCATGCTGTATCCAGTCTTGCTCCCAAGCACAGGGGAAGCAGGTGGACCAGAAAGAGTACAGCCTCAGGATCAGGCTTGGATGTCCGTCATGGCTGTGGCTGTTATAGTACTAGGTAGGGGGTTAATTGCTGCCAGTTGTGGCTGAGCTTCGTGAGTTCTGACCCAGCTGTGGTTTTCATGGGTACTCCATGGGCCAGCAGCAGCCCAGCCCCCATTGTTATTGTCATCATGGAGTCCCGGCTACTCTCTGAAGGCTTCCAGAGAGTGCTGTGGGAACTCCTGAGCTAGGGCACCACTTGGACCAATACTCCAGCCTGAAAGGTGATAAGCTGTTCCTCAGCCCAGCCAGGCTTGTGGTCAATGTCTTCAGGTGGGGCAGAAACTTGGGGGGGGGCCCAGGGCAGTGTGGCTGTGCTTCTTCAGGCTCTCTGTAACTCTCTGATCTCTGCCAACCCCCCCCCCCCCCGCACTCAGATCTGGGATATATCACATCCCCAAACTCAGCTGTGTCCTAACCCAGTGAGAAGGGATCTGGGGACGGAACCAGGATTTGAAAGCCCCAGACAGCTTCTACCTTCAGCTAAGGTATAGAAAAGTGAGTACAAGATTCTCCAGTGTCCCTGGCCTGACTCTCCCTCTCAGCATGGGCTTGAACTTGCAAAGGGGAAGGGGGAGGAGAGGGCACAGCTAAGCTCAGGGCCTGGCTCGCCAGTGTTGGGCTGCTTGACTCTTGTAGTGCCAGGCAGCAAGGGCATTGCACCCTCCCTTCCGGGAGAAGTAGGCTCAAGACCCAGTTTCCATTCTCAGCCCCTCACTTTCAATTGTGGTGTCAGGAGGAGGCTTTGAAGACTCTTCTGCATCTTCCTAGTCTGCTTTCTCGGGGTGTGTGTATGTGACTGACTGCTTGCCCGCTGCTCTGGAGGCATCGAGGTCCTATCGCCTACCTCATCCCGATACAGGGTCAGGCCCCAGCTGTCTGTCATCTTTCCTGTGTGTGGACAGGATGCACGCTCCTGTTCCCTCCCAGCTCTGGAGAATATGGGCCCCTTCATTTACTATCAGACTGTGGGAGCTTTTCTAGTTACCAGGGTGCTAAGACTTATTGATTGATTGATTGATTGATTGATTGATTGATTTTGAGACAGGGCCTCACTATATATCGCTGGCTGGCCTGGAACTCACTGTGTAGACCAGGATGGCTTTGATTTCATAGCAATTCTCCGGCCTCTGCCTCCTCCGTGTTGGGACTAAAGATGTGTGCCACCTCCAGTAGAGTGTTTTTTAAGAGCCAGGCATTTAGCTGTGAGCATTTCTTAATTCTGTAGTCTCTTCTTATACCCTTGAAACAGATCAGGGACACATTCTAGCCTAGAAATACAAGTGGAACTTGGCTCTTCTTTCTCTGCTTCTCAAAGGAGAAACTGGGCCCAGAATGAGGGGAAAAGCTTGGTCAGGGGCTAGGGGCCCAGAAAGGACGAGAAAGATACAGGGACGGAGAGACATGGATAGACAGATAGACTAAGAGGCAGAGCATCAGCGAGTGAGAGACAGAGGGAAATTGCAGGGGCTGATGCTGTTTTTGTTGAGTGGACTAAGGCCCCCTTAGGAGCAGTGGGCGAGAGGAGATGGGGCGGCAAGTGTGCTGTTTATTTTTTTGGTCAACTTGATACAAACTGGAGTCATCTTGGAAGGGGAAACCTCAGCTAAGAAATTGTTTCCACCAGTTTGACATGTAATCAAGTCTTTGAAGTGTTTTCTTGATTAGTGGTTGATATAGGTAGCCCCAGTCCTCCGTATATAGAACCAGCTCTGGGGTGCTGATCCTGGGCTGCACAAGAAAGCAGGCTGAGTCAGTCATGAAGAGAAAGCCAGGAAGTAGAGTTCCCCTGTGGCCTCTGCTTCAGTTCATGGCCCTGGGATCCTGCCTTGAGTTCCTGTTCTGACTTCCCTCAGTGATGCAGTGTGACCTGGAAGTGTAAGATGAATTAACCCTTTCTCCCTCGAGTTGCTTTTGGCCAGTGTTTTATCCACAGCAGTAGAAAGCAAACAAGAGCACCCATGAAGCTTGTGTTACTCACAGGATCCATGTAGATCCAGGTCCTGGGTCTGCCTGAACCAGAATCTAACCCCATGCTCCTAGCCCTATGTCTGCCCTTACCATCCTCCAAGGTGGTGGCGTTGATCTCACTGGATGAGGGCCCTGTGCCCGCCCGGTTGAAGGCCTGAACAACTACGCCGTACTGAGCAAACTTCTTGAGGTTATCCAGGGTGTAGACCTCACTGTCCCCGGTGGCCTTCATCTCCACGATGCTGTACTGCCCATTGCTGCCAGGGCTGTTCTCCCGGTACCCAATCTGGTATCCCCGGATGACTCCATTCTGCAGCTCCTTCTTGGGTGCCTGTGGGTCAGGGGAAGAGCCGAGGATGAAGACACGGTGATATTCTTAGAAGACTTTGTTCTTAAAGCCAAGGACACACCATCAGTCTGTGCCTAGCCCTTTGAAGGCTCCTGTTTCACTTAGATTGAACCCTGAGGTATTTACCACGGCGTCTGGCCCTCTGTGAGCATGACACTGAGATGCAGGCCCATCTTCTCACATAGCCCTTTATGCTGTTCTTGTCCCCACTCTGGTCTCTCTCCTCCGTCATGTCCTTGAGGAGAGGCCCCCTTCTTTATGAGACAACCCTTAGCTGTTAGTGGCTTGTTCAGGCTTCTGGTCAGAGGCCTGGTTTTTCTTCCCATGGCTTCTGACATTCTATAGCGTTTACTTCTGTGTTTGGATGTCTGACCCAGCAGAATCTAAGGTCACAAAGATGAGATGTATTGACTTTTTTTACTGTTGTATCTCTGGTCTATAACGGTACCTGTCATAGGGTAGGCCCTGATTGCATATTTAGTGTATGTATGCATGTATGTATCACTAAATAGGGACATTACTTGTATGCTTAGGGACCTAGAAGAATTGGAACCTCAGACAAAAGTGATCTGAAGGAGAGAGGTGCAAGCAATGAATTTAAATAAAAGGAATGTCCTGTGATCCCTGTTCACGCACACTGGGATGGTCATTACTGATAAAAAAAATGATGTAGAAAAATCAGAACCCTGTTACAGGAATGTCAAATACAACAGCAGTGCAAGCAATCTGGCTGTTTCTCAAGCAGGCAGACATTGAGTTACCATGTGATCCAGGTGGTTGTGCTATCCTGCTTCGGGGTATTAACCTTGAAGGACTGAAAGCAGGGACTCTGTTTCTTGGATATCTGTGTGCACAGCAGCGTTATTCACAAGAGGTGAGTGGACCAGTGAGATGTGCCATATCCCCACAGTGGAACAGTACACACCCAGGAAAGGTGAAATGCTTGCATAGATGAACTCAGACATTGTGCTGCATGAAACTAGTCAGTCACAAAAGACAGGCACCATAAAATTCCAGTTACAGAGGCTCCTGGACTAGGTGAATTCACAGGAAAAGAAAACAGAAGCTTCGCTGGGTGGTGACAGTGCATACATTTAATCCCAGCACTTGGAAGGCAAAAGTAGGGGGATCTCTGTGAGTTCGAGGCTAGCCTGGTCTACAAGGGCTAGTTCCAGGACAGCTAGAACTGTTACATAGAGAAATTCTGTCTCAAAAAACCAGAAAAAAAAAGAAAGAAAACCAGAAGTTTCTAGGAGCTAGGAGGAGGGTATAAGGAGTTCAGTTGAGGTGATGGACAAGTATTGGAAATGGCTCATGGTGATGGTTACACACCTCTGTGAATGTTCTAATTGGCATGGAACTTTATTTTTTTTCAATTAAAAATTGTGTGGGGTGTGTTTTTTTTATAGGTATGTGTATGTGAGGGTGTGCACATATGAAGAGATCTCAGGTTGACGCCCGGTGTCCTCCTCCATCACTCTCTACCTTATTTTTGGGATAGGATCTCTTACTGGTTGTTCTGGCCCTTGCTGTTTTGACTAAACCCAGGACCCTCTGGTCTCTGTTCCGCAGTACTGGGGTTGCAGATGCATTGGAGCGTCAGGCTTCTATATGACTTTGGAAATCTGAGCCTGGGTCTCTGTGTTAACCCAGCAAGCACTTTACCCAGTGAATTACCTCCTCAGTGTCCCAAACAGCACTCTTAAACATAGCTATAAGGTATAAATTTTATACTAAAAAAAAAAAAAAAACTCTTGAAGATAAAGACGAACCTAAACAAAGAGTGCTTGACTTCCGCCTGGCCCAGATCCTCAAGGAACGGGCTGGGTTGTCCCTGATTCAGTGGCCAAGGGTGAAAGTGTAATGAGGGAGGAGGCCCACAGGCAGCCCATAGATGGTCAGAGGTGCCAAGAGGGTGCTGGTGGGAATGAAGGAGCAATCCCAGAGGGCCAGAAGAACAGAGCAAAGAACATTGTACTCGCATGAGTCCAGACTGGGAAATGTTCTCACCCCAGACTCAAGACTCTGCCACACATAGTCATGCACATATACAGCTGTCTTGAGAGAAGACATTGTAACATGAACACCAGTACACGGCAGGATCTTATATGACCCCTACCCCCATACACAAGTGGCTATGTAATTCATGTCTATAAACGTGTGTAGGTACTATAAACACATGTTCAGACCCTAATCACCATGCCTGCCCATGGTCAGACGCAGTTAGATCCACAAATAGAAGCTGGCTTCTTTAGGGACTGGGCCTGCCCATCTTTAAATTGAGATAGAAAGTCACCTCTGTCATAAAAAACCAGTTAGAACCAGAGTTTTGAAGACGATGAAGTTAATTTAAAAGCCCACCTTCTATTATACTAAAAAATAGTGAGATAAAAAACAATTAAGTTCGTAAAACAGCCCCACTGTTTCTTTTAATTCAATGAATGTTTTAAATGAATTGCATTTTAAGCTCACTGTTAACTCAATAAAATTAAGTTTTTAATTTAATGTAATTGTTTTGAACTCACTAAATAGGTATGTGCGCGTGTGTAATTGACTTGACGTTTTGCTATTGCCTGAATCATCTTCTCACTGCACTTGGGCAGTTCTGCAGAAGTAGCCTGCAAGTGGGTAAATCTCTGCAGCTGGGGCTTGTGCACGCTCTCACACACACTTAGATACTGCCGGAGGCACACACTCATCTTCAAGAGCACAGTTCACTCATTGGTCACTACATACATTCTGCTACAGCATGGACACACAGTCACATCATCGAAAAATGCCACACTGCTTTGCACATCCAGGACCATGTATGCTGCCATGGTCTACCCCAGTACACAACACCTAGCGCTGTCTGCATCGTGTTACACACATGTACACTTGACCCAGGGCTGTCTTCGGCCAGTTATACATTCTGTACATGTAGCCCAGGGCTGTCTATACTACAATAGACACCTATGCACATGACCTAGGGCCATCTATGACATGATACATGCTTGTGCACAAGGCCACAGCCACATATATTGGCAGAAGCCCTGGGCAAACACTCAGGTACCCTGATGTACATGTATATTTCAAAAATTTATACGAATTTTGGCATACCTTCCCTCCTCTCTCTGTCACTCACTTTTTTCTCTTTCCCTCTCTCTTTCTCTTTCATTCCATATCTCCCTCCCTCCCAAACACACACATTCAGGGTTTAAATCAATCTTAACAATATTTCTCTGAAGCATTAAGGAATCAATAGGGCTGATTGCAAATTTATATCCTAAAGCAGGGGTGATCCATCCCACGGAGAGTCTTAAAGTGGACTGACTTATCTTTCAAGCGAATCTTTATTTTTCATTAATCTGTTCTCAGCGTTTAAAAAAAAAATCCCCACGAGAAGTCAGTCCCTAAATTTATTGACTTGCTGGCTCATTCTGAAGTTCTAACTTTCTAATCAATTTTATTTTTCATTATGAGACTTTGGAGAAATAAATTTGATTCTAAATTTTTATCGACCTTTGGGTCAGAGCTTTGTAGCAAACACCTGGGTGTTTTACATGGTTCTCAGTCTCCACCTCTGGGCTCCCTCTGTGTAGTCCCAAGACATGAGTTCAGAACTAAGAAGCTGACAAGATGAGGTGGAACTGGGCTTTACCTTCAGCTTCTGGAGAAAAATCCTGAGCCCAGATCTGAATCTAGAGGACTTTTTCTAGGGGGCATGTCTGCGAGGGAATTCTAAGATCAGGTTGATAGAGATGCGAAGACTTAGCCTAAATGTGAGCGGTCCCATTCATGGATGTGGGGAGACACATGAAGATGCAGACAGTGAGCTGAGGACCAGCCTTCCCCACTGTGTTTGCTGACCGTCGATGTGACCTTCTGTGACTTCCCCCATGATGGACTGAACCCTCACGTTCTGAGTCCAAACCAACTCCTCCATCCTTAGTTGCCGATGTCAGATATTTTACCACAACAAGAAAAGCAGCTGATACAAGGCACCAGATAGGACATCTTCTGCCATTTCTCTGGGGAGGGAAGAGTTTCGGCTGCTGCTGCTGCTGTGTGAGTGTGTGCACACATGTGTGGCCACGGCCATTGTAGGGAAAATGTCTAGGCCTTTCTCACATTCTTCTGTGTTCAAGTCGACCCTCTTGAAGAGCCCAGATAGGGGACTAATATCACTTGGGTTTTCTGTTTAGGAGTTAGAGTGGGAACAGAGCATTAGGAAACTGATTCCCAATGAAGATGAAGCCACTCCAAGGTCCACTGTCAAGACTAGAATGTACCTAGAAGACCAAGGCCAGGTCCAAAGAAGATCTTTGTCCACTAACTGTTCAGTATACTACAGTGGAGAGATGGGTCTGGGAGTCCCATCTGTGTGCCTTGGTCTCTGTCTTACACCTGAGCAACTATAGGCAAATCACCTCAAATCTCGACATCCTTGGTTTCCTCAGCTGGATGTTGATGAAGATACCATTCAGGGTACTTTCTATTTTTTTTGGTCTTTTTTATCATTTTATATTACCATTCATAGGGAGAGGATTAGATAAGTTTGGTAGGAGCAAGCGCTGGGGGCTGGATGCTGCAGAGTTGCAAGAAGGCCTGGAGTCACTGGGTCATCTGCTCATGTGGAGGGACAGAGAACAAGGCCAGAGCTCCTGAGAAGTACCCCGACTCTTGGTTCTGATCATCTCTTGGCTCATCAGTGGAGTATCCTCTAAGCGATCCTTAAGAGGCAGCTTCCTTCGCTGCCCGAGTTCTCAGCCCTGTAGCACTGGCTGAAGTGCACACTGGTCACTGGTCTTTTCCCTCTGAAGCTTCCCTAGGCCTAGAAGGCCAGCTAATGGTTTTCGGTGTTTCTGAAATGAGCCTGGGATGGAGAGATGGCTCCATGTGTAAAGACACTTGCTGCTGAGCTAGATGGTCTGAGCTGTACCCCAAGGACCCTGTGGCAGAAGAGAACAGACTCCTGCTCTCTGCACATGTGTTGGTTGACACCTGAGTGTGCGTGCATTTGTGTGCAGGAGCACACACACACGCACAGATACATAAACACACATGCAGACACATGCACAGATACATAAACACAATGCAGACACACATAGATACATAAACACACATGCAGACACACACAGAGATACATAAACACACATGCACATACACACAGAGACACACAGAGACACACATACATGCATACACACACATACACACACAGATACATAAGCACACAGACACAGAGACACACACACAGACACACACATAGATATATAAACACACACACAGACACACACACACATAGATACATAAACACAGAGACACACAGACACACATACACACACAGACACACACACAGGCACACAGACACACAGACACACAGACACACACACACACACACACACACACACACATCTCTGATTTTACCCTGATGCTTTCGAAGGAGAACTTTGCACAAAGTCAAACCCACTTCCTACTCTTTTATACCACATTGGATTTAAGGATGGACTGGTAAGTGGGCAGAACCACACTGGCACTGTCAAGTTCTTCATCTCATCCCTTGCCAGAGGGCCAGGGTGAAAGGGAGCAAATCTTCAAATACCACTGGATCCAGTGAGAAAATAAGCATGGGTATTATGTGAAGAGAGACTCAGGAGCCTGCTGGATAGAGGAGGGGCAGGCAAGATGGCATCTCGCTTACCTTCCAGGTCACTTGGATGCTCTGTGAAGTCACTGGTTGCAAGGTGACATCCATAGGGGGACCATCAGGAGCTGGGTACACAGAAGAAGCAACACTGAGTCACAGCTGGTAGAGGAAACAATCCTGTGTCCTCATGTCAGCCTGGGGGACTGCTGAGGAGGGAGAAGTAGCTGATCTTCAGAGTAGGACAAGGCAGTTATCCCTTTATGATCATTTGTAACATTGCACACATATGTCTTCAGCATGTTCTTGCATCGTTTTGTTTCACAATAACACATGTAAGAAAATACATCAATAGAAATCATATTTAAACTTTTATTAAAAATCTTGGGATAGGCCAGGTGGTGGTGGCACACATTTTTAATCCCAACACTGCGGAGGCAGAGATGTGAGGATCTCTGTGAGGTTGAGGCCAGCCTGGTCTACAAGAGCTAGTTTCAGAATAACCAGGTACATAGAGAAACCCTATATCAAAAAACCCAACCAAACCAAAAACCAAACCAAAACAAAATCCAGGGCTAGGTGGATAGCCCAGTCAGGGGTTTGAATTGCAACTCTGATGACCGAGTTCCATCCCCAGAACCCACGCAAGAAACTCTAAGTGTAGCCAACCTGGAGGACTTCTGAGTATACACTTGTGACCTCCATTACTAGGCAGGCAGATGCTGGTGGATCCCTGGGGTTTGCTGGCCAGCCAGTTTAGTCAGCTTGGCAGATTTCAGGACTGTCCTCTGACCCTTACATACACCCACGTGCAAGGACATGTGCACCTTCCCCCACCTTCCCACACTGTGATAAAGATCACTGGCCCAGGGAACCCAGACTTCATGCTTTCTTTCCCGCACAGACTGGAGCCCTGGGAAACAGGGCAGGACCACGGACAGCTCCCGAAAGCCAAGCGGCAAACACAAACGACTATAAAACAAAACAACCCTGCCTTCTTGGAAAAACTCTGACCTCTTATGACGCATAAGATGTAGTTCTGTGAATAAACAGTTTTGGTGAAGGCCCTTAATGTCCATGAGTTCAAGACCATGGGCAGTGGGAGCAGAGGACAGGATAGGTACGCACCAGCCTCTTCCGTGCTGATGGTAAGCTCCTTGCTCGGCTCGCTGCGGCCAATCTTGTTGAAGGAGTACATGCGGATGCTGTACACAGATGCTGGGTGTAAGTCCACGATGTTGGCCTGGTTAATGGTTGGGGAAATGTTGCGTGTGGACTGTTTAAAATCCCAGGAATCTGGAAAAGAGACAACCATTTTGAAGCACATCCTTGCATATTACGAGACCTGTCCCTAACCTAGTCATAAGTATCAACCTATCCCAGTTCCAGCTTGGATGCCAGAGGGGTCCAGTTCACAGTGACAGCAGACAGCCTTAATAACTTCACAGGGATTCTAGAGGGTCCATTTGAAAGGGCTCCAGCTTGGGAGAAGCCAGACTTCTTTGTCTTCACAATGTGTGAGCTAAACTACAGACAGGGTCAAACAGGACATGTTCTATTGTCCCCTGAAGTCATTACTTGTTTGCTATCCCTGGGGTCTGATGGACAGTGTCTTTCTTATGGCACCTATTGCAACAACCATGACCTACCTATGGTAACTGTGAGATACCTCATTTACCCTGTATCCCTGTGGGGACGGGGAAGCAAGGACTCTTCCCCTCCCTCCTGCTCTCTGCTTCTATATCTCCCTACCTTGTGCATCTGTGCGATGACCTGAGAGTTCTGTGTGAGGTTGTGGGGTGGGGAGGGGGGCAAGACCAAGTGTGAGAGTGCGTAGCTCAACCCCACCCTCTTTCCTGTACCAGCAACAGAAAAAGGTGTCGGAGTCTTCAGAATGAGGGACCAGCAAAAGGATTAACATGTTCACAATTCAATTCATCCAAGGAGACTGGCAGTCCGTTCCAGGGCTAATGTTTAGCAAAATTGTAGAACATGGAAAATGCCAGATAAATGCAACTCAGGGATCCTGTGCCTGCAGACATTATGCATCTCTAGAGGAGCTTAGCCGTTCATCCGTGCTTGTCGAGTCCCTACTAGGGGACTCTAGAGAAGACGGAGAGGGGCTGCAGCTAGAGTGGTGGCTGAACCAGTACCTTCTCAACCCAGTGGGCTTGACCAGGTGCCCCCTTAACACTTCTGGGAAAAAAAAGGGTAAAGACCAAGGAAGCAAGCTCATAGTAGGGCTTTAAAGGGCTCCCAGGCATGCACAGATACCCCTGCTCACTCTAATCGTCTGTGCTTAGAGATACACTGCGGCGAAGCCACATCTCTAAGGTTTGGCTCCAAAGGCAGGAGAGGACGCTACAATTGTAGGCAGATTTTAAGATGCTATTTTTTTATGCATGTGTGTTTGTGTGCCTGTGTGCACCCACATGAGTTTGCATGCGTATGGAGGCCAGAGGACAGTCTCAGTGTTCCTCAATCACTTTCCACCA
This sequence comes from Myodes glareolus, assembly GCF_982192425.1. Lineage (NCBI taxonomy): Eukaryota > Metazoa > Chordata > Mammalia > Rodentia > Cricetidae > Myodes > Myodes glareolus. The sequence goes on along the minus strand of NC_142029.1, from coordinate 74,444,918 downwards.
CAGTTTTTTGGAGACATGGGTTCTCACTAAACCTAGAACTTTCTATTAGGTTAGACTGGCTGGCTCACAAGCCCCAGAGATCCTCCTGGGTTTTTGTTGTTCTTGCCTCCCTCAATGATGGGTTGCAAGTGCATGCCACTGTGCTTGATATTTGTACGTGGTGTCTGAGGATTGAACTCAGGCCCTCATGTTTGCAAGGCAAGCATGCTACTGAGTGAGCCCTTAAGAAGATACTTGAAGCTTTTATTACATTTAATAAATAAAGAAAAAGGTGAAATGTTTGTGCATATGGAAGTCAGAGGACAACTTGCATGAGGCAGTTTTCTCCACTATGTGGGTTCTAGGGATCAAAAGACCACCAGGCTTGTAGTTAGTGCCTTTACTCACTGAACCAGCTTGCCAACCTCAAATGCATACATACTGACATACATATGTACATATATACACATGCACATATATATACACACATACACAATAAGGCATACATATATACACATGCACATATATATATACACACACAATAAGACATACATATATACACATGCACATATATATACACACACACAATAAGACATACATATATACACATACATACATAGTCTGAATACATCCTAACTCTATCCTTTCAATTCTGGTTAAATGAGATCTTGATGCCTTTAAAACACAGCCCTCAACTGCACAGGCTTAGCATCTGTGAAGGGCATCGGCCCAACTCCCATCTGTAGTTTTGCATTTAATTCATCAGTTGCTGGAGCCAAACCAACAACATGGCAGGCTGTGGATGCTCAGAAACACATTATTTTCTGCTTGTCTTTAAAAACACCCCAGCCACCCAGAGAGTCACTCTGTAGCTGACAGGTGAAGCCAGAATTGCAAATAGCAGCCTGTACCTGCCGCAGACACCTCTTTGATTTGGGATGGAACAGACTGGCCATGCGGAAGCAGGTGCTCATGGCTCTGCATGTGGGGCCCTGGGAGCAAGTGCCAGCTCACAAATCACATCGGGCTTGCCTGTGTTTATGGGAGCGGGGGGATGATCAGAAGTCAGAGCATTCATTTCTGATGAGTGCAGGCAGAGGGAAGAGCCGTGTGGGATGTGTCTGAAAACAGGGTCCACAAAGCGGCCCTGACATCGACCAGGCACCTGTGTGGTGCCAGATACAGCGGCGGATGGCTTAAACGCACATTCCTGACTCCGTGCACCTTCCTCTGTCGGGGCTGTATCTCCAGCATCACCAAGTCCCATCACCCACTTGGCCTGTTGCTTGTCAGTCTACCCTCTGTCCCTTTGTTTCTAAAATACTCTGCCCCTGGTTGTCTAAGAAAGCTCTTGAATTCTGCTTCTCTCTTGGGCCTGTTTTGGTGTCTTTCTGCAACTGCCGCCTCCTTCCTACCACCCCTGAATACTTTCTTCCGGGCTCCATCCATGCTCCTCTCGCACCATCTCCTCTCACACCCGGGCTTCCCAAAGGCCATTCCGGACTTTCCCCTCTGTCTCCTTTGCTATCAAGTCCGATAGCTTTTATGCCCCATGTAGCTCTTGATTATATACGGGCTCTCTCCCCCATATCTCTAACCCAGGTCGTACTATTGCCATCTCTTCTTCGTCTCTCCTAGTCCTTTCTCCAGCCAGCGGTGAGTTTCTTGCCCCCTTTGACCTGTTCTGGACCCCACAGCTGTCATTCATTCTGCAAGTACGGCCGAGCCTCTCTCAAGGGCATTCTCTGTACTCTGGCATTGAGTCTGTTCCTTCTAAAATGTAAATCTGACCCTGCCACCTCCTCTCATGAAACTCTTCAGTCCCTTTCCCTTGCTACTGGGTGAAGAAGAAGTTCACATTAGGACCAAGGCCCCATAATCCTAGCCCATGTCCATCGCTCCCCAGACTCATATAGAGCCCTCATCACAGCCATGCCACAGCATCTCACTTTTGGGGCTCACTGTCCTAGGGGCGTTGCTCAAACAGGTACCCTCTCTCTGAAAACAGAAGTGATGTCTAAAGCTTTGGTTCTCACCCCCACTTTGCAAGTATTGAATTCTCAAAACCCACTGCTGGCTTTTAGATCAGAGTCACCTTTTTGGACTTTTACTTTGGATTTAGAGTACCTCTGTATTTTGTCTCTCCCTCCCCTGCCTTCCTCAGCTGTCAATCACAGGATGGCAAGGGAGGGGCTGTCCCAGACAGCAGTTCCTTTCCTTCTCTTGTCAGCTGTTTGCAGGTAGATTTGACCTTGTGTTCTCACATCGATTTTGATGCTGGTTTAAAACACCTCTCTCCTAATGCAGCCGAATCAGGCCTGGAGGGCTCTCCCGAATACCCAGGCTTGATCTTGGCCACCCCCCGATGCTAAACAGTTGAACATGGGGGCCTATTTTCTTCTGTTCCCTCCTCTGCTCTCTGGGAACATTGCACTGGATTTGGTGAATATTGTCTCTTTTAATATTCCCTTTCATATGTGCCTGCCTTGCTCAGATTAACATATTTCATTAAGGGCTCTCTCTTCCTTTCTTCATCAAAGGGTTTATGATGCAAAATATTCTTCTTAAAGCTAAGGAAGTGGCTGGGGAGATGGCTGTACCTTCTGCTCTGAAGGCTGTTTGCTAAAAGGAGCCTGGGCTTTGGCCGTTTTAGGAGTCACTTCACTGCAGAAGACTTGGGGAGGAAGGAAGAAAGCCTCAAGGGGAACACAAATCTAGTCTGTGTGTCTGATTCCTCTCTTGCATCACAGTTCTGAAGCCCACCCCCTGCATGATACTCCCCAGTGACACGGACACCCCCTGGGTCCCAGCAGCAGCTGGCAGTGTCTCAGTACCAGCCGCACCCCAGTTCCCACAGTGCGACACATTAAACCATGTTGATTTCCACCATGGGGCCAGGACAGCCCCCAAAGCTGGCCGGCCCACCAGGCAGTCTTGTGGGCTTTGAAGGCTGTCCTCAGAGAAGCCCCGCCCTGCTCTGAGCTTGGTGAACAGAGGCAAATGTGGCATCTGCATCTTTCAGGGTGTGCGGTGCCATCTGATAGATTTGTGTGGACGGCGCTATTTATCATTCAGCGTTCATGTATTATTACTCTGCTGCCTGGGGCCGGGAAAAGACAGCGTGAACATGATGGCTTAGAAAGGGCAGGCTTGGTAATTTCCCTTGGAAAATTAGCATGATGAGCAACGTGGCAGCAAACCTGGCCAAGGTGCAGGGCACTGTGAGCAGATGGTCGAGACCCAGCTTGGGTGTGGTCTGGGGCAGGAGGCAGGAGGGAGGGAATGGAAACAAGGCTTTTCTATGTATGTCACCACGCTCCCTTTATCCTCACATCTTCGCTGAGAATGAAGGATTCCTGTCTCTACTTTGCAAAGGGATACCCAAGGGTTAGAGCTCATGAGCTTGCCTAGCATCCAAGAGACCCTGGGTTGTTCAGTCCCCAACACATAAAACAAAACAAAACAAAAGCAAGAAATCTGTCTGCTGTGTGTGGTGGTGCCCACTCATAACCTTAACATTTGGGAGGCCAAGGCAGGAGGATAACAAGTTTGAGGCTAGCCTGAGTTGTACAGAGAGTTCCGGGTCAACCCAACTTCAAGGAAAGAGTTTGTCTCAAATATCACCCTACCTTTTAAGAAAAATGAAGGGAGATGCTCAAAGCTGCTCAAAAATACTTGCTAAATGCCATACAACTCTGCTATTTGGTCACTCCAAGTCTGCAGATTTAGGAATGATTGTCATCTTCCCATTCCACAGCTGCAAAGAGGTGAGATTAAACACAACACAACACACACACATATACACACACACACGTACATGCTCACGCTCATGCACACATGCACATATGCACACAAATGCACATATAAACATGCCCACTTCCTTCTTCCTTTGAGTCATCCTTCTGTTCCCTTGGATACAATTCTCCATTCTTATGCAATACAGTTAACAGTGAATTGCATTTGATTGGATAATGATTCTGGAAGTGTGTGTGTGTGTGTGTGTGTGTGTGTGTGTGTGTGTGTGTATGTACGTGCATGCAGTTTGTGTTCCCACTTCAAGGGCAACATTCTGCTTCCTAATTCATTCTCCTTTTCTACTCCATGACTTTTGCATGATTCTGGGAGCAGAGGAAAAATTGGCACTTGGTCCATGTGACTGACTGACAGACATACATATTTTAGCCTGCAAGTCCCATAGGACTCTAAACCTCCACATAAGGTGTTTGAGCTATAGGGGGAGGGGAGCTTACATTTGTCAAGGGCTCTCTCTAGCCTTATGCCAGCTGCTTCTAGAATTCTCCACAATCTTCCCCCATTAACATTCTTTATTCTGCACCCACTTTAGAGGCAGGGAAGCTGTGCCTTGCTCACACCCTTTGTCTGTCTCAACGACAAGCTGAAGTTCTCATGGACCTATTGCTCTCAAATGCCAGGATGTGCCAGATGGGGGGCCTCTATCCCAGGTCTCTGGATTTCTAAGTGTGCAAAGCCCTGTGGGAAGGGTCCTGTGAAGCTCAGCTCCAGATTTCCATCTCCATCCAATCTACACCTGATGGTTCTCCTGTCCTGGTCTGAGCTATGCAGCTCCCCACCCTGGAAGAGAGACAGATAGGATGGGGTAGGGAGGGAGATGCGGACATGTTTTAAGAACAACGTTTCCTTGGCTGCCTCTCTTCTGTTTCTTCTCTCAGATAGGTGACACAGGAGAGGGGAGGCAAGACCTCCCAGGCACCCATTACCCACCCCAGATGTGAGCCCAGTTGGGGGATAGAGTGGACATCACTGTGTGAGATGACATCACTGTGTGCTTCCGGGGGGCTTGGGCTCAGCTTCAGGCGAGGCCTAGATGTGAGGCGGACATACTCAGACTCCTTGCCCCTCTGTCTCTTTGCTGTCATCACCTGCAGAGCGGCAAGTACCTCTTTGTTCTGGTACTGGATGCCAGGTTTTAGCCGGCATCCATCCCTGGGGTGGGGAGGCTGTGCTGGGAGCTCAGACACAGCGGTTCTATGCAGCGGAAGCTGAGCTTGAAGACTGTCCTCCCTTCCTTGCTCCAATGCACACCTACAGTCACAGTGCAGTGCCCACAATTGGGGTCTGTGAGGCCTGGGCTGTGCCTTGCCTGGCTCTGCCCTCCTCTCTTCTCTGCAGGTCGTGTGTTCTGTCTTAGTCCCCTTCACCTAGCTTAGTGAGTCATCCACAAGGGACCAGGTGGGGGCCTTTTTTGATAACTCTTGACCGAGCTGCAGCCCCTCCTTTGCATTCAGTGTGGTCTCTGGGTGTCTATCTGCAGCTAGACTGGACGTTTTCAAGGGTAGGACTCCTTTGGGTAGCAGCTTGTGTCAGAGATGAGGTGACACACCTTGGGTAGGCAGCAACTCCAGCGCACATCAGAGATGCACACTCCAGTGTCTGCCTTCAGCCCCTTTGTCACCACAGGCCTGTGACAGGTGTTGCAAGGAATTTGGGGGAGAGGACTGACCAATCAGGAGGCAAGGCTAGTCAGCCAAGTTCAGGTATTGTGCCACATGGGGCAGGAAGGATCTAGGTGGTACAATCTGAGAGCTAAGCTAGGATTCAGTAGGTGAGCTGGGATTGGCAGGAGAAGGTCAGAAGAGGGAAGAGAAGGCCTGAGGTCCCCAGACTATTCCTACCTTTTATTTTTAGTGATATAGAGAAACCAGTATAGGTCCTTGGTACCAGATTCTGAAGGCACAAAAAGGGCCAGAGAAGTCTGGTTTTCTTCTCACTCCTGCCCTGGAGCCGTAAGTTTATCCTCTTGCTCCCTCTGCTTCCTCCTCCCCTGCACCATTCCCACTGCTTGGGGTCCATCGTGGGCTTTGCACCTCCTGGGTACCTGGTGTTGACTCTGCCCCACAGTGTCTCACAGTGATGTGGCGGTAGCACAGAGTCTGTGGGCTGCAGAGGAGGGATCTGGGAGCAGTGACTCAGTGACCTAATCTCACTGAACTCCAAACCAAGACCATCCAGGTGACACTGCAGAGCCATGCCACCCCCACAGAGGCAGCCCACAGTCCCGCACTCAGCACCTGTAAATCAGACCTACATTGGAGAACCTTGGCCCAACAGGATGTCTCAGTCTGTTCCCTAGCTTCTTAGGCTAGCCACTCTCCCCTCCTTTGGAAGCCACAGATTTCTGTACATTGTAGAGTGCCAATGAGTCTGCCTTAGGTTGCTGCTGCCCCATCAGAGAGGCACAGACAGGTTGTGTACCACAAGGGGTCACAGTAGGCAAACACTCACCGTCTGTCCTAGCACCTACCTGATTTATTCTTGTATTCAATATCGAAGCCAGTGATGATGCTGTTTCCATCAAATCTCTGAGTCCAGCGCAGGTTCATGCTCCGGGCTTTCACCTCTCGGATCTCCAGCTCTGGGGGGTCAGGGGGTTCTGGGCCATGATGAAAGAGGAGGAAAAGTGAGATAGTAGCAGGCAGCTTAGCTGTGGGCCTCTGGGTCCTAGGGCAGGTGGAAGGGCAGCCAGGCAGGTAGGAGAATGTACCTTGCACAGTGAGCTGGATCAAGCCCCGGTCCTCCCCATATGAGTTGATAGCATGGCAGCTGAAGAACACGGAGTCCCCACGGTCGGCTGGCTTGAGCTGAGACAGGATGAAAATGTTCAGAGGGGGACAATCTAGGGGGTGGCTGGGAGGGAGGTTCAGAGGGCCTCTATCAAGGGTTTAACTTCCCAGAAGGTTTGAGATGAGCATATAGAGGAACTCAGGCAAGGAGGAAGGGTTGTGAAAGAGGCTTGGTAGGGGTGTCCCCAAGGAAAAGAGAGGAGGCTCAGGGAGCCCAGGCAAGAAAGAGGGGTTGAGAAGCCCACATGACGATGGCTGTGGTGGTCAGAAAGGAGACAGGCTGAGGTTCTGAAGTAGAAATTCCTGGGTGGAGAGGAGCAACGTGTGGGAATGGTAGGTACTTTGTGAGGTACAGGGTAGGGCTCTCAGTCACCCCGTTTACCTAATGTAATGGGGTCCCCTGGTCTCGGGACTGAGGACCCACCTTAAGCGTGGAAACCACTTCATCACCATTGTCCTTGGTGGCAATGGCATACCGCATGACTCGATCTGGGTCGATGACAGTGTCCCCCTTCTCCCAGCGGATGATGATGGGCCGCTCGCCCCGCGCAGTGCAGTTCAGCTCCTTGGCGTGACCCTTGATGGCGATGGTGGTGTTGGGGTGGGAAGTGATCATGGCTGGGACTGGGAAAGAGGAGGCAAGGGGCTGTGAATACCCCAAGACCAGCCTTGGGGAGGTGCCTGCGTGACAGAAGCCCTGGTCTCCGCTCTGTTTCAAACCCAAATGCCCCAGCACCATCCACAAATCCTGCCCTGGATGTCCCACCCGCTAGGCTCCGCTCTTCACTGCCCAATTTCAGAGGGTCTCCTCCTAAGGAAGGGCACCCTGCTGCCACGCCTGGCACTTTCCTCCTTCTCTTACACTTCCAGGACCCTTCCTAGAAGCACCAACTTTTCATATGCACAGCATAGCTACAAAAAAAAAACCCAGTTATACTGAAATACAGTTATGCAAATATTAAAAACACTAACAAGCAAACTTTGGATATTGTTTATCACACATCAATATGTTTTGCGCTTATTCTTTATGAGATAAGATCTGGCAGCAGGCCTTATAATTACTGTCTTATATTACCATGCTTTTGTAGCAGTGATGAGCACTAATGCTATTTTGAGAGATCTACAATAAATATGACATGACATGAAAATATCTGTGTATTTCTATGGGTGACAGTCACACACACCGTTACTGCTGCGGTTTGTGGCTTCTGTTCACAGGAAATGACTAAATCTCAGTTAGAGACTAACATAAAAAAATGTGATTTCTCCACATTCAAATCTATTGCCCCGTTGAATCAGCTCTGTAGATGTCGGGGGTCTCACTGGCCCTCAGGTCCAGGATCATACTCTAAGGCCAGGGTCTCTGCTTGTTAGAGTGGCTGAGGTGTGTTTAGCTTGTTCCACAGGAGGTCTGGATAGGGACATTATGGAAGACCTTCCAGCAATGCTATTAGGGCTTACCAGATCCTGCCCCATCTGCTGACCATATGGTTTTACCAAGGCATAACCAAGTTCCTCAATGGTCCTCAGGAGGTTCCCTCCACTTGCCTGGCAAGGAACCTTACCAATACCAGGGCCTCCTCAGGACTTGTGTGTCTTGACCAGAAATAGGGAGGGGAGTTAGCATAATCTCTCTGAAGTCTCAGCTCGTGCCCTCTGTGAAACTCAAACCAACATGTGCTGGGCTCTCAGACCACTGCAAGGCGCTGTGCCAGGCCTTGGGTATACATGCTGCAATACATCCAGTTCTGACCTAGATGGAGGGACTGGGAAGACAGATGTATTTGTGGGCGACAGGAACACAGGAGACATCTGAGGAGTGTTCTAGGGATGTATAGGAGGGCGTGACACACTTGCCACAAACGTTCACTAAAACTTAGCATGTGGAGTCTGCTCACACTGAGTTCTGCTGATCAGAGAGAAGCTCGCCTTTGACTGCCATTGGCTTGTCATGCAATGTTGCATAAAGAGACCCTGGTTTCTCTTGTTTCAGAACTTGGTCCACTAGCACAAAGTCTGTTCTTTCCAGTGGCTCCTCTTAGTCCCCTGCTCCCTCCAGTGTCCTCCTGGATTGCTGTCCATTTCTTGTTTGCATGCATGAGTATTTGTGTGTGTGCGTACACGTGCGTGTGTGTGTGTGTGTGCATGCATGTTTGAGAGTATGTGTGTGAGTGTATGTGAGTACGTGTGTGTGTGGGTATGAGTATATGTATGTGAGTGTGTGTGCATTTATGAGAGCATGGGTGTGAGTGTATGTGAGTACGTGTGTGTGTGGGTATGAGTATATGTATGTGAGTGTGTGTGCATTTATGAGAGCATGGGTGTGAGTGTATGTGAGTACGTGTGTGTGTGGGTATGAGTATATGTATGTGAGTGTGTGTGCATTTATGAGAGCATGGGTGTGAGTGTATGTGAGTACGTGTGTGTGTGGGTATGAGTATATGTATGTGAGTGTGTGTGCATGCATGAGAGTATGTGTGTGAGTGTATGTGAGTATGTGTGTGTGGGCATGAGTGTATGTATGTGAGTGTGTATGCATGCATGAGAGTATATGTGTGAGTGTATGTGAGTACGTGTGCGTGTGCTCACGTGCACGCATGCGTGCCCATGCAGAGGCCAGAGATTGATGTCAGGTGTTGAACTTGGAGCTCATTGATTGGGCCAGCCAGTCCAGCCAGCTAATCCTAGGGACCCTCCTGCCTCCAATGACAGGCATACCACCATGCTCAGTTTTTTAAATGGGTTCTGGGGAATCAAACTCAGGTCCTCTTGCTTGTGCAGCAAGTACTTTACCAACAGAGTTATCTCTCCAGCCGTGGCTTTCCTTCCAGTTTTAATGACTAGCCCAGACACTGATCATTTCAACAAACTCTCCAGACTCATCTGACTTTTATGACCAAAGGAGCCTTTGGAGAAGGGAAGGATGGGCCTGGAGGGATGCAGCCTCAGATACCTAGGGTGAAGGGACGATCTGAACAGATGCAGGAAGGAGGAGGGCAGCATCTGCTCCCTCAGGCTCCCCGAGGTCACACCGCACAGCCAGCTATTTTCACTCGGGCCTCCATGTGCAGGATCTGAGGTGGGGTGGGGGTGGGGCAGCCCTAGCCCCAGGCCCCCTGTACCAATGTCTCAGCACATTCCCTAGTCCCGACTCATCAAATAATGAAGCAGATAAACTTTATAATGCACGACATTACACCAGAATATACAATAAAATGCGAAAGACAAATAACGAGGTGTAAGTTATAATGAAGAAAAAGCCCGCAGTCAGAGACATCCAAGTATGAATTATTGACTAAGGTTTTACACTCTCAAGGATGTGCGCAGGAATATTTTTCCATCAAAGATTTGCATAATTCACTCGTATAAACCTGGGTGGAATATAGAGTGAGATTTTACATCGACAAGTCGAGCCTTGCACTGCAGATGCCTCCAAGTTTTACAGGAGGGTGGGAATGCTGGGGTGGGGGAGACCCAGCTGCTTCTGCAATACCCGCAGGGAATGAGCAAGGCCTGAATCTGAGCCACCGGGTGGGCCTAGGGCCTGAGGTAGTTGGGAAAGAGGCGATCCTGTGTGTGTGTGTGTGTGTGTGTGTGTGTGTGTGTGTGTGTGTGTACAAAAAGGAGGATGAGGGTAGCGTCAGGCTTAGCGCAGGTCAAAGTCTGGGAAGGCAATAGGGAGGAAGAGTCTTTGGGAAAGTCCCCCAACTCTGAGCCACACCGAGAAGCTTGCTTATCTACTCCCTGCCTTCCACACAGGCCTGCAGTACCCTGTGTAAAGTCACTGTCTATCCAGATGCAGCTTCGTGCTAGGACCTGCACCTTGCCAAGTGGAGCATAGATCTGGCAGATTCCACCCACCCTATAGTTGGCACACCTCTGAGCAGCGTACAACCTGTACACCCACTCCAGGGCACTTGGCTTTCCAATCAGGGGTACCCAGAGTCAGACAAGTGGGTAGCCAGAGGCAGCGGGGTCCCCAGAGATCTTTGGCTTCTCAGTTCCGCATAGCAACAATATCAGGGCTGGTTCCCTATATTCTCGTTGGCTAGATGTGTTTATAGTAACAAGTGCCAGGCAAGACACCCCAAGGTTCTCCTTATTGATAGCCCAGGGAAGCCACTGAAGGCAAGGAGGAGGAGAGCTTGAAGGCTTGGGGGCCAGGTGGCCTAGGCTCTAGTCTTGTCATTATGGGCTTCTTAGGCCTTCAACACATTTAAGTTAACTTCTCTGTGTCCCATAGAATGGCAGTGGGGACACAATGAGTGTACATGCACTGGTACAGTACCAGTCCCACCAGGCTCCAAACACCCGCCCCCAGACACATGCTTTAAGGGAAGCATTAGCTCGACCCATGTGGACCAAATTCCTCACTTAAAACGTTTCTGGCAGACGATTTCACAGAATCAGAACGGCCAGATAAAGATCAGCTCCGCTAAGTCTGCGTCCGCCAGCCACAGGCACTGCTGAGTATCTGAAACACGGTGGGGAGAACTGAGAGGCATCACAAATGTAAAAGAGATACCAGGCTTCAGAAAAGTAAAAAGAAGAGAAATGCAAACTATCTCTCTTACATCTTTATATTGAGGCTACGTGTTGATGCGCTGCAGAGATGGAGCGAAAAGAATGGCAGGATCACAGCTCATACAAGGGGAGAAGCTAGGCTGCTAAGGGAAGCGATTTGTCCAAGACCACTCTGCTAGCGGGATTAGTGCACTTGAAAAGAGGCGGACAGCTGAGCACAGTGGGATACACCTATAATCCCAGCTGTTGGGGTGGAGATGCTGAGGCAGGAGGATTGTTTGAGACAGCTTTAGCAATACAACAAGGGCCATAAAGAAGGAGGAGGAGGTGGACAAGAAGGTGGAGGAGGAAGAGGACCTAGAGAAGGAGAGGAGAGGAGAAGAGAGGAGAGAGAGAGAGAGAGAGAGAGAGAGAGAGAGAGAGAGAGAGAATCACAATGCCAAGTTCCTCATGAAATTCTGTCTTGTTCTGAGTTCTCACTAAACAGAGAGCATTGATGGGGTCGGGGTTGGGAGTTGGGGTTGGGGTAGGGCTGAGGTCAACTTGATCCACTGGAAATGGAATTTGCAACCCACAGGAAATGAGGAGACCTCGGAAAGGACAGAAAGGCAGCCCTCCTGCTTGACCCGAGAGAAACTTAGTGGCATGGCTGCCTTGGGAAGAGTGTGATCCCTGCTCTGGCTCTAGGCAGATGGCTATGGTTGTTACAGAGAAGGGTTGGTGAGGCTGGGTTGAGGCACAGCTCTGGGCTCTGGGGCTGTGTTTTGCTCAGAAGAAAGGGGAAGGCAGCCTGGAAAAATAGCTGACTGTTTGGAGAAGGGACTTGAGGCACTGTCTTCTGGCACATAGGAATCTCCAGCCCCTCTTGGGCCCTACAGTCTGTTTGCCAGCCAGCAGCTATAACAGAGAGCCCCACCTCCATTCTCTCCCTCAGGGTCTGTCTAATCCTTTAAGGGTCAGGTGTTCTCCATTGTCCTCCTGCTGCTGATGGGGCTGATGGACAGCCAGGTTTAACAAGTCAACAACCATCTCAAACCCACCATAGAGGGAATGGGGTCAGCAAATGTTGACCCCATTTGCTCTCCTTGCCTGTCTCACACACACACACACACACACACACACACACACACACACACACACGCACACACGCACACACGCACACACGCACACACACACACTTCTGTGGCCCTCCGTGGTGTTAAACTTGCCATGTGACAGCATATTCTGTATGCTTTTCCTAAGTGACCTCCTCAGAGGGACTCTGTGCCTTGTCCCCTGCAGTGAGGCCCAGTGCCCACTGTTTCTTCACTAGCTCCATGGCCTCCTTGGCACCTACAGTGCTCTGGACGCAGTGAGTCATTGCTTCTTTTTCAGTTAGCTCTCCTGATGCCAACCTCAGGAAATGAGTCTCATTGGCCCCATTCTTCAGGCAGGAGCCTGAGGCTTCCAGCAGGGCCTAGTCATCCTCTGAACTGTGCTGGCGGGAGCTGGTCACCTCTTACCATCTGTCTGCCTGCCCTCCTTGCCCATGGTCTCCGGTTTTCAGAAGTGCGATTGAGTTGTCACCAAACATTGTGGCCTCCATGTGCTTGCTGGTACAGCCTCAGTGTATGACCCAGGGGAGCGAGGGAGGGACCCCAGATTTAGGGAACCCAGACAGAAGGCACAGGACAGAGTCCTGGGCAGATATGCTAATGATAGCTGTGGGATCGCCACACTGTTCCCTAAAGGTGGGAGGTGACCCTGAGAGACTCCTGGTGGGCAGCAGGCCCATCCACTTGAAGCTTCCTATCCCTGTTCGGTTAAGTAACACTCGAGTGTCCAACATGGGGCAAACTGCTGTAGAGGGCACAGCAGCAGCTTGGTGGATTCCAGGTCCTTCCCTGATTCCACATCTATCACATGGGGACACTTCTCCTGCAAGGCATCCCACCTGGACAGGCTCTCCTGTGTGCTATCTCCTTGGTCTGATGGGAGGACTCCTGTGCAGAAGTCTCTGTAGGCCCCAGCCTGGCACATATTTATAAAGAGGAACTTCTGTGGTGTTCTGTGACTCCCTTCTCCCCCACCCGCCCCTCAGGCAGCCTTGATGGGCCATGGTGGTCCAGTCACCCCCGGGTAGGCCTGTAGATCTAAATCCTGGGCCTCTTTCTGGTCCCGTGGGGCCTTAATGGCAGGTGCAGTAGTGAGCAGTAGAGATCTAGAGTGGGGAACCCTGATTTCAGAGAGCGGCCATCCCTCCCTGGGATCCAGAGCCCTCCCCGGGGCTGCCAGCCCAGGAGAGAGGAAATGAATTTCAGCAACAGGACAGTTGTCGGAATCCGATGTTACCGGGTCTGTCTGTGAAATTACTCTCAGGCTGGCTCCTGTTGCCCCTGAGGTTCTGCCCAGATCAACTGCTGTTTACATTTTAATTTGATTTTAGAGGCCGATAGATTCTTAAAACACCATGAGACAGTTGCTCCCCACATACTTTGTTTGCCACCAACCTCAGGCTTGTAGGTAGATTCTTTCTTTCTTTCTTTCTTTCTTTCTTTCTTTCTTTCTTTCTTTCTTTCTTTCTTTTTTTTTTAAAGGCAGGGTTTCTCTGTTTTGTAGCTCTGATTGTCTGGAACTTACTGTGTATGTAAGGCTGGTCTCAAATATACAGAGTCCTCGGACTTTGCATTATGGGCTAAAATTTGCTTCGTTTCCCAGCTCCCTGTGCTTCCTCAGGTCTCAATTCCTGAGCCGGTACAGGTCTAGTTCTCCAGTTTGCGGAACACCACGTTATGTTTTGATGAGAGCCTCACTCTTTATTTCAAAGGAGGATAGACCAGGATCTATCACCCCTACCAGGATGGAAACTCAGAGAGTTAAGTGAGCTGTGTGGAGTCACATCATGGGGACCCACGAAGAGGAGATCAAGCCCCCGAGGGTTCACCATGTCCCTTCATGCAGTGTTAACCTAGAAGTCTCCGTCCTGGTTGCATCCACACACACCCCATGGATGAGTTTTAGGATGAGTTCAGAAGAAGGCAGAAAACAGGAGGTGCATGAGGTATGGGGGTAAGTGGGGTGGGGGGTGTGGGGGTGGGCAGAGGCCAGCCCTTATGTGGTGGGGCTGGGGCAGGAGCAGAGACAATGAGGCAGGCTCCCTCCTTGGCAGGCTCCCTCCCTCTCCTCTTTGGTGATGGGAGCTCAGCTGCCATTTCTGACAGTCCTCAAGCCACTGGGGAGGGAACGTTGGCTATGAATACCCAGTGGAGAAGCTCTGCCCTGCGGGGAGAATGGGAAGAAACTGATGACAATGTGATTTGATTGAGGGTTTACTGTGCACCAGGCACTGGGAAGGAAGATACTGAATCCTTACAGAAGGGGAAACTGAGGTTTAGAGGAACCAATAGGCTATGGTCGCCCAGCCAGTAAGTGGAGGTCAGAGTCCGTCTCAGGGCGTTTGGGAACTTGCTGGTCCTGTGACTTTGGGCAGAGGAAGAGGCTGGGGTGAGGGTTGGGGACAGGCAGAACAGGTGCCCGACACTCGTATGCCAGGGCTGTGGTGGAGGTTGACTTGGGGAAAACCAATTAGTCTTGGAATTGGGGAGCAAGGGTGCAAGTCTGCTCTCCCAGACAGGTGTTCTACGGAGGGTCCAGGAAGTTTGCATACCTGTTGACACTTGAGAACTATTATGAAGCTTAATAACTCAACCTAGGGCATGTAGCTCAGCAGTTGAGCCTCACATGTATAAAGCCCTGGATTCAATCCTCAGCACTGTATAGACTGGCAGAGTGGTATAGGAGGCAAGAACATCAGGGCCATCTTATGTTGGCCCTAACTATTTACTTAGTTAAATAGTGAGTCTGAGTTATGCAAGACACTGTTTGAACAACAACCCCCCCCCAAAAAAAAAGCAAAACCAATAAGCCTATCATGGTGCAGACCCAACCCTTAGGGGTTGTGACTTAATGGGTCGGGGTGGGGCCACTCTCAGCTTATTGCTCCGTACATGACCAGAGTGAAGAACCACAGGGCTGGATGCTTGTCTCTTCCCTTGCCTCAGACAGGAAGTCCCTAAAGCCACCAAAATTGGAAGCGTGACCACAAAGTCAGTGCTCTCTGCCACCAAGGGAGGACCTTGGTTTTGCAGTATTTCTGAGCATGTAACTACAGTCTCTGCAGATTTCTCCCAGGTCCTTCTGTGGAAAAGGACGGCTTGGGGAGATGAAATGAGCTCCAAGAAGTCCTCCTCTCTGTCCCCAGGTAGACTCAGCTCTCAGAGACAGTGGGTGCCCTGGAGCAGAGCTCAGAGCTCTGTACGCCCACCCTGTCAGGGAAGAAAGTGTTCCTCTCTCTCTGGGACTCTCGGAGCTTTTTGTTTTCCAAAGGATTACAAGCAGCTTGAGAGGTGAGGGAGACTCCTTCCCCTCAAACCTAGTCTTTTCTCCTCCCTCCCTACAAAGCCGGTGTCCCCTCCGTGTTAACAAGCTCCCTGACAAGAACAGGACCTGCTTGGCAGTCTGAGATAAGCCACCACAAAGGGGCATCGTTGGCACGTCGGGAGGTGGGAACAGTTTCCACTCCGCCACTCAGCTCAGCCTCAGCCTCAGTGGCAGCCCAGCTCAGCAAGCTTCCCCTGGGACAGCTTGGGAGGGGGGTGGTGGTGGTGCCTTCTGCTGCCTGCTTTGTTTCCAGTTCTTAAAGAGCCAGGCCATGGCGTTGTTAATTTGATTGCACCCGCTCCGGCTTCTTGTCGCCCCTGATTAGGCAAGCTCCACCTGAAGTGTGAGATTAGTTCAAATTGTGTGGCAGCAACCAGCCCGGCCTTGGTGAACAGGCAGGAAGGACCCTGGGGAGCTTGCAGGCACCCTGAGACTCCAGCTATCCACGGCCTAAGGATGCAGGCATTAGGACTCTCGTGGGAAGAGTGTGTACACAAGCAAAAAGGGTGCTGAACTCTGGGTCCTTGAGAAGGGTGGGACCTTGTGGCCTCAAACTGCAGGCCTGTCTCTGATGCATGGAGGGTGCAGCTGCTGCCCTCAGTCCCACTAGGCCTTCTTCTGTCCAGCTATAAAATGGGGCAATCACTTCTCCTGGCCGTAGGCCAAGGTGTGCAAGAGCAGAAGTAGGGTGGGGGATGGCAGGGCCCATTTTCCCCACTGAGAGTGCTGGAAAAGAGGTAGTAATAATAATAGCTAACATTTATTGAATGCTTATTGTGTGCATGCACCGTGGTTAATGCTTTCCACGAATTAGCTCATTAAACCCTTCCCCCCACAGCCCTAGGAGGCTTGAGGGGGGTGGCAGTTGGCGGTTAAAGACGGCTTAGAATTGGCAGAATCCTTTTAGAAAACATGAACGCTTTTCTTTGGCTACCAAGAGAAAGAGTTCTGGGTCAGTGCTGAGAATACCCCAGAGTTGGAGTTTCAAGCTTTTTCTGGAAAGGGCCAAGTGGTTAGCGGTTGTGGGTCACTGCAGTGCCAAAGAGGCCACAGACAGCGCATAGGGAATGAATAAGGAGTATGGCCTGGTACAGCAGATGCTGGCCAGGTTGGACCCTAGCCAGATTTGAGGCCTAGCTTGCTGACCCCTGCTGTGGAGGCATGAACTTGGGGCCCTTGACTATGAGGGTGGGTTGGCTAAGAGATGCTCATACTCAGCTCAAGACGGTTGACTGTGGAGTTCCAAGAGAGTTCCTGAAATCCACTAGCCCTCAAAGTATGAGATGGTCATACTGGAGCTGGCGCTAGGAAAGGACACACAGAGAAGATGACAGCACCCCACAGGGAAAAGCCATATGGCGGTAGGGGCAGGAACTGGAACAACGTTTCCACAACTCAAGCAAGGACCCTAAGATTTGCTATAATCCGCAAAGAAGCAAAGATGCTTCCTTAGGCGGCCTCAGGAAAGCAAACACAGGCCTAGGGACACCCTGCGTCAGGCTGTGAACTCTGAAAGAGTAAGTCTGTGGTGTTTTGAGAAACTTGGTTGGTGATACCTTGTTGTCGCAGCCAGGGGTAACTGAGGCAGGGGTAACTGAGGCAGGGGTAACTGAGGCAGGCTTCTGGAAGCAGCAGGCTTAGGGGGATTCTTTGCTGGGTCCCTAAGTCTTGTTTTCTGCACCAGGAAGATAACCTATCACAGTGAATTAAGTTTCTGAGGGTCAAGAAGGCTACCCCAGCTCTGTATAGACATCTTACCCAGTGGGTAAGCCCAGGCTAACCAGTCACCTCTGCTTTGCCAAAGCATCCCTGTTACCTCCCCATCGGGATCATCACTGCCACCCTTTTCCTTCAGTCTCGGACTCTGGTCACAAAGGCTTGGTACAGTTCCTTCAGAGAGAAATCCTCCTTCCTCTCCAGTCCCTGCTCAGGGTCCTAACGCCACCCCTCCCCTCTAGGCTATCCTGCCTACCCCTTGGCCCCTGGTTGTCATCTTCTGCCCAGGTGTCTCCTCACTGTCTCCCATGCGGACTCTTACAGCAGTGCCTTTGCCTGGCTGCCAGGCTCCCAGGCTCCCCGAAGCCTCCTCTCTCCATTGCCTTGCTCCTCAAGGTTGTACCCAGCACAACCCCCACTGGAAGCCCTGGCTGACTCTGTTGCTCACTCCGGGCTCTTCAGTCTTTGACCTGACTGATGGCACGGCCGGCCACTCTGTAGCCCACGCTGTTGCCACGGCTAAAGACTTGCAGCTGCCTTTTAACCAGTCGATAATTTTTAGAGTCTGGGATGGGGATTTAGCCTTGCCTTCTCATCTTGAAGATCGCTGAGGTTTGGGTACAGCCTGAGTGTCTCTCTGGGGTTTGTGTGTTGAGACCAAGTTCCCATGGTGAGTGTCAGGAGGGTGGAACTTGATGTTGACTGTGGCATGTATAGGTGGGGCTCTAAAGTGGTCCTGAATAGCAGGGCTATGGAGTGAATTCGGATGGAGTTTTAAGTAGGTCAAGGGATACACACACATGTACACATTTGCATAAGCTCCCTGTTTCTCAGTGCCTCACCCTGTCTTGGGCCTTTAGGTTCATGAGCTCAAATAAACTCTTTTTCTTAAAGAGTTAGCCAGGCTGTGTGTTATATTGTTAGCAATAGAAAGCGGTAAATACATAGACCTTGGCACCGTGTTGGATGATAGGCTACTCAGCAAGTATGTGTTTGTGGCTTCCCTGATCTAATGGTGCATTCACTCGGAGGGGCTTGCATCATGACTGGGCTCCCTTCCTGGGAAAAAGGTTGGAGGTGTTTCTTATCTCTCTGCCTGCCTTTCTGTGTCCTCTTATCTACCACACAGAGACTCGTGTGCAGGATTCCTGGATCCTGGTTCTCATCTGAGCTGTCCTGAGTGACCCCTTGGAGCTGGGACCCATTTGGAAACTCTTCAGTGTGGTCATAGGAACTTCTGTGGGGCAGGGGAGTGAAAATATGTCATCTGTCCCCACCTCTGAGGAGTGAGTGGCCCAGGTGAGGCACCTGGAGATAAACAGGGAGCGGAAGTTGAAGGAGCCTGACCACATCTCTTCTCTTCAGCAAAACCTCCCCTGTCTGCACGAGACCTGGGTTTCTATGAGATGAAAGATGTGGGGTTGGGTCAGAGTCTTCTTTGCAGCAGGCCCCCTAGGGGGCTAGGCCTGGAGATGTGACATAGATCCCTCCTGTTCCAGTGACCCTATTAGTGTCACAAGGTCAGACAGCTGTCCTACGTTTTGTTGGGTGAGAGATATTTTATATTTCCCACCCTCCCTGAAACATCTATGGCTTCTGAAAGGCAGGACCATGCTTAGGGGGTGAGAGAAAGTGAGTGGTGTTGATCCCCCAAGTCTCAGTTTACCCAGGGCAGGTGTCCTGGCCAGGCCCTTCCTGATCTCTGGGTGCCTCTTTTGTCTTCCCAGGCTCCCGGGAGCTTTGCTGACTCCCTGCTCGGCTGTGAAGAAGGCCTAGGGGTGAAAGGAAGTTACAGCCTGTCCTCGCTTCTGCTTGATGAAGCGCGAGACACCATGTTGCTTCTTACTCTATGAAGTCCGGAAATCAATAAGGCCAGAGAGGCCACTGGCTAATCATCACCGTGGAAACCATCACTCCTTCCCTCTCTCACCAGCATTCAGAGAGTCCTCTACCCTTGCCTGCAGAGGAGACTCGCTGGTTTGGTACAGGCCACCCTGAGACTGGGTAGCGAGGCTGACCACTGGCCAGTACCTAAGAGGAGAAAGAATCAATAATAACCTTCAAATTCCACAACTATGTTTGTAAGTGGGGTGGTGGCCCCGAATCCTGCCCACCACTCAGCTTTCTGTCTCTTCTTCTCACTGCTTGCAGATCTAATAGAGGGTTTGCCCTGCCCCTTCAGCTTCTCCGGAGTTCGTAGGGTCAAGGAAAAAGTCTGGGAGGCCACCAGTGATGCCAGCTTGATCAGATTTGCAAGCAGGGGCCCCTCCATTCCCAGCACAGAGTGCCAGAGAGGGTAGAGGTCTGGAGTGTGCTAGGTGACAGGGTTTGAATTCAATACAGGGAGGACAGATGAGCTCTGGACCTCAAGTGGCTCAGAGATAGGGGAGAGACAGGCCCCACCACCAGGAAATATGCCAGAGAACATGGGGCCACTCTGTTGCTAGACTTCTCTGTGCCTCAGTTTACCAACTGTTCCCAGTGGGGCGTCACATGTGTGATATGCCCATCTGTGTGCCCTGGCATCATCTACATGAACTGCAAATGGTTCATTCAAGTCGAGAGTCCAAGCAAGGGAGGAGAGACTTCAAAAAGAGGTATTGGGGGACTGGAAAGATGGCCCAGGGGTTAAGAGAACTAGCTTATCTTTCTGAGGACCTGGTACCCTCATCGTGGCTCACAATTGTCTGTAACTCCAGTGGATCCAAATCCTCTTCTGGCCTCTGTAGGTATCAGGCACACAAGTATTGCACAGACATACATGCCGGCAAAATAACCATACATATAAAAACAAAATAAAATAAAATAAAAGCCCTGGACAGCGAGGAGGCAGGCACGTAAGGGTTTGCAGGCTCTGGATGATCATTTCCTTTGGCTCATTGCCTCCTATGCCTGTGGCAGGGGGTGCAGTAGTTCCATCACCAGGTCTAAGGAGACACCCTTTTTGTCTGATGAGAGTTGTTTTCATTGGACGAGTTTGAACAGGGGCTTTCCTGGATCAGGGAACATAGAGTTGACTATGCTTCCTAAGGTTTTACTTCCTGATGTCAGTGCCACTGGTCAGCTATGCAGGGAAGCTGATCCACTGCAGCTCAAAGACTTCCTTGGGTTAGGCTGGCTCCCTCCATCCACCCACCGCCTTTAGAGTCCGGTTCCTTCCATCTGCCTTCCTGTGATGCAGGTGTGTGGGAGCTGAGGGCCCTTTGGAACTCATTTTAATTGACCTGACATTTTGCTAAACAAACAAATCAAAACTCAAACCAAACAAAGAGCCCTTCTGGGTTTAATTGGCCATGGGCTTTGTCTGTGGCCGTCACTGGAGGCTTTAGATAGGTGCAGGGGAACCTAAGGCAGGAAGAGCACTGTCTAATAAAGATGGGGGAACAGCAGAGTCCTGGGAGGGGAGATGCCATGTGACAGTGGCATCAAAACGCAGCTAGTCCCCTCCACCCCCAGCGAAGCAGTTTGACTTTGTACCTGCCTCTTACTGAGGAATTAATTCTCTTTGAAGATGATTTCTTTTACTCTGTATATCAGGTGGAGCAGGAATTGCCTCCTCCTTCTTTTGGTCATATTTTCTCTCTCTCTCTCTCTCTCTCTCTCTCTCTCTCTCTCTCTCTCTCTCTCTCTTAAAAGGGAGATTAAAGGTAGCCCTGTGGACGTGGTATTTTCTTCTGCTAATTACATTTATTTTCAGTTAAGACCTGGGAGGCAGCAGCCTGGCGCTCTGAGAAGACTCCACAGGCTGCTGGAACCATAGCCTGCCGGGCTAGAGTTGGCATGGCTCAGCTAAGGGTTGGATTTTTCTAGTTCGAGTGAATTCTTATTTTATGGGTGAGGAAACCATGACCCGGAGGAAGAAAGGGGTGGCTGATGGTCTCAGCTGTGGACACAGCAGTGTGACCCAGTGATGTTGACCCACTTTCTCAGGATCTTTGGAAAGGAACCATTGCCAGTTCTCCCAAGGAGAATGTGGGGAGAGAATCGAAGAGTGCCACAAATGAAGGGGTGGGACTGGGCTCAGGGACTCAAGAGCTGATCCATGCCAAGATTTGGGGGTCAAAGACAACTCAGCAGTTGTCTTCTAGGATGCCCAAGGATGTGGACAAGCCCCAAACCCCAAGTTCTCTGGTTGGGGTGGATGGTTTCAGGTGTCACCTGGACTGTGTTATGGAATCCCCAGGGACCGGACAGGGGAAATGGTGTATGAGCTGTCATACATGTACGAGAAGGCCCACTCTCAGATGAGTGCTGTCCAGTCAGATGGGAAACTAGATGACAAAAAGGCGAAGGACATCAAGTTCTCTATCTTAGAGGAGGGACACGCTTCTTCTATTGCCTTTGGACACCAGGGCTCCGATTGTCGGGTCTAGCCTTGGATAGAGTCATGCCACTCTGGACTCTCTGACTCTGAGCCCTTTGATCTTGACTGAGCCATGTTACCAGCAGGGTCTGTTTACAGATACCTGGTTGTGGACTTCCCATTATTATACATTCCAGTTCTCCTCAGAAATTCTCTTACCCATCCACCATCTGTTTACATGTCTGCCATCTACCCACCCCCGCCCCGGGGAACAGGAGCTCTCTGTCTCTCTTCATGGCCTCTCCAGTCTCTAGACTAACCATTTTTAACAATGGTCAGATGCGTACCTTGTGTCCAGCACTGTATACATCGCGGTAGATGCATAGTCTCACTGAAACCTCACTAGTGAGAAAAAGTACACAAGTCCTACACCTCATAACAGGGTGACCCCTGGAGGAACTTATGATGGGTTGGAAGTATCCTGAGTTAAAACCTATTGGATACACTTGCCTAGTGTGACTGGTGGAGGCTGGAGGGGAGGGAAGGCAGGAGAATAAAATGCAGTATGCCACGGCGTAGGAGCTATCCCACGAGCTTTCTATCTTAACGCACAGTAGACAAGCTTGTCTCTTGTTTATCATCATGACTATCTGGCTACGTGGGAGCTTCTGTAACTTCTGTTGCCTAGCACTGGGAAGGAGTACTAGACCTTAATATTAGCCTGGGAAAGGGGCAAAATTTGAAATTTGTAATATAGTTGTTACTGACTGCATACTACTTTCGCCTCAGTAAAAACTGAAAATTGTGAAGTTGGAGGCCTTCTGTGTTGTAACTGTTAGCTTACAGAGGAGGAGGACATAGGCTCACAGAGGTCACTGTGCATAGTCTATAGTTCTCAAGTAGCAGAGCTGGGATTTGAACTCAGGGAGGTCTCGTCTCCTGGTCATGAAGCACCTAGCACCTGTCAGTACTGTCAGGTCAGTAGCATGAGTGTCCCCTCAGCAAGGCCCAGCCAAAAGGTGCAGTTTGCCATGGATGACTCTTTAGGATATGCTTTACCCTTTGATACACTTCTTTCTTTCTTCTGCTTGGGGACAGTGTACACAGAGGTCAGCTGGCCCTCTGAATGCTTCGATCTGATACCATGGAGATGAATCAAGTCAAATATTTACTAAAAGTGGGAGACACCAAGGTGAACCTTGAAATGGGCTTTGGGTGCAGCCTCTGCAAGTGGGTCAGGGAGAGTGCTGGTGACACTGGGACATTTAGAATGGGCTAAGAGGTGTCTGGGCTTCCTCCAGCCGTGTCACCGGTAAACTGCATGAATGCGTGTGTGTGTGTGTGTGTGTGTGTGTGTGTGTGTGTGTGTGTGTGTGTGTGTTTGTATGAGAGAGGGATAATGTTCTATTACCCCCAGAACCTTCCTCACTTCTTTGGACTGGTTCAGTCAACACAGAATATTATTGTCCCCAGAAGTGTGGTGACTCATCTCAAGTCCAGCCTGACATGAACCAGGTCTCCTCACATACTCCCTACCTTCCAACCACTGTGCCCTTCGCTGCTCTGTCCCCTCGCATCTACGGAAATCCACATGCCAGAGAGGGAGCCTCACTGGCACAGTGGACTCCAGTGCTGCGGAGAGCTGGACCTCCCGCTGACAGCGAGGAAACAGTCAGCAAGGAACTGGCAAGGACAGGTCCAGGGGAGCGGCTCTTGCCCTTGTGCTTCTCCCTGGCTGAGGGATGTAGATTGATTGCCTGGCTTTATTACGGACAAAGTGCTTTTTGATGATGGGAGGGAGGCTGCTCTTAGCACGGGGATTCCAATGACGGGCGGGCAGAGGCTTCCTCAGCATCGATCTCCTGGCAGGGCTTCCCCATCTGGATAAAAGCCCAGGGTTGCTCATGGAGGGAACTCTCAGAAGGTGCAGGGTGGACTGCACATGGGCTCTGCAGCTCTCCGTAGCTACCCTAGAGTAGAGGGACGCTGGAAAGAAGGCCATTGCTGGCCACATCTGTGCCCGGTCAGGATCACACTGGCTGCCTGACATACACGAAGGACTGGACACAGACTGTGCCGTGGGCCATCATATCGTCTTTATAGATAGGGAAAATGTGATTTAAGGAGGACATATGTGTCCCATAGTAGTGACATCACAGTTCCCAGAATCACATTTGGCTGGTGGACACCAAAACTTAAGTTGTCCTCTCCACCTTCTGAAATCCATTTCCCGAGCCGGGACCTCAGGAACCCTTGCCCTGATGTGGTTCTCAGGGACCCATGACAAAGGGTCCTAAACCCACATAGGAGTAAGGCTCACCAGGCATGAACGGCTTCTGTGGTGCCTAATGGAACCCAGGGACGGGAGAGAACAGTGGCTCCAGGGCCATCCAGGTGGCTCTGGCGAGGGAATTTGGAGGCCATTCCCTGAGGAGTCAGAGTTACAGAGTTGTTCTGTCCCTAGGTACCTCCACCCACACTCAGCTGCTGCATTAGTCAAAGCGGAAGACTAGAGCACAGGAGACAAAATGACCGTCCCTAGGTCACACAGGTCACTAGCTAGACCGGGACTGGGGATCCAGTTTTCCAACCTACATGGTGGACCTGTATCTTCCTTCTGAGTCTGTAAACAGGCTGTTCATAGCTGAATATGTTCTAAGGGACAGAGAGAGGTTGTTTTATTGCACTGTATTGAGATTGAATTACCAGCTGATAACGATCCGAAAAATTAGCAGACAGCTATCAGAACCCACATTCTTGTCTTGAGACAAGTCAGAGTGTGCCTCTGTTTTGGATAAGCCTCTGGGAGACTCCCAAGCTCACTTCTGAGCAACCTTGATCTTTCTGAGCAGAAAAGCAGCATCCCAGGGGGAGGATGGATAAGCATCGGGGAGAGCCAGGACTGGTCTTGGCGAGCCTTGGCAGACCCGGAGTGGGGGGAAATACTCACTCTTGACGGTGAGGAACATGGCCTTGCTGATGTCGGTGCCCACACCGTTGCTGGCCT
Organism: Myodes glareolus; assembly: GCF_982192425.1. Taxonomy (NCBI): domain Eukaryota; kingdom Metazoa; phylum Chordata; class Mammalia; order Rodentia; family Cricetidae; genus Myodes; species Myodes glareolus. The sequence continues at coordinate 74,420,368 of NC_142029.1, read as the reverse complement.
GGCAGAGGTAGTAGCCAATGTCCTCTTCCAGGACGTGGCGTATCAGCAGGGAGCTGTTGGGCAGGATCTGGATGCGGCCAGTGAGGGGCACTGGGTGATATTGTTGGGGGTTCCCGCTCCCTGAAAGGAGGGGAGGCAGCAGTTTAGAGGGGTGTGGGGAGTGGGTATAACTTAGTACCTTAGGAGAGGCCTGATAAAGCCCTCTTGCCCACCTGAGGGCGTTTCACGGTCAGAGTGACATCATCTTACAGAATGACACCACGCACCTCCGACTGCACAACAGTGAAATACCTCCTGGCCTGGACCTGCCTCCTGAGGCACAGAGATGACGGGGGCAGTACCTCAGGCAGAGCCCACTTTGTTACTGAACTTGCTGGAATAAATTCCTTGGTCAACTTGGCAATGGGCCAGGAGAAGATTGCATTCTCATGTGACAGTTGCCTGGTCACATGCAGTCAGGCCCAGCTGTCTTCCACAGGGGGTCTTGGGTACCCCTCCAATCCCAACATGGACAGTCTATCATGTGGGGTCTCGTTGGATACCGAATGTATCCTTGTGATGAGGCTGGGCTGAAAGAGGACTAAGATCTCACACTAGATAGGACCCTAGGATGGGTGGGGCAGGGTGGAGAAAGCAATACAAACTAGTTTTAGGGATGCAGGAGTCAAGTGGTAGGGACAGGAGGAGCTTTGGGGGCTGTGGATACTGTTCAGTGGTGGAGGACTTGCCTGTCATGCATGAGGCCCTTGGTTTGATCCTCAACATCACAAAAAGCAAACTTTTAGGAAATTTGGATTCAGCATCATGTTGTCCCTCAGCCTGGCGTGGCTGAGAATGACTTCTAGATTATTGGATGCAGGGGTTCCCAAAGTTCAGAGTTCAGGTTGGAAGTTGCATGGGAGAACAGGTCCCAGGTCCATTGGAGCAGCCTCCTGGTACCCCCTGCTCCTCTCACAAACACCGCCTGGCTCACCTTTGGCATGCTTCCACATGACCTTCGGTGGTGGGTAGCCATCTACTGAGCAGTTGAGCACCCCAGCTTTGCCATAGATGCCATCCTGGTTGTTGGGCTGCACCACAAATCGAGGGGGCACTGTGGAAAGAAGGGGAGCAGGGAGAAAAGGCGGCTGTCAGTTTCTGTTGGTTCCCCTACGTCAGGGGGCCTCTTCTAGCAGAATCAGGCCTTCTTGGATCATTACATCGTTGGGAGCAGACAGCCTGTGAAGCCACAAAAATATGGAGAGCTCTTGCAAGTACCACAGTGGGAGCTCAGAGTCTGGAGTCCCAAATCTGCCTGTGCCCATGGCTGACCAAGTAAGGATACCTTCCACTCCAGATCTGAAAGGAAGAGGCTGGAGTATCTCTATCTCTAAGAATCCAGCCAGAACCACCTTACCAAGAGCCTATAATTCCACCTGGAACTCTAGAAAGATGCTCTTGTCCCCCACCCCTTCTGAGGGCTGGCCTGACCCGCTCACCACGCACGATGAGCTGGCGCTCCCGGCTCACGGTGGCCGCTGCGTTGCTGGCGATGCAAGTGTAGTTGCCGTTGTGCTTGAGGGAGACGCTAGAGATCTGCAGGGAGCTCATGAATTCCTTGCTCTCGATGGTCACGCCTGAGCCTGAGATGATCACCTGTCCGTCCTTTCTCCAGGTGATGCGGATGGGCATGTCCCCCGAGGACACCACGCAGGGGATATAGAGCAGCTGGCCGATGGAGGCGGGCGGGAACTCGAAGGGTTGGATCAGAGGGGGCACTGGAGGGACAAGCGGATGTCATGGTCAAGTGCCACTCACCCACCCTGGTCACTGTCTGGAGAGGGCAGTCTGACTTTCAGTGATCGTGGCGCAGGCCTGAAATCCATCTCCCCAGATCTCTGGATCTTGTCCACCTGCATACCTAGGCCACGGCTCCCGGTCTCTGTCTTAACCTGCCCAGCTCTCAGGTTGGGCCTTGTGCTTGCCTCATGAGCTTCCTGACGCACTGCTTAGCTTGTGTATAAATTCTCATTTTCGCACCCATCTCCTGGCCTTTGGGGGGCCTGTGATAGACAGAGATGAATTACACAGGGAGAGGTGAAGAAGGCCTGTGTAGATTCTCGCCCTTCCCTCTCCATGAGCACTTCCTAAAGCAGGTGTCTCCAGACGAGATCGTCTCATTAACTTGCCCCTCTCCATGGCCATTAGCATGTAGAAACTTTACGTGTGCAAAGGAATCTCATTGAATCCTTCTACCAGCCGTGGACCTGGAGCTTGATGGTACCGTTTTACAGATGGAAAGATTGAGATTCAGAAGCACCGCGACTGAGATAGGCTATGGGAGGTGACTTGAAGCCTGATCTGCTTTCCAAGACAAGGCTCTTTTCATTAAGCGGCATAGCTGCCTCTTGAGAAAAACCACAAATGTACACACGGCAGGCCCTTTTGTCTCCCAAGGTGTGCTAAAACAGAAAACGGAACCTAGTCTCTCTCGGGCGGCCACGTGGATGGCTCCTTGGGTAGAAGTAACTAACTCTCTGCACCCAGCTGCCCTCATCTAGGGCTCTGGGTGGTGGTGGTGGGGCCTGTCTGCAGCCTGAGTCGCTGTGAGATGGATCCTCCTCTCTCAGTGCTGGCGAGAACATCAGCCATTATCTTTATGATAACTCAATTAGGCGGCAGCAACTTCCCCAGCTCATGGTGGTGGGGGGAGAGGAGAGTGAAGGAGACAGACAATTAGCTTAACAAGGATGAGCATGAGTAGATGAGGTCTCCTTTCTGGAGTCGAATAATTAAATTACAAGGCTGCCCACGGTCTCCAGCCTTCTCCCAGGCTCCAGCCCACCCCTCTTTGGAAGCCAGTGATGCTATTCCACCTCAGGCCTATCCAGAGACACAGCCACAGCGGTGTGCACAGGCAGGCCTTGCAGACACACAGACTTCCAGGGTTCAGAAGGAAGCAGCCAGACGTGTACATAGATCCTCTGGATCTGGGGTGGGGTAGGGTGGTGGTGTTTCCTGACCAAGAGCTGCTGGTCTGGAGGACGTGGCAGTTAGGAGGGGTACTGCTTCCATGACTCCCATTAGGGGCTCAGATGGCCTTCAAATGACACCTCACCCTGCCCTTCACTCCAACTAGGGGGTCTAGCATCATGATTTTCCATGCCTGAGCCTTGCCAGGCATGCCCCCACCCACCGCTGTGAGCTCCCCATCCTCTAACCAGCATTCATCCATCTGATTCCAGACCTACTTTGGCTTTGGCCAGGTCCTAGACCTCAGCCAGATATCCTAGGGGTCTGGTCATTGGTCAGATTAATACATCTCTGTTATTGGAGGTGGTGGGGTATTATCCCTGGTCCTGAGGGTGGTTGTCCCAAGCCATGGGCATCTCTATATACATTTCTCTGAAATTCAGGCTGTAACAATGGCCCAATGCCCTTTAGTAAGAGTTCCCAGAGAAACTGCTCTCCTTAGGTCATTGTGAACTCCCTCTCGTGCGTGTGTGCGTGTGTGTGTGCGTGCGTGAGTGCGTGCGTGTGTATGTGTGTGTGTGTGTGTATACACATGTGAGAGAGAAGGAGAGACAGAGAGACAGAGACAGAGAAAGAGTAGGTCACACCTAGGCCTCTAGGCCTCCTTCTGTTTTTTTTTTTTGACACAATTGTTTCAAGAATCCAGTGCAAACCTGACTGCTACCATATCCCTGAGGCTCGGAGCTAGGATTGTGTAATAGGAGCATTTACTGCATAAATATTGTAGGTGCCCCATAAATGCTCATTAGATATGTAAATAAGTAACATGTCTGCATATCACTTCTCAGGGTGACCTCATGGGGTCTCCTGTGTGGTGGACCAGGGGTGAGGTAGACATAGAGTAAGGGTCCAGAGAGACTAAGCGGAGCCCCAACATCTCTCCCCGTGCTGCTGTCCTGTGACTATGTCCAGAGCTTCTCCTTGGCCCTTCCTAGGGCCAGGCGTTTTCTGTTGTAGCACTAATGCAGCTCCCAGGACCGAGGAACCTCTGGAATGTGAGGGCTTTATGATAGCAGTGAACTGCAGGATAGGACATTTGGCCAAGGCCTGGGTAGTCTGAGTCCATTTCCAGGAGAGGCAGAACAACAAGGCAGAGAGAGTGACTCTGGGTGAGGAACTTTTGCTCAGCAGGGGAGACCGTCTCTCTCAGTCAGGAAGGATTTACAGAGCGGTGTAAGTTTCTAAAGCAGGTTAATTCATTAACTAGCTAGTTCATGGAATATTTATGAAATGTCTTTCCCGTGAAGGCATTGCCGCTGTGTGGACAAGGGAAGCAAAAACCTGCCTAAGCTGTAGATGGAGGGCTTTGGAGAGGTTAGACACCATCCTTTATGATTACTGGGCCAGTGTCCCCTGGACACAGACACAGGACTCAGCAGAGGCATGTGTCCTCAGGAAGTGACCACAGCCTCAGGAAGCCCTGGCATTCGGGCTGACACACATGCATACAAAATAATACACATGATGAGGGAAGGGGACCAGGCTGAGCCACAGAGACCACTGAGGACTGTCCTTCCTTTCTAGTCGGTAGAATGGCGTGGAAGAGACCACAGAAAAGCAGCAGCCGGCACCCTTGCTGGGGGTTAGTCATACAGGTCGGATGGTCCAGAGCTCTTTGACGTCCTATGTGGCATATGACCGGTCAGCTCCTCAGAGGTCCGGCACAACAGTTGCTCTCCGTAACATAGCCACCATAAGTTCTGTTAGGCCGCTGTGGCAGAAGCTCTGTCACTTACTTGCCTATAGCTCTTTACCCTACATTGAAATAGTCTCTCCTAGAGGAAGGACAGACAGATACTCATGAAAGCAGGGAAGCTCATGAAACGTAGAAGATTCACGAGGCGCTCCCCCAGGTGCTAAGAACTGCCAACAGTTGAGGGACAGAGTAGACCCCTCCTGCTGATCTTCAGGAGTGCAGCTTTGCTGGTGTGGGTGCTCCTCTAAGTAACCCCTTACCTAGTGCTTCTGTAAATATCCCAATAAACCACCACCTCACTGAGCTAGACTTGAGTGTAATGATTTCTTTGACCAGTTAGTTCCCCACCTGGGGTGAGCAGACCTTTGCTCGTTTCTGCTAAGGAAAAGCCACACAATCCTTCTGCAGACTGCAGAAGGACCAGGGCAGCTTGGAGCAGGGTCTCTGCTGCTCATTCAGACAACCGTCAGAGATAGCCTTGGCGGAGGGAAAAAACCTAGGGTTCCTGGCTGCTGTGTAGGCTGGTTAGCCCCAAGATGAGTGCTGTGGGCAAGGGATTCTCAGTAGCCATGGGATATTTGATAAAAAACAAAACAAAACAAACAAACCCATGATTTTTTTTAGGCTTCTGATTTCTAGAGAGGAAGACCCTTCATTTAGCTACATTGTCTCTAAGTTCAGGGTCAGATGCTGTGTGCCATCTTCCCCTGTACCCGGGAACCAATTTTTAGGAGTTGGGGAGAGGGGTTGTCTCTGACCACCTGCTTTAATCAGTGTCAACTGCAGTTCCAAGTTTGTGCCCATGTCCCTACACTTCTGCAGTAGCTGGCCTGGAGTGTCACCTAGCCAGCGACTTCTTTCCTGGAGTAAGACACCACACTAGTGTAGGGACCAGAGGCCAGAGTCTCGACAAAGATGCAGAAATCGTGGCCGCCATGCAGCATCTGGCCGCCGTAAAGCCTTTATAGACACTTGTTTGCAAGTGTCACGCGGTGCTGACCACCAGCCCAGCCCATAAATGCTTTATGGGGTCTCTTATCATCTGTCTTTGAGGCTGAGCCTTTTATTTACTGCACCTGCTAGCGGAGTATGCACTGTGGGAAGGCAGAGCCTCTCTGTCCACACAGCACGACACAGGGAAGATATATGTCTGGGGCTGGGACAACTGAAGTCTAGACTCTGTTGCTCCCTCAAGTGACCATGGACAAGTGGCTTGTCACAACCACCTGGCCTCTTCCTATGAGCCTTGGCTTCTTCCCCTGTAAAATGGAGGGGTTTCATTTGGCGAGATGGCTAAGAGTACTTGCCACACAAACATGAAAAGATTTGAGAGAGGATTTCAGTAACTGTGGGAGTGGGGGTGGGGAGTCCTGTGTGGTGGTACTTGTCCACAACCCCAGTGTTGTTGTGGGCAGACTCGGGAAGATCACGAGGCTGTGACCATGAGCCTAGCTCAGATTCAGCAAGAGGTCCTGTCCTAGGAAATAAGGTGACAGAGCAGAACACCTGATGTCCTTTTCCGGCCTCCACATGCATGCACAGCACATGTGCCCATACATATAAGAGTGTATCTCTCTCTCTCTCTCTTTCTCTCTCTCTCTCTCTCTCTCTCTCTCTCTCTCTCTCTCACACACACACACACACACACACACACACAATATGGTGGAGGTAGGCCAATTACTTTCATAGATGTTTCAATAAATCTAATTATTTTTTTTAAAAAATAAGCACAATTTACTTCAGTTTTTATCACGACTATCCCTTCTTGTGAAGGCTTTTCCTGACCACAAGTTCCCCACCTCTTGGTGTTCTTATCCAGTCCTGATTTAGATTTAAAATTACACATTGTACACACTGTCTGTCTACTGCTGGAGGGTGGGGAGTTTTGTGTTTTGAATACATCCGTGTTGGTGAAACAAAACGAATGTCAGGAACACAGTAGGTGCACGGCCAGTCACTGGGTGAATAAACATGGGGTCGATGCCTCCCCATCCTTATCGCCCCCCCCCCCCACCAGCCCTATCTGTCCCGGAAGGAGGTTGCTTGCTCTATGTTCCCAAGGAAACTTGGCTGCCAGCAGAGCCTTTTCTAGAGGTTGTCATGGTAGAACTAGGCAATTCTCTTCCTGTGGAGCTCATGGTGCCCCCCTGCCTGTGGCTATCGGCAGGGCTTCTTTCAAACCATCTCCACCAATAGCAGGCATTTGGGTGGGTGGGTCGCCTAAGTCTTCAGATCATAGAGCCTCCCATCCCCAGCCTCTCGTGGGCGTGGGAGAGGGCTTCCCATAGGAGCCTCCTCCAGCTATGGCTGAAGCTATGCACTGAGTAGACAGAGACATATGTGTGTGGGTTTGGAGTAGGAGCATTTGAGGAGAAGAGTGTCTGTGTGGGGGCGAGTCCCCTCTTCTGCTAGCTTGCTCTATGGGGACTTGGTGTGTCCTCAGTCCAGTCAGAGCATGCCTCCTGACTTCACTCTTCCTACAGGGGCTCCTGGAGATTCAGAGGTGAGGATGGAGACATTTTCCCACAGAACCATGCCAAGAGGTCCTGGTTGTAGGCCCTGCTCCTGGTTAATGAAACATTCAGTCTTTGGACCGAGAGATCTTTTCATGACACCTTATTTTTTAGGTACAGAGGCCCCCAAAGTCCCCAAGTCTAGGTTGGATCTGTGTGCACTCCTCTTAGTATCCTGCCAGGGATCTTTCTAGAAGTTCAGAGACAAGGGCTGCCTCCCTGAGATTGGTTCCCCTTGCCTTTCGGTGCTGTGCGTACCAAGCCCAGGAAGTTCTCAGATCACCCTCATATCCTCCCTCTTCCGCTCCTCCTGCCTCACTGTGCCTGGCGGGAGCTCTTGAGCAATGTTTCATAGAATCACCCACAGCTGCCTTTCACGGGTCAGGGATGTTGTGTTGCAGGAGGAAGAATTTGTGCACACAAAACTGCTCACATGCGTGTACATGAATCTGCCCCAGAATGAGTGGGCTAGTGTGCTACTTTTGACCCTTGATGGTGCATGTAGTTTGTACATATGTGTGCATACCCCACACATATCTGCACACATGCGTGTTTGCATGTCGGCTATGTTCTGATCTTGGCTCACTGATTGAAAATTTCATTAGCAGACCAGCAGTCCCCGGAAGGACTGGAGTCAGCAGTTACTGTTCCAGCTCACAAAGCAGCATGGATTTGGCCGCACCTGGTCCACCAGTCTTGGCCCCACAGAGAAGCGGGGATTGGGGAGGGGCCTTGACATACTATTGCAGGCTTCCAGGGCCCACCCTTTTCTGCTCTTTGTCCCAATCTGAGCCTCCGACATGATGCACTTTCCAATGTCCAGTAGCCATGGGGTTTGGAGTGTTACCCCTGCATCCACTCCTTCCTCCCTAGAGTCAGGGCCCCTTGCCATACCCAGGGGCACCTCCTCCTCCCCCCCTCCTTGGGGAGCTCTTGGAAGAGCACAGTCGCTAATCAAGCAGCGTGATCATAATCAGCTTTGATGGGCTCTTCTGCAAAAGTGCATTCTAATGAGGTGGGGGAGCTGAGCCGAGAGGGTGGGGGTGGAGAAACCAAGCTTTCAGAGTGGTGGGGGAACTGGCTTCCAGGCCCTTATAGGAGTGGCTGGTCTGGAGAGGAAACAGGAGACCTTACCCCTCCTCTGGTTGCATATTGGATTTTTTTTCAGACCCTGATGAGGGGGAGCAAGAAGGTTTGCACACAAGCCTGTATTATACACAGACAGACACACAGATAGACATAGTCAGATACACACAGACACACAGACATAGGTACTCAGACAGAAATACAGACACAAAGATCCACACATGCACAGACAGACAGACACTCGTGTACACACAGATGTACAGACACAGACAAACACACAGAGACATACACAAGATAAGCAGTCAGACACAGACATATAGATACACAGGCACATACAAAACAGATACACAGAGACAGACACACAGGCACACACAATACAGATACACACACGTAGAGTCACGTGTTCATGTTCTCTCCACCTCTCTCCTTGGACTGGGAGACATTGTCACGCTGTACTATCACTATAGGCCCAGTGAGTCGCTGAGCCTGAATGCATCAGATTCAATTCATTAGGACTGATCGCTCCCTGAATGGGGCTGAATAATTGATGAGCAGAGAGCAGCTTTCAGGATGTTCTGAGTACTCTGAGGCTTGCTGGAGCCTTGTTATTATTATTGGTTTTTTTTCTTTTAGCTGACAAACCCGGCCAAATGCTTGCTGGAGCATTGGGCACAGGGAGCAGAGCATAGGTTAGATGTTTTAATATGTGATGTTTACACTGTACGCTCTTGGCCCATTGCTTGTAACAGAAATGGATACAGGCTTCCGTGATGCCCAGTGGGGTGGAAGCCGGGCAGGCAGAGCTGTGCCACATCATTACCAAGTCCATTTTCCCAGGTATGGAATGGGGTTGCGGTGCTAGCGCGTGGGCCCAGGGGCTTCCAGGAAAGGGCATTATGTAGGGAACACCCTGGCATTGCAGCAGCCTGAAGCAGGGGAATGACGCTGCTAATGTGTATCCCAGCTCTCTTTCTCAGGCCTGAAAGAGCCACAAAAGCCCCCTTTTCTTGGAACTCACAGTGTGGCTTCCTGTAAGTTACTCCAAGCCAGACTAATGTCTCAGATTCAGTTCAACAGACATGGGCTGTCTGGCGCTGTGACAGGTGGCAGGGTGAGTACACAGGATGCATGTGACCCAGCCCCGAGAACTGCTCAGGGCAAGTCAGATGACAAAAAGATAAGAAGCAGAGGGAGGAGGGCTTCCCCCACCTTTCACTGCGACTGTTGGGTTCCTGGGCCTTCCCATCCATGAGGTCACTGTCATCACACATTGAGGGGCCACCATCAAATACAGCATGTGTTTCCCCAAACACTTTCCCTCCAGACAGCCCTTCCCCTGGGCACATGCAATACTGCTTTCAGTGTCAGAACTGAAAAGACTCCAGGTCCATGACCTTCAAGGGTTCCCCATGTGTTGGGCCTTCTTGGTCCTGGGCTGTGTTCTTTCTTCCTCCCCCGGACCCTGGCCTCTGCCTTGCTTTCCCTTCCTGGTTAATTGTCCCTCCCTCTCTTCTCTGCTGGGTATTGGGAAGAGGTCTTTCCAGTTTCACCTATTTCTCCTGAGGTAATGATATCTGTAGAAGGGATGCCCCTCCTTACAGGGGCCCCTCCTTGGTCTCAAGGGCATTGTCGTCCTCTGTGGCCCTCCAAACACCACAGGTCTCCTCTGTTCTTGAGGAGGAAGCTGGAGCCGATTCTAGGTTCCCAGACTGTCCTCCTCAGGCCTGCATCCTCCTCTGGTATTTCCTGGTCAGGCCCAACAGAATCTACTTTCTCTGTTCCTAGAACTCACAGGACCCTCATCCCGGGCGCTCTCTAGATATTTGTTATGTCTGTGAATCCCAGAGGATGTATTTGGGGTTCCATATTTTACACCATCCCAGAGCCAAGGGAGCAGAAGCCTCTGAACCGTTCCTTTAAAATCAGTGACCCTGCAGACTTAGAGGATGGCCTCTGAGGGGTACCACAGACACATAGCCCCCACCCAGAACCCTGCTCCAGTCTCCCAGCAGGTGAACAAGAGAGCTTTGAGAAGGTTGGTGACGGAGCTCCAGGTCTCAGAGAGCTAGCAGATAGTCTTTCCCCATGTCACCATGGAAGTGCTGGAAGTGCTCATGCTGGGCCCAGGATGGAGCCAGGGTGGTTAGTGTGTTTCCTCTACCCTGGTCTCCTGCTGCTGCTCTTCAGGGTGGCCCTACTGAGTACCTTGTGGCTCTTTCCTGACATCAGTCACCCAGGGGAGGACCATCATCTCTTAGCTGAACCCTTGCCCAGAAAACATGCAGCCTTCCCTGTGTACAACTGAGCTTTCAAACTCCTGGGGTCAGTGCTGGTTTGTTTTGTTTTTTCCTTCCTGCAACTTTTAGCCTTGTATCCATCACCTTTCTCCCAATTCTACTCACTGGCGATTGCCTTCTGCTGGACACCTGCACCAACAACCCCGGGAGGCAGGCAGGCAACGACTCCAGGCGGGGAGGGCCTTACCTTTGACGGCAACATGGACGCTCTGGCTGATGGAAAGCTGCGGCTGGATAAGAACACTGCACAGGTACTCTCCCTCATCCATGCCTTTCTGCACGTCGGTCAGCTTGAGAGTCCCGTTCTCAAACACCACCTGGCGGTGGTTATCCGGCAGCAGCAGGGCGTCCTTGTACCATTTGATGGAGTAGTAGGGGTAGCCGATGACCCTGCAGTTGATGAGTGTGTCCCGCCCAGCGACGGCGGTGATGTTCCTCATTGCCCGGATGCTGGGGGGTCCTGGGGAGTTTGGGGGAAAGTGGAGAGGAGGGGCAGGTGGCGCCATGAGCCAGTGCCATTTTGTGGTGGGGCTCTTCTCTCTTGCTTGGTCCCTGAGCCTTACCCCTGGGGCTAGAAACTGGGTGAGGGCAGAGGGAGGACTCTCAACTATGTTCAGAGATTGCCAGGATTGGGGTCACCCATGTGACCCCAGAGCTCACTGTTGTCATCGTGAAATAGTTGCAAACAGGCATGAGTCACACATGTCTATTATAAGAATCCAGTGCCTTATGGGGCTGAATGAAGCCAATCCACAGCCGCTACAGGGGACCACCAGGACTGGGTCAGGTGAATCTTTATTTAGGGAGAAACTAGGATTGGGGTGTCAATAGTGAAGCAGAGACTTCATGCATTTTCTTTGCCTGCTCACACTGCATTCGTACCTCAAAGAACCTCCCATTTAGTAATAACTATCCAGAGGGAAGCAAGAAGGTCTTGGCCGTAAGAACCTACATGTTGTTTCTTCCAGTCAGGGGAGTTGTGTTGTGGGTACCTGAGAAAGGGCTACAAATCTGGGTTCTGGATCACATTGGCTGGGGTTGGGAGGAGCATTCTCATCTGGAGTGACTGCCAGGTAGCCTCATGGGAGTGGGAGAAGGAAGCGTAGAGGTCATCATGAAGGGACAGTACTGAAGAGCGTTGGGGAACTCTGGGACAGAACTAGAGAGGACAGAACTAGAAAGTCTCCCAGGGCTCTGGATCTGTTCCTGCTCCAGTTCAGACAGGGATACAGGGGCTTGGCTGAACGATGGCCTTCGACTTGTTATGTGGGACAGGAGAGCTAGAATAAGTGAGTTTAGAATGATCTCCATTTGTACCCCCTTCCCTGCCTCAGGTGAACTGGCAGCACCCCTGGACCGGTGTCCATTATGACAGTTTCTCTGTCTTCTGGCCCTTGGGTTAGATGTCACTGATACGGTCCAGAGAGGACCAGTCGGACTGAGAGAGCTAAGGGCATCAGAGGAGACGGCTATCACCATGTGAACTTAGAGAACTGAGAGAAGGGGTGGCTGGCACCCTGGGGACTCTTCTACTCCTCCACGTTGCCCCTATCTCTGGGAGTCACCCAACTCTGGCCTCAGTTTCAATCTTCTCTTCCTGAAGGCTTGAGCCTCGCACTTGAGAACATGATCTCCAGGCCCCTGGCTGTCTACAGCCCCTGGAGCAGGCCTGGCTCTGTAGAGCACGCCAGGAGTTCACTAGTATTAAGGTTGAGTATGCCCTACTTCTATCTGTTTTTGCCCTTTCAAGACCCTGCTGGGGGCTGGCAGATGCTAGCAGGTGCACAGAGCACTGGGGGCCCAGAGTGATTTGATGGGGTGGATAGAATGGTCAGGCTGGATTGTCGGAGTGAAGCGGGGGAGGAGAATGGGGTGGACTGTACCAGACACACACTCACACACAAGAATGGTTGATGGGACTGTGGTGGACAGGAGAGAGAGAGAGAGAGAGAGAGAGAGAGAGAGAGAGAGAGAGAGAGAAGAGAAAGGAGAGAGAAACCTCCACTAAAATCAAAATGACAATTATTAAGAAGCACACAAGAATACAAGAATGATGGTGACTACAAAGATGGCAAAGGAACTCAAAAGCCTATTCTGATATTTAAATGTGGACAGGCACCTCTTACGTTTATTCGCGCCTGATATTCAGCACTGCCCACCGAGTTCCGCGCTGTGCACCGGTACACGCCCCCATCCCGGATCTGGGGGCCCGTGACGTTCATGTGGCTGATGGTGGTGCCGTCGGACATGGTGTACTGGTTGGTGCGGTGGCTTCCATCCCGCACGATGGGCTCGTCGTCCAGGGCCCAGGTGACCGTGGGGGGCGGGGCGCCCTTGGCAGCACACATCAGTGAGAACTGCTCCCCGGGGTTGACCACCTTCTCGCTGAAGGATGAGACGATGCGGGGCGTGCCGTCTGCAGGGAGCGAGGAGCCCCCTTCAGGGTCACGAGTCACAGAGAGACTAACCCCCCAGGCCACCCACCCAGTGGCTGGGAGGAGGCAGAGTGGCAGCCAGGATAAAGACAAAGGGCTGTCACGTGTGGGTTTGTGCCATACACGAACCCATGAGGTGCAGTTACTACCATGGGGTGAGAGGCAAGAATAGTGTCTTTGAGCAGGTTGTTTTGTTGGTGGGTGATGGGAATAGCGGTGTTGACAATTACTCCCACTTCTTCTGGACATGGTGAAGAGTAGATTAATTACTACATTCAAGACATTCCTCTATTTATTAATAAAGACTGCAAGGCTCAGAAGGCACTGTGCATGAAGGCATGTGTGGGTGGAGTCTGCGTGCAGTTTTTGTACTTGACCATGCCAAGGACGAGGAGTAGTAGTGACATTTAGCCCTATTAACAAAAGACTTTATGTTTGAGGTTTAAAATGCAAGTTTCCCAGAGATAGTGGAGGTGATGGGAGTCTGGCACCAGCCTTAAGCCTTGGCTAGCCACATAATCTAGGATGAGACAATTAATTTCACGTACCCCTTTCCTACTGTGGAATGTGGGGGTGGAGTTCCCACCCTGATCATCCTTCCCCACAGGATTTGTGTCAGGGATTAAAAAGACATTAAGCACACGGTACCCCATGAATATGTATGCTTACGTATGTCAATTTAAAAGAAAAAATATGTCTGGAGGAGTTGTGCTTGCAGGCAGTCTCAGCCCTTGCAAGGCTGGCCTGGAGGATTGCTACCGGTTCAAGACCAGCCTGGTCTACATAGTGAGACCTTGTCTTGGAAAAAAAAATAAACAAACAACCAAATTAAAAAGATAAGATAATAAAAGTAGATGTTTAAAATAAATAAACAAATAAATAAATAGCAAGGCAGATGTCATAGTGTTATTGATACTCTTCAATGTTACACATCAAAATGCCAATGTTTACCAGAGACCTGGCCAGCCTGCCAGCCCTGTCCCTACCTTCGGATGGGAGAGACACCTAGCTAGACTTGGGGAGCACCTGATGCTTTCCTGGGCTTGGGAGGATATGGCAGTGTCACGTGGCCGTTGGCCCTTCCTTCTCCTTTCTTCCCTCTCTGTGCTGGCCCTACCTTTCTGTTTTCCATTCCCAGCTTCATTTTCCAAGTCTCTGCTCTCCAGGGCCACCTTCGAAGGTGCCAGAATTCCACCGAAGGCAAAAGGTTGGCCCCTCCGAGTGAAAAAATGAGCTAGCGAGTGGGGTGATCCTAAGTGGAAGGCCCCTGAGATGATGGATATCCATTTCAAGGGAGCCTGCATTGGGATGGCGTATTTGCTGGGAAGAGTGGTGAGGTGCTGGTTGAGCAAGCATTGGGGCTTGTTGTGCACAGCCCTGTGAGTAGGGGGAGGCACAAGGTCTTAGGTTCAGTGTTCAGTGGCTGCCAGCTATGAGGCCCCAAAGGCCCTGCAGTGAGACCAGGGAAGACCCACCCCTGAAGGCCTGAGGTTGGTATATTCGTTAAGACAGAAGTGGTGTGTGCCTGTTGCTGTGTGTGGCTTTTTGTAGTAGAAAAGACCAGCTGGGGACACCCTAAACCTAACTTGTTGGAAGGTGGGGTTCCTACCAGCCCTGAAGGTCCCTTTGCACTAATGAGCAAGAGGCATCTCCTCTGTGGCCTCAGCCTGGTGCTGGGGTTCATGACTGGGCGAGTGGAATGTAAGTTTGATCTGGGTCTCGTTTTTGGCCAAGCATCTTGCCCTGTGTACAGCGTGGACAAGCATGCACAGAGGTGCCGTGTGAGGGACCCTGGGTGGTGGCAGCTGTAAGAGGAGAGAGAACAGGATGGAAACGGAGACCCCTGCTTAGAAACAGCCTGTTGAGAAGAGGCCTCAGGTTGGAAAGGATTCCAAAGTTCAGAGGCTTCTGGCACCACAGCCTCTGGAAAAACCAGAACCTCCAAGACTCTAAAGAAATCTCTCTACTAAGAAAGCGCTAGTAACTGTTGAGGGCAAAAGTAGTATATAATAGTATTGTTAAAAACCCTTGTTCACCAGACATGTGGCCAAAGCCTCGACTTCCTCAACTTCAAAAGTAGGGTACACTAAAAAGGACCTCCACACAGGGCTCTTGCAAGCCTAATATGAGGGCATGGTGTCTGCCATGTGTGCACTGAGCACTGGACAGAAGCCTCCCAGCACGGGGCAACACCTCTCAGGAACTACAACCCCGCTCTGCCCTGCCGCACACATCCACTCACCTTCTAGCACAATGATGGCAAAGTCCTGGGCTGTCTGGGCCTTGCGGGTGGCAAAGCACTGGTAGGCTCCCGAGTGGCTCTTCTGAGCCGAGGAGATGAGCAGAGTTTCATTGCTGAGCCCGCGGATGGAGATGGCCTCCCCCGGCAGCACCAGTTCAGTGTTGCGATACCAGCGGATGGTGAACTCTGGGGAGCCTGTGAGGGCGCAGGACAGGATGACCGTGCTACCGATGCCCGTCTTCAGCTTCTTTGGTGTCAGGGTCACATGAAGGGGGTCTGAGTGGCCAGGTTGGGAAGAGGTGAAGACGTCAAGGGAGGTGGGAGGAGAGGAAAGGGATACAGAGAGTTTACTGTGATGGTATGTGCCCGGATGGACAGAGGTCAGCGCCCAGCTCCGCAAACGTACCCGTGTGAGATCTGGGACTAGGAAATCTGCTCTGGGTCTCAGTTTACCTATGAGGCATGTGTAGATACAAGCCAGGATTTTCTGCTGAAAGTCTTGTTCTGATGACCTCTACTTCCCTAAGGTGGGTTCCTCCACTTAGGCAGAGCTTCATGGCCCCCTTAGCTCACCCAGAAACCTGGAACCTCGACTTATATGGCAGGCATCCAGAAACCAGAAGGCACTCTCCTTCCTGCCAGCTACCTCTCACCCCCATGCAGGCCACCAGCCCTGCTTTCAGCTAGCTGAATATCCTTCACATGTCTGGGTCTTCATCACCTCCTTTCCCTCTACCCACCATCATCTTTGCTGCAGTCGTCTCCTGCTCAGCACATTCATGGATCCCCCAAACTCAGCATGAAATCCAAAGCCCTCAGGGGCCCAAGGTACCTGCCCCCATCTGTTGTCACTAAGGTGACACATCTAGGACATCAATGACCTGTATGTGGCATTCCCTGGAATGGTTTGGTTGCAGAATCTAAGCTCTAGGCCTAGAATGCTCTGCCTAATTCTTGTTGACCTCTGGTCACTTCTAGTGACTCTTCCTGGATTTCACTTCTCCTCCCACTTTAAGTCCTTCTCATATCGCCCCCCCCCACCAGGGAATCATCAATGCCGTACCTAGCAATCTGTCTAGCATTACCCTTTTTCTCATCCCTTGGATGGTGGGCCACCTGGAAGCAAAGGCATCCTGGGCATTATGTCCCCACCAGGACCCGGACTATGAGCATCATTGACTGGATGGATGGTGTACTGGTGGCAGCCCCAAGTTGGCTTCCCTCACTGGTTTTTGTTCCTGAGCGCTCCTGAGCAGGAGTTCAGGCTACAAGAGTGTAGGAAGCTGGGGACATTTTAGGAAGGAATATTAGACCTACGGGGATGAGAGAAGGTTGGACCACTTCCTCTTGAACCCGAGCCGCCAGCAAGCCTGTGTGTGTGTGTGTGTGTGTGTGTGTGTGTGTGTGCACTGTGGGTGTGGACATGTGGACAGTGTGCAGATGGTGGCCTGTAGTTGACCTGAGGAGTGTGGAATAGTGTGGGGAAGTGTGTACTGGTACAGGTGTGTGGACCCCACAACTGTATGGGAATTTGGGGAAATGGGTGGGTGGATTTTGGATGCTCGTGCCTGTGATTGTGAGTGTACCTGCTTACTGATGTGTACTGGGGAAGGTGTGAACGCCACAACTTTGCCTACAGTCATCATGCTGATATTTTAAGCATGTAAAATGTAATAGGTGTGACCTCCTGGCTTATTTTTTTTCCTCTCTCCTCTCTCTTTGTGTGTGTGCATGCATGCGTTATTTTGACTTTTGAGACAGGATGTGACATAGCCTGTAAGCTTTCCTAGCCTCAAGCTCCTAATCCTCCTCACAGGTACGCACCTGGATTAGATGAGACATTTTGGACAGTGCTGAGAACAAGAGGGGAGGTACTGTTACGATCCTTCTGTCCATCCAGGGCTTGCTCGTGAGCAATGGTTCCCTAGTTTCCTTTTCTTAGCGCTTGCCTCCTCGCTGCCCTGGGGCAGTTCTTGGGAGGCCCTTCTGTGCTACTGTCACTGTGACTCCATGTAGGGGACAACCTCCACTCTACGTCATGGGTAAATGCACATGAACTGTTAAGGCTTTCTGGGCTGTGGGAGGATGTCGAGCCCTGACCTGGCTAGGGAGTCAGAGGCGAGGCTGGAAGGCCAGCAGGAGCTCTGCAGTGTCTGCAGCGCACTGAGGGTCTCGTGAGAAGGTGGCGAGAGGCTGAGGGATACCTTGGCCAACCTTTATGGCATCGTGGACTCTGCCGAGGATGGAGTAGAGTCACCCTAGGTAGCTCCTGCCTTGTCAAGCTGAAATGGCCTCAGGGAACTGTCATGCTGTTGAGGACAATGTTCAAGGGCTCAGGCTAATGCTGCCTGACACCTAGAGGGGTCCTCAGGGGTCCCAGATCCCAGCTCCTTGGCTGCCAGAAAACTCAGGCTCAAAGGAGCCTCGGCATCTTCTGGATATGGGCCAGGTGAAGAGTCAGAATGGACGGCGCTGAGAGAAGACCTAGGGTACTTCCATGGCATCAGCGCCCCTGCCTTCACTGCCTCTGCCTGCCTTCTGGGGCTCATAAAAGAAGTCTACAAGGCCTTCCTGTTTTTCATAGCTTCCTGGACCCCAGGGCTCTATACCAAGAAGAACAGGGACAGAGCAAACTCCATATCCATGGCAGCTCCAGGTACAGCTGACGTGGCCACCTCTGCTCAGTGACTGGTCTGATGAATCAGGACCCTTGCCCATTATTCTTAAAATCTTGGACTGTCACCCTAGATGGAGACACAGTTCCACCTTGTAGACTAACATCAGTATTGACTCCCTTAGCCAGACACAGCCTTCCCTTAACAAGCCCAGGAGATCTCCTTCTTCACAAACTCCCCACAAGACCCCCATAGCCTGCTTGATTCCTGGAGAGACCAGGTGACTGGAGGTCATGGGTACTGCTGCTGATGTCGGGACTGAAAGGGAGGGCTGGTTTCACACCAGTGGCCTCTCCAAGCCATAACCTAGGAGCTTCTCTTGGGGCAGCAGGAGGCAGGAGCAGGGCCTGTATGATCGTGGTACTCCATTGCACCAAGGCCAGCACTCCCAAACATTCCTAGGGCCACAGAAGGCTCCTGACTCACCGATGACTGTGAGGATGCCGTTGGCCTCTGCCGACCCAAAGGTGTTGGTGACCTCACAGATGTAGGTGCCACTGTCCTCAGTGCGCAGGTCACTGATGGTCAGCCCTGTGATACGCTTAGCCCAGCGGCTGTCAGCAGGGAGGGGCCGGCCATCTTTGAGCCAGCGGATGGCAGGGATGGGGTAGCCAGAGGCAGCGCAGGGTAGTTCCACTGCGTGGCCGGTCCACACTTCCTGGGAGTGGAAGCCATCCAGGATGGTGGGTATGGACTCTGCAGGGTCTGGAAGAAGAAAGGGTCAGTAACTGAGGCCATCCTGGGCAGAGGAAATAGGAGTGAGGAGAGGGTAGCAAGGCCTCCAGACAGAAGCCCCGTCCCCACTCTTATAGAGAGCAGTTTCTAGGGTGGCAGCATTTCCAGAGGAGTGCATGTGCCCTCCATGTGTGTGCCTAGATCAGGTTGAGCCCTGAGAACCATGCTTGTGAGCCAGGCTGTGTGGCTGGCTGAGGACACGGCAGGGTTCAAAGTCCGAGGGTCAGAAAGAACCAGACGACATGTATGACGGCTGACTTCACCCTGGTATCAGGACATGATAGTGGTGTCAACATCTAGCAGTTATCAGCGGACCTCAAACCAGACTGGAGACACCCCTCAAAATAGGTAAACAGTTAGGGCACCCTGCCCTGTCTTGAAGTTTTGATTATGAGCCTAACCTTTGGTGGCTATGTCAGCTCTTCAGTCCCTTGTTCTGCCTTCTGCTCATAATGTGGGCAGGCTCAGAGTTCATGTCAGAGCCCAGAACCGTGTGGGAAGAAAACCAGGAGAAGCCAGCACCTGTGAGAACTGTGACCCTAGGCGGTAGAAGACCCAAGGCCCTGAGGCTGAGATGTCCAAGTCATTTGTGGGTGTTCCTGTCTACTCTCTCAGCCCAGCTCCTCATGGGCAGCTGTTTCTGGGGTTCTGCCCTTTGGGTCCCGTCTCTGCTGTCAAGGGTCCTCTAGCCATTCTCCTGTATAGAACACCTCCATTTGTTTCTTTTTTTAGGCATGGTCCCTAGCCAAGGTTGGCCTTAAACTCACATCACCACGGATGACCTTGAACTTCAAAAAAAATTTATTACAGTGTGTATGTGTGTAGATGCACGCGTGCGCACGCGCACACACACTTTTGAGCACATAGGTGTGTACATGCCATGGGTCATGTGTTGAAGTCAGAGAACAACTTCGAGGAGTTGAGTCTCTCCTTCCGCGGTGTGGGTCCTAGGAATCTCACTCAGGTTGTCACTATTGGTGGCACCTTTATTGCTAGGCCATCTTACTATCCTATGATCTTGAATTTCTGGTCATCTTGCCTTTACCTTGTGAGTCAGTGTGTGCCACCACGTCCACTTTATTCTGTGCTTGAGATCAGACCCAGGGCATCCTGTGCGATAAATAGGCACTTTAGCAATGGAGTTGTATTTCCCTAACACATCCATCTTTTCTTTCTGCTTAGCAGTTCAGGCTTACCCCTAAATGCTTGGCCATCCTCCTCTCCTAGCCTCTTGAATGCAGGGATTCACAGGCATGAGCTACCAGCTCCAGCTTTTACACTGACTCTCAAAGTCATCTCCAGCCAGTCCTGGCTGTAGCCTGTCCTGTCCACACTCCCCACTGAGGCAAGCTGGGTCACCCAGACATCCAGCCAGTCTGCTCTACACAACCCACTCTGGTTCACTGTTCACAAGCCAGCCTCAGCGGCGTCTCATACACACCTCCCCCTACCCGCTGTCACTCTCGCTGGACTCCCATGGAGTTTCCTTTCTTTCCCTTTCCTTTTCAAACAGTCCCTTTCCCTTTTTAAAAAACAAAACATGCAAAATTATTTTTTTTGAACGGGTAATATATGCAGGTGCAAAGCTTCAGAAAAGCCAAAGAGTGTAGATGGAAAGGTGGCCTCCCCCAGCCCCTGGCCTTCTCCTGTTGTCTGTCCCTCGAGGCCAACTCTGCAGCTACCTGTCTATTTTAATAGTAGCTGCCGCAGGCCAGGCATCCATCTTCCCAGAAGACAGCCAGGCTTTTTGAGGCAGTGTTGACCTGTGATGCTCCTCCTGTGTCCAGTGTGGATTAGGGTTTCTGCCTGTTGAACCTTCCGTTTCTCAGGTGTGTGTGGAGTGTGTGTGGGGGGCACGAAGGAATGAAGGTATGCCTGTGAGCCGGCTTTTCTGTATAAACTCCACACTGAGAACTTTATAGACTCGAGCTGCATTGTGACTTCAGAGAACTCAAAGAGATGAGGTTGCTGAGACCAGAGAAGTGTGGGGACCAGCCCAGAACCACATGGCAGAGTGCAGCCCCAAAGGCAGGCTGTTCTTATCCTTGCTCAGCAGATGGGGCACATACTGATGGAATGATCTAACATACTGAATTTTGTTTGCATGAACAGGACAGCTACTGACCCTCATACCTCCCTTCACCAGTAGGGCCATCTGTTCTTTGCTCTTGCCCCTTGGGAGGGGTCGGACCTGGAGTCTCTTTGGGAGAAGGACTTTCCAGAAGGCTATCTTTGTCTCTGCTCATGGCTAGGACTCAGGAGGTCCAAGTGCCGGTTCTGTGTGCTCTCTAGTCCGCCCGGAGACTTTGGGTGAGTCTCATGACTTCTGCAATGGGTGTCTTCTCTGTACACAGTGGCCGTGACTGTGGTGCCTCCACATCTGATATTACTTTCCTAGGCAACACATGGCAGGATGCACACTACAGTGCCTCATCTCCCTGTGTCTACAGGGGGTACAGATGCATCCGGTGATTGCCATTTGATGCTCATCCTTTCTCTGTGACAGACTTGCTGTCCTTTCCCCTCCCCCACCCCAGGGGGAATGGTTGATTGGTTGGGATCAACAGAGCCAGCGCCAGAGAAGAATTACTCAATGTGACACTTAATTGATGTGAAATACACAAATTCCATGGCACAGGGCAGAATTTACAAGCGGAGGGGCTGCCGGGGTGGTGGAGGAGGGGCGGGGTAGGGGGGAGAGAATTAATCACTGAGGCCAAGGCGTGAAATTAAATTCCGGGGGGTGGTAGGGGAAAGAAGCCTCTTTCATTACCGGGGAGCAGAGAAGTAAAGGGCTGTGGTGTGTACACGTGACATCCCGGGGGACTGGGTGCTACCAACATGGGCACGGGATTGGGAAAAGACAGACAGCCCTGCCTGAGGTTGTGGGGGTCCCAGGCCAGGCTGCTGGGATGTCCTGTGATGTCTGGGCTAAGTCTGGAACCAGGGTAAGTGCTGTCTGCTCCATGACTGTCCTGCATGTGCTGGGGGAGGGGAAGCTGGTTTCACATCTTGTCTGGTCCTCAGTCTCTGTCTCATGGTGAAGCCTATACCGAGTCTGGGATACTGGTATTCCTTTGAGTGCTTGTGGGAGGGAACTCTCTAGAAAGCCCTAAGTCATGTGGGGCAGGTGTTATCTGGAAGGATTTAGGGGAGATTTAGACTCTTTCTGTAACTGCCCTTGTCTTGGAATGTGATGGGAATGGGGTGAGACAGTGCAGGAATAGCAAGGTAAGATCTCTCTGCTAAGCTGCAGCTTCTGGAGACTTCCCCAGCATCAGGTACCACTGAACTCCGCATGCTGTATCCTGCGACCTCCTTATGACCGCCCAGCTAATTGCATTTGCCATTCTTGGTTCTCAGACCAGCGAGAGGAGGTTGGAGACGTGATTGGATGCTTGGTGGCACGGCTTACAAGGAGCCTCTTGTGCCATTTCCAGCCCAAGGGGCAGGCCCACCTTTGGAGGTGGGGAATCCTTTCCCTGGCCTTAGAGGCATGGAGCAGGTTCTTCCTTGGGACAGGCTGGGAATAGGAGGTGCGTGGGGACAAGGAGCTGGTGAGCCTAGAGGTTGGAGCTCTCCCGATGCCATTCCTGGCTTCCCTCTTATCTCACTTGCCGTTTTACAGAGACAAGCAGCTTGCACACAAGCTGCCTTGTCACACCCGATCACATCAGGGCCCCGCGTCACTGCACGGCCTCCCTTCCTCTCCTTACTGTTCCCTTCCCTCCAGCATCTTCTTTCCTTTCCTTCACTTCCCTTTGTCTTTGTGTTTCTCTGGTCTGGGTCCAGGTTCAGGTCTCCTCTACCGGTCACCATTCCCTCAGTGCCCAAGCTCCTCTCCCGGGTTGACCTCTGTATCGGACCATTGTTCCCTAAGGCAGGGTTTTATTTTTGAGTCCTTGGGAGTGTGGTATCTCTCTTACTGTTCTCCCACCATGCCTTTTACCCACCATGATGGTGTAGGATGAGAAAGAGAAAAGCTGGTATAGCCTTCAGCTTCTGGAATCTGTTCTATTGGGGAAACCCTGCCTAATTCTCACACCTCACCCCCAAAGGGGGAGGTTTAATCATCAGAGCAGAGAATGGAGGACTTGGTGGAGGTGAGCAGAGCAGGCTAGCAAGAGGTTTCAGGCCTCCCGCCCCAGAAACTGTATGAGAAGCATGCAAATGAGATGCAAAACACCATGCAAACAAGGCCCTGTAATTTGGAAGCGAACCACTCCAATGCAGCACACTCTGAATTGGCTGCAGATTCAGAAGTCCTACCACACACGGTCCGTGCTCTGGCCCAGTGTCATCTGCTCATGCAGAAGCACAATTTCCATTGGCGTTCATAATGCCACAAATGTTTACTTGGTACCTATTGTGTGCCACACACAGAACCAGGCACCAGAGACACGAGGGTCAAAGTGGGGAGCCTGGTTCTTGTCTCCTGATTCCTGTTCTCTTTTTCTTGCTTTCAGCTATTCTGGGTAGATGAGATGGGTCCTGGGGAGTCACCTGTTGATGAGGGCTGGCCTCTGCAAGTCACAGATGACAGAAGCAGACAGAGGGCCTGCGTAAGGCCTGGAGTGGGGCATTACCTCGTGGTTTTAGTCCCCCCCACCAAAGTGAAGTTGTATCAGTTTATCTTCTCTCTAAAAGACATTCCACCACCTCCTCAAGGCAAGGATGCTTAAACTGTAGGTCAAAAACCCTCAGGAGGTTGTGATAGCCATTCTGTGGGTTGGAACCAGCGCTGAGAAAAATCAAAATAGCGTGGAATACAATAGAAAACACTGGATGCTGAGAATGTAGAGTTGGGAGTGTGCTTGCCTAGCGTGCATGAAGTCCTGGGCTTGACCCTCAATACAGCAGAGACCTGGAGTGATGGCACATTTACAACCCCAGTGCTCAGGAGGTGGAGGCAGGCGATCAGAAGTTCAACGACATTCTCAGGCCAGTCCGAAGACTTAGAGTTCATGAGACTCAGTCTCAGAAAACAAGAAGGCAAAAACCAAACCAAACCCAATGAATAACAAAACCCACAGGGCAGAAAGTATCAGAAACTTGGTGTGGTCACACATGCTTGTGATCCTAGGACTTGGGAAGCTGAGGAAAGAGGATCACTGAATGTTTCAGGTCAGCCCGTCTCTAAAAGAACCTACACTCCACCCCAAAGGAGGTATCAGAGACTGTGGTGACCATGTGGGGAAAATCCCAGAATGCATTGTACAGGTGATGGAAGAACATCTGTGGATGGATGCCAAAAATTTGGAGCCTTATACCTTTACCTCTCTTTGCCAGAGGCTGTGTGTGGGTGTTCTGCTGACCCTCCCTGCCTCCAACAGAAAGGTGCTACAGCCAGAGGGCCCAGAGTGTGAATTCTGACTGGGCATCCCACTGGCTCCTTATTTCAGGCAGGCCAATCGATTCCTGTGAGAAATACAGAGCATTCCACACACCTCACAGGGCTGTGGATGCTGACCAGGTAGCTCATGGAGAGCTACCTGATACTTAGGGCACAACACACACCATTCACCTCTCCTCAGACACCACAATCACTCCAGAACAAGAACCTCCTAGAAACATTTATCATTTATATTCTACCTACTCTCCAGTGCTGTGAGGTGGCCTCCAACAAAGTTTATACACACAGACATACACACACACACAACAACAACAACAACAACAACAACAAGAACTCCAGAATCTTTAGGAATACTTAGAGACACCAGGACATGAAAAACCCTCCTGAGTACTACAGCTCTAAAATACTACAGATTTAAACAATGAGTTTCCTGACAATGGCAAAAAGCGGAAGTGGTGGCAGTGGCAGAGGGACTGGAGAGGATAACGAGGCATGCTTGAGAACCATCAGACACATGGAAACCTTTCAATCCTTCAAGAGAGCCAGGTGTGGCCTGACAGTGGCTCCTGGACCGAAGATGCCTCTAGAAAAGCTCTCACATCGAGGCTACTTGACCCAAGCTGGGTGAAGGCTTGCCGAGTGGTACCTATGTCCACGATCATTACTCTCTTTCTCAAAGCAGATACAGAAGGCGTCCTGTATCTGTGGAGGGTCAGTGTACCCCAGCAAGCAACCTACCTGTCACAGAGAGCCGAGCCCCGTTGCTCTGACGAGTCTCCCCACTGTATTTGTGCTTAGTAATGCAGCGGTAGGTGGAGAGAGCGTCCTCCTTCTGCACGTCTGAGATGTAGAGCCCACCGTGTGAGGTGATGAAAAACCTGTTTTCTGGAGACACAACCAGACAGAGCCTGTTACTTCACTGACTGAGGCAGCTCTGATTGGCAGGTGGTCTGCCTGGAGCTATCATGAGCCAAGACAGTAGGGGAAAACCAGGGATGAGGTGGTGTGGCCTCTTATGTGCGTCACCGCCAATAGGCAAGGCTTTTAGCCGCACACAGCACACGGACAAGTAGAGAGGGCAATTCTTTTCCACTGTGGTCACTATGTAGCCCAGGCTGGTCTCAAGCTCAGGACTTTCCCGCCTCTGTCCTGAACCAATGGATTGTAGTAGATGCTACCACACCTGATAAGGAATTAGGCTTTAGCGCCAGACTGAATGAAATCGGTGTCTCCATTGGGTTTTTCTACTTATTAACTGTGCCGTCTTGGGCATCGCTTAACCCCCTGAGTCTTAGATGTGCAGGGTACTTCGGTATATTTTGGCTGTATCAAACGGCAGCCTGTGGAAAGTGCTCACACGGTGTGGAGGGGTCCTCTCATTGTCTACCCTTGGTAGGAGTCTGCAAAACATCCTCGCTCGTTGCCCAGTGACTCCTAAAATTGCTAGTCTCTTTTTCAGTGGAAGAAGCAAATGTGCAGTGACGTCATCAGCCTGGGCTGCACTCAGTCACTGCACCAGAACTTGGGGTTCTGACTCCTAACCTTCCGTCTACATCGAGCCAAACAAAGCCCTTGGAATTGCTAGCACCAGCGTTTGTCTTAGGGGAGGAAGCAAACGTGTAGTGATGTGATTGGCCTGGACCACAGTCAGTCACTGGGCGGGGATTTGGGGGTTCTGACTCAGCCTTCCTTCCAACACAGTCTGTGTTGACTGCGGTGCCACTGTCCTTGCCTCACTGTCACCCCTGGGTGTCAGGGAGGCAGAGTAGACCGGCAGTGGGACACTCACTTGGCCGCTGCTATTGTACTTGTTTACAGCACAGTGGTCGTCTCTGTGCAGGTTCCTCCAGTGAACCTTGACTCTGAGCTGATGACAGCTGATTTAAGGGGAGAGGTGGCCTTGGGTTGGGGAGTGGCTGGTGGCAGCAGAGGACCCTGCTCACTGAGAACAGAAGAGATCAGACAGCCTGGGGTCACACTTGGGCTCCGCTATTAGCCTGGGGCCACATTTGGGCTCCGCTATTAGCCTGAGGTGACAGAGCTTCTCCAGGAAGTATGAGGTCGGGGTAGGGGTAGGGGGGTGATGTGAAACCAGGGGATGGGCCTACCAGCCTGGTGGGCTCTAGGACGAACCCTACACCCTAAGTCTGGATCTTACAGAGGTCTGCAGCCCTGTACTTAGCTCCCAAGGTCTAAATGAGGAGCAGAAGGAGGGAGAACATGAGCAAGGAAGTCAGGATCACGAGGGTGCGTTCACCCACTGAGACGGTGGGACTGATCTAATGGGACCTCACCAAGGCCATCTGGACTGGGAGTGATGGATCATGTGATCAAACTGGACACTCTGAATGTGGCTGGCAATGAAGGCTGACTGAGAAGCCAAGGACAATGGCACTGGGTTTTGAGTCTATTGCATGGACTGACTTTGTGGGAGCCTGGTTTGTTTGGATGCTCACCTTTATTGACCTGGATGGAGAGGGGAGGACCTTGGACTTCCCATGGGGCAGGGAACCCTGACTGCTCTTAAGACTAGAGAGGGAGGGAGAGGTGGGGAGGAGAAGGGAAAAGGGAGGCGGGGAGGAGGTGTAAATTTTTAATAAATAAATAAATAAGAAAAAAATAAAGGT
The DNA here is from genome assembly GCF_982192425.1 of Myodes glareolus. Lineage (NCBI taxonomy): Eukaryota > Metazoa > Chordata > Mammalia > Rodentia > Cricetidae > Myodes > Myodes glareolus. The sequence continues at coordinate 74,393,697 of NC_142029.1, read as the reverse complement.
CTGCAGCCCTTTCCCTGGGGCAGACTCCCAATCCCCCCTCCATCCCAACAGTAAGAACTCAAGTTGTGACTTACCCTATAAGGAATGTTCTGTGATGCTTCCTGTATGCCCTGAGCACCACTTAGGGGTGATGTGTGTGTGTGTGTGTGTGTGTGTGAGACCAGAGGACAGTCTTGGGTACTGCCCCTCAGTTCACATCTTTTTTTGTTTGTTTTGTTTTTTGAGAGAGTGTCTTGCTGGCCTGGGATTCACTATGTCGTCTAGGCTGGTTGGTCGGTGAGCCCCAGGGCTCTGCCTGTCTTCACCTCTCTGGAGCTGGGATTACTAGTGAGCAGAGTCCATTGCTCCTTGTTTATGGGTTCTGGGAAGTGAACTCGGACAAGCGCCTTCCTGAGAGCACCTCCCTGGTCCATAAATTCCGTTCTGAGCATGAGGATGAAAGCCAAAGGCCCTTTTCTCCTCAGAGGCTGCAAAACTGCAGATGACAAGTTTGATGTTCTAGAGAGTATCTTTGAAAGTTTCTCTGGGCTTCTTTTGAATAAATATTTATTGATTTGTGTGTGTGTGTGTGAGTGTGCTTGTGCGCGTGTGTGTGTGTGCATGTGTGTGTGTGTATACACGTGCGCGCACGCATGCATGTGCGTGTGTGTATGTCCGTGTGCATGTGTGTGTGCAGATCAAAGGACGCATTGTGGGAGTCAGTTCTCTCCTTCCACCATGTGTGTTCTGGGGGCTGGGCTCAAGTTGCCAGGCTTGGCAGCAAGCGCTCTTACTCATGTAACCAGCTCACCAGCCCGTCATAGTTATTTCTTCAATATGGCTTTAAATAACTTCATCAATCTGGGCTCTTCTGAATGAATTTTGGTCTAACTACAATCCTAATTACTCCTCTCTTCCTTCCTCCGCCTCCCCATCTCTCTCTCCTCTCTCCTCTTCTCTCCAGTGCCCTGGACCAGCACCAGCAGCCTTTTTGCCAAGTGTGAAGCCCTAAAAATCACATTCTGCTGATCCAGGTAGGAAAGAAAAACACTTCACGTAACACAGCGCTAACTTTTTTGGTGAGACAGTATGACGCAGAAGGCAGCACCGTCAGCCAAAGCCTTGATTTATCCTTGTGATCCGGCTGGTTACTTTCCTCTGTGACCCCTTGTGGGCTTACTCCTGGGTCATCTAGGTCATCCCATGGTCTAGCTACCTCTTGTTGGGAGTTCTCCCGGCTGATCCCAGGGATACCAGCAGCCCTCCTCCTCTGGGTGCCAGGGAGAGAGGCACCATGGGGGGAAAAACAGGAAGGGAAGGGAAGGGAAGGGAAGGGAAGGGAAGGGAAGGGAAGGGAAGGGAAGGGAAAGGAAGGGAAGGGAAGGGAAGGGGAGGGGAGAGAAGGGGAGGGAGGGGAGGGGAGGGAAGGGAAGGGAAGGAAAAGGGCTGACTGAGTCCCTCACCCCCACCCTGTGTCAAGTGTAAAAGCCCTCTGGACATTTAGTATGCAACTGAGATTGGGGTGTAGAGCGACTGTGGATGTCACTGTGGATCAGAGGATGGGGAGGAAACTGAGAGGGGGAAAAACCAGGAAAGCCATCAAAGCAGTGTTAGCAGCCCACAGGTACACAAGTGACCAAGCCCTGGTCAGCCTGAATCCTGTGGTCCTGGCTGCCAGCACCCCAGGACCCACATAGCCCTGTGCTACTGGGAGTCTGCACCCAGAGTGGAGGGTGGGTGGGGTGATGCTGCTGCTGGTGGGGATCTGGGTTTCTATAGCAACCAGCAGCTGCTGCATCGGATGTTTCCCATCCTTCATTGTCCTCATTTTCCCCTCCCTCCCCCGTGCATATTTAATTGCAGTAGCGTGTTTTTTTTCTCTCCCTCTCTCTGTCTTTTTTTTTTTTTCAGACACAGTGTTTTGCTCCTACTGAAACAAAGGCAGGCCGCAGTCCAGAGATGCGCAGTGTGAGAGGGGAAGGAGAAATCAGGGGTATTATGTTAATCCCTTGGGGGCGGGGCTCAGCCATGGTTTGCATGTTTGATGAGAATCAAAAGTGGGGGTTGGGGGATCCCTTCTGGGCACAGGAGGCTATAGAAGTCTATGGAGCAGAGCCAGAGTCTTGAACAGTGTGCAGAGCCCAGGAAGACAGAGCTCGCTGTGGACCTCAGGGAGGACAGGACTCAATAAATATGCTGGCTTCCAATGTTATTTGGAATAATTTATTCCAATGTTATTTGACATAGGGGGTGGTGGCTTGAGATAGTCTACATCTTTGACTCCTCCTCCTAAAAGCACAAGGTGTCCCTCTGCAGGAAAGTAGTGCTGCTGACCCATTTGGCCATTTGGAATGCGTTAGGTAGCTGTAGGGATGGGTGGAGGCGTTGAGCGATTGCTAGTTGGAACCTCTGCGAGAGATGCTGATGGCATCACACTGGTGGGGTCCTCGTTGCTGGGTACCCAAGTGACTACTCTGAATGGCAGTAGCATCCCTGTGGGTTTATGCTAGTGAGTCACCCACTCTTAGGCTAGAAGAGCAGGATATCGAGCCGCGCCTCATCCTGAATGCTGCCTTGTCATATGGCACCACTGTCACCATGCTCATGGACAGGGAAATGGTGAACGTGGTTAGCGTACCCTTTCCTTCTTTTCTGATCATGATACATCATGTCCTGGCCCATTTTGTCATTCTCTTCTTTGGTGGCCTTGACAGAATTTCTAAATTTAAATATTTATTGAGCATCTGTTAGACACTATGCAAGAAGAGAGTGATGTAGATGTAGGTGTGCAGGTGCAGAGAATGCTCTGGAGAGATCTGGGGACGGCTAACTGATCCATCCCCACACAAGAATGGACAAGCATTACGAGGAACCTGGGGAAGCCGAGAGCTTGGAAAGACCTCTCTCTCAGAGTTGGAGAACCAGCCCTGTCCACACCTCAACCTTGGCCATCCAGCCTGCAGAACTATAGAACCTCAAATCTCTGCTATACAAAGCCATGCGGCCTGCACACGTGGCATCTCTGAGGCACTGGTGTGGTACTGGGTGTCCTCTCTTAAAACTTCTGCTGCTTATTCATTCAATCAAGGGAGTGTTTCCACCATGTTTGTCTGCTGTTTTCATCCAGGGAACTTTCTAGAATCTGTGGGTGTGGTGCTTTGGCAATAGGCTTTTGGGAGGTGCTGGCCTGTGGGGGCAGGGGAGTTCTTAGTCAGAAACAGCTGAAAGGACTCTGACCCCTGAGCATGTGCAAACCCACTCTCCTTCAGGAGACTGAGGGGAATGGACTCATAGGACTCATAGGTCATGGTCTCAGCAATGTTGGGGAGTAAGATGGGGCTCTGGCCAGCAGGCTTCAAGGATATATCTTACAAATGAGACAGGTGAGCCTGGCTTTTGGCTGCTTTCTAGGATTCTGGAATTTTGCTGTTAGGTCTTGTGTGTGTGTGTGTGTGTGTGTGTGTGTGTGTGTGTGTGTGTGTTTGTATGCGTGCTCACGTGTTAGTATGAGTACATGTAAAGACCAGAGATCCATATAGCCTCTCTCTCTCTCTCTCTCTCTCTCTCTCTCTCTCACACACACACACACACACACACACACACTTGAGTTTGTGTGTCTCACTAAACTAGAAGCTACCAATCTAGCTAGGCTGTCAGGCCATTAAACTCCAGGGATCTGTTTCTGTCCCCCAGGGCTGGGATTAAGATACACACGCCATGCTTGGTTTTCTGTGTGGGCACTAGGGATCTGAACTCAGGTCCTCGTGCCCCTTTAGAGCTAGGCCAGGGAGCAGGAGTCTGAGAACAAAAAGCCCCTCCTCCCTTACGTAGGTGCTAAGTTTAGGTGACAGTGTCTTTCCTGTCTTCTCCCAGAAGGTCAGAGAGCTGTGCCACGGGGACTCCTGCAGCTGCGGAATTTACTGAAACTTGATTGACGGAGACTCCATGACAGCCAGAGGGCTTGACAGGAGAAGTCAGCATCTGGAGAGGTGGTCTCTTGTTCCTTGCCCTCTGGGAGGCACCAGGGACATGGGAGGCTGAGGTTGGCTGAGGCTTTGGGGGAGGGAGTAAATTGTGCAGATCCTGCTGGAGCCTCTGCAGAAATAGGATCAGCTTTGCAGCTCGCAAGCCAGTCCCTTCTTCCCCCTTTGCCTCCCCAACCTGTCCCCAGCCCACACCCAGAGTGATGCTTTCAACCCAAGGTGGATCACCTGACGCATTAGTGAGACTCTCTCAGTGGGACCTCGTTTTACCCAATGTGACAGCAGTGCTTGCCACAACATAGACACTCAGCAGAGACTTACAGGGTGAGTGAGCAATCTCTAATCACCGAAAAGGAAGTGACAATGTCTGTATGCTTGCTGCACACTTCTCTCCTCCGGGAAGCCCTTCCAGGTTTCTGAGAGTGCCTGCATCTCCGCAACTCACCACTGCCTCTACGGAACCCACTGGACTTCTGTTCGTTAGAGACAGGGTCTCAGTCTTAAACCCAGGGTGGCCTGGAACTCAGTATGTACCCCAGGCTTGACCCTACATTCGTAGGGATCCTTCTGCCTCAGCCTCCCAAATGCTGGGGTTACACGTGTGAACCACACTTTAAAGATTATTGTTTCAAGCATGTGAAAGTCAAGACTAAGCAATATGGGAGTTTGTCAACTATATGTAAATAAATAAACAAACAAATAATTCCCCCACCATCTTGCCATTCCACTTTTAAAAAGGACAGGAAGCAGGGCTTAAGAGGTTTGTGCACTGTATTCATAGTAGCACTGATCACAGCAGCCAGGAAGATTCACGGATAGATGAGAGGATAAACCAACTGTGCACTATACATACTTTGGAATATTATTCAGTCTTGAAAAGCAAGGCCTTTCTGATTCTTTTTTTTTTTCCGGCATGGTTGAACTTTGAGGACATCATAATACAAGCAAAAAAAAAAAAAAAAAAAAAAAAAAAAAGACATATCCTCAAAGGCAAATATGCTGCACATCAATTCAGAGGAGGTTTTTGTAGCAGTTACCCCCATAGAGACAGAAAACAGACTGGTTAGTGTTGAGGCTTAGAGAAGGGGCAAAGGGCATGCTGTTGTTAGTGTGCACAGAGCTTCGGTTCTGTGAAGACTGAGCTTAAATGCTGCAAAATGATGGGGGCGTCCTTTTCTAGCGTGTCTGTACCTCCAAGGCTGGAACATGATGCTCAAGATAGGGGCCCCCACTCTGGGAGTGGGACAGCAGCCAAGGAATCCTCTGCCCCACAAGTATGACAGGGTGCACAGCTGAGGCCCTGGAGCGAGGCCCCGTGCTGCGGACCTGTAGCCAGGCAGCCAATTGGGTATCCCTCAAGGGTGCTGTGCATCTTGGCTTGGCAAAGGATCCAGGTGGAGTTTATGAAGTTTTTAATTTGTGTCAAGCCCAAAAAGAAAGGCACCCTGAGGCAATGCATCCATGATCTTAGGTTCCAGATGCTAAAACCTTGTGAATAAATTCATTAGGCCATTGGTCTGTACCATCATGCTTCAGTGGTCCGAGGAGCCCTACGTCGAACTACCTCACCTGTACAGGTATTTCACTCCCAAGAGACTCCTCTTGCACTGGCATTCAGGGGACAGACCTGCTCCATGCATGTACATACCATGGTGCAGGTGAGGAAGAGGCACAAGTCCTAAATCAGATTCTGTAGGTTGAGTTTAGAAAGTGAGGAAAGAGGATGGGTGAACGCAACACAACTTGAGTCCTCCCATGGGTATGGGGGCTAGGAACCCAGAGAAAAGCAGAGTGTCAGGGGGACAGAAAGCAAAATCTCAAGGTGACAGGGACAGGGACCCTCCCTGGGGGATGGCCTTTTAGCATAGGCAGGGCCTCATCTGCATTCTCAAAGGCTCAGACCTTGCCCATTCCTGTACATTCTATCAATGGGAAGTGAGGCAGAGCAGAGTCTGGACCAAAGTGGAGATGTCAGGAGAGACCTCCTATCTCCCGTCAAGTTGAGCAGCCTTGGTGGATGGATGTACCGAGGCAGGAAGAGACTATGTGGTTGGGAGGGAGGTCTTGGTACATGCAAACGTGGGTGGGGCATGCACAGTCGGAAATGGTAGCTGGAGCTAGCACATTCTGACTAGAGAGGGTTTGAACAGTCTCCATGTGGAAGTGAGCAGATCTGGATCCCTCTTTCTGGAACAGGGCATCCTGAGGACTAGTATAGGCACCACGGTCTCATATTCATCTTAAGCGCAAGACCAGGCTGGGCATGCCAGGCCCCTAATGGGGGCTACAAAGCAGCATCAAGTGTTCCCAGGCAGTGCGGTGATGTGGGTGTGTCGGAGGAGTAACTTCTTTAATTCCCCCTCTACTGCTTCTGTGCTAAGGGAGAAAGTGGCTGACTATGGAGGGAGGCTGACATAGTCCCTAAAGGCTCTCATGCAGACTCAGTTTCTCCCACAAGGCTAGAGGGTCACAGAGTTATCCCCTGAGCTGCCTTGTCCCCTGTTGAATTCAGTCCTGAGACAAGCCTAGCCATGGGTTTGGCTGACCTTGCATTCAACGTACCACACTTTAAGTCAACTGTTTGTCAGAGCTGTCAGCCATGGAGTTCTGGGGAGTGAGGACACATTGCTGGAAAAGGTCCTGTAGCTAAGGCATGTCACCCACGGGAAGCACTTATGTGGAGACAGGCATGGCAGAATTGAACCCACTGGGGTGGGAGATGAGAAACCTGGCTTCGGGTTGACCGGGTGAGTTCAGACAAGCTTCATTAACCTTGTGGACCTCAGTTTTCTTGCTGAGTGAAGGAAGACAACCAGTTGCCCTAGAATGCATCTTCCAAGTCTCGCGCCCCTAGGGATTTGATGGTCTACCCTCCACTGTCTGAGCAAGGATAGGGAGCTCAACTCTTTGAACCCCATTTCTATTCAAGGGCTGCAGAAGGCAGGAGCCAATCTTTACATAGCCCCTGGGTTGGAGTTATTCTCCACATAGATAGACAGAATAGCCCTATGGTGGTGCTGGCATTACCCATAAACTCCTGGTTCCCTGTCAGAGGGGCATGTCAGGGTCTACCTGCCCATCATCACTGCTTTTGGGTCTAATAGCAGATGATGTCCCTGAAGGACCCATTACGTCAACAGCATGGTGAGAGGAGTCACAGGGCTGGGCCTCAAACCATGTTCCCCTTTCTAGCTGGAAGGTGTAGAAAGTTCTTATTTTTTCTGAATCCCATTCCCTCTTAGGAGTAAATGAACTAATGGATGTGCCTACCACGACGGCTATGAGGCAACAGGTGTCCAGTACATTAAGCAAATGATCTCTGGGGACTCTGGGAAGTGAGAGTTCAGATCTAGACCTGGGTCTCAGCCTCCGAGTCCTCTATCAGCTGCCACCGTCACCTCCTTACAGCTCATAGGGTGGTCCTTTGAGTATATGGGGTGTGCAGTGACTTACTGGTGGCAGGGCTTGGGTGGAGGTGGGCTGGATCTACTTCACTAGGATCCAGGCAGACTTCCACTTGGGTCACGGACTTCCAGAAGGGCTCAGTACTGTCCCTGCGGAAAGCTCCAGGCAGCTGGGATCCCAGGGGCTGAAGACCAGGTCTCAAGAGGGACAGCCAAGACAGAACCTTGGGAGGGGCTGCTACAGCAGGCAGTTTCTTCGTTTTTTCCCAGAATCCTTTTCTCTGCAGCTCTTTCTCGGCACCAGGATTAGCACACATCTCTCACTCGCCTATTGCAACAAGATTTTATTTCTAATTATGCTGTAATAAAACTGGAGCGCTCCCAGGCTCCCTTTCAAATGACTTGTATACACACTGCGGATTGGACCCTCCTCGGCCCCATTGTAATAGCGGCTCCCTGACATTCATTAGACATGCATGAGAGGGGCGCTTTAAGAATAGAATTGCATTTAAATGGATTTGCTGAGAGAGGAAGATGAAAAAGAGAGAGACAGAGAGAGAGAGAGAGAGAGAGAGAGAGAGAGAGAGCTCATAGGGAGGAGGGAGAGAGGTCTGTTGAACAAACTATGGAAACAAGATGCCATAATAACAGGGTGCTGAAATAAGCCTCTTTATTTCTCGTCCTCATCTGCTGCACATGGCAGAGCCCAGCCAGGGGCGACAGCCTCCCCCCACCACAGTCTTCACCCTACTTTTATGCTCCCTGCCAGGGGCTTTATAGCTCCTCGCTCCATGCGTCCCCATGTGTCAGACTCATGGAGCATAATGGGATCTGCTGCTATTACAATGGGGAGGCTGCCTCCACCTCATAGAACCTGCATCGCCAAGGGCAGCCAGGAAGGGCAGCCTACTGTCCCTGGGAGGAGGTGTCTGCATGCCCTTACCTGCAGGGCTTGGCTCTGTCCTCTGTCCCCTGCCCCTTCTCTGAAGGCCCAACTGTGGGTAGCTAAGAAAGGAGAAGAGGGGCTCTATTCCCACTCCTGGCTTGGCCCCCATGGACCCTGACCCCTGATTCCATCCCTGGTGAGCAGCCTCTGCCTTTCCCCAGTTAGTACTGCGAAGGCTATGGCTGTCCCGTGCCAAGAACCTACTTTGTGTCTTCCTGCTGATGGTGGCATCTAGCCCATTCACTCTCTTCGCTGTGACCAGGTACTCTTAAAATGGACGTCGACTCACTGAGAACTGCCATGGTTTCCTATGCTTCTTGATATAAAGATCAGAATCCTTAGCAGGATAGCCCCGCCTCTGGTCCTCCATTGCGCCAGTCCTCCCATTCCCAGGCTTGGTGCTATGTGGGCTACTCCCTGCCCCTGCTCATCGTAGTCCACCTGATATCCTAAGGCCTGGGTTCTCTGCCTCCAGGAGACCTTCCCACATATCTGCACAGGGTCTAGGATGATTCACCAGAGACTGGGCACATCTTAGAATGTTAGCCGCCAAGGTCAGCGTGCCTGGGTCCTGGTCCTGCATTGCTCTAGTCCTGTAGTACAGCCCCAGGACAGCGGACCTGGTGCTGGCCACAGTCAGGATGCTGCTTCTTCTCATTTGATCCTTGCTGTAGCCGACACGAGACCGTGTATTAGTGTTCTATTGCTGTGCTAAGGCACCATGACCAAGGCAAATCACAGAAGGAAGGATTTGTTTGGGCTTATGGCTCCAGAGGGATAAGAGCCCATCACCAACACTATGGGGAAGTGTGGCAGCAGGCATGGTGTCTGGAGTAGGAAGCCGGAGTTTGCATTTTAAATCACAAGCAGGAAGCTAGAGAGGAAGCCGGGGATGGTGCAAATCTTTGGACTCTCAAAGTCCACCCCAAGTGACATACTTCCTTTAGCAAGGCCATGCTTCCTAAGTGTCCTCAGACAGCACCATCAACTGGGGACCAAACATTCGAATGTTGGAGACCATAGGGGATAGCAATCATTCAAATCAGTGTAACTTGTCCAAAATCTCAAAGCATGGTGTTAACCAAATCAAAGCCATACCTTTACCAAGTACTTCCAGGTCAGCTGAGGGATTTGTCATTGTTCCTTCTTACAGAGGGCATGCCCTCTTGAGGCCACACAGCCCTCTCTGAGAGTCCAGCTAAGCAGAACCCCTTCTCCCTTTTCAGAAGGTTCCTGGTTTGTACTGCTGGGCTACACCCTGGACCCAGACAGATCTCAGTGGCTCCTGACCACTGCTTCTCTGACATTTTTAGATTCTCAGAATACAATGCAGGCTTCTTTAAGATGTCTCAGATTGCTCTTCTGAAACCCTATCATGCGCGGTCAGGGATGAGAATTCTGACCAGATCGCATTGCCAAGAAAGTACTAGAAGCAGCCGGAAGAGTGGGCTCTGTCACTTTTCGGCCCTGTGACCTGGAGGCAAGTGTCATGACTCTCACCCCCTACTAGACCCTCAGTCCCTCTCGAGTGGGAGCCACCGCCCACCCCCTTGAAGGCTGTTGAGAGGAGGCAGTGACTGCTGCAGTCTTGTGCCTCCTGGGTGCTCATTTCTGCCTCTGCTTCATTAACTTTCTCTGGTGTGTTGGTAACAACAATAAGGAATGAGAACACTGGTTTGACTATGCTCCAGACAGGACGCAGCTCAGAGGAAAACGACACCGTGACCTCTCAAAGCCATCTAACAACAGTCATCTAACACAGAACTGGCCCTGTGTTGTTCTGAGGGCGCTGTGGTGTCAGGGACACCTCCTGCATTTCTCTCCTTATGTTTCCCAATTTGCCACCCTGGGGCCTGCCTGCTTTACAGCCTCCACTGGCTACACACAGCAGAGATGAGCTGTGGCAGTGGGTGGAGCCTCTAAAGGGCAGGAAACAACTGCATGGGGGTCACCTGTGTTTGTCTCCTAGTTTCCCCGCAGGCAGGAGCCATCTCCTGTCCCTGCTCTGGCCTCTGCGGCAGACATTCAGTTTTTGTGATGGTGCTGAAATATACTGTGGATCAAATGAATGATCGGATGGACGAGGGCAGGAGTCACGGCCTCTACCCTGTGGTAAGTCTTTGACTTCCATGCAGAAGCCAGATAGACTTTGGTTCCATTGTGTGGCCTCACACAGCTCCCTGACCCCTTGGACCCATCTTCCTTCTCTTTAATTGTGCTAATATCAGTACCAATCAGAGGTCTGAGAGGTCCTGAGTTAAAGCACTGGCCCTGGGGCCAAGCTTTGATTGTTCCATCCATGACGCCATCAAAGTCATGACCAACAGCTTGCTGGAAAGGGATTCCAGCCAATGTTCACTTCATATGGTGATCACATGCCTGTTTGTCTCAGATCACTCCCACATCCTACAGTCCTCTTCGCAGAAGCTTCACAGGTCTCTTCTGCCAACAGTGGAGGCCCTTCAGTATTCACAGACGATCAACCGAATGTGTGGCACCCACCTAGCCGGGTAGGTCCTCCAGGGGTCTCCTGAGCAAAGGCAGGAATACCCGTAGGCCCACCTGCCTGTGTCTTTCCAAATCTCAAAGTGAGTCAGGCTTATGGAAAGGATTCAGACACCAAAGTGCTGGGTCTCAGTTGTCCTGGACCCCTACTGTCTTTCTGTCTCTGTGTACCCTCAGGCACCTTGTTCAGGCAGCCCCCAATCGGCCTCTCTCTGTCTCTGTGTGGCACTCCAGCCCCTCCAGCTGGAGTAGCTGAATCCTCACCTGGCTTTCATCATGAAGTTGGCACTTAGTGTGAAATTTTACAGTTTTTGCCTGAATGGCTTGTCTTCCTGGGTGGCAGTGGGTGGGAGAGGAGAAGGAGGACATTTCTCTTATTGGTCCATTTCCACTATGAATCCGGCATGGGGTTATAAAATACAACTGTCCTCCTTTATCTGAGGGGAAGGGTTCTAAGACCCCCTCCCCCAAAGAAGTCTGAAGCTGAAGGGTAATTGACCCTGTCTATATCACACATGTATATATAACTATGATATTTTTAAATAAATGAGCCCAGAGATTACCGACAATAATAAAATAAAACTACGACAAGAGTCTAGAATGCAAGTCATATGAGGTTTTTTTTTTCCTCTCTCCTAAAATATATTCTACTGTGTTCACCCTCTTGTATTGATGTGAGAGGAGATGGTTCCCACACGACAAGCTGAGGTGAGGTGAATGCTCTTGGCACTGTGACACAGCCTCAGGCTGCTGTTGACCTTCTGATGAATGTCAGCAGGACCTTAGGGACAGGCAGATGCTGGTTGTTCACAGGTAACAAACCACAAAAAGTGAAACTTGTTTAAGGTTGTCTTTCTGCTCCATGTTCCCTGTCAGTCTCCAGAGGCCGGAGGTAACAATCTGTTCTGTGTGAAGAAACCCAGGATTTCGGGGATTCAGAAGCAAGCTCAAGATCACATGGCTGTTGGGATTTGACCTGGATTGCTGAACTCTATTGCTCTTCAGGCAGATGCCTCAATTTGCCCATAGTTCCTGGCCCAGATGCCTTGTGTTTGTTGGTAGTAGGTGACAGTGATGGTCATGTCACGGTGTCACAAACACGACTGTAGAGTCACTAAAGCCTTCACACAGAGCTGGGCTCACAAGTAAGGGCGAATTTCGGATCTCTGCTATTATTTTGAGACAGGGTCTCTATTTATAGTCCAGACTAACCTCAAACTCAATAAAACCTCCTTCCTCAATCTTGAGTTCTGCGATGATAGGCATGATTTACCATGCATAGCCTGCTATGCAGTTTATGAAGTAGAGACACTGGTCTCACTAGCTCCCGAGTGGCACCAGCACCCTTAAAGATATAACAGTTGGAACTCTGGGCTCACTTGCTAGGTGTGCAGTTCCCCCCTCTCATTCCCTGATACTTTCTGTGCCATTGAACACGAAACTGTATCCTACTCAACACTGAATCAGCTTGACTGGTATTTTCCTCCTTCCTCTAAGCTCTGCGTGCCCCAGCCTCCCTGTGTCTCCAAGCCTGGGCCTCAAGGCCCTCTTGCCCCTGGCCCAGGACCACTGTGGACTTGACCACTTTCTCAGGGCTCCTCTTGTTGTGGCCCTCACCATGACTTGGGGACATTGGCTACCTTCTTTTATCTGATACCCTATAGATTGAGATTTCTGCTAATAGCATTTGGGTTGACATTGTCATCGCATTTCCTCAACATCAGGCCCTATAAGTAGGTAAGGGGACTTGGAGGGACATGGTTAGAAGGGATCAGTGCAAAGAAGAGAGTTCAGGGACACCATTTTTTTTTTTTTTTTAGAGAAATCTGAAGTCCCTACCCTCATGGAGCTCCAGTCCTGAAATAACAGAGGAGGCAAATAGCCCTGGCTGAGTGTCTCTTATATACTGACTACCCCATGCTTTGTCAAACCTTGCAGTCAGTATCGTCCTCCAATGAACAGATGAGAAAAGCAGGACTTAGAGATGTTAGGTAAATCACTATATATGTCCCAGGCCAAGGAAGTGAGCCCAGGTCTAAATTTGGGTCCCCTCTTGCATGCTACCAACTAACCTTGTCCTGTGTTCTACTTATAATCTTCTTAGGGACACAGGTGAAGGGTGAGGTAGAAATTGAAGAGAAGCATACGCCGTGGTTTGAATGAGAATGGCCCCAATAGGCTCAACTATTTGAATGCTTAGTCCTCAGTTGGTGGAGCTGTTGGGGAAGGATTAGGAGGTGTGGCCTTATTGAAGAAGGTGTGTCACTGGGGGTGGACTTTGAGGTTTCAAAAGATCCCAGTCTTTCCTAGTGCATTCTCTGCCTCTCTCTGTCTCTCTGTCTCTCTGTCTCTCTGTCTCTCTCTCTCTCTCTCTGTCTCTCTCTCTCTCTCTCTCTCTCTCTCTCTCTCTCTGTGTGTGTGTGTGTGTGTGTGTGTGTGTGTGTGTGTGTGTGTGTATGCTTTCTTGTTTTCCAGATGCGAGATGTCAGCTGTTCCTACCACTGGGCTTTCACCCTGCCATCACGGGCATTGACCATTTGAAACTGCAAGTCAAAGTTAAATACTTTTTTTATAAGTTGCTTTGGTCATACTGTCTTATCACAGCAACAGAACAGTAAATAACACAGCATATTGGTTTCTTTTCTTCTTCTTGGGACAAAATGCCTGACAGATATGACTTGAGGGAAGAGGATTTATTTGGACTCATAGTATAAGGGAACAAAGTCCATCATCATGGGGAGAGCAAGGCGGTAGTTGGTTAGCAAGAATATGTGGCTGGGACTCCGTGTCTCCTCATATCTCAGTGGAACAGGAAGCAGAGAAAGAAATGTAGATACTTAATTTGGCATTTTCTTCTTCCCGTTTGGGCTGCGGGAAACTTTGTTGGCCCCCTGCCAATTCAGGACGAATTTTCTTTTCTCAGTTAAATCTCTCTGGAGATACAGTCACAGACAGGCCCAGAAGTTTGTCTCCTAGGCGATTCTAATGCTAGTCAAGCTGACAATAAAGATTAACAACGATAGGGTGGATTGAAGACTTTCTGCTATTATTCCTTTGCCACCTTGTACCCCAGCTGTGGCCCTGCCTCTCTGGCTCCTCCACTGGAGGCAATCACTATCTCTAGGAATGCATGAAACCCCAGGAGTGGCTGACTCAGGAGGCAGTGGGCCTGTGGCCTAGTGTAATCTACCCACAAGTTCGGTGGCCAAGCGGCTGTGGGGGGCATCCTAGCATATCAGCAGTCACATGATCAAAGAACAAGGAGGAATTAATATCCCCGAGGTGGTCTGGAGCCTCTGATACCAGCAGAAAATTACAGGACACGAGATGAGGGTATTACTGAGGAAAAAGGGGGGACAGGAGATTCCCGTGGCTAATCCTGTTAGCGAGACAATTTCTTATCAAACTCATTATGCTTTTGAAAGGAGGGGAGACGGGGTGGGGGAGAGTGGGCCAGGGTGAGAGCAACTGGCAGAGGGAGAGGAAGAGAGAGAGGCAAGAGAGCTGAGGCAGTGGAGCTGAGCAGGTAACCAACAACTGTCTGAGCCTAGTTTGGCGTCTCTGTTCTGCTTATAGCAAGGTCTGAGGTAAAAAAAAAAAAAATTCCCTGGGAGGCACCTCCCTCCTCGGCAAATGCCAGCCAGTGAAAAAGCTATTTCTGTCCTGGTCACAGATGTCCGGAGTGAAGGCCCAGTCCTGACCTTTTTTCTTTGACCCAGATCACAGCGTTCCTGTCTTTATGGGTCATGAGGATCACCTTCAATCTACGCAAATGCTGAAAATCAAACCAACCAACCAACCAACCAACCAACCAACCAACCAATCAATCAATCTATCAAAAAACAAACAAACAAACCAAAAACCAATAACAAAACCAAGCACAAAACAAAGCAATACAAAAACACCAAAGACTCGTTTACAAAAGACTTTCTCGGTGGGGCCCTCACTTACTATCCTCAACTTTCCCCCCTCCTGAGATGGGTGAGGAAGGGATTAGGCCTAGGAAGTTGCACAGCTTTCTGGCAGCCACTAGCTGAGCATTCTTGGGCAAATCACTTAACTTCTCTGGGCAGTCATTTCCTCAGCTTGAGCGTTGAGAAGAATTACATCATGCGCTGTGTTCTTCATGGGTTTCCTGTGAAGACGGAAAGGGGTGTGCATGCAGAAGAGCTGCCATCTGGAAATGTCTACATAAAGGGAAGAGATTGTTCTATTTTGAAGTTGAGCCAGTAGATTCAGCTAGGCTAAGTGTCTCTATGGCAGTACCGGGGCTGTATGTGGCCTTTCAGGGCCTGAGCCTTTAGTTTCAATAACAGGGTTTTTGAATTTGCAGACTTGCTTGAAGCCACCCCCATCATCCTGCTCCTGACTGACCAATCACAAAGCAGGTATGTGATGTGCAGGAACCTGAGTACTTGCTTATTAAGGGTTACGGAATGCTGAGCACTGCCCCAGATTGGCCAGAGAAACAAGTCTTTATGGAAGATGCAGTTGTATCTATCCTCCATCTTGTCTCCCTTCTTTCCAAATGCGCTTGGGTAGGAGATGAGCTTACGAGTCTGGGGTACGGAAGGGCTTTTAGAAACTTTTCATGTTCCAAACGCAAAGGGGAGTCACTCAGGACAGATCAAGGATATAAGCCTGAGAAGGAAAATGATAGAAGTCTTAGAAGAAAACAGGGGGATGCTCTGTGACGCTGGGCTTGCCAGTGGCTTCTTGGTCATGACTCCAAAAGCACAGGCAAGGAAAGAAAACAACAAATGGAGTGGCCTCCCTTGGAATTTAAATTTTCTGCCACCAAAACTCATAAGCAACCAAATATAAAAGTCCCCAAGATATGGGTGCAAGTTGTATATTGGATCAATGACTGAAATCCAGACTAGAAGAAGAATATTTACAAAGCTAACAGCAAAACCCAGCAAACTGGTTTAGAAATGGCTGAAGGACTGGAATAGACATTTCTCCTAGGAGAAATGCAGGTGACCGAGAGGCAAAAGAGCAGAGATGGTTGACATCAAAAAAATGGAAACCCACACGGCAGTGAGCTACTGCCAGGCACTCGCTAGGGCAGCCGTTCACAACCCAAACAAGCTCAAGACTAGAAGACACCAAGAGTTGGCGAGGATGTGGAGACATCGGAACCCTGCGCTGCAAGGGTAGTGATCTGAAATGATGCAGGCGCTACGAAAAACAGCACAGGGGCTCCCTGAAAACTTAGAATCACCGCATACCGCAGAAGCTCTACCTCTGGATACGTACCCCCAAAGAACTGAAGGCAGGCGATACAGAGGTATTGTACACCTGGGTTCTTAGCAACAATAAACACCACAGGCAAAGATGAAAGCAATCCAAGTGTCCACAGGCAACTGGATAACAGTCTGTTACATATGGCTAGAATACTGCTCAGCCTTAAAACGGAAGGGGCTCAGTGGTTAAGCGCTTTTGCACGAGTGTGAGAACTGGAGTTTGGATCCCCAGAACCCGTGTGAATGCCACGTGGTTGTGCTGGCCTTCTTGTAATTTTAGCCTCAGGTGGGTTAGCCCAAGCACCGAGTTTGATTAAGACTCACTGAATAAAGTGGGAGAGCAGTTGACAGTGATTGCCAGCATCACCTTGGGCCTCCACACGCATGCATATCCACCTGCATGTGCCCCCATACACGTGTGTCCACAAGCATGCAAGAGGATGTATATACTCATATGCACACCACACATATATGAGCTAGGAAAGGGGAAAAAAAGAAGGAAATTCTGACACATGCTACAACACAGGCAC
The DNA here is from genome assembly GCF_982192425.1 of Myodes glareolus. Classification (NCBI taxonomy): domain Eukaryota; kingdom Metazoa; phylum Chordata; class Mammalia; order Rodentia; family Cricetidae; genus Myodes; species Myodes glareolus. The sequence goes on along the minus strand of NC_142029.1, from coordinate 74,377,104 downwards.
ATTTTGAGGACATTGTCTTAGGGGACGTAAGTTATACATAAAGAACAAATAGTGCTCACAGAGAGAGCAGAATGATTGACGGTGACTATGGGGAAGAGAAGGCGGGGCTGCATTTCTATGTGAGTGTCGTGGTCTGAGTCTGGAACCTCTCTGGAAAACAGACGTGAAGAAGTCCAGCTTGCAAACCTGTGGTGCTAGTGAGAAGTGTTGTGATCTGCAGAGGGAGGAGCCAGGGAGAGGAAACTGATCATGGAAGGCACTCTGAGTATTGGGGTGCTGGCCCCTTCCTGTGTCTCTTGTTTCCTGGTTGACATGAGGGGAACAGTTTTCTCACCACATCGTCTCTATATCACACTGCCTCTCTGGTACCCCAAAGGTACCATGTGTTAGTGAAGGACTAAGACCTTTGAAACCAGGAGCAAAACAAACCTCTGCACAGGGGGCCTCACCTCACAAACCTTTTCCACACAGGGGGCTCGCCTCACAAACATTCTTGGCACAGTGGGGCTCACCTCACAAATCTTCTCCGTACTAGGGGGCTCACCTCACAAACTTTCTTCACATGGGGGCCTGGGCTCACCTTACAAGCCTTCTCCGCACAAGGGAGCTCGACTCACAAACCTTCTCCACACAGGGGGACTCACCTCAGGCATTTTGCCACAGTGCTGGGAAGCTGACTCACGTGGTAGGTTGATGAAAACTTAGCACCTGGTGGCAGTGACAATTGTATGACAATGTGAACAAGCCCAGGGATACTGTACTGATACTACAGTTAAGATGCTAAAATTGAGGTCACTGACATCCTATCAAAACCCTGAAATGTCAGTCATGGTGGTGCACACCTTTAATCCCAACACTCTGGAGGCAGAGGCAGGCGGATCTAGACAGGTAGATCGAGGACAGCCTGGTCTACAAAGTGAGTTCCAGGTCAGCCAAGGATACACAGAGAAACCCTGTCTCAAAAAAATCCAAGAAACACAACAAAACCCTAAAGAGTCATAATAAGCACAGATGCCATCAATACAACCATCTCAGGCCTTGTCCTGCTTCCCTTACTCCTCCTGGGAAGATAAATGTAAGACTCAGAGGTAAGAAGAACAGAGCAGAAAAGGCCAAAGGGGCAGGATTCCTAAGGATCTGGGCGCTCATGAACTGCCCACTCCGTTATTACACGAGCAAAACAATTCTGTAATTTGGTTGATCCATTGTGGATGGCTTTGGTGACAGGCAGCCAAGTGCAATGCTACTGCATAGAAACAAGAGCTCATTGCCTATGATTGCCTCGACCCCCTCCCTGACCCCTGGTATCTTCTGCTTCTGCCTTCTGGTATGGTAACCCCCTCAGCCTCAGAGAACTCCACGTTTTGCGCCTGCTCATTTTGGGCCCTCAGTGCAACTCCTCTTTCTTCTGGGAAGCCTCCCTTATTAGGATGACCTTTTGCATTCAGACCGGACTTTCTAGGGTTAGTTACTGTGTGTCTGGGCTCGCCTCACAATTATACCCATTCTCTGTTATAGTATTGACCACTTCTTTCAAGGTTGGCTATTTTTGTGCCATTCTTCTAGTTAGTGAACATCTTGAAGGTCAGGATCTTATTCACATCTGGACCCTGGTGGTGCCTGGGTGGACATCATGTCTTTGATAGGTGCTCAGCATTGACTGAGGACTTTAGTGACCTGCAGGGGTTAACAGTGTAAGGAGATGAACAGAAACAGATGCTCAGAGGCTAGATGGCATCAGAAGCAAGACTAGACATTTTTTTCCCCCAAGTTCATAGTCAGCATCTAATTATTGCCTGGTTCTGTCACCCAAGCAAGTGATGCAGCAGGAAGTAGGCAGAAGGTGGTGATGAAAAGCTGGAGACAGAGGAGCGTACAGGCACACCCTTCATGAGATCCTGCTGAACTCTCAGTCCAGGTTAGGGAGCAGGTCGGATGTTCTAGTCATGTCCTCTATGTGCCCATGTGATGGAAAAGACAGGTACAGCTCCACCTTGATCTTCCACAGGAGGGTCCAAGACCTCTAGGAGTCTGGTAGGATGGCACATGCCCCGGGGAAGAGATGTGATACCTTTCGAGTTACCTGACAAGAGACTGGCAGCCCCCTTAGCCACCTCTTCCATTTTCACTGGATTGTACTGGTTGGGGGGGAGAGGAACAAGTAATGATATGGAGGGATGGCACTTTTACAGGGATGGGGAGCAATGCCTTCTTCTGGCAGCAACACAGGAGAGTATCAGTATCCCCAGGACCAGGCAGGGTGGAAATTAGACTAGACTTTGGGTGGGAGAGTCTTTCTAGCAGAGGGAGGGCTTTGGGTGGTCTTCCTGTGAAGGTGGGGATCAAGCACTCTGGCAGGAGGGTATGTGGGGACTCACAGGAGGCAGGAGCCGACATGGAATTAGGCAGAAGATGCTTGGACTGGCAGATTGTTTCAAATACGTTCTGGGACTAGGAGTCCAGGATGATTCCCCAGAACAGCAAGGAGTTCAGTCTCCTTAATGCCCTTAGGAGACTATTCCACTCCACTTTCCTGCCCTCAGTGCCCTTGCAGAGACTGTGCCATCCTCAGCCCCGCTCCTCTCCTCCCATCCCTGGAGGTGCCTGAGGCCAAGATAGTGGGTAAAGTCAGTGGGGCTGGGAGAGAGCCAGGCTGTAGCTTCTCAGGATCCCCTGCCTGCTTCACTCAGGCCCCAGACCCTCTTCTTGTCTTTTATCTGAACAGAAATTCAGTCAGCAGCCCCAGGCACTAGCAAAATATTCCATGGAGTGCAATTTACACCCTCTGCCTCCATCATAAGCACCCCTGGCTTTGGGCAGTCAGAAGAAAGAGCAAGGGGCTCAGCCAGAGAAGGGCTGCTGGGCTCAGTTTGGGGTTGACAGAAGTCTGGGGGGTGGTCTAAGATCAGGAGGAGGGGAGAGAGAGAAGAAGGAAGGACACACAGGGAGAGGGTGGAGAGAAAACGGAGAAGGTGTTAGTAGCTAAAATAGGTTATAGCTTTAGGGCAGTGATCCTTGAGGCATTTCAGCCCCAGGGGACATCTGCAAAATCTGGAGACGTGTTTGTCATGACAAGATTAGGGGTGGTTACTACTGTCATCTAGTGGGGTAGAGGTCAGGGATGCTAAACATTCTGCAGACATGGGACAGGTCCAGTAATGGAGGTTTTCGAGACCCAGATGTCTGTGCTGCTGGTGGGTCAGAAGGATGCAGGAAAGAGCAGAAGAGAAGAGTTTGGGTGCTCAATTCAGCCAGTGTCACATCGGCACGTTCTAGGGACCATAGTGGGAGTGGTGGCTGCACTGAGAATCTGCGATCGCACTCCTAGGCAGGCAACTTTAGAGGTGATGGAGCAAGAAAGAGGCTTTCTTTAGACCATGGGTGTCCTAAGCTGAGATCCCACCTTGAGAAAGGAGAGGGACTCAGCAGGATGGAAGTCAAGGAGGGCTGTGAAGCTCAGAGATGTGAGGGCAGGGTGAGGTGAACTATGTTAGAGGAAAGAGGGGCCTTGGAGAGGATGGGCATGTGGGCATGGAGCTGGGAGCTTGGCTGGGGGAAGCAGACGGGAAGGTGGGAAGGCCTGCCTCAGCCCCAAGAGATTCCAGCCTCTGTCGAGAGATTCCAGGCTATACCTAGTGCTTCTTGGGTGGCACGGTGATTAATCTTCAGTGTCAACTTGACTGGATTTAAAATCACCTACGAGGCATATTTTTGGACGTGCCTGTGAGGGAATTTTCTAGAGAGGTTTAACTGAAGAGGGAGGATTGACCGTGATGTGGGTGACATCATTCCCTGGGCTGGCAGTCTATGTGAGAGGTGGAGCTCCCATTTCTTGATTTTCCAATCCTTCCAGATGCGAGCAAGCATCCCCACATGCCTGCCACTGCAGCTGGGGGCCACTCTTACTTCCCTGCCTTTCTCCACCATGATCGATGGCATTTCTACCAACCGTGAGCTAGAAAATACTTTCTTCCCTTAAAGGGCTTCTTTTCCAGTGTTTGGTCACTGCAAAGAGAAAAGTAACAAATACAGGTGGGTTTCCCAAGTCAACTTGGGCAGGTCCTGGTGCTGCAGCGGGCACCAGCAAGCTTAGGAGACCTCTTGTGTTGGCAGGGCATGGGTGACTGAAGAACTCAAGGACTGAAAGGTTGGCATCTTAGTGACTATGGTGATGGAAATACTAGGATATCTAAATGCAGATACCATCTGCTTTGATTTGAATGTCCTCTTCAAGAGAACTCACGTTGACATTTAGTCACGTCTGCTATAGTATTAAGAAGTGGAACCTTTGGGTGGGGGCAGAAGGGAGGGCAGAAGGAGAGGAGGAAGAGAGAATGGAAAGGGGATTAGAACTTGAGTGTACAGGATGATTGAGAAGGAGGAAGGACAGAGATGGAGAGCAAGGAAAGAGATAGTAGAGAGGGTGCCTTAACAGCTTTGCCCTGTAGTTAGATTGATGACTATCTTAACTATCACCATAGAACCTTCATCCAGCAACTGATGGAAACAGAGGCAGGGACCCATAGTGGAGCACTGTGCTGAGCTCCCAAAGTCCAGTTGATGAGTGGGAGGAGTGAGACTATGAGCCAAGAGGCCAAGACCATGATGGGGACATCCACTGAAACAGTTTACCCGAGCTAATGGGAGCCCACGAACTCTGGCCTGACAGCAAGGGAACCAGCATTGGACCAAACTAGACCGTCTGAATGTGGGTGACAGTTGTATGACTGGGGCAGACTGTGGGGCTACTGGCAGTGAGACCAGGATTTATCCCTACTGCTTGTACTGACTTTTTAGAACCCATTCTCTTTGGAAGAATACCTTGCTCAGCCTAGATATGGTGGGGAAGACCTTGGTCCTGCCTCAAAGCAATGTGCTAGACTTTGTTGATTCTTCATGGGAGGCCTTACCATCTCTGAGGAGTGGATGAGGGCTGGGGAGTGGGGAGGAGGGGGAAGAGGACAGGAGGAGGGGAGGGAGTGAGAACTGGGGTTGGTATGTAAAATGAGAAAAAAAATAATTAATTAACTAAAAAATGAAAAGAAAAGAAGTGGAACCTTTAAGGGACAGTTAATTACAACTCACACCCGTAAGTCTATTATCTTGGAAGTAGTAGAGGTTCAACCCCCTCAATCATGTGGTGTTTTCCACCATGTTATAATAAGCATGGAGGACCTGGCTAGATGAACCCACTTCACCTTGGCCTTCCCAGTCTCCGCAACCATGAGCCGTGTGTGTGTGTGTGTGTGTGTGTGTGTGTGTGTGTGTGTGTGTGACTTACTTGTCTGAAACATTTTGTTCAAGCAGGAAAGGATGGACTAAGACAATTGCCTACGTTGTGCCAGGCACAATCCTGACATTTTTAATGAAGTACTGCACTTAACCAACAGCTCTGTTATCACCATGGTTCCTCTCTCAGCTGTCACATGCCCATAGTTTTGTTTTGGTTCTTTCAGGTCCACCTTTTCTATGATTTGCCTGATACACACCAGTAGATTGGACAAACATCAATAATCTGTCTTACACCCAAGCCTGGAGATCACCAGCCCATTCATGGATGTGATGGTTTAAATGAGAATGACCCCCCTAGGCACATAGATTCGAATACTTTGTTCCCAGTTGGTGGAACTGTTTGGAAAGGGTTAGGAGGCGTGACCTTGTTGAAGGAGGTGTGTCACGGGGGCAAGCTTTGAGGCTTCAAGATGTGAGCTCCCAGTTGCTGCCCAGTCATGTGCCATCAAGCTACCATCACTTGGCTGTCATGGACTCACCCTCTGAAACTGTAAGATCCCCAAAACTCTTTCTTCTGTGATGGAGGAGGGTTATCTGTCTATATGTTACTTTCATTGGTTAATAAAGAGACTGCCTTGGCCTTTTTGATAGGCCAGCCCTTAGGTGAGTGGAGTAGACAGGATAGAAGGTTGGGAGGAAGAAGGCAGTGAGGCTGTTGCCATGACTCTCCTCTTTGAGACAGCCGCAGGTTAGAATCCTCCTAGTAAGCCACCACCTCGTGGTGCTACACAGATTATTAGAAATGGGTTAGATCAATATGTAAGAGTTAGCCAATAAGAGGCTACAGATAATGGGCCAGGCAGTGTTTAAAAGAATACAGTTTCCATGTAATTATTTCGGGTAAAGCTAGCTGGACTGGCAGCGGGAAGCAGCCCGCCACTCCTTTTACACTTCTGCAAGTTGCCTTGGTCTTACAGCAGCAAGAGAATAGTAGCTAAGATATTGGGAAAGAACCCAGGCTTTTGGCTCCCAGCAAGGCTCTCTAGAGTCTCTAGAGTCTTCTAGGACTGAAATAGGCACTTTCCTGATCTTCAGAGGGGACCTGGAGTCTAACTCCTGGCTATTTACGTGAGTGTCTTGGTGAGGCTCCTGGGACCTAGAAAACTGGGCTAAGATGCTGCCACACTTTTGATGATGGCTTTGATCTGTATTCCCACACTCCTCTGCTGCCCACCCTCTCCAAGGCCTTTACTCATTATTGCAAAAGTCTATCTTCATTATAATCGTGATGAAGTAGCAGAATATGCATTTGAAAGCTTTTTCTTCCTCCCTTGGCTGGGCCTGTGAAGAGAGGGCTCCAGGCTACCCAGAGGGGTTCTTGGGTGGAGCATGGGTACCAGGGCTCTAGGCAGTCAGCACCAGGCAGGGGAGCAAGAGATCTTGGGCTCCAGGAGTAAACCCCTCCCCAGATTTAGGCTCACTGGTGAACTCCAACAAAGAGCTCCTCAGGCCAGTGCTGAGCAGAACTAGTATACCCGGGACTTGCTTGTCACTACCCTCCTTTCACTATGGCAGGGGACAGTGGCCCTCAGGTCTGCTTCCTTATGTGTCTTCAGGTCCTTATTCAGTGAGAAGTGAGACTGTAGCTCAGAAAAGCCAATATGGAACCATGGGTGGGGAAACCTGGATCCTGATAAGTTCCTGGCAAGCTGCTCCCCTCCTAGTTTTGCCTTCTTTGTGCAACACAGCACATCTTGCCAGGTGACTTTAAACCTTGCCCCCTCCACACGATTTTGCCGTTCTTCGGAAATTCCATGCAGTGGCTGTGTTGCTGTAGTGATGCTTAGAACCTTCCAGTCACCTAGACCAAGACCTGCTTGACTCTCCAGCAGGTCTCCTGTCTGCCCTTTCCCCTGCCCTATTCCAGCCTCGTAGATTCTCTCTCAATACTGGGTTCTCTTCCCCTTGGGCCTTTTTGGGTTCCCAACCTCCTCCCTCCATCTGTTGTTAATACTGTATCTTCTCAGCTTTCATTTCTACTGAAAACCCTGTGAGACTACTCAGAACGGGCAGGTCATTCAGATGGTTGCCAGGATTTGTATAACCTTGCCCTGTAACTGTCATTTGCTACACATTCTCCTGGTAAAGCAGTGTCCCTTGAGGACAGGGTCATGTCTGTTATGACTCATTGCGTCCTCAGTACCTGCCACAGAATTTGACCCAGGCACTGGTTAGATGTGACATGGCTGCAATGACCTCCCGGACATGGAAGGCCAGGAAGAAAGGGATGTAGTATGTGGCCCTAGGTGTGGTGAAGGGAATACGTGCCCTAGCCTCCTGGCTTCTGCTGGGGAGATGGTGTGGAGAAAGAATGGGTTTCACAGGCCACTAAATGACAGGACTTTAACTTGTAGTTTTGGCTCAGAGCAGTGACAGGCTGTCTGGGGCTCTGAGGCTGACAACACTGAGACCAAGTCATGGAAGTAGCCTACTGGAGACCAGAGAGCTAAGCCTGGAAATTCAAGTACTGTGGGTCCAAAGGAAGCCCCTTGAGCCCTCCCTGTGCCTTTCACCAAGAAGAGGCTATTTCCTGAACACACCATATTCATCCCCTTTCCTGTGACTTGACTCCAAGGCTCCTCATTAGAAGGTGCAGGCCAATCCCCACGCAAATGTCACTCCTTCGGTGTGCTCTCCCACACCCCCTTGGAATCATTCCTGGCTCTGAGCTCTGCATGTGCCATTTGATTTCATCAGATGTCAGTCACACAGAGATGCTGACATGTGGGCGTCCTTGGCAGAAGGGCAAGTTCTCTGAGGCCCAAGGTTGGAGGATCACACGTTACTGGAAAGCCGTGGCCTCACAGACTTGAGATCAAATGTTACTGGTTCTTAGTCAGTGTCTAAGAGAACAGGCACTTGTGATGAACAGTCCGAGAGGTGGGTGGACGGGTGGACAAAGCTGGGATAACAACATCTGTGTCATATGGAGACTGTAAGGCTTGCAGACATGATAGAAACCAGAATATGAAAAAGTTATAATTTTTATTCTGCATCTGTGTTTCTGCCCCTGTGACACCCCTCATAATTCTGCCTGCTGAGATATACCAAATGTCACACGCCATCACCCAAATCCTTGGTCATTTGCTGATGGTGTGTCATTACTACCTGGCTGGCTCTGGGACAGGCTGCCACTTTGCTTCATTTTGTTCATTTTTTTCCACATAAGAGGAACATTCTAAGACTCAGGGAGAAAAAGGAGGTAAAAGAAAGAAAGAAAGAAAGAAAGAGCGGAGAATACCCCCAAAGAACCAACGAGAAAAGATGTCTGGGTGGTATGGTACAGTGTGGTTCTAGACCATTCAGCTTGGCTTCCATCTTCCCAGCTCCAGAGACGAGTCAGCTGGGACTTCAGTTAGGAAGAGCTGGAAAGGAGGAATCAGGGGACAAATGCATTACAAAAAAAGAAAGAAAGAAAGAGAGAGAGAGAGAGAGACAGACAGACAGACAGACAGAGAGAAAGAAAGGAAGGAAGGAAGGAAGGAAGGAAGGAAGAAAGAAAGAAAGAAAGAAAGAAAGAAAGAAAGAAAGAAAGAAAGAAAGAAAAAGAAAAGAAAAGATCCTTAAGAGTTCATCTACCTGGAAACTTACACACCCTATGGGATGTGAATGAAACTCTGGGCCAGAGGAAAATCACACCCAAGTGAGTCATTTGGACTCTGCTTACCTGAGCTTGTTCTTCACTCATTTGCTGCATTTGTGTTCAGTTTGCGACATCGCACAAACCTCTTCATGTGTGTAAATGTAGCAAGAGCAGGGTGGTAGATGGGGGAAGAAGGCCAGACCTAGTATAATAATGACTAGAAGTTGATGGGGGGAACATGACCAGGGTTGCCCTGCCTTCCCTATGGAAGCATCCTGGGACAGTGAGAACCACTCTGAGGGCAGATAGTTAATGATATGATGCTGAAAGAGCTTGCACTCAGCCTGTGCAACCAAGCAAGCTCAGAGACCAAGTGTGGCACTTGCTCCTCAGCAGCTCTGTGGATGTCTGGCTCTCTCTGTGGATCTAAATGGTACTCACAGAATTCCGAAAGAAGCCATGGACGGCTTCCCAGGTTCAAGGCCCAACAGAAGCAGTTCTACATTAAACTGAGCGGTGACAGCAGGTCCTGATAGTGCAGCTGCCTGCAGCACACCCAGGGATCAAGAGGTGAAGACCAGGGATGGGGCTGGCACAGAATGTGTTACCTGATGGATAAACTGCCAGCCTGTAGCTTCCTGGTAGAATCTGAGTAGTGTGAGCTGCTACTCTACCTGTACATAAGCACTTTGCTCTCGGAGCACAATGTATACTTATTTCCTCCTATTTGAAACAGTCCCTCCTGGAGGGAGGAGTCTGGCTCACAGGGCTCAGAAAGCTAAGGCTCTGAAGGTCCTTCGCCAAGGCTACCTAAGCAGCCCTCAGTCGCTGGTGAGAGGAGACTCTTCGGTGGCGCCGCCTGCAAGTTGCACAGGGAGCTCCAGGGACGCGTCTTTGAAGTCGTCACATGTGATGGGGCAGGCTTGCTGGTGATGCAGCTGCTGTATGAAATTTATTAAACTTGCTGGTTGGCTAAGATAGACTGGGGTGGTATATCCCTTCCCCACCACTTTGGTCTGCATTGTTGCTCTATCTGGAGCAAAACACATTAGTTCACAGTTCTTGCAAGAGTCATAAGAGATGATCAGTAGCCAAACAGGACTGATAAAACCTAAGAGTAGTTGAGGAGGAGTGGCCCCTGCGGTGGGTGATAAGATGTACAATCAAGGTCGTGCCAACTGGAAGTGGAGTGTCCTTGGGAGGAATTGCAGGGTGGCAGTCTTCCTCTATATGATATGGGATGGCATACCTACTTTATGAAAGAGGTCTACGAGGAGGCCATACTCATATGATAGCATGAGACTATGGGGGCATCCCCAATAGCTGATGACCTGGAGGACTGCATTGTTGTCTCTTATGACATACAACCATAAACAGATTATGGGGCAGTTGTGTAGCCTTTGTGTGGGCAATAACACATGTAAGTGAGGCGGAGCTGTCAAGAAAGAACTTGCGATGACAATTCAAAAAAATTGCAAGAAAAAGATACACATGGTGCAGGAGAATTGTCTGTATTCTGTCAATCATGTATTTTAATAAAACGCTGATTGGCCAGGCAGGAAGTATAGGTGGGTCAACCAGACAGGAAGTAAAGGCGGGGCAATGAGGATAGGAGAAGGCTAGGGAGGAGGAAGCTCCCTCTGCCATTCCTGCCCAGACCACTGAAGAAGCAACATGTGAGCTGACAGCTGAAAAAGGTACCAAGTCATATGGTTAACATAGATCAGAATAATGGGATAATATAAGCTATAGGAGTTAACAAGAAGCCTGAGCTAATGGGCCAATCAGTTTATAATCTTATGGAGTCTTGTGTTTGATTTTCCTTGGGAGTTGCCAGCTGTGGGGTACCGGGCGGGACAGAAACCCCAACAAGGCGGCCCTTCATTCTACATACACACACACAGTACCCTCTGCACTAGCTCTGGTTTGGTAGGAAGGAGGAGCATGAGATGGAGGTGTTGGCTTGCTCTGTCTAACAGTTGGCAAGATGCAAGGAAATGAGATCTGCACTAAACATCCCTTCCTGGATCCAAAGACTTGAGACTCATGGGGAGAATTTGGCAGTGAGGTGTGAGAAAGTGAAATAGAAGCGATAAAAGCTAGCCCTGGAGCCCGACCTTTAATATACAGAGAGGGAAAATATCTGATAGAGAATGCAGATGAAGACCTGAATAATGGCCTAGTACAGGGCACTGTGATAATCAGGGATATTCTGTACCTCAACTGCCCCACCCTTGACTGAGGAGCTATTGACAGTTGATGGCTTCTGGGGGGATTTTCTCTTTCTTTCTTTCTTTCTTTCTTTCTTTCTTTCTTTCTTTCTCTTCCTTCCTTCCTTCTGTTCTTCCTTTCTTTGTCCTTCCTTCCTTCCTTCCTTCTTTCTGTTCTTTTTTCCTTCCTTCCTTCCTTTCTTCTGTTCTTCCTTTCTTCCTTTCTTTCTTCTTTCTTTCTTTCTTTCTTTCTTTCTTTCTTTCTTTCTTTCTTTCTTTTCCTTCCTTCCTTCCTTCCTTCCTTCCTTCCTTTCTTCCTTCCTGTTTTTTCCTTCGTTCTTTTTTGTTTTTTCGAAACAAAGTTTTCCTGTGAAGTTCTGGCTGTACTGGAACTCATTATGCCCAGCCTGGCCTCAAACTCATGGATTCTCCTGCCTCTGTCTCCCAAATATTGGGATTAAAGGCGTGAGCCACCACTGCCAGTTTGGAAGTTTTCTTTAAGGGTGTGGCCCCTGGTAGATGAACTGCTCAAGTGGATGTTCCCATATCCAGGAATATGTGGGCATCAGAAATTGGACTCAATGCATTATTACTTTTAAAAAGACACAAATTTGGGGGGTGAATCTGGGAGGAGTTGGGGCTGAATTTTACCAAAATGAACTATATGAAATTCTCAAAGAATGAACAAAATCCCTGTAAGTGGAGGAAGTAAAAGAAGGGAGAGCAGAAGAGTCTAGAGCCCAGGATATGCTCAAGAGCGAATGTGGAAGACTGTGTCCAGCTGAAGTTCCCAGCTGAAAAAAATGAACAGAAATCTAAAATGCTGTGCTTGGAAATCTCTGGAGGGCTTTAGGGCCTGAGCAGCAGTTCACCAGAGGAGTGGCAGAGAGTAGTATAGCTGAGAGAGATTAAGCTTGTCCTGGGGTAGGCTGTTCTTCCTCAGAGTGCGATGTGCATGTTTGTTCTGTAAAGGACAGTGCACTGGAGGTGGAGAAGATTTGCTCAGTCCTTCCCAGAGCCAGGTATGGCCGATAGAGGAGCCGTGGCTGCGACATCGGCTCAGATTCCAACAGACCCGAGGAGATGGCCCCAGTGGTGGCTGCAGCAGGTGTAAGAATGGCCTGTTTCTTCTCATCACCAGGCCAGGCCAAAGAATGTGAGCTCGGCCAATCAAGCCTGTCAGGGGAGGAGCCATGCACAGCAACCACATCACAGTGTCCCTGGGTGAGGAGTCCAGATGGCTTGTGGAGGATTAACTGTGGACAACAGAGGCTAATTGGAGCAATCTACCCCATCCACACCATTGTACCCAACACTGCTCTTCTGATGAAATAATTGGTACAAGTCATGTGATCATTCTATACTGAACTTTGTTAGTTTTACTTTATATTTCATTAACTACTGAGTCCCAGGACTCTTGCTTGAAGTGCGTGGTGGTGGACCTTCAGCGATTCTGCCCACCCTCTGTAAAAAGACTTAATTATGTAATGCTAACCCTTGACTGTTAAAAAGATTTGGAAAAGCAGTTAAAGATGTTAAATACAGAAGGGGTCTTGCCTGGGTGGGAAACGTACTTCTATAAGACTTATGGTTACTGAATGAGGGCAGGATGACTTCAAAGGGATAGTGACATTTGAAAACTGGCCAGGACTGCTGTGTTATTGGCCAAATTTGCCCTTCCTGCTCTTGAAAAATGAAACTACATTTCCCAACCTGCCCTGCAGCCAGGTAGGGCCAAGTAGCCTCACTCCAGACCTGTGTGATATCCGTATCTCCTCTTCTCTATGTTCTTGGTGATTTAAAGAACTCAGAAGAAAAAAAGAAACTGATCTCTGTCCTGGACATCTCTAGCAGTGCGTGGCAGAATACTCAGGTGGGATAAAGGCATGGAAAATTGAAGATGTTTACTGTATCAGATGCCACAACCTCCAAGTCCAGCCTTGAAGTTCAAGGGACAAACTTCTCAGATTCAGGAAGCAGGAGAGAGCCTTCTGAAAGGGAAGAATTACCTTGCACAAACGTGGAAATAGGAGCCGGGGTTACGATCTACCTACAGTTTATAGAGGGTCAGTGACTGCTGAGCTGGGCCATGGCTGGGACTGGCTCAGGCCTCGACTGCTGCCCTGAGATGACGTGGGCTTTGGGGGATTTATGCCAAGGACTGACACATCAGACCTTTGCGTTTGAAGGATTATTCTAGAGCATTCCATAAGACCTCCCCAAGAAATTACAGTCCTGAGGTGTTCCCACAAAGCACACAGTGAGTGACATGCTCACAGACATGGACAGAGGGTGTGACACACTCATTCTCCTTCCTGGGTTGAGTTTTTCATAGGACTCACCATTATCTGAGTGGATTCGGCAACTTAAAGATTTGTTCTCTGTCTTCCCTGAACCAGGGCACAAGATCCCCAAGAACATCAAGCTGGCCCATTGCAACAATTTGCATGGGTCTGTCCCCTCTGTAACTTAGGTTGAAATACGCCGCCCATTATGAGGTATTAAAGGCAGGACCAGGACCTTCAAGAAGGACTGGGGCCCTGCTTTTGTGAATTACCTAGTCTTGCTACACAGTTAGCAAAGAAATGGGTTATCCCGAGAGTGTCTGCTCACAAAGCCAGCTTGGTTTCTTGCCTTGCATCACCTTGGGACTCCGCTAGGAAGGCCAACATCAAGGAGGGGGGGTGTCCTTTGACCTTGGGCCAGAGCTGTGAGAACAAACAAACCCGTTTCTTATAATTTACCAGTCCTTGATTCCATGTTATTAGCAACAGAATGTGAACCGAATCATCTCGTCTCAGCTTGACGAGCACCTAGTGCTAGTTAGTTGGTGCTTGGTACATTTTTGGGTGACTTAGCAGTTAGTGGCTCTGAAAAGTCCTGCAGTAAAGGAATTGGGCTATCTTGTGTTGGACGGAACTATCTATCTCTCCCTAGACTTTGTAAATGTCTCTGTGGTGGTCAGTGGCTGGTGGTATATTTCTCTGCTGTCTGTGCCTTCTGACTCCAGGGACCACTGAAGGCCATGACCCTCCACAAGAGAGAGGCTGAGGAGGATCCACCGAGACACAATGAAGTCAGCACCGGCAGCTGGAGCTGAGCGCTGAGGCGGAAGCCTTGTTGCTGGAACATCTCAGGGGGATGAGGCCTCTGCCTCCTGCCAGCCTGGCTTCATGCCAGCCGCAAGGCCAGCTTTCTACACATGGCAGCCGAGGGTGGCTGCTAAGCTTGGAGGATTAATGCCAGCGTCTTACAAAACCCAGCTCCCATGTCAAATTCTCTTCAGCTGGGCACCAGCCCAGGCAAATGAGGTAATGAAAACCAAGCCTCATTAGGGAATGCTGCAGGGCCTAGAGAGCGGAGCCCTGATGGGGAGAGGGGTGGGGAGACCACAGCTCCTCAGGACCCAGGGCTGCACCTGATTTTCTGTATCCTGGAGCTGGTAATTGTAGGGCATGAGGCAGAAAGCCAAGGGGCCTTTGGAACTCAATTATTTATTTATTTAGTTAGGTTTTCACTATACATTTTTGTTGTTTAGTTTTGAGGATGTATTTTTGGAACTCAACTCTTACCGTCACTGATACTGTAATTATTAACTAGGCAGTTGCTATGCACCAGGTACTGGCCCACTAGCCAAGAGCTCTCAATAGTTCTGTAGGCTGGGACTATTGTCTGTGTCTTCCCAGAAAAAGAGTGATTATTCCCCTAAGATCGTGGGCTGAGTGTGTGTATGGTCACACTGAGACAAGAACCCAGCTGATGGGGCTTTTTCTTCTACTGGGAGGGATCCTGAAACACTAGTCACCCTCAACGGGGCCTACGGTAGCTCCAAATGTCTCAAGGGAAGATCTTGTCAAAGCATCATGCCATCTCTGTCCATCTACCAGGGTTTTCTTGCCTTCCTCTTCCTAGGAGCAATGTTTGTACAGATAGGAAGCTCTTGTTTTTACAAAGGCTGGCCTAGCTAC
Source organism: Myodes glareolus (assembly GCF_982192425.1). Taxonomy (NCBI): domain Eukaryota; kingdom Metazoa; phylum Chordata; class Mammalia; order Rodentia; family Cricetidae; genus Myodes; species Myodes glareolus. Next base: position 74,362,051 of record NC_142029.1, on the reverse strand, counting down.
GGCCCTTGGATTCCCAGCTGAGAGATAAGGTCTGTTATCCAGGCACAGCAGGGAAACCCGAAGAAGCTGTGGTTCCTCGTGCCGGATCTGACATGTTCTGTGGGAGACTCACTGTGGATTATATTCACAACTGATCAGCTCCACCCACATCCTTCTGCCCTGGTCTTCTTGCTCTGAAGCCCCACTTCCCTGCAGGTTTGTGCTATAACATTGACTTCTGCCCCTGGTAGCTGTCTAGTTAGGACATGCAGGTGGTTTATGAGGAAGGCCACCATTTGGAGAATATGTGGAAAGGTAAGCGAGCCCTGCCTCCTTGTATTAGGCAAGTGGTTGTTGGTCCAGTCTTTTTACGCACTCAGGTATAGGGGTAACCAGGCTTCCTGCTCTGGAGATCTGCCAGAGTCCTCCCTCCCACAGCAGTGCTCAGTCAGGGTCAGCCAATCAAGGCCATGATCGTGAGCACAGCACTTCACAGATGCCTGCTGGGGCCCTAAGAGAGACAGCTGTTTTTTCAGATTTTCTATTTTCCAAGTGGGGAAACTGAGACTCAGAAGTTTGCTTAAGGTCATGTTAGGTTCTATGGTGTGACACCAACCTATACTCAAAGCTCACACCCTTCTTTTAGTATGGGCAGAAGTGAATTAGAACACTGCAAGCCACCCTGTGCCCTACTGGTTATGTCCCGTCCCTGGGAATCTGTGGAAAGCCTTGTGGTAGGGATAGATCAATCTGCACGGTCCTCAAAGCCCTTCCAATGCAGCCTGCCTCCCATTCATTAGCCTCCTTCCTGTGTCTTCATTTTGTTTCACATCTCTGCTGCTATGCTCCAAGATCACCCTCACCCTTTGACTCCATTCAAAGTCTCTCCCATAGATTTTGCATATGGACTTACATGCATATAGATGTATATGGCTATAAACCAGAGTGAGTAGGCTTTGCGGGGAAGAAACCCAGAACTGCCTTCTTATCACCTGCTCTCGGGATCCAATAGCCATTGCAAAGCTGACATGTTCCAAACAGGACATTCAGGCTTCCTGCAGCTGTCCGGCCTGTCTCCATTCTTCCCATTCTCCACCAAGAATTCAAAAGTCTGGGGTGTTCCCGAGTCCTCTGTATTTCCATCCCTGTGCACTGACTAGCAAGTCTTGTTGGCTCTTTCTCTGGATCCATCCCAGACCCAGTTGCTTCTCTACTTTGCCATGACCTGATCTACACCTCTCTCCTTTCCCACCAGGCTCTGCAGCTCGACTGTTGACTTTTGCAATTCAGTGTTCACTACACAGCCTAAGTGTTTCTTTTAAAAACATATAATTTCCTTCATCTCAATTGAATTATTAAATTGAAACCTTTTTTTTTTTGGAGGCAGTCTCGTGTAGCCCAAACTGTCCTTGAACTCTATGTAGTTGAGAATGACTTTGAACTTCGGCCTCCACTTTCTGGGTGCTGAGATTGCAGTCATGAACCTGTATGCCTGGTTTAAGTGGCGCTGAGGCTCAAACCCAGGACATTGTGCATGTTCTACAAACTGAGCTACGTAACTTGCTCCAGAGTCTTTATCATGACCTTAATCTGGCCACTGCTTACCTCTGTGGCCTCTGCTAATCCCACCCTCGTCACTCCAGCTCATAGTCAGTCCCCTATGAATAGTAAGACCATTTTCACCATCCCTGGCATGGCTGGCCCTTCTTCTTAGCAGCTGGTCCTCGTCACAAAGCTGGCTCTGCCCTGGTCTTTAGGCCTCCACTAAATGTCAACCCCTAAGGCAGGCCTTCCCCAGCCACGCAGTTTAGAGCAGATATGGAACACTTGCTTCTGTTTTCCTTCTCTACGGAGCACACACCACTGAGATCCTACAGCCAGGGATGATGCTTTCCCTGTCCGTTTGCTGTCTCTCTCTCCTCTAGTATGTAAGATGCGTGAGGTTGGTGATTGCATTCATTTTGTTTACAGCTGTATTTCCAGGACCTGACTGGACATTATGTAGGTATTCAATAAATATTTATTAAATAAAAATGAATAAATATAGGTTCCTGCTCAATCCTAGCAGTATATGATATATTTATAATGTTTAATAATTGATTGTGTTAGTCTCTGTAAAAGTTTGTGGAGCTTCAGGATGGAGCTGAATACAGAGCGATTGAAGATCACTCTGCTGCTGCTGGTGTAGCTCTTCAGTACTCCGACCATTTGAGGCATCACAGGCCTTGCTCCCGAGATACAGGGAATTCCAGGAAGAGACCATACCTCCCTAGGTTGTACTGAGCTCCATAGTTGTTTGACAGGAGACCGGACAAGCTGTCATCTCCTGAGCTAAAGAAGAAACCTGAGGCCGAGAGGAGGGGATTTGTGTTGTCTCTGGCTGCTTGACTGGGCGTGACTGTGGCTCAGTTCTCATCTACCCTATGGGTGGACAGCCTCCAAGCTCCTTTTGCATTTTCCGGGCACGTGGGAAGGCCAAAGTTAGGTCACCATCTACCTTCCCGCCTCAGCACTGGCACAAGGGCTATGTGTGACTTGAGGCTCTAAGGGGCAGTGTGGCAGAGTGAGGTTAACCAGAGATTAACTGTGCTGTGTATGGCTGTGTGACCTTGGCCTGGGGCTGAAGCTCTCTGGGTCTCCTTTCTTTATCTGTGGAATGTAGAGAATCACAACACACAGACACCCCCAGGAATCCTGTGGGGCTCTAATGAGAAAATAGATGAAAATCTCTTTGTAGGGGCTGGGAGGATGACTCAGATGTAAAGTGTTTCCAGCTCAATCTAAGCATCAGGGTCTGTGTTTGGATTGCCAGGACCCATGGAAGAGTTAAGAAACGTATGTCCCATGTTGAGCATGGGAGTAAGGAAGATGGACAAAGGTGACCGGAGGAGTCATTGAGCAGCCTAGACAAGTATATGAGCTCTAGATTCAGAGGGGGACCTTATCTCAAACAGTAAGGTGGGAATGGCAGAGGGGGACATCTGACACTGACCTCTGGCCTCCACGGGCAGCCACACACACATCTTATACACACCCCATATGCACATGTACACATATCCACACAAACATATACATACATCTCTCTCTCTACCACACCCACGCGTGTATGTATGTGTATGCATATATAGAGAAAGAGAAAGAGAGAAAGAGAGAGGGGGAGAAAGAAACTTTTTGTGTGGTATAGTATACATAGTAATTGCTCAATAAATGTTTTGTTATTTTTATGTTCATTAATAGTTTTGGTCTTGAATTTGGATCTGGTCACCAGGGTCCTCTGTCTAGGATTTTTTTTCTCTCTCCCATCTCCTTTGTTGCCACAGGCAAGTCACCTGGAGCCTTCCCCTTCCTCGCTTTTCTGTAACCAGGATAATGATAGCTCCCCTTCCTTCTAGCACCGCTGTGTGGATTAATTAGTGTTAATTAATGGGCTTTGAAAATGAAAAGCACCTAGGTAAGTGCTGATCATGATTATTAATGGGAACCATAAGCACAGAGAAGACGCTGAGCAGGGTCCTAAAATTATCCAGATTAGAGAACAATGGCAGGAAGTGAGAACATGGCTATTACATCGAGGCTGGGACCCAAGTCTGCCAGGCTGCCAAGGTGCTCGAACCAGAATAAAACCCTCACAGCCATTCTCATGCAAAAGCAACCTGGTATGCCAAGGAGGTGGAAAACCCGCACTGAGTGTCACCGACTGGAAGAAAGCAGTACAGGTCACGGAGCCCTAAACCTCCTCCTTTGAGGAGGACCATAGCCCATGGAGTCCTTCCCCTCTTTACCGAAACCTGCTGCTGGGTCTCTGCACTTTGAGACCAGGAGGGGGTCCCCACAACAGTGACAAGTGTATTAACTGCCGGATATCACCTGCTCGCTAAGAAAGTGCTTGTAAGGTAAACACCGTGCATGGCAGATCTTATATAGATATGTTGCCTCTTTTCTTGGAGAGAGTCATATTTGTTGAAGTATAATTTGCCCATTTCAGTGAGCAATTCTGAAAGTTCCGGCATACACATACAGCTGGGTAGCTGCCACCACAATCAAAGGACAGAACAATGCTATCACCTGCCAGATCCCTTCATGTCCCTTTGTTAGTCTTTCTCTGCAACCCCAGCTTCCGGCAACTACCCATCTATTTTCTGTCTGTACAATTTTGCTTTTTCTAGAAAATCATATAAATGCAATTATACAGCAGGTAGCCTTTTGAGACCGGCTTCTTTCACTCAATCTAATGCGTTTAAGCGGAATGCATTGAGACGAATGCAGGTCAGATCCATGCAGTAAAAAAATGTACGTGCATATATTATTTCCCCATTCTTGAGACACTTTTGAACGAGCTACTGCTATTCTTCCCATTTTACAAACGAAGCAAGTGAGGCCTAGAGGGTTCGGTGACCACCACAAAGCCATTCAACTGATGAAGCATGATACCAGGATTTAAAATGACCCCAAAGCTCACAGGTTTGCTCTGACTAAGTAGGGGTCAGGATCAGCACATTAGTTCATTATTTATGTTGATTCTACCGTGGCTTCCGGAAATGCCTATGTTTTTAGAGCTCATTGTAATTTTACAGGATTTGTTTTTTATATTTGACTTAGAAACCCATGCCTGGTCGCCAGCTTGTAGCTTCCCATAAGGAGCACACAGCCTGCTCACAGAGACTGCCCTCTGCATAGGGCTTCAGTCTAGAACCAAGTCTGAGGCAATGAGAGAGCAGGATGCATTCCTGGGAAGGAGGTGCAGAGAGACACTGTGTTCCTTTTTTGGTGAGAATCACAGCCCGTTTTCTCTTAAATTCAGTGTCTAATTTGATTTCTGCTGCTGCTTTGTTGATTTGGGGCTCTAAATCCATTTTTAAGTCCAATGGGAGCGGGGAGTGCAGTGTGGTTTGAAACCACAAAACCACACTGGCTTTCTTGGGAGAAGTGCTGAGTTGGAGCTATAGAAGGCAGCCTTGGCTACAGACTCAGCAATTAACACACCGAGAAAAGCACTGGCCGTCCCTGATGACTTTAGCTGGTGGGGAGAGGGAGGAGCCAGCTCCTCCAGCCCACGTGACCATCTTCCCCCACTATTCCCCTACTATCATATCAATAATTATTAAGATGTGCATGCAAGTGCATTGACCTACTTGGAGGTTTCATAAATATAAATAAATTAAGTAGTCCCGCTTGAAGATGCCTGGGCAAATAGATGGGAAGGAAGAGGGAGTTGCTCATGCTTGAATGGACAGTGAAGGCGACCCTCGGGCATGGCAAGCCACAACAGAGAGTGCATGACTCTAAGGGAGAAGAAAAGTCCCCAGGTCCTTGTCCCAAGGCAGGAGCCTCCATCCTGGGGCTGACTGAACCTGAGCCTACCATGACATCCTGGTCCTTGAGTTGTGTATGTGGCTAGAAGGTGTTCTTTGGCCCTCCAGGTATCTTCGTAGGGCCTGGTGGGTGTTGGTCTAGAAAACTAGAGTTGGTGAACTCTAGCTGCCAGATGCCTGGTCCTGTCCTGGGATGCTGTATAGTATTTTCTTGGTACTTTGGAACGATTAAGGCTGAAAGTAAAGGAACATAGATGGTGGAACCATGGAACTTTCCTCCACTGATGACCAAGCAGGAGAGTGGAGAAAGGGATGCACACTCTTCTTGGGGAGGGTTTTCAAAGTGCTCCCAAACCAGGATCTCATTTTGCATTCTCAGCAATGTGGACAGGTGGCAATGCAAGAACCACATTTTCTTCCTACCCAAGGTGGCAAGCATGCCAATGGCCAATATTCTGTAAGCCTTCCCCTTTTGTGAAACTGCCTGTCTGCCCAACCCCTGGACATTTCTGACAAGACTGACTTTCTGTCACATGCTTCCCCTCTGTGCTGATTATGAGCTAGCCAATCCTGTCCGATGGTGAGTGCGCCTGCCAATGGGTTGAGACACACTTACCACCTATATTAGAATAAAATCTGAGGGAACTTCTTGCCCAAGTGTCAGCTCCGTGAATCATGACACCCACTTTGTACAAAAAGAATTTGTCATTCTGGGATACTTTTGCTTCATATATTTCTTTGTGCTACACTGGGGATATTCTATTGCAAAGCAAGGACATTGCTGTTAACATTAATATACCCATTCTCGTCAGATGAGGACACCGAGGAAGAGAGATGAATGATCTAATCTAGGTCATTCGGGGGCCAACTGATTTCAGCTCAATAAGCCATGACCCATCATTACAGCTTTGTAGGGACTAGCTGGCCTGGGACTCTTACTGTTACCTCTTTCTCCCTCCTACCCCGGGGCATCTTTCTTCATCTTTTTTGCCATGGCGCCTCCTTGCCTCCTGCCTTTCCCCTTCCCCTCCAACATGCTCCTCTGCCAGGCATGTTTTAGACATTGTATGGACATTACTTAAGATCCTAGCTGGCTGCACTTTTTGCTAAGGCTAGTGAGTCAGCTACTTCCTTCAAACCTCATCTTGCCGGATGAGAATCCCCTGTCAATCACATCGGAAGGTTCAGTGCATGCACCGCCTGCTTGGGGGGTGACTTCCCTGACCCCCCTGGTTCATACTGCTCTTTCTTTTCCAACCCAGCACCGTGACACTCATTTGTTCCATTGCATGCACACATCTTTCCTTCAGCCAATAGCCCAACAGTCTTCTGGGTACACATGATATACACACTGGACAGCAGAGAGCCAGTTCTGACAACAGCCTACCAAGTAACCTGACCATTGTCCTGCCTTCTCTTCATCTTTGTGTATAAAATGGGCAGTTATGTGGTATGGTGTGTTGTGGTGTGGTGGTGGTGGTGTGTGTGTGTGTGTGTGTGTGTGTGTGTGTGTATGTGTGTATCTTCTATCGATCTGGGAAGTCCTTTCCAATACCCACCCTCCCTGTCATTATGAACCCCATCTAGCAGTGGTGAAATGTAGAAGGTGGGATATGGTGTGACATTGGCCTTCTCCAGGAACCTACATTTTAATAAGTATAAAGCTTCTAGCTAAAGGATAGGGTGTCTGACATTTTGGGGTTTGGGAGGCTTCCCCCAAATCCCTGAACACCCATACAGTGTGCGACTCCAAGTGTGATTTGTGGAGCTTTTCTTACCCCCACCCTTTCCACCTCCACCTCCTCAAGCCACATTAAGGGATCCTCAGGGAGCTAAGAAAATAGAAACACATTTGGATTCTTCTCCACTTCTGTCTTCTTGCATTCAGATGACTGACTCACATTTGCCTCATCGCCCTTCTTTGGCTTGGGGCTCTATCCCCAGGGAAGGGGGCAGGCATATCTGTAGTATGCTCTGGGGTTCTTGGTTGGGATCACTTCCTGCCTCTTCCCAGATCCAGTCAGAGGCCTCCATCTTCTCAGTTGGATTCAAGCCCAGGATAGTTAGGAGGAGTGACCCAAAGCAAGCCAAGCTGGAAGGGAGGCTATTTATGTTCAGTCCGGATTGCATGGGAGCAGCTTTGAGGACTCAATGGGCTATGCTCAGGGCAGCCTTAGGGAGTCATGAAGGTGGAATGCTCAGGGCTTCTTCGAGCAGTTCTGCTGTTCTATGTTCTGAATCAGAGCAGGTGAAGAACGTGCATCACAAGTGTGCAACCATTCCGAGTGTCACTTGTTAAACTTGAACAGCAATGAATGTCCACAGCACAGAGGCTGGCCAAGAACTCAACCTCTTTGTCCCGTAAATGGCCTAATAGAAGAGCCACCTCCTAGGGCTATTGAGAAGATTAGTAACATAAATGAAGCCCTCAGCATGCTGTCAAACATGGCAAGGGTGGATAAATCTTAGTTGTTTGGGGTTGGGGATGTGGATCACATGGCTAGATTGCTTGACTAATATGCACAAAGTCCTGGGTTCAATTCCCAGTGCTACATAAGCTGGCATGGTGGCACGTTCCTGTAATCTCATCTCTAAGGAGATGGAGGCAGGAAGATGAGAAGCGCAAGGTTATCTTTGGCTACATAACTAGTTCAAGGTCAACCTGGGCTATATGAGATCTTGTCTTGAAAAAAATTAAATCAACAACAAAACCAGGAAAAACCTACTACACACACACACACACACACACACACACACACACACACACACACACACACATCCCTACCTAACAGGACACGGAGCAATGCAGCTCCCAACTGCTACAGTCTAATTTTGATCTTGGTTCAGAGTATTCTTGCAAATATTCCACTTTGGGATTACTCGCGGCATCTTCTCTTTGATCATTCAGCCCTTCCATGGGACTTTTCTGCCCCTTCAAGTGCATTTCAAGTCACATGGAAATGAGCCGGGAGCTGTCTGCATGGCTGATGAGCAGTTTCAGCCTTGACAAAGACGCACTAGGTATACTACCCGAGAAAGCACCGGTGACCAGGAGGGCCATCAACGTGACAGCTAACTCCCAGGATTTCCCTTTGTGTCAGCCCTCTGTCAGTGGTCCCAGGGGGAGGTGACAGCAGATGAGAATGATGGGACAACTGTCAGGAGCTCAGACAACCTGAGCTGTCTAAGCTGCGAGCTCTCGTTTCGGGGAGACTCCGTTGAAGTGTCACTTCCTCTGTGTGCCTTTCTTAGTGCCTTAGAGTGAATGAATCGTGCCTTTCTGTGTCTTAGGGTTTTCACGGACACCACAGACCTTGCACTGGCCTTTTCCCCAGCCTCTAGCACTAAGCGTGATGGAGCGAAGTCCTTAGGATTGGTGGAGGAAGGATGCTCTGGGGGCTGACCACTTCCAGAACCCAAGGCTGAGGGACTGCAGGACCATCTGGACATGCACCTGCTTATAAAGATCCATTGAACATGGGACATGGAAACAGTGTCTCCAAGGTCACATAGACAGCTGATGACAGAGCTGAGACTAGAACGCTGGGCTCTGCTCTCAACATCACTCACTTACCGTTGTAACATGCTCGGCACTAGCTAAGGCTTGTAGGCTCTTCTATGGGAGGATAGACGGGGGGCTGGAGTGTCATTTCTGAGGTACAGAAATTGCTGATCCAATAAAGCCTTCCAATGAGACCCCCCAGGAAGCCCTTATGATTAGCATCCTAGTGGAGAGAACAACCCTGCCCTTGGTCTTCCTCAGGTTTAGGGCAACTTGACCTTTGGGTATTACTTCTAGCAAGTAGGGTTTCCTTCCCAGCTCCTGTATTATCCGTGCTCCAAGCAAACACTGTGCTGATCTTGGCACACCCAGTTTACCACAAGATGAGAAAGTCTGAACCTGGTCCTCAGGGGTAGTTGAGGGGGTCAGCACTAGTGTGTGGCTGCGTTTCCATTTCCTTGACGGCCCAAGATAATGGAGGTGTTTGAGTGAAGCTGGGGAGGGGTCTCTCCTAAAACTTCTCCCCAAGGCTACTTCCTACAGTATTTCCCTTCACTTTGAGGGTGTGCGGCAGTGCCCGTGTGACTTACAGAAACATCTAAACAGTCTAGCTCCCCATTCTCTGTTTCTCACACTTCACCCAAAGAGTTAGTTATGCTAGAAGGGAGGGGCCTCAGTGTGTTCAGTTGAGAGACAAGGTCTCTTAGGGTGGTTTTTGAGTCTAGAGTGCCAGAGAGAATTTTTTAGAGAGCCTCTCAAGCCCCAGACTTCTCGTCTCTCTCTGTCTTGTCCAACACCTTTGTCTCTGATATCATCCTCTCTTTCCCACATGTATGTTTGGTTATGCCACTTAAAAAGTGATGCACTGTCAAGCGAGGTGATCCCCCTAATTTACAGGTGGCATCAGTAACCCTGGATGCAAAACTGGGCTTGAATACTGCCTCTGTTCTTTCTCACCCATAACCCCAATCAAGCTCTTAGCCCTCTTCTGAGATTTAGACCCAGTCTCTACAGGCAGGAGGAGCCGTGGCCCTCCCTGATCTGGGCTACGTACGTCATCATCATCCTGTATGCTCTGCAGACATGGTCCCAGGATGATGGTTGGAGGAGGAACTGTTTTCCAATCCCAGGTTGACATCTCCAAGTTCAAACTCCTTTTCATAGAATTGCATGGATATTTGTAGGTGCACAGGTTCCCCATTTTTCCAAGGCGCTTTGCAGGGCTGTTCTGCTTCCTGGTTCCACTGCATCAGCTTGAGGGTGTAGCATAGAACTGCCTTCTCCTGTTTTGTTAGTTTTGCCTACGGCCCAAAGGTGTAGCTTAGAAAGAACTCTCCCTTAACTGTTATGGTAGTTCCACCTGCAAGCAAGGTTCTCGCCGCAGGCAAGGTCCCCGGGTCAGCTCGTCTCTGAACCTGAACACGCCCACCTGGCTTCCTCTTTTCTCTGTTCAGCTGCTCCCCGACCTTGGGTGTGGCCCCCTGACTTCTCTCTTTCCTTGATCCTGGTGGGGGCTGGTGTCCTTCTGCCCCACAGTATATATATCCGACTGATGCTTAATAAAGCTGCCATTTGCCACTTGCTCCTTGGCAGATGAGTCCGGTCTCTTTGTGTGTGTGTCGTCTGTTTTAATTCCTAGGACAATCGTCCGTTCTCGTGGGCTCGAGTCAGGAAAGCGCGCGCCTGTTTCGAGGTTCAGGTGTCCACAGAAAAGTGCGGAAGACTACAGATATTTGTTGTATTTAACACCTTAGCTTTGGGAGACAAAGATGGGATCTGGCTTGCGTGGGACTAAGGCCAAGATGACCTTTTTATTTTTTATTTATTTATTTTTTTTGATGTATTGTCGACAGGGTAAGATGCCCTAGGAAATTTCCTAGTGCCCCCTGTAGCCCCACTGGGTCTTGCTGTCTAGGATAGACACACAGTCAAGCTGACTCTTTTCTGGTAAGTACTCTGGATGGAGCACTTGGCTGGTACATGGAGAAGGCTTCTGCCAGGGCTCATTCTTACTACTGCTGCTGCCCTCAGGGATGTCTTCTCTGATCGGGACTTGTCCCCCCTCCCCCCCCCCCCCCCCCGCCTTCCTACTGAAATAGACCATGTGAGGACTATGAACAGGTACCATGAACATAAGCTCATTGGATCCTTTCCCAAGCGCTCACCACAATGATGCCCATATTGTAGTTGATGAAGAGGCCAAGACCAAGACAAGTCTAATATTGTGACCAAGGGAAACCAACTAGAGGATGGCAAGGCCATGGCTCCCCATTTTGAATCTTTGTCCTTACCGCACTTTCTATCACAATGCCCCTGACCCAGGGCCTTGTGACAGGTTTGGGGACATCAGTGTGTGTGATATCATTGTCTTGGTCCAGGCAGGGCATGCAAGTGATAACCCTGCCCCCACTGGTGCCTCTAGGGAGCAGAGATTGGTGATGGAAATGGAGCAGCGTCTCCAGATTGCTCATGTAGCCTGGAGCTTCAAGATGATAAACCCCAGGGGCAGGGAAAGTTCAAAGATGTTATTCTTCTGGGAGTAGAAAATGACAAGGAAAAAAAAACGTAAAGCCAGGTCTGGGCAAAGAGCTCTGTGGGTAAAGTACTGACTACGCCAGTATGAGGATCTGAGTTCAAACCCCAGAACTCATGTAAAGCTAAGCATGGTCGTTCACCCTCTATAATCCCAGTGATGCTACAAGATGAGTGGAGGAGATGGGAGAATCCTTGGGAGTGTGTGGCTGAGCTTGCCCGGCATATTCAGAGACAGACAACACAAGACCCTGCCTTAAGGAAAATGGAAGGCAAGAGCAGACCCATGAGAGTGTCTTCTGACCTCTACAAGTGTTTTGTGGCACATGAGCCTGCACACACACGCGCGCGCGTACACACACACACACACACACACACACACTCATTCGCGCGCATACACACACACACACACACACACACACACACAAACACACACCATAATGTACAATACGGCATCCCTCTTAGTGCACAGAATTAGAGCTTTCTCCTCCCCTCTTTCATGTCTCTGCTAGTCCTTCATCCTTGTCCTGATGTAGAGTGAGCCAAGAACCCTGTGCTCCCGGAGGAGAGAGGGGACAGTTGTCTGCCTAGCTCTTTTCAGCCCATTTCCACTTCCAACTTGGAGAGGACCAGCTTTTAACACCCCAGAAGCAGGTGATATCACTCCTCTAAGCCTCAGAGCAGCCCACTGCCCAGGCATTTCTTCAGCAAAGACCGACAAAGCATCCCAGCATGGCTGGCGTCATTCTAAGTATACTGGTGACGTCAGTTCCTTTCCTTCTCCGAATCCCACAGGGGAGGGCTCTATATCCTCAGTGTAGGCTGAGGAAACTGAGGCATTGAGGTCACACAGATAGTGGGGTAGGGGTAGAGCTGAGTGAGACCTAGATTATCTAAAAGCTTGGTCCATGATCTCAACCATACTTCTCTGACTCCTCGTTAGGTACTGTGGGAGGCAGCATCAGTGTGTCACAGCCTTTTCCCTCTCTGGGACTGTAGATTGCTGTCCCTTGAAAACCCATGTCCATTCTGGCCACTTTGGATTTCCCACCTGGCCTTCTGTAACTTGTCTAACCAGGGATGAATGGATCCCAGCTAACACAGTTGCAGCATCCAAATAAAGCCATACCAACAAATCTGCCTTCCCACAGGCCCTGGTGGCAAGGCAGGGTAGTTGTCAGCTCATTGCATACACTCACAGGGTCCTCGCTCACACAGGCTCCTAATGGCAGGTGAGGCCAAGTATGAGCCTGCACAGTCCACAGCCTCTAGGCTGCCTCTGCTGCTGGGAATGGTTCTCCAGAACATTGCTGTCTGTCAAGCAAGCACCAAACAACTGAGGTGCTTGGATCCAATCATGCAAAAAGGAGTCCATGGGGCAGTGAGGCAGACTGAGTACCAAACACTGACTCGAACCACAGCCAGGGTGAGGCAGGGAGAGCCAGAGCAGCATGAGGTTCCTGTCCTGTCCGAGCACTCTCCCTACCCATCTCTCCTCCTCCCTTCTCCTTCTCTTCCTTCTCCTTCTCTTCCTTCTCCTCCCCACCCACCCATCCCCACCTCCCTTCTTCCTCGGAGGAGCAGTACCATCAGCGTGATGTGTTCAGCGCCTGAGATCAGAGGACCCTGCCGCTGTCTGTAGAGAGGAAAATGAGCCTCATCGACCCAAATAAATAAAATAAGCACACACAGGAGGAAGGCACTGCTGCAAAGGAAAGCAGGGTCCGACGTGGGGTTTGGAGATGGTCCAGGTGGGATCAAGAGGCACAGAGGCCCCACCTTGGCTTATCTCAAGCCTTGGATGGGATGAAAGAAGAGGTTGGTGGCCTCGCCCTCCACCATGATCAAATGGAAGCCTAGGTGGGGGCTCATGAATCGGCAGATGACAGACATCACTGGGTATTAAAATGCGAACTGAAGAGCTCCTGAGCAAGCGTCTGCCAGCTCACTTCCCGGCTTGGTGGCGACTGCTAGACCAAGCTGGATTAGATGCACAGGGCAGCCATCCTCCTGTCACCCAGCTATTTATTTATGCAAAACAAACACGCTCAAAGTCTTTTTATTCTAGGTGAACAAAGCAAACACACTCCGCAGGCAGCACACCCCCTCCCGCCTCCCCCAACTCAATGTGTTTTCATTAATATAAATTGTTTGCAGTAGGCAAATTAATTCTAGAAATGGTTCTTAGACATGGCAAATCGTTCTTGTAAAGCAAGGGATGCATGAGAGCCTTATGCATTTTCCTTGTGCACAAGGGCTTGGGTAAATACACTAATGTCGATCATGATAATCGATGCTTATTACAATGACCAAGCTTAACGGCCTGCAGCATGGAGCGAGGACCTGAGCCTTCCAGGCTGTGGATTACAAACCCCCTGGCAATGGGAACATGACGTGAAGTGCATGAAGCTTTCAGATGGGAGGGTTCTTCGTGGACCTTGAAACTTGCCTCTCCAGGGGACTTTCCAGTCCAAGAATACTCACTTGACCTCAATGAGGCATGTGCCAGGGAGCACATGACCCTTGGCACCCTAACCAGAGGTTAAGTGAATAGACCAGGTTACCCAGCTGATAGCGAACAAAGCTTGGGCCCAGATTTGAATTTCCTAGCGCTGTTTTCCTGAAGCAGGATAGCGTTATTCATTGCAAAGCAGTAGTGCAGGTTGTAGAGGGATTGATTCACTATCAGCCTGACAGCGGGCCCTCGTAAGTGAGAGTCCTCGAGAGTCAGGGCCTGAACGCTTCCTGGGGATGCTTGCCTTCTCTGCGCATGATCTAAACGTATTCAATATTTTTCTCAAAATTGACTATGGGCTGGGGAGATAGCTCAGCTGATAAAGTGCCTGTCACATAGGCACAAGGACCTAAATCAATTCCCAGTACCTATGTAAGTCTGGCTTGGTGGCATGCATTTGTAATCCCAGAATCTGGAGACAGACAGATCTGTGAAGGCTCACTGACTGACCAGCCTCATCTGATCAGTAAGCCCCAGGTCCCGGTGAGAGAGCATACAAAAAAAAAAAAAACAAAAAAAAACAAAAAAAACTCCAAAACAAAAACAAACAAACAAACAAAAAAAACCCAAAAACAAAGTGGATGGCTCCTGAGGAACTGACACCCAAGGTTGACCTCTGACCTTCGTATGTGCGCGTGTGTGCATGCATGCAAGCAAACACACACACACACACACACACACACACACACACGCACACACCCCTTAAATTTAAAAATATTTTGGGTGGCCCCATTGCAGCAATAATACTTGTGAAGCGGAGAGGTTGATATGCTTTTTAAATAAATCATAAAGATTAGAATACAAACATGTGTATGTATTTGTGCTTGTCTACACAGCACCCAGAATTCCCAGTAATTTCACCAGACTTGTTGTTCTTCCTACACTAGCCATCTCAGTTCCTTCCGGGACACTCCTCTTCAAAGCCATGTCGCTGGTGAGAAGTAGAGAGGCCCAGGCTAGAGTATGTCTTGAGTTCTTGTTGGGACCTGACCATGGCCACTTAAGGACTGGTGGTTGGGTTCTGCTGGGACCATAAAGTGAGGTGTCCCTAGATCATTGTTAGGAGGGATTGTGAGCCTCAAAGACCCCCAAGTTCAGGCTGAGTGCTGCTGATAAGGATGTGTTGTTAATTTCTTAGGTGGTGGTGAGAGTTATGTATTTGCAAGGGAGAGTAGATGTATTGCTGATTCACACCGAGTTACGCGGCTGTGAAATCATTAGAGGCCTGGATCTACTCCAGCCTCAGGGCTAAGGATGTGGCTCAGAAGCCGAGCACTGGCCTAACAGGTGCTAGTCCCTCCGGCACTGCAGAAAGCAAACCCAAACACTGTGACCTGAAGTAGGGGAGAGATGAAGTCAGCTCAGTAGCTCTTGAATCTGGGTGATGGCATGATGGGTGTGTGAGATGAGGCTGGGTATTCAATTACATACGAGCCTCATTGTTATTATTTGAACGGATGAGACAAATGCCCTTGGTGCACTGAACATCGGAGATGGTGAACTAAGACGTGTAAGGGGGTAGCGAGGTGTGTGTGGTGACGTGGAGTCTCTGCGGGTGGGTAGAGCTGGCTCCAGCGCCTCCAGAACTCAGAGGATACCCGGATTCCCCCAAATTCACCACTGCTGCTTAGCTCGATCAGGTTTCTCCCTCAGCGTCAGCATCCAGACCTGAGCACCTGCCTCTGTAATGAGGAGTGATGTATAATTGATGAAAGCACAATGTGATACAGTCACAGGAACCTCGTCTGCTAGAAGACATCTGTTCGGCACACAGAATCCACTCGGCTACTGTCACAACGCATTTACTGCATTGTATCAAAGCCGCAGGAACGTGCGCGTGCCACACGAGCAGCGATCTGTAATATTCGATGTCTCGGGATGTGGTGAGGCGGGATCTGGAACCTCTGCCTTAGAAATTTATGCGTCCGGGCCACTCTCTCTGTACCACCCTTCCTCCGCCTGCATTCCTTCAGAGGCCTCTTCATAAATTATCCTTGCACTTGGACGGGATTTTAACAGACTTGGGTATTAGCTTTGGTGTCCTTTTTCCATATCCTCCTGTCACAGGGGACTCAGGAGCAGCACGCAGTGCAGAGTACATTCTGGAAACAGGGAGACAGATCTAGGAGGAGGCCATGCTCCTTCCTTCCCGGGACTATTCACCTCTGGGCAAATTCGAGGTCCTCACTGGGGTCTGCTCCACACTGAAGGCTCTGGTCAGATAGGGCAGACTCTAGAACCTTTGTGCTTGGTGAAGGGTTTCCTTCAAGTCCTAGGTGGGGAGGGGTGGGGACTGGGAAAGGAGGACATCTTGAAGAAACTGGTCGCAAAGACCACAGCTGAGAGTCAGCCATTGCACTGACCTGAGTCGTTCCCACGAAAGGGGAAGCAGGTGGTCAGGCGGTGGGTCCTGGTGCATTAGCACAGGGGACATGGGGACCCCAGGGACTTCATAGGTTAAGTCCTCCACACCTCGAGATCCTGTCTGTGTCACCTCCTGCCTCTCCACTAAGTCCTGACTGTCTCTCTCCTCTCTAACACAGAAGCTGGTCTGTAATATGGAGTGGCCACAGTGCAGCCCAACAAGGTTACAGAGGACCCTGTTAGCTAAGTGTACAGCCTCTCGCTGGGGAAGTCAGGACCGGCTCCTGAATGGTCACCATCATTGTATCAAGTTCATGGCTAGGCAGGATTCGGGTGTACTGGGCAATGTACTCTGAGCTTCACACATACTCGCAAATGTCGGCAGTTGACCCCCTGCAGGACACACTATCACAGATGGAAGAAACTGGGCACACAAGGTTTCTATGCTCCAAGCTCATACAGGTAGTCTGTGGCAAAGACAGAATTTGCACCAAGCAATGTGGCTCCAAGCCCGTGTTTCTAACTGCCACGTTCAGTAGGCTCACCTTTGACCTTGGGCAACTCGGAGTTGAGCTCACATTGTTACTGTGTACAAGTCATTTTCTCCAGGATCAGTATTCTCCAGTGAAGGGGGCTGGTAAGACTCACTCAGAGGACTGTGGGGGTGTGTGGGGGGGGGTCAAACAAGACACAGTAAACCCCGGCACTGATGAGGAACTTAAAAGAGGGTACCCTTGGCTCTGACAAACAGGCAGAGCACTGCTAAGAGACTCGGCTTCCCCATCCACGGGGTCTACTTGCCTACACAGAGGGGTGCTTGTGGTGAGCAAGGGCAGCCTAGCCCAGGGGAAGGGCAATGAGCTGTCCTGCAGCTGCAGCCGGTTTCTCTGCTCTTCCACCCTGTTCCAGCCTCTTGCACGTCCTCCTTGAGAAGGCAGCTTCTGGGAAGCAGCGACAGTGTTGCCTCTGCCGTGTTTCACCAGAGGCTGTAGGCCTGGGCTCCCAGGGGCACTTCACAACTGTCAGGAGATGTCCTAGCATCTGACATGTCAAATGGGAGAGGGAAAGCTGCTCCCCTGCTGCCAGGGAAGAGAAGCTGACCCGGCCTTGCTGCCACCCAGAGCTGGTTCCAGGCTTCTGACAGACGCTGCTCTCAGAACCAGGCTGCCCTTCAGCTTCATTTCTTCGGAAGGACTCTTGCTCAAGCGGGGCTTGGGTGGGACCTCCCAGTTCTGCCCATCTCAGGGATGGAGGTTCCTGTTTTCCACTGCATTCAGCCTACACTGGTGTAAGTATTTGTGAGAGGCTTTTTATTTTTTGTTTTGAGACAAGGTCTCATGAAGCCAAGGCTGGCCTTCAACACAATGTTTGGTCAAGAATCATCTTGAACTTCCAGTCCTCCTGTCTGTGTGCCTCCATACCTGGTTTATGGGGGCTGGGGGTTAAATCCAGGGCTTTAGGCATGTTAAGCAAGCACTTTACCAGTTAAACTACAGCCCCTCAATGGCCTTTATAAAAGGGGTCCAGATCTCACTTGGTCTTTTTGCCTGGTTACCTAGAGACACACAATACCATCCTTTTACAATCTTGCCGAAGGACAGAAAGTGGGGCAAGAAGCATTCATGAAAGCCCTCAAGGAGCTCAGAGCCAGGGCCACAGAACCAGGGGCCCTGTCTGTGGCGTTGTCTCAGAGTGTGACCTTGTGTCACCTCCAGCTATTTCTTAATGTGGGGTCACATGGCTATACAGGGGCTGGCCTTGCTTTCGAGGGATCTATCTCTAGGCTAAGAAGGACCTGAAGCATACATAGGTTTTAGGCCTCCGTCATCTATGACAACTGAAGGTGCTTTCTTATCCCCACACCCCATCAGATACCCACAAAGGGGAAACCCAAGAGGAACAATCCGGATGCCCTGGACTCTGCAAAGCAAACACCAATGGGAGTCTCCTTGTGTGAGAGTCTAGAACCAGCATGTATTCTTTCTGGGTTCTAGCTTCTAAATGTTTAGAAGTGGGTGGCTAGCCCTCCCCCTCACTCTAATCCCAGCTCCTCTGTCTTTTCTCCCCAGCTGGACTCCCTGATAGTCCTATCTGCGACTCTTACTATTCCTGCCTCCCGCTCAAGAGGGAGGCCAGGAAGAGGTGAGGGGCAGGCCTCTTTCCCTGGGTACAGCTTTTAGTATTCAGCTCTCCCATCATCCTCTGCCCTGTGACAGCTTCTGTGGTGGGATTTTAGTTTCTCATTGCTGCCTTTGTTGTGATGGGACTCTTCCACAGTTCACACTTGCCTTTCTCTCTGGCTCATCTGGTTCTTTTCTGTGGTGGGTTTTCTCCTTCTTGATGCAATGGCGCTCTCTCTCTCTCTCTCTCTCTCTCTCTCTCTCTCTCTCTCTCCACACACACACACACACACACACACACACACACCCTTTGATATATCTCCTCAAGATGTTTCTTTGAGGAGATGTGGATGAGGGGAAGCCGTGGGGCACTTTAATGAGAAAGGCTTTCCTCTTGTGAAGTGGGGTGGGTGGGTAGGGTTGGAAACTCATTAGAATAGGGACAGAGGATGTCAGGGGAGTCAGTGCCTCCAGAGTGCTTTTTAAAAACCTCCCCTTTTTTTCTGATTAAAATATAATACATATTCATTGTGAGAATGTGGAACATTTAGAAAAGCAGAAACAAGAAAATAAAATAAATAATATTTTAGTGCATTTGGTAAATTTCCTTCTAGGGTCTTTTTTGGGGAGTGGGGAGGTGTGGAGATCAGGCATCATGTACAGGATTCTATGCTTTTCCATGTTTTGCATCATGAAGTCATAATCTAAAGCAGTCTTAGGGACTGCATAATTCTTCCTGTGACCATGGACTTCACAAGTGTCTGGGACTCTGAAGGTCAGAGGGCTGCCCCTGGAACAGCTCCACCAGTATCCCTGGAGCCCAGGATGAGTCCTCTCCCTGGTGACATCTGTTACCTTGCTATGCAGCTGGGAGGAGCAGCGTCATGGGCCCCAGCTCCTCCCAGGTGTGCCCAGCTGCAGGTAGACTTTTCGCTGATAACAAAAGCAGTACTTTTAGGATCTTATTCCTTTATGGCCAATGTAAGAACAATTTCCCTCAAGATGACCCTTCCCACAGTGGAGGAGCAAAAGGAGGCAGGCTGCCCTAAATCCTGTCCAAGGCTTAAAAACACGTGGTAGAAGTGAATAGGAAACAAAAATGCGGTCTTCAGCTCCAAGACTGAATCGTATGGGAACAGGGAATATATTAATAAATTCATTTTTGCTCTGTATTGTCCATGATAAATGACCACACTCAGCATCAATAACAGCAAACATCCCCAGGAAAGTGGTACACACACAAGCCCATCACTCCTGCTTGAAAGGAGTGGGTTGAATTCAATTTCAGACCTGAAGGCAAATTTCACAGCCCAAAACAAAATTATCTTAGAGAGCCACTAGCCAGCACACGTGTGAGAGAAGTAAGAACATTGTGACTGAAGTGAGGGGAGGTGACCCTAGAGTTACAAGGGCTCGCAAGGGGCCAGGGAGTGAAGGATTGCTTCTCTTGAGTCTAGATCTTTTGAAACTACAAGGCTTTTCTTGTAACAGGGCTGCTACCAGGAAATACAACCTCCCCAGAAGTCCAGTCCCCATCGGTCCAAACATGTTGCGGTTCATAAAAAAAAAAAATCCAGCACTACAGGCATTATGGTGCATGCTTTTAATATTGGCACTTGGGAAGCGGAAGTAGGCAGATCTCTGCGAGTTCAAGGCCAGTTCAGCCTTCATAGTGAGTTTCAGGGCACTCAGGAGCCGCATAGTGAGACTCTGTATAAAATAATAAGAATAATAATCCCAGCAGGGCATATCAAAGGGATTGGGAAGTCTCTATTGAGTTGGGGAGAAGAGAGTGCCACAAAGCCCACTTCTCATGGCCGCCATGTGTCTCTTTGATCGAGGGATATGGCTCACTAACCAGTATGTCCACCAGCTGTCTCCTGCAGAACCTGTATACCATCCTGATAAGAGGCAGTAGAACCATATACTCTAGAAAAGTGACAATAAGGCAAGCAAGCGAAACACAGGGACACAGGGACACAGGGAGGAAGCAAGTAGGGAAAGGGGGCAACACGCATTTTACTTCAGGTATTCTTCCTCAAGAGCTTTTTCTTCAAAAATTATGTGTGTGTGTGTGAGTGTGTGTGTGCGCATGCGCGCGTGCATGTGTGTGTACATCCTACTGCATGTAAAGCTCAGAGGACAAATTCAGGGAGTTATTTCTCTCCTCCCACCATCTTCTGGGGATTGAACTCAGGTCATCTGACTTAGCAACAAGCTTCTTTAACCAATGAGCCATCTCACCAGACCCAGCCGTGTGATTTGAAGCAGGGTTATCTTATTGGGCCCTATAACTCACCAGCTAGGTGAGATCAGCTGACCAGAAAGCGCTAAGGATCCCACCTGTCTCTGCATTCCTGGAGGGAGGATTACACGAACATGCCACCAACCATGTCTGCCTATTCATGAGTGCCGGGTTCAAACACAGGTCCCCAAGCTTAAATAGCAAGAACCTAATCAACTGAGCCACCTCCCCAGTCCCCTTCATCATTCTGAACACAGAGTTAAACCTGGACACCAAGAATGTTACTATAAAAGGTTCATGGCGGGGAAGAGGGGCTCAGCAGCTAGCTTGGGGATCAACCAATTTGGCATTTATAAGGTTTCCATGTTCATGAATTTGTCAGTGCTGTGGGGTTTCTTTTCCCTTGGCAGAGAGCAGTTCCTGTGATGAGCAGTCACATAAAGGCCCGTATAAATTTTTATTATGATTGGACGGCGCTGCGGCTGGAGCAGCACTGTTCTGCATGGAGGTTTTCAGACATATTATAATTACATTCTGTAGGTTTGCAAATAATGACATAACCCAGTCACCTTACTGTGGGTATGATTTATTACAAATAACAAAATGTTATTATATGGAAATTAGTTTCCACACAACAGCGGCTAGAGGGTTGCTCTCCAGAGTGGCTTTAATCACTAGGATGGGAACTGGGCCATTTCAGGACCTGGGACAGTGCCAGGATGGCCTTAGTCACCTTACTTGCTGGAAAGACCTCTACAAAAAGCAAAGTGGAGAAAGGTGCGCAGGGGCAGAGCGATCAGCACTCAAGATTCTCAGAGTTCAAGGCTGAAGGTGCTCTTCATTGTGGAGGAGGAGACACCATGGCTTACTTCTGCCACTTCATTTGAGAGCCGCCTTCTGACCTCCTCCTGAGCAGCTCAATGCTCCTTTTCTCATATGGGGAAAAACCAAAAACCTTTCAACTTCAGGATCCTCCATAAACTCACTTTCTCATTTTTCATCTTTGGGAATATTGTCCTTATTTAACAAGAAAGAGACAAAATGCGTAGACATATTGAGCTTACATATAACAAACATATGGGCACATTGTGCTTAGCACCATCCACAAACCCAGGCCAGGCTGATATGGAAAATGTATGTTGCGAACAAGTAAAACACTGATTGATCATTTGGTTGTTTAACATCTTCCCCAACAAGTGGACGGTCACTGTTTATACAACAAGGCGGAATGTGGCGCTTTCCAACAATCTTGACAGCTTTCTTTTCTTCCTTCTGCTCAGTGGGACAAGTCTAAGTAGTCTAGGAAGGCCGGTCTAACCGAGAAACCCATCCTAGGCAACTCCTGAGATTGTCCAGGTATAATTTATCCTCACAAGTTTTTATGCCTGCATACTTTCGTGCTTGTTTGTATTCTATGGAGTAGAACTCACTGGCCCAGTTCCCTCAGAAATGGAAACCAGGTTAGGCTCTTTGTTTATGAACAAAGGAAGGACTGACCCCTTGTCCCCACTATCGACTGTTCTGTTCAGAGCCCTGAGCCAGGTCTAGACATCATTATATTTATTTTTCTTATTCTGGGAATTCTTGACTCTGGAGGATCCTGGCTTTTGCCTTTGCAAACTCATCCTATTTCGCAAACCTTCAGCTTTATGTTCAAGCATTTACTTGATTTTGTTGATATAATTTCGGGGCTCAGACAGGTGAGGAGGAAAGGCTGGAGGAGAGCGAAGAAAAACTGGGAAGCATTTTGTGTGACTAGGCCGGATGGAGCCAACTCTCATTATCTCATCGTGGGGGACTCAGTGAAGCAGAACCCAAAGTTAGGCTGTGATCGTCTCAACACAGGGCTGAGCTGCTTACCTTCAAACAACTTCCGGCTCTCCAGGTTCTGAGAAAGCCTTCTGACTACCCGATTTTACAGAGGATGTTCAGTGATTTTTTTTTTTGACATTGGTGCCCAAAGTTTTGAAAGGATAAGTGCATTAAGAATTTAAACACTGGGAAAGCAATCACTCAGTGACATTTAATAACATTAATGCAGTGGGATTACAGAATTAGCACCATAATGCAGAGCTCAACCCCAGTTTCCTTTCAGTGATTAGAGAATTCCTGACCAATTAACGTGAGAATTCTGCTGCAGCTTGGGCAGGAGTGGGGGGGGGGTTAAGACAATGCTGAGGGCGGTTGTTGTAAAACCAAAAGGCTTTTCTTTGTACATGTGAATCCCACCTCTTAGACCCCCATTTTCCAGGATGACTCCAAGAAGATGACTCTGAGCCATGCTTTGTTTGCTACCAGGAGGGTGAAGGTTGGTCACTAGCCAGCTCTTGATACTAAATGGCCATGTTGAGTTCTGTTCCTCAGGAGTTTGGATCTACTTGAATGCTGGTGTCTGAAAAGAGGTTTGTGTGTGTGTGTGTGTGTGTGTGTGTGTAGGTGCACGCACACACGTGTGAACACATGCACACACATACACACACACACACACACACTCACCCACACAGATGTGTGGAGGTCAGAGATTAACACCAGGATCTTCTTCTCCATCACTTTCTACCATATTATTTTTTAAGGATTTGTTTGGTTTTGTTTTCTGTGTATGTGTGAGTGCCTGAATTTTGAACGTGTGTCACATGAGTGCCTACACCTGAGAATGCCAGAAGAGGGCATGGGATTCCCTGGAACTTCAGGTAAAGTTCTGGGAATGAAACTCAGGTCCTGGGCAAGAACAGCAAGTATCATCATCATCATCATCATCATCATCATCTTCTTCTTCTTCTTCTTCTTCTTCTTCTTCTTCTTCTTCTTCTTCTTCTTCTCCTTCTCCTTTTCTCCTCCTCCTCCTTCTATTCTTCTCCTTCTCCTTCTTTTCCTTCTTCTTCCTATTATTATTATTTAGATTGAGTCTTTCACTGATCCTGGACTTAGCCATTTTTGTTAGACTGATTAGCTAGACGGTGAGCCCCCAGGACCTGCCTGTGTCTACACCTCCAACAAAAGGATGCTAGTAAAGAATCTTTAGTGGATCAGGTGACCTAGACGCTAAGAACTAAAAATGGACCTGTAAGAATATTTCAGTGTTGAATGCCTTTCTTTGGATTATAGATGCCTTTCACCAAATAAAATTTTATGTGGAAATCAAAAAACATAAAATGAGTGAAAAGCAGTGTTTTAGATGGACCCAGTGCCACCCAGGTTCTTTTCACACTAAACATATTCACTTATTTATCCTCAGTCTTTTCTTCTCACCCTAGGATATCTGCTCTTATGTGTTCTTCAACAGAACAGATCTCCCCACAAGACTGGATCCAGTCAAGCCTGTGCTTCTGGTTGGATGGGAAGACTTCCAGGTGGGTCAAAAGATGAGTGCACAACCAGGTCAACAATAACACAACCCTCACTCAACGACATCTCAATGCCCTGCTTAGCATTTGGGTCTCACCATGATTGCCTTGCCTCCAGGAGAGCCCCGAGTCCCTGAGAACTACCCTAGTCTGACCAAGCCTGGCTCTGCACTTGAATTTGCACTATGCCAAGGTGTGTTACATGGAGCACGTTTGTTAACTCTGTCTAATTTTTCTCATCTGCCAACATGAGGGATAATAACAGAGCCGGCATTGTAGAGAAAGAGGGTAAAGAACAAATAGTCTTCACAGATGTTGTGCAAAAGCATTTAAGGGCATCTCTGAACTAAAGGGGGCATCCAGTATGTTAGCCTCCTCTATGTCTGCGCGCCCGCATCGGTGTCTGCCAAACCTCTGCTCATCTCTGTCCGTATCCTGGCTGAAGGATGAGCTGGGACAGGGTTTCCTGTGGTACTCAGGGAGGCTTCTTCTCCGCCCCCCCCCCCATGCTTCTCTTTCCTGTCCTGCTGGCCAAGCGGGACCATCTTGCAGGCACGTGACAGCCTCTCACGGCTGAGCTGGGACACATAAAGAGATTTACAGTTATAGAGCATCTCACTGTGGATCTCATTCACTGGGGAGTGGAACTCATCTTCACTCCGGTCCCAGCTGCACACTAGCTGAGGGAGCTTGCCAGCTTCCTTGTTTTGAGAGTTCTGGCTTCTAGGGGCATTTTGAGGCCACCCCTCCCCACACCACAGGAGCCCCTCTGCTCCTTGCTCCAGTTTTCCTCTGTCAGAGGAGGGAAAGAGAGGTGGTCTGAGCAGTGACAATTAAGCCCATTCAGAGCCGAGTCATTTGCATGCATCTCCTCACTGGGCGGAGAACACTCAACCTGTCATTATTTCTTGGCATAGCTGGTACCCGAGTCACGTGGTTGTGGGGATGGCAGCTTTCTTTCCTTGGGTGCTGCTGGGCAGGATGGGAATCTTTCCTCCAGATCCAGACAGGAGGCCAGAGCTGGAGGAGGAAGCGGATAGGGGTGAGGTGCTTGGGCCCTGTGGCAGGTCTGTAGAGGACACTGAGGGAGGACAGGAGGGAAGACAGGAATCATGGGAGGGTAGCTCCCACCTCCTCAGCTGGAATTTATCGAACGAGATTATCCCTTGAAAAGCATTAAAAGCCACCATTTTGCTGCACACCCACAGAGCAGGCTCCCGGTAGCAGCTGTTCCCTCAGAGGCGCTCCAGCTGCTCCCTGCCCCCACCCAGCACCCACTACTTCTCTTCTCAGCCCCTCCCCCAGGTCCAGCTTGGCAAAGTGAGTTCCACACGCTGCTCTGCCTCATCCTGCAGGCTCTAGCATTTCTCTCCTCAAAAACTGACATACAAAAGAACAGGACTCCGAGGCCAACGTCTTGCTCGATTCTTCCACCTTAGACCATGGGCCCTTCATGAAGGAAGCAAGGTTCAAAGGTCAAGCGACCTGTGATTAGGGAGTGCAGAGTCTTCAGTAGGGAGAACTTGGTCCTTCTGATTCTAAGAGAAGGCCCAGAGGATACACTCCTCAGCAGGACCAGCCTACCTGTGAAACTTTAGGGTTTCTATTTCTGTGAAGAGACAACATGACCATGGCAACTCTTATACAGGAAATATTAGGGTTAGCTTATAGTTAAGAGGTTTAGTCCATTAGTATCATGATGGGAAACATGGCAGCATGCAGGCAGACATGGTGCTAGAGAGAGTTGAGAATTCTACATCTTGGTCCGCAGGCAGCAGAAGGAGACTGCCTACTGAGCGTGACTTGAGCATATTTGAGATCTTAAAGCTTACCCCCACAGTGACACACTTCCTCCAACAAAGCCACACTTCCTAATAGTGCCTTTCCCTATGGGCCAAGCTCTCAAATACATGAGTCTATGGAGGCCATTCCTATCCAAACCACCGCTCTACCTTTAGCTAGAATGGGTGGTATTCCCAAGGAAGATACAGAAGCCTATCCCCCCACGTCACCCCAAAGCTTATCAACATTCAACAAGATCTGAATTCAATATCTGGATTTTATTCCGTTCATTTAATCCTTTGATCCTGGTTTAAATGCAAATATCCATGAGAGAGGCAATGCTATAAATATGTTCAGTCATTTCTCCTGTAAAAAGAATGCATTTCTTCAGCCTCCCCACTTTCCTGCCCCCGAGAACAGCGCTAATTCTAAAGGAAGAAGAGACAGTCAAGGGAAGATCCTCCTCTTCAAGGGGGACAAGTGCAGAGGGAATCAGAGTGGGGGAACCCGGGAGTGGATGGGCTGGCCTCCCTTGTGCTGCCTCCCTGGACGGTTTTGTTGCCTCTGCCTGACACAGTGGTCTGGGCACCCTGGGGTCCTGGGCCAATCAGCACAGTGACAGGTGGTCCAGTGTGAGTGGAGGCCAGAAGAGTAACCTCCATCCTTGGCATGTTTTCTGTGGCTGCCACAGGCCACGCACCCCCAAACCCAAGCCCATGTCTCTCTGAAATACACAGACTGGTCAAAACGGACAACCACATTCCCTGTCTGTTTCCACCTCAGTATCAACAACCCCAGACAGGCATGACCCTGTTGTGAAGGGTTTTGGTGACCTCTGAGAACAAGGGGTTGGAGTGCCCACTTTATGATTCCAGATTCGGGAATGGTCTGAGCTGAGGCCAGGCTTGAAAAACCCCTCTGCTCCACCTCAGACCCTGAGCACGGGTGACCTAGTGAGGTCACTTGTCTCAGCATTGTGTATGTGTGTGTGTGAGTGTATGTGTGAGTGTGTGTGAGTGTAATTGTGTATGTTAGTGTGTGAGAGTGAGTGTGAGTGTGTGTATGTGTGTGCGTGCATGTGAGTGTTTGTGTGAGTGTGTGTGTGTGTGAATATGTATATGTGTGTGCATGCTCCAGCTCCCTGGGAATATTCAAAGATGGAGTCCCTCTCTCTAGACTGTAGCAGTCAGCATAAGGGCAGACACACAGCTGTTGCCCCCAAGCACCAACTGTTTGATGGCTAGCAGGTACCTTTGATTTACTCACTGTCTAGCCGAGAAAGTAGCAACCAGAGCCACCATCAAGGTCTTGTGTGCAGCTCTGGCACAGGCCCTACTCATCATAGTAGACAGCCAGAATCTTCCAGCCTGGCCTCACTGTTTCTGAAGGGGGCTGCCACCCCCATCCTGAACTGAACATTTGGGGCTAGTTTGGGCTTGTGGGTGTCTCTGTCTTCTTAAATGAAAGGACACTACCCAAGGCTTCAGAGTTGAAGGAAATCCATGGGCCGGTGTCATGGTGGTTTAGACCTCTGACTCCAAAGGGTTTTGAATACTGGTTCTTCATTTTACAGTGGACTAGAGGGCAAGTCAGCTTCTCTAGGCCCAGGCTTTCTGCTCTGTACGAGGATCCACATCAAAGTTTGCTACGGAGACGAAATTAGATCGTGGGTGTAAAGTTCTCACAGGGGCCACACATCTACAAAATCCAAGTTCTTTTCTCTTTGAAATGTACAGTTCCATCAAGACATAAAGTCAGTGGATAACACACAGGATAAACGCTGTCCTCTGTGGGACTCCTCTCAGGGCTGTGGCTAAGCACCAAATGAAACCAGCTCAAAGGTGACAGGGTGAACCATGGTTCACGATTTGGGAAGGGTTGCAGCACATGGTGGCAGAGAAAACAAGGACCAGCGACGTGGTCACAACGAGGCCTCAGTCAGGACACATGGAGTGGAAGGAAGTGGAACTGAACTACAAAACTTGAAGGCCTGCCCTAGTGACCCACTTCCTTCATGCCTAAAGATTTCACAGCCTTCCACGACAGCACCACTGGCCAAGTGTTCAAGCGCATGAGCCTAGGGGGACATTCTCAGTCAAACCACAAGCATTTTAATATTTTCTATAGCCCAAGACTAATGTCTTGAAGGTACCACAACAGAATTCATTTGGAAGGGAGGTTTTTATTTACAAGTGTAAAAAGTGAGATCATTTCAGGTGAGGCTACCTTTAGAAATCACATGTCTTTGGACACACACACAGAGGGGAGAGTAATTTCCTGAATGGTCTCCAAGATCAGTATGCAGGCCAAACACATCACTACTGGAATTAACACAAACTTATCGACCATCTACCTTGCGCCAGACACATTTATATGGAATCCTTAAAATGATTCTTCAAAAAAAGGCATTCTTAAACCCACTTAATTAATGAGGAACCTCAGTGGACAGATGCTTTGGCCAGGGCTTCACGGTAGGTACTGGCAAAGCTGGCATTATAACCCAAGCCTGGCAGATCCAAAGCCCAGGTCCTCCCCTAAGCACATCACCCGCTGTGCACATCACCAGATGGTCTGGTATCACTCTTTGCAGATAGCGTGAGCAGGTAGTGTCTGTGTGAGCCCAGCACCCCAACCAGCTTGGTGTCTGACCCTCGGCAGGGATCCAGCACCTGCTCTCTGGACTGCATGCTTCGCGGTATAAAGAGATTTCACGGAGCAATGGGATGAGGTAAAGAAGCGGCGCTACAGCATCCAGATCCTAGAGAGGACAGTTGTTCCAAACACGTTTCTAAGATGATAGCGCAGGTGAATTTGATCTCTCACTGCTTCTAGCTGCTGTACAGAAGCTCCCCTTCTCCTCAAAGCTTGTGCTCAATGGTAAGGAACACCAGAGGCCTCGCTTTGAATAAGGAACCCTGCCTGTGAGTAGGGAGGTAAGCTCTGCTCCTTTAATGGTGTATCTCTTGACTGTTCAAGTTATATGGCCAGGTTCATCACGGCTGGCACTTCTTTATTTATGCTCAGAGGAGGTAGGCCCACCATTTCCAACATCCTTTCCTTCATTGCATCCTGTCCTCGACCCAGCTTTCTAACTAGTCTGGCTTCTCCCGAGGCCTCCAGTGGCAGATGAAGATAAGAGGCCAAGAGACTTGATGGTCCCACGGGGCCGAGATGGAGAAGATCTCTCCCATTCCAGTTTGTCTGCCCATGCTTCCCTGGCAACAGGGTCTGTCTGGGATCCTGGGCTCTCTGCCATGGGCTCGCATGACCTCTGGGGACCACCATTGTCTGCCTTGCAGAACAGGCTGTTGGCTGTGGGTCAGGGAGGGCCCTGAAAGCTGGGGTTCTTCACTGCAGTGAGGCCGCTTTCTGTTCCTACTGCTTCTCCCTCTCTCCTTAGTTAGGTCCTTCCAAGCTTTTCCTTGCTGCTCCCCTCTTCCATTGCATTCTGGGACTACTATGGCAACTATTTCCCAGTCCCTCAGCACAGGTTCCCCTGGGCCCGTTACAGGCCTTCATCTCAGGGCTTATGGTGCAGTCCTCTGTCTCGAGCCTGGAGTCCTTCCACCCTGCAGGGAGCCACAAGCAAAACCAGTTCTATTCAGAAAGCAGAGCTAGAACGGATGGCACTCGAGCTGGGAGCCGCAGTCAGCTTTCGTTTACCTCAACACCTGGTTCTTTCAGGCCTAAGCTCCTCGAGTCTGTCTCTGCAGGACTAGACTTCGCCACTCCAGCCAGGCCTGCGGAGGAAAGGGTGTGTGTGTGTGTGTGTGTGTGTGTGTGTGTGTGTAGCAGGTGGATGGGCTAAAGACAGAGGATCTGGAGAGATGCAAGAGTCAGAAAGGGGCCCCTGACTGTGGTTCTAACTGCCTGGCTGAGCACCTCCTGCTTCAGGGAAGCCAGTCTATCTCCTTCAGAGCCCTGGCTTGCCTCCTTTATAGCATCCTCTTAAGCACCTTGTGTCTCCTTGAGCCTTAATGTCACCACCCCCAACCTTCTCGCTGTAAGAACACATTATAAGCATGCCCTCATTGGTCCAGGGCTGGGGAATACCCAGGACATAACAGCATGCATAGTTTTTCCGTTTTCGCCTTAGTTTTCTATTCTGTGTAGTGGGGAAAGCCGAGCTCTGCTGGGCATAAGGAAATCATTCTGCAGCAGGCACAGGAGATCCCAGGCAGAGGGGCCAGTTCCCTCACTGAGCTCTCACTGGGCCATGGGAGGGGACTTACTCTCTCACAGGGGTTCTTCCTTTAAATAACAGCTTTTCTTATGCGTACATTCTAAGAACCAGAAACCAGAGACCAGGAAAATCTTCATCCCATGGCTCCAGGAAAAACCCAGTTTCCCTAATCCTTAGAAGATAAACCCCAGCCACGGTGAGGAGGCGCAGAGGAACCAACTGCCTTTTCTATTTGTGAACGGCTCTAGTACTAAATCACCTTTTAACAATGAGTGAGTGAGTCCTGGATTCGGGAGATGGCTCAGTTGGTCAGGGCAGCAAGAGCATAAGCATGGGGATCCAAGTTCAAATCCTCAGCACCCACATGAAAAACAAGCCAGACATGGCAGGCATAGACACCTGTAACCCTTCTAATGTTGTAGGGGGTGAAAATGAGAGACTTGGGGAGGTTGCTAGCTATCACCATATGTCAAGGCTCAATGGGAGACCATATCTCAAGGAATAAGATGGAGCATGTTAGAACAGGACACCTCTGTGTGCACATGGGTTCATGCACTTACATGGATATGTGTACGTGAACAATATACACACATACACTAGCCTATAGACATAGACCCCCCGAGTCAACACACACACACACACACACACACACACACACACACACACACACACTCCTTATACAGATGTCAAAGAATGAAACCTAAGAGAGTATGGTGGTTCATACCTGTAATGCACTCTAGAAAGCTGAGGCAGGAGAATTACTATGAGTTCAAGCCCAGCTTGGGCTATAGAAAACAGATTAAAAGACATATAAAGAATACAAAAACCCCAAACAACAAAATGAGTGAAAATCTGTGTCTGGTGCATGTGGAGGCCAGAGGAGGGTGTGGGATCCCCTGGAACTGGAGGTAGGGATGGTTGTGAGTTACCAAGTAGGGGCTGGGAACTAAACCCGGGCCTTCTGTAAGAGCAACAAGGGCAGCTAATCAGTGAGTTATCTCTCTCTAGCCTCTTCTTTGTTTGCTTGTTTAAGACACAGCCTTTCTACGTAGCTCTGGCTGTCCTGGAACTCACTATGTAAACCAGGCTATCCTCAAACTCCCAGATATTCCCCCACCTCTGCCTTCTCAGTGCTAGGATTAAAGGCATGCACCACCATGCCTGACTCCATCCCCATCTTAAATTTTTTTTTAAAGGAGGTTGAAATCCATAATCCAACTCTATGAGCTTTTTGCGATATTTCCTTAAAATCTTTTTTTTCATAGGAAAACTTTTATGTAAAAACACACACACTGGTATAGTAGAGACAGCCTCATACATAGCTATGTCCCCTAGTTATCTCACTTAGCCTTATGTTGAAAACGTCTTTATGTCTCTATGCATTCTTTCTAAGTCAGAATGAAACCTGTGAGACCTGCTATGGACACATCATAGTGTATTACATACTCTGTCGTTGGATATAGAGACCGTTTCTGATTGGTTGTTTTTCTTGTTCGTTTGTTTTACTATTTTATGTCTTTGTATTCACGATGATTGTTTTAGGATAAACTCACAGAAACAAAGCTACTAGAACCATTGGAAATATTTTAAGGCTCTTGAACATATATGCCTTGAGTTGCCACCAAACACTAACTATGGTACCATTTTTCCACAACACCATCAATCTCCTTTTGTCTTTGCACCTCCCCCCACTCCCAAGGAGGCAGCCACACTCTGCAGCTGAGTTTTCCAACTGTTCCTAGCCAAAGAAGGGCCTAAGAAAGAGAAAAACTGACCACTTCCAGTTCCTTGTGAACATTCTTAATGTCAACAAGGTGTTTCGGACATCTCTGTTGGGTCACGGGGGAGATCACAGGGACCAGTCCCCTGCTTCTCTTTGTTGCTATAGCTCTATTTTGTGGTTTCACGGTTTTCCAACTGACCTCCTCCCAGCCCTTTAGTCTCACTTCTAGTTCTCACCACAGCTGGGGGCAGGGCCTGATTCTACCTGGGCCTCTCACTAAGGGGCTGCCAAGCCAGCAGACACCTTGTCAACAGGCTGCAAACCCGCTCTAGTGGAGCCTCAGAGGCACCGCTCCCATCCCAAGTGTAGCAAGACCTGCCGGAGGCAATGAGTAGATAAGGGGAGAAGAGGCCATGATGTGTTAGATCTGTAACATGGGCCTCCATAGCAGCACATGGTGCAGTTCCCCCCTGAACTCCTGGTCCTCCTTTTCTAGTTAAAAATCTTGGGGGCAGTTCCTTATTGGTACACACAATGCCACTCCATTCTTTGCCATGGTTACCAGGTGCTCAGTAACACAGTTGTGTGACCAGTGCCTTACTACTGAGCATTTAAACTGCTTCTAGCCAGGCCTCCCTGTCTATATACTTGGACATAGACTTCTTCATACCTGCATGGAGAGCTACCTCCTGTGGCTGGAAGGCAAATTCCTAGACGTAGCTCTGCTGCATTAAAGATCATTTCACGTTGCTGGGTTTACACTCCCCGTGCGGGGAACCCACCTACTCTCAGTCAGCACCCAGTACAGGGAAGTGCGTCTTCCCCTACAGTGGCTAGCACTTTTGGAAAGACTAAGTACCCAGTGGCTTCTCTGCTTACTCCCTTGCAGCCTCCTCAGAGGTTACTGCCAGCCCTGGCAGCAGTCTCTGCCTCCCTCACTCCCTTACTTCTTGAATACTCTTTGAACTTTTTAAAATGAATCTTCTTGTGTGTTGGTGTGCATGCGCATACTCTATGACCCATGTTTAGGGGTCAGAGGACAACCTGTGGGAATTAGTTCTTTCCTGCTGTGTGGATCCCATGGATCAAACTCAGGTCATCAGGCTTAGTGGTAGATGTCTTTACCCACTGAACCATCTCACTGGCTCTGAAAGGTTCATCTCACTCACTCATTCACTCACGCACGCACGCATGCACGCATGCACGCGCACACACGCACATGCACATACTCATGCACATGTACAAATACATCCTGTTTATCCCAATGTACTAGCCCATGGAAGAAGGGCCATTTCTCAACTCTCATGTCAGCTCCCGCCTCTTGGCCAAGCTGAGAGTCTATTGACCGCTCTTTCCTTGTCACAGGGATATATGTGTAATGAATGATGCAGTCAACAGATAAAGGTGTATCTCCTCACTGGACTTCACTTCCTGAGGTCAGGGTCTGTGTCCTTGTCACTGCTGTGGTCTTCCTGAGAAGTCTACTCCTTGGTGGCACTCAACATTTTGACCGAAAAACACAACCAACTCATCCTTCCCATTGAAGTCTTACTCTAACCCCTTTTCCTTAGTGAAAGGTGTTGATACCTACCCTTCAACCACTTTGGTAAGAGACCCATCACTCTATCTTCTTCAGCCAGCCATGAATGAGTCACTCCATATTGTGGGGGGAGGGGTACATCTTTTCTCTGTCTGGATTTTGAGTCTTTCCCTTCCCTGGACAGCATCACTCATCCTGCATCTCTTAAGATAACCTGTGTCTTCTCCTGTACATCCTCCCAGGGGTACTTCCCAGCTCTCTCCAGTAAACCTGCTCAGTCTTACAATGTGGCACCTTCCAGACGGCCTTCTTTGGCTGAAGACTGCAGTGGTGCTGTGGGACAATGGTCTTACACTGTAAACATTTGTTTCTTGTATTATTTTTAATAAAATGCTGATTGGCCAGTAGCCAGGCAGGAAATAGAGGCGGGGCAATGAGAATGCTGGGAAGAGGGAAGCGCAGTTTGCAGTTGTGACCCAGCCACAGAAGCAAGATATGACTGCATCGCCAAATAAGGTATTGAGCCAGGTGGCTAACATAGAGAAGAATAATGGACTAATATAAGTTATAAGAGTTAATAAGTCTGAGCTACTAGGCCAATCAGTTTATAACTAATGTAGATCTCAGTGTGATTTCTTTGGGACTTAATAACTGCGGGAACCGGGCAGGACAGAAACCTCAGACAACACAGTGGTCTGTGAATTTTCTGCTTCCCATTGACACATGGGATATGAGGTAGGAGAGGTCCAGTGGGCTGCCCATACTGTCCTCTGGGTGCTCTGTGGCCCTGAGCAAAGAGGCCTGCATCCAGGGGTTAGCCAGTGAGCCCTAGATAGACAGAAATGGAAACACAGCCACACAGGCAGGTGAGATCAGGAAACTCTCCCTTTCCTGCCTTCCATCTCTCTCTGCCTGTCTCCGTGTAGCTTGCAAACTTTCTGTCTCATCTGATGATTGCCAGCCTGGAACTGAGGCACCATCGTCAGGCAAATCACTTGTCTCCCACCAGCCGGAAGCTTTCTATTTTCATTTTCCACATCGGTGTCATGCCATTATCTCTTTTCCAACCTGCTCCCCTCTCCTGCCACCCCTTTTGCAATCTTACACACCCCAGTTCCTGCTGTGCATCAAGTTCCATGTCGTAGTATATACCAAGGAAGTTTTTCTTGAGGAGTGGAGCCACTCTCCCAGGAGAGGGACACCAGAGCATTCAGCAGCATGGGGGCAAGGACAGTCCTGACCACATTCGGGGTCTCCCATCCACATTGCCCTATTCCTTCCTTTGTACACTCTGGGTACTTGCAGAAGTCAGGCATAGCCAGAACCAACAAGGGCCGTCTCTTTTCACAGCCACTGTCCACAACTAGGGTGGCAGAGAAGGACCTCTGGGTACAGAGATCTCTCTTGTGGGCTGGTGGAGGAGACCCCCACAGGAGATTCAGCAAGGCTATTGGAAGAAGCCTGGATGATGTCAGCCCCATTCTGCCACATACTAGCTGTGTGGCCTTGAGAAAGAAATCACTTCCCACCTCTGTGGAAGTGACAGACTTTGCACCAGGAAGCTAAGGAGTTAGACACAAAACCTGGAGTTCATGGATGGGCATCTGAGTGTCCTTGTACCTCTGCAATAATCCTTGAATGGTTGCAGGCATGTGCTGGAGAGACCAGTAGGAAAAGCGCACTCCTTGAAGGAATGAGGATGTGAGTCTAGCCCCTAGAGCCCAAGTGCAAAGCCCGTTCCTGGAGCTCGGCAGGTAGAGCACATGGGTCCCCGGACTTGCTGGCTCTATTCGATGGGCTCCAGCCAGTTAGAAGCACAGTCTCAATTATTATTGAAGTAGACAGTGCTTGAGGAATGCTCTCTTTTCTCCTCACACAACACACACATGTAGATAACACCACACACATGCACTAGCCTGGAATAAATGCACATAAATGTCTATATTTTTCTGAGTATATGGTCCATGCTGCCACAGCTTCCCTATTTTGTTGGATTCTAAAGAAAGTCTCCACTCTAGATGATTCCTTCAGCCCTGGCATTCTGTGGCTGCAAACAGGAAGGAGACAGGTGTTCTTACAAGCCACTGACAATTGTTGGTGACACATTGTCGTGATAATTGCAGGTGGCCTAGAAAAAGACTCCAGGGCATGTCTGATGTCACAGTTGGAGGCAGGTGGATAAATCCAGGTAGACTTCCTGGAAGAAGTGTGGTTTTGTAAGCAAACAAGCTTCTCAAGGCAAGGCAGAAGCTCCAAGAGAGCAGGAGAAAGGGTCCATGAGGAGCGGGAGCGAGCTCTTGGTCTTCTTGAAGTGCCTAACACGGGATGTTTTCCCGAGCAGGGACTCCTAATTAGCTGAGGCAGCTCACAGTCCTCCACCAAGAAGAAGAAATCAAAAAGTCAACACCAGCTCATTAAATACTCGGGTCTGGCTAGCTATTAAAAGAATTTCCATTTCTGAACAGGATGCCTACCAGGGAATGCCAGCCCTAAATATAAGCCAACCCCCTCCCTGCCAGGAGACTTTACTGAAGCAGGCGGGCAAGAGGGAGGGCTTGGTGGGGATGTGTCATTACCTTTAACATCCAAATATAACCAGCCCCAGGGGGTCAGAGACTAAGTTGGCTCTTCCCAGCTGCCTCCAGAGTCAGGAGAGAGTGTCAGGAAGGCAAGGACAGACCCTTTGCAAGGCCTGGTAGTAGGGGCTGCAGGCAGCTGCAGCTACCCTGGTCCTGGTTCACTGTTTGGGGGAGTCCAAGAGAGGTCTATGGGGCACATTCTGGTTGGTGAGGTGAGGCTGGGGTGGGTTATATCTGGGGACAAAAGGAGATGCTCTTAGATATCAATAACCATTTCTCCTTTTCAGAAGAATTCCCGAGACACAGAGAAAACCATCCAGCTGCCTAGATGCTAAGAGCCATTAAGCTCTGTGTGTATAGAGTTGTTCAGAGTCATACACCACACATGGTTTTCAGTTAACCATGGACTGTATAGCAGGAGTCCCCTAAGATATAGTTTGGTGACATAAAGCCATCTTAGTTTGTATAAACTCACTCTGAGATGTTCACAAGACACAATGATCAGAAGGCATCTCTTCGTTAAGCACCCCCCCATGTGCATGTGTGTGTATGTGCAAGAATGTGTGTGAGTGCAAGTGTGTGTGAATGTGAATGGGCATATGCATGTGATATGCGTGTGTGCATGAGCACTCGTGTGTGTGTGAGTATGTGTATGTGCAAATGTCTACACATGTGTGTGAGGGCAAGTGTGTATGTGAGTGTGTGCATGTGCAAGTGTTTGTGAATGTGCATATGTGTTCATGTGTGCGTGCACCCATGTGTACATGTGCGTGTGTCCCCATGCTTTTCCAGGCTCTCCCTCTACAGTTTGGGGCTCACATCTATATTTTCAGAGATCAGAAGGTCCTGGAGATCAAAGTTCTGGGGCTGGCCACATTCTATCACATTCTATCCCCAGTGTTAACGAAGCATCCTCTGACAGCCTGGTCTGGTTCATTGGTCTGGGATGGAGGTGGCCCCAGATGCTGCTTACACAGCCCGGAGCCCTGTTATCTCAGAGGCATCTTCCTCAGTTGATTCTCATTTCTCCTCTTCTCCCACTTCCTTCTCCAGTCTCCTGATGTTGGTTATTAAAACAATTCCCAGGTGCCCAGAATAGGGAGAATTATTCCTGTGAGACTTAAGAGAAAACTCAGGATCAGGGAATTTGGTGTCATGACAAAGATCATGCAACTTATTGGTAATGGAGCCGAGACCCAGATTCAGGTCTTCCCAGCCCCTGATCCAGCCTGTGCTCCCAGGCTCCATCAAAGCACCAGGGTAGATTCAGGTCTTCCTTGCCCCTAGTCCAGCTTACGCTCCCAGGCTCCATCAAAGCATCAGGGTAGGATTTTGACATTAAGACACGTTGACTCACATCAGAATGTGTAGGGGAAAGAGGGAAAGTCAAATCACCACACAGGACCCAGCAACTGTTCTCAAAATCTGGCTGGTGCTGCTCCTGCTGGGCAGCCTGGCCTGGAATGAGTCAGGCTGGAGGTGAGCCCAGAGTTGGGACAGGCTTTGATGCCCGCAGACAGAGGGCATTGTTTGCTGTCATTGGTAATCATGCAGGGCAAACCCCATTGAATGCTCTGTAGTCAGTCTGTCCCAGGTTGCTTTTGGCCACGTGTCCTTTAGTGGTAGATTTGGATTGAACTGGGGTAGGGGTGGGGTCACTTAAGTTTCTGGTGGCTTGGTTTCCCTGCCTGGGAGATGGAATTCTAAAATCCATTTGCTGACTTCTGGTACTGTGAAATGGGGAGATGATGCTGAGGAAAGAAAGACAACACCACCCACATGACCCTCGACAGGAGAAGAGCTGCTGTATCCTGATACCTTAGGGCCTCTAGTACATGCTGAAGTTTACCGCCAGAGGGGCAGTCTTGGGGCAGTAAGTGTTATGTATGTCCTTCAGGGCAAGGGATTCTGACCAGAGAGGGGAAAGATGTAATATACATACATATGCACATATATAGGGAAAGTGTGTGTGTGTGTGTGTGTGTGTGTGTGTGTGTGTGTGTGTGTATGTGTTAGCTCAGTCACTTCCAAGGCATGTTTTAATGAGCAGATTTTCTCCCTTCTGCTGTGACTTCTCTGCTGAGGCAACGTGAGTGGGTTCTGTGGACGGAACTCCAGCTGGACAGTGAGGTGACCTACTGTGCCCTAAGTAGGTGCTCTGGCCGAAGAGCAGTACCCCTTTTTGAGCAGAAAGTTCTTGCAATATCCTACAGATGGCTGGGTCAAGACAAGTGTTCCTTTAGAGATTGTGAGTCTCGGCTGAGATGGGAAGACTAGGGGAGTCTGCAGAGCAGGGCTACGGTCCTCCTGCTGAGAAACCACTGCCTGATCAGATCTGGGAACCATGGGCAGCTCCCAGTCACCATCTTTATCTCATGCGGGCAGCCTTGAGGTTTGTCCCATTGCCCACTGAGATTGGCCAATGCCGCAACCCTGTAGTTAACAGAATCCCTGTGAAGGAAGGGGTTCTGGAGCCATCATCAGAGTGACAGCCATTTGATGCTTGTAAGCAGCCTTCTGGTGTCTCTGATGCCTGGGTTATGGCATGCTCACTACCGCTCAAATGTCTTTCCCATTGTCCTGCTGGATTGGTGCTTAGGGCACTTAGCAAGTCTAGACTGTCATCAGCTGTCACTCATGGCAGAGTGACCACTAGGTAGACTGCACCCACTGCTGGAGCTGACACCAGGGCTTAGGAGGGTGTCCACAGTGACTCCATTTTGTGCATTTGTGTGTAGGACAGAGGTCAACATCATATGTCTTTTTCAGTTACTCTTGACCTTAATTTTTTGAGTCAGGGTCTCCCACTGAACCCAGAGCTCAGTGATGTGGTTCTATTGGTCAGTCAGTCTGTCCTGGAGATTCTTTTGATGCTGCCTGCCCAGGACGAGGATTACAGGTACATACTGCTAAGCATGACTTTAAACAAAAACAAAACATGGATTCTGAGGATTAGACTTGGGTTTTCATGTTTGCATAGCAAGCAAGCACTTTATCTACTGAATTATCTTCCCAGAGCTATCCCCACCTCATGACCTCTTTACCAAAGGCTGGGAGGGTGGAGAAGAGATGGATGGGCACAGGGATACAGTTATACACAAGGAATAGAGTGATCGATTTTGCTCATAGTTAGAAGTCACAGGATGATAGCAATTAACAGTATATTTTAAAATAGCTCCTAGGACACATTTTGAATGATTCCAACTCGAAGAAATAAGAATCCTTTGAGGCCTAGGCTTGTGCATTACCCCCTTCTGATCACTACACTCCTTTTACAGGCATTAAGATGTCATGTGGACTCCAGGAACACACACAACACTGATATGTCCCAAACCAAGCAAACACAGCAATGGCCTCTGGTGGAAATGCCCCCACAGCCTCCCCTGCTCGCAGGGAGCTTTCTTGCTGGGGTTTGGTCAGTCTCTCTCCATGGTGAACAGTAGTGTTTCATCGACGTGGGCAGCACAGCTTGCTTTGCTGTGGATGCACACCTGAGCACTTGGATGGATGGAAGGGACCTCACAAACAAGCTTAAACCAAAGAGGTCAACTTCCACTACATTTCTCACAATTAGATTTTGTGCTTTAAATTACAGTTTAATTTTAATTGATGTGTGCGTGTGTGTGTGTGTGTGTGTGTGTGTGTGTGCGTGCATGCCACAGTTCAAAGTCCCTTCTTTTCTTACACCTTGTGGGTCCTGGGAATCGAGTTCAAGCACTCAGGTTTGGTAGCAGTAGACACCTTTACTCCCTGAGACATCTCTCCAGTCTATCACAATTAGATTTTATTCTGTTTTACTTTCTCTCATTGCAGTTCCAGGGAGTAGGGTACTAGAAGGGAAACACTAGAAGGGCCTTTGCAGTGCTGGCGATGCTCTGGTCCTTGAGGGAAGTGGTGATTATGCAGCTGTGTCTACTTCCTGGCAGAGCATTACGCTGCACATCTGTAATCTGCATCCTTTGACCCAGGTGCACTACACTTTATTAAAACATTTGTTGCGGAGATTAAGGCCTGGTCACAAATGATTTTAAAATAATAATAATATGTAATGACTGGTGGTACAGAAGTTGACAATATCTTCCAGAGGAACAGCAGCTGAGACGGGGCTTCAAGGGAGAGCCTGATGTTTTCAGAGCTACAGTCAAAAGTCTAGCAGTGCTCAAGACACCAACACTGACTCAAATCTGCTGGCTGTTCTTACAGGCAGATACAACTGTAAGTATTTTCTATCTATTAATTCATGGAGTGTGCATGTGTTATTGTGTATAAGGGTGTAGGTGAGTGTATATGTATGTGTGCATGTTTCTGTGTGTGAGGGTGTACTTTTGTGTATGTGTGCATGTGTGTGTCCTTGGTTGGTGTGGGGCAATTATCTGTATTCTATCAATTATATTTTAAATAAATGCTGATTGGGCAGTAGCCAGGCAGGAAGTATAGGTGGGACAACCAGACAGGAAGTAGAGGCAGGTCAAAGAGAACAGGAGAATTCTGGGAAGAAGGAAGCCCATTCTTCTGCAGTCCTGGCCCAGTCACAGAAGAAACAAGATGTGACTGCCTTGCTAGCCATGTGGCTAGCATAGACAAGAATAATGGACTAATATACACTATAAGAGTTAATAAGAAGACTGAGCTAATGGGCCAATCAGTTTATAACTAATGTAGATCTCTGTGTGATTTTTTTGGGGGGACTTAACAATTGTGGGAACTGGAAAGGACAGAAACCCCGACAACACCTGGTGTTTATATATGTGTTTGCATGTGTACATGTTCCTGGTGTGTTTATATATGTGTGTGCATGTGTCCGTTTTCTTGGTGTGTGTATATATGTATGTGCATGTGTGCACGTTCCTGGTGTGTGTATATATGTGTGTGTATGTGTCCATTTTCTTGGTGTGTGTATATATGTATGTGCATGTGTTCACATTTCTGGTGTGTGTATATATGTGTGTGTGTGTGTGCACGTTCCTGGTGTGTATATATCTGTGTACATGTGTGCATGTTCCTGGTGTGTGTATATATGTATGTGCATGTGTGCATGTCTCTTCTTTCACTGGAAAACAAGCCTCAGGGATCCACCTATTTCTGTTTACCCTGGGCTGGGGTTTCAAACATGTGCCAGGACAACTGGCTTTTACTGTTAAATCTGGGTTCTGACCATGAAACCAGGTCCTCATGCTAGCAAGACAAGCGCTTTACAGACTTAGCGACCACTCCAGTACTTCATTACAACAATTCTAGGAGCTTAGTATTCTTATTTTGCTAAAGGCCCAGAGAGGTTAGGTAGGCAGTGGAAGGTCACACAGCACATCAAGGGTAGATCTGGGCTTCTAGATAGTCCCTAGGAGCTGAGATCATCTGAGCTCCTGCGATACCTCATTCAAAGTCACGCCAGGACCTGTTCTGAGGAAGCTGGCCTGGGAGGGGTGTGCTCCATGCTTGGACACTGGCTCCAATGTTTTTGGGCAACTGAGAGGAAAATCTACCCCAGCGGTGTCAATGTTGTGATATTTTTAAAAAGAAGTAAATAAGCCTCATCATTTGCATGATATTTCATGCTGACTGCCTCTCAAACTGTTATTCCATCTACACACGGCACTGTGGGATGCCTGAGATATTTTATAAAGTTAATAACTTTCTCTTAATTGGATGAGTTTATAGAATAGTCTGTGCAATTAACAATAATTACGCCAAAGACACTTTGATTCTGAGGATGCTCCACAAACACTGGCAGATTAAGTCATTTAGGGGAAAAAAAACAACAACAGCAAAAAACAACAACCCACAGCACACAGGCTCACACAGGCTGCCCAGTGAACGACAGCCCTGTGACCCAGAACAATCCTGCTTCCCAGGCTACATGGTAAAGGGCGGCTTCTGAGAGGGGCTGGGAAGGGAATGGCTCTTGCCACACCCAAGGTTGCTCTTCTCCAGGTGGAGGAAGGGGTCAGCAGGGCCAGGTCTTGCTACCACTTGTTGAAGGACACTCTTTGTCTGTGGTCAGGTAGCTTGTAGGACGTTGTTTCCTGAGCACTTGGCAAAGATTCGTGATAAACCCAGACCCCAAATCTCTCTCCTATCTTTTTTCCTTTCTCTATCTCTCACTCCCTCCTCTCTGTTCCCTCCCCAGTCTCTCTCCCATGCTACCTTTGATCCTACCCTTTCGGGAAGATGCCTCGTTTACAAAGGACAGTTGCCCAGGGACACCGAATTCAGTTACTTGGATAGGATTTGTTAGTTCTTCAATGAACTTCTTTATAAAGTTCTAGATCTGCAGGCCTGGGAAGGGCCTTCACCTCATCTGGTGGCTGTCTGAGTTCTTCAACATCCTACATTGTTGGGTGCAGAGCCTTTTGTATCAAGTGACCATGTGACCCCCATTGTCTCTATGGTGCCTTTAGATATGGTGTCTCTATGGTGCCTTTGGGTTTTCAAAAAATCAGTTTTTGCAGACAAATAGATGCTCCTTTTGGAGCTGGGGGAAAGTCATGGAAGAGGAGAGGTATCCTTATGGATCCATGGAGCACAGGGCTCAGAAAATGGATCTCTTGCTACTGTGATTGTCTTAAGCAGCACCTGCTGGCTGTTCCTAGGTCCCTTTGGGAGAGCCTTCAGGGTAACTATTGCTCACTAGTGAGAAGCCTTCCAGACCAGTCTTTGGGCCGTGCAGAAGCTGTGTCCCTTTGTTTGTCCATGGGAGTATTCAACCTGTCCCAAGCCTGGCTCTGTGAGCCAGCTCGGGACCTGTCTCCCTGATTTTCTCTCAGTTCCCTCCCCAGCTCTGCTCTTGCCTTTACGGTTCTAGCTTGGGGCGCCTGTGCCTGGCCCATCTGTTCGGTCCCATATGCTTCCCGCAAGGACTGCCAAGTCAGGGCCTGCTGCTCCGTGACTTGACTCCAGCCCGGGGTGGCTGGTCTCAGCTTTCTCAGTCCAACCTGGTCGCTAGGAAACAGTCTCATTGTGCATCAAGGACAGCCTTGGATTTGGTCCTGGAGTAGTTGCAGGAACAGGGCTGCTGGGCACCCAGATGGGCGTTTGATGGGCATCCAGGCTGGCCTTCCACAGGTTGGTTGGGCCTGACTTTGGGAGCCTGGCCCTCAGGGTCCAGATCCTTGGGATGTAAGGATAATCCAGGCCCCCAGGGCCCAGATTCTAAACCAGGTCCTCTACGTCTAGAAGATTCCCTTAGGGAAAATCTAGAGCATGGTATGGAGAATTTTTCCAGAAAAAAAAAAAAAAGGATTCAGAGGGAAATGGAAAATGCATTTAATCTCTCTGTATGCCTTTGCAAATCTAAAGAGCTTAACTGTGGACTTCACTGGATGCATTTCCATTCCAAAATGGTGGTAGATTTAAAGGGATACAGACGACTATCTGTAGCAGAGAGCCGGCAGCGGGGTTGCTGGGAGTTGGCAGTAAGTCAGGCCAGCCTGAGTTATAGTGTGACTGAAATCCCTCCCATCCAGCTCCCCAGTTTATCCGCAGTTGGGGAAAGGGAAGTCCTCCCTGGCTTCACTTATCTCTTCTTGTTGGTGAGACAGAGTACAGATGGATCATACACACCCACAACAGGTCACATGACACGGCTCAGCAAATGACACTGCTGGCCACTGAGGCATGATGCAGGTTTATCATGTAGAGCTCTGGAGCAAAACAGC
Source organism: Myodes glareolus (assembly GCF_982192425.1). NCBI lineage: Eukaryota > Metazoa > Chordata > Mammalia > Rodentia > Cricetidae > Myodes > Myodes glareolus. The sequence goes on along the minus strand of NC_142029.1, from coordinate 74,318,676 downwards.
TGAGGTCAAATTCGGATGCTTTGCTTTCCTAGCTAAGCAGTCTTGACTAATTGCCTGTAAGCCTCAGTTTCCTGGTCTGGAAAATGGCGATGCTAATGTCAGCTAGCTCTTGCTGCCACAGCACTGGTCACAGGGGAGCTGAGAAGCCGTGGAGCCCGTCCTGGTAGCATCAAGACAGATGTGAATGGGCCAGAGCAGTGACCCAGCTTCCCCAGAACAGCAGCTAAAGCCCTGGCAGGGAGCTCTGAAGTATCCAGAAAGCGGCTGGACCCACAGGCCCAGCCTGATCCAGCTTCTCAGCACAAGGCAGAACTAGGAGGGAATTTCATCAGCGCCCAACAGCGAGAACCTAACAAAATGCTCTCTTACCCCACGGGTACCTGGAAAGCCTGCCAGCTCCCTCCCGCCCCCCTACTCTTTCTCTCTGCTCCACTTCCCCTCCCCCTCCCAAAATGAGATTGGATTCCAGTTCTATAGGGGCATTCTGACACCTACAGCCAACCAACTGCTCCGCTTAATAGAAAGACACTGTGACTGAAATTAACTCCAGAGGGGAGTTTCCAAGCCATTGCTCAGGCAGGCTTGTCTACTTGCTACCAGTTTGGACTTGGCCTCCATTCTGCCAAGCCTTCTGCTTAGGCCTTCCTTTCTTGTCCTCACTATGGCTAGGTGGAAATGACCTTACTCCTAAAACTTTGTGTTAGCCCTGGACAGGCAGGACAGGTGCCTACCTCACAGGGACAAGGATGAAGGATGAAGAAGTTAGAGACGAACACACTTGGGGTCAGACTGATGGGTTCAAGTTTCACTTCCATTTATTAGTCTTGTGACTTTAAGTTAGTCACTAAACCTTTCTGGGTCTCAGTTTCCTCGATCGCAAAGTGGGTACAATAGTAACAGTTGAAAGAACTGGTATGGGAATTGCAGAAGGTTGACACAAGTGAAAACACACCATGGAGTAGCAGGTGTACACAGTAGGTGCCATTATAGACCATGTGCCAGTGAAAACACATCATGGAGTAACAGGTGCACACAGTAGGTGCCATGATAGACCATGTGCCAGTGGAAACACATCAGGAGTAAGAGGTGCACACAGTAGGTGCCACGATAGACCACATGCCAGTGAAAACACACCACATAGTAGCAGTGCACACAGTAGATACTATGGGAAAATACACCATATAATAGCAGGTGCACACAGTAGGTGCTATGATAGACCATGAGCCAATGAAAAAACACTAGACAGTGCACACAGTAGGTGTTTAAGCTATGACAGAACATGTACCAGTGAAAATACACCATATAGTAGCAGGTGCACACAGTAGGTTTTTGAGCTACGATAGAGCCTGTGCCAGCAAGGTAAAGGCACCTGCTACCAAGCCTGACAACCTGAGTTTCATCTTCTTGTTCCACACAGTGGTAAAAGAGAAACTAAGTCAAATTGTCCTCTGAGCTCCAGACACTCACAGTGGTATGCAACACACACACACACACACACACACACACACACACACACACACATTCATGCATGCACACACACATACACATCAGGTAGATTTAAGTGTTACTGAGTCCTTTTCACAATGCCTAAAGCATAGGTGGTCCTCATCCCATGCTCACTGGATGAAAAATGGGATGAGAGAGTTTTTCACAATGAGGAGGCCCCTCAAAAGGAGAAGGGCACTGGTGAGATCTCCAGGCTGTCTTTCTCCACCATCTTTTTGCCCCCCCCCCAAGGATCAGCAACCTGGCCTGAATGTTCGACAGACACAAGGAAGGTAGGTCTGAGCCGATACCCTTGCTTCTCCAAGGAGATTCATTCCATTTGGTATAAGACTATGATATTGAGAAGTCCCCATCTATAAGATGTAAATTCTGACTAGTCTTCCAGGCTGTACCCTCTCTATTCCTCATTTCCCTTTGGTGGATGGTGCAGGGTTGGAGGGAACTGGTTGACTATGGTAGATAGTCTGTGAAGTGAACATGCCATACATGGATCCAACATGTACAACCTGGGTCAGAGAACACGGCCCTGGATGGAGGAGAGCACGGCTCCTACTCAAGTATGGTTTCTCTTAAATCAGAACAACCAACCCTAATCCTCTGCTGACAGGTGAACTCAGGACCCAGGTCCTTTAGCAAAACTGCAAGACAGGTCAGGTTCAGCTCAGCTTCCTATGTCTTGGTACCATCTGTTCTCTTATCCAAGGCACCCGGCATTCAGGCTCTTTCCTAGGATATTCTGTAGGTAGCCATTTCAGTACGTGATACAGACTATAAAAAATTGTTATATACTGAGCCACACTGTGCCCCCGTTCTGTCAAGAGCACACACACCAGCGCTTCCACCAGACAGCCCAGTCGCTACTTGTGCTGACCTTATCCAAAGCTTGTCTAAGCCCCAGTCCTGGTCCTCTTGCTGACTGGCTGTGTGACCTCGAAGCCCTGTACCTCCTGCTCTGTGCCCCACTGGACATGAGAACTCTGACTTCACCCATTTATATCACTTCAACTTCTTTTCATGCAGAGGGCTATCTGCTTATCTCCAATGCTCTTCCCCCCTTAGGATAGAATCTGGGCTTACTCTTGGAAAGGTTCTGAGAACCTGCAAATGAACTAACCTCCAGAGTGTGCATGCTATTAGCACCTCTCCCAACACATTGTTGGAAGGCTAAGTTGGATGGCACTTCTAACATACACACACACAGCTCTGGTATATGGAAAATGTTCCGCATATCCAGCTTTTGATCTTAATCAAACCTCCAAGAAGATGAAGCAGCAGAGGTTCCAGAATCTAAATGACGTGACCAAGGTCACATCCAGGGGATTTGAACCCAGGGCTTCCATTGTGAGACCCGTTGGATACTTCTGTCATAGGATGTTGACCAGTCTGAATAACTTGTGCTAGGTACAACACGGGAGAAGATGGCTTGCTGCTTCCCTGCACAAAAGCACAGTGACAGTCGCTACGGGAGCTGTCAAGACCTGGTCCAAAGAGAATAAGGCCAGGCAGCCAGGTGCCTTAGAGGACAAGCGGAAGACAGCTCCACATGCAGGCGGCGCGGTACAGAGACAGAACAGCCTAGCTTCATTAAACCTTTAAATTCCTTTTCACCATTTGTTGGTTTCGAATTAAAGTAAGTCTAGCCAACTCACAAAGCCACCCACCAACTTCAACTTGATTGAAATCGGCTGAATTGAAGTGACAGCATCACAGGGCGTTTACAGAGGAGGGTGAGAAGGAGGGAACAGAGCTGGGAAGACTGACGCTCCAGCCAGGTCTTCTGAAGGGAGGGCACTGATCTCTAGTACCCTTATGAATGGGCAGGGCTGTTCTTGACCTTGTGGCTCCTGACAGAGTCATGAATGGAAGGCCATATTCTCCTGCAAACAGAAAGCTATCAGGTTGCTCAAAACCCACCTGGAAATGCACTCTCAGGGGATGAGGGGTTGAAAGTCAGTCCATCATATCTTTAAGAGTGTCTCTGGAGCTCTTGGCATGGATGTTACTGGATTTTTGTTTTGTTTTGACAATTCTATACCAGATGAATTGGGTGACTGTCATTTTTGCACACTGGTGGTCCACCTTACTGTCTTGAAGTCATCATGTGATCCTTCTACTTGTTCACCTGGTCCCCGGAGGCTCTTTCACTTCCTTCCCTATAGCCAGACTTGTGAGCCCTGGGTTCAAATATAACCACAACTCAGAATGCCAGGCCTGGAAGCCAGTCAGTCTGAGGATGGGGGTTGGAAGGAACCATCTAGCAGAGATTTCTCAGGGTGGGGGAAGAGATAAGTTTGTAGCTTGGCAGAGGATTGAAAACCAGAGTGTGGGAGGCAGGCCTGGCTTTCCGGTTTGGTCATTGGTTCCCAAGTTTGTCTCTACTCAGAACCACAGAGTAGTTTTAAGACCCACTGAAGCTTGTCTCAGCCTTCCTTGGAACAATTTAACTGGTCTTGGGTATAGCTTGAGGTCTAAAGAGGTAAAGAGACCCAAGATGATTTTAATGTAGGGTTACATTTGAGAATCATTGTTTTGGGGTCTCTTTAGACATGGGTTTCATTGAATCGCTGTGTGAATATCTCCCATCCTTAACAGATTGCTGGAGTGAGGAAGTTACCTGGATATCATCTTAGAAGAAAGGTTTCAGGTCCTGGAAAAGGACCCCCTGGTTTACAGAACACCCCTCCCACCTCCTTCCTAAACATCTGCTGCTTCTTCACCAGGACAAAGCTCTTTATCTCACCGTGAGAGACAGCAATGCCCCTGGGAGAAGAGCCACAGGAACTCAAACCATGCTCAGCTATAAATGACTGCTGAGGAGGAGCGGAGCCTCAGCCGTCCTGACAGCCTGTCAGGGGAAGTGTGAAAATAGGAAAGCCGGGGACATTCCTCATTTTAGAGGAGGTGTCCCAAACCTGGCCAAGGCTATCTGCTTCACTGGTCACAGTGGAGTCTGGAGCCAACATGGGGTAGAGCTGACCTTGAGTGTCAGCTGAGAGGATCCGTCTTGTGGGTGCCCTGTGGGGGTGATCTCTGCATAGACATGCCACTGCCCTCCAGTGACATAACCCGAACAGCGTCCGTGGGTTCTGATGTTGGTGTTCAATGTGTGGCATCCAGGGACACTAAGTAACCTGTTGTGTGTGAGACTGTCAGCATGTGTTAAGCACATTGTTCACTGCTGTGACCGAGCAACTGACAAAAAAAAATGATGTAAAGGAAGGAGGATTTATTTTGTCTCATGATTTGGGGATACAGTCCATCATGTCTGGGAGGGTGCAGCAGAAGCCTTGGCTCACAGCAGTGGCAGTGGGGGCTTGGTGGGGAAGGCATGGCAGTCGCTTGGCTCACAGGGTGGCCATGGGGGCTTGGTAGGGAAGGCGTGGCAGCAACATTGGCTCTTAGTGGTGGCAGTGGGGACTTGCTCACATTTGAACAAACTGGAAGCAGAGACGGGGAGTATTGGGACTCAGCTGATTTTTTTTTCAGTCATGGACTCTAGACTGTGGGAGACTGGAAGGTCTCCCCTCCTTAGTTATTCTTTTCTGGGATTGTCTTCACCGAATGTGCCCCAAAGTATGTCTCTTAGGTGACTCCAAATTCATTTAAGATTAATTATCATACTGCCCAAGGAAAAATAGCCCAGTCATTCATGTCCCCTTTGAAAGACACAATTGACTTCCATGCCCTCAAAGGGGATTGTGGGACCCTAGCCCATCCTCTCTTCTGCTTCCTGGCTTGTGACCTGAGAGGCTTCCTTTATCACAGACTCTTGCCATGATTTTCCACCATCACCGAGCTGCAGACTGTGCTTTGATCTCTCACTGGAGCCTCCAAGACCGTGAACCAAAACAAATCTTTTGCTTTAAAAGTGACTTCCCTCAGTGTTTTTGCAGTTGCAGTCCCTTTGAATTATGTCACCCCTGAGCCCTACTTTCAGAGTTTCCCTTGCCCCCACAACCAGTCACTACCTCTGCATTTGCTGGTATGACTTTGGTATTAACAGAGGAAGGCACTGCCCCCAGTAGGCTGTGCAGGCACCCTGAGGCCAGCAAAGGTGAACGTCCCAGGCTCTGGGACGTTCTCTTACTCTCCAGAGATAAGCCCTGGGTGTCAAGGGCTTAAAGGTCCCCTACCAGTTTCAGGACAGAGATGAAAAATGCCTCTTGTCTTTGCATCGCTCAGTCCTGCTGAGAGTTGGTCAGACAACTCGTCCACATTTCCATCTGCCTTTGCTCGGCCTTGGTCCCCTGTGGCTGCTACTCAAAGTGTGCATTTGTGGGGAAGTCCGTCCTTTCTTGTCCCTGCTCTACAGTGCAGGGCAAAGTGGTAAGTGCGGGCCACACTGCTGCTTGGTGACACCGAGGGGACCTGATGGAGTTTATCCGAGCTTATTTGTCTTTCCTTGCTTGGATAGTGGGGCAAGGCAAGGCAGCTTGGCTATTACCAGGTCATTAAAAGAGTCTGGGGCTTTGCAGCCAATGGGCCCGCCTGAGCTTACTCCTCATCTGCAAAGGGTGCTAGGAATGGTGCTTACTTTGTCACTGGCAGGACCAAAGAGGCAAAGGTAAAAGGACGTGGAAGCCTGTGGCAGCTGCCATGCCGGTATACAGCCTAGCTCCCCCATCTTCCCAAGCATTTTCTGCCTCTGTGACTCCATATCCCACCCCTGCAGAGCTCAGCTCCCTAGGGTAGTTGGCCCTATGAGACACTCTTACATATTGCCCTCAAGACTCTGAGGGCTCAGCCACAAGCATTGGATACACAGTGAGGCAGATCTCATAACATGCTACCTGCCCATCACCAGTACCCTAAGCAACTAGAAAGAAAGAACAAAATGAGGAGGAAAAGTCACAGAAGCAGCAGCCAGCTAGGTCTGTCGGCTCCTGGGAGACTGACTGCACATTCGGGAGGCTGAGCTGACATTTACGGTGGGAAGTTTTATCCCTGTGGTAAATAACCTCTAATGGTGTAGGTCATTACACTAATTACAGCAGATAATTAATTTTCTCATTCTTATTTTTTATTTTATTTTATTTTTTTCTAGGTGGCCACCTATCACCAGAGAAAGGGAATTTATCCCTTTGCTTTCTGGGTAGATAGGACTGAGCAAATCTGGTCTTGCTAGTGTCTGAGATGGCAAGGGTGTTTCCCTTAGTCTTCTGATACACACTAGAGGGGACTGGGAACAGGGGTCTTAGGCATCACTCTCATTAAGGACCCTCTTCGTCTGTGCCCTTTGGGCCTGCAAGGTCCCTGTTGGTCTGCACACAGGCCGATGCTTACTCACAAGTCTGTGATGGAAGGTGCGTCTCACTCAGTTCCTGGAAGATTGGTAAGACCAACACGCAACTGTTTTTGCTCCACATCACCACCACTTCGGCTTCCCAGAGTGGCTTGCAAGGTCTAAGGATAAAAGGTGTAGCTCCCAGGTGGCACCTTTGGGAGCTGTTGTGGGTCTTTAGAAGGAGGAGTCTTCTAGGAAGTCCTTGGGTTATCTGGGGGTGTGCCCTCAAAGGAGATTGTGGGACCCTAGCCCATCCTCTCTTCAGCTTTCTGGCTTGTTATTTGAGTGGCTTTCATTACCGCAGACTCCTGCCCTGATTTTCCACCCTCACCACACTGCAGAGTGTGGACCACTGGACCTTTGGCAGGAACTTCCAAGACATGAACCAAAACAAAGCTTTTGTCATTAAAGTGACTTCCCTCAGTGTTTTTGGTGTGGCAGCACAGGGCTGACCAACAGCAGCTCCTTGGTGTTAGGTCTCCTGGAGTCCCACTTTTAGACATTCTCCTGTCCTCATAACCAGTCACTGCCTCTGGAGGAACCTGGCTCTTGTCCATGGCCTGGCTCAGCTTCCCGTTCAGTGAGCAGAGCTCCTCACTCAGTTCATTTCCACTGTCTCCATTAGGGACCTGTGCGAGCTGCCACGCCTAGCACAACCAGGACATCATACATATCTTACCCCATTCAACCGAGCATGAGCTCAACACCTTTACTTTGGAGCAAGGAGGAAACTTACACTCAAAGAAGGTATGCACCTTGTCCCAGTTACCTCCTGGGAGCATGGCCACGCTGGACTGGGCATCTAGGCAGAGCCCCAACATTTTCTTGGCTCTCAAGTCCCACTGTCCATCTGCTGGCAAGATCCTTGTGTCCCCCAGGAGTCACGAGTCCTTCATTTTCCAGACCCCTGCGGTTCTAAGCAAGATGACTCTCCTTCCCCTGGGGACCACCATCTCTCTCACCATGGGACCACAGGCATCTCAACATCCTCCCTATCCCCACATTCTTCCAGGGGCCAGCATGGGCCTGGGCATTCAGGATTTCTCGATAACTAGAAATTATCTATAACTAGATAATTTACATTTTAAAATATTCTTGATGTAGAAAGCCCTTTCATTGCATTGGGCCTACAATAGTGTCACGAGGGGTGCATTGGTACGGCATTATTCCAGTAACAAGGTGAGAGACTGTGGTGCTCAAGGTGACAGAGCTGAGTAGACAGGTGCAGAGCCGGAACCAGACCTCTTACCTTCCCCCAGGGGTCTCCCTGGCACCCCATGGTAGGGAGTTGATGAAGAATGGAGTACGGATGGGTGCTTCAGCATCCTCTCTCTGGCCACACCAGGGCTACCTTAGTGGGACCTACACAGTACTAGGAGAAGCAGGCCTATTGCTTCAGGGCTGGGGAGGGAATGGTCGGGGCCCACGTCCCATGGTCCATCATCCCTACCTGGTCTCTGGTATAGTTGGAAACACCAGGTTTGTTTTCTCATTAGCAAAACAGAAAACATGTTTGTGAAGCCCCCAATCTGCAGCCCCAAAGGTGACTTCCAGCCTAGTCTGTTCTAATCTTCAGGTTCCTTGTACAGAATCCATGTTCTTTCTTGGAGGCCAATCTCGAGGAGAACTCCCTCTGACTCCAGTCCGTATCCCCGGGTCCCAGCACTAGCTTTTCCATTAATGCAGTTGGTGGGATGCAATTCTCTGGCAGGGGAGGTATGGAAGACACTCCTACATAGAACCCGACAGAGCCAGGAGTGGTTTCTCCGAGACACCAACTAGCCTAACCTGCCCATTTTACAAGTGAAGGAAGGCCCAGAGAAAGAGAACACCTTGTCCAAAGTCACAGAGCCAGGCCTGGACAGCAGACAGCCTGCATCTAGTCAGGCAGCCCTCAGTGCAGGCTCTCCCATGGGAAGTCAGGGATGCCATGAACAGGATGGGCGTCAGAGTCAGCAGCCCTGAAATCTCCCAAACTGGGGTGGGAATTAGAAATAGCAGATTGATCAATGCTAATAAGGCCTTTTGGAAACACAAAAATAGAAACAAATCTAGGGATTAAAATAAGAGATGTCAAGGAAGAATCCGTTCGGCTTCATGCATAAATCTGCTCCACAGAGTGAACTGAAACATTCCATGTTTCCTTCATCCCTGTCTGGAGTGGAGTCAGGGTGTGCCTGTGCAGGGGATGTGTGGGATGCTGTGTCTAGTCTGGATGTTCAGCCATGCGCTTTTGTCAAGGTCACATTTCTGATGTCAAGGCACTAGGACCCCCCAGCTCCCCACGGTGCCTTCTCCAAAAGCCCCATGTCTCAGCCTGTGAAGTGGGAGGCCAGAGCAGCTCCAAGCTCTTGTTCTCAAGCCAGGAGCCTCCAGAAGCTGAAGGCTGCATGCTCAGCACCAGGGACAGAGCACTGCTTGTTCATACCAGGAGACACGGGGGGAAAGGGCTGGTCCTGGGCAGGAGAGATGAGAAGCTGTGGAAGACTGAGAACATTGGCTGGGTGGTGGTGGCACACACCTTTAATCCCAGCACTCGGGAGGCAGAGGCAGGCAGATCTCTGTGAGTTTGAGACCAGTCTGGTCTGCTGAGTGAGTCCCAGAACAGGTTCCAAAGCTACACAGAGAAACCTTGTCTTGAAAAGCTAAAAAAATAAAAATAAAAGGACTGAGACTGAGAACATTGGACAGACATAGGAGAGATGGACAGAGGAGAAGAGTCACTGAAACTCTGAAAAGGTTTCTAGCCGTAGGGGAAGGAAGGGGAGTCTGAAGGAGAAGACATCAAAGTACAAAAGCTCTTTGCCCTGGGTATGTGCACTCAGGTGACCCTGACTCCTTCCATCAGTCATGGGCCACCAACCATCTAGCCTCCAGCCCTGCCTTCTTCTAGCAAAGGTCTCACTATGTAGCCCTGCCTGTCCTAGAACTCACTATGTGGACCAGGCTGGCCTCAGACTCACAGAGATCCTCTTGCCTCTGCCTCCTGAGTGCTAGTGCTGGGATTAAAAGTTTGTGCTATTATGACCAGCACCATTAAAAAAAAATGTTCCGGTCAGTGTGGGTTACTTTCCTCGGAAGGGCTTTGATTCTCCATATTTCATAGTACTGCTTCATTTATAATAAAGGAAGCAAGTGTTTTTACTCACGTAATGCATGTAAGCACCACGAAAAGGGCTCTATGTACATTATCTCATTGAATTCCTTCAATGATTCTTGGAGGTGGACACTGTTGATTACAGAAAAGGAAGAAGGCTTGCAGGAGTTAACTGAAGCCTAAATATACCCAGAGAAGAAGTAACATTTTCCATACCAGAGGTTCTAACACCCAGACCACCTGGCTTTTCAGGACAGCATGGTATGAGACAGGCTTTTCCAATCCCAGGATGTCACCAATGGTCTTCAGCCTTGTGGTCAGGAAAGACACCTCAAAGAGAGGTACCTGACTTCTGGAATTAGGGGTGACACCTTCCCAAGGAAGATGGGGAGTCAGGAATGTGGGAACTCCTTGATTATTTTGCCCCGGAGTCCATATCTTCCTACTCAGCCAGGGCTTGGACCTCCTTTCTAAGAAGGGGAGCCTTCTGCAGAGGGTGTTGAGCAATCTGGAAGAGCGGAGAAGTGGCAGGCACCACTAAACCGCACCCTGGCTCCCTGTCAACACAGAAGGAGGCCTCTGAGTGCTTCAAAAACTGGGTTAAAAATGGCTCGTCGGTACCTATCTTATCTTCTTTGCACCAAAAGCCTTCAGCGCATGGCGGGTTTCCACGCAGAATTCTCCCCGCTAATCCCCCTTTGTCAGCTCTGATGCCGACATTGCAATACCAGCCTCGTCCCAGCGATTTGAGAGGGATTACAGACCCTCAATCCTTCAGCATGTGGGAGAAGAATGTTTTCTCAAATCAAATTTTTCACAAATCTGTTTTCAAAAATAATCAAGACGCAAATCCCCCTCAGAATGGCAAGGTTGTGGGGAGACACTGGCTCTTCCACAGGCAACATTGCAACAGAATACAGTTCCTGAGGGGAGGAGGAGGTACAGAGCTACCTTGCCAATTAGGCGCCCACCCCAGGATTTGTGCTTGCTAAGGGGAGCTCTATAAGGGGAGGTAGGGGTGGGCAGATTCTGTGACACAGGCTCACATTGACTGTGATCTTGACTCTGCGGGGTCCTACATGTGGGAGCAAGATGGGGAAGCGATAAAGCCAGATTCCAGTGAGTGTTTATGTCTTAATCACCTGTCATGTGACCTGCACCAGCCTGGGCATTTGTGGGGCACAGATGATAAATACAGTTTTCTTTAGTCTTGTCTTGAGGAAACTACAGTCTAGCTGAGAAGCAGCTGTATATATGGGGTTGCTGGATAAAGGCCAGGCTGGGACAGGGTGGTCACGGGGAACAGCAGGGCAGGGGCATTCATAATTCAGTCAACATAGGCAGCCTTCTGGACATTTTGGAGAATGTGGGCAGGGTCCTGGATCTTGGATGTATCAAAGGCTGTCCCATACTGAGCAGAAACAAGGTCAAGAGGCACCAAGGAAACCTGAGTGCTGGGCTAGACTGTTGCTGGCTATGGGACTTCTGGTCACGGTTCCTTCCCAGCCTCTGTATCATACTGTGCTTCAAACTGTGGCTTCTGTCTTTTTTGGTGAGACGGTCTCTAAGGTCCATCTGGCTTCTAGGTGTGGGTCTGGATGGTCAGGATGAGGTAACTTGGGCACAAGACGCTGCGGGCTGGCAGATTTCACTCAAGTTGCTCAGGTCTGTGAACTTCACCTGGGGTGTCTATGCTACTGTTTGTACTTCTCCTGGATGTATTGGTGGCCATAGGTGACAGGGTCACAAAGCCACCTCCGTGTGCAAATCTCTAGTTACTCCCATGCCTCCTGCCCAGCAGATGTTAGGCAACCCCTACCCCTCAAGCAGCAAGTCACAGTCTGGAGTTTAGGTGTTCCGATCCTAACCTGGCCTCAGAATCTGAGCTTTTCTTTCCGATCCCAGAAGTTGCAGTCTGATGCTTTGCAAGAGTCAAGACCTCTTGACTTGAGAAGTGAGTTTGGCCCAGCAATTAAACCCTCTCCACCCCCGACTGCTGGCGGCATGTTGCTGCTCACCTAGCCCACATTGAGGAGGCCCAGCAAGAAACAGATTGCCCTTTGGGGGCTGATTGAAGATGGACACGCAGCCCTGGAGGTTCCTGGCAGCTCAGCCTACTCTCAAATGCATAACTCCGATATTTTCTTCTTAAGCGATACTTCTGCTCTTTGATGCTCTGAAACAGACGCAATCGTATGCGGTTTGATGCACAGGAGGAGGAGGGGGAGCCGAGGGGGTGAGAACAGCGAGGGAAAGACCTGGCTCTGCCTGCTGGTGCTTTCTAGGCCCATTCTCGTCCACCATCTCATCCTGTCATCTCTGGGCACTGCTTAACAGGACCCGAGTCCTGAATAGCCAGGGATGTGGGTTCAGTTGCTGGGTGTTATGGCTTTAAGAGCAGATTTTTTTTTTTTAAAAAAAGAGAGGTCTTAAAATTTAATTTTTAATCTATTACTATTATTGTGTGCATGTGTGTGTGTGAGGGCACTTGCAACACAGTGTGCATGTGAGGAGCAGAGGATCTACCATTTAGTGGAGTTGGTTCTCTCCTCCCATCTTTACAGGGGTTCTGGAGAGTCAAACTCGGGTAGATGGATTTATGCAGCCAGCACTTTTACCCACTGAGCTCTCTTGTGGGCCCCAGGGACCCAACATTCCAAGATATGTCATTAAAAAAAAAATTCTGTGACTCACTAGTGAATTCTCCATTTCCTAGGGTGCCCCAGGGGCTCAGGAGGAGGATGGAGGGGCTTTGAAGTAAATTTTGCTGGGGAACAGGGAAAGGGGGTGGAAAAGAAGGGGGAAATCAGAGGGGCCAAGAGAAAGAGATGTGCAAAGAATGTGAAGCAAAAGAAAAGAAGGGAGAAAAAAGGGGCGTGTCAGCAGAACCCGAGAGGAGCTTGGGGGAGAGGGGACCCTGCCTGGGAGGTGCCGCTTCAGTCAGATTGGGTTATAGTCACAGAACTCAGGGGCTGGGGTCAAGGAAGGTGACTGAGGCCCAAGTCATCAAGAGGACTTGTCCAAGAGTGAATTCTTCTCGTAGCCCGTAACCCTTCAAACTTGTCATCTCTCCCTGTTCCAAAGGGCACCCCCCTAAACTATATCCAGACGGCAGGATTTTAGTAATCTAGCTTCTATGCACACCCAAATCAGAGCCCAAGTTCTCATCACAGCTGTGCTCTCTGAAGCCAGAGTTGACCTGGCAGGAGACAGAGATCAGGACGGGGGAGGGCTAATGTGCTAAATGGTGGCAGTGGTGCTTGAATGAGGAGCAGAGCCCTTCTTCTGCACGGCAATGACATGGGATACAATTACATGGCTTCTCCTGGCCAGGACATTTGGGGAATAGGTGGGCACTTTCAAGCATTCCTTTTTAAGAGGGAAGCAGAACGTTTCATTATCATATTTTAATTAAAAGGAAAAAATCCTATTAAACAATTCCCAATGCGTTGGGATTAGCAAAAACCAGCACCTGGGACCCAGGAACTCAGCTTGTACGAACATATGAACAAGGCTTATCTTCTTCCTTGTGCCAGTTAAGGAAATGGCTTCCTGGAGCCCATGCTCAGCAGGTCAGGCAGAGGAGCCCAGGCTGAGTAGGTCCTACCTCCTCACCTCCTTAGTGAGCACAATAGTGAGAAGTCCCAAGACCTCCATCTCCAAGGACTGGAACCTGTGAACCCTTTGCTCAAAACACTACTGGTCAGAAATCTGGCTTTAGCATCAGATAGTGCTGGGACTTAAAACCCAGTCTCACGTTATACTAAAAGAGCGGCATTAAGTGGCTCTGATTCCACTGAGCCTCAATGTGCTGGCTGACCTCCCATCAACTTGACACAAGCTAGAGCTATCGGAAAGGAGGGAACCTCAATTGAGAAAATGCCTCCATATGATCCAGCCCATTGTGGGTGGGGCCACTCCTGGGTTGGAGGTCTTGGGGTCTTTCAGAAAGCAGGCTGAACAAGTCAGGGGAAGCAAGCCGGTAAGCAGCACTCCTCCATGGCCTCTCCATCAGGTCCTACCTCCAGGTTTCTGCCCTATTTAAGTTCCTGTCCTGACTTCCCTCAATGATGAACGGCAATGTGGACATTTAATCTGAAATACTCCCTTTCTTCCCCAACTTGCTTTTTTGACCATGGTGTTTTATGGCAACAACAGAAAGCCTAAGACACTTAGTTTTCTTGTTTATAAAATCTGAATTTTACTTTGATTATGTAGAGTTCCATCACACCTTATAAATGAAAAGAAATCGGTATAGAGCCCAAGTGAGAGTAAATCAATGAATCACTTTATTATCTAATAAAACTAATGTGACGGCATTCACCATTACTAAGGACTTTTCAGGAAGCCCACCCTATTCCTAAGTATGCTGGTTCCAGGTGTCAGCTGAGGATGTCATGAAGGGGAACCCTGTGCTTTCTCTGACTCTTGGCTTTCCCACATGCTGAGCGCTGAATAGGAATTCACTTTACACCAACACTCTTACCCACCTTTCTTGTTCTCATTGCCCAAGCATCGGCTCTTGGTTCAACCTTATCCTTATATCCTGTCAGGTGTTCCCACTGTCGCCAGGACTAAGGTGGAGGCTGTTCCCTGTGCCCACATCACCTCAATCTTTTATAGAGGCCATAGTAACCTGAAGCAGGATCTGCAGTCTCCTTGAGACATCTTAAGAGCAGGGACCAGGCTCTATATGCTGTGGGATGCCTAGTGTTACTGCCTAGAGCAGGTACTCCTTTAATACCTTGAAAAGAAGTGACTGAATCAGAAAGAGAATGCAATACATACAAAATGGAACACAAAATGAAAAAGCGACAGCAAAAATAACAGCTCACAAATGCACAGCTTGAGGGTATGAGGAGGCCAACACCAGGAGCCATAGCTGCCCAACCCAGTCCCCGCACTACAGATGAATTAGCAGAGGAAGGAGCTTCCGCCAGAGGGTAGTGGATGGTTTTCCCCACATCCCACATGGGTCAATGCAGCTGGGGTGCCAGATTTAGTTCCAGATCCCTCTTTCCAGCATCTACCTGTCGAGCAAAGCCCGTCTATGGAGACTATCTAGAACAGTGAGGAGAGAGACCCCACTCCAGCTTCACAGACACGGTGAAGGCAAAGCACGGCAGCTTGCACACCCCTCTCCTCAGACTGGGCTGTTTTGCAACATGACATGGCCTTGAAAGTACTCTGGTCAGTCTAGATGGCGGCTCCATGCTAGTCAGTAAACAGTACGGAGCAGCAGACCTGGGCTGCACCGACAGGGACCAGCCGTCTCATTTTGTCTGATGTACCACTGAAAATCCCAAGTCCTGGGAAATCACGGGGTCTGGACAAAGTAGGTCATGCTAGCTCCACTAAAGGCTGTGAGTGCAGATGTGTGTGAACATGTGATACTTGCGGGGCAGCTCTGCTAGGCTGCAGTTTACACCACATGCAAGTCACCACGCAAAGTCTGCAGCGATTTTCAGGATGCACGTGGACTCGTGCAGACACGACCACAGGCAAGTCTTCGTCCCTCCGCAGCGAGTTGCCCTGCCTTTTAGCTGCCACTCTAACCCTACTCAGAACCCCCAGAACTGAAAGAAAGTCTGCTTTCTGTCTTTGTGCATTTGCCTAGGAGGGACATTTTACATAAATGGAATTGGACAGTATGTGGTCACTTTTGACTGGTCTCTTTCACTCAGCTTAAGGTTCCCACGACTGATCCCAATGGCATCATGAGTCCGCCTGCATTCCTTTCCACAGCTAAACAATATTCCATTGTAAGGGTCACGGTTCCACCTTGGTTACCCATCCCTTGGTTTGTGAAGGGACTTTCTGTTGTTTCTGGTTTTAGTTGCTATGAACTTTCCTGTTTAACCTTCCTTTGGTGCCTTCTGGACTTTTGAACGGAATACTCCTGTGTACTGTCTGGTTTTTGTCAAACTTAGACATAAAGGTGAAGAGGAAACCCAGATGAGAAAATGCCTTCATCTAGATTTCAGCCAATTAAGCGATTGATATGGGAATGCCCAGCTCACTGGGGGCAATGTAACTCCTGGGCAGATAGTTCTAGACGGTAAAAGAAAACAAGTTGAACAAGCCCAAGGGACCAAGCCAGGAAGCCACATTTCTCCATGGTCTCCATTTCATTTCCCGCCTCCTGGTTCCTGCCCTGACTTTCCTCAGTTAGGACTGTGACCCGAGGACTGTGAAATGAAATAAACCCTCTCCTTCCCAAACTGTTTTTATTCATGGTGTGAAAAAAAGAAAAAGAAAAGCAGTTGAGATATCTTGCAAATACGCACATTTGTGGATGCTCAGGTTACTTATATAAAATGTGTATTTGCATGTAATTTCCTTGTACACTTCACATCACTTCTGGAATACCTTCCAGTGCCTTTTACAATGCCAACGCTATGTGAGCAGTGTTATATTGTATTGCTCAGAGAATAACGATAAGAAAGAGAGTGTATATGGCGTGCTTGGATGTGATTTTTTTGTTTGATATTTTTTTATCTATGGCTGGTTGGATCCACATATACAGAAGAAGAACTGTATAAATTTTGTGGGAATATTTTTTTTTGTTTTTTTTGGGGGGGGTAGACAGATGCCCAGGAGATCTGGGCTACATGGCAACCTTTTGTGGAACCCCCAGACGGTTTGCAAAGTGGCCACACCATTTTGACACTCCCCCAGGAAAGGCTGAGGACTATTTCTCCCCTCCTCACCACACTTGCCGCGATCTGTCTTTTTAATTATAATCAACCTAGTGAGGGAGACAGAACGTTTTCACCATCAGAGCCTGAGGAGTTTTAAAAGGGGCCCCTCACGGAGGTGAGAATCTTGTCAGCCTTTTCGTCCCAAGGCTAACCCAGACTGGCTGTGGATGAGGAGAACAGATCAAAGACTTTCTTGAGGCTAAGGGGCTAGGAAGAAGACTTGAGGATTGGGATAGTGGGAGAGGGGTGTCCCAAAGGAAGAACGGCAAAGACAGGTTTACTTAAATCCTGATTTGATTTTTATTTGAGACAGGGTTTCTCTCTGCAGTCCTGGGCTGTCCTGAAACTCACTCTGTAGACCAGGATGGTCCCAGACTCAGAGAGTATTGGACTTAAAGGCATGACCTCCACCGCCCGCCGGACTCCTGATTTGATTTTTAAAAATTACTTTTTGTGTGCACATGAGTATGAACACATACAAGCAGGGGCCCTGTGAGTCCAGATCCTTTTGAGATGGGATTACAGGAGGTAGTGAGCCGTGTGGGTGCTGGGGACCACACCCTTGTCCTCAAAAGAGTAGCAAGAACTTTCAACTGCTGAGCCATCTCTCCAGCCCCATGTTGCTGGCTGGGATACACAGCAGGTGTGGCCCAGATGTTGTCCGCTAGGCCAATGCAGCTGCTCAGTGTGAGAGAACTGGCTGCAGAGTCAGAGACCCTGAGAAGCAGCCAGCACCATTCCCCTGCTGCCCCGATTCCTCCCTGTTTTTCTGTGAGACTCAGCTGCCCACCTGCTCTGCCTGCCCCTGTGCCTGGCATTCCCTCTTCTATCTTGTCAGCCAGGATCCTGCTGCCCACGAATGCGCTGCCATAGAGGAGACGTGAGCAGACTGCCCCAGGTACTCTGATTAGGGTGAGTGGGGTGTGGAATGGTCTCGTAGAATTTGGGGGCCGCCCAAGAAGCCTACAGCTCATTTTGTAATCTTGATTCTCAACATGACTTCCTTTCCTAACCTCTTCTCTCTACTTCTGCCCACCACAACCCACATCATGACTCATACACGGATCAAATGCTCCCTGCTTGCCACATAACCATGCAAGGGTCCTGATGCCATGCTGGCATAGATTCAGACACAAGTGATCTGTGCGGTCCTCAGGGAGTCTGTGGAAGTGGTGGTGGGGGTGTTCGTCTCCCTTTAAACAAGAAATGGTGTTATTTGAATAACTTCCTCTAAGTCACACAGGGAAAATGTCACAGTGAGGACTCAAAGTCAGCCTCCTACTTCCTGTCCAGTCACACATGATCTCATTGCTCATGCTCAAGACTAAGGCACCGTGAACGATGCTGTCCTCTATCTGCTCCAGCAAAACCATGAACTGCTGGGTCTATCTTCATAATATATCTCTAATGACATCTCACCCCACCACTGCTCTCCAGAGCACGATTATCTCCCATGTGTATGGCGACAAGCTTCTTCCTCGGATGTACCCTCAGGCCCTCACTGGCCCCCCAAAATGACTTCTGACTTTTTCCTATGCAGGACTGATGTTTTAGGTCTCTTCTCCATCCTTGTTTTTCCAAGTACCATGAGGGACACAGATCTGAGACTCACTGAGATGACATTTGTTCCCTGTTCTGTGCACGTGTGTGTGTGCGCGCGCACACACACACACACACACACACACACGTCTACAAATACACACATATATGCTCTGGCTTCAACCAAAATAATACAAAAACTAGGCACACACTCTTGCCGTGAACTGATTTATTCTGCCTCTACCTTCTTCTTCATCTTTTTTTTTAAGTAGAAGGGAATACACGCACAGTGAATTTTGTAGCAAATGAAGATAAGAACCTCTCCAAATGGCGAGATGAGATTTGTGTGTTTCGCGAAGGGGCAAGGCCATAGCTAAATTTCCCATCTGTCTGCCAAGCACATTGAGCTTGATCAGATGCCAGGACTGAGGACTAGTTGACCCAAGGGTCCTGGACAAGGATTACTTGAGAGGCCAATGGCCAAGTGCCATCTCCTCTCTTATCCCTAACAATGGAGCTGAATCACTGAAGGCTGCAAGGGCTGCTGGGAGCAGGCAGCCCCGAATCATCACTTTCTCTTTCAAGTCTGCTTTCGACTTCCTCTGTGATCACCTTAGTGTGAGAATGTCTCTCATGGTATTGCCTGCATCCAAGATGAGGATGTAATGACTTCCCCAGCGTCTTGAGCATGCACATGTGTGCACACACGCCCAGCCCCTATGAGCAGCCCCATGCGCTGTCTCCACAGAGCTGCACGTGACTGTCCTGGGTACTGCTGCAGGGACCCAGAGCAGAGCCTCGGCTCCTGCTTCCTTCCTGGGCCTGTGGGCTACTCTGCTGAAGATTGCAGGACTGAGGAGTCTCCCTCTTGGATTCCTTCACATTCTCTCCATAGCTGGCTCCTCCTTCAGGCCTCGGTTACCGAGCTGCACTGTGTTCATACTGCTTAGGAAACAGTCTCCTCCAGCTGTTTCCTAAAAACCCAGGAGAACTTTGCTCTAGCAAGAGATGAGAAGCCAGAGCAGCCTTCATTTTTAGAATCCCCCAAGTCTTTGATTTGCCTGGCCTGAAATCTCAACAGCGTTATCCCCTTCCTGTGTGGGAGGTGCTGCCTCTCCTGTGACGTTGTCTAGCATCTGGGGTCTGAGCTGAGCCCCCTGGGTTCTGTTCGTGCCCACCTTTTTTGAAGCTTTTATGGGATCAGATTCAGAGAGGGAAGTGTGACTTCACAGGGAAGCTTGTCAACTCACAGGCCATCTCCCCCAAAGAGGTGGGACAGGCCGCAGCATAAATCCTGTCGGACAGAATTTAGCTCGCTGCATAGCCACCAGGACATCACTGGACAGTGAAGAGACAGATGAGTGATGGGCATGTCTGACAGCGTGCTAAGCATGTGTGTGAGGACACAGAAGCCCCCCAACCGATGTTTCAATGGCTTTGTTCTAAGCCTTTCCCTTCAAGGTTGATGTTGGAGAGGACAATCCTTCCCGCTAACCCCATGAAGAATTCCACATTTACTTTTGCATTGTAACTTCCCAGGAGGCAGAGGCTTGCTCCAGGCATGCCTTTCACTGGTTGTCCCAAATCATTCAAGGGGACCTGCTGAATCACTTTTAGAGTAGCCTCATTGGTTGAGGCCCGCTGAACTTTAGGTATGGTAGGGAGTCTGGCTAAACCCAGGCCCTGGTTAAGCAGATCACAGACCGGCAGTGTCCCTGCTCCGGAGAAACAAATCCTGAGTAGTCAGCCGTGCCTCACTACCCTTCCTGTCAGCACTGCATCCCCACCGTGCACATGGCCACTCATGGCAGCCACCCCAGGGTGAGCAGGGCAGGCATTATTCCCATCGTGCAAGTGAGGAAAGAAGTTCGAATGATTAGCAAGGCCCATCTAATAAGAATTACAGCCCAACCCATCTGTACAGTTCAATGCACGCCCAACCAGGCAGGACACACAGCCTGAGACTGGTGTTAGAGTAGAGGCTGGCCAGCCTGCTATTGCTTCACTCGACTTATATCCTAAAAGATCCCCCTCCCATGTGGAGCACAGCCTCTACATAGGAAGCTGCAGAGGATCCTAGAGAAGTTCTGGGTTCTGGGGTGGCTGGCCTTTGCTTATAGAACTTCAGTCTCCCAAGAGAAATACGCTGGATGGTTCCTTTCCCTTAAGCCTTCCAAGTGTTCAGAGACAGGACCTTGAGGCTTCTCTGGGGAACTGAGAGGGTGTTTTACAATCCCAAAATGACAGAGGTCACCAGCCCTCATTTGGAAGCCAGAGAACCCAAAGGTCTGTGTGCAGAAGAGACCTGGGGCCTGTGCTCACTTTCTGAGAGCTGAATACAGGGCATCTATCTGACTCGCCAGCTCAAGTCAAGTCCCCTGGACATGCTTCTATGTCCAGGTATGCTCACCTGTGGGACAGGACACATGGAAGCCACACACACGCACACACACACACACACACACACACACACACACACACAGTGCTCCTTCTCTCAGTCGAGGCCATTTAGAAAGTTTTCTTTTCTCTCTCCCACTGAAGACATCCATCACTTTCCCCAGCTGAGACGAGGCGGCCACAACTCCTTCCCAGGGTTTATTAAATACGTTCAAGAGCCTATTTGTAGCTGTCAGCGAGACACTGAGGGGAGCCTGGGAGTCCTCTCCGCTCAGCAGCCTCCCCTAAGCCTCCCAGGCAGGGCTTCTTCTCCAGACATCTCTGTGACAGGCAGAGCAGAGGGATACCCCAGCCCAATAGCAGTTGATTCTCTCTCCCAACAGCCACCGTGGGACCATGGGGTGAGGGAACCAAGGCCATCTGGGATGGCTCAGACACTCGCCCTGTCCCAGCCACTTCCTCATTGTCACAGACAAGGCCTGGGAGCTGCGAGTGTATGGGGACTGTTCCACTACATTGGGTGACCAGGCCTCAGTCATACAGAGAGGGTCTTCCTGGACATCTGGACATGGAAGGAAAGTGTTTTTCCTGAGGTCTTTGGGGAGAGAAACTGCGTCCCTGTTGGATAGATACAAACAATGAGTCTCCCAGAGAGGAAGGCATTGCTTGAGTTCTCTACCCCTCTCCCCAAGGCCCAGGACGGCCAGACCTGGTGTTTCCTCTTGGGACTAAGCAGGTAAGGGGAGCGAAGCAGTAGAGAAGTAGGCTGACATCTGGAGGACCCAGGTTCCTCGTACCTGCGTTCTTTCTTTTTCTTTTTCTCATGACGCATTACAACAGCACGGAAGAGCAGAAATAATTACATAGCCAGCAGCTGTGTCCTACCACCCAGGATGAACAAAACCCTGGTTATCAGAGTGACTTCTGTCTTCAAACTTGGCATTGGTTGCTGTATGGTTAGCTGAATTTTCATAGCTCTTTTCAAATGCAAAATAATTTTATTCTTTTCCATAAAGGCATTTCATTTAATGCATAACTGGCATTGAAGGCTCAGCCACAGAGATTTCGTTTAAACGCAAAGTCAAAAATCAAAATCCCCAGGCAGACCAGGGGTCTTGTTTGTTGTTGTTGGAAAGCTGCAGATTTGCCCCTGTGGCCTGACCAAGGAGACGGGAAAGGAGCCGAACAGACTCCCTGCACCCTTTGTAGCAATCTCAGGGGACGGCTTTCTCCCAGATTTCCATGAAGGACACCAAACTAGAAAGTCGGATGTAGAAGGAGGAACCCAACAGGATGTCAGGCATGGGTTTTTTTTTTCTTTTTTGCCAAGGTCCCCCACCCAATGCAGTCCTGCCTGGTACCCCTGGATCTCTGCCTTTCACCCTCACCTTAATACATTTCCATATCCCTTTAGGCTGACAGCTCTTCCTTACCCACTAGCTTCTATTAAGTATCTATTATGTGTGCCTGCCAAGGTTGTAATCAGAGTAATGGGCTGTGCCTAAACCAGCTCCAAGAACGCATCTCTCCCCAACTCCGCTCTAGTGACATGGTGGTAGCCTGCTTTCGGTGTGGTGAGAGTGTCCAGGAAATCAGTCTGCACCTTCAGGTGCAACCTACCCCATCGGGTGTGTTGATTTGAATAAAAATGGCCCCCACAGGCCCATGAAGAGTGGCTCTATTAGGAGGTGTGGCCTCGCTGGAGGAAGTGTCACTGAGTGTGGGCTTTGAGGTTTCAAACAGTCAAGTCAGACCCTGTGTCACTCTCTCTTCCTGCTTCCTACAGATCCAGGTGTAGAATGCTTGGCTTCCACTCCAGCATCATGTCTGCCTGTGTGCCGTTATGTTTCCCACCATGATGACAATGAACTTAATGGTGGTGATATTTTGTTTGTGCTTTAACAAATAAAGCTTGCCTGACGATCAGAGTTCAGAACT
This sequence comes from Myodes glareolus, assembly GCF_982192425.1. Taxonomy (NCBI): domain Eukaryota; kingdom Metazoa; phylum Chordata; class Mammalia; order Rodentia; family Cricetidae; genus Myodes; species Myodes glareolus. The sequence goes on along the minus strand of NC_142029.1, from coordinate 74,296,214 downwards.
AGCCACTAGTTAGCCATAGATGCCAGGCAGTGGTGGCACACACCTTTAATTCCAGCACTTGGAAGGCAGGGGCAGATGAATCTCTGTGAGCTCAAGGCCACCCTGGGCTACACAATATCAATCCAGTCTAAAAGAGAAACAGAGCCAGGCAGTGGTGGCTCATACCTTTAATCCCAGCACTTGGCAGTCACACAACTTTAATCCCAGCACTAAGGAGGTGGAGACAGGAAGGAATATAAGACAGAAGGAGACAGGAGCTCATTGCATTCAGTCTGAGGACTTGTAGAGACAAGATACCCCATTTGGTCTGAGGATTCCATAGAGGTAAGAACTAGTCGCTGGCTGCTCTGCTTCTCTGATCTTTCAACTTTCAACCCCTAATATCTGACTCCTGGTTTTTATTATTAAGATCGAATTAAATTCATGCTACACTAAACCTCTGAAACTGTAAGCCATCCCCCATTAAATGTTTTTCTTCATAAGACTTGCCGTAGTCATGGTGTCTCTTCACAGAAACTGAAACCTAAATAAGACAGTGGACTTCCCTCTCTTTCCGAGCCAGGCAGTTGTTGGGCATTTACCAGAACACAACTGGCCAACAACCTCAATAATCTCTGCATTTCCAATAGGTGTCCTAGAGACGAGCATTTAGGAGTCAGAGGAATGGATCACAAATAGTCAGATTTGAAGAGGAGACCAATTGTGAGAGGAGCTGTGTCTTGACAGCGTGAACTGATGAGCATTTGGGGGTCACACGGGTCCTCAGAAGTGATCTTGTCCAGGCCTCTCCTGGGAGACAGCAAAGCTAAGTCCAGGTGACAGTTTGCTAGCAACACAGGTGGTCTGCAGTCCACACTTCCTATCCCAGCACTTTCTACACAACACCACGTCTCAATTTCCACTTCTAAGCTCATTCACCAAGGGCTGCAGGGCAAGGCCGCAGCGAAGGCATGGGTGGGAAGGGAATGCCCGAGTGTTTCCTATCCCTTTGTCTGTGAGCTGCTTTCCCGAGAAAGAATGTGGTGTCTCTTGGGTGCTTAGCAAAGGTTGGGCAAGAGCAATGTGACAATGTGGGGTTGGGAGGACCTGGAACGGGCACCCCTGGTGGAATGGACGGCCTTTCACCCGCACTTCACCCTGCTGTCCAGGCCCTCTGCAGCCAAAGCTTGAGGAGCAAGGCCACAGAACGGGCTACTTGGAGCGGCCTGGGTCAGAAGGCAGCTGAAGTCTCTATAGTCTTAGATGTGAGCTGCAGGTCGAGGGATATGAAGGACCAAGGAAACAGAAGCCTGCTGCCTTTAGGCTCTTGAGCATGCTATAGAGGACAGTGCTCAGAGACACCTAGTTAGGGGCTGGGGGAGAAGGTCAGGGGAGGAGGACAAAAGACTCCCTGGGAGTCGCACAAAAGGATGGGATCTGAGAGAGTGGAGGAGAAAGGCAGAGAGAGAAAAGAGAAAAAGGTGGAGAATTAGAAGGAGCAGGAGGCAAGCAAGGGAAACTCGCCCCAAAGATGCTCTCCTGCTCTGACTCTGCTCAGCCCTCCCATCTCTGAAGCATGCTCACCCACCGCTGCAGTAACACAAGTGACCTAGTGTCCTTGTGGTCCCCACCTGCACATCAGGTAGTCCAGTCTAGTGGTACATGACAAACTCAGAGAGATGTCCTACAAGCAGTCGTGGTGGTCCGGAAGCAGTGCAGGGAACGGACTACACCAGCCAGCCCTGACCTTGGCTCTTCCCAGGTATAAACCTAAGTGGCAAGTTCTAGTCTGGCTCCACATGCCAGCCTTCCTCTCCCTCTGCACACACATATGTATTCTCTCTTGACAGAAAGGCTTCGGTGACCTGGAAAACAGGCTTTGCTGCCCCGCTGTGTGTCCCTGGGGGGAATTACTTCCACTCTGGAAACATAAGGGGAGGGGAGAGGGCAGCAGCTGAGAAGGAGGGGCTCCAAGGTTTCCCTGGTAGGGACAAATTTAAGGTGGAGTTGGCAACTATATCCTGACATCAATGTTCCTATCAAAGAGACCAGAGGAGAAAGTAGGGCAAACTGTATGCCGTTCGTCCTAGCCTGGCCTCAGCTTCTAGTGTTCAGGGCCAAACTCAGTTCCTTGTTTGTTGGAGGAAAGGAATCTCTAAGGAGTTCTAGAGGGTAGGGGCCCTGGGCCTTTGAGTGGGGAGGCAGACTTTGGGGTCTAGCAATCTGTTTGTTACAAACCACAGGGGCAGCATGGGTTGTATGTGGAGTTAGAAATTACTCTTAGCTTGATGCCATACGTGATACAGACTGAGGCTGGCAGCTTCTCAATAAATGTTCCATCCTTTCTTCTCCTGTCCTTGGGTATCTGACCTCTCCAGACATTGGAGGTGAGCTTGCTGCAAAGCCGGATGCTTAGTGACTCTGGGAACAAGAGGGTGAGTCTCAGGGTTTCAGACCCAGGTTATAACGAAGTAAGATTTTTAAGCTCTGGCCTAGCCTGCTTGAAGAACAAAGATGGGCAGCCACTTTCTAAGCATCACCCAGGCTTCAGGCTGTTCTCTGCAGACTAATGCCATCTCAGCTGCAGATCCAGAGGGTAAGTCTAGTTCTTAAACCTGATCTCCCCAGCTTAGCAAGATCCCTAGCTCCATGACCACACATCTGCCCTTATGCCTATAAGATTCAAGATTTTGGTATCTCAGGATTCACCATCTCTTTGACTTCCAGACACTGTGGCGAAGAGCCCTCTACCCAACACTAGGCAGGCATGGACTCCTTCCTGACTTACTCTTCCCTCGGCTCTCTGCACAGGCTGGTTGAACTGATTGCTCTCTTCATCTTTAGAGTAAATGTCTCACAAATGCACTGGCTCAGGAAACCTTCCCCCAAACCCTTGAATAATATCTAAGTCCTCTAGTTTTGTTTGTATCTGATTTGCTTGCATCTGCTTTTCTGGACCTGTCTCTAGTTCTCACTTCCTGGACAGATCCAGGGAATTATCACTTGAAGACCTTGTTCTACTGACCTGCAAAGCTATTTCTTTCCCTGCCAGTCTGTGGTCTGATCTGGACCACTCTCTCAGGACCAGCCTCAGTGAAACCTTCTCTTCAAGGCCTTTCAGTTGGCTCAATCTGCGTCTCTTTTGATTGGTAGAATGTTCTAGAAACATGCTGGACAAACACTGGCCACCTGCAAAGGCTGATACCCCCTACCCTGAGTCTCAGTCTTCTTATTTGTGGAAGTGGTAAACTTTGCTGGCATCTTCTGGGGATTTCCTTTCTTCTTCTTCTCTTTCCTCTTCCTCTTCTTCTCGTCTTCTTCTCCTCTCTCTCTTTCCTTCTTTTTAAAGACAGAATCTCCTCTATCCCAGGCTGACCTCCAATTTGATATTTATCTAAAGTTAATCTTAAACTTCTATTTCTGTCTTTTGAGACAGGGTCTTACTACATCACCCTGGCTAGTCTGAAACAATGTAGACCAGGCTATCTTAGAACTCAAAGAAATCTGCCTGTCTCTGCCTCCTGAATGCTGGAATTAAAGGTGAGTGATACCATGCATGGAAATTTTTAACACATGATCCTTCTGCCTCTACCTCCTCAGTTCTGGGATTCCAGATATGAACCATTGTGTTCACTTACACAGTAGTGAGGGTCAAACTCAGGGCTTCATGCATGCTGGGCACTCACTCACTCTACCAAGTGAGCCACATCCCCAGTCCACACCTGAGGACTTCCAAGAAACCTAGTTTCACAGCCCTGTCCAGGGCTGGTAGGCATTGGATATCCAGAGTAGAGCTGGGATTATGTTGGGAACAGTCCCCAGGTGACTCAGAGACACTGCCATCATTGGTAGTTGCGGAACTCAAGCATCCTGGCTAAGAAAAAGGCAGGAGTTGATGGTTTTTTAGACCATGGGAAGAGGAGGCCCATCTTCGGAATGGTTCCGGGATGCAACCATGGCGTTCAGAAGATAAGCATGGATGTCAGTTGAATGGAGAGTGAAGGAATGTGCTCAAGAGAAGTAGCTGCGGTGCCATAGGAACCCTCCTCACTCTAGTTCTTTTCAGGACAGGAAGCTAGAGAGTCGGAACACCCCAGCCTCATGCAGAGGTCTGTGCGAGTCTCTCATGGCCTCGGGAACATGCTTGAGGGAAGTCATATGACTTAACTGGGAGTCTGAATCCTTCTGAGCTGTTCTGTTTAAAGTGTGTGGGGTGTGTGTGTGTGTATGTGTGTGTGTGTGTGTGTGTGTGCATGTGTGGTGTGTGGTGGGGGCGTTGCATGTGTGGTGTGCGTGTGTGGTGTGTGTGTGCATGTGTATGAGTGTGCAGAGTATCAAGGGTAGAGTGGTAAGACTTGTCAAGCTTACCAAGATCACAGGAACACCTGAAGTCTATTCTGACCCCAGTAGCCAATTGCTCCAGCTTTCCCACTGGGCCATGGTCTGACGCTTAGGCTCGGAGGAAAACCCCACAGTGCTAGGTCAGCGTGAGTTCTCCAGCATGGCCCAGACAGACCCAAGCCCTGCTGCACTGCCAGGTTGGGAAACCCCAGGCAGTGAGGATTCCCCCACAAAGTCAAGAGAAGGGGCAGAGATGAGGTCCAATATACCTTTCCAGTCAGAAAGCAACCCTGGGAGGTCAGCCGTGTGATTTAGCAGACCTATGAACATGGTCTGGTATGTAAGGCCAGACTAAGGTCGGATTTTGGCAGATACCTTAGTTCACACACTTCGTTCTCATTTCCTCATCCCGCTGTTTTCACGTTTGAGACAGTAAGAATATCACCATACCATAGTGTAGGCTGGCCCCGTCTCCCAAATGCTGGGATTACAGTGTGCCTCTATATCCAGTGAACACAGCGTTTGTGCTCACAGTTATTCCTGTTTCCTCTGTCCACTGGACCAGCACCTCTCTACCACAACCTTTGTCCAGAGATGGGACAAGGAAGAAAACTGGGTGACAAGACCTCAGTAAAACCTCAGACAGTCTGCAGAAGAATTGGCTCATCCACTTGGTCAAACCTCATGCTTCAGTTATTAATGGATACTGTTCAGGTGCTTGAGCCTGGACTGTATCACTAACAAACATGTGGCCGATCGGACCGCAAACACGTTATTGTTTTCAAAAGTTCAAAATCCTACTTTGACTTGGTCTGGGGTGAAAGCCACAGCATCTCTCCAAGGGAGATGTTCCCACACAGACTAAAGACACAGGCTCAAGGAGAGATGGAGGTGGCAAAGCCTGCTCCAAAAGTCATGACTATGGACCAAATATTGCTCTTTATGATTAGTGGTTTGTGGGCATTTGGTCTAGGCCACTGGTAGCCCAGACTTACCTCGGTCATCACAACCAGTATTTCTCTTCTCAGAACTTAATCTTTCCACTGGATAGACCCATAGTTCTGACTTCAACCTCTTCATGTGCTGGTCTGTAGTCAAACTCAGAACCAACATGACTTCTAGGAAGGCAATGGTGAAGGGATTTGTCTCCAACCACAATCCACTCATCCATCTCTTGGCTTGATTTGAGCTTGCCACACTTTATTCTCACCACCCACCATAAGTCCTCTGCCTGTTATAAGCTAGGTGGACATTTAAGAGAACACTGGTGTGGGCAAGGACAGGGAGAAACTGGAGCCTCCATTCACTGCTGGTGAGGATGCCAGATGATGAAGTCACTTCGGGAAACAGTTTAGTGGCTTCTCCAATGGCTATTTATAGAGCTAACACATGACCCAGCATTTCTAGGTATATACTGAAGAGTCACGGAAACATACTCCCCTCATACACACATAAAATAAACAAACAGAAAGGCAAACAACACAGAAAAGCCTTGTTCCTGTGTGCCTACAGCAGCATCACTCACCATAGGCAAAAGGCAGAAAGAAGCAAAATGTCTCCCAACTGATGACTAGATCCCTAAAAGGTGGCATATCCTTCCAAGGATGACCGCATGGCCATGAGAAAGAATGTGTATTAACGTGAACAGACCTTGAAAACATTTTGCTAAGTGAAAAATCTCGGGGAAAAGGACCACATAAAATAGGTTACGTGCTTCACTGCTAGGAATTTCTAACCAGGCACGTCCACACGGGCGGAAGCAGGGGTGTTAGCTAACAGGGAAGGGTTATTTCGGAAGTGATGGGAAGGTTCTAAAATTGACCATGGTGTCGGTTGCACATTATCTGTGAATTTACTAAAAAACCATTGGATTGCACATTTAACATGGGTGAATTGTATAATATAGCCCAAGAAGACTGTTAGAGAAAATGAAGAGGAAGGAGGACAGGAAGTGGAAGATGTGGCTTTCCACGGTGGATGCATCGCCAGTTGGTCCTGTGGCCCTGGAAACATCCCCTTCCTTCTTGTCTCTATTGGTCCTTCTGTGAGCTGGGGGATGATTCATTCCTCTTTCGGAAGAACCTTGGGAGAGATGAGGGTGGAGAGCGGGAGTAGGAATAGGGGCATTATTTAAATGGGCAAGATTTACAGCCAAGGAGCCGCGGTTCTGGGGGAACTGTGGCTTCCCTGAGTTATGGGATCATCTTCCTGCAGAATGTTAAGGTGGAGGAGACTTCACCCATCAGTCTGGAGTACAGTTAGGACAGAGGTTCGCCCACCAACGAAGGCTTGCCTGCAGCACAGACAGCCCTGAGAGTGTGGATCGAATGGTAGTAGGATTAGTGATGTCATTCATAGCTTGGGCACCCTACTGGGGTGCCTGGAATGGCATCCCTCCTTATCCCACCCTAGGATATAAAATATGTCTTCCCCCAGACAGACAACCCTCGACCTCGCCCAATTCCCAGTCCTAATGCAGGTGTCCAGCTTTGCATCAGCTGCCAGCGCACTGCCTTTTCCAAACCCAAATACCCAGGCCAAGGCTGGTCCAGAGCGCCCAGCTATGCAGCCATTGCTGGGCACAGCTCCAGCTCACACCTAGCTCTGCAGCTCCTGCTGCCATCTTAATGTCCTGACATTGGGGTCCACCTGCAAGGAGAGCCTCTCCACCAGACTTAAGGGTTTTTGATGTACCCACGGTCTATGGGCAAACAGAAGAGACCTGGCAACAGGGGGAAGGGCTGTGGTTAGGGTTAGAGTTATAATCATGGTAGCTCTCATTTCCCCATGCCCCCAGCTTTATGGACATTACCCTTCAAAACTTAGCCCAACCCTGCTAGACATATGTGATTGTCTTCATTTTATGGGTTAGGTTGCTGGGACTTGAAAAGGTTATGTATGGTTCTTATCTGAGTAAGTATTGGAGACAGGATCTAAAAGGATGTCTGTATGGTGAAGAGTCCAACCTGAACCTTAGGCTCCTTAGGACTCAACCCAGAACCCTGGTGCCCTAAAGCCCAGGGCCCTCCAGGCATTCAGAAAACTCCTGACAATAAGCAGAGAGCCATCTCAAGCAAGGGCCTTAGTCCTTGTCCAATTTGAATTTGGCTCTAAATCACACATATATCAGGTGTGAGGGTTAAGCTGTTGCTTAATCTTAATGTGGAATGTTGGGGAGGAAAGCGTATTCTGCAGGGCTGAGACTGAGAGACACACTGGGGTATAGAAAGAGCCTGGTCATAGCACCTCCCTCCCACGTTCTTTTAGTCATAGATGCTGAGATTGGCTTAGCCTCTACTCGCTTCCACCGAGAGAGACTGAACCTGTGTTATAGTCGCCCAGCTGAGTGTGTGCTGTGTGGCTGTCTCAGACGGCGGAACCTCTCCTCTCAGACTCAGGATGGCGTATGAGGCGGCAAGATGAGATGAATAGGGCACAGGGTCTCTAGTAAGAGGGACCTGGATTAAGTCTGGTCCCTCCAAGCGACCACGGTGTCACCTTCGATAAGGAACTTAGCTCTCTGAATCCTAATACCACCAGTTGTACAATAGGGTTAAAATACTTTCACCATGGAGACTCCAAAGACTGGGGGTGATGCTAGGGACAGCTTATAAAGCATTCACATAGCAGGGCCAAGGCTGGCTGTGGTCAGTCTTCATCTAACTACCTTTAGATCTCCCTAGCTAGGCAGAGTTTTACACTAACTTCATTCTTTCCTTTCCTTTCCTTTCCTCTCCTCCCCACTTTTCTGATTTTTTTTTTTGAGATAGGCTCTCACTTTGTAGCCTAGCTAGCCTCAAACTCACAGCAATCCTCCTGCCTTAGTCTCACTCTCAAGTGCTAGAATAACAGTCACATGCCGCTATATCTGACTCATAGCTTTCTTTATAGATTTAAAAAAATGAGGCTAATCTGAATTAAGAAATTTTCCCTGGGACACAAAATGGAGAGGTGAGCTGGGATTTGAACCCAGCCCCTGGAGTTTCTGTGCTAGTTTACTGAACTGAGTCCCTGAAGAACACAAAAGAGCATTATCCGGACCAGAGCCAGCCCAGAGCCTGGGGGAAACAGGTGGCACTTGAGGTCCTCTGATGTCCCAGGGTTCCACAAGAAACAGGAGCTCACCAGGCAGTGGGTCTAGCCACTGGCTAGTTACAGACATAAAGGGTTATGTAGCCACTGTTACTAAGAAAGACTAGGGTTATTTGTTGATGCCTGACTAGAAGTCTTCACGCGAGCTATTGGAGCTGGGAGCATGTGCCAGAACAGGGTGTGGTGCCCATAAAAGAGACCCGCACATCAGCCAGCTTGCTCACTCATCACCAGGCCCACCAGTCACCAGTATGCCCAGGGGGCGCTTCCACTGTGTACCTCACCACCCCTCTGCCAAGCTGGCATGCTTTTCTTCTCAGACAACTCCTGGAATTTCAAAGGGAGCATTGCTCCCTGGGACTTCAGAATCCAATGGACTCAGTGGAAGAAATAGAGAGTAGGGACCCCACGGGGAAAGCGTCTCAGCGGCGTCTATGAACTCCTGAACAGAAGGGCAGCAGCAGGAGAAAGGGAACTAGAATCAAAACCACAGTCACAAGGGTCACCTTCCTTGGCCCGTAAATGAATGTGGCTTGCTTTAAAATGTAGTACCAGGAGAAAGCATGTCTCTCCTGCCACAAGTCCTTCTGTCAGACACCCACATAACAATCATATTTCCATTTTTGCCTTTGCTGCCAAAAAGCTTGGAGTTGAATTTAATGTTCCATGTCAGAGACCCACTAATCCTAGGTCACTAGCAAACCAGTCCCATCCTTTTGCATATACGGAGACCTACTTTTCAGACTCTATTTGCAACTGTCAATGGTCCGTTTCTCCTTTCTGAAAGCTGGCAGGACACACACTGGAGTCAGCACTGGATGGCGGAGGGAGACACTGGCCTTGTAGAGCTAGGACTTGTGGCCTTTGAAGGCCGCATTTGAACTCTCAGGTTCTGGGACCGTAAGGAGCAACAGTCTCCTGGGTGTTGCTTCATGGAAAGATTAGTCTCTTTGCTGCCTACTGAGACAGGGTGCCCTGCTCCTCCCCACCCTTAAGCCTCGTGTCTAAGAGTCATCGGCTCTGTGCATGTGGTGGTCCAGCATGGGTGCAGACCGAGGCTGCTCACCGGTGTCACCTTACGGTGTTGTGCTGGTTTTGGTCTCAGGATGCCAGCTGGCACTGAGGCCCCCTGAGGTAACTTCTTGAAAACACAGCCTTTCCACCGTGCAACTGCCCGTTCTTGGACAACCCAGCTGTGCAGCTTTGCAACTGTCTGGCATTACAGTGAAGAAGTCTCTTTTTAGGACCCACTTTTAAGCATCCCCAGGAGCTACCATGGTGCCCCTCCAAAGTCTTGAGTCTTGAGAGCCTAAAAGCTATAGGTTCATCAGAGGCACAGCATCAAATGGTCTGAGCTTGCAGTTAGCCAATCCATGCCTAAACTATGGGGTAACCCTCTTTCTTTTGATGATAGAGAGACTGTGTGTGTGTGTGTGTGTGTGTGTGTGTGTGTGTGTGTGTGTTTGTGTGTGTATTCATGTGAGTGCATGTGCAGGTTGACATAGGTCAACCTGAGTGTTGGTTCTCAGGTACTCTCTATTCTTTTTTGTTAAGAAAGACTTCTCACTGGCCTGAAAATTGCCAACTAGGCTAATCTGACCAGCTAGCAAGCCCAAGGGATTTGCCTGTCTCCATCTCTCCAGCACTGGGGTTACAAGAACATGCCACTATGCCCATTTTCCTCTTTACATGGGCTGTGGGTCCTCACACATATAGGGCAAGCACTTTACCATCTGAGCTATTTACCCAGCCTCCTGTCCCACTCCTATAGGGCGACTGAAGCTCAAACAGACTGGGAAACTGGCCCAGTCATCAGCAGAATAAGGACTAAAAGCCTGTTATCTTCACAGTGAGAGCAGGAGGAACTGGTGCACGTATCAGGTGTGGGTAGGGGGTGACAGTTTTGAGGAAGTGTGTGCCTATGCTCCACGGCTCAATAAGACCTGGCTCTATCAAAGAGCTCTAGCAAATGGGCAGCAAAGGGTTAACACCTCAAGAGAGGTGTAAGCTGGAGTGGACATGACAATGAGCATTTTCACACGACAACACTTGCCTGAGACTAAATCGGGTTGCTTTGCTATGAACTAGCCCCTTGAGACGAACTGAATGAAGCACCTTGCACCTCTACCTCCCAGCATCCTAAACCCCCTTACTTGTGTTGCTGAAGGAAAACCAGGCGAATTGGGTGCCCCTGGAACACTGGGTGAGGATAGGGCATTAGCCCATCCGCCTGTGCTTACCCTCTGTCATCTGTGTCCAATTCGGACTTCCAGTTGCCCCAGACTATAATAGGAGCTGTTGATAGAGAGGTTCTCTTGTCTGGCCACTATCCTTCCCGAATCTCCCATGCAGCTTTCCTCTCAGCCCCAGGAACTGCCTCTATTCCAGAGTCCCAGGAATGAGTGGCTGCCATCTAAGGAGAGCCAAGTTCGGTGTAACTCTTCCTAGAGACTCATTCAGGGACGCCATTTTCCTTTGGGGCCTAGGTATGCTCCCCTTGAACCTGGAGGTGAATGGAATAGAAGAGGATCTCTGGTCGCTTCTCACACATGGAGTATCATTACCACAGAACTCTTCCACGGATGGACACTTTCACAAGGATGTAACACAAGCCTAGCCATGGACTATGGGACCACAAACACTAGTCTCATGTGACAACAGGAAATGGGGACCAGAGATGAAGCTCCTAATCAAGGGCACACAGTCTGCAGGGAGTCAGGACCAGCTATCCAAGTTTCTACTCTTGAATTAAACAGGACCATTTTCCAGACTCACATCCTTGCTGAGACATTCTTCAAGCACAGATCTGACTGCTTTTGTGTGAGGAAGCTTACTAAAATGTAGTTGAGGTGAGTGGAGGAACCTGCTGGGCTAGACTCTGGGGAAAGATGGGGACCCCTGTGTTTCAGCACTGAAGATCCCCAGCCTGCCTGGTCTGTGTCTTCTCCACACTGTCCTCACCTCGGCCAGAAACTATCTCTCTTCTCCTGTCAACCTTTCCTGTTTCTCCTTCCCTGTCGCCTCCCTGACACCGGCTGCAGGAAGCCACCCAACTCTCTGAGCAGCACCTCCTGCTTTGGAGTTCTGGTCTCTTCCCTGAGCTGAGCTCGAAGATCAAGCTCTAAGGCAATCAAGGCTGAAGCCACCAGGAGCCCCGTCCCTGCCAGGTCCTTCTATTTGAGAAATTACCCGTGCCATGTCTAAAGCTAAAAGTGTTGCCGAGGAGCCAGACTTGAGCCAGAAATCTTGTTCTGCCGTAGGCCATAGGTCCCTGGACAACCGTGCCTCAGTTTCCTCACTGGACAGGTTGATTCTGCAGTCTTGCAGGTCCCTCGTTTCTCTCTGGCTCTCCAGGAGAGCTGGTGTGATTATCTGTACAAGCCAAGTCTTACCAGAGCTCTCATCCTCTGAACCATTTTCTGTAGCAGGGGAGGCTGGAGTGTGGACTAATAGATTCATGGGAACTCCAGAGAATCCGAAAAGGATTTTAATTAAAATGTAAATGTTGTAAACATCGGAGCTCTCTCCATTCTGGGAGCCGGGGCCCAGCTGCTGAGAGGGTCAGGGCACCATCCCTAGCATCAGCATTTCCAGGTGCTCCACATACCGTGCCAGTGCAGGATTAAGTGAGGGGACCTCCTTCATGCAGAACATCCAGGCAAGGGGGAGGGAACTGGGTGATCTCTAGCTCAGCTGTACTCAGAGGCAGGCAGTGTGGCCTCCTGAGTCTGAGAATGACTCCTTGCTCCTGAATATCTTCCCGCCCCAGTATATGCAATCTGATGCCTAAGAGCCCACCAATGGGGGGCCCTCTGAGTTAGTCACCATCCCCCCATAGGTGGAAAATTAATGCAGAAGGGCCTCACATTTTGTTATGGATCTCTCCTAGACATACCGTCTTGGGCACAGGTTTGATGCTTTTTTTTTTAGAGCTAGTTACAAAGAACCAGGCATGTCATACTAACATTTGGGAGGTGGGCAGGTGGATGGTGAGTTTGGGGCCAACATGAGTTACACGGAGTTCTAGGCCAGTCTTAAATAGTGAGGCCCTATATCACTCCCGGTGCCTGACAGAAAGAAACTGTGACAAAGATGCCATGGTCACACTGTTCCAGGGATGTGAAATGCCGCTTAGGCCTAGACCGGGGGCTTTGTTCCTCGGGACCCAGAAAACAACTTTCTCAGGACTGGTGATCCCAAGACACAAATGTGGCGAATGATCCATCCCATGTCAGAAGGAAACCCAAGGCTTTGGAGCCAGAGAGAGGCACCAGATGACCACAGACTCCTGTTGAGTGACTTCAGAGCAACAGAGGTTGCAGCCGTGGCAATGAAGGTTTTCTCAAGGGCTCGTGCCCCAAGGGAAGAGGAAGCCGAGTGCACACCAGGTGCACTGAGCAGTGAGTGCGTGGCACAGGCTGGCTGAGTTCTACACTCTTTCTACACCCTGCGACTTTTGGTGATTGTCTAATTAGGGCTCATTACAAACATCAAGTTACATTTGCAAGGTCGTAACTGCAGGGGAAGGATACAATTATTATAATGAAGCTTCCCTGGCCTCAGACTGTCTCCACTGCAATCAGTCCCAAATGCCACTGCTCAAAGACTCTTCCTCATCTGCCACCTGGTCCTCCAAGACCTCTTCTCTTGTATCCCTCCCAATGGCCAATGAGATAGAGCCAGATTCTATGACTAGTCACCTCTGTGGGTTGTCTCCATTCAGGGACCCTTCGGGCCTTTTTCTTTGCCCCACCTTGATAAAGAGAGGAGCCGCAGATGTCAGATACTGGCCATGGAGACCTCAGCAGTAAGCAGTAGTTGGAAGTGGTCTAAGCACAACCTGTTTTTCGCTCCCCTTGGAAGAGCTTCAGAAACCCACCTCTATCCCCGGGACCCAGACTTTCCCCTCTACAAACCTCCGTGTAAGGCAAACAAAGGTTGGAAAGTCTTTATGAAAAGAAAGGGGAGGTTCTGCTTAAGTCCTGTGCTTCTGTTGGCTACCTAACTCCAGGAACGAAGTATCTTTTTAAAAGAAGGGTAGTCATTGACCCCAGGATCTGGGGAAGAGAAGGCTGGGCAGGGGCAAGAAGCAGCCAGAAACCCATCTCTCCCTTTCATAGAAGCTTACAGTCAGAGAAAGAGGCTTCCAAAGAACATGACAGATGGCAGCAAAATCTGAAGGGCAGCCTTACAGAGGGAACAGACATAGTTCGTGTGTTCCGAAGCAGAATCAGGACCTATGGCTCCCCCTCAACATGCTGAGGAGGTGGGAAGAGGCCCTCTCGTCAGATGGAGCATCCTCTCAGAGGTTCCTTCTGCCTCAGGATGGTGCCTGGGTCTCCAGGCAGCATCCCACTGAGGCACCATCATATGGACAGTAGACACTCAACAAAGCAGGTTGTGTCTTCAAACAGACAAGAGACAGGGGGCTTGGGATGGAACTCTGTGGTAGAGCATTTGTTGAGTATGCAGGAGACCATGAATCCAATTCCCAGTACTGGGGGTGAGAGCAAATAAAAATCATATAAATTATAGTCATAGAAAATGCATCTTAAAATGCAGGTGCTTGGGCTCGCCTCAAAGTTTTCAGGCTTCGAACGGGGACAGATAATCCAAATTTAAAAATAAGCTTCCTAGATGAATCCCAGATAAGAGGTTGCCAGACAACACACCAAGAACTGTCCACCTAGAAGGCCATGGAGGGCTCATGGTTATTGCCCTTTCTCGGTACATACGCTGGAGCAGGCCCTAGCTGAATGTGGGGGACATCTTTCATCCAGAGACCCACACACACAGACTGTGCCACCTGATGCACCTCTGACACCCTTGCAGGCGACAGACTCATCCCTGACACTTGTTTGATCTCACTATGGTGTTTACCTCTCCATTACCAGCTCTGCCAGGCTCCCCACCTGGGTTCAGCCTTGGTTCTTACTTTCACCATGTACTGGGCTCTGCTTCAGACTCCCCCTGCCTTTGATTTCCCAGAATGGCTTTCAAGGTCCCCCATCACCATTCTCTATCCTGGAAACAGAACTTCATCCACTTGTCTCTGGGAAGTCTTCCATCTTCCAGGCTGCAAAAAATTTTAGGACTGAAATCTGCCCCAACTCTCCTTTCCAAAGCGTCCCTCCTTGAGGGACTTTCTGTCCCTCTCTTCCCCCTTTCACCACTGACCAGAGGAACTGGACCTCTTCTAGAAGTTTCCCTTTCATACAGTGTTCATATCATGGCCCAGCGCATGGCCAGGCCAGCTTTCCCCTCCCCCTGCTCTTTCCCTGCAGGATTGATTTGTTTAGTTTCAACAGTTTAATCTTCTCCTTCCCTCGGAGTGGAGCTGTTTCCTCTGATCCCTGGTGGGAGGCGTTCTGTCTCGGACTGAATCAAGATGGGCTGGGGAGGGAGGCAGGGGGAGGGAAAAAAAAAAGAAAGAAGGAAGAAGAACATACCTCCTGGCAAAACCCAGAGCAGCGCTCACACAACATCCTTCTCAGTATATTATTTATAGTGCGACTGAAACATTGATTCCTCCCCTGCTCTTCCACAGAGCGCTGGGGTTGTCACTGAGGTGGAACAAGTTTCAGCGAGGCCGGCTGCCCAGCTACCTCAGTTCAGCACCTGCACTGAACATTTGATACACAACAATGCATCCCCAAAGCGCTCTGACTTCGGGTGTCAGGAGGAGGGCTGACAGGGCCTAGGAGGAGAGAGAAGAGGTTCAGGATGCCAGAAAAGGGGGTGGTGAGAGAATTTGGTCTGGAGAGGAAGGATGAATTCTCTAGGCAGGTAACCAGTGGCTCGCATTTAGTTAGGCTTGTAGACAAACAGGATCAGGGACTATGGTAGGCCAGTCATCAAACTACAGCCATGACACTCTAGGAAGTACTAGCTGGTGACTGACAGTCATTCAGAGAAGATATTTTTATTTATTCATCAATTTATATAAAGTACATGGATGAAAATGGCAAGACTGGACTTATATAGACTCACTTCCCAGTGTCCCTCTGATACTTCCCCACCATGTGACCTAGGCCAAGTCACAAAAGTTCTGGTAGGCAGTCTCCCTCCTACAAAAATAGAGCTAACACACTCTCTTGCTTCGCAGCTACAGAGTATCAAAGCCACAGGCAAGAAGCATCTAGCACTGTGTAAAACTCACCTCAGTTTAAAAAGAGAAACAGGACTGGGACCATGCTCAGTGCTAACGGATATTTCATAAGGGAGGGGAGTGCATGGTTGTTAGCGGAGCCTTTTGAGACCCCACCGTGGGTTTCACGGGAGGTTCTCCACTGGCCTAATTTGCAACCTGATGAAGATGTGTGGCAGCGTGGGATCTGGCAGCTTCCCAAGGAACAGGCCCATGGACCACACATTGGAGCTCACAACCCTCTATCCAAGTTGAAGAAGCAGTTCCAAGTATCTTCCTCTCTTTGTGGTGTCTTCGGAGTCCTCCCTGGCAACAGCCACTGTGGCTGTCCACAGACCAGCGACCCAGATCTAGCCCCACTTTCCACCGTTCCTAACGCTTGCCCTCACTTACACTGCCCGCCGGCTGCCAGGCCAGCCACTGCCCATCTCTGCATGCTTCTGTTTCCTTCCCAAAGTCTTGGCTGAGGACTCCTGCCCTCAAGACCACCTTTTGTTAGCCTGCAGGCTGCCCCAAGAGTAGAAGTTCTTTAAAGCTGAAGATAGTCTGGCTTTCCTCTCTGGGGTCTTGAAGGAGACCGTTGTGGAGTTGCTCTTTTGCTGAGCAGTTAACGGGTGAGTTAAGCAACATTCTATAGGCCTGGTTCGTCCTTTGTAAAGCGAGGGCACTTCAACAGCATGCGCTTATGACAAAGCCACCTCACCTAGCATTCCCTGCATAGTGGGAATAAGCGAGTCACTGGCCTAAGAGTCTCCTACAGATTTATTAGCTCTTAGGTGGGCAGGAATGATCCAGGTTTGGGGGCTGCAACATTTATGATTTGGGACGTTTGCTTTAAGAAAAAATAGGGCCTTGAGATCGGTTCGTGCAAATAAAAGGTCCTGAAATTTAAGCTTCACCAGCCTCCGGGTTAGTCTACCCTGCAGATTTCCCTACTGTCATGGCCCCTCTCCATTTACAGAGTTAAAGGCTGAACACAGAGAGCAGAAGCTTGCTTTGTCACCCTGCCAGGTGCATGAAGCAGAGATTCAGGCAGCCCCCTGTGGTACTCGAGTCCACCATCCCAGTTGTTCTGCTGCCCAGGAGTGTGGGGTGCTAACTTAGCAACCCCAAGTTATTGCACATGGGTAGGTTAGCAGAATGTTAGAGAAGTGAAACCAGACCGGTGCCAGACTGGCCTACACGTGCCACAGGTGAAGAGCCGGGCTCTGAGAAACCGGCAACTTCTGTAAAAGCTTCTATAATTGCAAACAATGTCGGGACAGAGCCTGTGACTCCCAATGGGCTGGAACTTCCTTCACTGCCCTTTGGGAAGACCAAGGAAGGACTTGTGGTCAGAAATCAGTGGTTGGCACTTACTTCATCATTGCAGTTAGAGCCCAGGGAAGCTCCTAGGATCCATAGAAATGTCCCAAGTGTCTCCTCGCTCACCTTACCCCAACTTTAAGTTCCAGTGATGGGTTACAAATTGGCCACAAAGTTTCATCAGAAAAGAGTGTTGGAACTATTTTTGTTTCTAGAACCCCAGTTGGCCATCTTGGACTTTGTCCTGGGAAGTAACATAGCACAGGGGAAGGGCATAATCTCAGAAGGCCCAGGATCAAGCCCAGCTCCTGCCTGCTGTTGACGCTGAGAACTCCAGGCAGCCTCTGCAGCCTCTGTTTCCTCGTCTGTACATCAGGACTGATAATATCCTTTTGGCGGATGTTAGGGATCAGATACATTTGCTAACAATGGTTGGGGTTTTCATGAGAAATGAGAAGCCATATATTTGGTGCCCTCATACCCTTGCCTGACATCACAGCAGTGCTCTGAGACTTCAGGCCTCTGTCCTTGTCATGTGCCCTGATTTGACTTCCTGGATCTCTCCTCATCAAGTCCTTCCAACGGCAGCAGATGCCCCAGGTAGCAAAGCTGTTCCTGTCCCCACCCTCAAGCACCTCACCGCTACTGTGACTCTCTGGTGCTCCCCGCTTATGACTCCGAGTCCTACTTCACTTCCCAGCTGTGAGCCCTCCCAGTGGAGACCGGGGCACACTCCAGTTCATAGAGAACGTCTTAGCTTTAGATGACAGAGAATGTGAGCCTGAGCTGTGGGCAGAAGACAACATTATAAGGCTGGTCTAAGAGGAAAACACGGTCCAAAGGACAGTGATCGGCTCACACACGGCTTCAGACTCTGACGTACTCAGCCTAGATCTCCTGTGATGGCCGCAGCATGCCTCCCTTCTTCAGGTTTACTGGAATGACTGGATGTGGTGATGGGTATGGAGTGGCCAGACCAGGCCTGGCACAGTACATATGCCTGTCTATAATACATATGGTTATTGTTATTGTCTCTACTATCACCCACTTGCAGTGGGGGGACAACCAGCAGATGCTAGCAGCGAGGCCTGGGTGGCTGGTTCATCCAGGGCCAGAAGAATTGTAGGGTGGTCCATAGAGTAACATTGATTCCCACAGGAGGGGACTGGGGCTGGGTGGGACCAGGATAATCCTTCCCAGCAAGGGTAGCATTGATAAAGGCCCATCCACTGTCTGTTCAGCTCCTAGCCCTCTTGGGATGCTGAATCACCAGCTCAGACAAATGAGGTTTCAGGTGGTGCCCTACCCCTCCCTGCATATTCCCAATGCTCCTCCTGTTTGCACAGAAGACTCTTTTCTCACCCAGCCACCTCTTGCCCTGACTTGGAATCTAAATGGCAGGAACAATCTAATTGCCTGGAAGACTCAGAAGACTGTGGGTTGAAGCTTGGCAGCAGCCTCGCTCCAAGAAGAGGTTCTGCTCGCCCCTCGCCTCTTTTCCAGCGCTCCTGATCCTACAAGATGGCCTGCCTCCAGACACATGCATGGTGCCTCTGTTACTCTGATTCCTTCCTGATCTGGTGCTGGAGCAAGTCTACCAGGACATCACCAAAACCAACTATGCATTTACCAGACATTTGTAACGTCATCTTATAGCTACGCTGGGGCATGAATTTTATTGTCTCCATCTTCTTTCTTTTGTTTCTCAGTTAGTCGCACCTTCGAAAGTCCTTTGAGGGACTGGGGAGAAGGCTCAATTTAGATAAAGCATTTGGACAATCATGAGGACCTGAGTTCGAACCACAATCACCCACATAAAAAGTCAGGCGCGGCAGTGAATGCTTGTACTCCTAGTGCTGGGGAAGCAGAGACAGGAGGATCCCTAGAGCTTGGGGAACAGCTAGAGATTTGACAAATAAGTGAGCTCTAGGCTCAGCAAACGATTGATAGAAAAAGACAATCCACACCGACTTCTGGCTTCTATGTATGCACACTCCATACATACCTATACATGAACACGCACACATACACCTTCAAAACGCCTGCTATATGCCAGGAAAGGAACAGAGCCAGGGGTAAGATGGATCTGGTCCCCACCCTCATGGGAGCTTATGTTGCAGATGCTGCCTGCCCTTAGTCATGACATCATGCCTTCCAAGGCTCTGCAAAGTGATTCCCAGGGTAGAGTCCCCACGGGGACTGCCTTATTCTGAAGCAACCCCCTCTCTGCCAGCAGGTGTAGCTCTGGAACCTGGTGAGCACCCTACAAAACTTGGCATGCGCATGAAGATACGTAGGTAACCTTGTCAACACTGCTTGCTTTTTTGCCTCATTATGCGATAGCTCAGTGGGTACCTGGGAGGCTGGCCAGATTTATTCCTAATTGTAGGACACCGGCAGATGAGCCAGGAAGGCACCTGTGCCAGTGCCGGGGTGGTGCTGGGTTCTAGGCACAGAATCCTGCCTTCACCACCCTCCTCCTGGTCTTCCTTGATCTCCTGCACAGGGCGGCTAGGTCTCACTGCCACCCCTTCTGTCACTTGGTACCATCTCTTGCTGGCTGTTTCTGTTGTTTCCAAGCCTCAAAGCATGGAGAATGGACAGGAGAGGACCCATGTAGCCCAAGCAACAGCCAGTATGCCTAAAACCCCAGAGATGGAGTTAATAAAAAGAAATGGAGTCATTCAGGTTAGCACTGAAGTGATAGTCTTGGTTGCACTACAGGAAGGAAGGCAGCAGACCCTATGGCACAGCAGGGACCTAGAATTGGGTCTAGTGGGGAAGAGGCAGGTCCCCATTTGTAGACTAGTGAGCCAGGCATGGGCTATGTTCTCCCCCTTCCCTTCTAGTACTTCTCCTCTGGAGACCCCTTTTCTCGGAATGTATTTGTTTGTTTATTCTTATTGATTTCCAAGGGTCTAAGTGCCCTGGGGCCTGTCACAGCAGGTGGACCAGATGCAAATGCCACAATTACAGTCATTCCCACAGCAAAAATTCCCCATAAAAGGAGAAAGTCAAAAGGCTTTCTGCTGGGGTACATGGTCCTCAAAGACTGGCTTCGATGGTCTGGGAAACTGGTAGAGGCAGGTACCAGGTCAGCTGATGGGCTAGGACTGGCCCTCACACTGGCTTTGGGGAACAAGGTTCCATTGACTGTGGCATCTCATCCTAAGAGACCTTGGAGGTTCCCACCTGCTTGAGTCAGGTGAGCATGAAGGATGTGTCACCTGCTGGGCCATCTACTCATTCAACAGCTATCTAATGGCCTCCTAGAGTCAACTCTGTCGGGGTTCCAGGGACAGACCAGAGGAGAGGAAGACTTGACCTTGAGTTCATGGGGACAGTAGCCTCCTGGGGAGAGGATTAAAACCAAGCGTGACAAAAGCAAGCACATCAGGATGGAAAGTAGGAGGGAGGTGAGAGGGATTGGCCCCAAGCGGTCAGGAAGGAAACATTGGGTAGAGAAACTTAGGTCTGGAGGGTCAGACTGAGCTCAGTGTAAAGTGGGGCCAGGCTGGGGTGAGATGGAAGATGGGAGCTTCCTACCTCAAGGAGCGTGTGCAAAGGCCCTGGGACAGGGGAGGGGCCTGGGTAAAAGTTGGGTTTGTTCAAGAAACCAATAGAAACTGGGGGTAATTATAGTTCGATGGGCAAGGGGAATGTGGCATGAGGTATCTTGGAAGTGTGGCCTGGCCGTGATACTAGACCGTCTTCCAAGGAAGGGGTCTTTCTGAGTCCTGGGTCTTTGGGGACCTTTGTCACCTCTCAGGAAGTGTGCGTGAGTGTGCACATATTTATGTGTGTGCATGTGTGTATATGTGTGTATGTGTGTGTGCATGTTTTTTGTGTGTGTACACAGTTGTGTGTGAAGGCTAGAGCTCAATGTCAGGTAACTTCTTCAGTCTTTAAAGTTTTAAAAATTACATATTTATTTACTTGTGTGTATGGGGCGTGTGTGTACCCTAGTATATGTGTGGGGTCACCGACAATATGGAGGAGTCAGTTCTCTCTTTCCACCATGTGGATTCTGGTCAAACTCAGGCTGTTGGCCCTGATAATAAGTGCCTTTCCCCATTGAGTCACATCGTGAGCCATAACGGTAGCATTTGAGACAGGGTCTCTCAACGAACCTGGAACTCACCTATTCATCTGGCCCCTAAGCCCCAGGAATCCTCCTCTCTCCCCCGCCCCAGCTTTTCCAGGGTTCTGAACTCAGGTTCCCATGTTTGTGCATTAGTCTGTAACTGACAAAGCCATCTCCCCGGCCTCTTCATCAACTTCTATGTGTGTAAGATGCACATCAATTCTCCTTCATCATTCAAATCCAACCCCATGCGTTCATTGATGTGCTCACCCTGGCACAGGCTGAGTAACTGCTGTGTGCAGGACAGAAGGGCTGGGGGGATGGAGGCCATCACGGCTGGCGGCAGATGGACTAAGCATCATGGCCCCTGGGAAAGTTTTGCAGCAAGGAGTGACATACTTGGATTCAGTCTGCAGAGGGAAGTATGGCTACCCTGTAGAGGAGGGCAGAAAGGGTCTACCAGGGCTGCAGGCAGAGGTCACTGTGGTCATTGAAGAAGAAGTGCACCTGTCTGACTGTACGGCAGGACAGAAGGAAAAACCTTGTCTCTGTGCTTGGGTGACTTTGGTTCCTAATTCCCATCCCCTTAAGATACATGTGCGCCTCAAACAGACCTTACGAAACCACGGGTCTCCCAAGCTCCTTCACTGTTTAGAGCTCATGAAGGGGCATGGGGAGGGAGTCCTCCGGGGTGATTTTGCGGATGTCATCAGTGACATGAGCTTGCTTTCCTGACATGACAGAAGAAGAGGAACACAGAGAATATGGGCAGTGAGGAACTGCGGCCCGAATTCTTTTCTCCATGTTTATCCACGTGGGCACCTGGCAGCCAGTAGCACCTCAAAAGAAGTGCACATTTGGGAAGGGGGAGCCGATTCCCTAAGGCCTGTGCCCAGCTTAAGGGATGCCCTTAATGTCAACACTTCAAACAGCCTGGGCCTGCAGCTGCGTTTGATATGCAAATGGCCCATCTCTTTAAGTGAGACTGTGGAAAAGAGAGTTAAAATCAGAGATAAAGAATTTGAGCCCTTAGACATTGGAGGGTGACCACTGAAGCAGGGGGTGAAGTAATTTCTCTAACACTCCCAGTTAAAGGGCTGTCTGGGTATGATGGCAAGAGCCTCAAATCCTGGCTGTGGAGTCAGTCAGGAGGAAAAAGAGTTCAAAGCCAGCCTCTGCTACATACATTGAGAGTTTAAAACTACCCTGGGCTCCCTGAGATTCCCTCAAAAATTAAATTGATTAAAAATAAAGTCTCTGTACCCATTGCACTGGCTTTCAGTAGCAGAGTCCATTGGAGGGCTTACCTGCTAAACTCAGCACAGACATAAAATGTTGGATAAATAAAAACTCGAGTAAAGAAGAAAACATTTACGAAGACACAAATGCCTTTTAACAGAGGCTGTGCACCCAGCAAGATAAGCCAATTACCAAAGGATTGTGTTCCCAAGTACAGCCAAACTGTCTCAGAGCCAGGTCAGCAGAGGATCAATAGGTAGTTAATCAATGGATTGATTGATCGTTTACTGCTAGTAATTAAATTTTGGAGAAAGTACAAATTCTATTACATCTACAGTCAGTCTAAAGAGAATGCTCAGATTGTGGAGCCAAAACAGAAGCCTGGTAGCCACAGTATTTTGGGTGGGGCGGGAAGAGCCACATTTCATAGTGTCACAGAGTTCCAGAAGCCTCATCTAGTTCATCCCACCCCGGTTTTGGAGATGAAGAGGCCAGGCTTGGGTGAGGAGAGCCTCAGCCAACAACTGCGGACTGATGTTGAAGCAAGGCTAGCAGCTAACCTGCGGCCTCCTAGCTCAGCCCCTTGTAGTAGTGTGTGTGTCGTGTGGGCTGTGGTGTGGCACCACTGGTGTCACTTCTTGGGACCCACACATAGTTTTTTTTTTCATGAACAAAGGTTCACACGTGGTTTTCTACACCAGAGTTCAAGTTTTGACAAACCGAGAAGGAAGA
This sequence comes from Myodes glareolus, assembly GCF_982192425.1. Classification (NCBI taxonomy): domain Eukaryota; kingdom Metazoa; phylum Chordata; class Mammalia; order Rodentia; family Cricetidae; genus Myodes; species Myodes glareolus. The sequence goes on along the minus strand of NC_142029.1, from coordinate 74,273,295 downwards.
ATGCCAAAGAAGGAGCGAGCAATGATCACTGGACAATTTGGCACGAGCCTTTGGGGCAACAGTTCCCAGGGGGCAGCAGAAAGGAGTTCAGAACACGCCCAGAGCATCCTGGGTGACCCTGGGTGGACGGCTCACACAGACAGGCTGTTTCTCAGCGGCCTCCGCTTTGTTGTTTCATAGTACACACGCCCTCCATTCTTAACTGGGATATGTCTCTGGACCTGATGTGTCACAACCTTCAAAACGCCAGCTATGGGGACAGATGCTTTGGGCTTACCTCTGTAGGGCCTGAGGAAGTGAAAGGGGGCACCATGGAAGAGAGGCTTTGTTCCCTAATGTCAAGTGGGAAGTCCTCCAGGAAGCCCGAGCCCACCTGCTGGGGCGATCTCTAGAACATTCACACTCTCAGGGGCCTACCCAGCTCCCGGAACAAGCCCTTTTCCTGTCGGTGGCTCTCCTCAGACAAGCTGCAAACCCAATACCTTCTTCTAGCCTGCATGAGTGTGAGGCCCCTGCCCCTTGCCACCCGCTGAGATGAGATCAAAACAGGCAAACACATTTTGTATTGCTTACTTAAGCCAAGAGGAATTAGGGAGGTGAACTGTCTAGGAGCAAAATCAATACATTCCAAAGCCAGACAGCAATGATTTCTGAAGGATCCCCTGCTTCTCTAAGATCTGTGCCAGTGTATCTGTTTACAGTAAACCCCTTCCTGAGCCAGCTCCTGGGTGGACATCCCCTGGAAGAAGAGTCAGCTCCCCAAAGGAGGGAACCCCGCCTCAAGTCCTTTCTTCCTTCCGCTCTGCTAGACAGAGTGAGCATTCTTCAACTTTCTGCCTCCTCTAGCGCCAAGGACTCAGGGGCTGATGCTCAGCACTCCCCCCCCCCCACCTCCAGCCCACCCCTGTCCATCCCTAACCTCTCTTTCTTCCCTTACCACAGGCCCTGAGCCTGGGGAAGTAAATCCAAAAGATTAAGGATTACTTGATGATTCTGGACTGTCATTGGGAGCATCCAGGCCTTCCTTGCCCCCTCTAATTGGATCCATGGCCTGGAAGTCTGGTTTAATCAGCCAGTGATCACTATGGGGGAGGGGCAGAGCAGGCGCGGGGATAAGCTGCCTGAATCCTTGGGGGTAGGGGTGGGGGGGACTTGCTCTGTTTGCTGGCCCCAGCTGTGTGTGTGCACAATAAGCCTTTATTAACTATTACACTCCAACCCGGACAGCTGCCTGGGGAGCGAACACCGATTCCTTCCCCAGCCTTCTCTGCTGCCCTGGAACTCAGTCTTTTCCCTTATTTATCTCTGCCTGGGTTTCCCCTCACACATGTGTGGCTAAAGCTGGCCCAGGAAGGAAGTGCCCAGAAACAAGCATGTTGTTCTACCTTCTACCTTCTTCTTGTTCTACCTTCTCTGCCTTCTCCAGGTGCTCATTCTCCCTGGTTGTCCACACACATTGCAAGCTTTACCCAGAAGGTTCTCCACTAGAGGAAGCAAGAACAGCATCGTGTGCAAAACAACTTCCTTAGCCTGTACCCAAGAGGATCTCTGGGCTCTCTGGCCACTTCCACTCCTCCCTGGTGTCCTGGACTCATCAGGCGCAGGGGGGTCATAGATTGCTCAGCCCAGCTCCAGTCTGAGGACCCCAGGGAACACCCTTTACTCAGGAAGTGTGCTGCTCTTCTGAGGGTGAGCCATGCCTCACTCTATGACAGGAAAGAGGTTCTACAGAGACATTTCTGGTGGACGGAATGGAACCACCAGGATTCTCTGGGAGGACGGGTCCAGATGGCATCATGGCACGGGGCCCCTGATTTTGTACTGTGCCACATATTCCTGGGGCCAAACCCTCTCTGAGAATAGCGGCTGAGCCAGCGTCCTGTGCAGGGCCCTATTACCCCGATGCAGAGCCACACCCGGTCCCCTCCCCAAGGCGCCCGAGCAAGCACCTTTGGTTACTAAGACCTGGGAGAGGATTGAGTGGTACCTGAGGAAAAGCAACCCCTGGAGTCCTCTGCCTGGGCTCTGGGGTTCTGCTTTGTGACTTCAGGTAAGGAAGATAACCTCTCTTAGGTTGCCCTTCTATGTTTATAAAGAGAACAGATCAGCCCTGGTTGCTCCTCTGCTCAGGAAAGGAAGGGCCGTGTAGAAGGACACGTGCATCGATTTGGGAATGTAAATTATTTTATCAGGCAGACAGTGGGGTGGTTAAGGGAACAGATGCCCAAGCCAGCTGCCTGTGCTCAATCCTTGCTGTGTGACCTTGGGGAAGGTATTGTTTCCTCCGTTCCCTTTATGAGAGCAGCCCTCGCATGAGGTTTGCAGTGAGGACGGTGGGCTCATCTGCAGGATGGACGTGGAGTCTACAAGCTACACGTGTGGACAGTCATTCTTTACCACGTTGTTCTCAAGGCACACACAGACCACAAAAACGAGGCCTCACTATCCTTCAGGCTCAGGAGAAGAAGCCTGCCTGGACTTCCACACTACAGATGGGCAGTCTGTGAGGCTGAGGTTTCTCTGCGTCACTCTGTCTCTCTTTCGTGAAGCAGTTTCATGTAGCTCAGGCTGGCCTTGAACTCGCACCATAGCCAATCAACCTTGAACTCCTCATTGCCCTACCTCCACCTCTCTAGTGCCATGCCCCCGTTTCTGCAGTGCTTGGGACTGAATCCATCTAGACAAGCTGTACCAACTGATCTAAATCCCCAGCTTGAGGCTCATCAACCAGGGGTTCATCCTCTGACTCTCCAGGGAGGCTAGCACTGGAGGACTTTGTGCATGGCTTCTGTCTGGTGTGCAGCTCAACTAGCAACATCTGCTCTCATTCCTCATCCACAGTTGCTCCAGAGTGACCTAGAGACACATCGCTGCCCACTCCACCCCAACCGTACCAACACTTCCCCCCTGGTGAAGTTCAAACTGCTTCAAACTATTGCCACTGCAGCCTGTGATCCTCTTTCCAAAGTCGGTGAGCCTGCCCTGTGATGGGCTGCTGTGATTGGGGGCTGGGGGAAAACGGGGGACATGGAAGGAAGGGAAGGGGGAAGAACAGAGAGGGGAGGGAGAGAGGGGGCTTTCCAAGCCCACCGGATTCCCTAACAAAAAGCCCCACAACCTACATGTTCTGGATCTCTCTTTATTCTTCCCACCAAGGCAGCAAAGATCTTGCTTGGCTGTGGTTAGGGGGATTAATCTGTGCGGCATCATGTTCCCCTGCAAACATCTATCACCTGAGGGCCACGAGAGTCAGGGAGGTCCCTGGGTCTCTCCTTCCTTTCAACTTCTGCCTGCTACCAAAGCCAGCTCCAAGTGGCCTCTCACAACCTGCGACCTTTCCTAAAGGACCCAAGGGTTTCTGTTCCCACAGCAACACAGAAGCAGGTGTACTACAGACCAGCTCTTGTCCTGGTCATCACCACTTGGGAGCTGCCAGCAGCCACCCGCCAGCCTTGCTCACAGGTGGCTAAGGGACCTGGAACAGTCCACCTCCATTGTCCAGAGCTGCTCAGCCGACACCTTCTCAATAAGCAGCACAAGTTAGAGCTTCATTTCACAGAACAGAAGTGAGAAGTGGACGCAGCTTCCCATGGAGGCTTCTGGCAGGGTAGGGCCAAGCCTAGAGGGCAGCAGAGGCACCCGAGAAAAGCTCAGGCTGCTGCTGGTGCCCACAAGGCGTTCATGCTGGGGCAGTGGCCTGGAGTCTGAAAGTCCTGACTCAAGGAGGACTTTGGTTCTATCCTCCTTTCCTTCTGAGTCTTCAACCCCAAGGTAGGGACCACAGGGACTTCTCATTGCCTTCTTCCTCTGTTTCCCTAACTTGGTGGGGCGGGATGTTCATAGGGTCATTTTATAGTTCTCCAAATTTTGAAGAACTGGGACTCATAACAGATGAGGGCCTCTGAGTTCTGAAAGATGTAGCCATTCTGAGAGCCAGGCTCATCACACCTCTAGCTAGGCAGCGACATGCTAAGATGGCAGAGACAGGGCCTCTATGAAGAGAGTGAGCCGCTCCTGTGGGTCCCTGCATTTACTTGAAGAATGAACTCCATTCACAGTCCACTGGGATCCAGGGAGGCCCAAGGATGGGTAAAGGATCAGGGAGGCCAAGGGTGTGAGGAGGGTGCAGAAGAGTAGGGTGTGGCTCCATGCCAGGAAGGCATGACTGTGAACTTGGCCCAGATTGCCATGGCAGTGAAGGACATTTGAAAGGGCTTACAGTGGTTCTGCCACTAAGGGGCTTCTGTTCCCTGAGGGAAAGGCGACACCGTGGAGGCAGCTAGGAAGATGACGATGGCTCACTTCTGCAGAACACTTCCTACATACAGACCAGCCTGTTTCAGAGCCTCGTGTACGCCAGCTCATTTACATATCGCACTAACCAATCACTGAATGAGCTCCAGTGAGTGGATAAGGTCGCTGGACAGAGAGAAGAAAGGGGACTTGCTGAAGGTCACTGCGGTAACGAGCCCTGGATCTGAGAGGAGAGTTGGGTAGCCTTTCCCCAGGTGCCATGCTTGCCCAGGTGCTATGCTTGCCCAGGTGCTATGCTTGCCCGTGGAGCTCTCCTGCCCCTCCAATGGCTCCCTTCTGTGCTCAAAAAAGGAGCTATAATATGTCCCAAACCAGCACTCAGGAGACTACCAAAAAAGGCCACTGCCCGTAATGGTGAAGGTCAGAGGACCGAGAAGTGGGGGGGGGGAGGGGGGCTGTTGGCTAGCAGTGAGGTGTGCCTACAGTGGCAGCAGCTAACTGCTTGACCCCTCAGCCCTTTATTTCACAGCCTTCCACCCTGGTTTGCAGTAGGCTGGATTTGGTGAAGTCATGACTATACGAAATGGCTATCTTCCCTTTTCTCCTGGTAATTACCCATCTAGGTGTGCCCCAGGTCAGGGGCAGCAGGAAAGAGAAAGCTTGTCCCAGCCCAATCTTTTGATTAATGTTTAGGCTAGGGTATGTGAACAGACACAAGGAGGCATCTACTATGTATGTGGAGTATTTGAAGCCTACAGGGTCCAGCAGTGAATGAATTGAACAAAACATCTGCCTTCTTGGCATGCACAGGAAGCAAACAAAGGACTCTGCTGTATGCGGATGGTGCTCAGGCTCCTAGAGGGAGGAGTACATGTTGAGCAGAGAAGGTCGGGGCACGACCGATGCTAGAGGCTCAGGGAAAAGTTTTCTAAAATGCCCTGAAGGGAGCAGTGCAGATATCGGAGGGAAAGCATCCCAGGAATCAGGAGCAGCTGCTGCGAAGGACCGGAGCTGACACAAGTGGCGTGTTCGGGGATAATGGAATGTTCTAGTCCACTGCATCTGGATGGGAGAAGCAGCAGACGACAAAGCCACGGAGAGCTGGGCCCGGCCGTGCCTGACAGGCAAAGGCTGGCTTAGGATTCAGACGGAGACGTCGTCTTGTGCTGACAATGTCAATTTTCATATTAAAGAGCAGCAGGGGAAACGCCGCAGGAGGTTTGTCAGAGGTGTGGCCCGGGACACGGCAGGTGGGAGGGGATGAGAGCAGGGTGTCAAAGTGTGCCCTGGTCGCACTGTAACATGAATTCAGTAGTAACAGTGACTTTTCTAGCAAGGCACAGCTGAACACATCAGTGCGCTGTGCCCTGTGCAGTGGTGTTTGCCTTCCCTGTCTCTCAGGTTCTGCAGCAGCAGGAGGTGAGGAAGGGCTCTTTCGAGCTACCAGCAGGGTAGTCTTAGAGAAGCTGAGGGATTGCCCACTCGGGTGCTTCTGCAGATAAGCATCCAAGGGAGGCAGGATTCAAGTGGTGGGGGCACATGTGGGAACATGCGTGTGGGGCTCCGTGGTCCTCCTTTGCCGAGGGGACATTGCATAGGTAGTCTTTCCGTGGCCTCTGCATGCCTGGATGTGGAGTCCCACCTTCTCATTCCACCACGGGCTACCAAGACACCAGGGCTGTTGAGGTTAACCTCCCAGACTAGGCTTCCCTGCCTTGCCAGAGCCAGATTGAACAGGTCGCCTTGGAAGTGTTTGGCAGGTCAGACAGCCTAATGCCTCCTGCTGGGGTGGTCCTCTGGAATCTCCTCCCCTCCAAAGAGCCAAGCTTCTAATTGTGACAGCTGCAGTGGAATCTAGGGCAGATGGAGCACGGGGCCCGAGGAGCATAAAGCCCCATAGTGGCAAGTTATTCAAAGAGTGAGGTGGCGGGCTGTTCCCACATGGCCACCGAGGGAGAGCCTCTGCTCTCTTTACTCTCGTGTTCGCCCTTCATCCTCCTCTTCCTCTTTCTCTTCCTTCATTTTCTGTCCCTGGAGATGGACTCCTGGGTCTCATGCATGCTAGGCGAGTTCTCTGTCACGTATCTACATCCCTAGCCCCATTTTAACTTCTTATTTTGAGACAAGGCCTCACTAAATTGCCCAGACTGGTCTTGAATTCTTTTTATAGCCCAGGCAGAACTTAAATGGTGATCCTCCTGCCTCAGACTCTCAAGCGGCTGGAATGACAGGCCTGTGCCACCAAATTCACCTTCTTCCCTCCTTCTGGTCCCGGATCTCACCCTGTGTTTTGCAGACCGAAAATCCCACAGCTTTCTGAATCACAGGAATAGACGCTTGTGGGTGCACCCCAACTTCTTTCTCTCCTTCCCATATCTGCCAAGCTTGTCGGCTCTCTTTAACCCTTCCCCACCCCCACAGATGGATGGACGTGAAGAATCCAACAAGGCTTGGTCATCTTGTCACTTGTAAAGTATGGTTCTCAGGGCTACAACAGCATCTTTGGAAATTTATATTCAACCCCTGAAGAGCCCAGGAACTCGGAATCCACAATCCAGTAAGATCCTCAGGTGACACTATGCACAGGGATACTTGAGAAGCACTATTCTGAGGTCAAAGGCTGCCCCACCCCATTTAAGACACCCCTATTTGACTACAGGGCATTGAGATCCTGTCCAACCTGGGGAAGCCTACAAGCCCTTTCTTTATGCAGGCAATAACAAGATGGGGCCCCTCTGGACATGCTTCAGGATTTCAAATTTGAACAAAACATCTCTTGACATGCCAGGTCTTTACTGAATTTCCATTTTTAATTTACAGAGTCATGCTAGCTACTCAGAGACCACCTTCTCCTCCGTTGCCACCCGCCCCCCTTCCTAGTTCCGGCATCTTGCCTACTCCCCACTTAAATAAAAGCCCACAGAAAACCCATGCGAGGACGTCATTAGCAGGGACTGTTTAATTAATTTAATAAATTAATTTTGGACTTTTTCATTCTTGCCTTCTCGGGAGTCCCTTCTGAGACACCGGGCAGAATCGCAAACACCCACATAAAATCCTCCAGCCACCAGAAGCCTCTTCTATTAATATTACCACAGATGAATATCATTATTTAAGCTTCTAACTGGCTACCCTGCTGCCAGCCTGCCTGGCATCCCTACTCAGGCACAGCGTAAACCCTCTAAAGCTAACATTTGACCTTGCCATTCCTGCTTTGTTCTTCAGTGACCTCAACACTGTCATAAAGGTGGGCTCCTCCTTCCTTTAGGTGCTGTTCGGAGATGGGGAGACTGTTTATCACAGGGACAGGTGGGGTGCCTGGGTCCCAGAGATCCTTAACTCCCTGCCAGGCAGCCCAGCAGAACAAAGGATCTTCCCATTCAAACGCTAGCAGTGCCCTGTTGAGAGAAGTATGAGGTACTCTCCTTAGACTGGCACATGAGGCCATCTGCTAGCCCGTTCTTCCAGACACCCGCCCCTCCCCCACACCTGGCATCCTCCCTGCTCCCACCTGCTGCAGCCATGAATCTGAACTTGAAGATTTCCTGATTGCAACCACTTGCTCTGATTCAGGTTCCCTCCAAGTCCCCATGTAGTCTGCCCTTCTCCCACCCCCTCTCAAGATGGAATGGATGAGAGAGAGGTCTTAAGACCCATATGGCCATGCAGGAGAGTTCACCCCAGTGATGAGGACCAGGCAGAGCTGGCTGGCTGACCAATCCTGCAACTACTCAGGCCCCAAACTGGGTTTATGGGTTGGCCCACCTCATCCACCCCATTTGTGATCTGCTGGATCACATGAAGGGACCCATTCTGCAGGGTTTCCACAACACAGGGTAAGAGTGGGGTGACCAGGAGGAGTTCCAGCAAGGGCTCAGCATTCATTGATAGTGTGACAGAAACCAGCAGCCTCAAACCAATGGCTCTTTGCAATGAACACTTGCATGTAAAGATATATGGACAAAAGCATGACTCACTGTGTCACACCACAGCTTCCACGATGAGTTTTTTTTCTTTTATTTTCTCTTTTTTTTTTCTTAAATCTTATTGGGGGTCAGGGTGCAAGGGCAGAGGTGGATATGAAGGGACAGGATATGAATGGGATTGAGATGCATGATGGGAAAGACACAAAGAACACATAAAAAGAAAGCTAGAAAGATTATAAAATAAATTGAAGATACTATGGAATATTTTATGGAAATTTTATATGAATTAAACTCTGAGGGGGGAGAGAGAGAGAGAGAGAGAGAGAGAGAGAGAGAGAGAGAGGTGGAAAGCACTCTTATGTTCCACAGAGAAGAGGGTTGCCTTGTGCAGGGTCTGCTAGGTGGTAGCCCTTCGGGACGTCCTTCAACCTTGACCTCACCTCCAGCCATATGGCACAACTGAGGGGGGATTTCCTCTCAGACAGGAACAGTTGGCAAAGAGTCAATTCCTATCCCTAAGCCAATAATCAGAAGGTACTTCTCTCCCAGCTAGCTCTGTGACTCTTGGGACCCCCCCCCCAAGTCACCACATAGTGTAGAGTCTCGGGAGAATGTGACCCATGACCCTGGGCCCAAGAGTGACAGGAACAGGTGCATGGTCCTCCTAGGAAAAGGTATGAAGGCTAGACAGTGGCTGGAGAGAACAGGAGGAAAACTGTCCGGTCTCAGCTGGTTCTTTTGTCGTTCTACTGAAGAGGAAGCAGACCCCCAAGAACCAGGGTGGCTTGTCTGGGGTCACATGGTCATTAAATGACACAAACAGAAATCGGACCACATCTTCCTCTCTCTGCCATACCACAGTGTCCCCTGTTCCTCTGAGGACTTGCTCCTTCCTGGCCAGTTCTCCCATTCCTGTACTAACTCACTCACTTCACTGGTCAGGATCGATGGGGACAAATGGGGACAGATAAAAGCAGCTAGCGTAGAAAACCCCCGAGGAGCCAGGAGTCGAGCATGGCTACGCTGGCCTTTGGTCAGTTTGAATCTTACCCCAACCCAATGGGAACAGGAAGCAGCCTGTAAGACACCTGCAGTAAGCCGTGACAGAATGGCGTGAAAAATGGGAGAGGACACAAGGGAGTGTCAGCGACTGAGCAACGAGGACATCAGCACGGTCACCTGAGCGTGGTTGGTCGCCAGGACACCAAGGACACGGGACTTCCAAGTGGGAAAGAGCAAAAGGCTTGTAGGGTGTTTTGTACTCCGTGTGGAGCTTAGCCATCCAGGGCAGTCACATGCCAATCAACTCTGCAAGTTAGCGGGAGCTCAGAGAGGGGAGTGATCAGCTTGCGAACACAGGGCCAACAGTCAGCAGAGACTTTCCAGCTCTTTTCAACACAGGACTTCAGGGTGTAGCTTCAGGAGCAAACTTCCTAGATTTGTATCTTGGATCCGCTACTGACTCTGTGAGACGTTTAGGTGGGTCACTCAACATTCTTTCATGTGGGACAAATAGAAGTTGTCTGCAGCACTCGACTCCTGGGGGGTGCTCAATGTTAGCTGCTTTTATTCTGTTACTCTTTGCTCCAAACAAGGCTCCTAATAGAGGCTTTAAAGGGGGTAGTGGAATGGGTACTCCCGGCCACTGACAGGCGCAGAGAGAAGCAGATAATACATGTACCAATGGTCCCTTCCTTGGGGATGAACAGCAAGGAGTCAGACTTAGGAGGACATTCTTCCCTATTAAGGGCATACCAAACGTCAGCCCCCTTTTCTCCACCTGCTATGTACTAACGCTCTTCCTAAAGGGCTCGAGCCTCCCCCATTCCCCACGCTCGTGCTCTGATCTACGGCCAGCTGCGGGGTCCACACACAGGGAGAACGAAAGAGAACAGATCACATGCGCCGCAGATGAATCCTTCCAGTCTCCTTCCTCCTCCTCCTCTCACCTCTCAAGGCAGCCTGCTCCACAGCCAGCCAGTGCCTCACTTAGAACCACCTCTCCCTCCTACACAAAGAGCTATGAGACCCATCAGTGCTTGTTTTTAGCCGAGAACAAACTGTTCACACATTTCATTACCTTAAAGGAAAAAAAAAAAAAAAAGGAAGGGGACGCGTGGGGTGAAGCCGCTGGTGTATCAAAAGCCAGAACTCGGTTCCATATGGAGGCTCAGAGTTAACGAGGAGGCAGAGACAGAGTGGAGTTTCATTAAGAAAAGATCGGGTTTAGAAGGAGGTGGCCCTGTCTGCTTTGTGTTAGTCTCTCTGTGCCGATAAGACGCGTCTGCATAATGCACAATGCACTGTGGAGTGTCAACTGCTTCCCAGTCAATAAGGTAAAAGTGAAGGGAGCTGGTGCGCCCTAGAGAGCATGTGGGAAATGAGGTGCTATTGCCGGGGCTGGCTGCGCACTCAGATCTTTAGCCAGAGAAGGGAGCTGAGGGTTGTTGCCAAAGTGCTATAAGCAGACTGTGGAAAGAGGCTCAGGTGGCCTCCTGGAGTAGTGGATTCTGCAGCCCATGCCCAGAGGCCAGCCTGGGCAATCAGTAGATGAAGAGGGACCATGCTGAAGCCGACCCCAGTCAGGTCCACAGAGGGTCCAGAACCTCCATGGTACAGAGGCACCTGAGGATCTCCAGGGGCTTCTTCAAGCTTTTCAGGACAGATGTATGGGTTGTCTACATCTCTCATACATATGTGCATACATACAGTGACACGCATGCACTAGATGTGGAAAACGCTGTAAAAGCCAAGATTCTGGAGTTGAAGGGAATCCACCCCAGAGACCACACAGTGAGGCTCAAGAGGCCTTATGTCATTTGTTTAAGGTCACATGGGAAGTTAATGGCCACGTCTAGAACCCAGGTGTCCTGACTTCCAGGCAGGTGCTGTTTTCTCTACTTCCACACTCGGCAGCCTCTCCCTTCTCTATTCAGGTTAGCAAGAAGCAAGGTCTGGGGAAGGCCACGCGGAGTCAACGGAAGAGTGTGGCCCAGATGGGCGCAGATAGTAGAGAGCTATGCATATCCCCAGGGGCAGGCATTCCTGAAGTCCCTACATACTCAGCTAACAAGCCCTTGATGGGATGGGGGGACCTGTTGGCTAAGGTTATGGCACTGTGCCCCCTGGAGTTGCTGTGAACTCCAAACTCTGAGCATTTTTTCTTCCATCTGCGGGGAGTTGAAACACAACCCCTCGGAGTCGTTCCTTATTTTCAGGCTTTCCCTGCTGGTTCCCAAGGGTTGAACAAGTCTTCAAAGTCTCAAAGTCCTGTTATTTGTAGAGGTTGCTGTGATTTTTTGCAGAGTTATACTGTCTGCCCTTAGGGCAATGACAATGACTATGTAGCATCTACAGAGCTGGGCACTTGCTCTTAGAAAGCAGGGCCTAAGCCCTTGAAGATGGCCGAGGCCTTGCTCCACGGGGCACTTGCAGCCGAGGACTCCATCAGCAGCTGCACCCATTCTCCTGAACCCAGAGACAGAGTTCCTGAGGACAAGGAAATGGGGGAAAGAGGCTGGTCCTGGTGCCCTCCCCACCAGGGTCCCCACCTTGCCTAAAACCCTCCATGACTCAAGAGCTCTGAGCCTCATCTGACCAGGGGTCTGGAGAAGGGTTGTGACTGGGAGGGGGGCACCCTTGTCTAGGCTCAGTGACTAGACTATGGCTCTCAAATCGCTATCCTGCCCCTGCACACTACCCTCACAGGTATCAAGTGTAAGCAATTTACACACGGGTTGTGGGGCTGCCAGATCCAACCTTCTGCACAGCTGGCAGGGGGCCCCCATCCCACCAGAAGCAGAGCTGAAAGTGGAACCCTGACTTCTCAGCGCTTACTTTCAGCTAACATTGGTCCGCTAGTCTTTCCACCCCTGGTCCTCACTCTGTGTCCTCCCTCCCTCATTAAACAAGGTTCTCTTGCAACTGACTGTGACCAACCCAGGCATACTCCATTGTAAATAACCGTCACCGGTTTTTAGTTTCCTTTCCTGGGTACCAAAATGGCACATGGATCGGGTTCAGAGAAGAAGTGGACATATCACCTGGGTGTCGGGGAGAGGAGCAGAGCTGTCACTGAGATGCCAGGGACTCTGAAATCTAACACAGTGGTCAGGAGCATTGTGGTCAGGAGGGGGTGAAGCTCATCTACTGAGCCCTCTACAAGTGGCACCAGAATGTCAAGGAAGAGAGCTTGTTTATTTGCCTCAATGTTTTTAAAGAGTCTTTACACTCTGGCTCAAAGGCTGATAACTGAGTGAGAGAGAGGCTAGCGACCCATTGGAACTGGCTGCTCTTGTGTTCTGTAAGTAGTGGGAGAAAATCACTGGCTGCGGACAGCGTCTTACATCCCTTCTCCAGAAGCCCAGACCTAGTGGTAGGAGCTGCTCAGAAAATAGACTGATGAAGCTGGGGATGGGAAGAGAGAAAGGAAAAAGAGCGGGGGGAGGGGGTTAGAGGGGAGATTATCTATCTATCTATCTATCTATCTATCTATCTATCTATCTATCATCTATCTATCTCTATCTATTAGGTAGATAGGTAGATAGACAGATGATAGATATGGATGGATAGATAGATAGATAGATAGATAGATAGATAGATAGATAGATAGATAGATAGATAGATAAGGGCTAGCAGCCAGAGGGGTCGGAGGAAATCCAGAGAGATCACAATCCTGACAACCACAAGAATTAAAGTAGTAGGCAGAAGTCAAGATCACCTCAATTCATATTTGGATCTGTCTTTGATTCCCCAATTTTCCTACAATTCTCTCCCCTTCCCTCCTGCGGCTCAAACCCAGAACGTTCTGCATACCAGGCAAGTATCCCACCACTAAACTACACCCTTAGCTCAGCAGTTGCTTATTGAGTATCTACTGTATGTCTAGTCATACGGACTACACAGAACACCCTTTAAGCACCAGGAAGTTAATAGTATCACACTGGGGCAGGGGATGAGAAAATAAAGCAACCTTAGATATAGTATAATCTTTGGGGCTATGGGCAGGGGAGAAATTGAAAGTATGAATTATTAACAAGATTGCTGAGGGCAGACTCTTGATGGCAGGTGTACCATGCCCTTACACAAAGGGCCCCAGGGACATCAAGAGAAAATGGCCAGATGGCTCAGACCTCGGATGTGACCACTGTTGTCAGACTATGGCTGGACAGGCTTCAAGGTCCAGGGCACAAGGGGGTCTAAAGGCGGCTGTGTAGGCAGCGCCAAGCGAGGGCTGTGACCTGCTCTCCTTCTCTGTGGCAGCTGTAGAGGAGGGAGCAGCGTGCTGGGGAGAGAAAGCCCACACCCGGAGACGGAGTGGGAGATGAGGATGGATTCGCAGCAGGAGCAGCCGTAACATGGGAGAAAAGAATGGTGTCTGGGAAGATAATGACTTAGAGACGTTGGAGCATAAAACTGCTACAGAGATGCCAACCCTGAGGGACAGAGTAGGCAGGGACATGGCTGGTTGCTCCCGGGAACCATTAAGGAAAGCATTTGGTTAGGTCCAGGAGCATATATTTCTTTCACCTCCTAGCAGGGGCCACAAGAAGGCTTTGTTCTGCTGTTTGGTCAAGGCCAAGCCTGCCATTTCCAACAAAGGTTGCAAGCCCAAGCAGGACGGGAGTTAGAGGAGGGCACAAGAGCATTTCCTTCTGTCTCTTTAGCTCTACAGAACCTCATTCCCTGTCTTCTCCCCTGCACCATTACAGCCCCAATTTCAAGGGCTTCAGCTGGGCTTCACCTGAAACAGCCTGTGTGACTTCAGGCAAGTCCGCAAACCTCTCTGTGCCTTGTATCCTCAGGGAAAGGACACGCAGTGACCATTTGCCTTCCCTGCCCTAAAGAATAAAAGCTCTGAGGGGTAAAGAATCCAACCAACAGAGCCTCCTTCTAGACTCTTCTAGAACGTACTAAATAGACCCAGGGTTACACATATCATGATGATTTTCACAGAAGCCAAGGGCAACACAACTGGGTGGGGGATCAACTCTTCTCTGCTGATACCCCAAAGTCTCCCCAGAGGCCAAGGATCCCTTCCAGGCGGGCTTCCAGGTAGGACACTGGCCTGAAGCAGGGATGAGGTCTGGAGCCCCGAGTGGGAGAGAGGCTAATAACCTGGCTCTGGAGTGGCACAACTCCTAAGGCCCAGGAAATGGCTGAGTCAGAGGGTTTCGGCTCTCATGCTATCCCAGGGCTTCCATTTCTAGAAAGTGATCTCAGGATAGGACAACTGGCCACAGAGATCTCAGGGCCCTAACCTCACAGATGAAGCCTCGGAGATCTCCCAGGGGAAGGATCATGCTGACAGCTGTTCTCAGCACTGACAAAACAGTTCTTAAGCCCAAGCTTGTCCAACCTTGATACTGTGACAGGAAGTTGTCAGTTACAAAGTGCACATTCGAGAACCATGGCATTGAGTTATGGAAAAAAGAAATAATAATAACAATAATAATATTAAAAGAAATAATAATAATAATTGCCAAAAAAGGAGAAACTTGAAGTGGGTGTTCAATGGGACAACACTACTTGGGAGCTGGTTAAAATGCAACCTAATGTATTTTAAAATGCAGCTTAAAATGGATCCTGTGGAACCCAAGGTCTTCCAATCTTCTGTCACGTGATTTGGCTATGCTCTGAAATCTGAAAAGTACGGATCCAAAGCCTACAAAATAGTGCATAGCAAGAAACACTGGGTCCTCTTAGAGAAAACCCTTCTGAATTGGAGAAAGAGTGCATGGCTGGTTAAGTACTTGCCATGCAAGTCTAAGGACCACAGTTCCATCCCCAGCCCCCACGTGGAAAGTGAGCATGACCACAGAGTGAGCATGGCAGCAGGATGAGCGTGGCTGCAGGGTGAGCGTGGCTGCAGGGTGAGCGTGGCGGCAGGGTGAGCGTGGCGGCAGGGTGAGCGTGGCTGCAGGGTGAGCGTGGCTGCATGTGCCTGAAATCTCAGCACTGAGGAGGCAGAGACAGGCAGATCCCTGGAGTTGCTGGTTAGCCAGCCTAGAAAACAAGGGGGATACTTTGGCGTGGATAGGCACACATGAGAGACAGATAGACAGAGAGAGAGAGAGACAGAGAGAGAGAGAGAGAGAGAGAGAGAGAGAGAGAGAATGCCTTTTTACCAGCAGCTCATGAAATCAGAAGTGGGGAAGGACTCTGAAGTAGGGGAGGGGCAGACATCCTCAGCATCAGAAGGGGGTAATGGGATGGAGAATGTAAGAGCTGACTGCTCAAGCCTTTCTCTGCTCTGAAGTCTACATGAGCTGCCTAGGAAGGTCTGGAGTAGTGTGTCCTGTGCCCCCCTCCACCTACCCTGCCCCAGCTTCCCTGGCTGCTGGCAGCCTGGTTTCAAATGCACCACCTCTGTCGAGTGGAGACCAGCAGGCTTAATTCACATTCTCCTGGAGGACAGGTATTTGCATCAGAAATTACCCTGGAACTTAATTCTGCATAATGTTGCTCAGACAAACGACACCCCTGAAACTCTTTGCCAAAGCCAATAATAACATAACTGCGGCGAGAAATAATGAACAGGAACAGGGGAGAGGGAAAATTGGGAAGGCGAGGGCAAGGAAGTGACAGGGAAGAGAAACGGGCTTCCAGTCAGATGTAGTTTCGCCTTTACAGAAAGTCAGTAGCTCAGTGCTCACACCCAGTAGGTGCTCCATAGATAGGTTTTGAAGCTGCAGACTATGCTGCAACATTAAAAACCCCAAAGCAACACAAAGAGGAAGAGAACTGCTTCTGTTCATTAACTACGTTATGAACCGATTCTTAGTCCGACCATTCCCGTGTTAAGGGTCTTCTGGGCACTCACTGTGAGCCAGGCACTGTTGGACACTATGGCTTCTGCCCTGTGGCCACACCAAGTCCTGTGCTGATCCCACAGACAGGTCCTGGCTCTGGCAAGGTTAAAGGCAATGATGGAACCCCTGGGAAGTGACCTCAGGCCTCACAAGGGGCAGAGGCATCCTAGGCTCTCAGTTGTCCCTCTGACTTTTCATCGTTAGCCACATAGGGGCTAGCAGGGGACGGTAGAATTCCCTTGAGGACTTCCCACTTCTGGGTTTCAGAGCTGAATGGGGTGACAGAAAACCCCTCCTCAACTCCATTCCTTTTTTTTCAGAAGGAGGTGTAGGATTTAGAGAGGTGAGGTTTGTGCAAGACCTGTCTCCTCCCAGCCACGTTTGAAGCAGGAGACTGTGGTCCATGGGACAGGAAGAACAGTTTCTTTGAATCCCAGAGTGAGTCTCCTGTATTCCCCAAGGATTCCTCCCCAGGGAGAAAAGTGGGTTTAGAAGAAGAGGGGTTCTGACCCCTACTCTGTTTTTACAGAAGTTCTCAGGCTAGTTGGATCGCCATGAGACAGTTACTTTGAAGCAAAGGTTCTCGGGCCAAAATCACAAACCAAAACCATGCACCCAAAACCCAGCACAGGAATCCTGGGATGACGTGTACTGAACACTTGGCCATGGCTGTGGGAACATGGCTGTGCTCTGAGATGCACAGACCCCATTTTAAGCAATGGAAACCCACATGAACAGATCTGAAGTCCCCAGGAAATGACATTTAGGATTATAATTATCTCTCTAAAGTGTTCCAACATTAAGGCTGACATATGACGTATGGAAAATGGGCAGCTTTCCTGCCTACAGGGTCTGGGAAGATGGGGCCACCTCACAGAAACAAGAGATGGAAAGAGATGAGTCTGGGTGATGGGGGTGGCCCAAAGGTCCGCCATTCTTCATCGGAGGATCCACCCAGTGACGCAAATGCCACCTTCGGCCCATCATCACCAACCTCTCCCTCCCCTCAACTCAGCCTAATTATGCATGTTTACATTATGGTTACATATAATTCTGCCGTTTACATTCAGCCGCAGATTTCTCTGTGTGCTCATAAAATATTAACATTGGAGAGCCGCTTGTTGCAGAAGTGTTTGTAATTTCTCTTCCCCATTATGGGCTTATTAATGATAATAATGCTGTTTCCCTGCTTAGGAGCTGGGGCTACCGAAATACAATCACTCATCAGAGCTGAAATATGACGGTGGGAAGTCGGATTCGTTCCCTGCTCGGCATTTAATCTTAATAACATTTTATCTCGGACGACAAGTGTGTGTAAGTTGTTTAAAAGCCACAACTACCTCCACACTATGAGTTCAGGGAGAAGCACAGGGGAGGGACTAGGGAGGCCATTTGTCCTCTCTTCTCCCCCTCTTGCCCCCGGGGTGCCCAGGGTGCCCTGCTGATCCCTTTTATCTCCCATATCTTCCGTCTCTGAGATGGGAGTGGGATCTGCCCTTATTAGGAGGGTGAGTCATGGCAGACATGGTGGGGGGGGGTACCGCCCTCCACCCAATTCCTGTTCAACATCACTACTCAGAAAGGATTTTAAAGAAAAAAAAAACCGTGAGAATGAAAAGTACTTAGGAGCACATCAGCCTTTGAAAACACAACTACCTCAAATGATCTCTATTAAAAATAAGTAAGTCCATTTCAGCCAGGCCTCGGGAGTGTGAAGGCTTTAAGACGTGCTGCGGAGGGACCATGTAGCTGTGTTTTCCCAAGGCAAGAAGGCCCATGATACAGTCCCCAAGCAGGCTCCTCCTGGCTGCTTCCCTTCCTCCTCAGCCTGCGATGCTCTGCTTCCGCCTGCCTTGTCTGAGATGACTTTCCTGTGGCTAAGCAGAAAGTACACATTGCCCATCCACTGTCTACCCTCAGAGCCTGACTTGGCAGGAGAACCCAAAGTGTGTTTTCGCTGGGGCCTAGTCAGGGAAAGGTACCTTTGTTGCTTTTCTGCCTTCTCCCTTCCCTAAACACACTGAGTTTTGGGCACTGCCCACCAACTAGAAGCCGTAACTAGATGTTGGTTAGAATTTAAAACAAGAACAGACTACCAGGGTTTTCTATACATATAGAGGGGCTGGACAGATCACTCAGTAAAGTGCCTGCCAAGCAGACATAAGAAGCTGAATTTGGAACCCAGCACATATGTACTTTAAAATAACAAACAACAGCAACAAAAATACAGCTGTGAGTGGTGCTGGCAGGTCCCTGAGTCCCATGAGAGACTATCTAAAAATGTAAGATAGGCATAGGACCCACCAAGGTCTCTCAAGAAATGACCCCTGGCCTTCACACATCTCGTGTATGCTTGTGAAAATGTATTCACACACATAAGTATAGAATTCCAGTTGCTATGAATCTGTAATCAAAGTCAGAAGGTAAGTGTGTGTGTGTGTGTGTGTGTGTGTGTTGTTGTTGTTGTTGTTTTAGATTCTTAATTTCATCCATTCAGCCCAGGAATGAACTGTGTACCTGACTGGGGCTACCTAAGATCCCCTAGTAAACATCTCAAGCCTTCCCTGTCTGAACTTCCATCAGGTCTGGCTCTCCCAAGTCGGTACTTACAGAATCGATTTTTTGGAAACTCGGTACAAGGCTTTCCATTTATCCCCATTAGGTTTCATCTCTTTCCTTTTAGCCTGATGTTCCTGCCTGAAAGGCATTTTGGATCCTGATTCTGGAGCCCCACAGAGCGGCCATCCCTTTTGCTTTCTGTGACATCCGCTTATTTGAAAAGCATGACTTCTGGCTTGGCTCCAGAGCTTGCTGTTTTACCAAGGGGGCAAAGATCAGGGCCAACAGAAGAACTCCTGACGTCTCCCTTCAGGTCCAAACAGCTCATCCTGTGACATCTTTTGGGCTTGCTTGATTAGCAATGCTGCACAACCAGGAACTCCAGGAAAACCCAGGAGTGGCAAGAACCCCAGAGCTGGGAAGAAACAAACCAGCACCAGGTTATGCATTTAAAAGTGATACTTCCTTCACTAAATGAGGCCTTGGAGCGTCCATTCTCTTCAGGGATGGAAGAGAGTGGGTTGGGATAGCCTGACGTTTCTCTCAGCTTAACTGGTGTCCCAGTGAATACCATTTCTCAGCCTAGCCCACCAAAATGCCTTCAGGGATTTTGTTAAAGGCTTTTCTTTTTATCTTTCTTCTCTCTCTTTTCCTTCCTTCCTTTCTTTCTTCCCTCTTTCTTTCTTCCTTTCTTTTTTAATAATCATGGGCCAACATGCTCTCTCTTCCTTCAGTCTTGGGTTCTTATGTAAACAATAGATGTGGGCTTGGCGTGGCTTTTTCCAGTCCTTTTCTGAGCACAGTGTTGCTAGCTGAAGAGGACGGAAACTCTTCTCCTTGCTTTATTTGGGTTCTCTCTCTCTCTCTCTCTCTCTCTCTCCATCCATCCATCCACAAACTCCTGAAGTCTGTTGTGTTTGTGTCTCAAAATAAAGGGGAAGCAGCAGGTACAGAGTACAGGTACAGAGCTGTGCACCGAGAGCCGTAGGCACACAACACTGCTATGCCATTCATTCCCACCCGAGTGCTGCCTAGGGGATCTCCAATAGGGAAAGACAAAGCCCCACTGTAGCAAGTCAAAGGCTGCACTTGCTTCCTTAAAGGACTAACAGGGTCTGGATCAGGTAGGATGGGAAGCCACGGGGAGCCATTCATTCTGGCTGGAGTCAGCATGGTTGGAGAAAGCAATATGAAACAGACAAACCTTGAAGGGTCTGCTCTGAGAGGCAAGCGTGAGGATATGAGCTAGTTCTCAGCTGTGAAAGGCAGCCTAGGGCATTGGGTAGTGGGCAGGGGTAGAATATGTCATTATAGATGAGGCTGGAGGTACCCTGGAGTGAGCTTGGTGTCCTTGAACACTTCCCAAGAATCTGAACTTTGGCTTCTAGATGACTGGAAGATGGGGAGTGTTCAGGGCAAATGATAGAGAAGCTTTAAAAGGCATCTGATGGCTAGTTGTTGAGTGGATGGATTAAAGGCAGACACTAAAAGCAAGATAACAAAAATTTAAAGGCAATATTACCAAGTCCCAAACTGGAGCAGTGGCAGCAAGAGCAAAGACAGAGTAGGGAATCCACAGCTTTGCAAAAGGCAGAGTCAGAGGAGAGAGGGCTCCTCCTTCAGAAAGCTAAACATACCTAGTCAGTTTATGTTGTATACATATGTGTGTACGCTTGTACATGTCTGTATGTATGTGGATGCATACATATTTTGTGTGTGGTGTGCCTATGCATATGCATGTCTGCATGTGTATGGATGCATGTGTATATGTGCAGATGTGTGTGTAGCAGGCCAGAGGTGGATGTCAAGTGCTTTCCTTGATCACTCTCCACTGTATGTATTGAGGTAGAGTCTCGATATATAAATCAGGGCTTGCTAACTTGGTCGTCTAACTAGCCGCTTGCTTTGGGGATGCCCTGTCTCCACTTCATAAATACTAGAATTATATAATGCCAGCCCAGCACTCATGAGGATCCCGGAGAGCTGAACCCTGGTCCTGATGGCAAACACTTTACTCACTGCACCGCTTCCTAGACTCTGCCCATGCTAATCAATCTAAGAGAGAAAGAAGCAAGGGCAGAGCTGACATAAGGGGTCTGTGAGCTTGTTTGGAGACAGGTCGATGATACTGAGGACGTCAGATGTATTGGGGCCATCAGTGTACAAAGGATGATTACAATCAAGAGTCGGCATCCCAGTTGAGATTGGTGGTATGGACCTATAATCCCAACTACTCAGAAGCCTGAGGTGGGAGGGTGGCAAGTTCAAGAACTTTGCGGACTACCGAGTGAGCTTAAAGCCTGTCTAGACAACCTGGTAAGATTTTATGTAGAGACTTGAGGTAGAGCACTTGCCTGACACATTCAAAACCCTGAGTTCAATTCATAGAGCCGGAGGGTGATGGGGGGCGGGTGGACATCCCATCCAACGGGTACATGCAGAGCAAGACAAGAGGGCTCAGAACTGAGCCTGGAGAAACCACTGTGCGGGGGGGGGGGGGGGAGAGAAAGGGAGAGAGAGAGAGAGAGAGAGAGAGAGAGAGAGAGAGAGAGAGAGAGAGAGAGAGAGAAACCCCAAAGTGCATTGTAATGGTAAGCCAGGAGGGCGGGGAGCAAATGACAGGTGTTAGAGCACTGAGAGGGGACAGGGAGATTCAGAGGATAAGAACCACAGGGGGTGGTCCTACAGTCGCCTCTGGGGACAATTCAGAGACTTCTCTGGTGGAGGGAGGCCAGTGAAGCTAGCTTGAGATCCTACCCACCACTCTCAGCTGTGTGCCCCTGAGGGAGCTCTTCATTCCCTGCGCCTCCGTTTCTTCATCTATAACTATCACGGCAGCCATTGTTAGGGTTAAATATAATATAAGTGATGTGGTTCAAGCATGCAGTAGATGCTCAGTAAATGTTAGTAACACTCAGAAATGTGGAGCCATCGTCGGAGAACAACTTGGAAAACAAGAACAACGAAACTTTTTGACATTATGAGAAGATTTCAAGGCTAAAGAGCTGGCTTGGATGGAAGTTCAGAGCACTGACTGCTCTTCCAGAGGACCCGGGTTCGAGGCCTAGCACCCACATGTGCCTCACAGTCATCTGCAACCCCAGTTCTGGAGGATTTGATGCCCCTTCTTGGTCTCTGAAGGCACCGAACCCACATAGCACATAGACATACATGCAGACAAAACGTATATATATATATATATACATACAATAAAACTATAAAACTGAAAAGAATCATTGTAAGAAAATGTATAGATGGCAGAAGCAGGAGATGAGGATGTAGGTAAGGGAAAGAAATGGGGTCACCCCTCACAGGGGAGGAATGTTTGAGACAATTTGGGAAAGTAGAAACACAAAACCCAGGTTGGTCTGTGGTTTTCAGACAGCCTTAACACTTCTGGGGAGACAGCAGCTAAGAAAGTGGGGTTAGGAGGTACTGCTGGACCAGGCCCCTCTTCAGCTGCAGGTTTTCAGATGCCACAGTACTTCCCGAGGAGGCCAGGCTGACACAGGATGTGGAGAGAGAGGGAAAAGGGTTGGTGAGGTTGGTGAAAGAACTGGTGTGGGAAACATGGGTTCCCGGAGCTGGTGGATCGAGTCAGGCATTTACCAAGGACTCCTTGACAGTGATCATCCAAGGAAGAGGGAGCTAGAGTCCCATCTGGCTTTGGGCAGGGCAGAAGCCTGGGTGCACCTTACCCGACCTGAGATCACCAGCACTGCAGGGCTGGTCTCCTCCAGCAGGGCTTTCCCAGGTCTTGGCCAGAGCACAGGCTGTCAAGCACATGTTTTACTGCCCTCCCTTCTCTGGACCTGTATGGCATGGGGGCTGGGAACACTAATCAACCATCAGCAATGCAAGATTCACTCACTTCCAACATGTAAATTCCTGCCCAACACCTCGGAAAAGGACGTTTTCTCTGTTCACCCATTAATAGTACAACCTCCCTTGTCATCAGAGGTAGCCGCTGGCATTTAAACAGCCTGTAAGTTCCACCTCCTCCCGGGACTCTTCGGGGACTAATGGGGACCTAACATTTAACAAAGGCCATCTATTTGCTGGATCCTCTCCACGCACAGCCCAGGTGGTCTTAAGTTTCTCTATAGCTCAGGTGTTGCTACCCCTGGCCCCTCATTTTCTCAAGAAGAGAACAGTAGCTCAGAGAGGTTAGCTCACTAGTCCAAAGGCACACAGCCTAGAGCCAGCAGTACTGAAATCAATGCCAAATCTGATCAATTCCTACTTCTATAGAAACTTTTCTCCTGTGCTGGTGCCTGTCCTTGGCTCCTATTCTGTAAGGTCCCAGCTGGTAGCGGTCCCTGCTGGTTACCAGCCTGCATGGAAGTGAAGCGCTACCATCCTGGACTTTATTTCTTCTGTCATGACAAACTATGACTATTTTTAGAATAGAAATGTTGTGTTCTAATTCCCATAATATGAACTTTATTATCTTAATTGTTTTGTGTTCATGTGTGGGCAGGGGCATGTGTGTGCATAGGAGGAGGTGCATGAGTGGGGACATGTAGGTTTATTTTTTTTACTTTTGGAAACAGGGTCTCTCACTGCCCTGGAACTAGTCAAGTAGACAGGTATGCCAGGACGGCTAGCCCCAGTGATATACCTGTCTCTAGCTTCCCATTGCTAGGGGCACAATGTGTATCACTAAGCACATAAAAAAGAAAAGAAAAGAAAGAAAAAGCTGGGATGAATGGAAGAAGGGAAAACTGTGGTCAGGATATATTGTATAAGAGGAGAATCTATTTTCAATAAGATAGAGAGAAAAAAGAAAAAAATATTTATTTTTAAAATTTTTAGTTACGTGTACAAACACATATGGGTCTGTGTGGGTATATGCATGTGTGTGCAGGTGCTTCCAGAAGCCAGAACTCTGGATCCCCCTGGAGCTGGATTCACAGGCAATTCATAAGCTGCCTGACATGGATGCTGGGAATCGAACCCAGGTCCTCTGTAAAGTAGCGCTCATTCTCAACTCCTGAACCATCTCTCCAATCCAGGTTATATTCTAATCTTTAGTGTGATTTCCATGGCTCAAACTCAGGTTCTCCTGATGCGAAGCCAGAACTTTTCGGATGGAGCCATGACCCCAGTCCTCTGCTTCACAGTGCTCAGGTCAGTGACTTAAGTGTGTTCACAATCTCCTGCCATCATCATCACCGCCCATCTCCAGAGCTCTTCTCCAAAGAGGAAATTCTGCTGGCAGTGTTAAATCCTGACCCCTTCCTTCTTCTTCCACGCCCTCACCTCTAGCCATCTTCATTTACCTTCTGTCGCTGTGAACCTGGCTGTTCTAGGTCCCTCACAGAGGAGGAATTACACAGTGTCTGTCCTTTTGTGATTGGTTGGATTCAGTGAGCACCGCCCACATGTCACACTTTCCTATCTTTTAGAGGCCGAGTAAAATCCACCTGGAGCCCACGCCGCATTTCGTTTATCCAGTCTCCTGTCACCAATACTTGGGTTTCTACTGCTTCAGCTGGCAAGGTGGTCGCTGCGAACATGGGTGCCCAAATGTCTCCTTGAGAACACTTTCTCACCTTTTGGGTACATCCAGAATTGTAAATTTTGCATCACGTGCCCACTCTAAGTGTGGGAACTACCACACTGGCTTTGGTGAGGGCTGCACCGTTGTACACTCCTAGCAACAGTAGACCAAAGCTTTAGTTTTTGCCCCTTGTGCATTTGGCAACACTTGCTAGTTTCTGGGTTTGGGAGAAAGTTTACCCTAATGAATGTGAGAGGGCCCCTCATTGTGAATTTCATTTATATTTTCCTGGTGATTACTGGTACAGGACATCTTTCATCTGCTTGTCAGCTCTCTGTCTTCCTAGAACTCTCCATTTAGTCTGTTTGTAAATCAGCATGTTTCAGACTGTGATGTTGTAGCACACCCTGGCCCTCCGCCCTCCATAGCTCTTTTTCACGTATTCCCAGGTTCAAGGGCAGCCTGAATGATAGTGTGTTGGGGGCAGAGGGAGCCTCCCAATCCTGACATCGGGCTATTTCTCCAGGCTGACAGTGTTCTGCATATACAGTACCACACTGTCTAGGGCTAAGGCTTAGGAAGACTTTGCTTGTCTGGAAATGCTACCCATAACAGACAAGTCATCAGGTTACCCTGACCTGGGCAATATCCATCAAATAAACAAGGTGGGGAGGCTCGGGATGGAAAGGCAGGCTCCGCCCTCCTCTCTCATCACGGGACAGACCCACCAGAACCAGCCTCACTCTGCTTCCCAGCGTCTGCTCCTCTGGAACTGGTGGCCTTTCTCTCCTCATTGCTACTCCCTTCCTGGGCTCTGACCCCTGTAACACAACCATCCTTCCCCAGTCATGCTCTAAGCCACAGTCCTCTTTCTATGGGGGACAGAGACCAGCGCTCCATAGATGTCTGCTGGGTGATTGTTCCCATGGGCATCAGTGAAGGTCAGGACCTTTCTCACGGTCAGCCTGGGAAGCCCAGCCCCCTCAGTACTCTAGAGTCTAGCAAACCTGTGAGTTAGAGTGAGCAGAGACTGTCTCAAAGATGCTAGCAAATGTCCAGAGAGGTTAAAGGATTCAATCCAGTATTTCCTCACTACACCCCAATTCCTCCCTCTTGGAATGGCAATGCGTATTCTGTGCCATTGTATGCTGGAAGAGTGTCATTGGCTTTTCTTTTCTTTCTTTCTTTTTTTTTTTAATTTACAGGTTTACGATTAAGAGATGTTCTGAGATTCAGAAGACACTTTGGACCTAAATCAGCTTCAAGTGTGTGGAAACTTTTGAAATGGATTTAATGCATTTTGCATTATGATATGGCTACAAGCCTATGGGAGCCAAGGAATGGAATGAAGTGATTTGAAGGAAATGTGGACCCCCCCCCCAATGTCTCAGGCTTTTGAATATTTATTTCCCAGTTAGTAACACTATTTGGGGAAACTGAGGACATGTGGCCTTGCTGGAGAATGTGCATCACTGGGATCAGGACTTGAGGCTTCCAAGCTTCCACCATCCCCAGTTATCTCCCTCAGCTTCCTGGTGAAGCTGCCTCCTGCTTCGTCCTACCAGGCTGGACCCACAGCATCCTCCTTCTTGCCAACAAAACCTTTCCGTGTAGAGACAGACCCCTGAGTATGGCCTGTGTGCCCAGAACTGTGGTGACCAGCAGGATATCCAAGCCAGTGCCTTCACCTGCCTGAAAAGCTGGAGCTTCAAGCATAGGATCAATACCAGGTCCGATGGAGCACACATGAGGGCAGCTAGTGAAGGACTGGCCAGCTTTGCTCTGCCAATCACTGCTAATCCTAACAGTCAGGTTCCTAAGACATAGGTAAGGAGAACCATGACTGAAGAGAGTCCATATCAAATGTCCCTTCTGCCAGCTCCTCTCTGCAGTGCACACCAGGAGATTCCCACCAGGAGTGGCCCTTCAGAAGTCACTGGTGTCCCTCAAACACGGTATACTTCCTTTTCTCCTTTTTAACGAGGTCAAACTGCGGAAAGAGAGGAGAGAGCGGGAGGATGGTATGGCGGTGCAGGAAATGCCTGCCTGCTGAGGAATGATGCCAGCCTGGGTAGGATACATCCCCCAGAGAATAAACAAATGGGCTTTGATAACTTGTTCATGGTCAATTTAAAAATCCCAATTAACACTTCTGAGAAATAGTTCAATATTTGTCACCGAAAGTAGAATACGTTGAAATGCATGTGGAGGCAGGCGGAAGAGGAGGGAATCTTTTCCAGGAAGATGCTGGGAGGCTGTGGAAAGACACCCCCCTTCACCTCACTTCAGCAAAACCGGTAGCAGTGGGATGGAGCGGGGGATCCAACTCTCTGGTCTCTTGCCACTTTCGAGTGTTTATTCCTGTAGTTTCAAATCAAACTCACTTGAGGAGGCAACTCAGCCCTTTAGGCATGGTGCTCACTGCCTACCTTCTGCTACCTCTTGTTTATCACCGGCAGGACCCTGGTCCTCCATACAGCTTCAGTGTCTAGGGCTCAAAACCATCATCACCTTCCCACCCTCAGTCCCAGTGACCTGAGTGTCCTGGGCAGCCTGGGCTGGAGCCTTATGACTCCCAGACAGATTACTCATGCCCACAACAAAGGCATGTCCAACACCATGAACTTCCTGTTCTGTATCCTATTCCCCAGTGCCAGTGCTGTGGATTAAATCTCCTTGTCTGGTTCAGAAGGCTGATTCTCCAATCCTTCTCCCAACACCTTGACATCCTGCTTGGCTTGTCTCTTTCCTTTCTGGATCCCCAGGTGGCTCTCTGCAATACGCATGTCTCTAAACACAAACAGGACCCTGTGATACCCTGTCCGACAGAAGCTGGTGGTGAACACTCCTGTTAGATATTCGGACACCCCAGGTTTTCCTTTCCAATATCTCCTTTGATACAGCATTTCTCTCGTTGGCGTGGAACTCACCAAATCGG
Source organism: Myodes glareolus (assembly GCF_982192425.1). Taxonomy (NCBI): domain Eukaryota; kingdom Metazoa; phylum Chordata; class Mammalia; order Rodentia; family Cricetidae; genus Myodes; species Myodes glareolus. Next base: position 74,246,304 of record NC_142029.1, on the reverse strand, counting down.
CTAGGCTACTGAGGAACGATCCCACCTTGGGCTAGGCTCATCTTGTCACTGCCTCCCCAGTGCCAGGATTACAAGTACAGGCCACAACATCAGGCATGTTTACATGGACTCTGGGGACCAAATTCAAGTCCTCGTGCATTCACTGACTGCGCCATTCCCCTAGTCCCAGAGTCTTTGGTAATGTTCAGACAATCTTCTGTGCTGCTGGCTGTCCCCACAGCCCACACCTCCTCACACCAGCTGCTGGACTCCCTTAGGGGGCGCCACCACTCACAGCATGTCTCCACTGCTGAATCGGCTCTGTCTTTCCTGCCAGTGAACAGCCGCCCTTCTTCCTGAAGTTACCTTCAGCCACGCCTATCTCAGGAAGCCCTCTTGGGCTGCTGGTCCTCTAGTTTGATTCGGGCCACCGCCCCGTGTGTTTCGTGTGTTCCTTTGCAGCTGATAGTCTCCACACTACGCCACAGTGTTGAAGTTTGAAGACAAAGCCTTTGTTTCTGCCCATCTCCTGACACAGAGTAGGTATTTGTTGTGGGTTTGCTACCTGCATGAGTATTCGATAGAGCTTTAAAGACAGTGTGTAATTATCAAGTTCGTGTGACTCAGACGTTACTTCCCATCAAGTTTCAATATAAACCCAGAGGTGTTTTATTTTCATTTCCAACTGTTGGGACCTTACTAGTGGTCTTAACTCTTCATGTGTCTTCCCTGAAAAGCTTTTGCTGGGTGTCAACTAACCCCAGAATGATGTAGAAGCCCTTCGTTAAAGGGTGCTTTTGTCTCACCCACTAGTAAAAAACAAGAAGCCTCTCTGGAATGCAAACAACCATCTCCTAATTTGGCCACTTGTAAATTGGAGTCTGACGATTTCCTAAATTAGCCGCTGCAAACTTGCAGTTTCGCTGGAAATGACATGGCGGTTGTGGCTCAGGATTTGTAGGTGCAGAGATGGGGGATCAGACTCTGAGCAAGAGGCAGACTTGTGGCCACCGGGAACAGGACACAGTGCAGTGCTTTGGAAGGCATACTGCTCACAGCCCAGCCTCCAGCCGTGAATTGTTCCTGGGCTGTGTTACTGCAACACTAACCAGGCTACCTGAACCATCCTCCCGATGCTCTGACTAAGTGGGGAGGAGGCTGCAAAGATCCATCTTGTTCTTCCAACAAAAGATTAGAATTCTTTTATCTGCTACTAATATCTCTGTCTGGTCTTCGCTTTGGTCTTCACCTGACACCCTCTCCTTGTCCCACACAGTTGGATTCTGACCTGGACGCTGCTGTTTCCTAAGCAGCTGGGAAATATTGACTCTGAACCAACTGTACTTCTGAGGTTACTCATGTTTTTGTTCTAGGAACCCTCAGTTCCCAAGTGACTAATGGAGATTTTTAGCACCATTGGTGTGACTTATCAAAACTCCACATAGGAATCTTCACCCACCCCTGATATTCTCTCAGACCTAGAAGCAAGGTTTCCCTTCTGGCTAGGACAACCCTAGACAGGGTCTGATGGCTTTAAAGGTGGAAGAACTGAGATGGTTGCCCACAAGGACTCTGGTACCCAAGGAGTGTTATACCAGGTAAGTCCTCACTGCCCAGCCCAGAAACATTGTACATTGATTCAGTCTGAGACCCCCCTGTGAGGGAAGAGAAATGGTCATAATACTATGAGAATCCTAACTCCCGACTCCTGCATGATGGGTACACTGTGCCCACCCTGGCCAGCTCTGCACTAGTTCTTTCCAGTCTCTTCCTCATTAAATAACGCTCTCCCCGTTCTGCCTCCAGGACGCTGTGACTTAGGAAATTAGGTAACTTGTCTGAGATTACAAAACAGAGTCTGGATTCATTCCTGGTCTTAACATCTGTGTGGAAAGGAGAGAGTGAGATGGGCAGAGAATGAGAGGGAAAGAGAAAAAGGGAAGGGAGGAAAAAGAAGGGAAAAGAGCCAGGAAGGGAGAGAGGGTTAGAGTGGGAGGGAGAGTGGGGAAGGAGGAGGGGGAAGAAAGGCAACCAACAAGGGATAAGCCGTCAAGATGGTGATGAAATTTACGAGAGAGGGAGAGAGAGAGAGAGAGAGAGAGAGAGAGATGTCATTGTTATTCCTCATACATCTTTCCTATAAATGTAAATAGCCCTCACAGCTGTTCCTCTTTCTTGTTAGAACCCACCATGGTAGGTCAGAGTGTCGGTAGTCCGTTCCTGACAACCATCATACCTTCCAGGCTTACTCTGACATACTCATTTAAGATTTTTTTTTTTTTGAGGCAGATGGCAGTATTTATCTGGAGAAATCTTGTGGTGGTTGCTCCACACCATGGCCAGGCTGGGGAGATGGGCAGGGATGACCAGGAGCTGTAGGGAGGAGGACCGAACACGGCCTGACACTTAACATTCCTCATGGTGACTCCGGCAGGGAGCCCCAGTGCCGAGAACATATGTTCTCTTGTTTCGTCTCCAGCCAAAGGGAAAAGGTAGGTGTCAAGCACACCCACAGCCCAGGAACAATGCAAGTATTAATAACTGTTTTAATTGTACTCGAGTCTCAGCATATTTCCCCCGTGGTACCTCAAAAACCATTTATTTTGGTACCACATAGCAGGGATGGTACTATCCACTGGGGGCCCAGTCAGGCTGGCGGTGACTAATAGGGAAGTCTTCATTCAGAACAAGGCTGTAAATGTGGTTCCATTTCCCTGGTGCGCATTAGGTGGGTGGTGGAGGCAGCGAGCTAAGTGGAGCTCTGCCAGTGTACGTGTGTGCCCCGGATGTGTGTGTGTGTGGTGCTTCCATTTGACTTCCAGTACCCACGCGGGAGTGAGGCAAGTCTGGGGGCTGCTGAGGGGCGGGGACGGCTGATAACCCCCTACAATGCAGGATCTAAAAATAGTGAGCTCTTGCCTTCGACTGGCGATGTATGATTTTCTCCCCGCAGATTCACCTTTCTAATTTTATTTTGCTTAGGCTGTTATTAAAATGAGTTTGCAATCTCAGAAGTTTGATGGCTCTAGAAGATGGGGGAGGGCACCCAGTGGCAAAGAACTCCAATCCGGGAGTACCCATGTACCTTGGACAGCCTTAATGGAAAATCAGTGGGCTCCAGGCATGAGTCCTGTTTCCCATTTAAGATAATGTCACCTCTCCACCTGCCTTTGTTAGGAAGAAGATGCTTTCTGCTTCCAAGCAATGTAGAGTTGTTTTTTTCCTCCTGCTAAAAATCCCTCTTCTTAAAGACCAGCATTTGAATCCCAGAATGCACATGAAGATGGCACCCTCTGGAACCCCAGGGCTCCTATGGCTAGAAGGAAGGCAAAGACAGAAGAGGCCCTGAAACTCAAAGCTGGAGGGCCAGCTAGCCTCGCTGAGCAACAAAGAGATACTGTCTCTATCCAGGGGGAGCACAAGGACCATCCCCTGAGGTTGTCCTCTGACTACGACACACACAGTACACAGACACACAAAAACAGTTATCCTCACTCCACCACCCCGTCGAGTGACTTGCCCTCAACACCTGCCGATGAATTGAGTAGGCAGAGTGACTTCTGAACTCTCAGGAATGGTTGGAAGGCTACAGGTGTCCCAGCCCAGTGAGCTTTATTTCAGGGACACCACAGAGAAGGAAAGAAACTCTTCTTTCTCCTACTGACCCAGACCCGTATGTCTGGACATCCAACTGACTTGATAGAAATCCTCCCAGCCATCAGGTTTCTAGCTCCCTCCCAATGTGCATGTTTTGTCTCTGCTAGTGGGAACGTTTCCCTAGTTCGCTTTTGTATATTGTTTGTCTGGGGTTTTGGTTGGTTGATTGGTTCCATGGTTTCAAACCAGCCTCTTCTATTTTATGCAAAGGGAAACAAGAGCCTGGGGGCAGCTGGAGGCCACAGTGTGGCTCACTGCTAGTTTGCCCAAGTCTCCCAACTGGCTGACTCCCACAGAGGAAGGCAGCCAGAGCAGTGTTTAGTCTGGCTAGTCCCGCAGGATTAAGCACTGAGACAGAAGAGGTGTCAACGGGAAGGCCCTCTGTATGTGAATTCTTTTATCACATGCATCCTGGGTCACACTGACCTTTCCCGGGGCACTGCAAGCCAGGAGAGTAGAAGCTACTCAGCGTGGAAGCAGATGCTGCTGTGTCCGACCTACAGGTGTACACCAGGGAGAAAGAAGGAGGCACAACGTCTAGTTCCTCTTCTGCTGTTGATAACTTGGGCATGCCCCTTAATGCATTCTTCTCTGAGCTTAGCCAGTTATCAACACTATTCTGGGGCCTTTATTTTAAAGTGAAGGTTCCTGGAGTCTTTACAGAACTACTGATCTTGGACAGCCACACAATATATAACTCATCACTGATCACACATTAACGGCCCCAATATTTAGACCTTTGTTCATTTCTCTATGAAAAGATGGGGTTGAACCAGGTGTGGTAGTACCTGTAACCCCAGTACTTGAGAGGCAGAGGTAGATGGAGCTCTGTAACTTCAAGGCCAGCCTGGTCTACACCTCTAGTTTCAGGACTGCCAGGGCTACACCGTGAGATTCTATCTCTAAAAACATGGGGTACGGGTAGACCTTCTGAGGCAATATCACATGACCAGTATTGTAGGGCTGAAATTTGATGTGTCTACAATCAATGTACACAGGAAATAAAAACATCAAAATGGAGCCCAGGCTCACATGAACAAGTAAACTCTTGTCCCATTACACCCTGAGATACAGCCTTGCTCGCCTTGCCTGAGATGCTAGAGGTAACTGTGTGAATTTTAAGCTATCTAAGAAGTCAGTACTTTGTTGGAGGCCATGCTCAAGTCCCCCATAGGAACACCTTGGCCCAGAGGGTTGTGGCTGTAAAGTAGACACAAGTGAAATGCACTATTTAGGATCAATCCGTACCAGTCAAGGCAACAAAATAAATATGACTTTGTGGAAGGTCAAAAAAATGGTGGCAACAAAAGAAAGAAGCTTTGGGTTTGCATAAAGTATAAATATGGACAAAATGAATGGTCTGTGAGGGCCTTCGGCAAGCTCTTCCCTCTGCTCCTCCATCTCCTCTCTGGAGGGGTTTGTGGGGGAGATATGCAGGACTCCCTAAGGGATCCACCTAATCTACATTAAGGCCCAAGTGCCATTTAGCTCAAGGCAGGACATCTGTCTGGAGCTGGGCAGACCAGATATCCTCCAAAGCAGTATCCTAAGGTCTATGTTCCTGTCTTAGGGACGTGAGCATCTTCTCCAGCCATACGAGGTTCAAGCAGAGAATGGACACTGAGTACAGCCATAGCAAAGAGTGAAACAAGAACATTACAGCATTCATGAGGAGAGGTTATTCACACCTCAGAATAGATCCATGTCTTCAGTATCACTTCCTGTGCCCCACACATCATAGTGTATCCTCTGGTCTTCTTTAGTGAATATCAAGGAGACTAGGGTTGGGAAGAACTTAAACCTATGTAGCTTAACCTTTTTTTGTTTGCTTGCTTTATTTTTGTTTTTTGTTTTTCGAGACAGAGTTTCTCTGTGTAACAGTCCTGGCTGCTGTTCTGGAATTCACTTTGTAGACCAGCTTTGAACTCACTGAGATCCGCCTGTCTCTGCCTCTCAAGTGCTGGAATTAAAGGCGTGTGCCACCACCACCTGGCTATGTAGCTTAACCTTAACATCCAAAGCTGTGACTCTGCACCATAACCCAGTCTGCATATCTGCTGGGACCTGGAAGTGACCCATTCTTTCTAAAGGGGTCAAATACATCTTCGTGTAGCTTTGCTGTAAAGTGTTCCCTGACACAGAGTCTGAGGCTATCTCAGGCAACTAAGGCATTCCTGCTCTTCCCCAAATTAAATGCTGTTGGGCTTTGGGTAAGTTTCTGAGCCTCGGTTTTCTTTCTTACAAAGTGGGAAGAATAATGCCCAACTCAAAGGATTGCAGGGCAACTCATATGAAGCAGTAACTATACAGTAGTTGGCACATGGTGAGCTCTCAAGAACCTTTGGGTATTTTTATTTCCAGAAGGGACAGCTCTACCCTGAGATAGATCTGTGACATGGGTGGTGAGTCCATGATGGAGCTGGGGCAGTGCACACAAGGGGACAGAGTAAGCCTGGTGCCTCAGGTACTCAAGCTGCTATCTGGGCATCAGGAGAGAAGGTAGGAGAAGACTCCCAAGCATCCCTGTGTACCCCCTGCCAATCTCTCTCTCTCCCCTCTCACCCTGTGGAGTGGAGTCAGGCACAATAGACATGAGTGGCAATCTCATGTCCTTCCAAGTTCATCCAAGGTGGGGTGGCCCTATTTCAGAATCCGGAGCCTGCCCCTCCTGGAAGAGTCAGATTCTGGCTTGCGCAAGACATCTTAACTCTCTGAATTCCGGTTTCCTAATCTGTGAATGAGGGATATGAGGAATATCCACTCGAAGGACTTTTTATTCCGGGATAAAATGAAGTATAGCAATAGACTTGTGCCAAGCGTGGTCTATTACTCCAGAACGTAGGGTGTAACCTAATCGCCACTAGCTGCCGTGAGACAAGCAGTAACTGTTCCAGCCTGTTACAACAAAATACCATAGGCTGAGTGGCTAACAGCAGAAATGAATTTCCTCACAGATGTGGAGGCTGTAGTTTAAGATTCAGGGGCCAGCAGATTAGGTTTCTGATGGCTTACCGACAGCTGACTTACTGCTGAATCCTCCCAGGGAGCAGCAGAAGCACCCACTTCAGTGCCCATACACAGCTATCTTCCTCTCAGGACACTGACCTTCAGAGAAGGGCCCCACCCTCACTTCACTTTACTATGCTACAGGCCCCAACTCCAAACAGGAAGCACACAGGAACTAGGACTTTAATACATGAATTGGGGAAGTGGGTGGGATATGGGGACACAAACCTGTGGTTCAAAACAATAACCAGAAAGGGTTTTGGTAGTGATGGTTCAATTCAGTAAGGCTCACAGAAAGGTTGTTGGTTATGTGACGATTTCCCCATCTGCCTCAGACTCTACTTTGCTTTGTTCCTGCCTCTGGGTATGTGTTCATCGGAAGTGAGCCCATAAAGTACCTTCTCCAGACAACAGAAAAGTCTCCGGATTCATTGTTCTCAACAGAAAGATGAGACCCTAGGGAGATGGGCCAGGTCCAGGACCTTGAGGACACCAGTGACCTCTGGCTGTGGCAGAAGACAGATCTAGACAGAAGGAGTAGAGCTGGCTCAGAGTCCCTTCTTGTGATGGGCCTCCAGGGCACACACAAAACAAATCCCCAGGCTTGACTAAGCCCCCGGCATAGAGCTTCTCTTAGTTCAAGGACAGCTAGCCGTTCTGTCTGTAATGCACAGTCTGAGTGGTTTTGCCCAACCAAAGGATTGCAGTTCAGATGGCTCGGGGGATTTTATTTTACTTTTCTCCCACCAATACCACCTCATTTATTTCATAAATATTTCATCCCCGAGATTTGACTTAAGATCATCCCCAAGGTGTCCATGATAACTATGGACATGAGAACTCTACGCTGAGATTTCATAATATTAACTGAAGTGTAAACTGGGAACACTGGTTACAGTAAACGACATCTCTCACTTCTCAGCAGCTCTCAAAATCATATTCGAACACACTCTTTTTTCAGAATAATTTTAGCTCCAAACCTGTCTTTAGACACCAGGCAGCCTTCCTCTCTTGGGCAGAGCTGTCCCCAAGGTGTGGCATTCTGGCTGTGGGCACTGGAGGGATCTGACTTATAACCGGGGTGAAGCCCCTCCCCCTTTTATCAGTCCTCATAGGTGTCTAGCCGGATAATTGGTAGCTACAGCAGGGGGAGGCAGACTACTGGTTGTGAACCTAGCCCTGCCACTTACAATCTATTTTTGCATAAAAAAATGCCTCAGGACTCAGTTTCCCTAGTTGTAGCATAGGAATGGTTGCGATGCTTAACAGGTGGGTTTTTTATGTTATTAAATGAGCATCGTACAGTACTTAGAGAAATGTCCATCCATGATCAGAGCTTAGTAAGACAGCTGTTAGGTAGATGTGCTGAGTACAGTTCCTGACTAGAGAGGTTACTACCATGGATAACATCTGAGTTGCAGAATAGCCTGCTTGGCCATCTGATTGGGGAAAAAAATGGACGCACTTCAAGAGTGCCACGGCCTAAGCCACACACTAGCTGCTACCAATGCCAGTCAAATTAGGTCCCTTCCAGGTCATATAGCTGTACCAAGTGAAGGTTGTTCCCTTCTATGCTTATACTTGTTCCCAAATGGGCAGATTCTTGGAAAATCATGACCAGTGGATTAAGTTCATGGCTCCCATCTTTGCTAGAGAAAACCAAGACAACAGAATATATGGCTGAATGACTCCCAGGAACCTTACAGGGTGACATTCTGGGTCAGACCTTCCCCTTTATACATGGAGACCATGGTTATGACTGTTGCTTTACAGGGCAAGCTGAGCTTGGCCAAGGACAAACAGACAACAAACCCTGAGGTTGAAAATAATAGTTGTTCAGTTTTGCCCATTATTCATTATTTTTTTCTGGCGGGGGTTAACATACAAGACCCCCACCCTTCTGGGCTGGGAAGTAGCTTAGTCAGTAGTGTTTGTCTTGCAAGCATGAGGACCTGAGTTAGTTTCCCAGAACTCAACCCAGGTGTGGGACTTTGATCTCAGTGCTGTGGAGATGGAGACAGGCAGACCCCTGAGATTACAGCAGCCAGCCTACCAAGGAAATTCCACGTTTGTGAGAGACCACCTCAAAGAAATGTGAATGATGCTCAATTAATAAGACAGGATGTCCTTTGGCTGACACACACACACACACACACACACACGAACACACACACACACGAACACACACATACACGCGAACACACACACACACACACATATGAAGCTCACACACACCTGTATGTACTCACATGGACACGCAGACACATGCACATGCTCTCATGCACACCAAATGTGCTTACTAATTACTGGCATTTTACAGACAAAAAAAAATGGGAGGGAGGAGTAGCTTGCTCACATCCTACAATGGGGGCTGTTATGGCGGCTTACTGAAATCACTCAGGGTTGTATGGAATATTCTGGTTTAGGCAGAGCCCTGTCACCATCCCATTCTTCTCATGTCAGTTGCTGCCAAGGCCACACTTAAGTCTGCGCCCCTCTGCCCATCAGTGCCTGGCACAGACGACTCCAGGGACGCACTTTGGCCTGCTGGCACGTCTTCATCCAGACATCTGCAATTCTGGGCTCAAGAAAGTCGGTTCCACATCTTCTTTTAATATGTCTTTTCCTTTTAATTTTGTTCCCATCACCTTAGTAATTGTGTCTCCGGATCATTTAATTCCACAATTAAGCCACTTCTGCTTACGACTGGCCTATCACTGGCTAGGATTAAGATTTGCATCCAATCAGAGGGTTTTCCCCCATTTCCCCCAGCTTTTTATTCCCAAACTGAATTTGCATCACAAAAAAATTAAACAAAAGCAGCTTTCTGAATCTCCACTCATTGCTCCCATTACATGTGTTAACATCATTATCCTCAGCTGAAGACAGAACCAGCATCAAATGTCTCAGCGCGTTTGTGGGCCTCTTGCTATATTAGTTTAGAAAATTGCTTTAATGCATATGCTTTTAGAGGTTTAAAATCTACTGTGGCAGTGTGAGCTATATAATGCTGTACATTTTTTAATCTAATGGAGCATTTATTTTATTTTATTAAAAAAATCACATTGCACTGAAATAAAAATGCATGCCTCTGGTAAGAAAGGCTAAAATGCAAGTAGGGGAAATGCAGAATCTGCTTCTGACTGGCAGGTCCTTTCCACTTCTTTCTTTTCCTCCCTGAAGGAGAAATTGCTCCTCTGGAAACCAGAACCTGGAGGCTCTAAATGGGACTAAGGCCCTGGGCATTGTTGGGTGCAGACAAGCTTGGGGGTTGGGGAGCACTTGGGGGCACTGTGTTCCCCTATTGACACAGGGATGGAGAAGGGCCCGGAATCATTTGGGGTTGTAAGCGGAAGACAAACCTTGTTATTCATGAACACGATGAAGCACAGGGTCAGGGCAATTACCAAGTTTCTATATTCATAGAAACCCAGTTTCCCTGGAGAGAAAGGCTCGGGTGGAAAATACAAGAAGTGATGGTTTCTTATGGAAATAAGAATTTTGGGTGATTGCATAGGAGCTGCTCTTTTTCTGCTTCTGTGCATTAATGACAGGAAATGGCATCGTGTTAGGTTCTCATTTATAATTATTGTTATTTTTGTCAACGACGCCATCAAACGTGCACACACTCCAGCACCATCTCCGCGGCTGTTGTAGGGATTCCACTCGTCCTGCTCGCCCAGAATGACAAGGCGACCTGCTCCATCACGCCAGATCACTCTGCTCAGAGAGCCCGGGAGAGCAGAGCCAGAAAGCATGAGGCGTCAGAGGACTCCTTGGTCCTCTCCTTCCTCTTTACTCACCCTTCTCTCATTCTTGACTCCCTCTCCTGGGCTGAGTAAATACCTTTCTCATCTGTAGGGTGAAGTGGCTAAGGCATGAAGAGTTTATTGTTTTCTCTACCCCACATCCCTTCTACAGACCAGGATTCACATAAACATGAAAAATTAAATATCCTTAAAGGGGGAGCCATGCAATAAAGCTACCTGCCTTAGCTTCCCAATGGGTTCTGACCCTTCCGTTCTTGTTGCCTCCTTTCAATCCTGTCTCTCACCACTCCACCCAGTGCCCAAGATGGACATCCCCCTGCATTTTCCCTCCCCATATCATTTCTACCTTCATCCCATGGATGACCAGCATCTCCCAGGAAGGCTAGAGAGTGGACTCCAGCCCTATTCCCAGAGCCATTGAGGCTGATTTATAGTGGTTGGAAAAGAGGTCAGAGCTTGATTGAGCTTAATAGATCCATTAATTACACCAAACAAAACAAACACAGTGAACATAAAAATTTACAGCCTCTGTGAGTGGTTCAGAGGGGCCCCTTGTTGGGCCTTGACAGGGTCCGTGGTGCTCATCCATCTTCACCATGTGTAGACCTATGGTGTGTGGACACAGAGGTGATTGGAAATGGAATGACCCCACTGCCCAGATGTTACTGCTGAAGAGGATCCCTGAAGCCACCCACCAGCTGTTTGTCTGTGTTCTGGCTTCTGAACTCTGCAGAACAATGCACTGTAGTGGTTAGAATGTGGTACCACCCTCCAGACCCTGGCTCTGACTCTTGCTAACTACATGGTGCAGAACATGTCACCCCATCTTGCAGAGTGACCTAGAAGCCACCTAGGTCACTGAACATACCTGGTTTCCCCCAGGAGAAAACCAAGAAAGGCTTGTTTTGTACCATAAAGTGACCAACTGGGATGGGAGCCCTGACCCCCTGACCACAAGTATTCTGTCAAGCCCCATCAGACACGCAGTGTGCTCCAAACCAAGGGAAATCAGGGCCACAGTGAAGTTAGAGTCAAGCATGGGGAGAGAGGAACAGCAGACAGAAACCTTATGCAGTTTTACCTGTCTGTTAAAAACAAGGGCTGGAGAGGTGGCTCGGTGGGTAAGAGCACTTGCTGTGAAAGCAAGAGATCCTGGGTTCAAATCCCCAGACGGGTGTGGAGGCAGAGTCAGAGAGAGAGGTGGAACCTGGGCACTCACTAGCCAATCAGTCTATCTATGTGAAATAGTGAGCTTTAGGTTCAGTAAGAGACCCTGTCTCAAGCGGTAAGGTGGAGAGCGAGAGACAAAGATTCCTGATGCCATTCTCTGACGTCCACACGCACATGTCCTCCTACCCTCACCCCTCACAAAACGAAACAAAGCCAAAAAAAATTCCCAAAACATAAACAAATTAATTGTGTTTGTTTTGTTTTAAGAAATTTTAAGTTGAGCTGTCCATGTGGGTTCTCTCTCCTCCAGACTTTCCTCTAAGTTTTTTCCTCTCTGCCTGTGATGCCCTCCTTTCCTGCTCCCTTGACCAACCCTGTCTGAAGGTTCAGTCAACTCTTGTTTGTTCACTAGCTTTCCTTACCACTACCAAGATCTCCCAGGAAAAGCAGGCCATCCTGGCTTCTTGGCCTACCCTCAGCACCTGACATAGTTTGGTTTTGGCTTAGAAGATAACATTACCCGTTGTGACTTTGTTGTTTGGTCATTTATTCTCCTTTCCTCCCCCTGTCTCTCCCTCTCTCCATCCCTCCCTCCCTTCCTTCTCTCTTTCTTTCTCCCTCCTTCCCCCATTTCCCCCTCTCCCTCCAGGGTTTCATATAGCTGAAATGGGGATTGGAACTCCTGCCCTCCTGTTTCTACTTCCCTCCGAAGTGCTGGGATCACAGGCATGGACCACCACACCTGATCGTTGGTCATTCTCTTGAGCAAGACATGCACTAACCACTTGTCACACAGGACCCCAGGGTTATGGTAAAGGCCTCATCCACGACCATCCTTCTTGCCCTCATGGAGTTTGTGATCAGATGTTAATTTTATCATACGTCTTTCTGAACACTCTTCTCATCCAAAAGCTAAGGAGAAATAGTCCATCTGCAAACTGGGATGAGAAAGCAGAGGTCAGGATACCTTAGAGAGACAGGGGCTGTCTGCTGTGCTTCCAGGGCAGCAAGCAAAGGGAGTCTCAGACCCTGGGACCAGAGCAGAGGCAGGAGGGATGTTTCTGCCCAGAACTTACCCACAGGGCTGCACAAGCCCGGGGGCATGCTAAGAGATCCACTCAGAGCGGGCTTAACCACATATCAACCCCTGTCCCCCCAGTCCATTATTCCATCCTCAGATATCAATTCCTGGTCAGTCACTCGGCCCACAAGACCCTGAAAATAGATTGAAATTATTGCTTTATTTCCCATCTCGCTCAGGGTGTTGATTTATACTGCCCCAACAATCAAGCCTTTATCTCAGTCACCCAGCAGCATTAGCAGCAATTTATCATGTTTTACTTCCTCCTTTTGCTACCCGCTGCTGATGCCTGGTGGCGGTGTCCTTCTCAGAGAGCTACAGCCACAAACAGGCATGAACAATAATGGGAGCAAAGGCCAGAATATGTCCTGACAGCCTGGAGCCAGGGGGCAGGGTGATGCTTAACCCAGAGATGTTCTTGTCTTATTGTCACTGGGGGAAAGATCTGCCTCTGGAGAGGGGAGGTGGTCTGGTCCACTGTGTTATTAACCAATCACATAACCTGGAGAGAATCACCACCCCTCTCCCGGCCCTCATGTTTTTACCTTTGACTGTTTCTGACCACGAGTTGTTGGGAGGTCTGGAGGACACCGTGAAGACAGATTATGTGTCTGTCCCCATAAAAAAGCTTCAAGGTATGTTCTGTGGGTGTGTGGTCTAGTCAACTCTTCCCTCATCCCCTTGGCTCTCATTGAAACTGGCTGTGACCATGTCACGGCCAGGAACTTTCTGAAAGGAGCATGCTCGCCTTCCACACACGTCAGAACAGGCACACACACCTGTTGAGAGGGAGGGCCGCATAAAGCGCCAATCCCATGTGAGGTGTGATGTAGGGGTCCAGGTCCTGTCAACTGCCTGCTTGGGAGCTGTGGGTTACATGAATGAACTAAATGGTTGGGGTTAAAATTAACCAAAACCAGAGAAGAAGAATAGTTCATTCCACATTAAAATTAAATGAAATACTTATTTTGGGATCTACCGAAAAGCTTTTTGTTTGTTTGTTGTCTTGTTTTGTTTTTACACAGGAACCTGACTTGTCCGTGTGTTGTCACAGTACCTGGTGCTGGCACCACAGTGGTCAGGACTGAGCCTTTACATCTAGTGTATTTTCTTTCTGGTCTTTTCCAGAAAAAGCCTGGCTATCCTTGGACCCATGATTGGTGATGCCAGGCCATTGGTGCTTTCCTTTTAGTCTGGCAGGGCTTTCTAGACACACAGAGAAAGACCAGGCCTTCTAAGGGCTTTATCAGCTAAAGCAATTGTGGTGAGGGACAGCTGGCTCATGGGTTAAGGCACTTGTCAGGTGACCTGAGTTTGGGAAGCAGAGTCCGCATAAAAGTGGAAGGAGTGAACCACCTCCACAAAGTCATCCTCTGATCTACATATTCAACCCCCACCTTCACACACACACAGGCGCGCGCACACACACACACACACATGCACGTGTGCACATGCACACATATACTTTTTAAAAATAAAAAACAAAAAGAAAGAAAGAAAAAAAGAAAAGAAAGAAAGGGAGAGCTAGGGTTTGAGGCAGCCCTGAGCTACCATGCCTGGGACCACTTGTCCTTGCTGCTCCTGCCCTGTGCTTGCAGCCTCTTAGCTTTGCTCCCGCTCTGCCCATTCGTTCCATCCTGCACCTACACTCATGGTCCACCAGTCCCACCCTGCAAGGACCACCCCCTTCCAGAAACCTTGCCTCTCCCACCCAGAGAGTGCCGTCCCCTCGGCGGCCCCTCCACACTTCATCAGAGTCTCTCATATCACGCATCCTCTGCTCCATGGGGACAACAAATTGGTTTCATCTCAGGCTTGTTCCAATTGACTGGAGGTGGTTTCCTGGCTTGATAAGGAGTATGAGGTTGTTTGGGGGGGGGGGGAATCAAAAGGACAGCTGCTGTGGGCATGGGAGGGGAGAGCCCATGCTGGCATTTTTTTCTGCCCTACTCTAGTATGTAGTCACTGGACGCTTCTAAAGACAGGGGTCTGTCTCTCCAGTCCCTATGACACCCCGCACAGGTCAGTGTCCAGTGTTTGGGTATAGAACTGGCCTCAGGGAACATTCAGCATCACTGATAGGGGATGGCCCTCAAATATACCCATGTGGCTAGACCAGGCACTGGGAGGGGTTGGGAGAGCCCCGAATCAGCCCTATTCTCAGACCCAGACTGGGAAGAAGAGCTGAGCAACTTCCGGGTGGAATCGTTGGCATTTACATAGCAAACAATACCCAGGTGTGGCAGTATGTCAACAAGCCCTGGCTCAGCAGCTCCCAAGTCTCCACATACTTGAAATGTTTGCCACATGCCAGGCATTAATATTTTAACAGCTGCGCGCTCGTGGCAGGCGGAGCAGTGTCCGGAACACAGCGTAAAAATTGAGTGATAATAGCCTGCCTGTACGCGAGGTCAGTGGGGCACTGGCGCGCCTGCTCTTCTGCGGCAGCCGGCAGCCGGCAGGCAGCCGGTGCCCTCTCCTTCCAGTCAGCCCCAGAGCTACTGGGGGTGAGGGCGGGGGAGGGGGAGAGTGAGACACCACAGCTTGGGCAGGAAGGGCTCCTGGCCTTCACGCCCCAGTTGGCTCTCAGGACCCTGGGTGAGTCGCCACACTGGGGTGGGGACATTGAAGTGTGCGCATAGGACCACAGGTTCAGTTCCTGCATAACCTAGTAAGTTCTTGCCTTTGGGGATTTAAAATCTAGCAAGGGTTGTCTTGGGGTAGGGGTGAAAAGAAAAGTTTCCTCACTGGCAGAATGAATCAAGGGATAGAACAGGGCCCAAATTCCCAACAACCCTCGAGACAGGAAATATATGGATTAGGAGAAGGTGTGTGACCCTATTAAATATGACTCAGACACAAACAAGGTGAATACTCATAGTAGGGGACCTATAAAAAGTTCTCTCCAGTTAGAAAGCCCCAGAAGTCACCTGTTCCTGAGAGCTTGGCCTGCATCTTTGCCCACAATGCAGTATGGGGACTGCAATTATCCCCTGCTAACAACCAGTGTTTAACGAGCACATACTGTGTTCTAGGTCTGTGACGGGCCAGACAAAAAGTGTCTTCAGCTTTGTAGGCCATACCCCACACTGTAGCTGGAGCCAGAGAACAGCACAGATCATACTTGCTGAGAGGTGAGTGACTGGACTTGGATTAAACTTTATGTATGAGAAAATGGAGTATGGTTTGACTGCACATCCCCCAAAAGCCCATGTATTAAAGGCTGGGTACTCAGCAAGGCATTGGTGTAAGATCTTTAAGGGGTGGGGCCTGGTGGGAGGTTTCAGATCACTGGGAATGTGCCCTTCAAGGGGACTATAGGACATTGGTCTCTTCATCATTATTCCCTTAGTGACTGCAAGATGACTTGTTTTATTCTGTCACAAGCTTTCACCAAGATGCACCAGCTTGCTACAGTCCCAAAGGAAAGAGGCTGATTGACGGTGGACTGAGCTATGAGCCAAAATAAACTTTCTCTCTTTTTATTATCTTTTATTTTTTAATGTATGTGTGTGTGTGTGTGTGTGTGTGTGTGTGTGTGTGTAGGCTAGAGGCTGATGTTGGAGGTTTTCCTCAATAGTTCTCCATTTAAAATAAATAAATAAATAAATGTACTATGTATGTATGCATATGAGTATTCTACTGCATGTGTGTACGTGCATCATGTGCGCAGAACCTGAGGAGGCCAAAAGCAGGAGTCAGATTCCCTAGACCTGGAGCTGCCGTGTGGGTGCTGTAACTCAAATCTGAGTCCCCGGAAGAGCAGCAAGTGCTCTTAACTGTCGGGCCTTCTCTCTAGGTTCAGTGAGACAGAGTCGCTCACTGAAGCTGGAGCTCGCTGATTTGTCTAGACTGTGGAAGCCTTGAGTCCCAGGGATCCCCCTATATTCACCTCCCTCGGCACTGGGCTAGCTGGAGCTTACCGTTGTGCCAGGCTCTTTACGTGAGTGCTGGGAATCTAAACTGAAGTCTCCATACTTGTGAGACAAGCACGCCACTAGGGAGCCCTCTCTCTAGCAGCTCAACCTTTCCTGTTTTTAAGGCAGTCATCTCAGGTATTTTGTCATGGTAACAGGAGCTGACCAGCGCACAGGTGGGGGCAATAACCTGCTGACCTGTCACAGTAACAGGAGCTGGCCAGCACACAGGTGGGGAGCAGTAGCCCTTGCTGACCTGTCACAATAATAGGAAGCTGGCCAGTGCACAGGTGGGGGCAATAGCCTGCTGACCTGTGTTCCTGGTGGTGTTCTGATAGCTCTAGTCTATATAGATCATCTAACTTAGCCCCAGTTATCAACCCAGGCCAGGGGACAAATTTTGTACTTCTTTTTAGCAATAAAGAATCTCAAGATTGGGGTTCAGTACCTTATTCCAGATCATGGGTTTAATATGCAATACACAATATAGCTAGAATTTGAACTCCTGTAAGACTCTCGTGATGAATCATATATATCCATAAATCATATACATGTCATATGTATAAGATATGTAGTATAGATACATATATGAGCAACAGGTGACAACTGTTGAGGGCTTGCTAGGTATCTGATACTGTTCTGCAAGCTTTGTTTACAATCACATTACTCCGACTGGTGTATGGGTGATGAAGCTAAGCCCAGAGCGATGAAAGCATTTGCCTTGGAGCACACAGCTCAGCCGAGGTAGAAGAGTTCCGATTCAGGGTAGTACTTCCAGCCCCGTGTCTTAACTGATTGCCTAACTTGCAGGACATCAGAGCTAGGTCAGGAGCTCAGGCTCTCCCATGCCCTCACCGCTGAGGAATCCAAGCTCCCTGGCCCATGCGGCCCATGACGCTTGAGTTCCCAGCAGTCCCTTCAAAAGCTCCCAGAAAGAAGGGCCTCCCCCTTTGCAGCCTTCTAACCTTAAACATTTGTGGGGCTTCAGAGACAGCCAGGACTTGAAACGCAGACGTCAAAGTCCTGCATCTGCAGCCCCAAAGCCCCAGGGACTGCCCCATCAGGTCTCCATCAATTTATCCCTCTGAGTCTGCCCTTGTGAGTCAGTGTGACCCGCCCAGCGCTGGAGCTGCCGGCCGAGTTCCTGTAGTGCTTGCCACTCACAGTGACACCAGACATCCAGGTACTGAGCAGATAGCAATTTTCCTCTTTACTTATTGGTGCAAGACGAGTCAGCGAGCCTGACAGGGCCCCAAACAAGCTGTCAGGAACTTCTAATTAGGGCTGAGCGGTTTAGAGAGTGCGCACGCCCTTCCAGCCTTGGAATTAGCAGGACAAAGTACCCAGATGGAGGCGGGCTGGAAGCAAAGTCTGCCTGCGTTGCTAAGGATGTGTGTGTGGGGGGGGGACCAGGTCTGAAGCAAGAGTGATCTTGCTCCCCCAGGACAAAACGGGCTCTGTTGGCCTGCTGGCCTTTTCTCCCAAGCATTCAGAAATGCTTGAATGAGGAAGAGATGTGGGGCCAGATGCTGCACACCTGCAAGGTTCACCTTTGCTCTTCTCACTTCTCCGAGTGAGCGTTGAGAGGTAGCAGGAAGGTGTTATGCCTTCGATTTGAATGAGATCAATGAAGCTTAATCCCTGGCTCCAATTCCCATTTCCTCACCTGTAATGTGTCAAAGTGGCGAACAGCGGGTAGAACCAAAGTGGCACTTCCCTCAAATGGAGGCCTGAGAAGACACTGGAGTCTGTCCTTAGGACTTTGAGGAGTCCTGCCGAATGCCAAGTCCAATGTCCCGCACAAGTTAGCCCTTAGGACGTAGATGCCAACTTTGTTGCTGAGGGTTTTTTTTTTCCCCCCCAAAGGGCAGAGCCTTTGTCACCAAAAAAACTTTCAAAGGAAAAGCTGACCGGTTCCCACATCAAGAGTCTCATTATTTATCCTTAACATCTACCTAAGTTGTAGGAGTCAGAACATACATTGTACAAATGAGGAAATGGAAACTCGAAAAGGCAGAGTTGGACCTAACAAGTAGCAGGTTCTGGATTTAGATGCTTCTGGTAATAGTCTTGGGCAAAGCAAGTGTGCGCGAGTTCTTCCCACAATTATTCATAACGGGCGTGTTCTCAAGGGTTCCCTTTCACACCGGGCTAAGGTGTGCTCCAATCACTGCTTGTCTGTCCTGAGTCTTCCCTTTGGGGACTCATGGCAAATCTAGTTCTGTTTTGATGCTTGGCTTCCAGAAGTCAGGGATCATCCTTTCCTCTCCCCCTACCTGGGTCAGTCATCTCAGCAGGGGAGGGAACTCAGGTCCTCTGAGACAGCAGCCAGCACTCTTGGCAGCCAGCCTCTCTCCAGGCCCTGGCTATCCACACGGCATTCATTATCCCTTACTGCTTCAGGTCCCTCACATAGTCTCCACCTACATGAAAGTCTCCGCTAGCATCTTGGAAAGAATGCTTCCTCCCTCCGGTGCAACTCCACGCACCAGGCTCGCAACTGGAAAGTCCTTGGGAGTCTGAAGCAAAAGGGTCTCTGAGAATTCAAGGCCAGCCTAGACTACAATCACACCCATCCCTCCAGAGTAACTCAGTACCTCAGATCTCCCCCTTGTCTACCAATGTGGCTGAGATACCCATCCTAAATCCAGAACATTCTTTTGACTCACTTGTATTTCATACAGTTTTGTTGGTCTCCAGGAAGCCTCTCCTGCTTTCTGGCCGTTACCTCTTTCTTCCCTTTGTGTCCAAAATGACCTGTGCCATGGTCACTAGAAGCTGGCCTGGGCCTGAGGTTAGCTCAGCCAGGGGTCATTCACCTCTTTCCCTCAGGTTTCCCCTTTGAGGAACCAAACCCCATTTGCCTTGCTCCCCACTTAGAGCCCTCTCTCCAGTTTGGGACAGTGTCCCAGAGGGTGAGCAACTGCAATTGCCTATTGTCCTCTATCACCCTGGAAGGGAGGAAGGTGAGCGGAAGGAGGGAGTGGGCAGGGCAGAAGACACAGCTATTGGGCAGAAGGGAATGAATTCTTTGTACCTGGCTTTGCTCTCAGACGGAGAGAGGACCCAACAAGGGTCCTTGACAGCCTTCCTTTACTTCCCGTCAGCACCAGAAGCCACAACTTCTTCCTCATGCTGTTAATCCTAGCACTTGGGAAACTGAGGTAGGAGGACTGCCCCGAGTTCAAGTCCAGCCTCTTCTACAGAGTAAGGTCTTGCGCCCCCACCCCCCGCAGCTCAAGAGCACCCAACAAAACAAAGCAAAAACACCAAAAGCCCCCTTTAATGACACATCATTCTCCCCCTGGTGTCGACTTACCTGGAATTTAGCCTTCTTGACCCTTGCCTTCCAGAAAGCAATAAACGGACCCCAGTGTCTCCTTTCAGTCTACTGAGAACAGAATGTCCTGGGGCACTGGGACAGTAGGACAAGTTCCCTGGCCGGCCACGTCTAGTTATCTCCAAGTAGCTATGAAATCCCTGCAGGAAGCAGGGAGAGGGGCCCTGAGCCTGAGAAAGGACACACCAGGGAACCAACCCAACTGGAAGTGGAGGCAGGGCTGCTGGAGGAGCCGTTGGGAGGCAGGAGCTAACATGCCACCTGTCCTCAGGACGGGTGAGAGCCCCCCTTCTAGGCCGCCTGCTACTCTTTATTCATTAAAATGCTCAGATGCTGACTAACTTTATTTGCTCAATATTTATTTCGCCAGCCTTGAAGCAGGAACAAGAGGCAGCGTGATTGAAAGGTTGTCTGGTTTCATTGTGGTTCCTGTAAGTAATTCTCCAGCCTCGGTGGAAATGGTGTTTTATAACTTGCCAGAGCAGATCTCCCTTAGTGAGCTGGAATAGATATTCCCGTGTCACCTACACTGTCCTCTCTCCAACACCCAGGCCGCTCCCACCCCCACAGTGCGCTCTCCACACTGGAGCCCTGCTCAGGAGACCAGGAGCCTGACCTGGATGTGTCAGCCAGCAGCCACCCCCTTTCTACCACAGGAACAGTCGAGAATACAGAGACCTGCTCCCACTGCAAAAACCAAGGAACTGAGGCAGACAGGTCAAGGTCACTTTTCTGGGCCTCCCCTAAGAGTTAAGTTTGCCGAGTTGGGTCCAGCGTGGGAGAAGCAAAGGCTAGGGTGCTTTCTGGAACGCATTTAAAAGGGAGGAGAGATGTCCTGCCTCCCTGAGACCTTGGCCCTCTGAGCTGAGAAGCTCCCAGGCAGACAGGACACTGTGCTGGAACCCACACAGTAGGCAGGTTCAGCAGCCCTAGGCTGTGTTCCTTCCAATCTATACCATTAGAGGCAGAGTCTTCTTAGAGGGCACAGCTCTCTGCTCCTGGACTTACTGGGGGCCCACGACGGCCTGTGCTCTCGTCCTTCCCTGGCAGCTCTCCTTTCGCAGTCTAGGCCTCTGGTGGGGACTGGAGAAGCTGTGTCCTGCCCCCACCACTGATCACAGCTCTGATCGGAGCAGGCGCGGCTCCCCCTCTTTACTATTATGACTAAATCAAGTTGGGTGATTTATTTTCCACTTATCTTTCCCGTTTCCGCTCGCTGTCCGATCTGCACTGTTGAACACAGCAGAGTGAAAACATATCACCCATTCCGATCAGCGACTGTGCAGCCGAAAAGCATCCCTACCCCCGGATGTCTTGTGGGCAGAGGGGTCTATGGAAGGAGGGGGGATCCTCCCCCACTGAACCTGGATTCAGAGAGCCCCCAAGCTCTAGCTTAAGGGGTCAGTTGAGCACCAATCAGGGGGTCTTGGGAGGGAATGAAAGAGAGAGCTGTGGACAGGTACCCCACACCCTGGCCTGTCTTCTGCCTCAGCTAGCCCAGGCCTCAGACCCTGTTCCAATAGAGTCTCTGCAGCCTTCCCAGGAGGACCTGGCCCACCATCTACTGGGCCTTTCTTAGCCATTCCTTGGGCCCTACTGAGGTGGCAGGAAAGACAGATTAGTGTTTGACATTCTCCCTCCAGGCTGGACAGCAAGGTGATTGTTCTCTCTGGGAACTGGCCCTCTCAGGATACTGCAGGGGGTAAAGAATATGGCAAAAAACACTGCAAGGAGCTTGGTGTCCTTGAGCCTCAGTTTCCACATCTGCAGAAGGGTTACTGATTTTCATTATTGTAAAAATTAGATGAAGGTTTTGTTTTTGCTTGTTTGTTTTATGTGTGTGGTATGTTTGTGGTGTGTGTATATGTGCGTGTGTATGTGTGTGTGTGTGTGTGTGTGTGTGTGTGTGTGTGTGTGTGTGGTGTGTATGTGGGGTTGGGTGCTTTATGTGAGGAACTTTCTTCTATCAAAGGTGGCTATGCTGCCAAGGGTCAATATTCCATAAATTTCCCCCACCTTGTAAAATTTTTACGCAAATCTTTTATTTGCCCCCACTCTGAAACCTTTAGTTTAAGGAAAGGTCCTGCTGCCTTTCAAGAACTTGACCTGGGTTAGCCGACCCCTTTCTCCTTTCCTTCATTTCCGCCCATTATTGCATCAGATTGTGAGGTCAAATGCTAACCAATGGGATGAAACACACTTCTCACCCTGTTTTAGAACAGAAGAAACCCAAGCCAATGAACTTCCTGCCCCGGTGAGCTTACTAGCCTACTCTGGATCATGGCACACCCTGTTTACAAAAACAAGTTGTTTTGCCAGGTTACTTTCTTCTTCTTCAGGTGTCTCTTTGTGTGACACCAAGAATATTCTTTCCCCAACTTTTAGGAAGTTGTATTTAAACTGGGAGTGGGAATAAAAGAGACATCATCACCCTGTGCCATTTGTTATTGTTAGTCCAAAGGAAATCATTTATTTTCTTTCTTTATTAAATTTTATATTTTGTTTATACAAATGTAAGGCCAGTTGGTCCCTCCCAAATCAAGGTAAAATGGTCCAGGAAATTTTCTCTGCACATTAGTAATATCTTTCCTACTAGAGGGTCCGGAGCAAGGACAACCAGCTCTGTGTCCCTGGGCACCAAAGGTCTTTCAGGGACTGAGAAGATCAAGACCTTAGGTCTGTTCCCACAGAGTCATCTGTTGAAAAAGCCAGTGTTCCTGATAAAGAGATTAAAACTATATTGTAGCTTTGGTATTATTTTTCTGAGACAGGGTCTCTCTTCATAGCCCAGGCTGACATCTAGTTCTCCATTTCCCCGCCTCTGCCTCCCAAGGTCTGAGGTTATAAATGTGCGTCATTGAAGGTCTGATGGCAAGAAAAGAACCCAAGAGCCCCAAAGTGAGAGGGTCAGGCACTGGGGCAGGGGACCTGCTTGAACATCAGTGTCAATGTGGGCTTTGTGGGGATGATAGCCTTAAAGCCTTGAAGTCCAGGTCCCGGGCCAGCAAGAGAGTTGCAAAAGCAGCCCTGTAGGACAGCAGCCAGACTCAGCACAGGACAAAACAGTTGCTATCAGTTGCGCTGCATTCAGCCACCGGGACTCCTAGTCCCCTAACATCGTGGATGTACACTCTAGTGACCACCAGAGCCACATAGTTCCGTGCAACTCCATTCATTGACTCATCAACTCAGTTCTAGAAAGCCCCTATTAAGTAGATACAGTTCTTATCTCAAGACGGTAGATGAAGGATAGAGACACAGATACTTGGGATAATTTACCCAAGGTCACACAGTTAGTAAATACAAGAGTTAGGATCCAAGCCCCAAGTTCACTGTTACAATGAAACGATGACATTGTAATATAGCAATGTCAATTTCTATGCCCCACCCCCATTCTAATCAGCAAGGTCATGTTTACCCTCTGCAATGTAATGGGATTATAGATAAGCCTCAGGAGAATAGTAGGTACTGTTCAGGGACTGGCAGTGACCCCATAGCCTTTCCTTTTTTTCCTGTCTAAGCACCCATACCATTCCCCTTCCTCAAGCAAAACTACTCCATAAAGGAAGGATTCAGCCACTCACAACTCACCTAAACTGGCTGTAGTGGCCAGGCAGAGAGCATGCTTGCTGCTGGATCTGCCTTCTAACTTCAGATAAATTCTTAAGTCAGAATGACATTCTAATTGTAGACTCCCAAGTGAGGAAGGGAAGCCTGGCATGGTGGAAAGGGTGGAGAGCGCTGAAGTTCACATCTGAACACTCAGCCCGAGTCAGGGGTAGAAACCTGGTCATGGCTCCCCACACTTATCCTCGGGAGCTCGCTGTTTCCTTTCTTGTTTCCTCTTTGTTTGTTATCTATGACTTGTGTTGAGATGTTGGTTTAGGACAGTAATCTCCGAATGACACAAAGTACCCATAAGACAGGAAGAGCCACAGTACGCTTCGGACTGTGCAGTCAGAATCACAGGGCTCTCAACCTTTGGAAGGCAGCCCCGACACCAGGAAGGACTGGGGATGTAAGCTCTTTCTCTCACAGAGCCGTCTCTCCAGCCCCTGGCCCTTGAACATGTGTTTATGGATCTTAAGACCCTCTGTGGTCAGAATGATAACTGACCAAGAGCTGAGCTTGCCTCCCGGTGCCCAGCCTCAGCACCCACAGGCTCTACCCTGTTCCTAGCTGTTTCCTGTCACTGCTGCTGACTTCTGGCTTGTGCTCTGTCTTCCTCACGTCCCTGGAACCTGAGCAGATGCAGACAGCAGCCACAGCTGGTTGGTTACCTGCTGATGCTTGTCAGGCTTCCCGGTGGTGGGCTGCAACCAGCTGAGTCCAGGTGGGGAGCGCCAGTGGTCTGAGGTTTTGGTGACAGGAAGAAAGCAGCAGGGAGTCAGAGCTAGAAGGAGATGTGGGTCAGTCTGGAGTAGCTGTGCGACCTTGGCCAAGGCCTTCTGTGTTCAGGGTTCCATCCGTTTACACACAGCAGGGAACGCTTTGCTCTGCCTTACCTGTTCAAAGGCAGAGGTGAACTTCACTCCTGACAAGATTGGGGTCTCCGTGCACTTGTCTTGATTTGGTGACCTTCTTTGACAAGGAGGGGTCTTTACACAATTTTTAGACCCTCCTGTCCTTCACCATCTACAAGGGGCCTTGTCCCAGTGGTCACTATTACAGCCACTCAGCAGGGATAAAAATGTCTGCCCTTCAACTACTTGCCTCAGTGTCCCGAAAGAATCCAGGGAGGAAGATGAATCTAGGAGCAAGCTATGCCTGCAACCCAACCTGCCCCAGCTAAGTAAGGCAAAAAGACTGGACCCCACTGCAAGCTGTGGCACCCAAGGCAAAGCCAAACGGCGTATCAATGGCCACCTCACACGTCACTAAGACTCCTGAGTGAAATTCCAGGGTTTGGCTTCTACATACTCAGAACGAACAAGCTAAAAGTGAAAATAAGAAACAGCTCAGCTGCTGTGCAGGAGGGTAAGCGGAAGAGGCCGAGATTGGAGAGTCCCCGAGGCCAGCCTGGGGCACCAAGATGGCTCAGCAGGTCCAAGCATTTGCCACCTAAGCTGGACAACCCAAGTTCTATATCCTCGGACCCCATTTGGTGGAAGGAGAGAACCGGTTTCTCCAAAGTTGTCTTCTGACCTCCACATGCATGCCGAGGCATGTATGGTGCCCCCTCCACATATATACATAGCATAAATAAATGTAAATATATTTCAAATAAAGAGAAACAACTCCAAATTCAACAGAACCTAGCAGAATAAAACACTTGGGAATAGTTTTACCTTTTGTACTTGAAAAGTACAAAAAATCATTGGGGCAAAGAAAAGAGATTTAAATAGATAGAAAGTTACCCTGTGTTCACGGACTGGGAGACTTGGTGCTGTGAAGCCGGAGATATGCCGATGGGCACTGGGGCCTGTCACAGGCTACATTCTTGCTGCATCATACCCTGTGACCAGGTGCAGCTTTCTATGTAAGGTAGGGAAACCAGGTCCAGGGAGGACAGACAGAATGAATGCCCAAGATCCCTGAGAAGTTGGGGCTCTTCTTACCATACTGTAGTTTGTAAACTCTGCCTTGTAAAGTCATGGAGTTTCCCAGGTACTCCCTAAGTCTCTGCTGTGGAACAGGCAACAGAAGTAACCATAAAACCCCGTGGGCAAGGCTCAGGGCCCTGCCACTGCCTTTTGAGCAGCGCCTTTTGAGTTGTATGTTTGAGGGGTCTATGTAAGAGACCATCAAAACAAGGAACTTTCTGCCTTAAAAGGCTATTGCTGAGCATGACAACACACGCCTTTAATCCCAGCACCCGAGAGGCAGAGACAGGAGGATCTCTGTGACCTTGAGGCCAGTGTGGTCTATGTAGCAAGTTCTGAACTAGTCAAGGTTACACAGTGAGACTCTGTCTCAAAAAGGAAGAGAATCATCCCCACATCTCTCTAGCCTCTTATCTTTCCAGAAAGCTTGTTGGACATATGGACACAAGTTGTTGAATACAAATTAGTTTTTTATTGTCTGAATGTTGTCAGACAAATGGGATAAGGACCCTAGGCTTTGAGGAGCTGGCATCTCATCAGGGTGGGTAAACAGTTCTATAGCAACGGCAGAGAGAGAAGATGGGGCTGCAACAAGCTGTATGGGAGGGGGGGTGGGGGTTGTTTTTGCTGCTGGATGAGCAGAGGGGGCTCTTGGGGACAACATGTGAGCCAGATCTGAAGCACAGTGGATTCAACAGTGACCATTCCATGAGCACCAGCTATAGTCTGTGCAATAGTATGGATCAAACAGAAGCAAGGGTAGTGAGAGGAGGCTCCGCAGGCCTAGTTGAGGGATGGTTTTAGGAGGACAGGCTGCCAAGGGTGTCCCGACAGCAGAGCAACAACAAAATCACATAGCAGGACTTCATAGGCTTCACCTCAGGAATGCAAGGTTAGCTTAACACCAGAAAACAAATTAAAATAATGAATCAAGAGAATTCATCAAGATAATTCAAGCAATGTGATCATATCAATAGAAAGACACATACAAGCATTTGACAAAATCACATATTTTCTGGTAAAAAACCCTCAATAGACCAGGAGTAGAAAGAGATTTTTGTCAACCTGATAGAAAGAATCTGTGAAAAAGACTTAATTAACACCTTATTGACCAGTGATTGAGTGAACACACTTTCCTAAAGACTAGGAGTAAACAAAGGTGCCCTTACCACCACTCATATTAGCGCTGCGCAGAGATTCGGGGCAGGGGAATTAGGCAACACATTGAAATAAAAGATGCCTTGGTTAGAAAAGAGCCTGGGAAATGCATCCTTTGCAGGTGGCAGGGTCCTAGATTTAGAAAACCCGAAGGTTTCAGTTCTCTGAAAATTACATTGAACGTGTTTGGCTAGATTTGAGGGGCAACGTCAGTGTGCAAAGCTCCGCTTTATCTCTGTACTAGCAATGAGCAACCCAAGAGTGGGATGAGAACTAACCCTGCTTGTCGTGACATCAGAAAGATTGAAATACTCTGGACTGATTTTTAACTTTAAAAGCACAGAGTGTCATGGAAAGTCACTAGAGAAGCTGTCAACAAATGGAGGGGCAGCCCATATTCATAGAATGAGCTAAAAATAAGACACAATGCTCTCCAAATGACCTACAGATTCAGCAGCAGAGACACCTTTACCAGAATTCCCACTAGCTTCTTTGGGGAAATTGACAAGCTGCTCCTAAAGGTTATTAAGACTTCCACTGGGGGCAGTGCGCAGATGGCTCAGCACTAGAGAGCATTGGTTGCTCTTCCAGAGGACCCAGGTTGGGTTCCCAGCACCCGGGGCTCACAATTGTCTGTAACCTCAGTTTCTGGGGATCCAATGCTCTCTGTTGGCCTCTTGGGAGACCAGAAAACACACATGGCATGCAGACATACATGCAGACAAAACACACCCACACAGAGGTTAAAATCAAAACACTGTGTATATTTCAAAAAGAAGGAGAATTACCCCGTATACAGAGTCACCCAAACTATTCTGGAAAATAACAAAATCTATCAGACAGCAACAGAACAAGAGCAGACAAAGGCTGGACAAGCCACATTTCCTGATTTTAAAACTGAGTTCAATGCTACGGCAACCAAGATAGTGTGGTTCTGACATGATTATCAATAATTAGAGCAATAGGACAATAGGGCAGCAGCCAGGTGTGGGGGCTCACACCTTTTACCCCAGCACCTGGGAGGCAGAGACAAACAGATCTCTATGAGTTTGAGACCAGCCTGGTGAGTTCCAGACCAGCCAGAGCTACAGTGTGAGGCTCTGCCTCACAACAACAGCAATAGCAAAACTAGAGGAATAGGGCAGGAATGAGAGTCCAGAAATAAACCCTCACAGCTTTGTCCAGGATGTCAAGACCATCCAAATGAAAAAGAACTGTGTCTTCAACAATTGATTCTGCGGCTGGACAGTCACAGGTGAAAGGTTGGAGGTGCACCCTGCCCTCACGCTATCTAAAAACTGACTCAGAATGGAACAAAGATCTAAAAATACAGAGCTTAGAGCCCATAGAGGTGAACCTGCAAGACCTCAGGTTAGACTGGGGCTCCCTACGTAAGTACCAACAACAGACAGAAAAACAGACAACCTGGATTTCATCAAAATGAAGGTGTCTTGTGCTTCAAAAGACACCATCAAGAAAGTAAAAAGACCTGTCACAGAACAAGATAAAATATTTACAAAGTGTAGGCCTGGTAAAAGACTTGTCTTTAAAACACCTATGAAGAATTCTCACAATTCATTTAAAAAAAAAGGCAATTCAGCTAAAAAAAATGGGTAAAGGAGCTGTATAGACGCTTCCTTAATTACACAGAAAGATGTCAACAGTATTGGTCATCAGGAAGGCAAAAGAGGAAACCAGTGGGCACCACTTCCTGCCCGCCACAGTGGGTGTTGTAGAAATAGAATAATTATGGTCCATGATCCTAGTCTCCTGGAACCTGTGTTATCTTTCCTAGCAAGAAGAAGCTGGTGCTTGTGAATGGATTTGGGTCTTGAGATGAAAATGTTATTTTAGATAGTCAGGTTAGGTTCAGTGTAACAAGAGTCCTTCTAAGTCTAAGTGAAAGAGGAAGGCAGGAGAGTCAGGGAAATAATTTCAAATCAGGGTGTAGAGAGGGTAGTGGGAACATAACACAATCCGTTTTAGACCACCGCCCTGAAAATAACCTGCAAGCAAATTGACAGTCTCTACCCTCTCAACCTTTGAAGCACGAATCAGAAAATGAAACGAGACAATGAAAGTGGCTGTCAGAGTGATGCAATGGCTGGTTCTGAAGTCGGAGGGGCCTTGGGGCCAAGGAATGTGGGCTGCTAGAAGAAACTGGAAGAGACAAAAAAGTGGAGTCCCCTCTTAAGTCTCCAGAAAGAATAGTCCTGCTGACAATTCAGTCTCACACGAGCCTTGAGACTCCTGACTTCAGAACCATGAGACAGTGAACATAGTTGTTCAAGCCTAGGTCACACCACCCCTTCTCCTTGTCCCAACTCTTAGCCTTCAAGGCCCCACTCAGACGGCTTCCCCAAGTGGTACTAGCCCTTCCCTAGGCTTCCTCAGGCTCCCACAGCTCATTGGAGGCCATTGCCTGTCATTAATAACAAATGTCTCTTTCACGGTCTTTAATTTCTTCAAGGGGAGGAGTTACCCAGTATTTGTCATTGTTGCCTCAGTACCCAGGAGTTTCTGGCAACCAATAAGTGTTTGGGAATGGTCAGCACACAGTGGTTTCTAGCACCTAGTAGGTGTTTGGGAATGGTGAATTAAACAGGCTAACAGGCTCACCCTGGGCCTCACCCCGAGCAGAGTCAGCTAGACACAGCAGTAAGGCAACACACCAGACTACAGATGGGTGTCGGGGATGGCACGAACATGCTCTCACACAGCCAGGCTAGCTGGGCAGCAGAGCCAGGAGGAAACCGCACCCCACTCCTGCTCCTCTCTAAGTTCCAAAGTCTATCCTCTAGAATCCCCCTAGCACAGGATCAAAGATAATGCCCCTCCCAAGGACCTTTGTAAATAAACAACAGACTGCAATCAACAGGAACTTGCAGGCTAAGGAGCTCTGCCAAAGAGGCCTAACATTCACTGAGCATCTATCTACTGTGGTAAGTTCAGTGCCTGCACCTCCTGTACATCTTACATGCCGTATTCCTCACAATAAGCAAGTGCCCTTCTTACTCACTGTCCCTGAAAGAAGGAGCAGGCAGTAAAGTCCAAGCAACATGTCAAGCTGGCATCAGCAGTGACTTGGCAGGGGGCACCAGCCTAGGGCAAGTTCTGAGAATCCTGTTCTCCTATTTGTGGCTCTGCCATTGGCTTTTCTTGGGTCTGAAGGAAAGGTGACTTTTTAAAAGGGGGGCTAGACGCCTCTGTTTTATAAAGCAGAAGATCCTGTCCAACCCTCACTCTGGCTATAGATAGAGGGCAGAGCTCTAGGCAGGGCTAGAGGCCATCAGGTGGGTGGTGACCCTGCTCAGCTCTTCTTAAACCATGCTCTGAAGGTCTGCTCCAGGCTCATGCTACACCCAGCACCCAGGAAAGAGGATGGACCACAAAGTGGCAGTGGTGGTGGTGGGGGGCGGGGGAGAGGACTGATGTCACCTCATTTCTTCTGGACCCCATACATTGTGGCTACCTAGGTTTCTGAGAGACACAAGTGAAACCCAGAAACTGCCAGAATTAATGATTACCGTCACCACCATTGTTAGTGTGTGTAAACTCTGCATGACTAACTTAGGAAGGAAGGGCCTGCTTTCTTTTTCTAGATCCTACAAACATTGGTATGACAATAATAAAAAGTATATATATATATATATATATATATATATATATATATATGCTTTAAAACATGAACTCAGCAGTGCCCTGTATTTTCTTTCAATTGTTCCCAGAGCCTCCAAGAGCTACACCGAAATTAAATGGGGGCAATTATTTAGTCGGCAATTAAAGACTGCAATGATTTATTTTTAAATAGGAATGGCATCATCATAGGGGTGACGTGGTGTGAGAGGACAGAGGTGGCCCTCTGCAGAGGCAGGAGGAGAAAGGAGGATGTGTGGTCCTCTGCAGAGGCAGGGGGAGAATTAGGAGGATGTGTGGCTCTCTGCAGAGGTAGGAGGAGAAAGGAGGATGTGTGGTCCTCTGCAGAGGCAGGGGGAGAAAGGAGGATGTGTGGTCCTCTGCAGAGGCAGGAGAATTAGGAGGATGTGTGGGATGGCAGGTCAGCACAGGAGTAATGACAGGGATGGGGCTTGGAGGGTGACGGGCTTGCAAAAGGTGTCTTAGCCTGGTCTCCCTGAGCTTCTTTCTCACTTAACGTCTGCCACTCCTGGCAGCCACCAGTTTCTGGGGGGACCCCTCCCACCTTACCTAGTCAGCTCCTGCATTTCCTCTAAGATTCTTGTCTTAGTTTTCTATTGCCGTGACAAAACACCATGCCTAAAAGCTACTTGAGGAGGAAAGGGTTTGCTTCGCTTACTCTTCCACATCACGGTCCATCATGAACGGACATCAGGGAAGGAACTCAAGGAGGGAACCTAATCCCTTTAATCCTTGGGTTGTTTGTTTTTGTTTCAAAACAGGGTCTCACTGTGTGGCGGTTTTGTTTTCTTGAGACAGGGTTTCTCTGTGTAGTCCTGACTGCCCTGGAACTCTCTCTGTAGACCAGGCTGGCCTCGAACTCATAGAGATCCACCAGCCTCTGCTTCCCAAGCTCTGGGATTAAAGGTGTGTGCCGCCACACCTGCATCGGTCCTGGGATATTTTACTATAATTGAGGCTGCGCTCTCACCAATGGTCTCTTGTAGAGCTAAACCTCACTCAGCCTTCTCTCCCCATGCCTCCAAGCCAGAACCACCTGGGAGACTCCTACACATGACTAAATTCAGCCGTCAGCACAAGGCACAGCTTCAGCCTCTTCTGAAGCATGGCTTCTATGTGCTGACCCTGAGAAACACTTCCCAGGAGATTTGACCTTGATGACGTTGCTCCTTTCTGAGTCACAGCTGATTGTCAGCCCCTGCTCCTCAATACCAATTGTCTCAGCAGAACAAAGATCTCACTTTTGTTGTTCTTAATTCACAATATGACTCTAATAGCCCTGTTAGGGTCCTTGCTTCCCTCCATTGTCTTCATTGCTCTCAGCATTCTTATTTTCCAAGTTCTCACAGAATTGCCCACTGGTCTCTGAGCACTCAATAGCTTTTCCAGCCCAAAGTTCAAATTGTACTGTGATCCTCCCCAAAATACACAGTCATGTCTGCCATATCAATAGCCCCATGACCTGGTTTCAATTTCTGCCTTAGGTGGGATTCCTGTTGGGATGAAACACCATGACTAAAAGCAACTTAGGGAGGAAAGAGTTTACTTTGGCTTACAACTTTAAGGTCGCACTCCATCACTGAGGAAAGCCAGGACAGGGACTCAAGGCAAGAACCTGGAGGCAGAACCTGGAGTAGAGGTCATGAGGATCACTGCTAGGAAGGCTCAGTTTGCTTTCTTAGAGCATGCAGGACCACCAGGGTGGCACCACCCACAGTGAGCTGAGCCCTCATCAGTCACCCCTCAAGAAAATGCCCAGAAACCAACCTGAGGCAGGCATTTTCTCAGCTGAGGTTCCCTCTTCCAGAAGGACTCTGGTTTGTACCAAGTTGACTTAGAAACTAGCCAGTGTACCTCTACTCAATGGCCATTTTCTCAGAGAAGTCTTTCCAGGCCCTCAGCTATGCCCCTCATCTTGCTACTCGGATCTCCTCTTTTCTAGCAGTTATGTCTGCCAGACGTCACTGCTGTTGTCTTCTGAAGGTTCCACAGAGGCAGGGATAAGCCTGTGCCCTTTTCTGCCACGTCTCCCCAGGACCTGCCAGATCACTGGCGCTCCATCAGTATTTTTGAAGGATGTGGTTCATGGATGGAGAGGAACATGGTAAAGGTGGGGGTGTGACGAGGCTGGGACTGGGCTTTGGAGGGTGTGGGGTCAGACGTGTATGCTCAGGAAAGGAGAGTCTGGGAAAACCCAGACCTGGACTGTTATTGCTGCTTCCCTGGGTGCTGGGCTGTCAGGACTGTGGGTGACTGAAGTCAACTCTCCTGCAAGGACGCCCAGGGCTTATGTTATCCAATGGGGGCATAGGTTGAATAAAAAAGTCTTCAGTGGTGTCCCTCGTGACATGCATTGACTTCCTTCTGAGGAACTAGATGGTATTGTTTCCCCTTGCAGCCCAGATGGGTGAGGAAGGTACACCAGATAGATTTCCCTTCCCAGGAGCTTCTAGCTACCACCCCTACTTGGAGGTCAGAGGAATCTCCCTTCATCTGAGGGAGGAAGGGAGCAGATAGAAAGATCTTGAAGTCCACAAGGCAACGTAGCAGGTCTGAGGCCACACAGAACACCAGGGATAGAACCATGGTGTGTGTGCACAGAGGCCTTCTGTATTTCAAACTTCACAGGGTGACTGAGCTTGTAGACAGAAAACCTAAAACTCAGAAACCAAGTGGCCTTGGCTCAAGATCACCCAGGCTGAAGAGGACAGATCCAAGACACCTGCCCCTGCAAAGAGCAGAGGATATGGGGGTGGGGTGTCCCCAAGAGAAGCACAATCACCCCTTTTAAATGGTGCATAAAAAAGAAAGCAAAAAGGCTAGCCCTCCATAGAAAGAGAGGAGAAAAACAAAATAGCTTTCTCTTTGCCCAGACTATGTGAGCAGGCGAAGGCCTCACATCTGTCTGCTCACACCACATGAAAGAGGTTTTGACAAACAAGAAGGGGCCAAAATAAAGCGCAGACTGTACTGAGCCCGGAGCTGTGCCCAGCAGGTCCTGTCACTGTTGCGACCAGGAGACAGCAGCCAGGCTGTTCCTGCAGCCAGGCTCCCTCCAAGCCCTGAGGTTCTCAGAAAAGCACACAGATGGACACAGGCTGAGGGCAGATCTAGGAGGCCCAAAAGTGCAGCACCTACCGTGAACTAAGAGTGCCATCTACTCCTGCCTGAAGACCCAGTTCCCACCTATGGGTTTCCCAGAGATCAGTCCTGCAGGTCTTAGTGGTCTTCACAGTTTCCTCCTGCTGCATAACAAATAAGCTAAGGACTGGGCAGCGCAGAGCAACCCTCAGGTGTAACTTCTCAAACACACAGTTCCTGAGCGTGGGGAGTCCCTGGGCGGCTGAGCTGGGTGATTGAGGCTTAGGGTCTTTCCCATTGCTCAGCGGCTTGCTATGCCTCACGATAGCCAGGTTCAGGGCTAGGGCCAGTGTCCTACTTCCTCACAGGGCTGAATTACGCCTCAGTTTCTTCAGGCCGTTGCCTGGAAACTTTCATTCTTCCTCCGTAGGAGCACTCTCACCCTAATGGCCCAATTTTCCCCAGAGTCAGCAACCTCAGGGCAAGAGTTCCTGACAGAAGTCACAGTCAAATAGGAAAGTGACACCATTACTTTTGTCACACGATCATGTGACCGAGCGCCACATGGAGTGTGGGTATAAGAAAGGGAGGATCTCAGAGGTAGCTACTATGGAGGTGCTTCAGGATTGGGGACAGAACAGGATTGTGTGTTTGGTGCTCAGAGGGCAGGACTGGTGGCTCCCTCTGGTCATTTACACCTAAATCCTCCTCCCCCAACATGCACATGGCTCCAAAGAGTTAGGAATAATACTATTAATATTATAATAACATTACATTAATTTTATAATAATACCATCTTAGCATTATTATAATATTAATATTTTGTCAATATTATATTACTATTATAACACTAATTCAGAGGTAGTACCTTGCTCCCTCCCTTTACCAGAGAAAGGTTTTCTCTACAGCAATGCAGAGGCACCTGTAACATGTTGAGCAGAATGGCCATGACCTATGGAACCCCTCAAATGTGGACTCACAGCCCTCTTCCTGCTAGGCTGTCATGAATATGGACTCCAGGCTTCTCCTCTGGGAATTGATAAGCTTGACCTGGCACAGGCATCAGGAAAGGTGAATGGCTTTGGCTGCATTTCACCAAACACAGGGCACGCATCAGAAACTCAACGCTGAGCTGAGGGCTGCCCCTCGAGATCATCTCTCCACTGTGCACTGTTTCAGGAGACGGTGCTGGCAGGCTGCGAGGGCATGGCCCTGTGAGTCTAGGGTCTTGAACTCCATTCTTGGCTTGGAAGAATCGCTTTTAATGTACCTGGGAATGTACACTGTGCTGACCCCAAGGCAACTGCTGGGTTACAGGATGTCACTCATTCTGACCTAGGCTGAAGATTTGAGACACATCATTGTTTCCTTAATTGTGAACACCACCTTAAAGATACATAGCCATGGTCCAATGTGTTCCAAATTTGGGTGCTTGGACATGGAGACTTACAGTTATGAAAGATTATTTTCAGCTATTAGTTATTCTATGATGAAGAAGAAAAAAACTAGATGCAAAGGCCTGTCTTTCAGGGATTGAGGTTGGGGTGGGGAGACCAAGGGCAGGCTCCACCACTTCCGGCTTCATTCCATCTCCCAGTCAGGGGCTACTGAACCCGACAGTCCCAGGTGCCATCTGCTCTCAGGGACACACTTTGGAGCTTGGTGGTCAACCACATCCAGAAGTAGATAAAATTCTAGCAGTCTGTGAGAGTAAGGGTGTGAACTAGAGCCTAGGAACAAGTGTGCTGTGCACGAATCCACACTGCTCAGTGGGAAAAGCACTGGGCCACTGTGTAGCTATCTAAAGTGATATTTGCCTTAAGTTATCATGTATCTCAACCATATCTTATAATCCAGCAGCTCTAATGGATCCACCAGAGTGGGGGAGGCCCTGGGAAGGCTCCCTGGGGAGCATACCTGGGGGCGGCTTTAAGAAGAATGACTTCAGTTTTCCTCCAAAGAAATACAGGAAATAGAAACCAGAGGAGAAAAGCCAGGGGCGTGAGAAGCCATGGCCGGCTCTGGAGGTGGGAAAGCCCAGAAGGGTCGTAACAGTGAGTGTGACTATTTCCCACATGCGTGGTGAGGAGCGATGAAAGGTTTGCAGCCAGGCAGCGGTATGATCAGATCTGTATTTCAGATGGAGGTGAGGAGAAACCCGAGGCACCCAGATCAGTTCGAAAGCAATTGCACGTTGCACATGTGCAAAAGATGACGGCTGCCTGAGACTGGCGGGATGCAGGTTACTTAGTGGAGGCTTGCTGTTGAGGGACTGTGTGGGCGTGTGCACCTCTATACAGATGCGTGCTGTGCACCGTTCTAGAATGGGCCATCTCAGGTGGCATCTATTCATTCCTGCTCCACCCACACATCCCGAGCTCCTCACCGCCTACCAGCACCCCACTGAGTCCTACCATCTTGGAGCTTTTCTTGCCAGAATCCGTCCAGTTTTCTATGCAAAAAGAAGCCTGTTTTGCATTCTAGGTCATCCTCTCCCGGGAAAGAATTTCGAGAGTCTAGCAGTAATTGGCTCGGGGCTTCTTGAGACTTCCTTTCCGTGCTGACATCAGCTAGATCCCGCTGGCTGACGTCTGCGTCACCTGTGTTTCATCCTCACCTGCCATCCCGTCTGCTTCGCAGGTTTCGGTGCACACTCCTTTCCCCGTGGACTGCTCAGATCTCCATATAAAACACACCGCCATGTGTATTCATAAAAACATGGACACCTAGGGGGCTGGGGAGATGGCTCAAGGGAAAAAGCACTTGCTGTGTAGGAATGAGGACTTGAGTTCAGATCCCCAGCACCCACGTTAAAGCCACGTACAGCAGATGGAGGGATGGCTCATCAGTTTAGAGCACTTGCTGCTCTTCCAGAGGACCTAGACTCAATTCCCAGCACCCACATGGAAGCTCACCAACTGTCTGTAACTCCAGTTCCAGGGAGTTTCCTTGTCTGGCCTCTGTGGGCACCAGGCATGAATGTGGTACACAGATGCATGCAGGCAAAACACCCCCACACATAAAAATTTAAATCAAAACTGAGATTTTAAGTCAAGAACACATCTATAACCCAGAGTGCTAAATGGGGGAGACACAACAGGAGGAGCTCAGGGGCTCACTGACTACTGGTCTAGCTGAAATGGTTAGCCCCAAGTTCAGTGAGAGACAGGTCTCAAAATAAAAACTGGAGAACAAGAGGGGAAGAAGTCTGATTGACCTCTGATTGTCAAATACACATGCATAGTGAATATGCGTATAACAAGTATGTGTGTGTGCACATGCACACATGCACACACACACACACACACACACACACACACACACGCACGCACGCACGCATGCACAGCAAAAGCAAAATAGCCATGATCTCCTATTCACTTTATCAGATCTACAGACAAACTTGGGTTACCCTCCCTGGGCCTCTCTTCCCTGCCGTGAAAGGACTTCCACACCGCTCGGACCTCTTTGGGGCTACTTTTGTGACATGCTGGCAGCCCCCACTCTTGAGGGGGCTGAAGTCATGGTGCAGGTTGGCCGTACTGTGTCCACACCTTTTTGTGAAGTGCTGGCTTTGAGGAGCTGCAGCTCACAGACCTGAGTCTCTCTGTAACATCCCCTTTCCCAGCATCTTGGTACTTGTAAGGACAAAAGATTCAAAGCTTCATTGTCCTATCCTAGAAGACAACAGGTAGACCTGCCGGGGAGTGGACAGAGAGCAACACTGGTAGGCCGGAGATTTCACCCTACCAACCACACTAGACCACATACAAACATGAGTAGCACTTGGACGTAGTCCTCCATTCAGACCCTCCAAATACTGCCCCAGGGTGCTAAAACTAGGAGGTTTTCTTCCCAATCAGTGGAGAAAGAAAACCAAGTCTCAGGGGGAGAGGTGCCATTCCTAAACAGATGTTTCCAGCAAGAAGCTGAGATGGGGTGCCAGTCCGGTGTCTAGACTTCATTTCACAGGTTATCATAAAAACACACGCAGGACAGAGGTTCTCAAAGGCACTCTGGGACCAGTAGCATCTCTGAGACATTGTTAGAAATACAAATTCTTGGGTCTCATCCCAGACCCAAGTGGTCAGAGACCCTGAGCCTGGAGTCCAGCAATCTGTATTTTAACAAACCCGTAGCTTTTCTGATGAGCATGCAAGTTTGAGAACACTGGCCTTGGATGTCAGAGAGAAAGAATGAGGTAAGACAGATAAAAGGTCTTTAATACCCCCTAACTCGGATATTGATAGGGTATGTCTATCCAGTGCCTCTACCTGACATCAACCTTGCTGCATTACGACACCCGGTGTGTTCTATGCTGTGCAGTTATTTGAGTTGTGCATTCTGTACCAATGATTCCCTCAGGGATGAGATACACATTCATTTACAGTGGATGAGAAAGCCCCAGACACACACGGAGGAGCTGGTCACCCTCTCTGACATTGTCTCATATGGCAGCTGAAGTGGAGACCAGCCGGAGACGTGATGTGGATATAGGAGCCAGCACTGCCATGTCTTCTGTTGTAGACACGGCAACTACTAGTGGATTCTAACTCTAGGGTCCTTTGTCCCCACTCCATAGGCCCAACACTGCTCCTGCCAGATTACTTAAACAGTTGAGTGTATAACCATTCCTCCTTTTAGGGTTGTGAACTGTTTATGGTCATAAGAGCCAGGGTAAAGTTTCTGGAAGAAGGTTCTTAACATCCAGAGCTAAGATGCCTCTAGAAATGGGGCCCCAGGTCACAAGGAAGAGTCAGAAGAGGCTAGATAGCTGCACATCACAAGGGACACACACATTGACTGTCTTGACAGGCCATATATGCACCCAGAGTTTTGTTAAATTAGATCACCTAGTACTGCCACCACCACATTAGTTAGTATAGATAGGCTATGATGTTTGCACACGCAGAAATCCATCTCAAAATGACAGGTGCATGGATGGTTTCACCTAAGGGTGGGAATCGCTCCATGCAAAGGCCAACACTAGTCTCATTTTTCTGACCAGGAAAGAGGCTTAGAAACAATAGAACTTACCCTACTGCCAGAAATGTGAACTTGGACCCTTGTGATGACAAAGTTCACACCCCTCCTCTTCGGTGCTAGACCTAACACTAAGGTGGCTGCTGTGGTTTGAATGTGAGATGTCCCACACAGGCTCATGTGTTTGAGGGCTTTGTCCCCAGCTGGTGGTGCTAATTTGGAAGGGTGTAGAACATTTAGGAAGTGGGTCACCGGAAATGTGTTTTGGTTCTAGCCCGACCACACTTCTTTTCTACTCTCTGTTTGTCGACTACAGGTACAATGCAAGCAGCTGCCTCATTCTCTGTGATGGATTGTTCCCTCAAACCATAAACCACAACAAACCCCTTTCTCCACTAAGTTACCTCCTGCTGGGGATGTAGTCACGACAGTAAGTAAAGTAAGCGATACACCCACTGCCCAGGTTTGCAACGTATTAGGTAGAGAAGCCCCGCACAGTCTGAATGAACTGACTACACTGTCTGAAACCATGAACCTTGTTTTAAGGGAGCACACGATGCTATTATCAGTTCCTTCCTCTCCTCTAAGCAAAGTGCCAGTCTCTGGGCATCATTATTGCTGTTGGAATCCCCCCAGAGGACACCATCTTCCTGGATACCTCACAGAAAGCTCGCCTCTGCCTGGCAGCTTGCCTCCCTGTCTCCAGCTCCTAACAAATACTGTAAAGGTACTAGCTGATCCCAGGAAACATAAGCACTGGCTATGGCTACCTGACTCACGCATTCAAGGAACCAGAGCCGCCAATCACTGCAGCCGTCAAGTTGCTGCCAATGCACTACATTGATGCTGATGACTGCATTGATGCTGACGAGGAGCCACAGCTGGGCTCAGCTGGGAGGGGTTGCCCAGCTGCATTTGACTGAGCCAGACCGAGGCCAAGCACACACCTGCAACAAGTGCCTGGGCGAGAGTGAACACCATCCCTCCAGGCTTCCCATCTTCAATCATCTCCAAATGGAGGTGGGAAACCGGCCAGAGGAAGGGGGCTGGTCCTTGCTTGAGAAGAACACAGGAGAAATGGACATTTCCTAGCGCTTACTATAGCTGGGGACATTTCCGTGTTCCCTTACTAACAAGCATCCCCAACCACCCAGGAGGTCCCTGCTTTGGGCAGGGATAACTAGTCAACCCCTCAGATGGTGGGGAGATGCTGTTGACAAGACTGTTCCCACAGTCTTTTTATCTAGGTGACTCAGACACCTGATCCCTGGCCAGCATGGGTCAGGAGTGTACCCATAGGCATTCCCAGGTTCTTTCATCCTAGAACTGACCCAGGGGACACACAGATAACGGGAAAATAGAAAGTTTATTGGGAAGGAAACCCTCTGAGTGTCGCAAGAGAGCTGGACTCTTAGAAACTCGGAAGCACTCAGTCATGGGCGTGCTGAGCCTTCATGGTCAGTACCCAGTCATGGGCGTGCTGAGCCTTCGTGGTCAGCACTCAGTCATGTGCGTGCTGAGCCTTTGTGGGTCATTTACATAGCACCCTGTCTTCTCTAGATTTTGGATCACAGATTTTTCTCACACATGTTCAGTCCTGTACATGTAGCCCTTGCAGGGAGGGGTTTCCAGTCTTCCTGCCAACTGACTTCTTTTATATGTTCCTTTTGGTGCCTTTCTTTCCCCCTTCTCTCCTGCCACACTTGTTCCATGGCCTCTCTCTTCTACTACAGGCCTGGGTTGACACCCAATACAACTACTTGGAGGGTCACAGGTTAAGGGCAATGCCTGGCAATGAGTCAGACCCTGGCTAATTCCACCAACGAGACCCCACACTGGAGTTTGGGTTTGCTGTTGGCGAGAAACAAGAATGAAAGTGCTAAGCACGTGGTGTTTGTATGATGGTATAGATGGGAACACAGTGTTATTCCCATTGACAGATGAGGAGACTGAGGGTTCAAGACATATGAGGACTTTTCTTGAAAACAGAAAGTGCAGAACTATTATCACAGCTACCGAAGAGGCAGAGCCCAGAGGATGGCAACCGCGGGGCTGGTCTGAGTTACTTAGTGAGATGTGGTGGCAAAATTTTCAAAAAGCAAACAGGGATTAATAGATAGCTCAGTGATAAAGCACTTCTCTAATAATTTCAAATAAACATGCATGCACACACACGTGTGTACAATGCATATATACATGAGCACACACATGCATACACACACTGCATACTAGGGACCCCCTTCTCTGCAGGTTTATATTTCTGGACACTGACCCTGGAGTTCGGACACTAATCTAAGATTCACTAGTAGCCTCGAGTGGGTGATGAGGACACTGGACGTCACTGGACGTTAGCCCCACACCACAAGCACAGTCTGAGCTAGTCTAGGACCACCATGGTTGGGGTCTTCACGGTGGGGAAGCAGAACAAGAGCAAAAAGGCAAGTTGGACCCTGCGCTCCAGCATTTTGTCTCTCTTGGAAGATTGTGCCCTGAGAGGGGTTTCCCTGGGCAAAATCTCTCAAGGAAGGGAAGAAAGGAAGGGTGGCCTCTTCCCATCCTTGACACTGTCCTTGGAGGAAAACTCATTTCAGGACAGATAGTTGAGGGATTGTAAGATACAATCCTGAAGAACTAGGGTGACTGCCTTCAGGTCAGCTCCACAGACAGTGAGGAGGCCCGGAGCAGCAAGATGATCTGAGGTAAGCTACCCACCACTCTAGAAAGAAAGCATCTTTAAACCCAGAACTCCCGCTTCCCAATCCAGCAATGACAGGACATTGAGTTGATCCACAGACAAAGCCAGGTTTGTAAGCAGTGCCAGGGGCCCACTTTGAGACACTAGAATGTTCTATTTAAAGCTTGATTGTAGGATACTGTTATTACCTAACAGAGGAATCTCTAATGCTCTGAAAAAAGAGAGAGAGATTAAGTCCATCCAGGGACATCCTAGAAGGGGTGGGTGGGTGGGTGGTAAACAGTGTGCCCAGAGCAGAGTCAAAGTAGGGCGCCTTCGTTCATGGAGCCAAGCTGGAGACTTGGAGTGCACACAAGATATTCTCAGTTGATCTATTTACCAACAAATGCATGTAGCAATTGCCCCATTTATGTCCCTCAGATCCAATTCTGTCTTCAGAGAGTCATCATGTTTGAATCAGAGGAAAATAATAGAGAAGGCCACTGGAGCTAGGAGAGGAACCCAGGCTGACATAGTAAGAGACCCAGGCCAGAAAATAGTGATAAACACAACTGACTGCTGGCAGTCACGTGTAGTGTTGTGACCTCAGGTGGCACCTTCCTGTCTCCTGTGTATCCTTCTAAAAATATACTTAGAAGTAACACCACCTTTCTTCTGTCCATC
Source organism: Myodes glareolus (assembly GCF_982192425.1). Lineage (NCBI taxonomy): Eukaryota > Metazoa > Chordata > Mammalia > Rodentia > Cricetidae > Myodes > Myodes glareolus. The sequence goes on along the minus strand of NC_142029.1, from coordinate 74,204,607 downwards.
TAACCATTAATCCATCTACTTACCTCTCTGTCTCTCCATCCATCTAGTTCTCCAGCTAGGACACCCTGAGAAACTTAGACATTGTCAATTTTTTAATAGAAAAGGGGGTGGGAGATGGTTCACTGGTACAACACCCTCCCATTCATCCATCCATCCATCCATCCATCCATTCATCCATCTTTCCAACTATCCACTCACCTCTCCATCTATCCATCCACTTATCCATCCATCTCTTCATCCATCCACTCACCTATCATCCATCCATCCATCCATCCATCCATCCATCCATCCATCTCTCCATTTATCCATCTATTCAGCTTGCATGAACAATCTACTTTGCATGAGCACCATGCTGGGGTGCAGAACTACAGAGAAAACGAAGAAAGACCTGGTTTCTTGCACTCCAAGAATGCACAGTTTACAGGGTAGACAGGCATGAAAATGAACAACTGGTACCTGGCCTTACACAGCACAGATGAGGAGCACAGGCTCCTGAAGCGACAAGGAGGAGTAGGTGTCAGACCACCAAGAAGCACAGAGGGAGGAGCAAGAGGAGCAAGGTGACCACACAGGGCACAGGCTCCCGGGTCAGAGTCAGGGTCAATCCCCCAGAAGGTTGTGTTAACAAAGTGCTTCTTTTACAAAAGTGAAAATAAATACAAAACACAAAGTGAAGTCTGAGCCACTCTGAGATCCTTCAGACTGTTTGCTGCTGTTCACATCTGTGTGCAGCCGTCAAACGCTGCCTTAGTTCCCACTTCCTAGCGTAATCATATACTTGCTTGGTCCCTGGCATTGAACCCTGGGCCCCAGGTTCTGGGTAACTCTGGCTTCTTCTGAGACTCGCTTATAGACCTCTGTCTTTTTCTTGGTCTCAAATCTCCTTTCTCATTTAATTTAGAGATTTGCTGGGAGCCAAACAAACACCTTGTGTTTATCCTTAACAATTAATCCTTAGCGATTAACGGTGGAATTTAATATCACAGACACAGCAACAGCCTGTTGCTGGCCTGCGGGAATCACGGCACAGGCTTCAGTGGGTGCCTCACTCCAGCCCACAAAGGAGCAGTCTCCCATCCCACCCTGACACCCGGAACACAGGGGTACCCCACACCCTGTTTCTCAGATGACAAGAGAGATGCTTGCTCTGGAAAACAGGCCCAATACTCCCAGGCTGTAAGGAAGGTTGGGATGAGAGAGCAGGGGCAGAGCACCTTCCACAGTCCTGGCCCTGAAAACTGAACAATACCTGTTTCTTACTATGTCCTAGATACTGTCCAAAGGACTTCACATGGGCTATCTGTAACACTCAAATCAACCCTGTCAGGTAGCATCATGATCCTCTTGTTACAGTTGAAGTTCAGAGAGGTCAAGTAACATGCTCCAGGTCACACAGTGCAAGTGGTTTAGAAGGAATGCAGAAAGAGTTTAGCGGAAAGACTCAGCTCTTTGTCCTACCCAAGGCAGGGGAGAGGGACCTGGCTTTTCGTCACCACTCCTGTTGGACAGTCCCTTATTCCTGTCCTATGGCCTCTGGTTTCCAGCTTGGACCGCGTATCTTCTCAAATGTAGATTCCCACGCTGTAGGGCAGGGTGGGATCCGTGGCATATTTCTCCAGCTGATGGTGCTGGGGAGGCCTTCAGGAGTCTCTTTCCCTTGCGTTCTCCAGCAGAAACATGTCCTAAAATCTGCATCCCGGAACTCCTTGTTACCCTGCTAGACCTCTGCTGAGAAGTGTCTTCTCCTCTCCTCGTTAGCCCAGCCACTGACCACCCAGCAGCTATCCCCTTCCGTGGTGGTAGGTGGGCAATGCACACCTAGAATGCATCCTACCTGAGTCTGTATTTGCTTCAACCCTGCCCCTGGGATGGAAAGAGTCTCCACTCAGCCTGGTTTCCAATTCTAGACAAGATCTGTGGGGATGGGGAACGTTCTCCAAACCAGGATGGAGGAGGACATTGGCAAGAAAGTGCCTCGCGGGTTCAAAGGTATCCAGAGGTACACTGTGCAGGCTGGCACTGCCTAGAGGCCGGAGGTCTGGGACAAGGGACTGTCTGACAGCACTGATGATAGAAAACCGGAACTGCCACCTCATGTCCCCCAGAGGGAAGCACGCATGGGCTAGATGGATGGACAGTTACGCGCCCCCATCCCGTGTGGAGCACCCCTATCCCATGTGGAGTGTGGAGGGGCCTCAGGAAACTGATTATCATGGAAGTTGGGAGAAGCAGCTGGGAAGGGTACACGGGAGTCTTATGGGGACATTTGTGGGCTATATATGCTACGTTCGTTTAGAAAAAATTCATTGCACTTTAAGTCCACATATTTTCCTGTACATATGTTATACTTCACTTTTAAAAACTCAATTAAAGCAAAACAGAACAAAACACCTGGCTGGAAAGCAAAACCCAAACCAGGGGCAGCTAACAAGGAATTCCACTCCAGGATGCTTTCCTGGCACTGCAGCCAGGAGGGGTGACAGAGCTAGCGGAGCAGGCGACATCCAGAGGTCAGCAGCCCTGCTCGCCAGGGTCTGGCTGCTAGGTATCATCAGCTCTGACAGCCTTGTACCTCCTTTGGCATCCTAGGATGTCCCCCGGAAGGGTCCTTTTTTTTCCCCAGGCGGGATCCTGAGATGCTGTGTATCTTCCCCTCATGCTATGGAGGTTAAGCATGGACACTTAGTGGGCCTGGATCTGAATCTCAGCTGCATCTCTGACTCATGGGAGACACAGTGGACAAATGCCTGAGCCTCTCTGAGCCTCAGTATGGGTATCTATATAATGGGTATAGCCATAGTACCTTCTGCTAGGCTTACTCCAAGGAGGGAATGGATTGGTGTGTGTGTTGCTCTTAACAGGCCTGCGTAGTAAGTAGCTTTATTATTGATTATGCTGTAGAAATATAGTTTTATTATCATCTTCCAGTATTCTGCATGTGTTATATCCCTTGATGTAGACATTTGGGAGCAGGCCAAGGATCAGGAGCCTGGGACCTGGGCTTTATTTGGAATGTTCCCAGGTAAGTCTGTGGCCAAAGGACAGCACCTTGGCAAGATGCTTCTCTGCCTCAGCACAGGGTCTGGGGAGGGAATGTATGAAGGAACCTGGGAAATTCTAGGAGCCACCCTGAGAGGGATTGGTCTCCTCAGACCCAAGCCACACCCCTCAGCTACCATCAGGGTAATCTGGAGTATGTGCCTAACTGAGTGTGTCTCCCACCATAATAAGTGTGTCACTAGCAACCTGGGGTGCTTACTTCTGGCCACTTCTGCCCTGGAGGGCCACAGGTGCTACCCAGTCAGGGCATCTGTTCCTCCTCTAGACCTTCACAGTATGCGACTTTCATGGTCAGAATGCCTCCCCCCTCCCCCTACTCCTCACTAAGCAAAGTGCTGCTCAGGCTTTGGGGCTTAGATGTAGCCTCCAGTTTTCCACAGAAGCTCCCAGAAACTACCTGTTCTTTCTGGCCTGGGCTCCAGATTACATCAAAAAACAGAGGTAAAATGTGTGGTTTTCCCAAGTCTGTCCCAAGAACAACCAATAAGTGGCAATGAATAAATAAACAAATCAATCCGTCAATCCAGTCCGCTCCATAAGCCCAGGGGTTTGCTGTCTTCATCGACAAGCCCTGAGGCCTCTACTCTTTGCCCTTGTATAAGTTCACATGCCCAACACAGATACTTACTCCTAGCAGTCCGACTTCAGATCTTCCCCTGACCTGCATGCCCCTCTCTCTCCCCAAGCTGAGTACAAAGATTGAATTTAATTTAGCTCCAGCTCCTAAGCCCTAGAAGTAGGTGTCTTTAAATTTCTACCTTACCTTACGCAGTCTGGCCCAAGACTGTTGAAGGATCTGTGTCTCATAGCCTGGTGAGTTCCATGGCCTGGGTAACCATCCAGACCATCCGAATTCATTGTCCCGGCCCCACCCCTTTTCAGATGAACCAGCAACGCAACACTACACACAAAGCTGGAGTTGTGGATGACCCTGGAAAACCCATTCTATTTAGAAATAAATACGCAAACAAATGACAGGTTATACTGCTAACCTACACGTGGAGGCAGCAAGGTCTGGTACATCACAGCCTTTTGGACCACACTCAAGAGTATTGTGCTTCCCCACACGACAGCTCAACCAAACCCTCCCCACCTGTAGGTCACATGGTAGAAACTGACTCATCCACTGTGGTGTGTGTAGCCTACAATGCTTGTTGGACTTAAGTTCTATTTGCTGCTGTAATCTTGCCCAGGTAACCCCCATGTGTTTAAATTCAAGATGATAAGAGCCAGGGGCGTTCAGTGAAGACCATTTTCCAGGCCAGTGACCCTTCAGAGAATAGAGGAGCACCACCCCTCCCTGCAAGGCTAGCTTTCCTTCCCACAAACCCCATAACATACCATGTAGCCTGAGAATCAGGGGCACCGATGTACTCCTGACAAGCAGAGTGACCATTTAGCCTCTCTGACTTAATTGCCTCCTATACCATATGGGAGATAATAATTAAATTGTCAGTGTGTGTGCAAGAATGCCTGGCACTTAGGAGATGCTCAATAAATGGTTAACTCAAATTTCCTTGTGCTTTGGTACAATGACAAACTCACCATTTCCTGAGGGAATCCAAGCCACCACCTATTTCAGCTGTGAGAAAAGCCCCATAGACATTGAGCTACCTGTCTTCCCCAACATGCCATCCCTTCGTCCTCACGAAGCAGAACCAATCCCTCTTTTGACAATGGAACAAGTGGGGGAAGAAGGGGAGAGGAAATGAATATTTTCTCCAAATCTTCTCACCTCTGGCCACTCTGCTGGGTCACATCAACCTTTCCCATCAGACCTGATTCTCCTTGGCTGCCCCGCTCCAGCCCTCTCGGGCCGACAGTGCACTGAAGCCGTGGGTGTCAGGAACCTCGACAATTGTTTACAGCCCAAGCAGACTGGTATCTAGCCAGGAGCGAGAGGCCGTGCTGATCCATATTTAAGGACAGTCAATCCTAGAGAGGGCAGAGAAGCCTGCAACATACAAGTCTTCCTCTCCGTACCTCAGTGAGGGCTGGCTAACTCCCAAAGCATCAAAATCCGGGGGACCCACCGAGTCATCCCAGAACCTATCTGTCCCGGGTAGAGGAACAGGGTCTCCAGGCTAGAGCCAGGAAGCTGAGGATCCTGTCAGCCAAGGTTCTGTGGCTGAGGATATCTCTGTTCACGGACACCTTACTGGGCCTACTGGGCTACAGGGAGAGGTCCCGATGTCTTCTTCCACTATCTTCTTTCAGGTGAATACCTGTTCCCGCAGGATCACTATGGGAAGATGGGAAGGTGAAAGCTTGGAACTGAACACTGACTCCTTTGATCTTTATCTCCTGGTTGCTGGTTTTGTCTGGGCCAGATGCAGTGTGAACTGGGCTGAGAATTTGGAGTCATGCTGGACGGAGGAAGAGATGCTGCAGAGAAACTGTGCCTTCCCAGGTAAAACACAAACAATCTGCACCCTGCTCCTCCCACTCAGACTGTGTGTGCTCTACCAGAGGCATCTATGTCTTGCTGTGGGAGGCAGGCCTTCTGTGAGTACCCGAGACAGGGCTGGCAGTCCCAGGTAAGGGTATAGGACTCGGTTCTGTCACACCCCTGGAGATCTGTAGATGACTAAATAGGAGCTTTATCAGTGGTCTTTGGAAAGGGCAGGAGGAGAGGTTGCTGACCTGAGCCTTTGGAGTCAGCCCATCTGCCAAGGATAAGATGGTTAAGCAGTCTGGATGCCTGGAAAGATTGCTGAGACCCAGAGCAGGGATGAGCCCAGCATGAGGCAGAGATTCCTAATGGGCTGGAACCCAGCACAGTGGGGCTAAGCTGGATCTCCTGCGAGTATACAGTGCACACAAGCTGAAGCTCAGGGTGGAGGGAGCTACTGGACAGTGAGCAGAACCACGACTAAACCCCAAATACCCAGGAGCAGGAGGTATCAGAGTAGACAACCTCAGGGGTCCTGTAAGTGAAAGCACTGGTGGTCACTACCGAAGTCACTGCCCCACCCAGTGGGGGCCTGATTAGAGAACACTGGGGTGGGGGAGTGGCGTGCCTCATTCCGGTCAGCGATAGGAATGTCTGGATTTGATAGAGCTCAGAAGTGGCATCCACTAACCCCCCACAGACCGTGTGACCATTCTGGGCTAGGGGTCTCATTTGTAGAAATGTTGGCAAACAGTTATATATAGCCGAGACAGAGGGAGTACTCAGGGGTCCTCGTTCCCAGGCTCTTTGCTGTCCCTCCCTCCCTGGCCTCATACATTTGAATTAGGCTTCGAATTTCCTAGGACGAGCAGGCAGAGCAAAGCATGTAAAACCCGTGTCTTTGCTGGGCCTGGGGAAGGACAGGCTAGGAGGCTGTTGTCCTTTAGCAGTACTGGGGGAAGGCTCCCCGTCTCCACCAGAACAGTGACTTCGGAAGGTGACAACACTGGAAAGACTTGTCAGAGCCTGAGATGAGGGAGCGGGAAAGACTGTCAGCTCCTGAAAGGCGGTACCTGCAGCCCGTGTGTCAGGCAGAGGAGGGGCGGCTGATGCCAATAAATATGCATGAAGTGTCTACGGGGTGTGTGTACTCTTTGCAAAACACAAGGGTTGTGGTGTGCACGCCAGCCTTCCCGGGGGTGGGGGTGCTGAGGCACGTGTGAAAGAAAACTGAGCAAAACCCCGGTGCTCATCCCCCAACACCTCCACTCCTCACCTCTAGAAACTTCCAATGGAAAATTCTTGGTCTGTGAGGGAGAAGAGTGATTTATGTGAGATGGCTACTTAGCCTTGAATAATCAACAGTATCGCGTCATTTATGAAAACCCTGCATCAGCCACCCAGATTGGGCAGATTTGCAGTAAGACTGGCCGCTGGCCGCTCCTGCCCTCTGAGAGCTTCCATTCTAGGATCTGGACTGGACACAGAGAGAGGGGAAGGGACCTTAAGTCGCTCTGAACTGGCTTGACACCTAAGCTGTCCCCGCCTTGCCTTTTGGTCACAGCTGTCTCACCCAGGTTTTAATGGACTCTCTGGAGCATCTGGGGGCAGCCAGCAGCAGAGGGCAGGAATAGGGGTAGGGCAGGAGCTGCTTAGGCATGCGTGTTTGTGTGTGTTTGCGTGTGCGCAGGCGTGTTGTTGGCACGGACGTGACTCTGCATTCTCTAGGCCCGTAATGAGTCCTCATTGCAATGGGTTTGATGGAATAATTATATTCTGGAAAAACTGCAGGAAACTGCGTTCCACTTCTTAAAGGGCAGGATCATCAAACATTTGTGTTACATTATTTGCAGTCACACCTTCTGCTGCATCTGTTCCCTTAAAAAAAAAATCTCCAACTCCAATCTGATCTGAATATATAAATCTGAATTATCACAGCAAAGGCGATACGCTCACACCTTTTTTCTTTTCCTTTTTTTTATCTGTTGCCATGGTGATTAGATAAAATTCACGCCAAGTCTCCAGGGAAGGATGGAATTATTTCAGACAGTTTCTCACCCCTTTCCAGCTACTTCTCTCTGTAACAAGCCTGGGCACCATCTCTGGGCTTGGGCAGAGAGTCAGGCAAGGGAAGAAGGCAGCGATTCATGGGGAAGCTTTGGTCGAGTAAAAGAAAGTGTGCATCTTTCTGAGATGTTTCTGGGGCCCAGCCATGTCCTAAGCCATGGAGCCAGCCAGGTGTCCTCAAGTCTACAGCTTCCTCTGTGGCCCTGGAAGCCACCTGAGAGGAAAAGCAGTGTCTGAGAAGTCAGTGCCCTTGTGCAAGGTCGAGGCAATACGAGGTGTGGAAGCTGGCCTCAGGTCTTGACTTTGCTCTCTCCTGAGTGAAAGGCGAGCGCAGCAAGGAGGTTTTCCTCAGAAAGTGAGAGGCTCCATGGGGCTGGTGTCTCCACCGACCCTCCACTGGAGTTTCTGCAGGCTGAGAGTCTCAAAGGGGCTAATTATCGATGGCTGCGATTTGTTAGCAGGTTTTGTGTAAAGGGCTTCATTGACCTAATTGTTATTTAGCGCCCTGAACTCTGCATGTGCGTTTTTTAGAGAAAGGGATCTCTGCCCCTTGCTCAAGCCTTCCCATTTTTATCCAAAGTCCTGGTTCCAGGGCACAGAAGATGGGAGCCTCGGGGAACCAAGCGCAAGGTCTGTAAAAGCTGAGCAGCTCATTATTGAAGCCATTGCTGAGCAAAAGGGACAGCTTTGTCAGCCAAAACCTGCAGGGCGGGACAATAATCTCTATTTATTTACTTTGGTGGCTCACACATTAGGGTCTCATTAATTGTCCTATTGCTACAGAGGGAAGGGATGGGGCATGCCACTTCAAGCCTGTCTCAACACATTTTAGCAGATGGAGACTTAGGAGAGAGCCCTGGAAGGCAGGGAAGGATGGTGGCCCTCTCAGGTGCTTAGCCTGGGACACGTCCAGGTCAGTATACCCAGAAGAAAGGGCCACCAGCAGGTTGCTGAGACAAAGAAGAGTTGTTTGGGAGCATCAACTAGAGAGTGTCTCTTTGGGCAGTCTGTTGGGTGGTCCCTGACCTATTCAGTCAAATGCACTGGGAAATGATGGTGTCTGGGGGTCAGGAAAAGGCTGTTTGCCAGGGACACTGTGTACTCTGCTGAGTGACACCCTTTGTTCTCAGGAGCTCACGTCCTGGTTCTGAAAATGCTGGAGGAGAAGCCCACATCCATCATCACTGGGAAACGTCACCAATTCTATTGTCAGGACTGACGAACCCCGTGGTGAAGCCTGGACAGTTTGGGTGACTGATTAGGTCTTTCCCATGTCTATCCAGGACCCAGGAAAAGAGCCATCCAATGACCTTTGTAAGAATGAGTTTCTGACCTTCTGTCACGAGTTCACATCTGTCCCAGGGGAGCTGCAGCCCAAGATGGTGGCAGGGGTGGGAATACAGAAAGACATGATGGCATGATCTTGGAAGTCAGGCAGAACTAGCTTCTAACCCTGCCCAAGTCACCTAATGAGCTCACAATCTGGGGCAACCGATGTCTCCAAACTTCTGTGACATACAATGGGAATACATTTAAAAGCTAGCACAGACAGTAATCACTGGAATTAAAAGATATGAAGTCTCTGAAGTACTCAGCATCATGGAAAGATGGAAGGGAACAGTAAGTGGTACCTAGGAGGAGGGGAGACGGGAAGAGATGCTTGCAGCACACGGGGATGCTGGAAGGAGGCTGGAAGACCCACGTTCAGATTCTCCTCTGCCATTTGTCACCACTGTGTTTTTAGGCGTGTCACTTCATCTCAGAGCTCTAATCTTCATTTATAAAATGAGTCTACTCTGTTATTAACTTGTGTGATAAGTGTTATTATTCTCGAGTTTCAGAAGGAGGCTTTAAGAGGTTGAGCAGTAAAAGTTACACAAACCTGCGACTTAGTGGCTGAGTTAGGATTCAAACCTAGAGGCAGCATCTCACTTGTGCCGGCCACATCAGGGTTAGGGGGGACCACATATGCACACTCTGTTGGCTGTGGATGGTGGTACTTAGCTGAGTTGCCACCGTTTCAACTACGTTTCCAAGAATCACCTTGCTTAAGCAGCTGGGACCTGTGACTTAGGCAGCCTGACCCTTGCAGGCAGCTTTTGCTCATTCTACATGATGACAGACCAGGGACATGAGGTCAGAGAGATTGTTCTAGAAACTCTGGCTTTCAGGGGCTGGAGCGATGGATCCATGGTTTAGAGCATTTGTTGTTCTTTTAGAAGACCTAGGTTCAATTCCCAGCACCCACATGGTGGTTCACTACTCTCTGTAGCTCACAGTTTCAAATCCCAGGAAGCCAGTGCTTTCTGCTGATCTGCATAAGAACAGGCATCATGCTGTACACATGCAGGTATTTAATATACGTAAAGTAAATAAATATAAATAAGAAATAACAAAAATAGAATATTAGAAACTTTATCTTTCTAAGCACTAACTATGTAAATCTGAGCTGGATTATCCCTAAGGCACCTTATCCATTTTAAGCCTCCATAATTCTGGGGTCCAGTCTCTAGGAACAGGATGGTATAGGCACCTTGAGCCAAGGTAAAGGCTAGGCTTTATCCTAAAAAGAGATGAGAGCAAAGAGAAAAATGAGGCCTCCCTAGGCAGCCAAAAACAGACCCCGGGGTCCTTCCCCTTTAAGAGGAGCAGAGCATCAGACTTCTAGATTAGAGGCTGGAAGGGGGAGGGGTAGACAAACCCCCAGAGTCTAGAGACTCAAAGATACCCTGCCCCTGCGAGATGCAGAGACTCCTAATTGGAGCTATGCACGCACCCAGCACCAATCACTCCGTGATGTGCCTTTCCGAGGCAGTGCAGAAGGCAGGCCTTCATTAAATCCGACACCAGGGAATTAATTCTCCTCCCTGCCATCACTCTGTCTCTGTCACCCTTTCCCCCTCGACAGCCCTGGCTCCTTGATCTTCCACACCTTCATGTCGAGAGAGTTCTACTGGAGAAAGGAAGCTATCCCAACTGTCACCTGAACTATGACTATATCCAGGGCCTGGATGGAACCCACACCACCAAGGCGCAGCAGGAAAGTCATGGGGGTGGAGGCAGAGAGACACATACACACTGCGGTCGAAAGGAGGCAAAGGAAGTACCACACCATGGGGATCCTTCACCCCAGTAGAAGGGAAGATGTGAGCTGATGATGACACTTGATTGGCTTACCCTAGTTTAGCTGCCCTTGAAACAGGGACTCTTTAATTAAAGTCTCTTTGGGAGGGAGCTATGTGGAGGAGGGAACAGAAAAAGAAGAGGAGGGGCCGCCTGGAAGCTACCTGGACCATCCATCCTTCCATGTCTTAGTGCCTCCTTGTCAACTTCTAGACTGACCCCCTCACCTACCTACCACCTGCCTATACAAGACCTGTAGTCTTCTGGCCCAACAGTAAGCCAAGGGCCCTCAGTTAAGACGAGTGAAGGCAAGACCTGGATTCCATGAACTATGGGAAGCTGGTCACTCCAGTCATTGTTAGATTCTTTTGATTTCTATTTTATGTACATTAGCACGAGAGTTTCAGATCTCCTGGAACTGGAGTTACAGACAGTTGTGAGCTGCCATGTGGATGCTGGGAATTGAACCTCGGTCCTCTGGAAGAGCAGTCAGTGTTCAAAACTGCTGAGCCATCTCTCCGGTCCCAGTCAGCCTCTTTTTGACCCCATATGTTGCCTTTGCTCAGCTTATGTGAAGGGCACCCAGCTCAGATGCCTGTGTCTGAAGGAGCTGAACTTTCTAAACATTCAGTGCTTCTGTCAGAAGTTCTTAAATGACAGTTCCTGGGTGACACAGATCAGTAACTCTTCTCCTGTCAAGTTCCTCCCAACCTCCAAAAATTGGTCCAAGATTTGAAGGAAACAGGTAACCACACCTGTAAAATCAAGGTGGAGAATGTAGATTATATCCACAGTAACTAAGAACAAAAGAGATATGGGTGGGCTAAGGAAGACCTTTGCAGAAGGAACCAGGTAGAGTCCTCAGGAAAACAAGACCAGCTGGTCCAAGAAATGAGAGCCATGAAATAAGACCTTGCTACCAGCATCATGTTTAATGTGAGAGACTTATGAAGCAAGCACCCTACGCAAATGAGCCTGGCTCAGGATTTGAGGACACCTTGTCCCTACTTCCTCAAGCCATGAGACCACCCTCAAATAGACTACCTTCATTCAGAAGACACCTTCTACCCCGATCTGGAATTCTTCTAGTTTGGAATCAAATTGCAAAGCCAAGAAGGAGTAAGACAAACTGGGAATCTCGGCTTCCTGGGGCCTCGCAGATACCTCCATAAGGATGCTGGATATTTAACAGAATGCAAAGCTAGGATGTGAGCCAGCTCATGCAGCTCAGAAGGGGAAAAGGCCATCCTGTTGCTATCTGGGTTATAGAAAACTGCTATTCTGGTTTTGCAAATAAGAACATGGAAAGGTTTAGGGAAAGAACCCAGAGCTATTCAGAACCAGTGATGAGAAGAATTCAATACCAAGAAGCAGCTCAGAAACAAACCCAAGTCAGGGCGCATTGGTGAGCAATTCACCAGACGTTCAGAGCTTCTCCCATGTGGGTGTCACTCAGACAGGCCTGAGTTTCTGAAAAGATGCAACAAACCCAGGCATGTTCAAAATCGACAGCTGGAATAAGAGAAGGGCCTGCCAAATGGTAGAGGGGATCAGTACAGGAATAGGGTGCTGTCAAAAGAATAGGACATTGGGGAAGGGGTTCAGGCGACAGTGAGAACTGTATTCCAGGAATTGATGGGTGTAGGGGGGGGGGAAGGAAGCCTCCTGGAGGTTCAGGGACAGGGAGCAGGCAGTAGGGGGGCTCAAAGGCAGAACTCCAAGAAAGCAGATTTTATATTTTAGTTCATGATAAGGAATTGATAAAAGAGGGGCTTTCAAAGAAGACAGGAATGCCCACCATGTGCAAGGGAACCACACTCAAAAGCAACGTGAAGACCATGCTCCAACTTTCACTCCCCTTCATACCAGTTCTTCTCAACACACACTTAAGAATTTTAGAAGACTGTAAAACAGACACCCAAACTCATCGCTCACTAAACTCCCTATAAATAACAGAACACTCTTCAAGTACTGCTCTGAAGATCTCTGTCTCTCTCTCTGTCTCTCTCTCTGTCTCTCTCTCTGTCTCTCTCTCTGTCTCACACACACACACACACACACACACACACCAGAATCCTGCCATCTATGTATTTTTTCAACTCAACATCACATTAGGAACTTTTCCTTAGATAGTTAAAAGTCTTTCCTATAGAAGGACTTCCGTGCGAGATGAAAATGTTGGTTAGAGGCCTACTTGTGATAAAGGAGATACATGATCAACTCTTACACACACATGCACGAGAGAGAGAGAGAGAGAGAGAGAGAGAGAGAGAGAGAGAGAGAAAGAGAGAGAGAGAGAGAGAGCACTAATTCTGCACTCATTGTAAATATGACAAGATTGTTTGATTTCAGAGAATTTTAGCGCGAGTCTACCCTATGGAGGATGAGGCCACTGACCTCATTCTGAAGTATAGAAAGATGCTTCTTTGTACTCTTTTTTTTTTTTTTGAGACAGAGTCTTACTATGTATCTCATGCTGACCTCAAATTTCATATCCTCCTGTTTCAGTTTCCCAAGGGCTGGGGTTATAGTCATGTACCACCACGTCCAGCTAGCAGGGGACTTCTTGAGACCTGGATCCCAGGTCCAACCAAGGCTGCCAATGGTATCTTTATAATCAGCTAAGAGATTGGGTTTGGCAATTTTCAAGGCTCCGCTAGGTCTCACAGAGCAGTTTTACCATCCGAATGTACCACCTGGGCACTCAGTGAGGGGAGGGGAAAAAAGAGGAAGAGGCAGGTGCAATCACTGTGCCAGGGCAAACTGTAAGCACCTCTAGGAGCCGAAGAAAGACATGCAGCTGGCAGTCCCTGCGGGCCTCTGCCTGGGAGACCCTCAGCTTCACAGATGCCAGGGCAGGCTCTCGGTACATTGTGGGTGGGGCAGGAGATCACTTTTCCGTCTCTGGTTTCCCTGTGTACTCTGTGTCCGGCTCCCAGCTTTCTCTTGTAACATGAGCTGGAAAGCGGGGGCAGTTTATCCAAGGGTTAATTATGAGCGCTTCTCCTGCTCTCCCACCGCCAGACCACTTTGCTTGCCCCAGCTGGGCGCTCAACTGTTCAGCACCTGTCCCCAGAAAAGAAGAACAAAGGGCTGCTAGGACCCTCCCCAGCTCCTGACTCTTGAGAAAGCACAGAACACCGGGCCGTGCAACCCCATCAATCCTCCTGGTGTTCTTAATTTTCAGTGGCCTCACGCTGGGTCTCCAGGCTCTCATTAAACAGAGAAGCAGATTATGGTTGGTCCCACGGCAGATACATTTTTCCTCCTCTCATATTTATACCACTTTTATCATTGTTATTTAACAACTGCTGCACACCAATCCTGCCCAAGGTGGCTCTGCAAAAGGGTTTCAGGAACAAGTGTCCACAGAGCAGAGCTGGACAGCTGATGTGTGCGCTGGCCTCTCCCCTAAGGCTATCGCTCCTCACAGTCTCCAGGGTCAGCCGGAGTCCCACCCCTAGCCCTGAAATATCACAGAGACCCAAAGCTTGTGTCAGTCTTCCAGAACCCTGTGCCCTGCCATGAAGCAAATGGCTTTTTAACTGACTATAACATACATGTTAAAAAAAAATAATAAGAGCGCAAAAATAAAGAGTCCTGTGTTTCTTTTGGCTCTGTTTTCGTCAGATCATTTTTAGAAGAAACTGTTTAGGAAATTAGACATTCTGAAAAGCTGTGTGTTCCCTTCTTAAGCCATCGCTTCTTCCTTGGAGGTACGCTCTGCTCTGAGTATGGTGTTTATTGTCCCATGCATGTTGGGATGCTGTCTCTGCATATGTGTATACCCAGAAACACTACAGAGGACCGGCATGCATGTTTTCAAACTTTATACAAATGGCACCATACTGCTTTCATCCTTCTGCAATTTGCCACCACCATCCCTCCCCCATTTACCACCCTCCCTGCAACATGTCCAGGCTGGTTTGTCAAGTTCTGGAGCATGGGTCCCCTGCAGCTTAGTTCTTCATTACATATGCTAAGCAGACTGCATTTACCCACGCTAGTTTCTAGTGTCTTTGCTATTATCAGCGTGGATACGGCCAAAATGTCCACTTGTGCTGATTGTGTGAGGATTTCTTAATATACACCTTAGAGTGTTTTTACTAATATGTCTATTTCTCCAGTGTAGGGCACCCACCTGTCACCACACCCCCAGCACCCAGTGTGACTCGACAGAGCTTATTGAGCTGCATGGAGCAGGAAGAGACTGAAGGACTTTGCCTGTTCTGGCCTTGCAGATCAGGACAGCAACATGCAGAGAGAGGCCATACCATTGTTTAGAGATGAAGGAAGCAGAAGCTAGAACCTTCTGCATGCTTCCTACTTGCTTGGAGGTATACCAATATACTCCGAGACAGCATGTGGCTATAAGAAGAAGCTATGCAAAGGAGAAGAGGAAAAGGGAGAACAGACAGAAAGAGGTCATACCGAACACCTGGCCTCTGATGTGAGTTTTCGATCTAATCCCAGCCTCACGCCAGAGATCTCAACCTGCACATGCTCAGACTGAGGGCCCGAGAGTGGTACTGAGGCCCAGGGGCATCCTGGGGACTAGAGTGCAGATCTGAGGCCTGTTTTCTGCATTACTCTTCTGCTCACTTCCTGCATGTGATCCAGCCCTATGGAGGACCTTGGAGCCAAGAACCAGGTAGCCCCAATGGAATATCTTGTGAGATGAGATGCCCTCAGAAACCTAGGTCCCAGGAAGACAAAGTGGGTACATCATTGTGTGCACTGGCCCCTCTCCTTCTTTAAATATTCAGAGTTAATTTGGATAAAGCAGTTCTGACAAAGTCTGTCACACGGCAAGTGCTGTGTCCTTTATGATAGCCCCAAATCCCATACAGTTCTGAACCACCTCCTCTCCCATCCTGCCGCTACTCCCTGGCATCATGAAAGGCATCTCCCTGAGTCTCAGTCACTCGTCTACAAAAATAAAAATATCAAATGAGATCAGACAGCCTGAAAGGGCTTTGAGGAGGTGAACTTGGTCAGGAGAACAATGTGGAAGTTTTACTATTTTCTTTAGCTAGTTGTGGTCTACAGGTTGACCGAGTAAGGACGCAGATGAGATGTTCTGGAAAACATAAGGTCACACCTATGCCTACACTTGTAGAGGGTCTCACTTCAGCACAGAAGCTGCCTCTGAGGTCTGCCCCTTTCAGGGAATTAGAGGGATACAGTAGCTGCTAGGTCTCTGTGGGCTCATCTGCAAATGAAGGGACTGGCTTCTATGTTCAGCAGACTCAATATTAAATCAAATTGAATGCATACCAAAGTATGGTGCAGGCTGTAAGAGCACAATAAAGCCTAGCTCATCCCCAAAGGCTAAGTGTCTAGAGACCAAATGTTTTAGATTTTGGGATATTTGTGTACATACAGTGAGGTCTCTCCAGCATGAGACCCAAGTCTAAGTACTAAAATCACTTCCGTTTCAAGCACACCTTGTCTCCATAACCTGAAGGCAATCTCACACAGTGTTTTTAGTGTGACTGTCTAGTGCTGAGACCCATAAAGGAGACCAGGTGTGGAGTTTTCTATTTGTGACATCAGGTTGGTTGCTGTTTAGCAGGTTCCTTCTTTAGATTCAGGAAACCCAGGAGATTCAGGAAGCTCAGAAAGCAAAAAGCTGTGTAAGGCTCCTCCTGGAGGTTACACAAATCGTGAACAGTTGCTATGGAGAGGGAACGCTTCCATGAAACTGCCCACAAGTTGTGCCAGGGATGCAACTTTTTTGAGACATCACTCATGCTGCGGTAGCCTTGGGGTGCTAAAGCTTGGCTTTGAGTCACCTGTACTCCTGTAAGGAACCCCATGAACTCATTGACTCACTAGACTTGGGTGCCGTCTTCCCTTTGGTCTGTCACTGATGGAGTGACTAGACCTTTGTTCACGGCTCCCCAGGAAAAGTTCCACAACATTGCTGCTCCAAACATTTCCGATTTGAGGATTATGTCAGAGTTCTAGCTTTAGCATCAGGAATAAGAGATTATGAAGAAGTGGACTAGAGCACGATGGAAGTGTGGGATGTAGAAGAAAGGTAGATCCATGTCCCGCCTCCCTAAGACTGCCTCGCAATAATCTCTGGGAAATTTAAAGGCAGACCTGGTCTCCAGTACCTCAGGCTGAGGACCATCTCTCTCTTCCTGGAGAAACCATTGAACATTCCCCACCCCACTCAAAATCTTCAGTGGCTCCCCATCGCCCTGTAATGACATATGGCTCATGCAGCATCAGCCACTCCCACTGTTGTCCACTCCTGAGCTCCAGTCAAGCCAGACTGTTCCCAAGCATTTGCTTCCTCCTGTGGTCTCCTTTACCTGAAGCTCAACTGTGATAGTGTGTGTTGGGGGGGGGTGTACACGTGTGCACGTGTGGGCATGGGTGTGTCTGTCTGTCTGTCTGTGAAGACACTGGTGCTCTTGAAAGCTCCCAGGTGACTCTATAGTTGACATCTGGCAAGTGTTCAACCAGCCTACAGCCTACCCCGTGGATGTGTTCTGTAGGCCCCTTGGGAAAGGTCCCTTATCCGAGCATTAGAGATGCCTCCCTAACTTTGGACCAGAGAAATTAACGTCACTCACACCTTCATCGCACACTGCCTCGAGTTGGGGAATACCAGTATCCTGAGTTCATCTTGTCTGTCAGACAGTAAGTCCCTCAAAAACAGAATGAGTGCTCCCTTCCTGTGCCCATTCCTCTGCCCGCCCTTCTGTGCCTAATGGATCCCATTATATAATGAACCAAAGCTATCTAGAAAATTCAGAACATTTACACATAAAGAGGGGACGGGAACTGACCTCTTTGTCTGAGGCAAGGCCTAGTCCTCCCAGCCCCTAGTTCATGAACTGCACCCCGAGAGGGAGGCTCCAAGATGCCATTTAACATGACAGGAAACCACGGTGTCTCCCTCAAGTCTCTGCTCTGGGAATTGCTAGAGTTCTAGGCAGGTGACAAAGTAGACAAGCAGTGTGTGTGTGAATGCTCACACATACATATTCAATATGAACAAATTATATTGTGCATACTATTTATACATGTGCCTACATACCCATTTTGAGTTTCTTGGGTGTGTGGGAAGAGGAATTTCCCCACCCCAATCCCTTAGGGTCCTCAAGCAAAGACCCCCTGGGAATCACTGTCTGCATAATACAGCATCTTGTACACAGGAAGTGCTCAAGAAACATTTGCTAGCTTAAATAATGAACTAAAAATTCAGTCAGTTGGGGTTGCATATGCCAACATACGAGAAGGAACTGAAGCAATATACGGTGCCACACAGCCACAGACTGCTATGCCCAGCCACATCTCCAGGGAGGCCTCTCCGACCAGCTTCCTTAGACGATGCCTTGTAGTGGTATGCTTTGGAACATTCTAGAATCTAGAATGTTGCTTCTCTACCTTCCTAATGCTGTGATCCTTCAGTACAGTTCCTCATGTTGTGGTGTCCCCCAGCCACAAAATTATTTCCTTGCTACTTTATAACTGCAATTTTGCCACTGTTATGGATTGCAATGTAAATATTGCAATTTACAATAGAGGAGATAGAGGTTTGCCAAAGGGGTCAAGACCCTGTCTAGGTGCAAGCTCTTTCCAGTTCTGCATCTTCCTCAGGGAGACTTCTGCCATGTGCTTTAAGAAGGAACATGTTTGCTATACAAAGTCTCAGCCCACAAAGAGAGCTGGGAAAGTCAGCTCGCTCATTATCTAGTTGTTGGCACCACAATACTTGGGCAGCAACTAACTCACAGCCCAAGACCCCAGCCTGCTCCACCACCATCTTCAGGGCCCCTTGCTTTCACCCGTTTCAATCTTCTCGGCTGTCTTCTCTGCTCACTCAGATTCTATGCCCATAAAGTCATGGGTATGAGACAGTACTCTCAGCCCCACACCTCTGTAACACTGCAGAGAGAGGGAAGAACCTCCGATGCTAGAGGGACATATCTCTAGCTTAGAGGCCTGGTCCAAAGCACTGTGTCCCTCCTCTTCTCCATTGCATTGCATTCTGCCTACAGGCAGGTGATAGGGTTGAATACAGGCTCCTGTGTTTGAACTCTTAGTCCCCAGCTGGTGCTGGTGTTGAGGGAGGATGTGCAACCTTCCAGAGGTAGACCCTAGCTGGGAGAAGAGGATCATAGAGTTGGGGTGTGGGTTGATGGGGGTATCAGTAGGGGTAGAGGGTGTATGGATGGGGTGGGGGCATGGATGGGATGGAGGCATGGATAGGGTGAGCTGAGATCTTTGAGGTTTATAGCACTGTCTCGCTTCCTGTCTTCTCTATATTCTCTGCTCTCTGAACATGTGAGTAAGCAGCCTCATGCTTCCAACCCTGCCTCCTGGATCCACTCCTGACAACATGCTTCCCGCTCCCCCATGCACTCCCATCTTCACACTAAAAACCAAAACAGCCCTCTCCTCTGTTAGGCTGCATTTTGCCGGCGACAGTGACGAGAAGAGTAACTAATGCAGAGGGGGACTTGCAGACATAGGCTCTGCAGGTCCGAGTGTGCAAGCCAGGTGACCACCAACGCAGGAGCACATGCCAGGGAGCTTCCTGCCTCTGCCACATCATCGGGCTGCCTCAACACTCTTTTCCTTGTAGCCCTGAAGGCCACCTGAGTCCCTGTAGATAGGTTCCTGTCCACCTGTTCACACCTCTATGTTCACACTTCCGTGCTCACTCTTCACGATCCAACAGATTCTTTAAACAGACAGAGAAATGAAGGCCTGGGGTAGAGAGGTGGTGGGGCTGTGAGGCCTGACCCAGGATGTACCACCAGGAGGTGCTCCACTGGACTCTGGTTTTGAAGCCTTTATCCCAGAACCTTCTGAGGTTCCATCTAAGCCCTTGCCGAAACTCCTTAGGACTCCAGCTGTGGCCCAAGGGTTTGGTGCACGTCTTCCTGGAAGCAGAAGGAATCAACATTCTGCATATAAAATGCCTTTATGTAGACAACAAATCTGCATGAAAAAAATGTCATCGATATGGAGAATAGATTTCCCTTATACAGAAAAAAGCATGTAATTTATCATCCTCAAAATTGAGGACCATGCTGGGCATAGTGGCACATACCTTTAATCTCAGTACTTGGAAGGCAGAAGCAGGTGGATCTCTGTGAGCTCAAGGCCAGCCTGGGCTGCAGAGAGAATTTCGGGACAGGCTCCAAAGCTACACAGAGAAACCCTGTTTCAAAAAAACAATAATAAAATAAAACAAAAGCAAGCAAACCAAAGACCGGATGACTATGAAGCTCTACCAGGCTAAAGGGCTTGCCCAGCTGTTTATGGAAAGTGATGAGTCGGGTCAGATTTGAACCCTAATCCCTGAGCCATAACCCTACATTCTTTGCCATACAGCTTCATCCCATTAGAGACTCCAAACGTGTCCTGCTGGTTTGGGGGGGTCCAAATGAGCAGTGACTTCATCCTAGCCACTGTAGGGCCAGGCAGTACTATATACCCTTTCTCTTGAACTCACTTCTTTTCCTACCCAGACCAGAGAGCCGGCCACTGCCCTGGCTATATTGTCCAAGTACCTACTGTGTACTGATAGACAGCCTTACAGATGTCACCCCCAAACTCAGCCCAGTCCACTCGTCCTTAACACTCACAACCTGGGCACCATCTCTATGTGGCTGTGGCCTGTGGCTGTGGCTGTGGTCGTGGCCAAGGCTATGGCTCTCGCTATACATAAATCATCACCGTGGCAGAAACGGCTTATGGATACGCCACAGAGTTCAAAATCACAGGCTTGGCAGGAAGTGGCATCTATACATAGCTCCGCCATTCTGCAAGCGCTGTTGGCTCCTTCTGAATAAACGCTACCCTATATTAAATGCCAGGATTCGGCAAGCAATGCTGCCTGTTTGCAATGCGATTGAGAACTGAAGGTAAGATTGATTCTGATGTGAGCACTGGCAAAGCAAATGGGTTTTTGAAAACCCTATAATTTCCCTGCAACCCTTGACTTCACTAAACACACATTTTTAGACTGCAGCACAGTTAGGTAGGCATTAAACAAAAATGAGGTGGTCTAATGATGATTTATGTATAGGATAACCTTCTATAAAGAATTCTGCTCTGATTTCAGGGTAACTTACAGAGGTGCCAACTTAACCAAACAATGCTGCTTGTTCTGTGTCCACTGTCACAGCATGATCCTGGGGCAGGGCGTTTGCCAGCAACTGCCTTAAATCTGCTGAAATTCACCCAGTGGGTGCTCTGGAAATGCAGAGCTTGCCACGAACTAAGTGGAAAAGCAAAACACGACACATGCACACACCGCCAGAGGCACCTGCGAACACAGACATTTCTGCTTGACTGGGGAGCCAGGCTGATGGTTCTGGAACCAACCAACTGGCGAATGACTGCAGAACAGGCTGCCTGCTGGGACATTGGACAGAGTCCCTGGGAGCCTCCAGAGCTCCCGGGGAAAAGGGCTTGCAAAACCAGAGTCCAGTTGAGCTCTTCCTAGTGGCCTTACAGCCCCACCCCAAGCCTTGGTTCACCATCAGTGAGTGCCTTAAATCTGTGTCTCACACAGATGTGGTTGGGAGGGCTCAGAGATAGGATAACTGCAAATAGGCTTGGTTTCTGCACTGAGAGCAACACAGAAAAAGGCAGCGTCGAACACAGATGGTGAGGGAGCCCATGAGGGAAATCATACCGCACTGGCTGAAGACCCTATCCGGGGCCTGAGGCAGGTGGCCGACCTCCATGCATCTCAGACCCTTGACACTGGACAGGGGACAGTAAGAGAACCTGCTAGGTAGGATACACATGGAGATGAAATGACAAGACCCAGGGAGCGAGCATATCACAGGAGCGCACAGGTGCTGGTCACTGCCCATTCACTGCTTCCTACCCATTTTTATTGTGATTATCCATCACTGTGGGCCACTGAACCGGAGAAAGCGTGCCTTTGTGGTTCCTGGAGGTATCTTTGAATTTCTAACTTGCAAAGTGTGTTAAATTTAAGGGTTTTCTTTTGTTCTTTGTTTTTGTTTTTGTTTTTGAGACAACACCTCATGCAGCAAAGGCTAGACTCAAACTGCTGATGCTTCAATCCCCACCTCTCAAATGCCATGGAATATGTCATCATGCCCAGTTTTTGACAAATCTGTTTAAAGATTTCAGAAGACAGGACATCCTCTCTGTACGTGAGAAAAGAATTTAGGACTATTTGAGTTCCGTGTTTCCTTCTTGGCTAAAGCAAAGAGAAACAGAAGGGTCAGCTGACTCTCCTCTAACTAGCCGCCTTCCCAGAGGAAAGAGGAGAAACTATGATTGCTGGAAGGCCAGAGTCACTGTCACGAGGAAAGAGCTTGGGGTCCAGGAACAAGAGTTTCAGGTTTTGCCTGGTGGAAGCTGTGTGTGCTGGAGCAAACTGCCCGGTCTCTCTGTATCATTTTCTTTAAATCCACAAATGGAGGTGTTTCCCTCCTAGACTCAGCAGGAGAATGAAACACAATGACCTGTGAATAACTTACCCCCAAACCCTACAGTGTGTAGTTTAATATGCATTAATTTTCTCCCCTTTAATTTTCTCTTCTCACCACACAAGTCACCAAACTTAGCTGTGCACCCTCATAACCAAAATGGACACAATAGCAATTATGGCGCAAACAGCATAACCCAGTAGTGTGGTATAGACTGTTGTTCAGAGGGAACACTTACATCCCTAAACTCGGGCCTGAGCGCACAGAGCAGACAGAGGCAGCAGGGGAGCTGATGTCCTCTGTGCACAGGTTTGCAGAAGTGACCACCAAGCACAAGGGAGTCAGAGATGCATATCCCCACAAACCCAGGCATCTGGTCTACCCCCACAATGACCAGATACAATCATAGAATATTTAAGTTAAAAACCAAGCCAAAACAGGATCTTGGTCACCTGTGCTTGTCTTTGTAACTTTCTCAAGGCTGACTTCCTCTCCTGGCACATCCTGCCAATGCCACGCACTCCTTAGGCAGACCTCTCAATTTTCTCTTCCAATGGTTAGTGCTATGGCAGGCACTTCATCCCCATTGCTGACCATCAGAGCAAAGGAGCTGGGTAAAGACATGTCCTAGAGGGTGCCACGCCCCTGTTGGAGGGGTGACATGGGTTCTAAAACACCATTAATGAGCCAAGACAGGAATAATAAAGCTAGGAGAGACTGTGGAAGGGTGTCCCCGGGAAGAGGCCAGTCTGGGTGGTGGTCAAACCCCATCTCAGCAGCAGTCAGAGCAGAGGGCTATTTGAAAATACTTTGGAGGGTGGGTAGAGTTTACACAAAGAAAGTGGGAAGCTTATGGCAAACAAATAAATCAACCCCCCCAAAAGTCATTAAAATTGTGTGCCCTAAACATGTGCAGCCAAGAAACTGGCCTGAGAGCAGAGGTCTAGGCCTGAGTTTCACACCAGTCACCAAAAAGACTCAGCTCTGTGACCCACGTTGGGTGCCAGTCTGTTGGGATTAGAATAAAGTAGCCCACTAGCTCAGAATTGAGTATAATAAAGACTCTTTATTTAGGGGTAGACTAGCAGATCAGCAGTCTTCTGCATGAGCGGGGAACAGAAACCGAATCCAGCAGCTAAGGAGCTACGTACATTTTTTTACATCTGTATATATGGTACATTTGACCATGCCCAAAGTGGGCCATATATTTAAGGCTATTGACTGAAGGAGTTCCCACAACACCAGGGCCCTCTCCAACCCTGTAATTCCAGAAGCTCACTTGTAGCTTACTTATGGCCTCTTAAAGGTGTCCTGGGACCGCTATCCCCTTCGTGTTTGTGTCCAGCCTCTCACAGCCTTTTTACTTAGAGAAGACACACAGAACTGAAGTTGCCTTAAGGTCAGCATATGCGAAATGTAATTCATAAAGCAAATCTGCATTCCAGAGCCAAAGCCAGCTTACATCTGTTTAGGGCATTGGGATCATACATCTCTAGACATCAGAGCTGAGGCAGGAGGTCAGGGCTTAGTTCCAAGGTCATGGCCCAGGTCCCTATGTCTCCCACTAGAACCAACAGCTGGTGTCCATACAGCCTTCATGGGAGAATGGCTATCTTGTCCACTAGTCTCCAAGGTGGAAGTCTGTTCTCTATCAGAAAGGCCAAAGCCTTTGGTCACTACACACACAGTCAGAGCTGGGTAGTTAGTGACATGTTTCTGTTCCCAGGCAAGTTTAGGAGTCGGGGACAGGCTCTCCCTTCTGGACTGAAGTCCAAGAACAACATAGAAAACTTCTTCTGGGGAACCTGCTCTAGAAAATCAGCAGGAAGCAGAATATACCATAAAACACCCCTTCCCCAATCATCTGTATGGCCACGAGGAAGATGCTTAACTTCCATGGGCCTCTATATTGTCATTTATAAATGGGGGGAAAGGGCATGATTTGTCTTAAAATGTGATTGTGAGGATTAGCGATCGAATACATGGAATGCCTAACCCAAAAAGAGGGCTCCATACATGATGGGCATCACCCTTAATCTTGTTATTTTTAATCATTCTGTTGCAGTGTTACGCTGGTCCCGGGGAAAAAATGATGGGAAAAGAAAACCGCACACCCTCCTGCGCAGACGGTTAGAAATAATGGGAACAGAGCCAAAGGATCCATAACATCTGCGTCAGGCTTGTGGTATAGGCTCATGGAAAGGGACACATGGGCACCAAGTCCCAGGAGAAAGGATGACTAGGGTCGTGATAGGAAGAAGACATGGGTAGATAAGTCAGGCCAGGACAACATCAGAGACAAATGGAGAGAGATGGGGAAGTCCATGGAAAACCTTGAGACCCTCTAGTCTGGGACCAGTCACTAGAGAGGTTCAGAAGTCTGGTAAGGTGGGTACCAGGGCAAGGCACTGTCTGATGAGAATCCTTAAAGCAAGGGCTTTTTCAGAGAGATCCCCTGCCAAACAGATTCCCTTTGTCCCTGTTTGTCCCCTCCCTCAAGATGCAGAGTCCCTGATACACCCCCATGCTGGACCAAGGCCCAGTGGCAGCCTAGCATCCAAGAGCCCCAATCCACACTAACAAGGCAGCTCAGCCAGGCTCATCTTCCAGGGCAGCAGGGGATACATCTGGCTGGCATCTGAGCTGTGTCCAAAACTCCCCACTGGGGCTAAGAAAGCCAGTCAGGATGCTGGGGAAGAGCATGCTGGGAAACTCCCACAAGGAGCCTGCATCGATATAATCAGGTCTGGTGG
This sequence comes from Myodes glareolus, assembly GCF_982192425.1. Lineage (NCBI taxonomy): Eukaryota > Metazoa > Chordata > Mammalia > Rodentia > Cricetidae > Myodes > Myodes glareolus. The sequence continues at coordinate 74,179,771 of NC_142029.1, read as the reverse complement.
AAATTAAAAGCTATTAGGAACAGAGCCGGATTTATCTTTATATTCAATAACATGCATTGTAATGGTGATCATGCAGATGGGAAATTAAACCACATCTTGGCTTCACTGAAGGCCTTAATTCTAACCTGTTTGTATACCGCTCTTAGTCCTCTATGCCTACCCTGCCTATTCTGAAGAAATGGTTTTATCTTTCTACACACACACACACACACACACACACACACACACACACACACATACACACACACACACAGTACTCTAGGAGGAACGTTGGGGTAGGAGTCTGGCAGGTCAAAGATTTTACACTTTTAGAAGATTGAAAACCAACACACAGTTGAAGGGAGGAGAGGCTGGGGAGGCATCAGAGATGGGAGCAATAGTTGTCTGGGTTGTCTTTCTAGCTTCTCCCAGTTCTGAGAAATCATAACAAAAAGCTGGATAGGGCTTCGGTGGCCGGCTCCAAGACAGCATGACCAGCCCAGAAGGGCAGCCTCTGAGCAAATACTCAGCTCCCAGAGCTTGTTTAAATACCAGGTTCCTTTAGAAAGAGGCACAGGAGGCCTTGCTCCCTTTCTGTGGCCAGCAGGCCCTTCTTCCCAGGGTACACGCATGCTTTTCCTAAGGAGGATGCTTTCTGAGACCTCAACTGGTCCACTCCGGCGTCCCGGTTTTCCTTCGGCTTTCCAGCACCTGTTCCTGCAGGCCCTGAAGTGTAGAACATTAGAGACTAGCCCCATGGATCCAGAAACCGCAGTTAACACAGGATCCCTGCTCCAGATGCTAACACTGCGGCTTCCATTCTCCACGTTCAGACCAGATTATCACCTCCGCCATGCTAAGAAGTGGCATCCTGCTATCACAAAACACGTACCTAAACGTACAGAATGTATGCACACTGGGCATGTGAGAACATGGGGGGTATAAAAGCCCTATTTCTTAAAATTTTATAAACTACTTACATTTTCCAAAGTTAAAACATGTGGCATGTGTCCCCAATCTCTGGTCCTCTTCTACAGAGACCGGATGCTGCCAAGCCCCACTGTCTCCCACTCCCCTGGATTTCCCTCAGGGACATATTAGTTAGACTCAATGTATTGGGAAGACTGTCCCTCGATCTAACAAATAGTTAGAGAAGGATCTAGAATGACTATGGCTGGAGCTGGAAGGGTAGGCAGAAGAGGAAAATTTTCCAAGACCAAAGAAAAGAAAGGCAGTCTACCAAAATTTAACACGGTCCCACAGATTAACATCAAGGCCACTTCTCTGGTAATTATGCCCTTTGGGGCTACCAGCCTGGTCTTGACATCAAAGGCAGCTCTGAAGAACCAACTACAAGGGATGCCTGGGGGAGCTTGCCGCCTCCAACTCCTGGGTACACAAGCTAGTTAACCTTCCTTCCCCACCCGCTCTGCTCTGGCTACCTGGTACGCACCAGCTTGTCCTCCTGTCCCCATCTGTCCAGACTGCCTCCCAGAATCCCTCGGAACTCTCAAGCAGCCATTCCTTCTTCACTGGACACTGAATGAGCCCTTACTGTCGTGAGTACAGAGGGCTCAGTGTGGTAGGAGTGGAGGATACACGCGTAAACGCAACACTCTTCTCATTCCTAGGAAAGCCAGTTGGGAATGAGATACAAGGTCAGCTACACAGTAAGAACACACACTCCCCACCAGGGACCAGTGCAAACATTGAAGGGCTCTGTCTTGTACCTAAACAATGGCAGCTACAACTCAGCCTATCCTCAGAATGGCAGGCAACATTCTAAACACTGTATATTTTTATTCCAACTCTATAAACCCATTCTATAGTTGCAAGAAGTCAAGCCCTATGAATGACAATTCACCCAGCTAGTAGCCATGGGGCAAGCTTCCATCCCAGGCAATCTGGTCCCAGATTTTAGGTTTGTTATCATCCCCTGCTTTTGGTTCCATCAACCCATCCCTTTAAGAATCAACATACAATATTTTCCCCAAAGCTCTCATTGCCTATAGTGCACTGTTAAGGATTCATGGTCATCAGAGAAACTGGGCACATTTGTGTGCACACAGGGGAAGCACGAGCCTGGGGAAAATCCTGCTTCGGTTTAAGCCTCATCTGAGTAATCAGCACGTGACCTGGAAGAAACTGAGTTCCTTCTTTGAGACTAGGTTTTCTCTTCTGTAAGTGGAAAGAGGAAAACACACTTCCGGGCTTTGTGCAAGGCTAAAATATGATGAATTAAGGTGTCTTAGCCTGGTGTCAGAAAAATAGCGATTACTCAAAAAGTTTTAATAACATAATTATTATTTTAATGGACACAATGCTTCATCCATAAACCCAAGTGTGTAAGAAGTAGTACATTTCCTATTGGTCTTTAAATGCCTTAAACCTGACTTTTCTAGAAATACAGGAACCCCCGTGTCCATTGTTTCCGAAGCTTCCTCAGAGATGTGCAGCATCTGCTAACCTGTGCTCCCTACTTGAATGACGTCTTTGGGTCTTTGACTGTGTCTGCCATGTCTCGTCTGGGACCTCAGTCGTGGCCTTGAAGGGCTCCCACAGATGCTCCCCTGAAGTCCAAGCACTTTCCATAGACGCCCGCAGTACCATTGCCAGCCCCGGATTCCTTCTCTTTCCTTTATCCCTTTCTCTCAGACGCTCTCCTTCCAGGCGGCTCCCATTAACTCACATTTTTCCAAAAAAGAGAGAAGGAATCTGTAAGTAGCATGGAGTCTGCCTTGCTCACACCAGGCTGCTAACCTGTCTGCTACTGAGAGATCTTTTGGCCTGGCAGTCTGCTTGGAACTGAGAGAAGGAAAGTCGTGAGAACAAGACACACGTTTATGTCTTTTTTTTTAAAAGTACCTGTCATGCTAACTGCAAACATGTCAGCATAGGTCTCACCCCACTGTATCCTAGAGACATCTAAAGAGCTCTGGTCAGTGCTGAGACCCAGGCTGGCTCCCGAGTGATCTGAATTTAGCTAACCGGAACACAACTATTTCAAAGGTGCTGCTCACACCTCAAGGTGGAGGGGGCTCAGCAAGATGAAGAATCCTGCTCTATGACAGGTTGCTATAGAGGCTTCTCATCCTCTACTCACTCTGAAGGCTGCGGGTCATTCCAGACAACTGGCTGGGAACCTGGGTGCCAACAGCCTGCTTGAAGAACACTGGTCGGGATGCTACACTTTCCAGGAAGTTAAGGATGAACCTCGAGGAGGGAAAATGGAGCCCCTGTGGTGTGGGGGATGAAGGGATGGGGTGGGGCTTTTATCGTATCCTTGAAGGTTGAATAAAGATTTTAGACATCCTTTTCTGAGGTTCCAAGATCTGTTTCTTGTTGGAGGGACAATCCTTCCCAGGCGAAAATGAATCCATGAGGGGTTTCCAAGACTCCAACACAGTACTAGCTCATTTTCAATGTCAGTCACCGACGGGTCTTTCAGCCAACTCATGGAAAGCAGAAGTCCTGTATGCACACTTCCTTAGACCAGATTCCGCAAATGTTCAGCCTCATTACCCTAGTCACGCATAGAACACACATGTACTCTGTCCTGTATGCACACTTCCTTAGGCCAGGTTCCTCAAATATCCGGCCTCATTACCCTAGTCACACATAGAGCACAAATGTGCCCTGTCTCTCCTATACCCTTCACAGGTGAGATTACCAACGACTCTCATAAGTCAGGGCAAGTTCAAGAGGAGCCCCAGAATCAACAGCAGCCCCACTCTGTGTCTGTGGGACCATCCTCGATAGCACGAGCCTCAAAACATGGACCATCCCACACAGAGATGATCAGATGGAAACCAAAGATGCTCGTTTGCCAAAACTCCACAGAGCAGTAACAAATCAGTAGTCCCTAAAACCATTGTCACAGTCTTTCTCTGTTCATAGACCAATTCGGACACCATCCACCACCCGGGCAGCTCTGTCAGCCACCACCCATGATTCCTTACCTGGAGTGATGGAGACTGTGTCTTTCTCCCAGGACACAACACTAACATATTCCTGCACTGAAGAGGGGATGAGGCACTTAAAGACGGCCACATTGCCACGCATTGACCTTTGATCCTCCACCCGGACGGTGTAGGGTTCCCTGAAAACTGTGAGAAATCGAAAAAGGGGTGTCACAAGGTCATGGTGGTGGGGAAAGGGAACAGCAAGTGGGTTCAGAACAGTGACCATCATTTGCCAAAATAAAATCCAGATTATATGAGCTAACTACCATGAGGGGCTAGTTCAATGTATCCTGGGAAATGTAGTTCAGATAATTGAGTTCTTCATGGCATTGGTGGCATTCAATGGGCAGTAGAAAGGAAAAATTGAAACCGGGGTTGTCTGAGACACAGGGACAGTCGTCATATTCCTACTGCCCTCCAACCTCTTGCTGCTTCTATCCTGTTCCAACTTTGGTCCTGATTTTAGGGCCATCTTGTCCCTCTAGAGTCTACTCCTGTCTGCTCCCAGCCCTGCACTCATTTTTTTCATATGGCGTTGCCTGCAGCCACTCATGTATCACATTCTGCAGGTGAGCTGGCCCTACCTTAAGAGTGGAGTGAAGACCTCTGCCTCCCCTGTCTTTCTCAGCTTGGCCTTAGCCAGCGGCTCGCTTCTTCCTTCTACTCCTTTCTCTGACAAGCAGAGTTTGACAGTCTAGAGCTGCCACTACCTATTGACCTTGTCCCCAGCAGACACCTGGGCAACATGCCCTTCTGCTCTCCTTGCCATGGTTGCCAGGGCGACACCCAGGGCCCTGGCATCCTCCCCGCAAGCAGTGCACCTGCAGCCTCTCTGGCATTGTCAAGGGCCTCTTTAATTGGTTGTGTTTCCAGTGGACCTGGCCCTTCCCGGGCCTTCATCTTTCTTCGTCTCCGGGCAAGAGGAAAGGAGGGAGGGAAGGGAAGAAAAGAAAGAGGGGAGAGGTTGGTTGTCGGGCTCTGGTCCAGCCCTCACTTAGGTCTGGCAGCATTGCCTCCATTCAATCTCACAAAGGAGCCTCAGGGGGAGCTGACCCCCGAGGGTGCTGGAGTAGTGGAGGCCAAGGACAAGTTGTGTCGCACAGCAATCCTGGGGGTCTTAGACAGGCAGCCAAGGTGTATCAGACACGTGTATCAGACACGCAGGCCCCACTCCTCCTCTGAGCAGCATGGGGATGTTGGATACAGGTCAGTTAACCTGTGAGCCTCAATTTCCTCATCTGTGGAGCAGCATAGGAAAGACCAGGCATGTGGGAATTACTTTGACTTGGCCTTCTCATCAGTAAGAAACCTTGTGTAGACTTACTGTGAAGACCGAAATCTAACTCAAGGAGAGGAGTATAACTGATGATGGTCTTTCCCAGGGCTCCTAGATATAGAGGCTAGAACTGAACTTAAATACAGGTTTCAAGACTTCCAGCTCAATACTTGGGGTTGTACTGGGGGCCAAACAATGCAGAAGAGACACCTGCAGAAGCATGGGAGAGAACCTTTGCCCTGGCAGCATGGCCAACAGTTAACCTCCAGGTCACACAAGGGCATGAGGGAGCCAGGCTCATCCCTCACTCTCCCACAGCTCTGGGCCTAGACCCTTGCAGCCTTGTTCTTGTGAGAAGTCCTGTATTGGGAGTTCAGAGTTCATCCTGAAGGGCCTGTCACTAGGTCTGCCCCCCTGGGCCTGGCCAGCACAGCCGCAGGACAGAAGGCACACTGGCGTGCCATGATAGACTAGCCTCTTGCACCCAGATTCCCTTGTAAGAGAGCCAGTACCCACACTTGGGTGCCTTACTGCTCTCTGAGACACTTCCTGTCAGTAGCAGAAGTAGAGTGTGTTGTGATGTCCTAGTCCAAAAGAGCCGATCAAAGCCACTCGCTCACTTCCAGGCCTGCCCCACTGAGATCAGACTTTCAGTTTCATCCCTGCCTCTCTGCCTCCACAGACTCTTTGGAGATCTGGCTCTTTCACCGCTAAGATTTTCCATCATGAACTGTACTTAAATGACAGGACTCTGAGTTGTTTGGCGCTCAAATGTTCATCAACAGCAGGATGGACAAAGAACGTGCAGCTTAGTTACATGGTGAAATACCATGCATGAGTGCTAACGAGTGACCTTCCGCCACACACAGCAGTGAGAAGGAATGCCGTGATGAGAATAGTGAGCTGAAGATTCCAGAAAAGTCAGAATGTAGGCCTCCATTTTGTAAAGCATGGACAAAGTAAAACACCCAAATTATTCCAGCTCAGGAGAGTGACTGTCCTGAGGAGAACAGAGACCAGAGAGAGCAAGAGGGGACCTCCGAGGTGCTGTGGGTGTAGCCCTGTGCTGGGTGTTAGCTGAACCTTCGGGAAACTGCTTCAGTTACATCGGATAGCACACACTTTCCTTGATACAGTTCAGGAAGAGGAGGTGTCTTAGGGCTTCTATTGCTGCAGCAAAACACCACGACCAAAAACAAACTGGGGAGGAAAGGGAGTCAGGACAGGAACTCAAACAGGACAGGTTCCTGGCGACAGGAGCTGATGCAGAGGCCATGGAGGGGTGTTGCTTACTGGCCTGCTTCCCATGGCTTGTTCAGCCTGCTTTCTTATAGAACCCAGGATCACCAAGCCAGGGATGGCACCACCCGCAACGGGCTGGGCTCTCCCCCAGTTGATCACTAATTGAGAAAATGCATTACAGCTGGATCTCAGGGAGGCATTTCCTCAGCTGAGGTGCCTTCCGCTCTGATGACTCCAGCTTGTGTCAAGTTGACACACAAAATCAGCCAGTACAGGAGGTTTTAGAAAATGAAGCTCAAGCAAGTTTCCTGCTTCAGTAATGTGCACTCTGTCATTTAACTCATGGGCAGTGCTGTGCACGGTAGGTAGATACTCACTTTGAATGTACCCAAGCACCACAGTAGACGGCCAAGCTGACCCTAGGCAAATGTTTCTTCCAAGCTCTCATGTGCACACCACATGTATACCCACACAATGCCAGCCTGCCTTCCCCATTTGTGTGCAGACCTCACAGGGAGCCCCCATCAAGGTGCAGGTGTCTGGTCCCTCACCTGCTTTGATGCGAATGTTAGGGCTCCGGATCTTGCCGGCTGCATTCTCCGCAGTGCAGAAATAGTCATTGTCGTGTATAAAGCTATTGAAGGCGGAGGGGGAGAAGGGGTAGAGCTGCAGAGTCCCGTTGGCATGCACGTGCCGGATATGCGGCACATCGTAGATGTCGTCCCCCGTGGCCAGGTACCATCGAAGAGCCGCGCTGGGGGAGCCGGCGGCCGGGCAGGGCACCACCACACCCACAGAGCTGGAGAAGGTTACCTGCTGCAGGGAGTCATTTACAAAGTAGAGGCTGGTGCCAACATCCTCAGGGTGGGCTGCAGGGAAGAAAGAGAGAGATTTGCTTAGAGTCTGCTGGAGAAACGTGCATGGAAGCCTTGCAGGCTGGTACTGATTCATGTGTCAGCCAGCCAATAAACACCATTGAGCACCAATTATTTACCAGGAAAATAGCAAAGAAGAGAAAAGACACTTCCTTCCCTATAGATGTTTCTTAGTTAGTTGGTACAGGAATGACAAAAGTCAAAAGTCTCATTTTCTGTGCTGAGCCAAGTCCATGGAGAGAGGCTGCCACAAACCTTGTTGCAAGAAAGGCCCAAAGTCACCACCTACTGTGGCAATGCACATATCAGGAGAGACGCTGACATACCTAGATCCGTAGCTACTTAGCACCGACACTTCACAGCCTGGGTCCCAGCCATTTCTTTAACTCACTTGCACAGCCCCAAGGGGGAGAGGGCTTTTCTTCTCCCCACGCCTCTTTTTCTCTCTCTTTCCCTGTTTTAGAATGTTTTTGTTTTGTTTTATGTATATATATATATATATATATATATATATGAGTGTTTTACCTACATGTGTGTACATGTGTGCCACCTGCATGTGTGCTGCTCACAGAGGCCAGAGGGGCACCAGATCTCCTGGTACTCGAGTTCCCTTGTGGGTGCCAGGTACTGAACCTGGGTCCTTGGGAAAGAACAAGTGCTTTTAGCCAGTGAGCATTTCTCCAGCCCCACAACTCACTTTTCATCACCTATATTAATTAGAGTTTTGTGGCTTTGATCAAAACTTGACCAAAAGCAACTTGGGGAGGAAGAGGTTTGTTTGGCTTACAGGCTACAGTCCACCATCAACGGAAGCCAAGGCAGGCACCTGGAGGCAGGAACTAAAGCAGAGACCATGGAAAAACACTGCTTACTGACTTGCTCCCTATGGCTTGCCCAACCTGCTTTCTTGGGACTCAGGACTATGGGCTCAGGGGTGGGACCACCTACAGAGAACTAGGCCCACCTACATCAATAGTCAATAAAATGCCCCTCAGGTTTGTCCATAGGCCAATCTGTTGGGGCATTTTCTCAGTTGAGGTTCACTCTCCCTAAATGAATCTAACTTGTGTCAAGTTGGGGAAGAAGAAGAAGGAGGAGGAGGAGGAAGAGGAGGAGGAGGAGGAGGAGGACAAGGAAGAAGAAGAAGAAGAAGAAGAAGAAGAAGAAGAAGAAGAAGAAGAAGAAGAAGAAGAAGAAGAAGAAGAAGAACCCTAGCCAGAACATTGCCCCTTCTACAAGTTTAGGATACTCAGGGATTATCCAAGAGCACAGATTGTAGAGCTGAAATTCGGAGGCCTTGTACTTAAGGGACCTAAGTAGGGTCCCTTGCTCTTCCTAGCCTGCAGGTAGCAGGGAAAGAGTCTCACAATCACAGCCTCAAAAGACTAGGTAGAGGAAGTGGGGTACTAGTCTGGGAGAGAGAAGGCAGTGGGAGTCTGTGAGGGCTTGGATCCTTAAAGGTCATCAGTGCATTTTCCAGGTGACCTTTCAGGATGAGGAACAAGAGGCCCAGACGTGGCCTCGACTGCCTGCAGAAGTCCCTGCTCTTCTATCACCGGCGCCTTCCCTTCTCAACTGGACAGTAAGCAGGGTGGACAAGCCTGGGAAAACCCCTCCTATTCCCTGATGCTCTTCCAAACCCCTGTCCCATAGAGAAACATCCTCAGGGCCATCTGGCAGGAAGGGCAGTGTCTGCTCCTCCCATTCCAGCATCAGGCTTTAGAACTACCTACTCCTGCCCTGTTGTGGGAATTGGGGGGACCTCCTTCCCTACTTAGGGGCCTTCCCCTTTAAGAAGGCCAACCCAAAGGAAGGGAGAACCTGGTCCCCTAGTTTCCTGTGGGAAGCCAGTCCCTTTCCACTAGCAAGATGAAAGAGTAAGCAACGGGCTGCTGCTTGTTTAAAGAACGTTGCGGGGGACCCAACTTGACCTCAATTTCCACAACTTTATGGGGAGGGGGAGAGCCCACATCCGGACTGTATTAATATTCTTGCCTTAACTCGGAGCAGAGCCTCTAGGGAGAATAGACCAGGCAGGTCGTTGAGGAAGGCCATTAAGCCTCATTGGCCAGAGCAATTCACATCATCTCATAAAAAGCCGTGATGAAGCCATTAGCAGCTGTGCTGGAAAAAAAAAACATCCGTGGGCTCCTGGCGGCAGTGTCAGGGGCATCCTCTTAGCAGCAAATGCATTTGCTGTCCCCACCAGGCCCTGCAGCCCCAGCGGCTGAAAGGCTCTGGCAGGGGGGGGGGGCAGCATCGCTTGGTAATCTCCTCACACTGCCTCCCATGTAATAGTCCATGGTTGAGTGTATCTGCTCAGGGAGACCCTCAGAAGCTCTTGCATCAGGCCTGTTCTCTGTGGCTGGAATATTCCTCATGATCACACGATCAGGCCATTTTACTAGCTAAGCCGTGGCTCAGTGAGACTTCCCAGCATGCCCATGTGTCCCATTCTCACCTTCTGAAAGGCCCTCCTGACCAAGACACATTCAACAAGTAACTGGCATTGTCTCCTCTGTGGCCTCGTGGCATTCTCCCAAGGCCTAGGACTGAGTGACCATTATCATCCCAGTCTACAAAGCAGGAGATTGAGGTACTTCCTTGTCTTCCTTGAGACTCACACAACCAGTAGGTGAGCTCTCTGGGATGCCCACCCAGGCAATTTGACCCAGCATTGCTTTCTTAACAGGCAATGTGTGGTTGTAATATGATCAATGCAATAAAAAGAGGGCCTTCCTCAAACATAATCAGGCCACACCAACCTCTTTTTCTCCCTCCCTATATCCCTCCTAATAGACTCTGGGTCCAGCAGTCCTTACTTTAGCCTTAGGGATCAGGGACATCCCCCTGGGTTTCTGGGTGCTTCCTCAGAAGGCCTAATTACTTAGCTATCTCTACCATGTCAGCTGCATGGATATGGGGAGCCAACCTCCACCAAGAAGTGCAATGACTCTCCCTTATGCCTGAAGAATAGACATAGGGAAAATGAGAAAGTTCCTAGACAGAAAGGAGTTCAAGACATCCTCCGTTCATGGAAAAATTCTCCCAAATACTTATTGTAAAGGTTTGAGGAAGAGATTTAAGTTGGACAGAACCCTGTTGATGACAAGAGATCCACCATAAGAACAGCAGTCATTGACTTTGCTGTCAGCTGTGGGCCACACTTTGGGTCAGTCACTGTATTTCTATCAGTAGTACGTAGCTATTGTCTTTCATCTTAACTCCCTAAAGTGAATTATCATGACTATCATCATTAATATTATTTCCATTTTACAGATAGAGAAATTAAGACTGAGAAGATAAACCTCTTTGCAGTGCTGAATAATCAAGATGGAGACAAATCAAAATCACAGAAACCTGACTTTCCAGGCCTGGGAGCCCTGCCTATCCTCTCCCTACCCCAACCACACCCAAATGCACATTTCTGTCTCCTCCACCGGCCAGCCATCCCTTCCCCTCTCCTTGCCTCTGAGAACGGCCCTTCCCCAGGCCCTTTCTGCTTGCACCAGGAGCATCAACCACAATGACAGCAGCCCTCCTGCACTTGGAGGCCTTGGCTCTTCCCAGAGCCAAGGACACGAGGTTCCCAGCAACTACAAATGGGTAGATTTAATTGATGAATTGACTGGGATTGTCCAGCCACCTGTCAGGGCCGATGAAATAGCAGATTTATAGCAAAAGACGAGTAGCCTCATATTTCTCCCGCTCCAGGATGCGAGCTGCTGTCTTCAGGGTGTGGGGGAGCTGGGGAGCATTAGACACGCCATTCGTTTCTGCTTACGGTTCTGACAGTGCATTGCCGTCGTGAAACATCACCCTCAGGTGTAAAACAATAGCATTTTGCACTTAGGTTGGGTTCATATTTTACCTTCCCAAGGCACCTGTCATCTCAAAATGCGGAAGCTCTTAAATAAACATTAATTTAGCCTCACCCTATCTGCCAAGGGGAGGGAGCGAACAACAGATCCATAGGAGGGAAACCGAGGCACTGCCAGCCAGATATCTGGATTGCTTGCCACATGGAGAGTGAAAAGCAGGGCAAATCATCCAGTGCATAAATGTAGGCGCAATGATACACAAGGGAAGCAGCGGGAGTTCAGTGTCCCAGTCTGAGCCCAGGGAGTCTAGCGTGGCCTGTCCAGGACTTCATCTCCTGCTCCAGAGATCTACAGAACAGCGATGTTGCAAAGAATCACGGAGATGGGGTGCTACAGAGTCTTGGATACAGTCTGACAGAACTGTCTGTCTTCTAGAGGCTCACATCACCTGCTGTGTGACCTTATGTAAGTGACTTAGCCTTTCTGGGCTGCACTGTGCTCATTTCCAAAAAAAAAAAAAAAAGCAGGGTGAGGTGGAACAGGAGAAGTTGCCTGTCTTACCTGCCTCATGGGGTTGCTGAGTGTGAAGGAGGGTGAAAGCCTCAACCTCCCTAGCGAAGATCTACGGGTGGGAGGTTCCAGGCTGCCTAAAACGATCAGCCTCCAGCGCTTCAGAGTCTGCAGTGCTCCAGCACCCAAAGCCCTCCGTTTCCTCTTAGCTGACTCCTTACCCTTCCCGGCCCCTTCCCAACTCCTCCTCGACTCAAGGCTTTCATCACTCTAGGAAACGCACAATGCACCAGCTGAGTGCTCCAGAGCATTCCAGGGAAGGCGGAAGCATCAAAAGGCAATGGAGTGGTGTGCCGTCTTTCAGATCTCCTAAAGGGAGAGCCGGAAAGGGGCTAAGCCTCGGCACAGAGCTGAGTTTGTGAAGGAGCTGCGCCAGGTACAGCTGTCAGGTTAGAGCTGGGTGCCGCAGGCCAGTTACTCCATAGGTCGGCCTTTGCTGAGCTGGAAGGTGCCTGGGACGGAGAGGCTGGCCCTGGAGGCTTCCCTGAGAAGCTCAGCATGGCATCAGTAAAGCCTGGCAGTGAGTTGTGTGTACCCGGGGAAACTGTGGAGCCTCCAGGCTGCAGAAAAGAGGCGGCAGCTGCAATGGCCTGCCTCCTGCCACGGTGGAAAGTGTGCGGTGCAGGCGGTGTCTATGAACTGGGAAAGGCACTGAGCAGGACGCCCAGGTGACTTCTCACATTGGCGACTGCCCTCGTTCAGGTAGATCCAAGACACTGCTTTCAGGGCTGGACATCTCTCTGGGGACCCACTGGCATGGTTGATGTCACCAGGTTCCGAAAAGGGAACCAACATTTCCTGAGTGGAGGCTGAACTGTGCAGCAGGCCCATGGCTTGGGGGCTCCCGTGACCTTGTTTATATGTGCATAGACATGAAAAGTGAGGATCCTGTGAGTGAAGAAGAGGAGGTTGGGAGGGGGGGTCGGTAACTTCCACAAGATCATACAGGGAGGAAGAGAAGGTAGCAGCAAGCCACAAATGGTGTGCCCAAGGATTCTCAACTTCTCAGGAGGCTGAGGTAGGAAGAGAGCTTGAGCCCAGGAGCTCAAGACCAGACTGGACAACAAGAGTGACTGTCTCAACAAAAAGAGAAAGAAATAACGGGGGCGGGGTAGAGATATATGGTTGGTAGGTGGGTGGGTGGATAGGCCAGGAATAAGGAATGGAAGGGTCGGGGAGAAGACAGGAAGAAGGAATAAAAGGGAAGGAGGAGAAAGAAAAGAAGGGAGGAAGGGAGAAAGGAAAATAAATGAAAAAAAAACAAGGAGAGAGTAGGAAGGAAGGGAAAGGGCGAGGAGAGAGAGCGCGCGCGCGCGCGCGCGCGCGAGAGAGAGAGAGAGAGAGAGAGAGAGAGAGAGAGAGAGAGAGAGAGAGGAGGGAAGGAAAGAAGGGAGGAAGGGAGGGAGGGAGGGAGGGAGGGAGGGGGGAAGGAAGAAAAAAGAGGAGAGAGGAGGATGGTAAAGAGGAAGGGAGGGAAAGAGGGAGAGACGGAGGTACAGAAGTGGGAGGAAGAGATGGACCCAGGATCCAGCTGAGAGGTAAGGGCAACCGGCTGCCCAGCTGCGTTTTTCCCATCACAGTACTGAGTTCCTAGTCTAGTACCTAATGACGTTTCTCCTTCACCTTTCTCTCCAAACTAACCCCAGTTAGAAAGGAGATCCCATGACAGTAGACCACAGCTTTCTCCTTAAATCTCTGCCATCCCCTCCAGCTCTTTCTTCTCTCTGCAGACAGAACCGAGCAAATTTACAGGGAGCAAGGGAAGGCGGGGGGACTCCTTCATAAATAAAGAGAGAGACATTCAGATCAACAGCAAAGCTGCTTCTGGTCAAAGGGGGAAATGGATTTTTAATAGAAAATGGAAGTTATGGGCCTGGCTGTCATGTGACAGACGTCCAGACTTAAACCCATTTAATCTTCTCTACCCGTGTAACATTGAGCAGCACCACCCGGACGCTGTATTTCATAAAACAGGCTCCAAATCGCTAGGAGATTAGAAGTGTAGAAATAGAACGGCAATATTTTTAAACCAGAAATCGTCCCCAGGCATCTGGCTGCCCCCAGGGTCACAGCTAGAACCTGCATATCCATCCTACCTACCAACTAGCTCACCCTTGGCTTGTCTGGGCATCACATGGGGGATTAGCTTGCCAAAGGAAACCTGACACGGTGTCGCCTGTAGCGACACCAGTGGTCTCCCATCCACCTGCCCGGAGTCGGGTGGGGAGGTGTCTGGCTGCAGTTTAAGGCCCTCCCAGCATTCCCCTGGGGTGCACACTGAATTACCCCGTGTCATCATCGCCAGTCATCAGAAGTGACAACCAGAGGGGACTGAAAGATTAACACCTCCCTGCCTCCACGGGGACAGTGAGTCATTTAGTTCTCTTCCTTTGCAATGTTTACTCCTCTCATTCACTGGGTTTTGCATGGAGGCATGTCTGCAACACTGGGCACCTGAAACACCCATTCAGAGCTCTCGAGAACGCTTGCCCAGGCCTAGCGTGTGAGTAGAGAGTATGGCAGGTCTTCAGGGGAACAAGGACCAGAAGAGAGGAAGGACCAAGGGGACAGCAGGACCCCCATGCAGGACTGTGAATTCCTGAGGACAGTGACCTTCCCAATGATCACTCCATCCCGTGGGCACAAGAGCAGGTTCTTAACACGGTAGTAACAGCCTTAGTTCCAATGCCACACTCCCTGGGTTCGAATCCCTGCTTTATCAGTCACAGGTAGTGTGTGCAAAACCAGACAAGACAACCTCGCCTCTCTGTGCCTTAGTTTCTATAAAACTGAGGTGACAGGATCTACCTCAATGACAGCTTTTGGAGAATACAAGTGTCTGGCACCACTCAAGGGTTTGGAGCTGTTGTTATGAGTCTTATTGTCATAGGAGACAAGCAGGAAGTACTTATGGAGCAAACAAGTCCTTATGTAATAAATATTTACTGAGCATCCAGGATGATGGCGATAAAACAGTGGTGGACAAACATGAGCATGTAGAAGAATCACCGGGGAGTTTGTTAAAGCGACAGCTCCTTAGATAGCAGCCATCCTGTGCCTGCCACAGGACCTGCAATGCTAGTTTAGAAGTTAGTGTCCTCTGTCCACACTCAGTAGCAATTGGTGGGAAGAGTAGATGTACCATGCTAGATTTCGTGTTTCCCAAGCCCGCAACATAGTTCTTGTGGGCTTGCTGACAAGCTTTCCCACCGTATGTATTAACTGAACTTGACAATGGAGTTAATCCAGGAAGAGTTACATGGTCAATGAACGAGCAACACAACAGCAGTCCGGCTGCTCTCCACCTCCCCTGATGCCCCCACCCCCAGCAGTCTTCCACGGAGTCCCTCAGGTAGGAGGGCTGCCCAGGCAAGGTTGACAACATCTATGCACTTGCACACAAAAGTTTGCAGGTGAGACAGACAGATTGTGCAGCACCACTCTGACGTTCTCATGCCCCAGCTGGGGAAACTGGGCCCAGATGGGGAGCAATCAGAGGGCCTCTGTTCAGTCACCAGTATGTGCCAAACCCCAGAGGACCAGCGAGACACCAGAAAACCCTTTTGTGGTTCATTTGCACTTGGAGACAGTGTGAGGCTAGGCTCTGGGGAGGAGTGGGTGAGTCTCCCAGACGGCAGCAGAGTGCTTCCCAGGTAACATGACTATGTTGTCCTTGGGCGAGATGAAGCCACAGGGACCGAGTCTCCTGCCTTACCCTTGGTTTGCCTTGTATCTGGGCACACCTGTTGTCTAATCTGCTTTCTATTACTGTGTTAAAACACCATGACCTAAAGTAACTTGGGGAGGAAAGGATTTGTATAACTTAAAGGTTACACTCCATCACAGACGGACATCGGGTACCCAGAACCAAAGCAGAGAGCACAGAGCAATGCTGCTTACTAGATTACTGACTTGCTCCCCATGGCTTGTTCAACTTGGTGTTTTCTTTCTTTCTTTCTTCTTCTTCTTTTTTGTAAAATAATCAATCCAGTGTGTCCTTCCCAGAATGGCACTGCCCACGGTGACCTGGATCCTCCCACATCAATCATTAATTTTTAAAAATACCTTACAGGCCAATCTGATGGGGGCACTTTCTGAATTGAGGTTCCTTCTTCCCAAACAACTAGCTTATGTCAAGTTGACAAAACAAAATAAGGAAATCAGCTAGGACACCTGGGTCACCACACTCCTCACACTGCCTCTGCCACTGATGCTTTCCAGCTTCTCGCTGGTGCCAGGCAACCACGGATGAAAAACCCTCTCCTTGCAACATTACTCACTTAGTTCTTACGCCAAGCCTTTAATGCCACCATTGCTCAAAATCCCACTGTTGAAAAGACCGCACTTTAAGGATAAGCAGATTGTTTTTTTTTTTTTTCTGACGTTGCTCTCTTTCTCATACATAGCTGTGTTTCAAACTGACACCCACCTTGAGTGCCGCAGCCGTACTACAGACAATAGATTACACCCAGACTGTCTCGGAGGGTGCACACGTTACAGAGGGGTGTGTGATACAAGGCAGCAATCTGGAACAGGACAATTCTGCATTACTTGGGCCCTCTCAGGTACTGGCTGTTTTCTTTCTCTCTTGCCCCAATGCCAGCAGCTCCCTACGCTGGTCATTGAGATGACCACTCTTTCAAAGCTCTTTGAGAATGGCTGGTCTTTGAGAATGGGTCTTCTTCATTCCCATCAGAAACAGCAGTGGGTTTGGTTTGGGTTTGTTTGTTTGTTTGTTTTGTTTTTTAGTATTCTTGACACAAACACAGTTCCCCTAACCAGCAAGCAGAGAGCTTTGAGATCCAGTGTGGGGGCAGCTAGCCTTCAGCCTCCAAGGCCCCTGTCCCCTCGGCTCCAGGAGGAGTTATGAGCAACAGCTGTCAGTGGGACCGAATCTTTAATCTTCCAGCCCTTTTCTAGACAAGGCCTGTCAGAGGAAGGCCCCTTCTGGCCAGAAAGTTCTTTCTAGGGAGTCAACCCAGACAGCACAGTTGTCCCTAGAGAATCCCAGACTTAGATTGTTAACACTTGAGGGATTTAAGAGATTATTGTCTCCAATCTCTTCCATTCACAAAGCCCAGAGAAGTGGAGTCACTCACCCCAAGGACACAGCTAGCCAATACCTAGACTGGGGTCAGTGCTGGCTCCGAGGTCCCTTCTGTTTTGTCCTCCTCGGGCAGCCCAGGTATGCTGGAGCTTCATAAAACAGATGCTGTCATCAGAGGGACTAGGGAGTGTCTACGGCTATAGGAGTGACCCCAGATGGGAAAAATGTCCATTTAAACGTGACTGATGGGTGACAAGTGGAAGAGGGGTTTGTCTTGATCTGTGTTCCTAAGATGGAGCCGAGATGAGATTAAAACACACAAGATCATGACAGGGCTGGGCTGGGTCTAAGACTGGACTCTAAAATACAGAGTCACAGGAAAAAACAGCCTTAAGGAATACGTTCCCTGCTACTGGACGTATAGAGAAGAATAAGGAACCAGGTAGAGTAGCTGCAGAGGGACCATGTCTGGCTGGAAAGCCCATTCCGTGTCCTTCAAGGCACCTTCCAACTCTGGGAGGTCACTTGTCATCACTAGCAAGATTCTTCTCCTAATACCTAAGCTGGATCCCAACTTCTCCTACCCTCCTTGACTCCAGGCAGGCCACAGTAGAACCCAGGTATCTAGGACTCTTGTACTTTAGCCCTCAATGAGATCACCACAGCGGGACTCCCACAAGATTGGATTCTCTAGAGGGACAGTCATCCCTGGGGGCTTTAGTTAAGGAATAAAAGCACCACACATGCTTGAAGATGCATAGGGGTGGGGGAACTGCAGGAAGATGCAAGGGGAGGGGACTGCAGGAAGATGGCTGCTGCAGGACTGGCTGTACTCACTAGCTGTCTCCACAATGACAGAAAACAAAACTAGGGAAGTTCTGCATAGATGGGGGAGTAATGGGAGCATGGAGGGAGACAGGCACAAACAGCTGTCTTGTTGTAAGGTCTTCATCATTACCTATGAGGAAACAATAGCAATTATATCTTAAATTTTAGCATAATATTTATAGGGCAAAAACTGCTTTGCTGTGTTTTTTCAAGTATGTGTGTATGTGTGTGTATACAAAGCACGGTCACATGGTATTTGATTTTATGCCCCTTATTCTTGCACGCACGCAATAATACCAGCCTATGAGATACAGGACACCAGCCTTTCTACCCATTTTACAGATTATAGAATAAAAGCATCTCAACTTGCCTATGATACACAGACCAAGCCTTGTTTCCTAGGTCCACAGAGAATGTTCTCTCCAACCACGCATGTGTGTGTGTGTGAGTGTGTGTATGCGCGCGCACACACACACATCTCTTTAGAAAAATCAGCTTAATGAATATGCAACTAGCATTTGAATAACTGTTCTTAATGAAGATGGTGACCTTGGAAACTGTCAGAGCAAGCTTCGTGTAGAGCAAGGGCAGGGGAGGGTGCAAGGGGTGCTGAACAGACGCGGTGAGTAGCAGCTGGAGTGCACGGGTGATACCTAAGGCTAATGCTGCTCAGGCCACAGCAGCCCTGGACGAACATCTGTCTACCAGGACACACGGTTGATGTACCCACACTAACCCCTCCCCCATTGACAGAGCCCAAAGGCTACAACCTGCCATGGCCAACCCTTGATCTCTGGATCGCATGTTCTTTCTATACAGCAGCTTGGGTCGTAGCGAGAGGGATGATCAGGGACAGCAAAGGTCATGGGTGTTCTCCCAGCACTGGACTACCTAGACAACAGAGAGACTGACCCCAGCAAGGCGAGACACGTCCAGAGACAGTTGGAGGGCGCATCCTATGAGGAGCACTTGTACACACGCCGAACTGAGTGAAACCCATGCTCCTTACTTTCGCTACACCAAGAGTACACGGTAAAGATGCACCGCGCAGTCTCAGCCTTCACTGCAGGGAAGAAACCAGCCCTGGCTTCCCTCAAAGGCTGGACTTCAGAGTCTAGACTCAACCCCGGCCCTCTCCATCTCCACTGCTACCACTTGCCATGATGAGGGGAGCGAAGGGTGGTTCTGGACTCCCCAAGGACACCTAGGTGTCCACTTGGCTGCTGCTCCCTTGCTAAAGCAGAAACCTGAAGGTTACCCTGCAAGGTGATAGATGGGAAGGAATGCATGTTCCCTGTCCCGGCCATCACTTGATTTTTCTTAGTGTCATAAGGACTAAGACAGTTGACCTTGTTAGAAATGTGACTGGATAATACAACTACTCAGGAGAGACGAGATTTCCAAATATATTTTGAGGTCAAGCAAGAGGATGAAGGCGGGGGCAGTGTAGGAAGCAGAAGGGGCCTAATGTTTATTGAGCACCAGTTCTGTTCTGGCTACGGTAGTGCTTTTTCTTCCTTAGTCTCACTGCACAGATAGAGGAAAGGAGGCTCAGAGATCCTCTACCCCCCTCCCCAAGTCCCACGCCTGGTAAACGCAGAGCTAGGATGTGCACAAAGGGCTTGATTTGGATCCAGATTTCCACCATAGAAGCCAGGCCAGTCTTCCCCTGACACGTGCGTGTACGCACGTGCACACACACCAATATATGAAACAGACAAAAACACTAGTTAAAGGAATTGGATGGGGAAGGGCAAAGCTCGGTCCTAATTCCACCCATCCCCCAATATCCCCATTTAACCCCTCAGAGCTCCACACAGCACCAGATGGAGCACACACTCTCTGGGCTCTGTAGGCCAGGATCCTTCCGGACCAGCAAGTGCGCAGCACATTCCAGAAGGCCTCAGAGATGCACTTGCCAGGGTGAGTCTTGCCTAGAGTCCCAGAAAAAAAAACAGACAAGGCCGTCCCTCGGCCATGCTCCCATCACGGATGTCCAGCTGCTGCCCACGAGTAATCACGCAACTCTCCTATGTGCCTGCCCTTCGAACATTACTCCAAACTTTACACAGTCCACCTGCCTTCTCACTGCCCCCAGTGGAACCATCTGCACGTTCAAACAGCCTTTATCATGATAGAAGAAATAGCAGGCTCTGGCTTCATTCCCCAGAGGACACCACCTTTCCCAAAGTTGGATACTGACTGACCAGAGGATGAGAGAGCATTGTTCCTCATCTAATACCCCCATCCCATCCCCCAAATGTTCCTCACTCCTGACCACAACCCGAAGCACCCAACTCCCTCCTTTCAAGTGTTCCATTCCCAGAAGGCTAATGTTGTCCCTATACTCCAATAACTGGAATCCTGAGGCACCAGAGGAATGACCCACACCCCATTTTTCCTCTGCCTCGGGCTACCTCTGTCCGTTGTTACCCATTCTATCCTAATTGCCCAGTGTCACTACCTGTCTTGGGTACAGAAGGTGGAAGCTGCCGGGCTTGCTCTGCCAGCACTAAGTACATGTAGGCCTAAAACCTGGAAACTGTACGGAAGCTACCAGGCCATTTGTCTCCCATTCCCGTCCATTCCTATTCTGTACAAGGAGGAAGCTACTGTTTAGCTCCTACTGAAGCTGGGATTAGGATGCTCCTCACAGAACTAGGCTCTTGGCCTGGCTAGGTGAGCATGCAAATCCACATGCAAATGATATGCAAATCTGGAGCCTGCTCTTGGTTCCTGGCCTCCTGCCATCTCTGCTTGCCTACAGCTCACCCTACTCTGATACCCGGGTTCCAATCAATGTACTAGGTTAAGGGCTAGGAGCACTTCAGAAAACTCGGAGATCCTCCCTTTTAACTACTTTAATCCCCCCCCCCCAAAGAAACATTTTCTCCAAGAATACAGGGGAGGAGAAAATCTTCAGCCTCAGGCCTGAACATCCTGATAGAGCTTTCTGAACAAATAAAGTCATATTTTACCAGCCAAGGCAGGGAACCAAACACATCACAAGGATGGACTCCCTGAAGATGCTGAGTAGGTAAGGGCTCTTGTGGTCCCTGCCTTACCTAAAGCTCCATGCCTGTGATGTGCTCTAAGCAGGCCTTCACCCTGTGTTTGGGATTCCTAACCTTCCTGCTTCTTGAGCAAACTACTGCCGGGCCAACCCTGACTGTTTGTGTGGCCACCTCTTCCCTCTTTGTAAGAAAAGCAGCCTCTCTGGCCAGTGCCCAGCACCTGCTCAACTTCGACACTGTCTTTGGGTCGACTGTTTCCTAGCTTTTCTTTCTAATTGAGCTCCTCGTCTGCGGCAGAAATATGTTAAGGCAACTGGCTTTGATGCCCAGGAAAACGAGGCATCAGGAAGGTTTGTCGGGCATCACAGCAACTGCCTTCTACTTCATGCTATCCCAGCAGCCAGGGTCCCTCTGACCACCCAACCCCTCCCAGACATTCCTGGTCCTTCGCCTACTTCCCCTAAGTTGTACTTGCCATTTTGAGATTTTAAAAACATGCCCCCCAGTAACACCCCCTTTTAATTAGATGCTGAACAGAATGCTAGAGATTTTCTTAATGGCCTGACAAAGGCTTTTAATTTGGTCTTCTCCAGAGAGAGGAACCCTGAGTCTCCATCCGAGAGGTTGGGGTGGGAAATGAAAAAAAAATCAATGCCAACCCATTATTTTGGCTTTTAGAAAACAGGAATTTTAGTGCCGAGGAAGCTTGTTCTTTTACACAGTAAAAATGCAAATTTGGGCAACACAGATGCTGGCATGCTGGATGTAACAACAGAGAGAACCTCGCTGGGGTTCATCTGGCTGCCCAGACCTGGATTTGTTTTGGCAATAATAAGGCAGTTATTGGAGACTCGATAACTGATTATTAAAACACCTTCCCCGTTTAGTTCTGGGGAAACGGGCTGAGCTCAGGCTTTATAAAATAAAGAAAAAGGATATTTTGAGAGGAATGGAAATAACAGAAGCTTAAAACATTCAATAACTGCTTAATTCCATCCAGAGGACGCTCCATCTCCCCGTTTTCTTCTCTCCGCCTGCCGCCTCCCGCTCCTCACAGATGGACGTACAAATTATTGCAAGAGGATATTGTTTTCTGTAACAGGCTGGAACATTCGCATTTACATTTTCCTTGGTGCCGCGGGGGTGACTGGCAACGGGAGAGAAATAAACCACGCCCCATCTTGCTTGCTTTTCCCCACATTACATCTTCCCCGAGCCCCCTCCACCACCCACCTACCATGCCACCCCAAGCAGAACAGGCCCCTAGGGATCAGCCTGGCACCTAAGACCCAATTAAGGCACCAAGGAAAAGATAGGCCTGTCTGGCAAGGCTGCCTGGCGCCCAACACAGATGCTGGCACTCTGAATGGCAGGGGAGCCAGGGATCCGCAAACCCAAAGGCCACCCAGGGCCGCCATACCTACTAACTCCTATCTACCCATAAGACCTACTAGTGGCAACTTCTTACTAGAGTAGGAGAGGGTTCTGCCCCTCCAGCTGTTGCCCTGTGGCCTTCTGGGCCTTTCTCCACTCCCACCCCCATCTGCTCCTTCCCTATCAAATAACTTGGGCTTCATTTATTAATGTAGAGCTTCTGGATCGGGGAGGGTGGTGTCCTGCAGGTATTTGTGAAGGGGTCTCCTTTGCTCAGAAATGGACTATTCCTGGGGTAAGGTTGGGGACAAAGCAGCTGAGCTTGGCCGCAGCTCTAGTCTGTGTTTCTTGCCTGACAAAATGGAAAAGGGATGGGGGTTGGAGTGAGAGCTATGGAGAGAGAAAGCCGCTCCTCACCTTATGTATATTTAATATTAACGTAATTAAAGCTGTGAGGCAAACCAGCCTGCCCGGGTGGAGGGAAGCAGGAAGAGCCCCAGCAAAGAAACTGGAGTGTGTAGGGGGGCAGGAGGCAAGCTTGTTGCCTAAGGTGGGAATGATGGGTCAGTTCATGGGGCAAGGAGTTAAGCCACCCAGACCAGTCTTACTGTGCTACCCAGTGGCCCTCACTGGGCCTGAGAAAGTCCATTTCTTTGCTTACCTTCTAAGACCACCCATTTCCCAGCACTGGGATCTTCTGAGCAAAATCCCAGCAGACTAGGCCATCAGATTGGCTCTGACCCGGCCATATCCACAAATAAGGGTTAGCCTCCTCCCCCAACCTACTGGGTATTACTTTGGGCTCTGGCAGATTGCAAACTCGGCTTCGGCTTCGGCCGAGGACTGGAACCCTCCCCAGGCTCTTGACTGCTCTTCTCCATCGCCTAAGGGGCAAGAATTATTGTTGGGCCAGGCCAACCCAGGTAAAGGAGGTAGAAGGAGAAGCTGCCCTCTGGGCGCGAAGGAGAAAAGTTAGAAGGTTGAGCAGGTAAAGCCGAGGAGCGACTGTGCTCTACAGCGCAAGGGCGCGGAGTTCGGCCGCCTCCTCTCCCTCCCGCCATCTGCGCGCCCGGGGGCACGTCCTCTGTCACAGTCCAGAAGCTCAACTGCCCGCGCTGGCCAAGTTCCGATTGAGTGCCCAGGTTGGTTACGATCGGGAATGCCTGCCTCCTACCCCTCAGTCCAGGCTACCTCTTAGATCAGGTGTACTGCGCCCCAGGAGCTGGTCTGGACGTGCCGGACACCTGGATCCACCCCTAGTAACCTTTTCTCTCCCGGGAAAGGGACACGCCCCCCCAGCCTGAACACTTGTCCCCAGGTCCAGCAGCCCAAGCGCCTGAACGGAGAGTATCGCACCTTAGGGCAGGCTGCTTAAGGTGGCTAGGGAGACTAATAGAAGCCGAGGCTAGCGCCTGGGGCACAGGGGTGGGGTACAGGTGAGGGAGACCCTTGGGTCTGAAGAACAAACTTGCTGTCCGATTGAACCCCCCGCCTCTCGGGACCCCCAGCTCTTCCAGCCCTGCACCCAGCCAGGCGCAGATAAGCGCCATGCGGTGCGCCGGCATTTGCGCCAGGGCGGGGGTCGAGGGCGGTTGAGGGGTGCACGAAGCTACAGCAGGAGTGAGCTTTCCTAGGTCCGAGAACCCAATTACCGAGGGCTCGCGGATGAAGTCTTGGTCCGAGGACCACCTGGCTAGCAGGGCACCCCGGGGTCCCAGCTCCAGCAAGCCGCGGGAGTGGGCAAGGGGCTGGGGGAGGGGGTCAGGGCAGAACTGCGGCCGGGCTAGGATGGGGAAACCAGGGGTTCCTTGGCCACCGCCCCCCACGGGCGCGCCCCTAAACGGCAGGCGCAGGGGTGCTGGCAAGGGGTCCCAGGCTGACTCTCACCCTACCCTTCTCGTTGAGTCGCCCCACCCCTCGTGCCCACCCAATGCCATACACCGGAGTGGGTCCTGCACCCAGACACCTGGAGCCCACTGGTCACCGCACCTCGCCTCCAGCCGCGCGCATCCCGGCCCCACCGCCTCCACCGCCCAGCCACCGGCAAAGCGGGTCTCACCTTTGTGTAAAGAGTCCAGGAGCAGGAGGAAAGTTACCAGCCACATGCCATAAAGAGGCCCTATTCTCCGGGGAGGTGGTCCTGTGGCCGGCCGTGCGGCAGCGCCTCTCCCCCGCTCAGCGCGCTCCCAGCCGCCCGCACTCGGCGCCCCGCTCTCTCTGCTCCTCAACCCAGCGCACGGCGGCGGCTCCTCCCTCCTCGGCTCCCGGGCTCCTGTCATCCGCGGGGCTGGGCTAGGCGGCCGCTCTCTCCGCCCCCCCGCGACACCCCGGGTGGTGAACGCCACTCTAGCCCCAGCCCGGAGGTCCTTAGCCCCACAAGCTCAGAAACAGAGATGGAGACCCTGACCAGACCGTCTCGATCTTGCTTCTCTGACCGAGAGAGGAGAGGGGTCCTTGCCACCCATGGGCTTTGAGTCTATGGTCTCAGAGAGGCATATGTCATACATGTGCCAAGAATCCGCCATGCACGGGGCAAGGACGCTGGGTTTCTCCGGGCTGGGTCATCCAAAGCCATTGCTTGGTATTTCTTTTGGACTCAGTTTCTCTGCACGAATGAGAGAGAATGTGGATATTCTGGCCAACATCTGGGCTAAGATCTTTGAAGACATCTGGTACTCTCCATACTCTCCATACTCTCCACCCCAAATCTCAAATCTACATGCTGCCCCCAAACCTTTATTCACTTCTGTAACGGAGAAGCCAGCTCAGTCCACCCCATCCCGGCACTCTCCAAATTTTCGACAGCACCTGATACATTGTGAGCTTTTAAAGAGTCGTGGGCGATAATGCCTGTTCTGTACGTTCTTTATCCCCACCCCAGTCCCCATCACTACAGCTTTCCCACTTCTGAAAACTGGTCAATAGGTCATAAGTGAGGAGAGAACCCCAGCAGTTACCAAATGGAAGTCGAGCACCTGCTGAGCTCTGGGGCAGAGCTGTGGCACGGCTGACTGATGTGGAAGGTTGATGTGATGAAAGTCTCCTTTTGTCTTAATTCTCAAATAAGAATCCACACAGGGTCCAGGGAAGAGGTCCAAGTAGCCCCACGGATAAACTAAGTGGCAGCACTGGAATTCTCCATGCAAGCGGTCAGGTAGGTGGCCTTGGAGATCCTGTTTCCACCTTGACCCACTTGGCTCCGACTGTGTGTGCATTTGACCTGGCTTTCTGAGAGGCATGGTAAGGGTGTGTGTGTGTGTTGGGGGGAGCCTGTGGTGCTGTTTTAACAGAGAGAGGCGTTACCCCCCAGATGTCTCACCCAAGTTCAGGCAAAGAACCAGGTTTTCTCATTCCCAGGTTTTGCCAAAATATGTCTAACATTTTGAACTAAATTTTGAAAACTGTGCATTTATTTTTTTAAAACATAGTAAGATATATAAAATGTAAAACTGCTGTTTTAACCATTTTTAAATTTGTGTGTGTGGGTATGTATGTGACTGTTTATGCAAGTGCACGTGTATGCGTGCATGTATGCGTGCATGTATGCATGTGTGTGTGTGTGTGTGTGTGTGTGTGTGTGTGTGTGTGTACCACTGGTTGATGTCGGGTAATTTTTTTTTGTCCCCTCAATCTCTATTCACCTTATTGTTTGAGACAGGGTCTCTCACTACATCTAGAGATCCAAGCTCAGGGCTCCATGTTCACACAGCAAGCCTTTTATGGACTGAGCTGTCTCCCCAGCCCTCATTTTAACCATTAAAAAAAACAAAAAACAAAAAAAACTTACTACTAAGTAAATCCCCAATGATGTCCAACCACTGTGACTTCCAATATCCAAACCTTTTCCACCAAACCAAGTAGAAATTCCTGACCTATCAAACTCTAACTTCCTCTCCTCCATTTCTGGAAGCATCGTCTGTTTTCTACCCCTACGTATCTCACCACTCTGGGTGTCTCATACGTGTGGAATGCATAGCTCTGGCCCTTCCGTGTCTGCCTGAACACATTGTGTGCAAGGTTTAGCCATGTTACAGCACGTGTCAGGATTTCACTCCTCTTTACGGTTGAGTAGTATTCTATTGTGTGTCTATAGAGCCCTCTTTACGGTTGAGTAGTATTCTATTGTGTGTCTATACAACGTTTGTTTACTCAACTCACCCATCAAATGCACACTCGGGTGGCTTCCATTTTGGGTTCCTGTGAATAACAACGCTATCAGCACAATTATAAAAACCTCTCTGTGTCCTTGCTTTCCATTCTTTTGAGGTATAGAACCAGAGGCAGGATTTCTGGATAGTGTGGTCATTTTATGTTTAACTTTTTGAGGAACTGTCAGACATATTTCATTTGGAGAGTTTAAAGGGCTCTCACTCTGTGTAACTTACATAACGCCCTCTAAAATTCCATCGGACTCTTTTAAAACTGGTTCACACACAAGATCGCCAGGCTTGCACCAAAAGCAAGAGCTGAACCCAGGCCTCTGGACCCCAAGAGCGACTTGCCCTCTGCTGTGCAGCCTCTGGTGACTGAGCTCCGTGGAGGTAACTCCGCACTCCGAAAGCAGACGCCTTTGGGTAGGTGACTTGCCTGTAAATGCACAGCGGAGCACAGAAGCCAGAGGTAAGTTCGCAAGGGGGCGTTTGAGATGGCCAGCTCCAAAGATGTGCTTTGAAGGTGGGGAAACTGGTTCACCGAGTGGAGAAGTCATGCACCTGTCTGAGGACATCCAGAGTGACAGAGACCGTTTGTATTCTCTCCTGTATTGCCTTCTGTCTCCTTCCCTCGCCATCCTAGCCTGTGGGACTCTTTCTGTCATTGTGTCCCTTCCTGCCAAAAGGAGATACTCATGGAGAAGAACCCAGTTATTTAAAGCTAAGCCTATTGACCCAGAGCACCTGGTCAGGCTGTGCCTAAAATAAACCACTAAGTCAGACAGGATGAAAGAGCTCTGTCTGCTCCAAGGGGACAGGGCCAAGAGACGGCCTGCGATGATGGCACAGCTGCTCCAGCCCTGAGCCTCCAGGCTGGAGGAAAAGGAGGCCTCTTCTCTCCATCCACCTCAAGTGCCCCCTAGATCTCAAATGCCTCCTTCCTGCCCATCACACACAACCTGTGTGTTCCCTGAGGAATGAGGTCATCCACCACGTCTGTTCTTGGAGAGGAGCAGACTATTCTGAAACAGAAAGAAATCTAATGGAGGGCAGGTTCAGGGACGCATTCTAGCGAAGAGACTTCCCAACATCGCCATTAAGAATGTGGACTTGGACTCGGGCTGTGTTCTCAGTCCAACCCTGCCACCACTTGCTGCAAGTCCCCTGGGAAATGCATGTGTGTCAGACCCTGGTGTCCTCACCTGGAAAGTGGAGACAGCTCAGCATCTTTGGCAGGAAGTCACGGGAGGATTAACTAGGACAAGCCTGGTGGCCGGCACAGCGTGGCACAAGTAAATATTTCTGATGTCATTGGCTTTGCTCACAAAGACCTTGACTCATGTGGGACGGGGGGTAGAAATTGCTCTGCTGGGAGATAGTGGGGTGTCATCTTACACCCCCATGCTACGATAAGGCCATAGCTAAGGAGTTGGGGACCCTGGCAAGTGGCTGTAGAAATATGGACAGATACAGAAGAAGACTGATACAGAAGGAAGGGGGAGGAAGGGGAGGAAGAGAGGGAGAGAGGAAGGGAGAAAGGAAGTAAAGAAGGGAAGAAGGAAGGAAGGGAGGGAGGAGAGAGGGACAGAGGGATGGAGGGAGGACCTGGTGACAGACAGGCCTTACATTTTATGTATTGCCATTTTCTAGATTATGTTCCTCTGTGGTACTCAGCAAAAGCTCACTGAGAGTGATAGCCTGGCTCAAATGTGCTCAGAAGTCCCCTTTGCTTCCCCATTGTTTGGGGGTTCCCCGCAGTGGCAGAACCCTAAGGGGGGAATGAAGAGCAGATCCAGACAGTTTGTCCCAAACCTGGTGGGAAACCCCACACCCACACGTAAGTCTATGTACACCAGTGTGAGAACAAACACAGTCGCCCAGGCAAACAGTCATATGTACACGTAAACATAAACCGTTAATGACAGCCCACCTGTGCTTAACTGAGATTTGAATGCAGTCCAGAACTCCACATCGGCACTTCTGCATGGGCTTGAAATGCATGGGATGCGTTTCTTACAGGGACACCACTCAGCAACAATGAATTGCCCATATTTTCTTGCACTGGAACTCTGAACAACAACAGCAACAACAACAACAAATATAAGACCACTGTCAGTTGAAGCAGCTTCATGGAGTCACAGGGAGATTGGGAGGAGAGCCCTTTTCAATTCAGGTTAATCATGGATATTTAGGGGGTATTAGTTTGCCATGTTGTATTAAGAACAAGGCCATCACGAGAAACAAGAGATGTTTTCATTGTTTAACTTAGACAATGAACTTACGTATTTTGGTTACTTCTCTACAAAAATAAAGCCATGTAATTATTTCAACAAAGCCTTCATGGGTGCTCAGACATTCTCGGGCAATTTCGGCATAAATATGACTTTCATAGAAGGAATCAATACTGAACCAGGTCGGTCTTAAAAACTTAACACTTGGGGTTATGTAGCTAATTTGAGATTGACCTTCGTGTTGCTTACTCATTGATTGGAAGAGGAGGAAGCAAGGATTTCCCTGCTCTCCTTCCCGTTTGTGATAGATCTGAACACTCTGCACAGAACCTTGGTCTACGATCTCACGGTATCAATGTCCCCATCCATCTGTGTGACACTGGGCAAGCCCCTTAGTCATGCTGGACCCCTGTTTCTTCACCTAGAGTGAGAGGTTTGAACACAAAGATGGAGTGAACACATTCGTGCCAGAACCTTGGATGATCCACCCCACATAGTGTGTGTGCGCCTGCAAAATATGCATTCTTTCTAATGCAGACAAACAGGCAGAATCATAAATGTTTAATGACAGATAGTCAGAAATAGACAACAATACATAAAACAAATACTAAGATTTCTACTTTTACACTTTTAAAATTTTATTCACTTTATTATGGGGAGACACGCAGGTGTCAGAGGACAGCCTTCAGGAGCTGGCTCTCTCCTCCCACCACAGGTCCCAGAGACTCAGACTCAGGCTGTCTAAGCTCGCACAGCAGGCAATTCACCCCCTTCCATCTTTCTGAGGCAGGATGAGCCACCATGGTTCATAGATTATGATGCCTACAGAAAACATAGTGTGTGTCTCCATTGATCCCAGTCCAAGGCCCAGAGGGAAGGCAGCCCATGACCTTCTCCAAACGTCCTAACAGCATCTGGACTTGTTCATCTATTCTGGCCTCACTGAGCAAGGACCCAGAAGTGCCAAGTTCCTCCTCTTAGGTGAAGTCTCCAGGGCTTGTCTTGTTTAGGTTCCTGCCTCAACAGTGACCCCAGCAAGAGCCGAGGGCTATTGAGGTCCCCGGGAAGGCTGGAGTCTCCCAGCTGTGGCCTTTCTTCTACTGCATTCTCTCAGCTCACAGCCCTGAAGCTGGAAAGCCAACCCAGGGAAGCTTTAGGAAGTCTGAATGCAAGCTCGTGTTCAGAATTCTCTCTAGAAGAGACACTGGGCTGGGGTGGAAGGTACACGGAAAGAGACTAACAGCAACACCCCAAACAAATAAAAAACAGAACCTCAGTCTGTGTGGCTTCCCAGGTTGTCCTACGGGTCTCTGATCTACTCCATATCCAATTTTACTTAACTGTTTTCTATACAGAACAAACAACCCCTCTGAACCTGCTGGGTGTGGTGGCACATACCTTTAATCCCAGCATGTGGGAAGCAGAGGGAGGCAGATCTCTGTGAGTTCAAGGCCAGCCTCATCTACACAATGAGTTCCAGGACAGCCAAGAGTACATAGAGAGACCCTGTCTCAAAAAAAAAAAAAAAAAAAAAAAAAAGACGACAACAATAACTGCCCCCCCCACCGTGTTTTCAGGAGGGCTAGTCCAATAAGTATAGTCCTCACTCCTCATCAAAGAAACTTTGTAACAGATGGAGGACACTGCAGAACACCACGACCAATCAAAATCAAGCCTTGTGGAGTCCAGACCCTGCTGATAGATTCACAGCACAACTCCTGAATGGAAACAGTCACAGGAAATGGGGCAGAAGGATTATAGAGCCGAAGGAGCAGGAGTTTGCTGTGAGACTGTGTCTCTTAGAAAGGTCAGACACTACACCCATAGTATTCATGGCGGGCTAAGCACAAGCTGAACAAGGACAGCAACAACAGATAAATTAGCAAGGACAGAGGGAAGGCCTCAGCCCCACAGAGAGCGACAGACAACTAAGGAATGATGTCTTAAGGAGAGGGAGAGCGGTGATCTCCCGGAGAAAGGCACCGATTGGATATCCAATACCCAAAGCTCAGTCCTAAACACACGTATATACAAGTAGCCTTATATAAAGACATATATGTACAAGTAACATACAGAATGAACAGGTTGTACTCATGGATTTAAGAATGTGCCTGTGTTTATAAAACAATAACTAATGACAATAGGGCTGTGAATTAGAAAGATCAAGAAGGGGCCTGTGGGAGACTTTAGAGTGGGGAAAGGCAAGGGAGAGATGATATAATTATATTATAATCTCAAAAATAAAAGAATTTTAAAAAAACAACTTCCGAACCCTCTGCCTCTCACACCTCTCTTTCCTCCACCTACAGTGCGCTGCCCTCTCTGAGGCTGACAGGCACTCTGGCATGGTCCAGCAATCTCTCTTGACTGGGGCTGTCATAGACAGAATGGCCTATGGCAAGGCGCTCATCCCTTTATTGTGAATCGAGGCTCTTGCAGACACTGGGTGCCCAGCCCTCCTGGCTTTCCCTACAGGCCCTCTTCTGGTGCCTCCGGAAACGCTGACTGAATGATTGGCGTGGCTTTCTCACGAGGTGCCAGGCATCTTCCTATATCCCCACGTGTCACAGGCCCTAAGCTTGGCAGTTCTCTTACTGACTCTCTGGGTCTCTCAAGGCAAACAAACTCTTGGCAGGATGCTGGCATCTACAGACATACTGACCTCAAAACCAAAGAAGTTTTGCCAGAGGCATGTTCAGCCTGTATCTCTGCCATCTTCCTGATTATCATTGTGGGGAACTTTGGGGGGTTCCAAAGGCTTTGTGTCTTCTCAGATCTTCACAAAATGGGACCAGAGGCCATGCATGGTGGTGTATGCCTTCAGTCCCAGCACTCGAGAGGCAGAGGTAGGTGGATATCCTGAGTTCGAGGCCAGTCTGGTCTGCAGAGTGAGTTCCAGGGCAGGCAGGACTACATGGAAAAGCCCTGTCTCAAAAAGGCAACAGTAGGAGGTTGGGCAGGGGGAGGCTGAAAGCGCCAGGACTGCTTTTGCTTATACAAAATGCAGTCACTGATGCTCAGAGGAGTTGCGGCATGCCCAGAACCAGGTTTGCTATGGGGCCCGACACAGCACAAGTTTGGGATCCTCCAGGCTGAAGAGTGTTTCTAAGCCCGGAGCTTATGGGACAGTGGGTAGGGATGACCCAGCTGATCTGCAGCCATCACCACTGTTCCTCTCCTGTTCTATAGCATCCCAGGGGGTCTGTGATCACTGGGTATCTGACTCATTTTCTGCTGAGACATATTTGTGTAGTCCACAGGAGCTTTCAGGAACATTCTTACAGCTACAGAACAGCTCACCTGGCTTTGCTTTCCCACAAGGTCTTGCTAGGGGACCCGGGCTAGACTTGAACTCAATTCTCCTGAGTGCTGAGATTACAGAAGGGCCCCACCATGCCAGGCTTACCCACTTTGTGACCCCCAAACTGCAGTGCTATGATTTAAATCCCACACGCCTGTGGACGTTGCTGCCTGAGGGAGGGAGAGGCAGGGGAGATCAGGTGTAAAATAGATGGAGCCGGCAGCTGGTCTGTGTAAGCTTGGGAGCACAAAGAACATTTCAAAGAAGAAGAGTGTGGTGGAGGCTTGTCAGGCCTAAGGGAATCATGTGACTGTCAGAGCCTTTGTGACAGTTGTACGTTCTTTTTCACAGTTTGTCAGTCAGACTTTTGTGTGTATTTCTATGTATGTATGAGATCTGCACGTGTCCATGTATGTGCACATGCTGACATGGGGTGTCTTGATCATCCATTGTCCTCCTTACATTTTGAGACAGCATCTCTCATTGAACCGGGAGCTCACAGATTCTGCTAACCTGCCTGGACAGTAAGCCTCAGGGCTCCTCTTGTTTCTGCCTCACCAGCCCTGGGACTGCAGGTGTGTGGAGCACCTAATTTTTATATGGGTGCTGAGGGACCCAAACTAAGGCCCTCCTGCTTGCACGGCAAGTACATTGCCAGCTCAGCCATCTCCCCAGCCCCAGCGTCATTTTTGCCGTTCTAAATTAGCAATCACATTTTATCTATTTTTAAACATTTTTAAAATAAATTTCTTTATTTATTTTACATCCTGGCCAAAGTTTCCCCTCCCTCTTCTCCTCCCTGTCCCCCCATCTCCCAATCCACTCCTCCTTCTTTTCACTTTAGGGAAGGAAGGTCGGGTCTCCCATGAGTATCAACAAAGCATGGCATATCAAGTTGCAGTAAGACTAAGCCCCTCCCCATGTATTAAGCCTGGGCAAGGCGACCCAATGAGTAGATTCCTAAAAGTCAGTAAAGGAGTCAGAGTCAGGCCCTGCTCCCACTGTTAGGAGTCCCACAAGAGAACCACACTACACAACTGTAACATATATGCAAAGTGCCTGTCAGACCCATGCAGGCTCCCTGGCGGTTCAGTCTCTGTGAGCCCCTGTGAGCCCCTGTGAGCTCAGGTTAGTTGATTCTGTGAATTTTCTTGTGGTGTCCTCCCTACAAACCTTTCTCCTTCTCTTCTGCAGGATTCCCCGAACTCCACCTAATGTTTGGCCGTGGGTCTGCATCTACCTCTAAACATTTTAAAGAGATTTATTTTATGTGTACCGGTGTTTTACCTGCCTGTATGTCTGTGTGCCACATGCGTGAAGCGCCTGCAGAAGCCAGAAGAGGGTGTTGGATACCTTGGAACTGAAGTTACAAATGACCGTTAGCTGCCGTGTGGGTGCTGGGAAGCCAAACTGGTCCCTTGGATGAGCAGCTGGTGCGCTTAACCCCTGAGCTGTCTCTCTAGCCCCTCATCTACCTTCAAATTCTGTTGTTGCCTTAAGATTCAAGCTCTAGAAATCCTAATCCATTCCAGGTGGCCCAGAGCTGGGCAGGCACAGTTTCCCTGGATTTGGACGGAGGGCTCTCCCGTGTCTGCAGTCCGCGTGTGAGTTACATGTTCATGCAAGGCTGTGCACACCTAAGACTGCCACCTCTCTGAGAAGAGATCTTCACCCACAGCGAAGAAGACAGATGTTAAGGCAGCGTCCATGGTCATGACCTTGGCTTGGATGATTGAGTTCTTTGCTAGGAAGTCCGCCTGCTTCTCCGCAGGCTTGACCTGTTCATGCTCACACGGGAGAGTCTCCAGACACAGGCACCTCAGTGCCGCCTGAATGTCCTCCAGTCCCTCTTGCTGCTGTGACAAGCTGTCAGTGTTGAGGATGGAGCCACTCCTCCGAGCCAGAAGTCACTAGAAGACATTAGCTCCTCCTGCCACCTGACAGGGACTGGGAGCCAGAGAAATCCCTCCTGTCAGGGAACCAGGGTGGCTGACGGTGAGCAGAGGCTCTGTCGAGTGACTGTGGGACTCACAGGCTGTTCGGGGCTTCCCTCACCTGGCCCCGTCTCTCCCCTGGACTCTCTTAGGCCTCAACACAGGTGCTTTATCAGTCTCAGGTTCAAGGGCTCCCTCCCCACTCCAAAGCCTAGCCTAACTAATCACCTATGCGCATATTCTGGTCTCTTGAACTTCATCTGCCTGGCCTTTCTGGAGTGCGTGCGCTGTGCCTACTCGCTCCCAGATGACGACTTTCCACGGGGTGGAGACTCCAGGACCCCAAGTGTTCTTTTTACTAAGCTACATTTCCAGTCTCTATTGTCTTCCATTTTAACATGACCACTAGTCCCTTCACTGTGTGCTTCCCTTTCTGCCCACCCCACCCCCTTCACTCTGTAGAACAGGGTGGCCTAGAATTTGAGATGTCCCCACCTCAATGGGCATCATTTGGAGTGTTCACCACCATGCCTGGGTAACACTTCCCATTAAACAGAACAGACCAAATGCAGAAGATGAGGTCTGAGCAGACAAGTCCAGGAACTGCCATCCCCGAGGGAACCCACCAGTCTGACCGCTACTAAGGACCCTTTAGGTTTGGTGAAGCCCGGCCCTGTAGCCCTGTGGATCCTTGGGAAAGATTAGATGCCTCATTTACTGACTACTGGGAGCTGGGATCAGTGGCTCCCCTTACACACGCTGGAGAAACTGGGAACAATGAAGGAGGGGGTCAGTCCTACAGGGAGCAGAACTCCAGGGCAGAATGCAGCGGTGAGAAAAAAGAGTGCACCGAAGGCCACATCCTTAGCAAAGCTGACCCCATTTTGAACCGCCTCAGCTGACAATGTGAGAAGAAGACAGATGTTAAGGTGTGGCATTTCTCAAGTATTTCATCAGAAGGCCACAGATGACAGACAGAAACAAACTTACTTAACTTAGGTGCAGGTAAATGGGCTTCTCTCGAGAGCCTGCAGCATACCAGAGGGGTGCTGAGACTGTGTGCGGGCACAGTGCAAGGCGTCCTGGCTTCCTATGCCACAAATCCTGTTCTATATAGGGCTTCTATATGTGTTTGTTTGTTTACTTTGTTGTTGTGGTGCTTGTGACTGAACCTAGGGCTTTGAGGATGCTGGGAAAGCACTTGACTACCGAGCTACATTCCTAGCCCATTTCTTCTTCTTCTTCTTCTTCTTCTTCTTCTTCTTCTTCTTCTTCTTCTTCTTCTTCTTCTTCTTCTTCTTCTTCTTCTTCTTCTTCTTCTCCTCCTCCTCCTCCTCCTCCTCCTCCTCCTCCTCCTCTTCCTCCTCCTTCTTTTATAGCTGTTTTAAAGATGGGGTCACCCACTTCCCACACCCTAAAGGTACTGATAAAGCTCTGGATGATCCAACTCAGAACCTCTGCCCTCACACCTACCCTGCACGGGGGAGAACGGCTGTGGAGAAACACAGAATGGCTCCCAAGGCTCACAGTCAACAGGGCAGAGCAGGGGGTACTTAGCGGACCTTGTTCTGTAAGCAGGTTAAACCAGGCTCAATGGATTAAAATGACAGCGAGCCACTGGGCAACATTGCAAGTCACCACAGGGCAGAAATAAGTCTCTTTGCTTTAAAACAATTATACACACACACACACACACACACACACACACACACACATTTTGCTTTATATATGTCAAAGCACCACGTGCATGCAGTGCCCACAGAGGCCAGAAGAGGGCGACGAATTCCCCCTGGGTTTTTTTGTGGGCTGTCATGTGAGTGCCAGGAATTGAACCAGGGTCTCTGGAAGAGCAACCAGTACTCTTAACCGCTGAGTCATCTCTCCAAACTCCTCCCCCTTCTTTTTTAGAGTCACTTGTGGCCCAGGCTGGCCTCAAACTTTCTAAGTAGCTAAGGATGACCTTGAACTCTTTCTTGATCCTCCTGCCTGTACCCTGGAAGAGCTGGCCTCTCTCACTATAGCTGCAGAGACGGCTGCTGGTCAGCAGTGCTGTATCTACGATGATGGGGCTGTCACTTTATGTCTCTTATATCACTCGTTGGGCTGCCCCTTTCTCTAGCGCAGTCTTCTCAGCCCCCCACACTCCAGGCAGGCATTTCCTAAGTGTTTGCTGACTGAATCTGGGGTGGTGTGGCTGGGATAGATGACTTTTCAAATCTCAGTGAGAGCTGAGGTTTATGAAAACTATGAAAGGGCCTCATAAATTCAGAGAAAGGGACAGCCAGCAAGAGCGGAGAGAGGACTTGAGCTGGCCCAGGGTTGGCGTAGTGTTGGCGAAAAGGACGTGGTCAGTGTCTGTGGCTGAGACAGTCTCACACTGGGCATGTGGCATCTTCAGGATGTCTTCAACCACACTTTAGTTAGCGCCCGTAGCTGAGCAGAATCAATCGCTTGTTGGCACCTGCTGTTCCCTTTAGCAAATTTCAGCCAGAGCCATGGGCAGTCGCTCATCAGGATGACTGTAACAGGCCCGGGTGGTGGTTGAGTGCTACACGCAGGTCCTCAGGACATTGGGTTGTTTTCTCACACAGTCCTAGAAGGGCCAGTTTCTTGCCCACCATTCCCATTGGGCAGACCACAAAGCTGAGGTTCAGAGCAACTTAGCTAACTTATCCTCACACAGATGGTGACCTCTGTATGGTCACTAGTGGTGGCAGCAGTGTTTGCTGTAGAATTTCAAACATACACGAGCAGGGAGAGCAGTCTATCGGGCCACCTGGCCCGTTTCCCAGCAGCACCCGCCGTTCACGTGAGGCCAGTCTGACTTCACAGGTCACCCCACAGCTCCTTCTCATCACCTTGGATGTTTACATTTTTGTTCTATTTGTTACTATTGTGTGTGCACAAATGTCATGGTGCACACACGTGAGGTCAGAGAACCGTTTCCAAGCAGCCTTGCTTTTCTCTGTTGAGCCACCTCCCTGCACGCTTGGTGTTGTGTTGAATTGTATTGCATTGCATTAAAGGACATCAGTCGACTTTGCAGTCTCATGGTAAAGTACCCTGAGCCAGAGACACCCCGGTCCTGCCCCTCTCCCACCCACGTTTCAAGCTAGCCACTCTTCCAAACACCCCAGTATTCAGGCATAGATGTGAGTTGTGGGGTAGCCTGTCCTAAAGCCCTGGCCCAATGTGTGGCTTCTCTGAGGCTCCTATGTGTCTGTACCTGGAGCTTCGTCCCTCAGTCTGGTTTCTCTGGAGACAGAGACAACTGGATGTGTTGGGGCTTTGGCTGTGAGTACAACTCTAAACCAGGCTAGTCCTAAACTCACACTCTGGTCGTGCACTTATGCTTTGGTAGTTCCTGCTTTGGGGTAGAAGAAGGGTAGGAGGAAGGGCAGTCTCTGCTTGGGCAGGAAGGACTCCCTCCTCTTTCCAATCTAAGAGCAAGAAGTACAGTAGAGGAGTAAGCTTTCTCAATAGTTTGGCCAGATGAGGATACAGTACCTATTATGGCCAGTAGGTGTCGCCTGAAGAACACCATAAACCATAGGTGCCTGGGGTGGTTATGGTGGTTTTCTTTCAGTATTAAATCCTATGAGACCAGGGAGAAGTGTAATGAAGTTTCCCCTGCACGGGTCTGTCTTGGTCCATCTGGCGCTACTTAGAAGTCGAATGAAGCTTCAGAGACTCTTCCACGCGTCCACATCAGATCCTAGGACCAGGCTGACATCAATAGTCCTGTTACAGATGAGAAACCCGAGGTTCTGGAAACCAAGCAGATTCTAAATGATACACAGCCCCTAAAGGGCAGGGCTTGAAGCAGGCAATAAAATGTGACTCTAGTCTCCTGGCCCTTCTGGGCACTGGGCTGAGGCACTGGGCATCCTGCTGGCCTGATCTGGAGGAGGAGATGAAGTCACAGTTGTCCTTGGTTCTCTGGGAAGAGGTGAAGGAACAAAGTGCTCTTAGGGCCTCTGGCATAAGACCTGCTGTTCGCTGGGGGCATCTCCCTGCAGTTCTCAAAGCCTTTCAGCAAAAGGGTACAGCTAAATCAGGGCTTCTGACCCCTGCCTACATGACCACACACACACACATGCACACTCATGCGCACGAACTGAGAGAGAGATCCCCAAGACTGCTGGTTTTCTGCATCTCCTACTTGTTTAGATGTCGGTAGCCTCTCAAGGGTCTCGGGCTGGCAATTGCCCCGGGGATGCTCTGTGTGCTTCTGATCAGCATTTTTATAGACAATCTCCATGCTAGTTTGTCCAAAGGCCTAATACAGTGCCCGGAACATGCCGCCTATTCAAATCTCCGATTAAAACACACGGTCCACAAGACCAGGGTTGAGCTTGCCTTGTGCCTCAGCTAATTCCCTTTCTGCTTGGTAGCACACTATGGCTTTGCCACAGATGAGGAAACTGAGGCACAAAGATGAAGAAGGATTTCCCTGGTGCTGTCCAGATGATGACTGAGCTCTGCTTCACCTGTTTTTCCCACCTCGTCCCATCTTTGCTCCTGCAGGATCTGAGAGGAAGGAAACACAGGGTCTAGACAACAGCCAGGTTTCTAGATCTGCTCAGATCAGGGTGGTGACGTCGGGAGTCTATGCAAACAGTGGCATCAGGATTTTGCCTCGCTCGGTGAAGGGCAGAGTGGGCAAACCCCTCCAGGTGGCCCGAAGGTTAAACTGTGATGCATACCCACCTTGAAGGGATGGTTGTCAGCGGAAGAGGGCAGAGTGTATCTCCAACTCCGCTTGTTCCTTCCGGAGGTTTGGTCACCAAGGAGGACTCTGCTCTTCTGCTCAGTATGGCTGCAGTCCTCAGTGACGCTCAGGACAGAGAAGCTGGTTATGTGGCGCCCCCTAGTGTCCGACGACAGGATGACAGCGTTTCAGGCTGTGCTGAAATCTCGACCATCTCAAAGTCTCACAGTAAAGACTGCAATCTGGATGCCTTTAATCCCAACACTTGGGAAGCAGAGGCAGGCGGATCTCTGTGAGTTCAAGGCCAGCCTGGTCTATAAGAACTAGTTGCACGCCTTTAATCCTAACACTTGGGAAGCAGAGGCAGGCGGATCTCTGTGAGTTCAAGGCCAGCCTGGTCTATAAGAACTAGTTCCAAGACAGAATCCAAAGCTATAGAGAAACCCTGTCTTGAAAAAAAGAAAAAGAAGAAGATTGCAACCTGCCCCGCCCCATCCCAGCTTGGGTCCATGACAACCTCTTATTCTCCGATATGTGGGCCAAGCTCTGAGGATGGGGTTCCTGGTTGTAATTTGCTTGCTGTTTCTGTAATGAAACATTGGGGAGGCCTCCCTATGGACCCACTCACAGTGCACTGGACCCCTTCTGTATCAATCACTAATCTGTGCCTACAGGCCAATCTGCATGTAGGCAAATTCAGTATCAAGGATTTATTAGGATACCCTCATGGATACACAACATGGATACACAACAACCACCATGGTCTTTCATTCTGCCATCAGATGAAACCAACAGTCTGATCTCTGACCACCGCATAGAAGAACAAGCGACCTCCCCCCGCCCTTCCTTTTAAGAGGTCACTTTGGCAGACAAGAAGCACGGCCTCTATAGATAACCCAAGGGTGGGGCAAACACCCGTTACAGAGGCAGTCTATCATTTGAGGGTCCCTCTTCCCAGATAACTCTAACTTGTGTCAAGTTGACAGAAAAACTAACCAGCACACTCCCTGAGGCACATGGACCTGTCTGCCATGGCATTTCCAGTGTTGCTAGGGTGACAGTTTGGGACCTGGCAACCCTAACACCCTGAGCCATATGTCCTCATTAGGTCAGCTGACAAGTCACAGAGAGCAGTGACGACATTGAGAAGAGGAACAAAGAGGTCCAGGGACCCTCCAGGTCCACCTTGGAGGTCCAGACATGTTTAGTTTTAAGTAGACAGCAAGGGGAATGGGTAGTCGGGCAGTCCAGGTCAGCGTGTGGTCTAGCCCGACCCTGACCCATCCCTGTCTCAAGTTCCTCCCGTAGGCTGTTCCGATGAGTACTTAGAACTGTGAGGTCTCTTCCCAGGAAAGAAGCTCCCCTCTGGCTGGCACCACGGTCCCAGTCTTTTTCTTCTCCCAGCATGAGCTTTCCGGGGAAATTCTAGGTCTTCGGTTGAGACCATTGTTTCAACAGCTGACGAAGGGGGATAGAATATTCACAGCTGCTCAGCCCCTTGCATTAGTCCAGGCTAGCCTCTGCCCAGGCTCTCTCTGTTTATGGGTTTCTCCACCTCTCCCCAGTTCCAACACGACTAGAATCACACCCACCCCTTTCGTCACGTAAATGGAGAGCAAACAATCCAGAGACTTTTCTCCACATCTGCTCGATTCTCAGGAAAATACGACCACAGGACCCTTTCCCCCTCATCAAGGGAAGAAACCCAGAGCCCCCAGGTGAGGGAGCAGAGGCCGAAGAAGTGATGATATCCCACATGTGGCCACCCACATCTGTCCCTCGGTTCGTATGGGACTGGAAGGGGTATGGGTGCTGGGATCTATCCCTGGTTTCTGGTTATCTTCCAGGCAGGCTCATAGGGCACCGCCTCTTTACCATCTCTGGACATGGTGTCCTGAGAAGATGCTGGACAGAACCATCCCAAATCACTGACAGAAAGGTTCCCGGAAAGCCAGTGGCCTTGAGTGTTAGCTTGGAGATAATGCCCATCCCATGGTCCCTGGCCCAGGGTTCCAGGGAGTTTTGCTGGTTCCCAAGACTCAGAGGATGAAATGAAGGATAAATCTCAAAGGTCCCCCACTTCAGGGAGCCTACTACACACCATTGACTCTAACCCAGACCCCACCCTAAACAACCCTTTTCACTGCCACACTTTGGGGGGGGGTGTCATTCCTCATTCATTGCCGTCCTCTGAGGAGCCAGTGTGGTTACTCAGCAAACATTTATGCACTAGGTCTTCTGCTGGATCTGGAATGGGCACTAGGGAGCATGGATAAACCCACTGGTGTCATTCCTACCCTGGAGTGAGTAGCTAACAGCCTGGGACCCAGAGTGAAGGAATGTCCAGATCCCAAAAGATATGTCATTGGAGCCTCTGGAAGGGTCCCAGAACAGTTGAGGCCCATTCTGCACCCCCTACTCCTGCTGTCTCTCCTGGTGGCTGTCTGAGGGGTCGAAGTTTCTCCTGAGTAACTTTATTAACTTCCTAGTGAATGTTTGGTTTGCAGACAGGAGACCTGACAAGTTATTCGTCGCAGAGCAAGGACGCCGAGTTCCAGGCGGTCCGTGTAAATGCCTGCTCAGTTACTGATTGACAGGCCTTTCTGGGGGAGCAAACACAGAGAGAATTCACCACGCCCCTGGAAAGGGCCACATTAGCTCACTGCTCTGCGTCTCCAGGTGTCTCGTGCCAGCCTTCTTCACTTACCCAGCTGCTGTGACCATGTGGCTGTGTGTATCCAGCGGTGTATTAACTAACCACCCTGGGTTCGGAAGAGAATTCTCTTCAGCTTCAACTTCCCCTTCTGAGTCACCACCCCTGAACTTTTAGACCACAACTCGGAATTTTTGTCTCCTGTTTTGTTTCCCCAAAGCCAAATCTGGAGACAGACGAGGACCTTTCCAAGGTCACACAGCAGGCTCAGGGAGGAGGTGGCTAGGAAGGCCAGTTTCAGTTTCCAGAGTGTGGTCTGCAGCCTGCAGGGCCTCAGCAGCTGTTCTAGGCCACCAACTGCTGCCCTGGCTGGGAACTCCCCATCCTCCCCATCACCCTTCTGCCTGGCCCACCTGGCCATTCCTCCCAGCACCACCAAAGCTTCTTCCAGGAAGCAGCAGTGAGAAGTTCTCAAAACAGAAAACCAGGTCTGGAGATGTAGAGACCGGCAATGGCACTGTGAAATTAATGGAGGGTGAGACCCAGGGTCCCATTGCGCAGCCCAGCAGGCTTGGAGAAAGAAACTTGCCAAATGGGGCCTGAGTGGTGCTGGCCCCTGGGCCTCCCAGATGTGAGGCCCATGACAACTGGGGAGTCTCCACCCTAGCCCATGCCCTATTGCCATCTCCCTTGTCCCTCCAGTGTCTGCCTGAAACCCTAGGCAGTAAAGTTCCAAATTTTAAGTAGAATCTTTTCCCCCAGTCCCTCAGCTATTGAACTGCAATAACACAAAATGTTCCTAACCTGGGATTCCTTGTGTATCCTGAGACTGGGAGGGGGCAGGAGTCCCCAGACTCTTCTAAGGCTGGGCACTTGGACAGCTCCACAGTTCTCAGATGTAGCTCATGTCTCAGTGATGCTCTCCTAACACACCTGACTGTGCCTGTTATGTCCCCCGACTCTGGGGCCCAAGTTGATCCATCTTCCAGAATGAAGGCCATGGCATTCACCAACTTGGGCAGGTATGAAGTCTCTCGGTGAGGGTTGGGTTACCACCACCCAACTGCAGTTCCGAGCTTGACCACTTGGGGTGCACCTCTGCAGGGAGAAGATTCACTGCCCCAGCGACGTGCTCCATTCCTGAGCAAGGTTTTGAGGGGAGGCGACTCAGTCCTCCCTTTGCC
The DNA here is from genome assembly GCF_982192425.1 of Myodes glareolus. NCBI lineage: Eukaryota > Metazoa > Chordata > Mammalia > Rodentia > Cricetidae > Myodes > Myodes glareolus. Next base: position 74,137,618 of record NC_142029.1, on the reverse strand, counting down.
GTAGGACCCACCTCTGTCCAAGGAGCCCCTCATTTTGGTGTGGGTAGGGCCATCAGAGCTACTTGAGGCTAGTCTGTTGGGGCACCCTCTTCCTTACTGAACTGGGAGAGCCCAGAACTACTGGGGTGTGGTGGAGGTGATCACCCAATCAGCCAAAGCTTTTAGAAAAACTAGAGGTCCGTGCGAAGAGTCCTCACACTTCAGATGAACCAGCATCAGTCCTGGCTTCGGATAGGGAAGCCAAGTCTAGACAGGACAGGGCCCCACCCAAACTACCCTTCCCAAGATGGGCAAGTTGCCCTTACCCTGGGTGTCCCATATTTGAGTGTTAGTGAGTTTGGAAAGGGGCGTCTGGAGATGGGGATAGGATCATGCTATAACTCAAGCTGTGCGGTCTGAAGCCTCGTGGAAAAGCGTCCAGAGCTTTCCCAGGAAATCAGGCGCAGGACGGCGATTCAGGAATCGCAATTTTAGGTGACTCTGAGTAGGTCATGTGCTCCCTCTGGTGGTAGGAGGAGAAATTACACCCTAAGGCAGCTAGGTCTCCACGCTATATTTTGGTGAGGCAAGAATCACTTTCAAGACTCGGTTTGTATTCAGTAATTTAGTACCGTTCTGCTGTGTGGAAAGCCTCCCAGTGAAGGAAGGACAAGTTCAGTAACTCTCAGTGTGCGACCTTCCTGGAGTGTAAAGGGAGATGTCCTGGTCCAGGAGCGGGTCACAGAATCAGAATGTCCCCTCATGTCCTCAGCCCTGGGCTGGCTCATTGAGCATCAGCCTGGGTGGGTGAAGGTGGCAAAGGGCATGGGGACAGAAAAACAGGCTCGCAGCTAATCTCATGCTTGTGTCCAGCTCTCCATGCTCAAAGATAACATACAGTTAGGCCCAGGTCAGGCTAAGTCCCCAAGGTCCACCTCCAGTGCGCCAGTCTGGTCACTTAGACAACAGAGCAGGAGACATGGTGGCAGGCTAAGGGAAGAGAAGTGACTCGCCCTAGACCATTGAAGTGACGGGCTGGAGAATAGAACATTCTAGAAATAAGACTCCTTTCCAGGCCTCCCACCTCTCTCTAGTGAACCACAGACCTCTTCCGGTCAGCCTTGGCCCTGAATCCAGAACCCCCCCCTCCAAGAGCTTGGCTCCTCCCCATCCCACCCCAGGCCAGACCTGCCCCAGCTCTGCTCAGTCCTCCCATCTCGAGAGGGAGCTCAAGCATAGCGGACCCGAGTTCTGCCTGAGGGTGTGAGGTCCCATTTTGTCAGTGGCCTGATACTGAGGCTAGTAGCCAGACTTTACCTACTGGCCTCAACTGGAGCCTGACCTTCCACCCCAGGCTTCTCTGTCTCTTAGCTCTCATAGCAAAAGGCAGACAGGGTGTCACCTTGTCTAGACAAGTCACTGCCTTTCTGGGGGTGGGGGAGGCTGCTCAGTTTCCCCTTCGATACAATGGAAATGGTCTCAAAAGACTGTCCGCCCCTGAGGGTGGGCGAGTGGGTGGGCTTCAGAGCCTAGGGGCAATGGGTTAGGGCAGAAGGTTTAAGAACCGAGTGAAATGGCCTGTCCACCCTGACAGTATGGTCCACCAAACACAGCCTGTTCCTTTCAAATACTGTCACCCGGAGTTCTGCTCAGATACGCTGAGATGCAGATAAGGAAACTAGTCACCAGATGGTGCCAGCATCCTGCCAGCCCTCCAGTCTCCTTGGAGATTTCATGGGAATGGAGGAAGGGGGAGTTGGACCCCTTTGGATGGATGGGGCAGGAGGAAGCAAGTAACAGTGAACTCACTCTCATTGCTCACTCCTGGCCCAGGGATGAGTCCAGCTGGAGTTCCTTGAGTCCCACCCACTCAAGGAGGGCGGCTTGGCGGTTGTGCTGGGGACATGCACCAATCCCCAGCATCAGGCCTTTCAGACTCACCCACCCTGAACAGCACCACACTTTAGGAAAACCTATGAACATAGCCATAGGCAAGCTACCTCTTATGTGGTCAAAAGCACCCAAGAAGCAAGTTTCCCATGGGAGCACCCAGGCTTCAACAGCATCCAGCAGGACTCAACAGACGCAGTCACCTTCAGCTTGACACCTTCAGGCCATGCAGAAGTCAAGCAGAGGTCTCTGTTCCCAGCTATACAGGGGCAAATGATGAAGCGCCCATAGATAACCATACCAGGCCTACTTTCATTGTCAGGTACTTGCCAGAATGATTCATTGGAAACCAGTGAGACGGGGCTGCACATGTACCCCAACTTGGAACAGGAAGTGGGATGTGAGAGGGATTGGGGAGGGGAGGGGAGGAAGGAAGTTAAGGGTCAAGAGGCATGAGTGGATGACCATGAGGGGGTCATAGCGAGCCTGGCACATCCTTCAGCCTGTGTGCTGGCCGTGACAGGGCAGTGGAGTACAGCTGGGGAAGATGGGCATCCTTAGCGCCCATACACTGGTGGGCACTGGTGGCTCTGGAAAGACAAAGGCAGGGTTTGAGCTGGGAGGGAGGCCTCTGGGGATGGCAGCTTTGTCTCTGTCCCTCTTACTATTCCCAGCAATCCCCCTGCAGCATCCCTACTCCACACATCCCACTTCAGACACTCAATGTTCACTTTAACATTCAGGGGGACAGCCCACCCGACCTCTCTGCTTGCTGCCTCTCATTCACACTCATTCTCTACCCAAACCCTCACCACTTGAAGGGGACACACCTGCTGTCACAGCTCATCTTCATTGACCTGCCTGGGATGGGGAAGAGTAAAGAAAGGATGAAGGAAAAGGGAGGGGAAACAGCATCCCCCCCCCCAGATTGTGGATCCCCGCCTCCTCGTTGGGGAAAGCTTCCTGCTCTCCTCTTGCCCCACCCACCTTGTTAGTTTCCCCGACAGCACTCACCTGTGCCTCTTATTGCCCCCACAGCGGAATCTTTTGCCTTGAAAAGAGATGGTAAAGTTTGTTGTCATTTTCCAAGAAGACCCTGGAAGACTCAGCTCTGCTAGGCTTGCCTCCCTCCAGCATCATCACAGTGTCTCTGTTTCTATAGAGCTGGAGCACCAAGCAATTAGTCAATCAACAACCCTTCACTGCACCAGAACTGCGATGGACTGTGAACATGTTTGGAAGTGGCAGCTGGGACCAGAGTTCATGACGCCACCAGCACAATGCCGGGCACAAGAGGGCAGCTGCTTGGTACACGCTTCGAGGAGAACAGGCCACATCCAAAGTTCAAATCCCTGCCTAGACTCCTAACTTCCAAGAAATGCACACCCCCTAAGACAGATCCAGGAGCCCAGCTTTCAGGTAGAGTGGCAGAGTGTGGGGTCACTCCAGAACACAGAGGCCTATTTGTTTCATCAAGGGTCTCCCTGTTTGCGATTCTGGTATTTTTCTTTTGGTTGCAACAATAGAAAGCAACCAGCATTTACTAAGCACTTGCTTTTGTGCTGGCCAGGGCTGAAGACATACAGGACATTTTTCTTCCCATAGAGCCCTCCGTGCTTGCCTCGGACCCTCTTATTATAACTTCCTCACCCCTATAGCTGCCTTAGGATGCTAGCTCCAATCTTACAAGACGGATGGGATTTTCCCCATTTAACAGGGAGAAAATGGAGCTTCTCGCATCCCCAGAGTTAGGGTAAGTCAGTGGTAGGTCCCAGGGCCTGGATTCCAGTCCTGTTGATTTCTAGCAACATGGGGGAGGGTGGAGGTCAGATACACCCAGGGAGGGGAGCTGCCACAAGTCTCTCCCCATGAGCCTCATTGTCCATCTCAAACGCTGACAATGGGGGCAGGGGTACTGTCTCTCAGTGTGTTGAGATTACCTAATGGCTAGGGTGGCTAGGGTGTGGCCATTCCAGAAACTGTCCAGCTGGGGTTTGGGTCGGCCCTGCCTGCTCCCTTGACCTCCTCTGCCCAAGGGTTGCCCAATCAGACTCCCCCCTCAGTTTCTCCTCCCAAGGCCACTAGGGGGCACCCTGGAGGAAGCGGGAGCCTGCTGTCCCCTGCGCTCCCCCTCCGGCTGGAGTGTGGGAGGGAAATTGGTAAGTGTCCTTACTGTATGACTTTAGTAAATGCACCACCAGTCTCCACTTACTGAGGAGGATAAGGAGCCCCACGACGAAGGCCAGGCCCGCGAAGATCAGGCCCCCTTTGCGGACAGTCTCGTAGTCTTGAAAGAGAGGAGACATGCGCAGTTGTGTGAGCGCGGACTCTACCAGACCTCCCAAGTTCACCCACCGGCAACCCCATACTGTTGAGAGCAGATAGCAAGGACCCAGGGATGGGGATCAGCTGATGGGGTAAGCAGGGAAGGACTGGCTTACCATAGTGGAATGGATCCTCTGCCCCCTTGGCGCTGCTACCTGAGGAGAAAGTTGGGGGGCGGGATGAATAAGACATGACAACCAGAAAGCAGTGGGAACGCTGGAATTCTCAAGTAAGACCCTAAGGGCCCAGGTGGGCAAGGGAAAGCCGGGTAAGAGTGGCCTGAACATCCACCCTAAGGCTGCCTCACCCAGACATCTGGGATCAGAGGCAGGGCATCTGTTGTGGAGATCTGTGTGGGCCGGAGGCACACAGTCCCAGCAGGGTGTGGTCCTCCCCAGCTCCCTGCTCTGTATCACGAGGACAGGCCAAAGAGCTGGGTTCCCAGGAGGCCCCTAAGTGGCCTCTGCCGATAGAATCCCACTTCCTGAAGGAGCAGTATCTGTGAATGGAATGAGTGAGAAAAACAGAGTCTCTATGATCAGCGAACAGGAGGAAGGAACCATGAGTCCATGCTGGGGTAAGGACCCTGGAAATGGAAGGCAGAACAGGGACTTGAATGTACGTCATCATCCGCAGGGCAAACTTAATAAGAGCTAACTTTGTATTATCAGCCCCAACAAACAGACCCTTGGCTCAGACCCCCTGTGGGGTGCTATTGTTATTTCTCTCCTCCACAAAGGACTGAAGCCTAGAGGGGGTCAGTGAGCCACACAGCAAGTAAGGGGCAGAGCTGGGATTTGATCTCCCGCTAAGGGTCACCAAGCCTAAGTGTTAGGTTTCCTCTCAAGCGACAGGTCGGAAGTCTTGTCCGCAGGCTGTGTAGCCCTGGCCCTGCCTCCCGTGGCCCCCTTCATTCTGGTGGAAGCTAATATTCTGCTGGCCGCCCCCTGAGCTCAGAGCTCTCACCCTGGGATAGAGGGTGGGACACTACGGGGCTGCAGTCACCTCCCCCGTGCCAGCCGCACTCTGCTGCCCTGCTGTAGACCCTCTTGGCCCTAGGGGGTCGAGGCCCTTTCCAAAGGAATGAACAAGTTAGCAGTTCCCAGGCAACTTTGAACTGTGTCCCTGTCGTGGTCACGGATAACGCCTGGTGAGTTCAGCTGTTTCCAGTGACTGGGGATGGGGCAGGGGAGGGGTCAGTTCCTCACAAATCTTGGGTATGGGTTGTTCAGAAAGGTCAGAATTTAAGAAGAAGCCTCAGGGACCCAGGCTCTGCCGGCTTCAGTGACAGTCAAGGTCACGGTGTGTGTGTGGGGGGGCATTGCTAGTAACCAGATCAGAGCTAGGACTCCCCTTCCCTTTTAGAACCATTTGATGAGCCCCTCCTCCACCCAGAACCAGAACCCTCAAGATATGTGGGTCAGTAGGGGTCCTATAGGACTCCAAGCCAGAGTCTGTGGATCCCAAAACTCAGGACTTTTCCTGTGACCCTAAGCCAGTTGGGGAAGGCTGGCCAGAAGGGCCGCTCTTCCCACTCCCAACCCTGGCAGTCCCTGCCCACTGTTCTTAGTTCTCTATCCAATGCTAGAAAGTCACACTAGGCAGGGTGTGGGAGGCTGAGACAGGAGGATTATAGTGAATTTTAGGAATTTTCTGGACTATACAGTGAATTCCAGGCCAACCTGTGTTACAGAATAAGATTCTGTCTCAAAAACAAAGTCACACACTCACACATATACACGCACACTCACACACATCCACACACAACTCACATACACGTGTACATACACTCACATACACGTGTACACACACACATGCACATGCACACACTCACATACATGTGCACACACACACATAGACATGCAAACACTCACACACATACACATGCACACACTCACATACACACATACACATGCACTTACACACTCACATACATGTGTACACACACGCATACTCATGCACTCATATATACGTGCACAGCACACAATACACATGTACACACACTCACATACATGTGTACAAGCACACACATACACACGCACTGGCACACTCATACATGTACACACACACGCACACACATGCACATGCATACACTTATACACTCACAATCATGTGCACACGCACACTTACACTCATATACATGTGCACACTCACACACACTTCTGCTGATCCAACTTCTGTTATTCTGCTTCTTTTCTGTGGGGGTGGAAAAGTTAGGGTCTTTCCCCAAATGCTAATTTTCTTAGAGAGCCACCGCTGGAAACCCGGAGGCAAGGGAGCAGGAGAAGGAAGGGGGGTTCGGCTGCCCACCAAAGGCAGTCCCAGAGGGAAAGGGGGTTTAGCTGCCCACTGAAGGTAATCCCAGAGGGAAAGGGGGTTTAGCTGCCCACTGAAGGCAATTTCAGAGTGAACGGGGGTTCAGCTGCCCACTGAAGGCAATTTCAGAGTGAACGGGGGTTCAGCTGCCCACCGAAGGCAGTCCCAGAGGGAAAGGGGGTTTAGCTGCCCACCGAAGGTAATCCAGAGGAAAAGGGGTTCACCTGCCCACCAAAGGCAGTACCAACAAGTCCTGCCAGCCTCGCCAGGCACTACACTCACCATCACCAGTCGACAGCCCTGTCATTTTTCCAACCACCAGGGCTTCTCCACAGTCTTCCTGAAGCCTCTACTTCGGGGACAGTGTCTGCCGTGGGGTGGCCAGGACAGCGGTGGGGGACATTAAATATTAACCGTGTCAGGTAATATTTACCCTGGTCACAAGAAAAGCTGAGTATGCTCAGAGGGGCTCCCGCTGAGCCAGGCAAGGGGGAGGTGTTGGGGGGGGGAAGACAGAGACAGGGAGGGGCTGACTGCCGTCTCCAGCCCCTCCCAAAGGAAATTTCCAGAGAGCAGGGCCCGGATGGGCAGCAGCGGTATTCTTCCATCAGCTGGCGAATCCGAAGCCGCAGCCGGGCTGAGGAAGTGGAAGTTTCAGGATGCGCTCATTGTGAATGGCACATGGGGGTGGGGTGGGGTACTTTGTCAAGTCGGGGACCTGTGAGTCCCTTAGCCCGCAGAGCTTCCTGCCAGTTCCTGTGGATAGCACCATGACAGCTAACATTCTCATGGGGTTCTCATGTTTCCCTGAGGGGTTCCTAAAGAGCCTGTCCTGTCTCCCCTCTCACCAAAGCCCGACCTTGGGTCCATGGCAGGGTGAGCCACCATGGAACAGCTCTCTCTGACAGCCAGTCCTGACTTCTCTCATTTATTCCAATCCCAGCGCCTCTCACACACACCTCAGTCTGAAATGCTCGGCCATCCCTGACTAATGTCTTATCCTAATGCCGGGCACTCCCTCACGTGGCTGTCCACCATGCACTTAAGGCTCTTTCAGGGCCGGGCCCAGGCTTGTTCTTATGGCTTAGGAAACATTTCCTATCTGGCTTCTCCCTTTCCGATTAGCTCCCTACTTGCCATGAGTGTCTGAAACACAGAGAAGTTAGGGGCCTTTGTGAAGGTCACACAGCCAGTGAGAGTTGAAGAGAATGATTGTTGCTCGTTCAGATTCAGGGTACAGATGCTCCGCCTGTACTTACCAGGCTGTTCCCCACTTTATTGTGACTGTCCCCCTGGGAACTGTGGTGTGGGTTTTCGTCTATGGGTTCTACACAGTAGAATAGGCCTTCAACAGGCTAATTAATGTCCATCACAGGCAAATGATATATAGAGAGATACAAAGATGGTAGATGCATAAATACCCAATAATATATACATATGTATATATACATATACATACATATGTGCATGCATACAGGATACATAGGTGATAGATGATAGTTAGATAGAGATAGATAGATAGATAGATAGATAGATAGATAGATAGATAGATAGATAGATAGACAGACAGAGAGACAGACAAACAGATTTCTACTTCCCTGGTATAATTCAGTCCTTCTGAAGGGAAGGGCTCCATCTGTGAGTCCCCCTCCACCAATGCCAGGGCACTGATAGTTCTGTGCACACCCTGGCTCCATCACTTGCTGGGCATTTGACCTCTGCCAATTTGTTTCCCGCCCCACGCCTGTCTCTTCATCTACACAGTGGGCAGGGCACAGCACTCAGGGAAGTGTGTGGAGTCTGAGGCAGGCATATCAGAATATAGCCTAGGACAGAGGGTACCACTGCTCCTGCGTTACTTGGAAAGTGACAGACATTAGCCTTTTGTTTAATAGTACCCTCAGAAAGCCAGTCACTCTCTGCTAAGTGGATGAGAGGAGAGAGTGCATCCCTGGCTTTGGAGCACTTATGCAGCTCTCGCGAGCTTTCAGAGCCCTGCAACAGGCATTCAGGAAAGCAGACAGAAGCCTGCCCTGTGAGGGGCTGGCCCCACATGCTGGCTGTCAGCACGCACAATCCCCATCTAAATCTCTGCTATCTCTGTCTGACAGATGAACAAACTAAGGCTGAACACTGGCTTCCCCAACCATGCCTAGAGCGGCTTAGTGCCATAGCCCTCCAGAGACCAGAAAAAAAACAGATCAAGGGAAGGTGAGGCCCAAAAACCAGAAAGGGGAGAGCCAGAACTGGAGTGCCAGCTGGGTCCTAAGACAGCTGGTGAATCTGGGGACATTCTTCACACAATGCAGCAGCACCCACACCCCTTATATTACCTTGGTGACTATCTATCTTTGTAAGCCCCTATGAGTTCTCTCTGGAGTAAGAGATGAAAAATTGGTAGAAAGATACACATGACAGACAGAAAGAAGGAAGGAAGGAAGGAAGGAAGGGCAGATGGGCGGGCAGGCATGCTGGTAAACAGGTAGGCAAAGCCACGGGAAAGCAGGTTGACAACTACTTTGTATTCCAGGCACTGGGGAAGTAACCCCTCCATGACCACATGATTCAGTAAGGAAGAACAGGATTAACAAGCATCATCCCATTTTACTAGGATGCAGACATAACCTGCTAGGGAGCAGGCAGTTAGAAAGTACGGGGACTAAGATGTGACTCAGTCTGAAGCCAGATGGATGGACACACAGCTGAATGAGGAGGCTGCTGATTCGATTTCCCCAGCCTCTGGCTCAGAGGTACCCTGCACATCACAGCAAGCCCAGGACTCGGGGTTGAGGTGTCCTTTTTTTAGGACAGCCTGTCTTTTCCATTTTCTCCCACAATTATGAGGAGCCAGTAGGTACACTTGAAAGTGATTGGTGGTCCCCTGAATCCAAGTTGGAGAGGGCAAGGATGGGGGCAGGCTTGGGAGACTCACCCAGGTACCACCTGTCCATGGCAGGAGCTGCTGGAAGTGTCTGAGGTACACAGGAGCCAGGGAGTGCCTGTCTTTGCCTGGGGGCCTGGGTGGGAAGAGAGACAACTCTCTTTGTGCTGGATGACTGAGCTGGGACAGGAAGAATGAGGCAGAGGAGGGGTTGGTGGGGCAACTGTTACCCTGCACCTGCCTGCCTGGGCTGGTTGGAGCAAGGGACCCACGTGAGGGCAGGGGAAGAATCTCTGGACTTCACTGGTCTGAGTGTCCCAAAAGAAGGGGACACTCAGAGCAACAAAGTAAACTGCAGCTGCCTCCCTTCCCCCACAGTGAACTTGCTGCTGCAGTGTTCCTCAAAGGGCACTAGCCAGGACCAGAGTGTCACCTCTTCCCTCCCTCCCCTCTTGGGTTTCAGGCCCACAGCTGAAGGAGACACTCAGAGACAGGTGTGGGTCCCTAGTCTTCAGTCAGGAGATTTTATCCTCCCAGGCAGTGGGCCCCACTCTGATGTCTGCCCCCAAGCCCGTTCTGAAAGCCGGAGCCCCTGAGAGCAGGCAGGAAGCTGCTCCAGGTGCACCAGCCAGAGATGAGCTGTGCCTGGGGCTACAGCTGGTTTAAAGGTGCTCCCATGGTGGCCTGTCTTTCCTCCTCACCTACACTTCCTCACTTAGCCCTGGTGACAACTGTGATGCACCTGTGGGGTCTCAGCAAGAGTTCCGGCACACAGTGAGGTCCTCTGAGGAGGACTGACTTTCTGTCAGGGGAGCAGCTGAAAGGCAGAATATCTTCTAGTCTCCAGGGCTGGGATGGCGCCACGAGCCAATAAAGGATTATAGGAGAGCCCTCAGTGGCCACCAGAGTCCTTGTGCCCTGGCCACTGTGACAGGCTTACAGCAAGGCCACTACAAGAAGTCTTTGTGGACTAAGATTGAACCTCAGGGTCTCCTCAAGACTACTGAGCTCATCCTGATTGGCCATTCCATTGGGATATCAGCAGAGCAGTGACGGTGTTAGGTCTGGTCACCTTGGTGACTGGCCTCTCTGTTCCTCAAAGCAGTACCCTGGGAGCTGGGGAAATGACACCCCCAGGGAGATGGAAGCTGACCTCCCATCCGAGTTCTCTGCGTAGGCTGAGGTCTGTCTTAGGGCTCTGAACTGGCAGCATTCCCGCCCCCAACCCCAGATACTTGTGAGATGAAGGGCAACTCCACCCAGTGACCTTGTCACATGTTCCCAAGTGAAAATTTTAACCTTCAGGTAGCCTGGAGCCCTGTGTGGAAATTCCCCAAACCAGGCACTGAGGAAGTTCAGGCATGTTACCTGAAGTTCAGTGGTCTCTGTAGACCTAGGCAGGATTCCCACTTCCCCCACAAGCAAACCATGAGCTCCCTCCCAACCTCAGGGTTGTGAAAGAGACATCCTCTTTCCTAATAGGCCCCCTGTGCCCCCACCCAGCCCTTCTCTCATAAAACCATCACTTTCCTGGCCAAGATCCTCTGAATACTGATTCTAAGCCTGGGTCCTTTTTGTGTCCCATCATTTTGTGAATTTATTATGTTCATTTGTTGATTGATTGATTGATTGATTGATTGCATGTGTGAGAGCTTGCCTGTGCTGTATGCATGTCTGGAGATCAGAAAACAATTAGTGGGACCCTGGGGTTGAACTTAGGGTATCAGGCTTTGTGGCAAGTGCTTTTACTGGTCCTCTTGATAGCCCCCTTTTTGTGTTCCTTCTTAATCTCATTCTAATGGCCTTTCTGTCTCCAACTTTCCTGCTCTTCTGTCCATTCCAACCACACTGTCCTCTTAATGGCTCTCTGACCTTCCAGGACTTTGCACAGATAGTTTTTGAGTACTCAGCCTCCAGGGTGTTCCCTCTATCCTCGGGTTTTTCTCATGGGTTTCACTTAGAGACCCTCCTAGGTACCCTTTCTAAACTTTCACACTAGCCAAGCCCAGAGAGGTGGCAGCATTTTGCCAGGGACTCAAGTAGCCTCCAAACTTGCCTAAGGCCACCTTCTTTCCAGTCTGTCACCTGAGTGCAGCAAGGAACTGGGCCCAGTTTGCTCTAGAGAGGCAGCTAGCACTTAGGACCCTTGCCCTCAGACTCCTCCAACACCCTATCCTGCCCCCCACCTGCCCCCCACCTACACACCCACCCACTCACACTCACACCCACCCCTCACACTCATACCTACCAACACACCCACATACACACACAAACACTCACACGCACACACTCACACACACATACCCCACTCATATCTACCCACACACCCACACACTCATACAACACACACTCACACACATACCGCATTCATACCTACTCACATCTCCCACACACCCCACTCATACCTACCCACACACCCATACACACACACACACACACACTCACCCACACATCCCGTACATTCCACACTCTCACTCACACCCCCGACACACACACCCCACCACCCACACCCACACCGACCCACACACCTGCTCCCAGTCCTGAAAGCCCAGCTAAGAGTTAAGAGTTGCTGAGGTGTGCTGAGTCTAAGCCCCTCCTCAGACAACTTCCATCCATCTCCCAGCCAGTCAAGATCATCAGGGTTTAGTTACTGCTGGGGACAAGGAACTCTCTCTGAAATATCTTAATCCCCTGCAAAGGGACCCCTTCTCCAACTCCCCTAGAGCAGCTGAAGGTGTATCTCTCCCATGTCTAAGCACACAGTCCCTTAAAGCCAGACCACCCCAGTGCAAATCCTTCTGTCTACTGACCTTGCCCTTCTGACCCAGTGAGTCATAGGAATATCTCCCTGTACCCTGCTATCCAAAATGCACGGTGACACCTACCTCAGAGTCTTGTTGAGGGAGGAGATCATTAAAGGATGTGCTTGGCTAAAGACGATAGTACCACTCTCTTCCCTAAGCTGGGCTGTTTTCCCAGGAGATAAGATTGCTCACCATATCCCTTTACATAGCTCAGGAGCCCCCTTGACTTCTACTGGAGGCTCCCTGACCATTGCCCCTGTCCCAGTGCTCCAGCTGGGAGCCCCACCAGCCATCACCACCACTGGCCCCAAGCTTCTTTTCTTCCCCCAGAAAAACACAAGCGCATGCCCTGGCCATCAGTGTCTCAACCTCCATTCTCCTTCCTGGACTCTTGCATGGTGCGATGGGGCCCAGTGGTCATGAAAACGCCACCGTCCTGCTTTTTAAAAGAACGGGGCAGGTCAAGAGCCTCTGCTTTCCCTTCTCTGTTGGGTTTCACCAGAGTGGAACCCCGGAGGAGCATCCAGCTCTGCCCTCCTGTGTCCTCTAAGACCCAGAGACCAAGGCAGTCTGCCCACAGGGACCTCAGTGGCTCTGCCTTGTTCCCCCAAGTCCTCCAGGCAGGTCTGTCTTAACTCACAGGGCAGTCAAGTGGACAGTCCCCACTGCATTTGTGGGTATGGAGGTCACAGGCAGAGGCACCTAGCTGATCTTTGTCTCCTGAATGCCAGCAAGAAGCATCAGAGTAGAGGTCCTCACCATAGCCTTCCCGAAATAGGACTCTGGCCCACGAGCCAGAACTTTGTGAGGTTTCCTGCCAGAATCCATAGCATTGCACCTGAGGCCCCGGCATTTTTTCCTCCACATGGTGTTGATTCGTAGCTCAGGGGAGCTTCAAAGGGGCGGAAACCGAAAGCCCCGACTCTGAGCTTAGGACCATTCTCCAAGGTACGGTCCCCATGGATACTGGGCAGGAAAGGTAGCCACTCCTTGTAGGCTGCATCTGTGCTAGCTAGAGGTCCCAAGCCCTAAAGAATGCCAGCTCCTGTCTCTGCTGTGACTGTAAATGCCAGGTAACTGGGGTCTTATAAGGCCAGGGCTTGGAGGAGGTGGGCCCCATAAGACGCAGCCCTTAAGTGTTGGCTTCAAGATGGCCCAAGAGGGGAGGCACAGCAGTTCTGGGAGCTGCCAAAGGGCAATGTTTGCTGAGAGTCAAGGTCACCACGTTATGGCAAGGGCAAACCCATTAGTCCAACCTCCTACACAGAGAACACCCTCGAGAGAAATGCATTATTGGCTTTCTTGGATGTGCTTCCTGTGGTTCCCTGTGGCCACTACCTTTGGAGACCCTTGGGGAAGCAAGCCATTCCTTTCCCTCTATGGCCTCTAGCGTCCTCAGGTGTGACTCCTGTTGCTTTTGTGTGGCCTGTGGCCATCCTGTCCCAGCCTGTGGGCGTACACAGACCACCACATCCACTCACTGTTTGTACCATCCCTCACTGAGATGGAATCCAGGTCTCCTCACCTGGCTTCATGGTTCTGGAGCATGCCAAAGATCTGCTTTGCTTTTTCTGACATCACAGTGAGTCAGGCTTTGGAGACACTATTTCACAAAGAATGGGAACTGCAGGTAATATGTGTACAAGTCAGGACTGGTACCCAGGTTTAGAGGGCAGACAGGGACCCTTGCTATCCGTGAGGAGGCAATCCTTACACAGCCAGTGTTGCTAGTACTGATAATATGACATCTTCATGTAGAAAGCTCAATGTGGTTTTATGTGTATTGTATCACTTTAAATCAAAGAAGTAACAGGAAAACATTGTGTGTGCATGTGTGTGTATATATATATAAAACACACATATATAACATATATATACACTGTACAGCACAGTACACACACTATTTTATACATACATATCGTGCTATATATGTATTTGCATACAAATACAAGTGCATTTACATATATCATACATATATAGTATGTAAATACATATATGTGTGTATAATATAGTGTATGTGCTGTACAGTTAGTATATAGTATATACACTGTATAGTATAGTATGTAGTATATATAGTGTATAATATAGTATATACACTGTATAGTATAGTGTATAGTATATACAGTGTAGACGCTGTATAATATATAGTATATAGCATATAGTGTACATTATAGTGTATGCACTGCATAGTGTATATAGTATCTATTATAGTGTATGCACTGTACAGTATAGTGTATAGTATATATAGTGTATTATATAGTGTATACACTGTACAGTATAGTGTATAGTATATATGGTATATAATATAATGTATACACTGTACAGTGTAGTATATAGTATATATAGTGTATAATGTATGCACTGTACAGTATAGTGTATAGTATATATAGTGTATTATATAGTGCATACACTGTACAGTATAGTGTATAGTATATGCAGTGTGTTATATAGTGTATACACTGTATAGTATAGTGTATAGTATATATAGTGTATAATATAGTGCATACACTGTATAGTATAGTGTATAGTATATATAGTGTAGACACTGTATAGTATAGTATAGTATATAGTATATAATATAGTGTATGCACTGTACAGTATAGTATATATAGTGCACACACTGTATAATATAGTGTATAGTGCAGGCTACTTTGACTTTAGTAGCTTTCTCCGAATCACATAGCCAGCAGGAGGCCTAACCTACTCTAAACACTTTCTAGAGCAAGAAGGAAAGTGACAAGAGAGGTGGGGACTGCAGCTCACACAATTAGAGAGAAGAGGGGTTCAGGTTCTGAGGCAGGGATTATTTCCAAAAGGTCCACTCCTCCTGCCCAATATCCCAAGTCCTTCAGGACACCAGTGCCAGCATTGCTCCTTGGCAGGGCACCTCTTGTTGCTCAAGGCCATGGAGCTGGTGCTGGCTCCAGAAAACAGCAGGTGGCTGGCTTGAACTGGTTGATTCTGCCACCAGGGGTTCAGGGGTGACAGCAATGAATCACACTAATGGCAAGAGGTGGCCATTCCCTCCTCCTTATGGCCCGAAGTCAGGTATTTTCAAAGCTCCTCCTCTGGCTTGGGCAAACACACCTGACCTTTCTAGCTTTCCCTGGGCCTCAGGGGGACAGGGTGCAGAGCAGCCAGGGACAAGGTGAGCACCAGACTGAGCTGGAGAGTTCTCCATCCTGTGGAGGGCAGAACCCTGCCTTCCGGGGGGTGGTTGACCTTGGGGTGTACTTCAGCCTGGCACCCTCTTCCCACCTCTGTTGATAGCGTTAAGTTTTGCTCTCTGCCTCTGTCCCTCTTCCAAGAATAGTCTGGCCAATTCTAACCTCCATCCTGCAAGAAAAAAAAAGTATACCCCTCTAGAGGCTGAGGGCCATAGCGCTTGCTGACCCAGGTGCGGATTAGTGATGTTAAGAATGAGCAGCAGCAACCTTCACAGAGGCTTCAACATCTTCGGGGATAAATTCATGCGGGATGGGGAGGTTCTGGGAGGTCAAATTTGGAGGACCCTCAAGGTCACTGAGAACAAGGAACTCACCGACCCTTTATTACAGTGGTCCGTAGTTTTTTCCTATCCAACCAAGTAAAGTTGCCACAGTAAACCAAATCCCAGGGACTGGGGATATAACTCAGTCGACCATGAGCTCACACAGCATGCATCAAGTCCTAAGTTCAAACACCAGTGCACATCTGTAACCCCAAGTCAGGAGGTGGAGGCAGGAAAACCAGAAGGTAAGGTCATCCTTGGCTACGTGTTTTTGCTTTTGAGTTTGAGGCCAGCACGGGCTATATGAGACCCTATCTTAAAGAAAAAAAACAGAAAACAAATCACAAGTAGAAACGGGTATAGGGTATCAAAGGCTGGGTGGCCTGCAGGGCCCCACCCTCCTGAAGTCACAGTGTTGATGTGAGTGTGGGAGTGTGGGCTCATGTGAAGCCCTATCCCCGTATCTGCCTATACCTTGGTAGATGTCTAACTATATGATTTTGATGGCCAAGGTTTTTGTCTCTTCAGGTCTGGTCTCCAGACCACTGGGCCTCCCATAGGAGCCTCCTCAGGGGACAGCCAGGGGTGCAGTCTAGCTAGGTCGCCTCCTCAGGGCACAGCCAGGGGTGCAGTCTAGCTAGGTCACCTCCTGAAGGGGCATAGAGCAGACAAGGTTGCAGGAGCCATGGGTTGCCCTCCCTTTATCTGACACAGCTTTTCTCAGATGCCAGCTGTGTGGTGCACACATGATCCTGGAACTGGGTCCACCCCCAGCTTCCCTGCAGCTGCTGTGGCCTGGACCAGCCTTGATGGGTATCAGAAAGAATCTGCAAAACAAGACTGTCCTACTCTCTCAGATTAACAGGTGCCTTAGCTAGTAGAGACTGGGTTTCTCTGTGTACAAGGACAGCCTTGGCTGTCCTGGGATTTACTCTATAGACCACGTTGGCCTCAAACTCACAGAGATCCACCTTCCTCTGTCTCCCAAGTGCTGAGATTAAAGGCATGGGCCATTACTACCAGTCTTAGTTAGTGTTTCTATTGTTTCAGCAAAACACCATGACCAAAAAGCGAGTTCGGGAAGAAAGGGTTTATTTGGCCTATACTTCCAGATCATAGCCTATCATTGGGGGAAGTCAGGACAGAAACTCCTGTCAAGCAGGGTTGGAACCTAGAGGCAGAAGCTGATGCAGAGGCATGCTTACTGGCTTGCTTCACATGCCTTGCTTGACCTGCTCTCTTATAGAACTCAGGACCACCAGCCCAGGGATGTTACCACCCACCATGGGCTGGGCCCTCCCCTCCCCAAGTGATCACTAATTAAAAAAATGCATTGCATCTGGATCTCATGGAGGCATTGCCTCAACTATGACTTCTTTCTCTCTGATGACTAGCTTGTGTCAACCTGACACAAAGCCAGCCAGTACAGCAGGCAAACTAAGTGAGTGCTTGCAGACATCTTGCAAAGCCCGTCACCACTTTAGACACATAGGAAAATAACAGTTACTCCCTTTTGTTGGTGTCGTGAAGGAAGGTCAGAACCTCTCATCAGACTTCTTCAGAGCTTGATGCTTTGGTTCTAGTAATGCCTGCACAGTACCCACAATCCCTTGTGTGCCTGTGGCCTCTGGGGGTCTCAGTCCCCTGCAAGGACAGGAACTCCCAGATGCCTGAGTGTGCTGTGAACGGAGCTCAACTGCTTCCTTACCAAGTCCACATGTGACCAGAGCTATCTTAACCCCTGCCACCACTGGCTTGACAATATTAGACTTGAACCCTGCTGAAGGACTCCATCTTTTCTGAGTCCCAAGGGGCAAAACACACCAAGGGCAAAGATAAGGGCAGGTGTGGGAAATGCACCAAGCAGGCCTTGAGATCATTAGCAAGAGAGTGAACCCATCTGCTCCCTCAAACCTGTGTTGTGCAGCCCTGTGGCTGGAAGCAACTCAGAACCCTCACTGGGCCTATGGAGGTTCTCTTGAGACCCTAAGATGTCCCAGACAGTCTCGGGTTAGAACAAGGCTCATTCCTCCCCCTTTAGGAGTTGTGTCTTACCCAAGACACACAGAAGGCTGGAGACTGGGCTGTACTTGCTACCTTCAAATGACTCTGCCTGCAGCTGTGTTTGTTTGGTCAACGGTACTTTAAAAAAAAAAAATCATCAAACTCAATCAGAATGTCCTCGGGAGGCTTGCAGGTTCCTTTCCACATTACTGTCACTATGTCACTTTATGTGACCATGGCTCTTTCTACTCTATGGCTTCTTTCTATTCTAATTTGCCCTGCTGTGAGAAGAACCTGAGACCAGTGACCTGTAGAAAGGGAGCAGGAGAGATGGGATCCAAAGCTGAGCTCTAGGAACCCTTTGTGAAAGAGGCCCAAATGCCTGGTGCCTTCCCAGCATCCTTCAGTCTTGACCTCCTCCCTCCGACTGGGGACAGGCTCTCTTGTCCTTTAAAGTCCCCAAACCCTCAGACTCTCAGAGGAAGGAAAGCCAGTCAGAGCCACTAGGAAACAAGGTTTTATTTACTTATTTTTCCGTTGTCAGAGGATAGGTCACAAGACAGAGATCAGCAGTCCTGGTACACAGTGTGGCTTGGTGAGTTTCCAAGGGAATACAATGGACAGGTGGGGCAGGGTTTGGTTTGAGTTTCTACTCTGATGACCTTTGACTTCTGGCCTTGGCTGTGCACCCAGGCTGTCCATACCCTGTTGGTCTCTGACCGGCAGCCCTGCCACTCCTGAACCCTCCCATCCCTCTCCACTCTGACCCCTAACAGGTGGAGGAAAGAAACTGCGGTGGCTGCCAGATCCACCCCCCTCTCTCTGGGCCCATCCCCTCAGCCATCCCTGCCAGACACCTTCTTCAGAGAAGGAAGGAATCCTCGGGTCAGATGAACTGGGCTAGAACTGAAAGTCCCAGAAGCTGAGAAGGTGGGCGAAGGTAGGATTCCAGAATCGGCGGGGTTATTGCTCAAAAGGTATGTGAGGAGCTCATTCCCCAGAGGCAAGAAGCCCTGCACCTGGAATTCCCCCGAAGTTCCCTTCTGCAACCGGTAGGACAGACTGGAGCTCTGCAGGGGGCACCCTAAAAGGATAAGGACCCCAGGAGGCCTGTGGCCTCTCCAGCAGCTGACAGACCTTCGAAACTGATGTAATCGGGAGCAAGTTTCCTCTGAGAGGAAACAAAGAGGATATACACCCGGACTCCTGACCTGGGCACAGTTCTCCCTCAAACCTAAATCCAGAGATGGAATAGGGCTTCTCAGGGGCAGAGCAGATTGCAGAGAGCAAGAGGAGATAGAGGCCACAGGAGGGCACAAGGCAAGGATGGCAACATGGCCCAGCCCCTCCCAGGAAAGGGAGCACACACACAGTTCACAGGAACAATGAAATTCACGAATGAGTAGCCACAAGACCACAGCCGGCAGACACACACACACACACAGACACAGCCCAGAAAGGGGCCAGACCCCCGGCTGCTATGAGAAAGGAAGGGCTGTGAGTGTTGGGTCTTTAAGTACAGGACTGGAGTTAGTGGGGACAGGGAGAGGCGCCGGGAACATGTGTTCTTGGCTTCTCCTAGGGAAAGATCTGGTCTGAAGTAGCCTGTTTTCTCAAGCCTTGGCACCAGCCTCTAAAGAATCAGGCAGCTGGCCTTGGCATCTGGAGGCTGCAAAAGAAGAGAATTCACACTAAAACCCTAGATCCTTTCTGGTACCCATACTCGGTCCTCTCTCCACCTACAGCATACACCCTTTGCTTATTAACCCCCCAGATGACATTCCCCGAGGTCCAGTGAAGAACACACGAGCCTGGGAGGTAAGGAAGGAAGATGGAGGCTGGAGAGGCTTCCTGGGCTGGAGTTGTTGACAGATCCCTGTTTAAGTGGTTATATGTCTTTAAGACATCCATTCTAAAGATGGATACAGCAAGACCCGCTCTGCTGCCAGGTGCTGACATGTGGCGGTGTGGGCACTGCAAGGAATTAAAGTACTACACAGGTTCACGGTAGTAAAAGTCTGGTGTCTGTGACACAAGACAGTTTTTTGTTTTGTTTCATTTTTTGTTGTTTGTTTGTTTATTGAGACACGATCCTTGTAGCACAGTCTGACTTCAAACTCACTGTTAGCCAGGGTTGACCTTGAACTTCTGACCTTTCTATCTCTATCTCCTATAGGCTGGGTTTATAGGTATACCCCTCTATACCTGGCTTGAGAAAGCCTTTAATTTGGAACTTTAGCTAAAGATATGCACTTGTCTGTTAAGCCTTATTGTGTGGAGTCTGGGGCAGAAGTGAGGGGACAAAACTGATTTTCTTGCCTTTGTATATCCCAGGACCTGCTATCCAGACCACAGCTGAGTGGCTGCTGTGGGCGACCCTAACCTATAGCCACAGAGACCTAGACTCCGGGCCCAGCTTGTCACATACTGTCTGTACTGGCTGATTTTGTGTCAACTTGACGCAAGCTACAGTCATTTGAGAATAGAGAACCTCAATTGAGAAAATGCTTCCAAAACACGGGGGGGGGGGGGTGTAGGCGCACCTGAAAGGCATTTTCTTAATTAGTGAGTGATGGGGAGGGCCCAGCCCATTGTGGTTGGGGACACACGTGGGCTAGTGGTCCTGGGTTCTATAAGAAAGCAGACTGAGTGAGCCATGTGGAGCAAGCCAGTAAGCAGCACCCCTCCATGGTGTCTGCTTCAGCTCCTGCCTCCAGGATCCTGCCTCGCTTGAGTGTCCTGACTTCCTTCGATGTGGAAATAACCCTTTCCTCCCCAACTTGCCTTTAGGTCAAGGTATTTCACTATAGCAATATCAACCCTGACTAGGTCACTCTCTGACTGGCTTCTCTGACTGCAGGTTTTTCCATTATAAATGGGGCCAGCCCTGCATGTCCTGTTTCTTGGGGGCAGGCTCCAGAGGTTCCTATAAGGCCTGCTGACTGGAAGATTTATCTAACCGCTATGTACTCTCTGGCACACCTCACAGTAAGCAATGGAAATGAACTCACGGTGAACCCCAAATGTTGAGAACAGTGAACCCCAAATGTTGAGGACAGTGAAGGTATGGGGGGGGCATATTATTTTCCCTACTTTTGAGTAGTATTGGAAAGTTTCATAATAAATGTGTGTGCGCGCGCACGTGCGTATGTTTAAGTGGTTTCGGCTCATTATTAGTGTTACTTTGATATGGAAGTTTCACTAAATGAGCCCCACCCAAGTCACATCCCTGCGGTAGCTGGGACAGCACCACGTGAGCCTGGCCCCAAGGCTGTTTGGAAGCCTTGGTGCTCTCGCTATGCATGCTGTGTTTGGGTGAGGGCCACCTCCGGACATCTCTGGGACTGGGCTGTCCACTGTTCCTCCCCTACCTCTGGGAGACCCTCAGAGTAAGTGAACTGGTAAGAGAGCCCCATGGAGAAGTTGGCATTATGCCAATGCCCAGACTCAACGAAGACAGTGGTGGGACAGCGGGGAACTGGGTACGGACCGTCTACCTTCCTGCTGGAGGCTGCGCTTCAGTTCTCAGTCTTCTGGGGCTCCGCAGCTGGAAGAGAAGGCAGACTGATAAAGAGAAAAGCTGCTTACCCAGGGGGTGCGCCATGCTGAACCCTCGCTGATGCTAGGATTTGGGGTCACTGGATCCAGGAACTTGGACCTAGGTTGTTCAATATGGTAGTGACGGCCACCCATGGGGTTTAGCACACGGGTAGAGATGGAGTGTGCTAGGTATGAACAGGTACTCATAGACAAGGACTATCACCAGTATTCTGTCTCTTGTTGCAACTGGTTGACAGGAAATAGCAAATAGCAGAGAGGAACTTAGTGTGGGTTTTTGTTTTTTGTTTTTGTTTAAGTTGGGGCAGTATGGAAGGGAGTGGTTTCCAGGATGTCAGCAAAGATAAAAAGTTAGCCAGTTACTACTCTAACTCTCTGAGCTCGCAGATTTTCACCTGAGCCTTTGATTCTCCAGTTTGATTAGAACTATAGAGATTTACTTAGAACTGCCTTTAGCGGTAGCAACAGAGCCATTGTCTGGGGGAACAGACCGCTCTGCAGGCTACGGCCTTCGGGAATTAGCAGTTGCGGTCCACAGGGCAGCCACTGTGAGGAGGTAAAGCCATCCCTGGTATGGGTGAAGAGCTAACATCACAGAGGTTCTGGAGAGCCCTCTCCTGGCACCGAGGAGGTATGTCTGCTGAACCCCAAAGCAGCTCATGCACCCAGTCCGGTCCCTCCCCAGACCTCGGAAAGACCCTCTCCTGGCACCCTTTCCTGGCGGTTACCATTTGTGGTGATGAGATTCTCCCCCTGGGCCTCTTCATCCCCTGGAGCCCTATGACAAGAGGAGAGAAACATTCTGTCACCGGGGTCCAGGGCAAACCACAGAGCATCCCATTCTCTTCACTGTAGTAGGACGTTTGGAGCCCGTCCTCTCCGAGTCTCCAAAGGATTCACTCTACCGAGGGAATGGAGAAGTCAGGACTGATAGGGGCACAGGCAAAGAGAACTTATGGGTACCCTTCAGGGTCACCCTTCAGGGTCTGCTCCCAGGCGGGATTTGGATGTGCCTCTGGTTTTTGAGGTCCATGGCTGTAGAAGGCCGCAACCACACTCTCCACCATAGATGGCGCTGCACCGCCAGGTGAGCTAGAAAGCTCACACGTGTTAGTAACTTTCCACTACTCCCAAGGTATCACCTGGGACTGGGAGCAATTGACCAATCCAAGAGTGACACGTCCGAAGCAGGGTCTGTTTCCTATATAAGGGATGGGTTCCATCATATCTGGGTCTCCGCCATGTTGGCTTATGCTCTAGCTCCCAAGAGACATAAAGCATTTCTGCAGAAGAATCCTGTGTCCCGCGTGGTTCTTGCTGGCAAGGATAGCATGGGACACATGGCCACCATGGCTGTTTTAATAAATGGGGTGCAACCTTATATGGTATAGAAAGGAGGTCAGGTGTCTATGCAGTGCACGGAGCCTCAGGAAGAGATGAGAAGCAGGGACAGTGTATCGGCCCTGCCTGCCCCTCAGAGCAGCCACGAGGTCCTCTGCTTCCCTCTTAACCAGCCTAGCTGTCAAGGTTCTAGCCCGTTCTTACTCAGTGTTCCTATTTACAGCAAGGCCCACCCTCCATGTCGTGACCTCTCCTTTGTTCCAAAGTCACTTGGAAATGCCCACATCTACACCTCGGCCTCCCACATTCTCTCTCTGAGACAAATGCCGGGTTCACAACACAGCCCTTCCTTGTCCCTTCTGCTGTTGCCCCCATTGGCCACAGCCCCGGCACCCTTACCTGGGCTTCTGATTGAAACTGCACTTGCACCTGCGACCTGAAACACAAAGAAACCATCCAAGGTCGTGCTCCCAACAGCAGCTCAAGGTCAAGCTCCCAGCTGGGTCGTGGAAGTTCTACTGTGAATCTGTACAGGCCGAAGGCACAGCCAGACACAGCCAGGGAACACCTGCACTACCGCATGAAGCAACTCCGGGTAGAGGGCAGGGGTCAACTGAGGCCAGGAGCTACAATTTAAATGGCAAATGAACCCCAACAGGCAGTGTGTGTCTGAATACCCGCTCCTCAGTGGCGGTGCTATTTGTGGGTGGAGGAAATCTTTGGGAGGTGGGGCCTAGCTAACCAAAGTGGGTTGTTGGGGTGAGGTCTTGTATGTGCTTCTGAGCTTTCTGCTTCCTGGTCAGCTTTAATAAGAACAAGCCAAAGCCTGCTACCATGGACCAAGCTGCCCCACCATTGCCTGCCCACTATGATGGACTTTGCCCTTTCATACGGTGAACAAAAATAAACAGGGTGGGGCACTCAGTGCCACAGCTCATGGGGGAAGAGCATGGGGACACATTGCTAGGGGCCCTAGAAGAATGGCATCTGTCTCCTGGGATGGGTGAGCTCCTGCCCTAAGGATGCAGAGAACAGCTTGCTCTTTCTAGCTCCATCTGTTCTCACCTATGGTTTTCTGAGCTCATCTTTCTTGTTTTACTGAGCACTTACTACCTGCCCCACCCTGTCTTGATCCTGGAGATACCATAGAGGCAGACCTCTCCCATAGACAAAATGGCTGAGCTTGAACACTGCCCCCCATCTGTCTATCAGTCACAGAGAAGAGAAAAAACTTACTTAGGATGAGGAGGATCCCAACAGAGAAGAGGACCACAGCGAACACCAATCCCCCAATCCTCAGGGTCTGGTAGTCTGCAGAGGAACCAGGGATGAGAGGTGGAAGAGGAGAAGGGCCAGGAGAACAAGCCTGCCCCCCTGCCCCCGCTCGGATGGGGCCACACCCCAGGGCTGCTGGGCTCACTCACCATAATAGAACGGATCATTTTCTTTCTCCTTCTCAGCTGCTGCGAAAGTAGACAGACATGGTCAATAGGAAGGCAGTGGTGCTTTCTGTGATGCCCCACCTGTCCCACAGCTCCCGTCCCCACTAAAGGACCCTTGTGAAGCAGGATTACTGGGCAGAGACACAGGAGATAATGGAAGATGGGTTTCCTGGGCTTAGGGCCCAGGGCCTGCAGCAGAAATGATTCAGCCTCAGTGGGGTCCTGGGGTTGCAGCATGCCTTTCATTTATTCACTCTAGAAGGCCAGGTCTGCCTATCGTCTAGTGACAAATGGGGAAACTGAGACCAAGTGGTCTCATGACTTGCACATATGGTCAAGGTGGGTTAATTGCAGTCTAGGGTGTAAATCCACAGGAGCCCAAGGTACCTGGAGAGATTTACAGAAGGTCAGCTGGACCCACGTAGGGAACAGTGGGGACACCTCAATTAGGATCTGTTTTCCTCTGGTCTCTGACCAGAGGTGAAGCTGCCTCTCAATCCTATATTCAAAAGGGCCAGAACCTTCTACCAGAAAGGGATACGGCTGCCAGCTTGGTATAAGTCGGTCCTAAAGGACTCTTACCACTAGCCAGGACTGCAGGGGCCAGCAGGCTGCAGAGGATCAGCACCGTCTCCATGGTGTCTGGAATAAAGGAGGAAGACATTACTCCAGGGACAGAAGACCTTCCTCCTCAAGCCATCACCCTGACCTGGGCTCATCCCAGCCTTAGCTGTGCTGGGAGTATGTGTGACCCGAGGTTACCTCAGATCACCGGGACCATTGTACCTACTGTGTGACCTGAGGTTACTTCAGATCACCGGGACTATTGTACCTACTGTGTGACCCGAGGTTACCTCAGATCACCGGGACCATTGTACCTACTGTGTGACCTGAGGTTACCTCAGATCACCGGGACCATTGTACCTACTGTGTGACCTGAGGTTGCTTCAGATCACTGGGACCATTGTACCTACTGTGTGACCCGAGGTTGCCTCAGATCACTGGGACCATTGCCTACTGCCTGACCGGACTCTCAGAGAGCTCTGCCTGCTCAATTCTGTTATTCCAGATGAGGCAGAACACTGAGCAGACACTGTCATAGGTCCCTGCTGCAGGTCTGGAACTGATAGTAGATGACCTTCATAGAGGGAGCAGCAGGGCCAAGGTCATATGATGGTTCAGTAACTCAAAGTCTAACACTCCAAGGGCTTTGGAGATGATCCCCCCAGTATCTTTCTTCCAGGCCATCTCTGCCTCATTAAGTTTTGGGGCTCCTGGTCCAGCTCTCACAGTCAACAGACCACCAGGAAGTTTTGTTGTTTGTTTTTTTTAAAGATTTATTTATATTTTATTTGTGTGCGTGCATGTGTGTCTATGCATGCTTGCTATATGTGTGCAGGTGTCCCCGAAGGCTGGAAGGTCCAGGACATCAGATCTCCTGGAGCTGGAGTTACAGGCAATTGGAGTGTCTGGTGTGAGTGCTAGGCCTTTGGAAGAACTGTGAGTGTTAGTTAAGCACTGAACTGCACTGAGCTGTCTCTCGAGCCCCTAGGAAGGGTTTTCATCAGCCCTACAGTACAGTCAAGGCTAGAGGCTACTCTCTGTTCCCCAAACTCTACGGCAAATCCTGACACCCATATATGACCTCCTTAAGTCCCCCCCTCCTCCATGCTGTTTCCTCTGTATTCATCAGCTTCCCCTAGACGACCAGGTCATCATCTCCCAAAAGATGACTTGATTCCATAAAGGGAACGTGGACAAAGGTTACTGAGTATCAGCCCCCAGTCCCTCCTTCCCCGGAAGACACTGAATCCTGGGGATGGGGTGGGGTGCAGACCTGGATGGGACACATAGGACCAGTTGGCTTCACCTGAGACATGTATCAGTGGAGTTACACTCATTATTCTCAGGGTCAGAGAGTTATACAGAGTGAGATGAGAGAAGAACTCAAATCAGGAGTGCTCAAAGCTGCTCAGTCTTTTACAGGTAGGGTTAGCCTGGCTACAGCCTGGCTAGAATGGCCCAGCCGGCACGCATTCTAACAAGCGGCTCAGCTGTCATTCACCAGTCAGACACCAGGAGGCAGCATAGCTGTACCTAGAACCATGCCTAACCAGATGTAGGCGGCCGAAAAAGAATAATCTCCCGCTGTATGAACACATATACCATGCTCTTCTTAAAACTGTGCTTGACACATATATCCAGCCATGTTGCTTAGTGTGGTTTTATGTGTATGTAAATGTTCAGAGTCTGCGTGGGGACACGTGTATGCATGTGGAGCCAAGAGATCAACATGAGACGTGTCCTTTATTTTGTGAGACGGGGTCTCCCTGACCCTGGAGCTGACAGATTTGATTTAGCTAGACTGGCTGGCCAGAAAATCCCAGCAATCCTCCTCCTCACCTTCTCAGTGCTGAGACTCAGTTTCCACTCCACCTGACTTCCCCACACCCCATAAGGGCAAGGGATCAAACTCAGGTCCTCAAGCTGAGAGGTCAACACTCTAGTGACCGAGCCATCTCCCCAGCCCCTAGTAGAGCTTCCAAAAACATTTTTAGCTTTATAATTTTAATATAATATTTAGTCTCCTGAGACTTGATTTGATCAACATTGTTCTGAAGTTTTGTCTATACTATTACATAGAATCATAGTTCATGTTTAACATGTGATATTTCATTGTGAAGGCAAATTACTATGTAGTGATCCATTCTCTTGTTGATGGACGTCTGGTGTCTTTAAAAGTATATTGCTAACTCTAAATGATATAGTTATGGACACTTGGGTGTGTGCTATCTGGAGCACACCTATAATCAAGAGGTTTTTTTTATTTTTGTATTTTTTAACATTTCTGAGCACCCACCCTCAAAAGGAACAGGGTTTATGTTACAGATCAGCGGACGCACACATCCGTGGATACTAGGAAACACGGCCACCAAACAGCATTAACTGTGAATGATGTACTCCACTGTTTCATTTCTTGTGCAAGAAATACAACACAGCCCCTTGACAAATCTCACACTGCAGCCCAGAAATGATGGCCTGTAGTGAACATAGCTCTGAAGTCGCAGTTGGGGTTGCCAACTGCCCCCACCACACAGGTTTAGCTGTCATGGAGGTCACTCCCATCTTCACAGCCCCCCACCACACAGGTTTAGCTGTCATGGAGGTCACTCCCATCTTCACAGCCCCCCCACCACACAGGTTTAGCTGTCATGGAGGTCACTCCCATCTTCACAGCCCCCCCACCACACAGGTTTAGCTGTCATGGAGATCACTCCCATCTTCACAGCCCACCAAATGATGTGGTTTGTCTCTGTTGCTCTCAGCCCTAATCAGTATCTGACATTATCAGATGTCATCATTTTATTAAGCTAAAGGCATAAAATGTGGTGTTTAATCTGGTCACTTAGCACTGGGTTGTTCATTGTCTGCGCTTCTTCATAGGCAGTGGTATGCTTCTATCTTTTTCCTTTTTCTTTTCATTTTCAAACCATTATCTCAATCTTGACACTAAACTTCAGTTACTGTATATTCTAATCTCTCCTCTCAGGCCATGACTCATCTTTTTACTTAATTTATTTTACTGTGTGTGTGTGTGTGTGTGTGTGTGTGTGTGTGTGTGTAGGTCAGATGACAACTTGTGGGAAGGTGGTCCTCTCCTGTCACATGGGTCATGGGCTCAAACTCAGGTAGTCAGGTTTGGAGGTACGCACCTCCATCTCCTGAGCGTCTCACTGGCCCTGTTTTTATGAGAACTATCGTGAAAATACCTGGAAGAACTGATATTTTACCAATTCCAATTGCCTCAAGATTTATAAGCTTTTTTTTCATTTTCCAGGACTTTGCCAATATTCTCTAGTGAAATAATATGACACCTTCACATAGGTACTAGATCCATTCAGGGTACATTACAAATTATATTGCTATTTTAAATACTAACATGTTAAGAAGTATAGAACAAAAAAAATTAATTTTTATCTATTGGTCTTAAATACAGTAATCCTAAGAGTTTTTATTTCTTTTTTAAAGATTTATTTACTATGTATACAATTTTCTGTCTGCATGTATCCCTGCAGGCCAGAAGAGGGCACCAGATCTCATTAAGGATGGTTGTGAGCCACCATATGGTAGCTTGGTATTGAACTCAGGACCTTTCAAAGGGCAGCCAGTGTGCTCTCTACCTCTCTCTGAACCATCTCTCCAGTGTCCTATTTTCTGTTTTTTTTTCTTTTTTTAAGACAAGGTTTCTTTGTGTAGCTTTGAAACCCTGTCCTGGAACTAGTTCTTGTAGACCAGGCTGGCCTCAGACTCACAGAGATATGCCTATCTCTGCCTCCTAAGTGCTGGAATTAAAGGTGTGTACCATCACTGCCCAGCTAAGATCTATTTCTAATAATTTACCAAGATACTTTTGGGTTTTCACTGTGGACAGACTTTGTAAATGACAGAGTGGTGTTTCCTCCTAATTAGCACACGGGTTATTTCTAGTTCTTGTCTTCGCGCACTGACTAAGACTTAAAGTGAAATGCAGTATAGAAACAATGATCTCAATTACATATGCACACACACATGTTTACACACATGTACACAAATTTGGTCTTGTTACTTATTACTGATCTCAAATAGAGTTCTAATGGTTTGAAAAATCTCCTTTAACACTGGGTTTCCAAGATGTTTGCTTTATATTAACTATGAATAAGTAAGTGTTTTACATATATGGGCTTTCCCTTTTTAATCAACCAAACAATTTTTTTGTTTTGTTGTGTTTTTGTTTCTCTGTGTAGTCCTGGCTGTTCTGGAACTGGCTCTGTAGACTAGGCTGACCTCAAACTCAGACATCTGCCTACCTCTGCCTCCTGAATGCTGGGACTGAAGGCATGCACCACCACCACCCAAACCAAACAGCTAGTTTTGTATATGAATTACTAATGTTAAATCTGGGATAGAACCAATGTAATATTTAAAGACATGGGCAGACTTGGCTTGGTGTTATTCTCCGTAGGATTTTTGCACTTCTGTGCATGTGCGTGAAATTGGATAGTAATTTAATTTTACTATATTGACCTTGCATGATTTTGGTTATGTGCTGTGATTTCTAGAAGCTAAAGGTTTGAAAATGTAATCCTCACTCACATCAGTGCTATTTGGAAGTTAGCTCTTTGGGAGGAGCTATGGTTTGAACTTGAAATGCCCAACCTCCATGGGTTCATGTGTTTGAATACTTGGTTTCTAGCCTGTTACATTCTTTTGTAAAGTTGTGGAACTTTTAGGAGGTGGAGTTTCTCTATAGCAGTGGTTCTCAACCTTCCTAATGTTGTGATCTTTTAGTACAATTTCTCATGCTGTGGTGACCCCAACCGTGAAATTATTTCATTTCTACTTCAAAACTGTAAGTTTGCCACTGTTATGAATCATAATGTAAATCTCTGTTATGCAGGATAACTGATATGTGACCCCAAGGGGTTATGTCCCACATGTTGAGAACCAATACTCTAGAGGAAGTGGATCACTGGGGGCGGGACTTGATATTAGCAGCCCCACCTCACTTCCTGTCTTCTCTCTGCAGCCTGAGTGCCAATGCTGCCACACCCTTCCTGCCATGACTGACTACCCCATTACACTGTGAACCAACGTAGTTCTTCCTTCTTTAAACTGTTTCTTGTCAGTTATTAAAAGTTATATTCTATATGTGCTTAGACTATTGTGAGTTTCTTTGGTGAGAAGTTATAAATGCTGAATAAGCGTAATCCTTTCCATTTTATGTTAATGAATTTGACAGTTTGATTTACCCAAAATGAAATCAGACATCTTAAAATATGCCATAATCAGGAAGGACTTAAGAAATTCACCCCTGTGCTTCCACCATAATCTACTAGGAAGTTTTAAATTGTTTTATCATCCATTAGCTGGGTCTTTTAGGGACTAGAAAGTGGTTTTCTTTCTCTCTTTCTTTCTTTCTTTCTTTCTTAAAAGATTTATTTATTTATTATGTATATAATATTCTGTCTGCATGTATGCCTGCAGGCCAGAAGAGGGCACCAGATCTCATTATAGATGGCTGTGAGCCAACATGTTGCTGGGAATTGAACTCAAAACCTCTGGAAGAACAACCAGTGCTCTTAACCTCTGAGCCACCTCACCAGCCCCCCATATAATGATTTTCTTGATGTATATTCCATTTTTGTGTAATAGTTGCTACTTTTAAAAAATCCTATGAAATAGATATTAGGATTTGTACAGTTTGATCAGACTCAGCGACAGGTATGGCGGCCATCCAGAGCCTTGTGTTGGGCCTATTAAGGACACTTGGGCACCCCTGCAGAGAGCCCCAGGTGACAAAGAATTAAGGGTCTTGGTCTCAAAGCGAACTAGGATTTGGCCTGCCATGAACTACCGAGTAAGCAAGCTTGGAAGCAGGTGGCCTGGCCTCCCATGACCTCTACCTGGATGGGGAGCCTGGCTGCAGCCTCTTCAAATGGCCTGAGCCAGACCTACCCAGCTAAGCTGCTCTCTGATTACTGACCCTCAGAAAATATGCAAAATAACAAAGGTCAGTTATTTAAGCCTGTGATTTGGTGGGTAATTTGATATGAAATAAATTCTACAACACAGTCACCAGGAGAACCGTCCACTATTCTGTTAACTCTGAACCTCTCTTCAAACTGTTTTCCTTCTGGTGAAGACCAATTTTTCTTTTAGAATATCCTTTAATAAAGACATATTCATTGTAGACCCTCTTTCTGCCTCCTTCTATGTATTTAGTGTTCTGAGTTTCACTGAAGTCTAAGTGTGGGTTTCTTTCTATGAAATCTGTTGTGTTCCTGTTGTCTGTTAATTCATCCTTCTCCTAAGCTATGACCAACTCTCAGGCTTCATCTCCTCACACAATTCCTCTTTTGCATTCACCCTATCTCTTTTTTTTTTCAAAATGGTTTTTCAGTATGATTTTTAAATATTTATTTATCTTATGTATATGGTACTTCATCTGCAGGTACACCTGCATGCCAGAAGAGGGCATCAAATCCCATTATAAGTGGCTATGTGGTTGCTGGGAATTGAACTCATGATCTCTGGAAGACCTGTCAATGCTCTTAACTGCTGAGCCCTCTCTCCAGCCCCCTATCTCTCTGAGACTGTGGCTCGGGAGTGTGTTGGACGCCTTTATTCTGTCCTGCAGACCATCAGGCTGCTCGTTCCACTCCCTGGCTTTCCTGTGCTCCATGCGGGGTAATTGTTTCCGAATTATTTCTTTACTCCCTTTAACTGTGTTTAATCTGCTATTTCATTCTCCACTTAATTCCCTATTTCAATGATTATATTATTTCTATATGTTCTACTTGGTTCTTTTTCTAATATCTTGGTCATTTCATTTTTAGGATCTCATTGTTTGCTTTCGACATTTTCTTTAGTTTTTATTTTTTTAATTTTCTGTATCTGCTAATTTCAAAGTACTGAATTCTTAGGAGAATAAATTGCTTTGTGGTTTCTGTGATTTAGTTTTTCTTGGCTCCTTCCCAATACACACATAAAACACACACACACACACACACACACACACACATGCACATACACACATGCACACTCACGCACATACACACACACACACACACATGCACATACACTACCTTGGTTTAGTAGTCTTTGATCGTGAGCTCAAATTTGTTACATTAAATCTGTGGGAAATTCTGAGATTTTTGTTTTTCTTTTCCCCCTGAGGACTGAGAGTAGCCAGGACCAACCTAGGAACAGGTTAGCCCCTCTCACAGGTCAGCCTAATGAAGAAGTCATGGATGTGGTTCCTAACCCTGCTGGGTTCCATGTTTATTAGTCTCCAAAAAGCAGCAATGCCTACTGCCATTCACTCTCAGCAGCTCTGTTTCAATTTGGTTCACACTTTACATAATTGTGCTACTTTGATTTCAGAGGATTTTAGTCGGAAGGTTTATTTTGGTTTTCGAGCTTAAATGGTGTTTGGATGTAGAGAAGTGTGACTGGCTGGTAAGGGCACGTTTCTTCCTTCTTGTGGGGCAAGCCCCGTGGCAGCAAAGCTGGGACCACTATTTTACCGTAGAAAAATCATTGTTCAGCCACTCAAACTGACTTAAAATATACTGGTCAAAGAGGAAAATAAGCACTCAGGAGGCAGAGGTAGGCCGGTCTCTGCGAGTTTGAGGCCAGCCCACTCTACAGAGCGAGTTCCAGGACAGCCAAGGCTACACAGAGAAACCTTGTATTGAAAAACAAAAACAACAACAAAAAAAGAGGGAAATAAGTTGTATGTACCTGTTACATGTGAAATTTTCCTTCCTTTCTCCCTCCATCCCTCCTTCCTTCCTTCTTCCTCCCCTTCTGTCAAATTTATTGCTACTTCCAGATCAAGTTCCATCTCAAATGACACAGTCAAACTACACCTGTGCCTTGTTCAGAGAAGCCCAGGCTGAAAAACTGGAAGGAGGGGGAACTGACATTAAAATCGCTCAATGGGGCTCATGCATATACTCCTAGCACTCAGCAGGCTGAGGTAAGAAGGTTCCCATGAGTTCAAGGCCAGCCCAGGCCACACAGAGAGACCTTCTCTCACAAGTAAAACAAAATTCAATCAACCGTTAGGAGCCTTCATAGAGCAAAGACCCTACTACTATCCGTAAGAATGACACTCTAACAGGGGACCTGGAGGTGCCCACGGAGGAGTTGACATTTCAGTCAGACCTTGAGAGCAGGATGGGATTTTGATAGACAAGCGGGGGCGTGGGGAGAGGGAGGGGAGCCAAGGCAGTAAGAGGGAGCAATGGAAAGAAGGGACAGCAAACAGAATTCAAGTTCGATTTAAGTTGAATCTCACAGTACTTCACTCAATAGTGGTTGTCTGCAGCGTCTTCCTAGAAGGCATCAAAATGAGGCCGGGTCCACTGGTAATGTCTACATAGCATAGGAGGAGACTGTGACAGCAACCCAAGCATTTCCATTTCTAGTGGCAGACACCTTCCAAAACAATGAATAATCCAGTCTGGCTGAAGCATGATGGGTGGGCGGTGAGAATCCGATAAGATGGCTGGAGTCGGAGTATGGAGAACGGAGAATGCCGAGCTCCAGAGTGAAGACCTGCCTTTGTATTCTAAAGCAGACATCTGCGATCAAGCTGCAGAGCGCTGACAGAAACACGGTCATAAATCAGAAGTGACCGAGTCTCCGTTCTCAAAGCTGCTGCTGGGGCCTGGGCTACACCAGCAGTCCCTCTCAGCATGAGTCTCCCCCAAGGTTACCTCTTGGCGCCCAGACCGCATTGAAAGATCACAGCCATGGTACAGCTGGCACTGGCTGGGAGTCCAGTGGCCAAACCACATACACAGATGCCTTTGTTCCTCCACTAATCAAGGAATTCTATCCTGGCCTCTTCTCCCCCCACGGTAAGGCTCCTGGCTCCTCCTGCCCTTTCAAACTCTGCATTCCTTTCTTCCTCCTTACAGGATGGAAACTACGCACGCAAGCACGCACGCACGCACACTGGGGCTCAGCTGAGTTCGGAGGACCAAGAAGGGGAAGCATAACAATTGCACTTCCAGGCCCAGCATTCGTGGAACAGATGGGAGGAGGGAGGACTATTCAGGTGGGGGACTAAGCCAGGCAGACGTGGATAAAACTGGGAGGGAGGCTCAGGAACATTCCAGGCCTCTCAACATGCGTACTGGAAAGGTCTTGTTCTGTGGCCCTGCACCCCTGGCTGGCTGGGACAGGGCACCTGAGTCATTATCACTGCTGGAGTTCAGGACTCTGTCCCATCTTAACATCCTGATCAACACTGCTCTAGACTATTCTGTCAGCTCTCCGCAGCTTCCTTTCTAGCCCAGTATTAGGAAGAATTCCAACTCTGTTTCTTCTCCTCTCCACGATCCATCCTATCCGTGGCCCGGCAGGCACACAGCCACGCTGCGGCTGACAGCAGCCTTTCCATGTTAATCTCCTCTCCCGCCATCCTGCTGTTTGCGCGGTCATCCGCCGCACGTGCATGCGGAGAACGCAATCAGAAGAGTTCCTCCAGCGATTATCTTCCCACACTGAGTCACATAATTTCACTTAATTGCTGGGTAAAAGCCGCTCAGGAAGAGACGCCACCAGTTGGCGATATGGCGACATGCTGTATTACTTCTGACTCCACGCAGCAACGAGATAAGCCAGAATGCCCGCGACTATTGTGAGATAATTTGACAATCGTTTCTCTTTACAAGGTAGGAGCTTCAAATGGGGTGAAATTGCCTCGCTCTACCTGCCAACACTCGTCCCTTCCCTTGCATGGGGCCCGTTGACTTTCTGCAGACTCAGCCCCTAGACGATGCATCCTGGGATCATATCACAGCCTGCTTGGATATCCCACGGAGATGTCAGGCAGGACATAACCAAGAGGCAGCCTCCAAAGGGCCACAGAGTTCCTGAGTCCCATGGCTTCAGTTTACAGGTTACCTAGGCTGTTATAAGAGACCATGGGACACAATTTAGGTTAGGTTATCTCCACATCTTTCAACAATGATGCTGAGATGAAAGAATGCACCGAGTACAGCACATAGACAAGATGTGAAGGTTCCAGATGGGTGTGGGGTCTCAGCAGGCCAGACTGGGATAGAATGAGACAAAAATTATCTGCCTTTAACTTGGGGAGACTGGGATCCAATGAGAGAGACCTGATTTAGCTGCCAGTCATGGGTAGGGCCTGGCTCAAGGACCCATGCCTTTGACTCTGCCTGCTGTTCTGAGGAGCAGAAGCTGAGAACAGTTAGCCTTGTATCAGGAAAGCTGGGCGGCACTGGAGAGTTCTGGGAGGCAGCCTGGCAGGCGCCAGGGCAGCAGGGGCAGTGGGGGAAGCAAACTGACAGGCTCCTTTGGCTGGAAAATGAACTTGGGTTGGAGAAGCAAAGTTGGGGAGGGGGTTAAGGGAGTACCACTGGCTTCTGGGACATGGGGGGAGTTGGTATAGAAAGGGCCTCTGAGAGATACAGCCTAGCCCAGATCTTTCTC
Organism: Myodes glareolus; assembly: GCF_982192425.1. NCBI lineage: Eukaryota > Metazoa > Chordata > Mammalia > Rodentia > Cricetidae > Myodes > Myodes glareolus. Next base: position 74,102,578 of record NC_142029.1, on the reverse strand, counting down.
CCACAGAGGACCAAGGCTGAGGAGGCCTTAAAAGGAGCAGGTCAGTGCCTGGAAGTTCTCGCTTGACACGTGCAGAGCAGACCATTCTTAGGAATGTAAGCCTCCGCTCATGTGTGTCTGATCGGTCGGTCTCTGGTTTTTAGCCCTTGGCTTCTTTGTTATTCTCAGCAGCTTGGCCTTGCACTATTTACAGCTATGACATGGGATGGCCACTTGGCCCACCCCCTACACAGAGTTATGGCAAAGACCAGTTCCCATCACCCACTCACTCCTCTGTGGGATGAGAAAGATCCTCCTGAAGGCCGTTGTTAGCATCACACCCATTTCAGAGGGAGAGAAACTGGGGCGGGAAAAGTGAAAGCTGGATTCGACACGTCTATCTTGCCCTGTGTGCCTCTCCATTGGCAGAGGGAGAGTAGTCTTCCGGACATGAGTAGGCTGCCCTTGGGGAGGGCCAGACAGCCCCAGATCACAGAGGAGGGCATCCATCCCCCCACAGTGCACCTGCACCATGGCTCTATGACAGACCCACGTCCCCTTGGCAGGAGCCGCTCTTCTTGTTCTTCCCCAATCCTGCAAACTCTGAGATCTAACTGCCTAGCGAGGGGGTCAGATGAACTCCTCAGGAAAGGGTCCTGCTTTTCCCAGCCAAGCTCCCAGCTTCTCCCCTTCATCCATATTCACAAGAGCGAGAGGGACAGCAGGGTGCAGAATGCCTGCCAGCTCACCCTGAGTGGGAACTGAGCTGTTTGTTCGGGAGGATGATTTTTTTTTTTCAAGACAGATTACAAGTCCATGCGGCTCATTATTAGGCGAGGGTGGGAGTGGAGAGTCAGCTGATCATCCTGCCCATTTCTCAAGACTGCTATAAAGGTCAAGTGACATAACATGTGTGAAGGAGTTTTGAAAGCTGCGGAGCCCCGTGATCGCAATATGCAACATTTATTGGGTGCTCATGCCACACAAGGGTAGTCCTACATGGCTTGCAATCCTTCAAGAACAGGATTGTGACCTGGGGAGTGGCCACCGTGACGACTATTGCCATTATACCAACAGTCCAACTAAGGAGGGAAAGTGTTAGCTATTTTTCCAAAGCTCTATAGGCCAAATTCAGTCCCAAGTACCCTGGGCCCTGAGTCCCCGCTGGGAACCAGTCAGTGTCCCTGCTGGGAAGCAGTTAGCTCTCCTGTGTATGCCACTCAGGAGTCCTAGGTCTCAAGTAAGCAACAGGAGCCCTAGGAGGCTTTCCTCCTGCAACCCGATGAAGATATAGTGGCGGTGTGATCTCAAGTCTATAAGAAGGGATGCCATGGCCTTTGAGTGGACACAGTTGCTGTCTGCCTTCCATAGCTCCACTCTTAGCACTGCTCTCCTCCTGGGCAAGAGCCTGACCTACAGCCTCATCTCCTTTGCCCTCAGCCTGAAGTCTGCTGAAGTTTACCCCTCACAGTGTCTCTCGGGCAAGAGACTTCAGTGTCCCCTTGCTACCTGAGATGTCATAATTGAGGAAGGAAGAGACAGAAAAGCTTGGTGGTGAGAGGCAACGCTGGAGGCATGGCATGTGTGTATATGCATGTGTGCATGTGCGTGTGTGTGTATGTGAAAGAGAGTGAGATAGGGTGTGTGTGTGTGATGGTGTGTGTGTATGCGTGTACATGTGTGTGTGTGTGAAAGAGAGAGAGATAGGGTGTGTGTGTGAGATGAATGTGTGTGAGATGGTGTGTGTGTGTAGCTAAGCAGGAAGCTGCAAAAAGGGGCAGGGAAAGGGTTCTGATGGGCATCAGGTCATCTGTCCCCCAGGTAGCAGAACCTACTGTTCTTGAAGCTCAGTTCTGTGAGTAACCGCCCCTGCCTTGCCTGGTTGAGGACAGGCTGCATTTCAGTTATGTGCAATGAAGACAGATTGGTGTGTAGCCTGGTATGGTGGCATACACCTGTAATCCCGGAATTCAGGAGATGGGGGCATAAAGATTGGGAGTTCAGGGTCATGCCCAGCTACAGTGATTTCATGAGACCCTATCTGAGAAAGGACCTGGGCCCCGCAGCTGGCACAGTACTAGCTCCAGAGGCATCAGCTGTTGGACTCATTACAGTTGGTATTGCCTAGCTCTGTCCTCTCCTCCCTTCCTCCTTCCCTGCCTTTTCCAGGAAAATAGGGGCACGGAAAAGAAGAGGGGCCATGAAAAGTCCTTTTGTTATCTCTCCCTTCTTCCTTGCACCGTCCTATAAACACTAGACGGTTCTAGTGTCCTACACTGACATGAGGCCGGGAGGGCTTGGCGCACAGTGGACACCGGTTCCCTAAGCTCTGCCACATGATCAACAGCTGTTCCCAGGGCCCTGAGGCAGGTGACACAAAGAATATGCTGGAGGAGGAGTCAGAGAATAGGGTGCTGACTGGACCAGGAAGCTCTCTCACTGGCAGGCAAAGAAGGGAAAGAGGTCACAGGATGGGGCTGAGGTGGGCCTGGGGACAGATGACGCTCCCATCAGAAACTGAGCCAGCAGAGTGGACTGGAAAAACTGAGGGGAAAGAAGACTGCAAGGAACACTGAAATCTACACATGAGGAAACTCCAACTCTCTCTACCATTGTCCTCCCAACAGGGTCCTTGCCTGACAATCTAGCTGGGCTCCCTCTGCCATGCTCCTGACTCCCTAGTTACCCAGCTGCTCTGAGGAGCAGAGAAAGGAAAACACACGAGGCTGGAGCCTGCACAGGGAAAATCAACAGACAGCTGCTGTGCAGGAGAAAGTATCCCTGGCAGTCGGGCAGTGTTAGGCACAGCAGTGTCTCAACCCTTGAGGTCCCCAGGCTCCCCTTTAGCTAGCAAGGCCAAGCTTCTTCCTTTCCAAGAGTCCTTCAGAAAGGCTGCCTTCTGCAAGAGGCCATTTCAATGTGCCCCTGGGAGGACTGGGTCTCAAGGTGCATAAGTCAGGCAAGTTGAATTCTCTATGACCTGGGGATCATTCCTAAGATGTCCCTGGCCCTTCTGTTTCTTTGAGTTCAAAGAGTCTGATGTATCAGATCATAGACTCTTATCCTTTAGCCCTGAACCCTCCAGTGAGCTGAAGCTGGACTGGGACCCTGAGCAGCTGTAGGGGATACTGCCCACTGGAGCTCGGTGCATAGCCAATACCAACAGAACCAGCGGCTGACAGCCTTCCACAAGGGGCATGAAGCGACTGATCACTTGTGTCTCATCTGGTGAGAATTTTAGGGCATGGAGCTGAAAGGAAGGCATCTCCCCCCGTAATACCATCTCCAACACAGACTTTTTATGTCAATACATCTACTTGTGAAAGAGAAATACTCCTGATGCTAACAGCTGCTGATGCCCTAGCTGGGGTACTTCTTCGAGATGATTTCTGTATGGCTGAGATGCAGAGAGTCATTGTGGAAGAGGCTGTGATTTGAGAAAGAATGTCAGGTTTATCATTCCAATAACCATGGCCACCTACTGCTGTCTGGACCCCTTGCTTATCCACCAAGCAAGAGAGACAGAGCCTGGCCGGATGGAGCCATGATCTAGCCATGTCCTCAGTATGTCTTCTTCCTCCCCGACTCCAGTCTTGTTCTAGAGCTCATCTGTCGTCACCCTGAGGGCAACAACCCTTTAGTCTGTCCTGTGCAGTCTGCTACCTACCAGGCCGGTACGACGGTCTGCCTCAGTCTGCAGCTGCTGTGCACATCTTTAAGCTTCTCTTGCCACTCAGTCCCAGACTTGCAAGTCTTGGGTGGTGAGCTGGCCAGAGAGAGGAGACTGATGGGTTAGTATGTCTGCCTCAGGGAGTAGAGGGAGTCAAGTTCTAACAACCGGTACCGGAACTGTGTTGCTGGGGTATGAATGGGGGGAGACCCGGTGCTTTCAACATGACATGATGTGATGGCAGTGACTCCTTACCTCTGTGATCTTCTTTCCCCAAACAAATACCCCAGTCTAGTGATGGGAAAACACTGGCCAGATCCCAGATTCCAGGAGCAGAACATCTTACAGGAGCCTGGCCAGGGTTCCTTCTAATGCAATAGTCATCAAAACAGAGTCACAACCACAGCCAAGAGCCCAAGGAGTCATGATAACGAAATGCAAAGTGGTGTCCTAGAGGCAGGATCCTGGGACAGAAAGGGGACATTGGGGAAACACTAGGGACATCTGCATAGAGTATCGATTTTCATTTACAATGTTTCATCAGTAGCTGAAATAAGGGGAAGACGGTGGCAAAGTAATATCTGAGCCACAGCACAAGCTGTGAGAAGAAAGGCATTGAGCTTTGCATTGTCCACCCAAGTTTTCCATAAACCTGAAACTGTTCTAAAAATAAATAAATAAATAAGAAGAAGTCTGTTCCTAACTGAATTTGAATATTCAGTTAAAAAACCAAATGAGTCCTCCATCGTTATCCATCCCTACTCCATCAGCTCGCTTCCCGGGCACAGTGCAGAGCACAGGTGTTCCCGTGCCACATGCTTCTGTAATAGGCAAGGCCGAGCTGGTTCACGGCCACAGAGCCAAGAGCCTGCCAAGGCCTATAAAGCTGTCTGTTAAAGCAAGTGCTTTGAGTTGCGATCAGAGAGGCCACTGAGAGATGCGTGGCCTGTTTGCTTGCCCTGTGCTGTAAATACCCACTGCGTAAACAATTAGGCACCAGTTCTTCAGTTTAAGAGCCTCACTTGAACCGATCGCTCTCTTCGCAGACTGCCCGTCCCACTCCACCCCACCGCCAGTATTCCAGGGCAGAATTGATAAGGAGATGGCCTCAAAGCTGGTAAGGGAAAGGACAGAACAGAAGGTGGTGACATTTGGAGAGACCTGGAAATCTGGTGGCTTGAGTTACTTTGTCTTGAAATCCTTGTGCTGCCCAAAAGGCAGATGGGCAGCCTAGCAACAGAGCAGTTATGGCTCCTCCTCACCCCTTCAAGACTAGGCCTTCATGACTGGCAAGGGCCCAGTGACTGGGGGTTCTTCTTCACGGAAGAGGGGGAACCCCAGGTCCCCAAGACCAAAACTGTTTCTCCAAGAGCCCAGTACCAAACCCAGCTGTCTGTGCAGGCCAGGGCCAGAGGTCAACTCTAGGAGCCTTGACCTGGAGTTACTTCTGGGAGAGGGGAAGTTGGTCACAAGAGGAAAAAGTGAGAGCAGCCCTGGGAGAGAGTCCAGGCTCCTCCTCAGAAAGAAAAGCACACCACACAACTCAAACCCACGCCTGATTTCTACATGCCTTCCTGGAAAGACTCCAAACTGACCTATCAGTAGGGGCCTGGGGTTTGTCACCGTCCACTGAGACAGTCTTCACAGTGCCACCCTAGCCAGTCCCCAGAGGAATACTGCAATCATCAGGGTACTATAACCAACTCAAACACAGACAGTAGACATGAGCTGCCCAGCACAGGCTAGGCCCAAGCACCCCACATTCAACAGCAGAGTTTGGGGTTCCTGTCTGTCCAGGACAACTGTTTCCCGTTCCAGCAAGTCTAGGTAGCATCACACAGGTGCCATGGGTTGGGTGGGTGTGACTCAGCCAGTTAGAGACAGATCACCCTTTATCCTGCATGTGCATGTGTGTGCGACACACACACACACACACACACACACACACACACACCTGCTGACAAATTCACAGAGGCCGAAAGAGCAGTTCCACCAACAAAGACAGAAACCTAATGTCATTGCTAGGCCAAGGACCCAGAGACCAGGTCCACGCTCTCCTACTCAGGCGCTGATCATATTCCAGGGATCGTCATCTTCCTTCTGGAAGCAGAGCTCCAGCCTTCACATTTCCATCTACACTCTGCATGGATTCATATTCTTTCCCAGAGATGGGAGGGGCAAATGAAGGTCCTCTGGGTCTTGATACCCACAGTGTGTGGAGGCTAAGCGACTTCTGACTTGCCCCTATTTGTCTATTTTAGGAAGTTGTTCCTTTCCGTCTCACCTTGTACCTTTGTTGCTCCATTGTCAGGATGACATGGCCTACACCTTTTCCATGTAGTGTGTGTGTGTGTGTGTGTGTGTGTGTGCGTGTGAGCACGTGTGTGCACGCGTGCGTGCACCCCAAAAAACTATAAATGCCTTGAGTCAAAGATACACGCCAACCTCTCTGGATCCCTAGCAATTGGGTACAGCAACCACTCTACAGATACTCATTGATCAAGAAATTAATTGATATTTCAGCATCATTGTCTCTTTAAGTCATAATCCATCCCAAGCTCAGAACACCTGAGAATCTCAATGGTATATTTTAAGCATTTTTGAGGCATTTCTTCATGCTTCCCCCAACTCCAGGCCTTCACTTTCTCATCTCTGTCATCTGGGTCTCGTCAAAATCCAAAATGGGTCAGTGAATCAGCCCTCAGCCTCTGCCAGACTGCCAAGGAAGAGTCATTCCAAGACCATAGATGGGAAGAAAGAAATGGACACCTTAGGGATGGGAACAAGGGCACGGATTCAACACTTCCTAGCAGAGGCTGACTTGACATATGGTCTCCCTCACCTCAGACTTCCTCCGGGTGACCCTGCCTTTATGGAGCAGGGGGAATAGATAGGGGAGGGATTTCTGTAAGCCCACTTAAATGCTAACTGAGGATTAGAGTGCGCTTCTTGGAGGAATGAGCACTTGAGAGGAAGCTGAAGAATGACGTTATCCTAACGGCAGTAAGATAGAGTCATCAACACTGTTGAACTGCTTTGTGGAACCAGCCCCAATACATCTCCACGCTCACTTGACACATAAGGCAAAGTTAAATCAACAAATCCAGAAAGCCTCAGAACCTAAATTTATGGTTCTACAAAGGCGATCACCCCCAACTCCACAGGCAGGGACAACATGTTCTAGTAAGTATCAAGTAGAAGACAGAACACAGGGTTGGGGAGGGCACCTGCATGCAGCTGACTAGGAAGGGCCTGCAGGGTAGGACCACGCACCTGTCACTACTCAGTGATGGACAGACATGCACAGGGGCTGTGGTAGAACCAGTCTGGAGCCCCGGGAGCCACAGATATCAGATCTGGTGGCTGAGAAGAACTCACTAGGGCCATCCCAAAGGTGAGAGACGGCTGCTGGGTAAAGGAGGCAGGTGTGCAGAAACATGCAGGCACCTGCTTATGTGTCAGCCATGAAAGATTATGTATGTGTGAGGACGGGATTGTGCGTGAGAGTGTACACGTGCTTGTCTGTGGGTCGGGGAGTCTTGCTGTGGAGGGAGAGGCCCTCAAGGAGGGTCTCCTGATGGAAGATAGAGGTGAAGTCAGTAGGCAGGGGGAAAGACATCCAAAATCATCAGCTCGGCCCCAGCAGGAGTGGAGAAGAAAGGAGGGTTCTGCAGCTCCATAGGCTTCTGAGAAGCCCACAGGGCCTGCCTTGTTGAAGGGACTTGGAATTTGCTAAGATGATGAATAAGTGAAACCAAGACCTGGCTTTGCTCTGGAGCTGTGGAGAGCGGGGGTGGTGGGGGGGGGGAGGTGGTGGTGGTGGTGGTGGTGGTGGTGGTGTTTGTCTCTGACTCTCTCTATACAATTCATGGTTCTCAATTGGGCAGATTCTTGCAGTCCCAGCTTGATCCCAGGGGCCCGGAGCTCTTTCTCCCCGAACCCTCACCCACCCAGACATCCTTGTGACAGAAGTTTTCCTATGCTGTTTCCAAACTGGCTTTAAAGCAGAGAAGATGCTACTAAATGGGCTCCCAGCTTCTGTCTTGGCCAGAGAGGTCCAAGATAATGTGTCCCCGATTTCTCTAAACTGTGCTGAGGTCTTCAGAGACCCACTACATGCTGGTCCCAGTCTGATACCCTGCAGAGGTGGCCCTTTAGGTCCTTTAAGCCTTTTAGTCCCCATGTGTGTCCTAGCAGAATAGACAGGTGACCTTTGTCCAGTAATCCCCACTCCCCATTCAGCCCATCCTTGGCCTCTCAGCCATTGGCTGGCCGGTGATGAAAGAGAACCTTCCTCCAGAGTGGCTAGACAGTCTCTACCAACTCTGCTTAGCTGCATCCCCACCACATTGGTACCTATAGAGAGAAGTAATCTTTTTCAAGATTGTGGAATCCACACACATTTAGAGGAAGGAGGTAGCTTGGAAATGACTAAATCCCCTGTGGACAGATGCGGGAACAAACATCTAAGGTCTTGGAGGCCTCGGGTTACTCGAGCACAGACCAAGCCATTTTTAGGTTGTATCAAGAGGCTTGTGGTGTGTCCAATAGGATATTTGTGGGATAAATGCACTTGCCCTTGGGAAGCATAGCACTCAGAGGGTGGGCCAGGGAGTCAGAACCAGACTTTTTGTGGGTCACAGGCTCTGTCTTCCGTGAGTTGGGCCTTTCCTGTGTACTCCAGGAGGGGCAGATGGGCAATCAGTTAGATGGTGACCCTGGTGATGCTAGGAGCTACCTGGTACTATCTGCACCCAGATGGTAGCCTGTTGCATCCGACAGGGAGAGAGTGAAGGTTGAGGACTGTGTGCTCTCCATGGGGGGGATCTAGTTGGCTTGGTTCCCCAAAGGCTGTGGGGGTACAGGGTCTAAGTTCCATGAAATTGCTCTTCTCACCTCTCCTTGCCACAGCCTCCAACGACAGTCTTAAGAAAATATAATGTGGTAGGTGCTTCTTTTATCCACACCTATGAGACAACCCTCACTTTAGAAGGGACATTCCCATCTCCAAAGGACTGATAGGCACCGAAGAAAGAAAATAAGAGGTACAGGCCTGACAGTGTGAGATCCAAAATCTTGCCTGAGAAGTTTGGTCCCAATCACTACTGGCTGTGAGACTTCGCCTCAGTTTCCCCACCTGTGTCATGCTCCTGAGTCACTGGAGTCAGGGACTGCATCTCTATCCTCACTGTCATGTCCCCAGAGATTAAAAGATAGACAGTAGGTGAAGTTAATAGATAGACAGTAGGTGAAGTTAATAGATAGATAATAGGTGAAGTTAATAGATAGACAGTAGGTGACGTTAATAGATAGACAGTAGGTGAAGTTAATAGATAGATAATATGTGAAGTTAATAGATAGATAATAGGTGAAGTTAATTGATAGATAGTAGGTAAAGTTAATAGATAGACAGTAGGTGAAGTTAATAGATAGATAGTAGGTGAAGTTAATAGATAGACAGTAGGTGAAGTTAATAGATAGATAGTAGGTGAAGTTAATAGATAGTAGGTGAAGTTAATAGATAGATAGTAGGTGCTCAAAGCCATTCAATGACTGAACAAAACGGGTTCTCCACCAATCCAAATATCAGCTGGAACCTGGAGGGGAACGCTTCCCTCAAGCTCCCGCCATCTGAGAACAAGTCTTGGAAGTGTCCTGACAATTTACAGCTCATGGCAATGCAGCTTACTCTCCCAGATGCACAAAAGTGATTAGAGGAGCAATCAGGAAGCGGGAAAATGGGACTGAAGGGAGAGAGACCTGAACTCCACATAGCACAGGTACCCTGACTTCCATCTCTTTGGCTCTTCTCTCTGTCTCTGTCTCTGTCTCTCCCTCTCTCTCTCTGACATCTCTGCTCCCTGCTTCTTCTTTCTGCCCGTTTGTGTTCTCCATAACTGGCTTCCCTCCCCTCCACAGAGCCCCCTCTAGTCAGAAGGAACCGTTGGACTCAGGGTGGGAAGAACACAGCCTGCAGAGATTTAAATTCTGATTTGAGCCAAGCCTAGCCTCTGGAGTCTGGCACCTAGCAGAGGTGTCCCTCTACTAAGGAGGCCTGGAAGCTTTGCTTTCACCTTCTCCTGAAGGTCCCTGGGAGATGTCAGAGGATCCCTTCTGGATTTCTCCTTCTTCACACTCTAGGAATCCAGGACAAGGCTGAACAGTGAAGAAACTGACCTCTCTCTGCTTAGCCTCACCCAGTCTGGTGTGTGTGTGTGTGTGTGTGTGTGTGTGTGTGTGTGTGAGAGAGAGAGAGAGAGAGAGAGAGAGAATTTATAAAGCAAAGGTTTGTGTTACAGGTGGAGTGTGTGTGCATACACAGTGAAGATTGAGTATAAGTGGTATGCAATGTTAGTGTGCATGTGGGGGTGCAAATAGTGTATTTGGTGTGGATGTTGTATGGTGTGTGTTCGGTGTAATTGGTGTGGATGTGGTGTGTAGGGTGTGTGATGTATTCATGTGCTAGTTTCATTTTTTTATTTCACTCGTGTATATGTGATATAACTGTATGTTTTGTAATGTGTGTGGATTATGTTAATGGACTGTGTGGGTTAACAGGCATGTGAGGCTGTGGTGGTATTATGTGTGGCGTGTGTGCATTTGTGTTTGTGGTGCTTGTGGTGATGGGGTGGGTAAAGGGCCAGGCAGTTTAGAGTGGGAGCCAGGCATAGGGTGTCCTCTCTTAAAAGCCGAGGGTAAGCAGTATCTAGGCAACCATATTGGGGGGAGGGGAGGCAATTGGAGGTGAGGAATGGGCAGAAAAGGAAGGGAGGGTGAAGTGGAGGGGTTTCCATGGCAACCATGAGACAGGTCACGTGCAAGAGGCCAAGTTGGAAAACAGATACACACATTCATACATCTACAATATGAGGTCAGCCAGAACCCCAGAGCCAGGAGTCCTTTCTTAGAGGGCTGGGATGTCCACTGGTCCCTCCACAAAGCTGGAAATCCCAGTTCCAGCAGCGAGTGAAGCCAGGTTAGACAAAGAGAATAAAAGCACATCGGTGGGACCAAGCCTTCAGTCGAACAACCTCTGGTTCTGGCGGTTGGTGGTAGCTTGAGTGGGCCCGTATTTCCAACCTGATTGTTCCGCCCAGGCGCCCAGGGACCCAGGCTCTCAGCCAATTCTACAAGCAAGCCCGTGCAGACACAAAGGGGAGGCTCCACCAGGGCCAGCCCTGCTAGGGAATGGTGGGGATAGGGTACCAGTGGCCCTGGAAAGAAAACTGGGCTTGGCAGACCAAGAGAAGGCAATGCAGTCAGATGAATCCCTAAGCCCTAGAACCCCCTTTCCACTCCCCAGCCCACGCCCACACCCCACAAGCACCAAGCCAGCAAGTACCATTTTGTGTGGCTCATGTGTCCACGTTCACATCTAGCCTCATTCCCAGTTCCTGGCACCTCCACTCCCCGTAGGGTCCCCAGCTTCCAAGTAACAAAAGGGCAGCTTCCCGTTAAAGGGTCCTCTCCCCTTTTCCTGGAACTCCTGACCCAAGCTCAGAGCTGCCTCGAAAGCATTTCCCAGTCACTAGCATCTCCCACCGCCGGTGCCTGCGTCCCCATCCCAGGACCCTTGGTTTACCTCCTTGTTTACATTCTCAAAGCCGTTTCCCGCCGCCCAGGCGGGGACGTGGGCACACACCCACTGAAACAAACAAGACTCGGAGGAATCTGGCGCAAGAGGGATGGGTCCCCACCCGAGCCTCCTCCTCTCGGAATAAGGCGCCAACTTTACCCACCTCCCCTGCTGCTCACCTAGGCGTTGGGTCCCCTCCGAGCAGATCCCGGGAGGATGTGCGGAGTTCCAGCAACCGGGAGTGGCGCGCTGGGGGCAGGGCGGTGGGCGCGGCTTGTAGCTTTCCCGCCTCCCGGAGCGGGTTGACGGGCTGGGCTCCCGGATCGCCCGCGTCCGCTGGCTTCTCGGACCCTCCCAGTCCCCTGTCCTGTGGCCCGCGCCTTCCTCTCCTCGAGCTCTTTGCTCTTCGCAAAGGGAAGTAAGGCTGGAAGAAGCAACAGGAGACGCGCGCGGAGGAAGCCGCCAGCGCCCGAGCCAATTTGCCAGCAGCTGTTGCTTTTTGATTTTCCTCCTCTGGCGAGGATAGGAAGCTAGCCAGACTAACACCGTGACAGGGCTCCTGTCTTTTGGAAATAGTAAACTCAGGGGAGAAAAGCAGAAAAATAGGAGGAAACCACGGTACATCAGCTCTCCGCAACCTGCGTTCTTTGGGTGTGTTAGCAATTAGCATGAGCCGAGCCAGAGGTGGGTGTAGTTGTCATTTTCAAATGGAGCTGTGGGCTGAGGACAAGGCCCTCACCTGAACCAGGGTTTTGCTGCGCAAGAACCCGTTTTCAAGACACGCCCCCTCCAACCCTGACCCTGTCAGAAGGTTGCAAGAGTAGATCTCTCCAGTCTAGTCGCTAAGAGACAAAATTCGAGATACCAAATGAATTTGACGATGTACACCCTCGCTCTGCAATCCGACCTGTAGCATCAGCTGGAATGCTCACATGGGGTATCTGCCATTCTCTCACCTGGGAAAGGGGAGGTGAGAATAACCCCCAGCAAGTGTTTGACTCACTGACTCTAAGAGGGCAGCTACCCCTCCAGGTTGGTAGCCAGGACATCCTGCTGTGAGGAAGGCTACCCTAGCCAGTCAAGAGTGTGTTAAAGGGCTGAGGAGAGCAGCTGTCATTCTCCAGTTCTAAGTCTGGTCGCAAGGACTCCCCACAACTCCAAACCCTGAAGTAATGAGCATTGCTATCAAGAGTCCCAATCCTGCCTCTCCAGCACCCGAACCCCAGGCTAGTTCTCATTTGTGAAAAAAGATGGGAATCTCTGGGCCAGGTGTTGATCAACTTTAATCCTAGCTGAGGCAGGCAGATCTGTGAGTTCGAGGCCAACCTGGTCTACAAAGTGAGTTCCAGGACATCCAGGACTACACAGACTCAAAAAAACAAAAAGAAAAAAAAATTAAAAAGAGGGGAACTTGGTAATTCTGTGGTCTTTCAACTTGACTGAATTATTTTTAATAAATGATTGACTCTCAGAAGTCCAAGGCAGGAGATAGACACAAATCAAATAGGCCTTGGAGTTGGCAGAGAAGCCGTCAATGGCTGCCTGAGTTACCCTGCTTGAGCAGAGTCTGCGGAGGATAGTTTGACCCCTTGAGTGCAGGACGTTGGACTGAAAGGACTCCACCCTGGCCCAGTTTCAAAGTCACTAGTGTTCCTGTGACAGTGAAAATGCTTTTTATCAAAATCTGGCTCAAGCCTTGCTGATCCACGTGGCTAGAGACAGCTGCCTGGCCCTCTGTCCCCAACATTTCCTCTGTCGGCTGAGGACTGTAATCTCCTGTCCCTTTCCACTTGCCCAGTGTGGGAGAGATGACACCACATCCCTTACTAATCCCGTGTCCTGGACAAGCAGATCGGCCCCTCCCTCCCAGTGTCCTTGAGTCCTGACATTTGCCCACTTACAAGTTGTCTTTGGGAGCCGCTCCTTGTAAGTAGACGCCAGGCCCAGGATTTGCATCCCTGTTTGGGAAAGGCCAGACCAAGTCAGAACTCCAAAGCCTAACCACCTGTTGGTTCAGTCTGTTTCCCGCCAGAGGATGTGGCCACAGTACTTCCCAGGCTTGTGCCTGCCGCTGCTGACAATCCTGACTCAGAAGGACTATGGGAGTCAAGGCTGTGAGGCCTGGCCAGGGTTTGCCTCTCAAATAACACTCCTTTTTCTTTATCCAGATGGAGTTTGGGGTGCTAGTACTACAGAGCAATAGTAGCCCTGCTCTGGGAGAGTCACTTCTCCCTTCTAGGGGTAAAGAAACACATCTGGTTCCTGCGATAGATGTACCCAGGGGTTAAAGGAGGTGGACAGTTGTTCCACTCATTCAACACAGCCCTGTGAGGGGCGACTCTTCGTGAGTCCTGGGTCAAACTCCGCAGGTAGAACCGAGAAAGGAAAGCCATTGTCCGGGATAGATAATGGGTGAAATAGATGTTTAAAGAATGATTCAGAGCCCTGAGAATGTAACGTTTGCAAGTCAAGCCGGAGGTTCAGGGAGTGTTAAGGAAATGAGGTGAAAGAAGCAGAAAGAAGCAAGAACTGAGGTGTCAAGAAGGGTTGGGAAATGATTCCAGCTCTGAAATAGAAGCGATGTGTGTGCAAAGGCCCCGAGGCTGAGTGCCTAGGGTTGGCGTTTCTCCTGGCGTGGCAGTAAACGGAGGAGACAGGCTGGAGAAGGGCATAGATGCCAGGCCAGGGATCCCAGCTTTTCTTTTCTGGGCAATGGGAAGCCTCTGAGGGCCTAAGAAAATCACTGTGAACAAGAATTAGGGAGAGGCTGGCTCAAAGAGTTCCCGAGGTTTCCGCAATCAGGATTTGGAAGGCTGTGGAAAGAGTACGGAGAAACGAGCGTGGAACCCTGCTAAGCGATTGCTTCTCTAGAAGCCTGAGGAAAAGGGGTAGCTGAGGCAGGACTGCATGCCAGAAGTCACTGGGTGTGGTTTCTTCCTGGGGCACAGACTACAAAAAGGGAGATGTTCTCCTCACTAACTGCTGCTGTGTACCCATTTACCCCCTTCATTATGCAGGCTGTTACCCCAGAAGAGGGCAGCTCCCAGACTCTCTGGTCATTCCAAACCACTCCTTCGTCCTCCTCCCTAACCTTTCCCACATTCCTCTGGACTTTGTGTCAGGTTCTTTGTCTCTTTATGTAATTTCCAAGCAATCTGATCAACAGCGAAATTTTTGGCACTGGCTTATACTTAGGCCTCTTCTGTGGACAAAGAATTTAGGAACATCACATATTGAATCCAGCATCCTGAATGTGTTAGTTATCATTCCCCTATGTAACACATACCTAAGTCAAGTCAATTTAGGAAGAGAAAGGGGTTGTTTGGCTCACGGCTTTGGAGGGTTCAGTTTATGGTAAAGGAGCTCCATTGATCTGAGCCTGTGTTGGGTCACAGAGCATGGTGAAGGAGAGAATCTCAGCTCCTGCTGTCTGAGGTAAAGCAAAATGAAGGAGAGTGAAAAAGAAGGGGAGGAACAGGAAAGATGGAGGGGGGTGAGGGAGCACGTGGGTTCTCACTAGCTCTTTCAAGGACGCTCAGTGAAGTCTCACTAGGCTGCACCTCTTAAAGATTCTCCCACTTCCCAATAGTACCATGGGCTGGAGATCAAGTCTTTATTTAGAACATGGGTCTTCGCGGGACGGTCCATATCTAAGTCAGAAGCCATAGCAGCGTCTCTCCCAATGCCCTACATCTTCCTTCATTTAAGCAGCCCTGTCTTCAGCTTGCTTCATCATCCAGAAAAAGCCGTGTGACACCCTCCCTTCTCCCCCAGTTCCTCTCTTGACTGTGCACTGTCTTGTAGCCATTGCTGCCTGATAGATCAGGCCTACGTATTAGCAGCCTCCCGCTGCTGGCTGTCCTTCACTTTTCCCACCTCTACCTCCATTGACTCCTGCCTGGTAGAGGTGGGAGTTACTTTTTCCATCATCGTTGTGACAGAAGGCCTGACAAGTGACTTAAGGAAATATGGGTAGTTTTGGCTCACAGATTGAGGGTGCAGTACCTCACAGCAGGGACGGTATGGCAGCAGGAGTATTAGGTGGCAGGGCGATCGCATCCACAGCCAGGAAGCAGAGAGAGTCGGTGCTTAGGTCACATTCTCCTTTTCATTCCATCCAGACCCCAGCCCATGGGATGGCTCTGCCTACATTCAGGGTGAGTGACCCCGGTTTGTTAAGGCTCTCTGGAAATGCCCTCATACACACTCCCAGGGGTCTGTTTCCACGGTAACTCTAAAGCCAGCCAAGTTGACAATGAAGGCCAACCATCGCAGTGGACCTAATTCCCACAACTCCTGTAAGTCTGTGATCCACACTCTGAGCATCACATTTAGTGTTTATAACCCAGGACCACCTACTGCTCTTATTTCATCTTCTGAACCCCTCTGTCACTCTCGTCATCCCCATGAAGGAAGTGTTGGGTGCCAACCCTAGAGTTCACAACGTCTATATTCACTACCTGCTTTCCTGCCCTCTAACCTTGGCTCATACGGCTTTCTCCTTTGAAACATCCTCATCCAAGACTCCTACCTACCTCTCAAAGCTAAAGCAAATACTGACCTGTTGGAATTAAGGCTCTTGTCCCCGCCATCGTGAGCAACAATGTGCCTCTACTGTAACTGTACATATAGCACGCTCTGAACTGTGTGTTCAAAGGAGTAGGTTGATTGCTCTAATGGAAATGGGGCCTCTTCAGTCAGATTTACATCTTACTCACAGTGTGCACAGTGTGTCTAGCAATTGGCAATCCACTGACAATTTTTTCAATGTAAATAATTGTAACTATTGACTCATGAGCCCCTTGTGTGATCTCATCCCTAAACAACCTTTTTATCTTAATCTTGGACACCTTCCTCCTTGCTGTCTCTTCAGCCAGCGACAGCCAAGCTCAGCCAAAGGTCCTTACCAGAGGCCATTAAAGATCTTTGGAGCTGGTGCCCTGAACTTTAGTACCCTCAGCCTAGACCACATCTATGCCATGCATCAACTTTGTTAATAAAGCCTTGCCCTTCACTCAAGAGAGCTAAAGAAGCAAGAAAATAGCGCTACACAAGGCAAGTCAAATATGGATGAAATTATTTTCTCTGAGTGGAAAAAAAACCACCCCACCCCCATCCCATTAGTCTGGAGGGCCCATTGCTGCCTGATTAACTTAACTTGCTTGTAAGTGTGAAATATCACCCCTAGGTGCCGATCGCTAAGTTCTCTAATTGGAAGCACACATCTCCCAGAGAGCTGGGCTGGTTTATCCAAATGAGTGTCAATGGCCACCGCTCCAACGCCTTTCCACACTGCAAATCCTCAGCCATTTGTCTTCCTGTACATGCAAATAGAAGCAACAAGAAACAATGTTGCCCTTTGGAGATAATGACGTTGGAAACCCAAGACATAATGGCTCCCTAGACAAGACCAGAATAGCTTCATATTCCTGCCTCTCCATGCACAGAGAAACAGCTTGTGAACACACGCAGGAGCCTTAACTCCCCGCCTCACCCAGAGTGCCTGGAGCCAGCATTCATGGGGAGACACACCTGTTTATCAACATCTACTTGCTCCTGGCCCACAGGATGAAGGCTCAGAATGAAAGCCTGAGCGGAGTCCGTGAACTAGGAGGAAAGCTAGCAACTCAACGGGGCTCTCCATTCAGTTGGCTCAATAGCTGTGCAAGGAGTCTGTACCACGGCAGCCAGGTCGTGTTTGCTGGGCACGGAAGGCGATTTGAATCTGCCCGTTTTCTCTGGCTTCTTCTGCTCCCAACTTCATCCCCACCCCCAAAAGTCTGAGCTGCAAGGGAAAGAATCGGTTGGTGACTGTGGTTTCCAAAGAACTTATGGGAATCTAGAGAGCGACTGCCACCGTGACAGAGTAGAGCTTCCCTCCCCCAGTGTGACATCAGGACCTATAGGGCAAGCCTGGTTTTCTGAGTGACGTTGGACATCCAAGAGGAACATGGACGGGCGGGGGAAGGGTTCAGCAGACACTGTGGCCATAGGGGTTCTGCCTCTTTTGTTTGTGTAGAAAGGACTTGGGTCTAGAGTGTGCTCCACCTCCCAGCTGTCTGTAATCAGCATCTGTTTGATGATACTGTAATCAGTTCTCAGAACAGGGCCTGTTTTAGGACCACCATTTAAAATATCACTCCCCCGCCCCGATAATTTTCTCTTTGGGGCCTTTTAAGGATCTTAGATGTGGTAGGTGAGAAGTGACGGGTGTAAAACAGATCCCACCCTGTAATTCTCCCCCATGAAACACTTTCATAGCCCCCCACCCGCAACATTTCCCCACTGGGTACATTGTTAAAGAGATTCGCTGTTACTTCCCTAAGCCTAGTTCGGAACTAACTCAGAACCAAGAAAGGGCTGCAGCGGTTCAGCCCAGGCGGTTAGTTGACAAAGTTGTCTGCTCCTGGATGGGGGCAAATTGAGGACAGGAAGGGGAAGGACGGCTGGTGTGTTTTAGCCTCCTTCCTCCCCTCCCCCTTCACCAAGACCATTGGTGTATGATGATCACTTTCCGAATACAAAGACTGGTATCACAGGAAAACACAAGACACATCCATCATTGGTCCATTAGTGTCAGGACTGCGATGCTGTCCGAGGCTGCGCCTTAATTGGCAGGAGAAGAAAGGGGAAGATGACAGGCAGGTCCTCAGGACATGGCTGCTAGACATCAGATACATCAGGCTCACCGGGAAAGTGTTTTTACAATGATGACAATCTAGATGCCCAGAGCTGGCCTCAGTAGCATTTCTTGTCTCTCCGATTCATCTGTAATGACACGCTGTCACTATTCCTTCTTCAAAAGGGGGGGGGTCTGCCTATTCCTCAGCCTAGGCTCTGTGATTTATTATTATTGTGTGGGTGCCTGACTGTGAGAGTGTGCATGTATGGATGTGCATGTGGAGGCCAGAGGACAACTGCTCCCAGGAGTTGATCACTCTTTTCCTCTTCCTCCTTCTCTCCCTCTTCCTTAACCCCCTCATCCCCCCTTCTTCTTTTTACATAAAGTTTCCTCACCGGTCACTGGCCAGTCACTGGCTAAGAGCTCACTGTTTAGACCAGGCTGTCTGGCCAGCAAGCCCTAGGGATCTCTGTCTCCCTAGTGCTGGAACTACCAACATTCACCGCCATGCCCATGCCTGTAACTCAATTTGAGCATAAAAAAAAAAGAGGCAGAACTGATGCTGACTTTCTAGACTGGGCTTTGAACAACTGTGTGACTTCTACCTTCCATGTGTGGAATGTGGACTTGTCTGGTGGAAGCCAGCTGCCTGCCTTGCAAGACGTCAGACACAGATTCCCTGCAGGGGAGAGTCCTGATGTCATTCCCGTAGAATGTTTCCATCTAGCCAGGCTCTCAGCCAGGTCCCTGCGATGACCTTGCCTGGGAACCATTCAGAGGCCTTATCCCTATTCCTTAACTACGGATGGTGAGCAAATAAAGTAGCTATTGTTTGAAATACAACAGCAGGGGCCACTTCGTCCTTCAACAGTGGATGACTTACACGGGTGAGAGGGACAAGAGTGGACGCTGACACGGGAGAAAGGGACAAGAGTGTACGCTGACACGGGTGAGAGGGACAAGAGTGGATACTGACACGGGTGAGAGGGACAAGAGTGGATGCTGACACGGGAGAGAGGGACAAGAGTGGATGCTGACACGGGAGAGAGGAACAAGAGTGGACGCTGACACGGGAGAGAGGGACAAGAGTGGATGGCTGACGTGGGTGAGAGGTACCTGGTTCAATCCTGTGAACCAGAGCAAGACCTGGGCATCTGTATCTTCACAACCGCCCCCCCCCCCCCGGGACTAAGAACTGAGGTTCCAATGAGTTCTGCACGGCCGTGGCATATGACACTGAGAGTCTGGAATAGCGTGACCTGGCCTGCAGCCTGTCAGGGATGCACGTGTTCAGGGGCTTTGGACAGCTTTAGAAAAATGGCTTCAGAAAGAAGAAGGCTTAAGAGACTTCTGTGTCTGAGGCTCAGAACTGGAGGAGAAACAAAGAGGCAGAGCCGGAAATGTTGCAATAGGATCTGGCTTTGGAGAACACTCTGGAAACTAGGAGTCTGAGGCTCAGAGAGGGCTCCTGTCCTAGTGTGCTTGTCTATTGATGTTACAAACACTAGGACCAAATCAACTTGGGGAGGAAAGGGTTTATTTCATCTTATGACTTTCGGCTCACTGTGTCACTGAGGGAAGTCAGAGCAAGAACTCCAGCAAGAGCCTGGAGGCAGGAACTGAAGCAGAAGCCCTGGAAGGACACTGCTTACTGGCATGTTCTTCACGAATTCTCAGCCAGCTTTCTTACAGAGCCCAGGTCCACCTGGCAAGAGACATGGCTCACAGTGCACTGAGCCCTGCTACTAACCAGCAATAAAGACAAGGTCACAAACCAATGTAACGATGGTGACTCTTCAGTGGAGGTTCTCTTTTCCAGGTGTCCCAGGTGTGTCAAACTGACAACTAACGTTAACTATGACAGCAAGTGGCTTTCCCAGAATCACACAGTTTGTGGGTGGCTGCAGTAAAACTAGCGTGAAGTCTTCTGAAACTAGCTCAGTTCTCTTAATCCACACATTTCTTGGGACTTTTGTGGAGTGAGAAAACACAATGCTTTCCTAAATACATGAACTATTTGTTGATGAGTTACATGCATGAGAGGCCTGCTCATTGCTGTCCCAGTCAACGTGTGTCTACCGATAGCACCCAAAGCAGAAGGATAGGACTCTGTTGTGGGACTCACGGGGCCATCTTCCTGGAAGGCTGGGGATGGGACAGGCATTCTGAGGCACAGAGTAGGAGCCAGGCGGGTGGATCTACAGGCGAGCTGCTGTACAACAGTGAAGAGAGTACTGGTGTGGAGCCGGATTTGTACATTGCTCCCTGGGAAATATCCCTGGTGGGAGGACCTTCTTACAGACTTCCCTGAGCCCATGCCGAGTCAATTGTGCTGATGAGAATGACATGCAGGGCCAAGAAGGTGGCCGATATGAAGGACAAAACCACCTGAGCTATAAGGGGCTTCTCCCTGCCTCTCTCTCTTCCTTCAAAGTTTAGCCTCCCTTTATCCTTAGAGGAGGACTCTAGACAGGACCCAGTCAAGACTGCTTTTAATGCCTCATTTTTTTTTTTTAAGAAACACTGGTCATGGAGCAAGCTATTGAACCAGTTTCGGTTGCTTTTTGCTGAAGGCTGGATAAGAGAGAAGGCATTTTTGCCTGTAGCAGGAAAGGCCAGGCTGGGTACCAAAAAAATAATTCTTTTCCCTCTGCCTCCCTCCACTCCTGCCTCCTTCCCTGCCTGCCTCCCTCCTTCCTTGCTTCCCACCCTCCCTGCCTCCCTCCTTTCCTGCCTGCCTCCATCCCTGCCTTCCTCCATCCCTGCCTACCTCCCTGTCTCCTTCCCTTCCTACCTCCCTCCCTTCTCCCCTCCCTCTCTCTTTCTGTACATATACAGGTACCTGTGTGTTGTGGAACATGTTTAGAGTTCAGACTGTCAAGTCTTAGTTGTCAGTCTCCATCTTTCACCTTGTCCATTGCAGGGAGAATATCTTGTTCTCCATGCACTGGCTAGCTGGTCTGGTAGATCCCAGGAATTCTTCTGTCTTTACTGGGATTAGGTAGGTGTGCCGTGTCCTATTTTAGGTGGGTGCTGGGGATCTGAACTCAGGTTCCCAATCTCGTGCAGCAAACACTAAGCCATCTCCCCAGCCCTCCTTGGCAAATAATTCTTATTCAGTAGAGGGATCAATAATCTTGTCTGCGGACTTCATGCCATAGAACATGGTGCTTTCAGAGACTATCGAGGGGAGGAGAATGAGCTCACATGATCATTCTTTGGTATTCATTCATCACTGTCAGTCTTGAATAAGTGACTCAGCTTCTCTATGCATCAGCTTCTCCATGTGCTACGCTAATACTCATGGTATGTATTACTTATTCCGTGAACTTGCAAAGATTGATTCGCACGGATAACATAGCTGCTGAAGTGTCAGACACTGGTGATTGCACAATAAATATTTGTTTCTTCTAATGTGTGTGGGGCTGGGGTTGTAAATGTGTGCATGTGCATGTTTGTGTGCATTTGTGTGTGTGGGGGTGGGTATACACGCACACATATGAGTGTGTGTGCATGTAGGTATGTGTGCATGTATGTGAGGGGAAGAAGACAACCTTGCATGTCATTCTTTAGGCACCGACTGTGAAGTTTTAAAGACAGTCTCTCACTAACCTGGAACTCATCAAGTAGGCTGGCTGGCTGGTCAGAAAGTTCCTGGGATCTGCCTGTCTCTACCTCTCCAGCGCTGGGAATATAAGCACATATCACTGTGTCTGGATTTTTTTATGGGAGTTCTGGGAATTGAACTCATGACCTCAGGCTTTCAAGGCAAACCCTTTACTTACTGAGCAATCTAACCAGCTCCAATAATTGTTCTTGATTTTCCAATACTAGCAAATCCAGAACCAAGATAGAACTTCATGTACTATATGCCTACTATGTGCCAGGTACCAAGTAGGTTTATGGCACACTTTACCACACATAGCAACCTGGCAGCTAGGTTTCTTTCCTATGACTCTATCTATGGTGCATCTCTTTAAACATTAAGTCAGGGGGGTGCAAGTTGTAGGACAGGAATCTATATGACCAGATCGTTGCACAATACTTGGAAACTGAGTGTTTCAAGAGGGACAAAATAGGCATTGGTTTCAGCCCTGGGTCTGGGTAGCCCTAGGCAACCCCTTTTAACTCTCTGAGTTGGGCTCAGGTGGTAGATTCAGGAAACTGATGTAGTTTTCTTGGTAGGAGAGGCAACGAGGAAACAGCACAGATACAACAGGCAGCTGAACTGGATCTTACACCAATCAGTTCATGCTTCTCATCTTATTTAATTGGCACAACAGGCCTGCTATGTGGATCCTATTGCCATCTGTGCTCCAGAGACAAGGAGACGCAGAAGAGACAAAGAGCACAGAAGAGATAAAGTAACGTGTACAAGATCAGTCAGCTGGCAAATATTAGAGCTAGAACAGAAATCTGGGAGCTAAGAAATGCTTGCTTAGGGCCTTCTTTGGGGAAGGTGGTATGGCCTCTTCTACACATATTCCCACATCCACCAGCCATTCCAAATCCTGCCCAGCGTAGGGCTAAGGTTTTGCTCCCACTCCCTGCACCAACCTCCATACCAAGTTATTTACCAAGGATGGATAGAAACTATTTATTTCATCCTGGCAAAATTTAAGGGAACACGCAAGTGATCTTTTCAACTCTGAATAGGTCATTTATTTTGTTCCTGCTTTCTACGCTGTGAGGTTAGATTTCTGTCTGTGATAAAAAAGGAGGGAGCCATGTGGCTACTCTCCTTCAGGTCTGGCACAGATGATGGGCTAGGTTGGCTGGAGAGCCTTCTGGCTAGCAGCAGCAGCAGCAGCAGCAGCAACAGCATCGTTTGTATTTGCAAAGTGCCCCCAGAGTGGCCACCCTGGACTAGGAGAGCTCTGGAGAGGATAAGGCCAAGTGAGATGGAGTGGATCTCCTGTCACAGGATGCACACATGGAAATCTCCACCTGCAAGGCAAATTAGCTCCAAGCCTTGCCCACACAGGTGCATTCAGACAAACACAACCTCCAAGTCAGGGTTCCTATGCTTGAGTATGTATCACCATTGTGAAGGATGCTTGATGAGACACAGATTGCTAGAACTACCCCAAAAGGAGGCTGATCCTGGGCCAAGCGATCTCAGTTTGAGAGCCAGTGTACTCTTACACCTCCCAACAGCACTTGGGTATTCAACATGGACTCACACACACGTACACATTCATATGTGCACAATCAGACAGAGGTGCTCTGACTGCCTCTTCCGCATCCTTTAGCTGCATGCATCCTGGGACCTTCTGAACTCCAACCTCTCCAGAATTCTGTGGTCTCCTGCCTCCAGAGGGGAAACTTGGAACCAGAACTGAGGCTAAAAGCAGGAACCCCTCTGTGTGGACAGAATTCCGGGCAAGATGCTCTCTTTGTGGCAGTCAGGAGATATGTAGAGTCCCAGGGAATGTGGGACAAGGGACATTGCTTATTTTCCCTGAGCATGGCTCCTGCTGTCTCGTGAAGTCTCCTCAGCGTCAGCTCTAAGCTCTACATTTACTTTCCAATGAAGCCTTTCTTCTCTCTCCTACTGCCCCAATCACCATCACCAGACAAGGAGGAGCCCTGCTGTAGATGATCAGATGTTTGCATAATTTTTCTTCGTGTATTTTTAAAATGTCTGTTTCTATTTTTTCATACAATATATTTTGATTAGGTTTTTCCCTCCATGAACTCCTCCCAGATGCTCTCCCTTCCCTATTCCTTCATGTATCAAAGGCAGGCTGAGTTTAGTTGTTAAGTTTCTAGATGTCAGTTTGCTGAGAATGCATTGGGTTTCTCACAGTTTCAGACCTAGTTTGTTAAACTATGTTCAAAGGCAGAAGCTATCCTGATGCATTAATCAAATGTTCCTGCACTGTGTCAGACTTAAGTTTCATGAAGGAGAGGTGTGTTTGGGCTCATGGGGTTGTAGCTGTTGGCTCCTAGTTGGCTGGCTCTGTGGATTTTAGGTTCATGGCAAGGAAGAAACTTCATGGAGAAGGGACTTGATGGAGGGAAGCTGTTTATTCCAGGGCAGCCAGGGAGCAAAGAAGCAGACAGGAAGGAACCCAGGACCATAGAGAGACCCCAAGAATACACCTTTAATAACCTCACCATTGACAACCAGTCCCCAACTCCTAACATTGCCACAGCTTCTCAATAATGCTGTCAAATTATGAATCCCCCAATGAAGAGGTCCACTGGTGTATCCGAGCCCTCATCATCTGGTTATCTGTCTGTGACTGGTTGCTCTAGCTAGAGACTTCGGCTCTGATCAGGAGCTCTTAAGGGGAAAGTTCCACCTATGAGCCATCCTACTTACTACCCTGACATCGCTCCACTCACACATTAGGTAAACAGATCTAGCCTCGCACCAAGATACTCTGAAACAATTAGAAATGATGATAATACCCAACTCCTGGAGAAAGCATTGATCCCTATTAATAAGAAAAAGTTTAGCGTAGTGGCTTACACCTTTAATCCCAGCACTCAGGAAGCAGAGAGGGGGAAGATCTCCGAGTTTGAGGCCAGTTTGGTGGACTACACAGAGAAATCGGTTGCAAAAGCAAACAAAACAAGGTATCAAACCATCTATATAATATGATCTTACAGATACAAAAATGTACCTCTATCTGTGAAAATGTAGAGGGAGTTCCCGGAATATTTCACCCAAATGCTCACAATGTTTTCCTTTATGTGGTGAGATCTAGAAGGAATTTAATTTCTTCCTTCAATAATACCGACTTCATAATGTTAAGAGATTAAATGAAATAAAGTATGAGACAATATGTTGAGTTTATTGCACAATAAATAGTCATTCTTATTTATTTTTTTGTATTTTTCAGGATTGTTTGGTGACTCTCTCTTTTGAGAGCTTCTGTAATGAGATCTAAAGTACATTACAGATGCAGTCAAGCTTTGAAAGGATACAATAGGGCTGGGAGGATGGCTCAGTAGCAGGGAGCTTGGTTCCTAGAAAGCATATCTCACACACACACACACACACACAGAGAGAGAGAGAGAGAGAGAGAGAGAGAGAGAGAGAGAGAGAGAGAGAGGAGGAGGAGGAGGAGGAGGAGGAGGAGGAGGAGGAGGAGGAGAAGAAGAAGAAGAAGAAGAAGAAGAAGAAGAAGAAGAAGAAGAAGAAGAAGAAGAAGAAGAAGAAGAAGAAGAAGAGGTGTGTCCTCTATCTAACTGCCAGCATTTCCTACAGTCATGACAACTCAATACTACAGAATGAGGGTCATCAATTAGTCCAGCTAGAGGCTATATTAGACAAAATAATCGACAAAAGCATCTTAAGAAAGGGTTTGTTTAGGTTCATGGTGAGAGTACAGGTCGGCACGGCAGGGACACTACAGTGGCAGAAGCATGAGGAGCTGGTCACCTTGTGTCCTCAGTAGGAATCAGAGAGAGATGAACACTGCTCAGTGCTCAGCTTACTTCCTCCTTTTTATTCTGCACAGGACCCTGTAGGATGGTACCACTCACATTCAGGGAGGTCATTTTACCTTCATTTTCTCTTGAAACACTCTTAAAGACATGCCTAGGTGGTTTTAAATCCCAACATACTGATATCAAAATTAACTATTCTGAGGGATTATCAGTGAGGGACTGTCTTAATTTTTTGTTACCATGATAAAATTTTTTTGAAGAAAGCAACTTTAATGAAGAAAAAGTTTATTTTGGTCCTAGAATCAGGCAAGGCTCATCACAGCAAAGAAGTCAAGGTAGGAGCAGAAGCAGCTGGGCACATTTCTCCCACAGCCGGGAAACAGAGAAGGGTGAATGGGAGTTGCTGCTTGGCTCCCCTTTCCCACTAATGTAGGCTAGGATACTAGCCAAGGGAATGGCGCCACCCTTAGTGGGTAGGTCTTCTTTCATCTTAGTTAACATAATCAAGGTAATTCCTGCCCCCAGGTCTGCATAGAGATCTATCTCTCCAGTGATTCTAGATTCTGACAAGATGATAATTAGGTGATTTTAGATCCTGTCAAGATGATAATTAGGTGATTTTAGATCCTGTCAAGATGATAATTAGGTGATTTTAGATTCTGTCAAGATGAAAATTAACATTAACGGTAACAGAGATCAGTATTTTCTGATCTCTTGTTCCAACCACTAAGACATTACCCAAATCTCCCACAGATTTTGAGAACATCAGTGCTGCCTTCCCTGGGTCTGGGGAAAATGATTCAAGTGTTTCTTACTAGTATTAGCACACTCGCCAGGGTGCTAATGCATCAAGAGCAGAAAGTTAAGAACACACAAATTCCTAGTCAACTCTTCTTTCCCTGTCCACTGCGCTTTCCGTGAAGCTACAATCACATCAATGTTTCTGTTCTTCTACTAGACCTGGCCTCTTAGCACAAAGCCTTTGGCCTCTTAGATTATCCACTTTCCCCGTAACACTGGAAACTAAGGGCAAGAGGAGGACACAGTTCCAGGAGAATTTCCAGGAAGTATCTGAAATCAGTCTCAGCTGGTTTCATTGTGGCAGGGCTCAGTGTAGCGGTGGTGTGGTCAGTGTAGCGGTGGTGGGGTCAGTGTAGCGGTGGTGGGGTCAGTGTAGCAGTGGTGGGGTGGGGTTCAGTGTAACAATGATGGGGTTCAGTGTTCAGTGTAGCGGTGGTGGGGCTCAATGTTTAGTGTAACGGTCTTCAAACTAGAACCTGAGTACTACTAGAGTCCACAGACATTTTCCAGGGACCAAAAGTACTTTCCTAATCATACCCCAGTGTCCTTTGACCTCTTCATTGGATCAGCATTTGCACTAATGGCACAAAAGTGATGAGAGATGAAACTCTTGGCTCCTTCCCACGAATCAAGGCAGGGGCATCAAAGTAGACCTACAATTACTGTGTCCTCAGCATTCACGCCCTTGTCAGCTTTACTGAAGAACATCCTCGGTGAAGCAATAAACTTAATACCATCATTAAGTCTTGACATTGAGCAAACAGTTTTTTAATATTTGCTGTGACAAAAAGGGAGGGCTCACAAAGTCTTTCTGAAGCATGTCCAAGTATCATGTTTATTTTAGGAAAAAGCACTTGTTTTGCCATATGCTGAACTAGCCACTTTTCTCCTGGAAACATTATTTTTCCTTGAATGAAAATTGACAGGCAAACTGTGATCACTAAGACCTGATAGTTGGGAGTCATCTTCCCAAATGAACAAAATAGGCTGTCGCTCCAAGGACAGAAGCTGATAATACCGCTAATCACAGAGAGTTTTTCAGGTGAAAATTGGAATTTTTCAAGAAAACATGTCTCTTTCGCCATAAACTTGACAGTGGTCTGGTCTCTAATGCTTTTCTCAGATGTTATTACATGTAATCTCCATATTGCATAATGAAGTGGGCCATTGTTAAAAGACATTCAAAATTCAATTAACTGATATTTTCCAAATGGCCATTCAAACGATGCTACAAAATTAGGCACGGGTGAAACTCAGTCGGAGCATAACACAGAGCAAGAGACCTCAATTTAAAATAAAAAGGAGAAGGGTCCTTGGTATAGTTTCAGCTGCTACGTTGCCAAGTTTGAGTGTAGTCATAAATAGAAGCATCCACATATCCACATTTATCAGGAAAAGTTTTCAATAACCTTCTTTACAATTCTTTATGAAGTCGAATTTTCTTCATGTGTTTCAACCAAATAATATACCACAACATATTGAATAGAGAAGAAAGTATTAGAATCCAATTATTGTTTATTAAGGTATATACAGGGTTGGAGAGGTAGCTCAGCAATTAAGAGTGCTATTCTTCCAGAGGACTCCAGCACCCATATAGGATGGTTCACAATCACCTATAAATCCAGCTACAGTGAATCTGATATCTTCTAGCGTCTACAGTCACCTGTACATATGACACTGACACAGACACATTAATAAGACTCATAAAAATGAATATTCAAAAAGATATATATTAAAAAATTTCACAAAAATATTCAATAATTCTCCCATTTTTAATGGTTATTTTTATTTAAAATGTTTTGTTAGCACACAGATACTTAGCTGGAATCTAGCCAACTAGAGGGAGGATATGCATACTGAAAACTACAGAATCTAATCGTTTTTGAAAGAAATAAAAAAAATCTAAATAAATATAACAGCATGCCATGTTTATTGATTATAAAATTCAATTATCAGTAACAGATTAATTCTCTCCAAAGTGATGTAGAGTTTTAACACGATCTTTGGTGTGGGAGAATTGTCTGTATTCTGCCAATCATGTTTTAAATAAACACTGATTGGCCAGGCAGGAAGTATAGGTGGGACGATGAGAACAAGAGTATTCTGGGAAGCAGGAAGCTCCCTCTGCAATTCTGCCCAGACCACGGGAGAGGCAAGGTGTAAGCTGCCACGCTGAGAAAGGCACTGAGCCGTGTGGCTAACATAGATAAAAATAATGGGCTAACATAAGTTATAAAAGCTAATAAGTAGCCTGAGCTAGTGGGTCAATCAGTTTATAATCTTATGGAGTTCTCTGTGTGATTTTCTTTGGGGCTTGCCGGTTGTGGGGTACCAGGCGGGACAGATATCCCAACAAGGAGGCCCCTCCATGTTACAGATCTTAACCAAAATTCCAGCAGGATTCTTCAGAAATACAAATTAATCGATTCTAAAATTTATATTCTGAATGTATATATCAAATATAAGCAAAAAATTATATAATAATATGAACATGGAGGATTCACTTCACCCAGTTTTGAATCATACAGTAATTAACACAGGGTGGTACTGGGTAAAGCATAGACAGGACTGAGGTAGCTCAGCTCAGTGATGGAGCACTTGTCTAGGGTTGTCTAAGGTACTGGATTTCATTCCTAGCATGAAATAATAACAACAACAATAATAGTAAATTATAACAATAGGCATATAGCTCAATGAAACAGAATGGAGAGTGTGTATGTATGTATATGCATGCTAACATTTTCAGTTAGTTATTGATGAAGCACATAGACAATTGGATGAAAAATATAGACTTTTCAATACAGAATGCTGGGACCCTGGGACATCCATTTGCAAACAAGCAAAACCAAATCTTAGTCTATATCTAAATAGTATCAAAATGGATTACTGTCCTGATTGTAAGTTATAAAACATTAAAATTTTTTAAACATATCAATGACATTCTTATGAACTTGGATTTGGCAGTCTGACTGTTAAACAATCTTCAGAGACAAAGTTAATAAACTGAAGTTACAAAGTTAAAATAATTTGTTTAGATAAGGACACAGAGACCTTAAGAGACCTTAAGAGACACAGAGATCTTAAGAGACTTAAGAGACCGAGGCAAGTTACACAGAGAAAGTATTTACAAAGCACATTTCCAACAAAGACTCCTATCCTGTGTGGTGTGTGTGTATGGTTTGTATGGTGTGTGTGTGTGGTGTGTGTGTGGTATGTGTGAGTGTGGAGTGTGGTGTGTATGTCGTGTGTGTGTGTGGTGTGTGATATGTATGTGGTGTGTGTGTGGTGTGTGTATGAGAGGGGGTGTGGTGTTGTGTGTATGGTGTGTGTGTATGTAGTGTGTGTGTGTGGTGTGTGTGGTCTGTGGTGTGTGTGTGGTGTGTGTGTGGTGTGTGTGTGGTCTGTGTGGTATGTGTGTGCCTGCCCTGTACTCTCTGAGGGAAGAACGTGAAGGTGGGTAGTGTTTCGTCTGACTGCAGCGGCTTAGTCTGATTATAATGTTGAAGTCTGGTATTTTTTGCATTTGTGGCATTTCTTGCACCTTAGTGATATGAAACAAATTCCTGCTGGCTCTACAGAATCATTGGGAAACCCAGGAAGAGGATGATATAGACCCTGGAACAGTGAGCATTAGTATAGCTTACTGCTACGGTTTCATAAGAAATGTCCCTCACATTTGGTCCCAAGCTGCTGGCTGATAGTGATGTTATTTGGACAGTGTGTGTGTGTGTGTGTGTGTGTGTGTGTGTGTGTGTGTGTGTAATTGTGGAACCTTTAGGAGGTTGTGGTGGTTTGAATGAGAATGATATCCATAGGTTTGTTGGAGGAAGCATATCGCTGAGTAGGCTTTGAAGTTTTAAAAACCCTAACTAGGCCCAGTAACTTCCTCTTCCTGTTGCCTGCAGACCCAGATGTAGAACTCTCAGCTACTTCTCCAGCACCATGTCTGCCTCCACGTCACTCTACTCACTGCCATGACGATAATGGACTAAACCTCTGAACTGTAAGCCAGCCCCAGTGAAATGCTTTCCTTTATAAGAGTTGCCGTGGTCACGATATGCCTTCACAGCAACAGAACAGTGACTAACACAGAGTTGGAGCCTTGCTGGAGGAAATGAATCTGGTTTTGGATGGGTGTTGCCTGAGGCAGCTTGAGGAGCAGATAACACAGAGTTCTGACAGAGTGCTCTTTGCCTCCAGTCTACTGCCAAGATGTCACAAGCCGCTCTGCCATCTTGGTCCACTGTGCCTTCCCCATCAGCAGGGACAGAAACTCCCTCAAATCGTGAACCAGAACAAGGTCTTCCTCTCTCATGCTGCCTCGGTGGGGTGTTTTATCACCACAAGAAGAGAAATAACCATCATAATCATGTACCACAGAGGAGAGGAGAACCCGAGGTAATCTCCCGGCAGCATCTTCACAGAGTTTATGGAGCACTGAGAAGAGTCCACCAGAGGTCCAGAGAAGGAAGGGGCAGAGTTGGTGACATTTTAGGTTAGTTTAGTTGTCAAGAGGGAATGCTCAGCAGTTAAAAACCACGGAGGTCTCTGTAAGATGAGAACTTGCACGTTTCTACCGGATATGACGACACAGGCTTTCAATCCTGTGATGGGGCAGTAGGCAGACGACTGATGGGCGAGGCTGAGGCTTGCGGACATGTGACCCTCACAGCTCTGAACTTGCCAACGCCATTAGCTGAAGAGTTAGAGGCCACTGGACACGATTCAAAGTTCTAGAGAATTCTTCCATGGGCAGGCAACTAGCCCATCAACAACAAAGGGAGAAGATGAACTCAACTTGGGGTTTAGTGGTTTTAGAGAAACGGCCAGCGGTTACCCACCTGCCCTAGGTAAGTGTCCCCTCCTGAAAGATCAGTCCACTGGCTACTAAAGAACTAGGGGAAAATTTCCTGAGAGAAACAATAGGCTTACTAGAACTTGAAGAATTGCCTGCATACCCTCTCAAGTGATGCAGTGACGAAGGACCTGGGTAATCTCTTTGTGTCTCTGTTTATGTCTGCCATTCCACTTAATTCTACAGCACACAGGAGACACACGCACACTATACATATGAGGAAATAGAGGGATTGGCTGGCCCAGGATCGCACAGCTAAGCGAGTGGCAGAGCCGGAATTTGCACCGTCACATCCTCCGGGTCCAACCCCACTCTACTACAACAGCTCCTCAAGGCACAGGTGTGGCCACCTCTTCTAAGACTTGGGTAGAGAAGCCATTGGTGATAGCCACATTCCTTGTCCTGCTAGAAGGAGCAGAGCTGGGGAGGCTCAAAGATCAGGTTTGGCCTTCCCCTTTTGCAGGGTCTTCTTTAGCAGTTTTCTTTCTGGGTGGCCCAGGACTGAACATCTAGTATATGGCCCTCCCGGTTCTCTGGACAGACATTGTTTACTTCCTGTGCTGAGCCACAGCTTTCTCAAATGACAGGGAGTGAGGACCAGTGCAAAGCAGGTAGGGAATGAATGGCATGTGCCTTTTAAAGTCATTGACCCAGATCAAGGAGACCTGGAGGTGTATTGAGTGGCAGCTTCGTCATGGCTTGAGAGGGCGTCTTGGAAACCATCCATTTGTAGGTGAGGGAGGGGCTTCCTCCAGGGTGCTGAAAACTGCCAAGTCTAAATTTCCGGCCATGTGACACTCCAAAGGTTGTGCCCAGCTGTCTCTAGGGAGATGTTTCCCTTCTCCTATCCCGGAAAGATACACAGAACCAGATGGCAGACTCTACTGAGGTCGCAAGTAGGAGAGGCTTCCCTGGCTTTGGGAATCTGCTATATACAGAGTGCAGGGAAACGGCTTTAACAACCACAGTCTCGAGGTTCAAAGTCCAGCTCTGGAGCTTGAGTGCCGCGTGGTTTGGGAGCCGCACTTCGCTCAGCCAAGCCTTTGTCTCCTTGTTTACGGAGTAGGGGATAGCTGCTGTGTGTGCTCTGCGGAACGGCAGGCGTACAGGAATAATGGAGGCAGGTGATCAGCGTGGCATCTGCGGAATTATTGCCCCTCTCCTCCTCATTGTCATTGCCAGGAGCTCTCCATGTGCATCTCCTCATGTTCTCCCAATTGCATCAGAACAAGGACAAGCAATTATGAGAAACAATGGCCCCTGGGAATCTAATCAAACCCCAGAGGCAACCAGATCAGCAGCCAAGCTGGAAGTGGCTCCTCTCCACAGAGCTATCACCTGCCCTGCTCCCAACAGCTCACAAGGTTCTCATTTGCATCCCAGAGAAATCCCATGGAAACTTAACAGCTAACAGAGATGCTGAAACTGAAGGGTTTGATGCTATGTGGAGATGTCTGGGGTCTGAGAACCTGGGACAGTATTCCATATTTGCCACTTCCTGCCACTGCGTACCTCCCCGGAGATTCTGGACTAGTTTGGGAAGTTCTATCACCCGCTTTCTGTAAGATTTTTAGCCTTTATTGATATCCCGGGTTAAAGAAATGTATTTTCCATATCCTTTGCAGAATCTGATTTTTATATATATATATATTCTGTTACCTTGTCCTTTCCTACCTGCCAATCAGCTTATACTTTGAAAAGTCTCACTGACCTACCTTGGAAAGAACTGGTTAAGTGAAGAAAGGTGAACAGAAGTGGCCAAAATCCTGCTACTCTGCCCCAGGTTTGGCTTCTAGAGTCATAGCCAGCTTCTTCTGGTGGACAGAGATACCTGGCTGTTGTCTCCTATGGGTGTGAGCCAAAAGACTGTAATTCCTGGCCCCACAACCTCTCAGTGACACCATGTACCATGCTTCCATGTATCACATCTGAGAAATGGGTGTGTCATCTACATGTTTTCCTTCTGGTCAAAAGCAGACAAGATGGCAATGACAGTCACACGATGGAAAGTCCCAGGTCCTGGAAACCCCACATGGAAGAAAGCCTCCAGCTAATGGAACGCCCTCGAGGGACTGTTAATGGTTGAGACCTAGACTTTGATTGAGTTAAACTGTGGAAAATTGAGGCACTATTAGAGTCCTGATACTGAGACGAGGAATACAGTGGCCACAGCCCCCACCACCTTCTGTATGCCTTCTTGTGCAGACAAAGCAAAGAAAGAGTCAGAGGAGAGATTGCCTGGGCACAAATAAGAGAGACAAAGTAAATAGAAGTATCACAGTCCAGGCACAAATAGACTGGGAAAAAGCTGTGTGTGGCCTCGACATGCACATGTGTGGTAGTGGTGGAGTCGTAACTGTTACAGTTAATGTAGGAAATGCAAAAAAAAAAAAAAAAGGAGGGAGCAGCATGGAGGGGTAAATATGACAGAAGAGGCCAAAGGTCACCCACCCAGCCCTTTTGTAAAGAAGCAGGTAATCACTGGGGCTTATGAACACGTTTCTTGCTGAGCTAATAGAGGTGGAGGAAGAGGAAGAGGGGGAAGATTGACACTAGAGGGCCGTCACCATGACACGTCTACTTTAGGAATGTTCTTCTCTTTCAAACTCGCTTCAAACCTCCTCTCCCAGCCAGGCCTTTGCTGACCTCTGGAGACGTGGCTGGCTCATATGTCCGTGTTCCAAGCATGGAATCCACACTTACTCATCACTTGCATCGCACAGGTTCGAGGGTGCTACGCTGCTCTGGGGATCGCCTGGGCTTGGCGTGAGTACCTGGTATCATCACTGGGGAAGGAATCAAGGAACAGATGTGGGACTGGGTGGACAGGAGCCAAAGGTGAGAAACTCCGCAAGAAGCATGTCTGCGATCCCTGGGCACTGGGGCAGAGTGCAGGCCATCTTGATTCTCTACCTGCATCATCAATGAAACATGCAACAACTTCTTTATGTCACACACTTTTATTAATGAAGCTCATTGCTGGGAACTCCCGCAGATGTGAAGTCTGTCCCCTTTCCCAGCCTGGAAGACATTCCCTAATGTTCCAGCTCTGATGCTGCCCAACCACTCTGGCTACCTCCAGCTTGTGTGCACTGTCCCGAGCTGGTCTGATCTTGAACTTGCCTCTGAGATGGCGTCTCATCTTGAACTTGCCTCTGAGATGGCATCTCACAAGAGGTCTGGTAGGGACAAGAAAGGTGAGGGGAGTGGAGCTGAGGAGAAGCAGGTGACCAAGAGAAAAGGCCTCGAGGAAGACCAGGACGACTTAGGCCTCCCAGAAGGGCTGTTCAGAGCTTCTGGGAACAGTTCTTGCTTTCTCCTCATGGCCATGTGAGTCAGTACAAAATTGAAAGATGAAGAAAGCCAGAAACAAACCGCATAGTCTCAGCTCAGCCCCTTGGGTATAAATAATGTGGTGTGCCTAGACTTTGCCAGGGTTGCCAGGGGCCCTGCGAGGTTAAGCAGGGCAGCACACACATCTTCAGTTCTTCAGACTGGCTGCAGTTCTTGAAGGCTAGAGCAGCATTTATCTTTTGGCAAAAATGACGATTTTCCTCCCTAGCAGCCATACTTGATGTTCTTCCTGAGGATTTCATTGAGGACTTGACCTAATTTCATGAAGTCAATAATATATCATAGGATGTTTCAGCAGTACAACTCCCATGAGTCCCCTGGAGCTCATGAAATGATTCATGCCAAACTTTCCAAGGTCCTGAGGATTTTGAGACTCCTTAAAATTACACTGATTTCTATATTTTAAATATAAAAATAAAATAAAATCCATCCCAATAGCTTGCGATCAAAAGTACAGCAAGCCTGGGTCACAGTCATCACCCAGAGATGGACAGCCAACAGGAGAGGCCAGCTCTGGGACCCACAGCAGCACCCAGAGATGGACAGACACAGTGGAGCCCAGCTCTGGGGTCCACGGCAATCCCAAGAGGCCGAGAGGGCCTGCAACTCGCAACACCAATGGGATTGGCTTTCCACCAAGGACAGATGGTCCAGGCACTGAGAAGGCAGACTCTGGCAAAACTTGCTGCTGTCCAAGCGCAGCAACGGACACTGGCTTCTGGGTATCTGTGCAATCTGGGCTGGTTCTCCAGATCAGAGTAAGAAGAGTGACATCTGCTGCTGTCATCTTCCAGGCCCTTCCTGGGCTCATTTTTGGCTCCACCTCCACTTATAGACGCTTAGGAACACACCTGGTGCCCAAACTCTTAACTCCAGATTTCCAGCCTGGGATTCTGGGAAGAGCCAAATTTTCCTGTTTGCTGAAGAACTTGAACACACACACACACACACACACACACACACACACACACACACAGAAGCACGCATGATGTAAGCACATGTGCACCACAGATGAACTCTCATGGAGACAGCAGACAGAGGTGGAAGGTGAAATGTGCCTGGTGACCACTGGTCCAGGTCCAGCAAATGGCCAGTCCCTTTAGCCAGGATCTTCATATCAGTCGGCGATGTAGGAAGGACTGGTTAAGATTTCTGGAAGCGTACCTCGCTCTGAGGAAGAGACCAGGAAATTAGAGTAAGGGTGGGCATGAAACATAGAAGCCCAAGGACTAGAAAGTCCAGGGCCTGCCATCATCCCTAGAGCTGAATGCCGGCAGACACATTCTCTGGGAGAAAGGAATTGCACTCTGAGGTCCATGGCAGGGGTTCTGGTGCAGTCTCCCTCTGTATTCTGCATTGTCTTCCCCTGCCCAAAGAATGGGGAAGGCGTGACCATAGCACCAGCTTTATAGTTATAGACAGGAGACTGGCAAAGAGGCAGGGCCAGTAGATCCTTGTGTCCTGATGGTCACCTCCCTGCCATGGAAGGTAGCCTCCTAGCGCCCTCTAGTGGCCAATTTGTATACCTTTGGTTCTCGCTGGGAGAAGAGAATAATATTGGTGCAGAAGCTAAGCCTAGATTCACCCTTTTATAACCCTCTGGGCACTGTTCCAAGGGAAAGGACATATTGGTCGGGTCCCAAGCCTGACACCTAACCCCGTCTTGGACATTCCCAAAGGCACAGGGCTCAGGTGGCCCCTCTCTAAACACACCCCACCCTCCTCCAGGCTCATCCCTGTGCTGAGCTCTCACCTCCATCTTGCTGTAAATCCAGGGGAGTACTTCTGTCACTTTGGTGTACACACCAGGCTTGTTCCTCTGGCCACAGCCTGTGCCCCAACTGGTGACACCTGCCAGGTACCAGCGGTTGTTCTGCTCACAGACAAGAGGTCCTCCACTATCTCCCTGCGAGCAAGAGCCAGAGAGTGAGCCAGTCTGGTGCAAAAGAGGGGTAAACCAGGAAAGGATGGCTCTCTGATCCCCATGTTATCCTAGCACTCCTGCCGTCTCCCATCTCCAGGGTCGTGAGACCTGAGTCCCACCCACAAGGACCTCACCTGGCAGGAGTCCCTCCCTCCTCGCAGGTCCCCAGCACACATCATCCTCGGGGTAAGGTAACTGTCATAGACTGAGTAGCCATTGCACTTCTTGAAGTCGATGAGGTTGACCTGAACCTCTCGAAGTAAGATAGATGTCTTATCTTCAGTGAGGTGAACGTGGGGAGAGAGGATAGGAAACCAATCAGACTCTGAGAAGCTTCACAGCCGTCAGTTGCTCCCTTGGGACCCAGTCTCTGAGTCTTTTGGGAGTAGAGGGCACCCTGTCTGTGCCCAAACCCACCCCACGGAGGCCTTCCATGGTGGAACACACATTCTCACATCAGACACAGCTCACTGGACATACTGAAACAGAGGCTTGTTCCCACGTGAACTCACAAGCCTGTGGGCTACCTGACTGCGATGGTTTGTACAGACTTGACAGGGCCTCATCACCTATGAAAGAAACCTCAGGGAACGTCTGGGAAGGATTTTCTTGTCTAGTTAACTGAGGTAGGGAGACCCTCCCTAAATCTGGGCAGCACCGTTTCATGGGCTGAATATAAACAAGACAGAGAACTGAGTAGCAGTACCAATAAAATAATACTAGTAATACTTCTTAATAGCAGTCTCTCTGCTTCCTGACTACAGACACAGTATGACCAGCTGCCTAAGCTCAGGCTGCCATGACATGCCTGGCACGAGGGATTATATCCTGGAACTGTGAGCTAATAAACCCTTCCTCCCTTAAATTATTCTGCCAGGTGTTTTGTGGCAGCCACGGGCAAGGTAATGAACACACTGAGCTGGCACACTCGTTTACATTCAAAGTACCATCTCATATGCCATTTGCTTCCAGAAGCCTCAAGACTTTAGGGCGTGTCTTGATTTCCCACTTATATGTTTAGACCCATATGACTGAAGAAATGATTTGCCCATCTCTTTATAGCTAATCGGTGAGGTTTCCACTAGAGGGAGCAGGAAATAGTGACCTGACTGGTGAAGGTGGCCTGAATGTAAGGACCAGGTTGGCCAGGTCACAGTGTCGTGGACAGTCATCTATAGCTGACCCCAGACAAGGTGCTCAGACTGAATGAGTCCAAGTGAAACTACCCCACCATTCTCCCTTCGCTGCCCCAGCCAGACTTAGCGGTGCAGGCCTGTAATCTCAATACCCGGAGTCTAAGGAGGAGGATCAGCTGAAGGCAAGCCTAGACTGCAAAATGAGTGTGGCTTCAGCTTGGGCTGAGTACAAAGGCCTAGCCATGCCATTCAGTAGTAGAGCACTTCTTTTTAACATGAGCAAGAGGCTCTGGATTCAAGACCCAGTACTGCAAGTAGGAAGTCCTTAAGTAAAGGACAGACATGAAACATCTCTCCCAGTCAGTCCAGGGCTCACTGCTTCTCCTCCATCATAGTCGTAGGCTCTACCTTCCTTCTGGATGAGATTATTAAGTTTTCCAGCCACTGCTCCTCAACAGCATCCAACCTAGAGAAAAGTACCACTTCCTTGAACTCTCCCCAAGCTACCCACATCCTACAATGAGCCGTTTTAATAGTCTCTTTTAAAAAATATTCATTCTATGTGTATGAACTTTCTTGTCTATGTCTGCTGTGGGATAATGCTCTTGAACACTGTAAAATTTTATCACTAGTATTAGCTTAATAAAATAACTGATTGGCCAGTAGCCGATTAGGAAGTATAGATGGGACAACCAGATTAAAAGAATCCTGGGGAGAGGAAAGACAGAGAGTCAGTCACCAGCCAGATGCAGAGGAAGCAAGATAAAAATGCTGCACTGAAAAGGTCACCAAGCCACGTGGCTAAGTATAGACAAGAATTATGGGTTAACTTAAGTTGTAAGAACTAGCTAACAATAAACCTGAACTAATAAGTTAAACAGTTTCTAATGAATATAAGCCTCTATGAGTTTCTTTGGAACTGAATGGCGGCGGGACTGGATGGGACAGAAACTTCTATCTACGTATGTCTATGTTACCTGGTCCCCTTGGAGGCCAGAAGAGAGCTTTGGGTCCCTGGAACTGGAGTTACAGGCTATTATGAGCCACTATATGGGTGCTGAGAATGAAGCCTACGTCCTCTGAAAGCATAGGAAGAACTCTTAACAACTGAGCCATATCTCCAGTTCTAACAGCCTCTTACTGAAAAGTATGTTTCCCATGTTTCCCCTCACTGTCATGAACAGTAAACCCACACTGTTCAACTGGAGGGACTTCCTAGCAGTCTTGCCTAGAAGGTGTTCTCAGACAGACTGCGCCGATAGAATCACAGGTGTCTATGTTCATATATTAACCATGAGCCTGTACATTCAAACTCTCACCTGGATAGGCCTTCATCTGCATACACGTGGCCTACAACAGACACACACATACACACAGTGTACAAACATGCACACACACAGTCTTGCATCTCTTCCTCTCACCGTCTGTCTCCTTGGTTTTGCCGAAGCCAGTGATCCAGCAGGTCTCATTGAGGCCAAAGGTTTGTCCATGCATAGGGAGGCAGGCAGGGTGGATGTGAGCTGCAACAAGACATTTAGGTGTCAGTAAAAGAACAAGGCTGGGGGTTTGGGTAGAGGTCGGGGTGAGGCAGAGCAAATGATTTGTAGGGGTGTGATCCTTGCTCTCTCGGTAGCTTTGAATCCTCTAAGGTTTTGGACTGACTAGACCTGAAAGTCAGTCATTTCAGCTGACCCTTGCAGGCCTCAGCGTGCTGCCAGCATCCACGCAGCCATTCTGGTTCCAGTGCCATTGTGTGCACTCGATACATAGCTTTGGTGTATAGCTTTGGGGGCTTGCTGAAGCCAAGCTGGCACAGGGAGGGAAGTCTCTCCCCAGCAACAGCAGTTCTGTCTAAGAATCTCCCAGGTCTTTCCCTCAAAGTGTAGAGAATGAAAATTTCTGATGTTAGGGCTATGTTGCATGCCACCTGATCCAGGGGGGCACCTGTTGGCTGGCCATCACTTGGGGCTCTCTGTCTGAACAGGCATCCTCCATGGGGCAAGGAAGCTGTCCATGCAGGAAGAGCACATACCTGAAAGCCAAGACCACAAACCCCTGATAACCAGCTCCCATGCTGGGCACCATCTACCAAGTGTTACCGTCCATCACTTCGCAAGCTCCCTCAGCATGGGATCCCCTTAGGTGGTCTGTGATACTGACCACTTAGCTCCAAAGTGCAGAAGGAAAATATTCACTGGTAGAATTTTGCGGTATGCTCAGTCATCTGTTATATTCAATACTGCATTCTGCACCCATTTCTAGGCCTGACCCAGGCTCAGGGATCCATGAACATTTGAGGAGGGAAGGAGAGGCAAATTTGGGTTGTGATTGTTGATTTTAGATGCCAACTTGCCATAACCTGGCATCCCTTGGGAAGAGACTCTCAATTGAGGAGTTATCTACATCAGGTTGGCCTGTGGGCATGTCTATGGGGGATTATCATGATGTTAGTTGATCAGCTCCATTGCACAGGCTGAGCCCTGGACTGTCTAAGAGAGGAGAAAGCAGCAAGCAAGGATGCCTCTGTTCTCTCTCTCTGCTCTTGACTGTGGATGTGATGTGACTAGCTGGGGGAGCTCCTGGCTTGACTTCCCTGAAAGGATGAACCATAACCTGAAATTGCAAGCCAAATAAAACCTAACCTAACCCCCACCCAACCCTGTGTACCTTTTGGTCAGAGTCCTTTATCACAGCAACATAAATGAGATTGGAGCATATGATAAATTCTTTCATGAATTGGGTCTTAAACATTAGTATCTATACATTTTTGTCTATTAGACCAAATACTGGTATCTACACACACACACATTGCACAGGCTAAGCTCTGGACTGTCTAAGAGAGGAGAAAGCAGCAAGCAAGGATACACACACACACACACACACACACACAAATGAAAATGAAAGGGTAATATCGACTATTAACAAAAAATTAAATTATGATTCCCTCTTTATGCTCATTGTTGAAATGTGCCTTAACATGTAACATGGTTGTATATGTTCTGTAGCTGTATTGCTCTTGTTTGGGAAAGAGTTTAAATCATTGAGTTTTTACTGAAAATACTGTAATTCAAGAAAATCCTGCCCAGATTTGTAAACCAAAAATCCAAACATATGGTGACCATAGGTTACATAAATCTGAACTGTGGTTTTTAGACTTCAGGTCTGCTTCATGCCCAGGACGTGTCCACACCAGGAGGGAAACTGGGTTAAACACAGGTAGTTGTTTCAGCCAGGTGGTTTCAGAGTTGTACAAAGTTGAGAATCCCTGTCCAGGTTCATGTTTTGTCTGTGTGAGTTGCAGGGAAAAATGTTGCTTGAGTCCCCAGCTTAGGTCTCCATAGATGAGCCTGGATGGATGTGGTCATACCGCTAGGCTCTCCATAGCTGAGCCTGGATGGATGTGGTCATAGCTCTAGGCTCCATAGCTGAGCCTGGGTGGGTGTGTCCATAGCCCTAGGCTCCATAGATGAGCCTGGATGGGTGTGGCCATAGAGACATAGTTCAGAGACAAGACTGAACATCAGAGTTCTGCCCAGTGCTCTTTCTCCTCACCCCATTCAGATGAGCTAGCTGCTCTGATGGGTGGCAGACACTGTTTCCTGTGGATGTGCAAGGAAACACCAGTTCATAGACTCAAGACTCCAGATGTCTGGACTAATTGGAGCTCTCCAAGGAAGGAGAAGTGCCTGCTTCACTTTCATGAGACTTTTCTTACGCCCTGTTCTTCAGTCTCTCTTCTAAGCTTCCTTAACCTGTCTTCGCCAACCTTTTTAAAGACTTTAATTTTTAGTTACGTGTGTGTGCGTGTCTATGTATGGCTACGTACACAAGAGATCAGGTGTCTATGGAGGCCACCAGAGAACATCAGGTCCCCTGGAGCTGGAGTATATGAGCCGCTGAACACAGGGTGCTGGGGCCGTGTGTGCCCCCAGTAAAGCAGTATATGCACCTAGCCACCGAGTCTTCCCTCCAGCCCATCAGTTCTTTAAGAAGTCACCTTAGCTGTCCTCTGCACTGTCCCCAGCCTGCCACGCCTGACTGCCCTCTCATTTCCTTCTGATTCCCTCACGTGGCACCGTGGGCCCTTTCTGGTGGTCTCAGTGCACCTGTTCCAATTGCCATTGTCTGTGTGACCGACATATAGGAAGAAGTGAGCACATAAACGACCGAATGAAAGAAGGCTTCTTTGACTATGAGTGTCCCCAATGATCTGAGAACTTTGTAGCCTTTCTGTCACGTAGCTTTGCCCCCCAGTTGGAGCAGTGAGCCCCTCAAACCTGTGCTTATCTCGTGTTCTCCACCAGAGTCAGGGAGAGAGGACCTTGACTTGGAGTCAGATCCTTGTGGATACCATTCAGGAGCTACTGCCTGTCGCTCACACCCTCAGTTAACACCTCTCTCTAAAGCTCTTCTTCCCCATAGGTCAGAAGGAGCCCAGAGGCTCAGCTCTCCTGGGCTGGTGGGGAAGAGTACACACAGGCATACATATCAAGTATCTCCCAATGTGTTATGGCTCAGATGTAGAATGCCCCACACAAGCATCCTATGTGATTGAGCACTTGATCCCGGCCGGTGGCTCTGCTTTAGGAGATCGTGGAATATTTAGAAGGTGATCTTTGCCAGAGGAAGTAGATTGCAGGGATGGACCTAAAGATTCGTAGCCCATCCCCACTTCTCGATCTCACTTGGAACAAGCAGCTACACACTCCGGCTGCCTTGAAGCTACATGCTTTCTACTGTGCCTCTCCTCCATGGGTTGCATCCCTTCCAGCCGTGAACCCAATAAATCCTTCTGACCTTAGAATGTTTCTCCTAGGTGTCCTGACACAGCCTTGCGATGAGTAGCTGATGCACACTGCCTGGCAGCTTCTGTGTGCATAGTTACTAGCAGTGAGTCAATTCAATCCATTTACATTTATTAAGGCCAGTATGCAAGCCCTATCCCTTTGGCCAATTTATAACGTGAGATGTGTCATTGGGGGAACACAGATTTCTAAATCTTGGACCTAAGTCTCCCCAATTAATATTTTCTTTTTTCCTTTCTCTATGTGTTGTTCATATGTATGTGTGTTCATATGTATGCATATGCAGACACGTGTAGATGCTGTTGCCCACGCAAGTGTATGGGGGTCAAGATGTCTTTCCTCAATCATTTCTACACCTGTGCTTTTGAGACAAGGTATCTCACTGAACTAGAAGCTTTGGCTGGCATCAAGCCCCTGGGATCCTCTTGTCTCTGCTCCCCAGCGCAGACGTTACAGGCACATTGCCACCATGCCCAGCTGTTTACTCTGGTTCGGGGAATCTGAACTCAAGTCGTCATTCTTGAGTGGCCAGCACTTTATGCACTGACTCATTTCCTCTAAACCCCCAGTTTTCTGACTTATAAAACAGTATTTCATGTAATCTCTAAGTTTCCTTGGCTTTTCCTGGAGCCTTAAGCTTAATGAACAGGGCCTCCAAGTCAAGGTGCTGGGAATCAGGGACCCCTCCACTCACATGACAGGGTCAGAGGCTTGGAAAGCCTCATGAGGGCGATGTCATAGTCATCCTGCTTATCGGTGTAGTTGCCATTGATGATGATCTGGGAGATAGAGGCAGCTTCAGGCAGCTGGTGCAGGTTACTGGTGCCTGCATACACCTTCCAACCCTCCAGAACCATCTCCTGGGTCCTACAAGAGCCACAGAGTATGAGGGCTGCAGTTATACACCTGGGCACAGTTCACCGGCAAGACCTGCTACACACGGGCAGTCAAAGCGGGAGCACTAGGCTGGAGACAGGAGGATGGATAAAATGACCTCTGAAGGAGTCCTCTATCTCGTGAAGCCTAAAAATGGCCTCTCATTCTCCTCGAAATTGTTCTGAACTGGCTGCCCTGAGCCTTAGAGTGGGGGGGGAAAACCGAATGAACGAGTAACTCCTCTGCGTGTCACGCATCCCCACTACCCCATCTGTGTGCCACTAAGGATGGAACCCAGGGGGTGGGACAGATGTCACCAGCCACGGAGATTTAGACAGGACAAGGTAATGAAGATTATTTATGCGGGGAGCCAGTTTCCACAAGACCTGTGCTATGGGTCCCCAAAGGCTGCTAGGAACCCTCAGAAGCCAGCTGTGCCACCCTCCAGCTGTCCCTGTCCCCCACGTCCTGAGACAGCATTCCCAATCGTCACTCTTGTGCTGTCAGTTCTTCAGCAAGAGGTGCTAACAACAAGCCTGGAGCTTCATTTCATCTGCTCTCCGGGAAAGGGTCTGAAGGTCTTCTTCCAGTCTGCCTCACTTTTCATAGGGGCCTCATTTCTCATCCTTAGCTCAAGTTCAAAGTCAAACCCTCATTCACATTTGATCTTTGGGGCAGCAACCGACCCTGAGGAACTAGGCTTGCACTAAAGTGTCCATAAGCCCTTCCTAGCGGCTCCAAGTCCCCAGAAGCATCTAATCAAGCCCCCCCCCCTCGACCCCAGGCACTTACGCAAAGAAGCAGTGGGCAGCGGTGAGCACCCACTGGGCATCGATGAGTGTGCCCCCACAGATGTGAGTCGTGCGAAAGTGCAGGCTGACTTGCCAAGGCCACTTGCTCTCTGAGGTCACAGCCCCTCCCACGATCCGCCCGGTCATAGCTCTCAGACCACAGCCTGGGAGTAACGGAGAGGACAAAACATGACCCACGCTTCTTTTAGAGCCTCTCCTACTCTCCTTGGGATTCGCTCAGGACAAGGAGGGGCAGCCTGATGGGTGTGCTCAGATATGGGGCTTGCAGAAGACAGAGAACAGCATTCTGTCTGAGCAGTGGGTACTACAACCACAGCCTGCACCCTGATTTCACCAAAAACATAGATCTGGTTTATCTATGCCTGCCTCCTCACCTGCCTGTGTTCTGATCTTAGGCAAGGGACATTGGGTAGTAATGGCAGTTGCCCTGTAGGGCTCTCAACGTCAGTAACTACAGCCATATCTGTACAGACAGAGGCGCGGTACCCTCCACGGACAAGCATGAGTATTGACACAAAACTCCCAGCTTGCCCACACCCGCTGTCCTCCCTCAGTTCTCAGCCCTTACCAAAAGTCCAGGAGACTCATATGACTCCCTTGGAATGACAGAGATGTCAGGGCTGGTCTCCCCAAGGTCAGAGGACCAGGAGGAAAATATTACCCAGGAAATAGTACCTTAGACTTTCTGGTCCTGAAACAGACTCACTGGCTTGGATCCCAAGAGCAACCATCTTCCCTAGAAAGCT
Organism: Myodes glareolus; assembly: GCF_982192425.1. Taxonomy (NCBI): domain Eukaryota; kingdom Metazoa; phylum Chordata; class Mammalia; order Rodentia; family Cricetidae; genus Myodes; species Myodes glareolus. The sequence continues at coordinate 74,058,021 of NC_142029.1, read as the reverse complement.
TCCATCCCTTTGCCCTAGAAAGCCCCCTCACTCCCATCCTCATAGGCCACACTCCAAGAAGAAAAACTTACGGGAACACTGGAGGGAGACATACCGCTGAGAAGGACACTCAGACCTGCAGCACGGGACACAAAAGGTGAGAAAGGGGTCAATAGCTGCCTCCTTTTCCTGACTGGCACCTGCTCAAATCCTGTCCCATTTCCAAGGAAGCTACCTTTAGCAAAGGAGGTGGGGATTCAGACCCTCCCTCTCCCAGTGGGTGATTCTCCTTTTAGTGTTTTGCCAGGAATATGGATGCGAGGGAACTATCTCCACCATCATCCCCTTGCCCTCCCAGTTTTCCTTTGGTGAACCACACATATAGTCTAGTTCCATGTTCTTTGAGCCCCAGTGAGCCTCCATGGTCCTAAACTCTTTCTACAGTTAAGCAGACTCTAATGATCCTCTTTTATAGCCTCCTGCTCCTCATTGTAGCACGCAGGGGGCCTAGACCAAAGCAGGCACCTAGGGACCTCTCAACTGGAGGCTTGCTCCTCTCACCCTCACATTAGGTAAGCAATCCTAGCAGGAAGACTTCCATCTTTAGGGGTGGGGGATGGCTGGGATCAAGAGGAACTGCTGTGTGCAAAGATGACAGGAGGGGCTGAAACTTCACAGATGAACCTCCTGGGTCCAGGCCACTTGTGCCTGTCAGTCCCCTGTTCCTGTCCCCAGAGATGCATCTTTCCATTCTACCACCACCAGGGGGAGCCTTGTGGACTAGATCTCTGTAGCCCCATGGTTTCTTAGTCATCTTTTAGATCAGGCAAGCCCTTTGAGATTAGAAGGCAGGGGCCTCTGACCTTGGGGTGATCTCGGCCCCAGATCTCAGATAAGATCTTTGGAGCCCTAGGTGTCCATAGCATTTTGCAATGGAGCCTGGGAGTTTGGGTTCCGGGAAAGTAGGAGCGAGGGGCTCCCTGACTAAGCACCGCCCCCCCCCCCCGCTCCCCCCCCCCCCCCAGTCCTCTGTTTGCACTGTCGGTTGTTACTCTGCACCTGTACAGGCTTTCCTGGATGGTGGAGTTGTATTTGGACAGTAGAAAACTGCTGGTGACGTCCCTGTGGGCCACTGCGGTTGTTCTGTACGCACTGCAAAGAGGAGGGAGGGAGAATGAGTACTAACAGTCAGCCGACCCTAAGTCCTCCAGCAGCATCAGAGCCCTATGGCCTAGCAGACAGAGGCAGGCCAGGATGGCCCGGGTGGTGGCAAAGTCTGCACAATATTCAAAGCCTGACTCTGTCACAGGCTCTGCCGCTCCCCTGCGCCAGCCCTACTAGCTAGCCCAATAACTCTCCAGTATGGTGTAGGTATGGCCACAGCACCAGGTCCTGGTTCGAAAGGCACGTTCTTGGCTCCACCTCAAATGGACTGAAACAGCTCTGAGGGACACCCAGCCACCTATGTCTTAACAGCTCCAGGAAGTTCTGGTGCACCCTTGACTTTGAGAACATTCAGCTAGCCCTTTATATTGGGAGTGGCTGGTTTTTACATCAACTTGACACAATCTAGGGTCGTCTGGGAAGAAAAAACCTTAATTGAGAAAATGCTTCCATAGGACTGGCCTGTAGGCAATTCTGTAGGGTATTTTCTTCCTTAATGACCTGGGAGGGCCCAGCTCACTAGGAGTGGTGCCATTCCTGGGCAGATGTACTAAGCTGTATAAAAAGGCAAGCTGAGCAAGATGAGAAGCCGACAGCTCACTCACGGTCACCCGGAGAGTGACCCGGTATATATGATAGTGACTCTCAGAACAGCTTGCCTCTGAATTATTGTGGGCATTTGCTAAAAAAAAAAAAAAAAAGTTCTAAGTCCTAAATCTGGCGATTCAGATGTGAGGTCCATTTTCACAAGCACCCCAGTGATTGCAGTATGTTCTACTCTGCCTGGAACTTACATACGTTTCTAGAACATTCTATATCCTTCGTGAACTGGGCCTGAGAATATGCCATTCCTCTCCCCAAGCACAGTTAAGAATCCTCTCCATTGTGTCCCAGCAGAGCCCCCCACATACCCTTGGTGTGGGCCTTCTGGGATAACCCTTTCCCACATCACACTAGAGGGTCTGATCTTGTTTTTTTATGCCTATGAGTCCCATAATTTCCTAGAAGCTCTGTGGATGCTCTTTGCATAGATGGCAATCGAAGAGAATGCAGAGGGCTTTCTGCTTTTAAGAGCTCACACATGGACAAAGACAGCTGGGACTTAAGCCTGGAACAGTCCGTCCTTCCTTTATACACCAGGACTCTGAGACTAAGGTAGTGGCAGAGAACACACTCTGAGTCCTAGCTCCAACCCTGTCTTTTTAGGTGTTTCTTCTAGGGGGGCTCACGACCTCACATTCACTCATTCAGCCCTAAACCACTCAGCTGAAGAGCTCAGAGAAAGGACTGAGGATGACCTCAGCTGGGAAAGTGCGTCACAAAAGCGTGAAGACCTGTGTAAAGGCTGGTATCGTGAAGCACAGACAGGCCCATCCCTGGGGCTCGATGGCCAGCCTGAATAGCTTACCTCACAAGCTTTAGGCTGGTAAGAGACCCTCTCATCCTGGAGGGATGGCTCAGCCGTTAAAGGCTATACTCACAACCAAAAATATGAGTTCAGTTCCCAGCTCCCACGGTTGCCCCTCCAAGGTACAAAAAAAAAAAAAAAAAAAAAGAATGAACGAAAGAAAGAATGAAAGAAAAAAAAGAAAGAAAGAAAGAAAAAAGAGGCCCTCTCTCAAAAAAATAAGGTGACTGAATCCTGAGAAATACTTGAAGCTGACCCTCTGGCCTACATACATACATACTTGTGCAAACACACACACACACACACACACACACACACACACACACACCTCATACCATGATGGTGAATCTTGGAGGTGCCTATTTGGCCTTCAGGTGAGAGGAGCCTTCAAGTAGTAAGGCCCCCAACACTGGTTCCTTGGTGGAAAACTTTTAAAGCCAAAGCCTCACAGGACTTGGCCAAACCACACCTGTCCTGTCCTGTTTCTCATTCAATGAGCTTCATAACTAAGCCACAACTGCTGTCGTTCAAAGCATACTAAAGTTTTGCACATCTGAGCTCTTAGTGCCCAGTGTAAGAAATGAGATCTGTACCAACACCCACCCTCCTCACAGAGCCATCCCAGAACCACTCAGTTGGTGATGGCCCGGAAGATGTTTTCACAAAAAGAGCCCTGGGGAGACCAATGCAATCACAGATTCCCCAACACAAAGGGAAACCCAGGACACTGCCTTTTTTAAGTGTCCTGGGTTGGTGGGATCAGCAAGGGTCTTGCAGGGCCCCTTCCCTTTTTCCTACCTCCCTCTCTCCCTCTGTTCTTTCCTCTCTCCCTCCTTCCCTCCCCTCCTTACTTCCTCTCCTTTCCTCCTCCTCCCCCTTCTCTCTTCCTTCCTCTTCCTTTAATTTTTGAGGTGGGATCTCTGTCCAGCTCATGCCGGACTCTCATTCCACGCTTACCTGTTAAAACCCAGCTGCTGGCAGGTCCTGTTAGAGTCGCTGTCACTCCAGCTGCTGCTGCAGACAGGGAGCCACTCGCCAGAGGACCCAGAGTAGACCTTCAGCAGAGACCTGTCCCAGTCGAACCTGACTGCAGGACAGAGAAGGGCAGATCAGGGTCTCAGCATCCAGGAAACTCCAGGCTCTTGGGAACAAGTTGTGGGAGGCTCTGGGAGAGCTGTGGGAAGGCTGGGTTGCCCAAGCAGTGATGTCTGGAGGCCCAAGGCCTTCATAAGCACAGAGTGAAGGCCAAGGGACATGGATGGGTTCATCTATCAGGACTCCGGAGGCTGTTCCTGGGAGACGGACAAGCATCTCACCCTTAGAAGGCAATGACATGCTCAAAAGAAAAGATGACAAGGAGCACAGCATCGATGACCCAAGTGTGTGCTCGTGGGACAGGCTTGCTCGCAGATAGGTGCGCCATGGGCAAGGGTGTGTGCATCAATAAATGGAGAGTTGAAAGGATGGGACAGCCACACCCCTCAGTAGGGTGTGAGAGACCACGCAAGCACAGCCACAGAGGGCTAGGGCCCAACAGGTCTTTGTGCTCGGCTAGGACTTGAAGAAACCAAAGGGGTCACAAGTCTAAACATAGAAATTGGGCTCAGAGCACCCTCGGCCTGTCTCCAGTCAGATTTCCTGTTTTTCTCTGTCCGACAGAGTTTATGTCACTGTCACCAATCTCATCCTGCCCGTTAATTTCACAAGTTAGCAGTCAGAAGCTCTAAGACGTAGGTAGTGCACCCATGTCATATAATGTTCAAAACCAAGTTTCAAATCTTTGTCTGCTGTGACTCAAACCAAGATCTTCTAATTCTCTGCCCATTGCCTTTGCCCGAGCTACTACATTTCATACTGTGTCAAGTCCCCAGAGTGTATAAACAGGTGCCTACACACACACACACACACACACACACACACACACACGCACGCACGCACGCACGCCTCCCCGTGCTCAGTCTTCTTACCACAGCCCAGCTCGTCAGTTTTCATTTTGCAGTCCACCACTCCATCACACACACACACACACACACACACACACACACACACGCACGCACGCACGCACGCCTCCCCGTGCTCAGTCTTCTTACCACAGCCCAGCTCATCAGTTTTCATTTTGCAGTCTGCCACTCCATCACACACACACACACACACACACACACACACACACACGCACACACGCACGCCTTCCCGTGCTCAGTCTTCTTACCACAGCCCAGCTCATCAGTTTTCATTTTGCAGTCTGCCACTCCATCACAGCGAACGGCGTGGTTGGAACAACTCTCTATTGGTTCTTTGTGCTTAATCCCTGTGTGGCCTCGCCAGAAGTAGACTAGAAAAACAGAACAATCGACAGAGCAGACAGCTGGTCATTACCAGCAACTGAGGGGCAGCACACTCAGCAGCCCAAGGCCCTGGGGATTCTCAGACACCGACCTGCAGTCCCTCTTGGACTCTGGGGCTCTCGTCCCCCATCTGTATGGAGAGAAAGGCTGCTCAGGAGTGTTCTAGAAAGCTCCCACAATCAGAGCAGCCCCAGACAGATTCGAACAGCCAGCTACCCAGAGAAGGAAAGAGACCAGAGAAATAACCAGAGATGGCCAAGGATCATACTTTGGAAGCTTCTTTACCCTATATGCTAGAAAGGACAGTAGCCAGAGGAAGTTTCTCCTTCAGTACCCAGAGTTCCCTCTTGGAACCACTCTGGAATCACCTCTTCTCTGTGCTACATGCACACAAACATAAAGAGAGAAGGGGGAAGGAGGAAGAGAGAAAGAGAGACAGAGAGGAGAGAGAACACCACCACCACCTGGCCTGTTTTCTGAACAGATCTAAGTTTGCATCTTCCTCCCTCACCCCTAAACGTGTGTCGTTTGTCTTTGGCCCTTGCTTCCCTGCCTCTCTTTATGCCTTTCTGTGTTTTCTCAGTCAGCAACAACGTCTGGCCACTTCCAAATGTGCAAGGAAGCTTCTCACACCTTCTTGAGGAACCAGCTCCAAGTCTTCCTCTGCCTCTAAGCCTGATCTATCACTCTACTGCCCGAGACAGCTCTCTATGCAGCCCCCTGCCCCCCAGGCCTGTCATCTAACCCCAAATCCCGAATCCCAGCTCTGCATCTCTTCAGCTCTGACCCCATATTGTCTCCCCAGCTCCACCATGGTCGTGGTCACTCAGGAGAAGGCCCCCTGCTGAGACAGTCCCTTCCCAGTGCAGACACACAGCCTCCGATTCCCTCAGGGCTGTATGCTCTCCTCTCAGTGACTTTCGCTCCTCCTCCCACACCCCAGATGCTGAAGCTCTAAGGAGTCCTGGGCGCTCCTCTCAGTGCTTGGGAAACTGCACAGTCTAGGACCCCTGGGAAGTGTTTTGGATGGAGTGGTGATGGGAGAGAAACCAGGAGGCCAGGATTGACTATAGATCATACTACCTCTCTGGCCTCCATGAAGGAACTATGGAGACTTCGGGAAATGCTGCAGAGCCAGGTTAGAGCTTTAAGGCTACTCGATGAGCTTGCCTTTGAGTGCCTCATGTCCCTCTATGGGTCATTCCCATTGTTTTCAGAAACAATGCACTCTACCGGCAAAAGGAGAAGGGGCAGATACAAGATCAAGGCAACCTGGAAGCCATTACATGACCGCACCACCCAGTCAGCAGGTGGGAAACTGAGACTGGAAATGGCAACTTGCTGACATCATACGGCTCATGAGGAGCAGAGGCAGGATGCTAGAGCAGGAATGTGTGATCGCAAAACTATGCTATAACAGCACGCTACCCTCGTCCCCTCACAGCCGCGACATCCGGAAGTTTCCATGCACCCATCCATCTCTCCGTTTACCATCTCATGCTGCCTCTTCCACAGAATCCTCAGTCTATGGTTAAAGCTTTCCGGCCTCGTGTAACTAAACAGATGGGCTCCAGGCTCTCAAATGTGCATCTCCCCGCTGGGTAGATGCATTCCTCTCCTCCACCCAATGCAGAACTCTATCACCTGCCCCCCCATAGGCACACACACCTCTGACGTCCAAGAGAGGCACGTCTGCTCTCATACTTTCCAGGTCCTCACCTAGAATTGCATGCACCCTCTCTCTTGTTCCCAACAGTGGCACTGAGGCCACTCAGCCTGATTTACTTTTAGCTCTGTTCCTCAGGAGTGGATGACCCTTCCTGGGACGGAACAGCATGAGATGCGCTCATCTTCGCTCCCTTCTAGGCTCCCCCTCTTGGGCTGGTTTCTAACGGATTGCTGATCAAGGAGCCTAGGGCATGTTCTGAGTATCTTTTCCCAAAGGACAACATGAAGGGCCTGTATCCCAGACAGCACACTTTGATCCCTTGACCTTCGGAGACTTTTCCGTTATTTTAATGGCATGTGGGTTTTCATAGACAGCTATATGTTTTCATAGTGATATTTTATGCCAAAAATTGTACACTTCCCTTATATAGTTCTCTTGGTCCAGGTAAAGTGGAATCTTATGAAGTATGGGCTGAATTGAATGATTAATGATGAACTGGATCCCATTTAATGTTATGGAAACACAACCCAATAGAGTTAGTGCGATTGCTCCAGTGAATCATCAGAATTCAGCTATAATGATGGGCCCTAACCCGGAATCCCATGGTACTCCACACTCTTAACCCAGTCGTCTCAAGGGACCCATAATCCAAGGCCCTTATGCGGATATGAGTTCCTCTGTCCCTGTGGTATGGCTCCATGACCCCATTTCATTCCGAGATGACCCAAACCCACCCTGTCCCCTCTGTTCAACTCACAGAGAAGGATGAGTGAGATCACCAGGCTGATGAGAAGGATGATACACCCGATGAGGGGCAGCTGTCTCTGGGTCTCCTGCCAGGAGAACTTGGGCGAGCTGGGACCTAAGAACAGGGTGGCAGGGAAGGAAAACTGCTGGGGAGGAGTCCAGCATGGTGGAAGACAGAGAAGGAAGCAAAACTGGCCCCTGCCGATCTTGCTAGGACCCTTGCGCCTTGCAATGTATCTCTGCCCCTACCTACTCATCTCCACCTCTCTTGTGCAGCCCCCTCCCCTTGGCCAGGCACTGTGCATGTGTCCTACCATTTCATCTTCACAGCATCCCATGAGCTGAGTCTTATTAGGTCCATTTCTTTAGATAGGGAAACTGATGCTCATTGAAATGCAATTAGTTACCCAAAGTCGCTAAGCTAGTGACTATTTGGTCAGAGATTCCAATGCAGTGTCTCATTTCAGAATCCATTCCACCAAAGTGCCTCTCCTACCCTGGACAGGGACAAGCGAGGATGGACCCTAAACCTTGAATGTTTCTTCACAGTCAAATAGTAGCCAGGCTTGAGTATATGGGGGTAAGGCAACGAGATCAGGCTGAGAGCAGTCTCCTGAGGGGAAGAGCCGAGACTGGAGGCCCACCACGCTCTTTGACCTTCCAGCAATTGAACTGCTTTACCTCATGCCCCCTCACCGCCTCCCTGCCACATACACCACACACACACACACACACACACAGAGAGAGAGAGAGAGAGAGAGAGAGAGAGAGAGAGAGAGAGAGAGAGCACGCACAAGCACAAGTTTGGAAGCTTGAAGAGTGTCAGAGTCCCTCTCATTCTTCTTCCACATAGAAACAGACACACTGATCATGACCTTGCACTACTGCAGACCCTAGCTTCCCCGGCACACATGCAGATCAGCCCCATCTCCAGCCAGGCACCCTTGCTCTTGGAATCAGAGCTCTCCGATAGGCAGAGCAGTCTTCAATGTTACAGTTTCCTAGCTCCTGGCTTTGGGATCCCCCTCCTTTTCTCTAGTTTTCCACTGTCTAAGGCTCTCATGCTATGGTCCCTGTCTACCCTCACCTCTCCAGGTACCCCATGTCCCGCTCTGGCTCTCTCCCGTGTCATTATTCCAGGGTCATGAGGAGCAGAGTGATTTCTGAGAGCATCTCTCTGCCCAAAGACACTGCCCTGATTCTCTGCCCTCCCTGCGATGCCCCCCTTACCTGGGCTCTCCCCGGTGGCCCTGGTGGCTGCTGCTGACCTGGCAGGAGATGCCCGGATGGGGACAGCCCCCAATGGTGTTGCTCTAACAAGGTACACTCTCGTTGGGGAGGATGTCGTGGAGGCTGACCTGGCAGATGATGACCTGCCCGACGATGACCTGGTAGGTGATACCCCAACTGGAGACGACCTTGCTGGAGAAGCCTGAGGAGGAGAAGCCCGGGCTGGAGATGCCCGGGCTGGAGATGTCCTTGCTGGAGATGCCTGGACTGGAGATGTCCTTGCTGGAGATGCCAGGACTGGAGATGTCCTTGCTGGAGATGCCAGGACAGGAGATGTTCTTGCTGGAGAAGGCTGAGGAGGTGTCCTTGCTGGAGAAACCTGAGGAGGTGTTCTTGCTGGAGAAGGCTGAGGAGGTGTCCTTGCTGGAGAAGGCTGAGGAGGTGTCCTTGCTGGAGAAGCCTGAGGTGGTGTCCTTGCTGGAGAAACATCCTGCAAACAGAGCGAAGGACATTCCTGTGTCTACTCCCAGCCAGCCCATTCCAGATGTGGGCCCTACTGAATGGGAGGTGAACAATCTGGGGCAAGTGGCTGGGGACAGAGAACGGCCTGTGCTTGAACATATTCAACACAAGTCCTGAGCAGAGCAGTCCAGAGTTCTCCTCTTGAGAACATCGGACATAAGCAGGGATCATTGTCACTACTGCATAGACACAGCAAATATAATTTTCGAGTCCTCTTCTCCGGGATTCAGAGGTGATTGGATTGGTCACATCTTCACTTTACTGGGGCCCGTGTACTGGGGTCAAGGAAGATTTTGACCACACTCAAGGCAGGACCCAGAGAGTCTCCCATAGAGACTGCTGGGGCCCATCCATGGACAGGGGTAGTTCCACATGAGTGCCCTCATCCCAGCTGGCAGCACGGGGCTGTATCTGACTGTGTCTAGGGACATTCAGGCACCTGCTTCTGCTGCCCCAGCTGTCCCGACACCAAGGTCACCCTCTTTCCGCTGCTGTCTAGAGAATAGATTTCCAAAATTAGCTGACTTATTTGGCCCCTACAAGGAGGATGGGAACAAGGAAGGCAGAACTAGAGAAGCCATACTTGTTTCTACGGGTGCTGAGAGGAGAACCCAGGGCACCGTGTATGGCAGACAAATGCTCCATCGCTGTGTTACACTCCTTGCCCAAACTCGGCTTTGGGTATACTAGGCAAGTACTCTGCCCCTGAGCAACTCTCTCCTCTGAGAATCCACTTGACAGAGTCAGGCAGCCCTTGGGCCCAATCTTGGGCCCGTCTTTGCATAGCAGAAGGACTGGAACCAGCCCCTGAGTCTCTTAAAGCTTTCTGTTCATCTGCAAAATAGTCTGGCACTCATCGGGGGAGTCCTCGCTGGGGCCCAGGATGCAGAAGTCACCTAGTAAATGACGGTTTCTTCTCCCCCTTGTCTCTCCATGCAGAGGGTCAAGAGAACCGAGATGCAGTGGCCATGGAGTATGGGTGAATGAGAGGAGAAAAGAGTGTTGGGAAAAAGCCAGACTGTGGCCCTTCATTTAGAGGGACAGGCCTCAGCGATGCGATGTCCTGAGCGAACTCCCCAGCAGTGGTGGCCCGAACCTTGACTCCTGGCAGGGACCCGTGTGACAGCACCTCCCCTGGTGCCCATCCTTGCAAACTCGCTCCACTCTTCCCCACCACTGGGGAACTTCCTATGGTCTGACATAGCAAAGTACACTTTAGCATCTACAACAAACTTTCACATCTGTGTCCTTGTGGGGTTTTCAACTCATCCTGAGAGTTGGTTCATCTAGAAGATAATTTTCTAGAGTTGGATTACCAAAACCAGAGTCAGGATCCCACCCGGGGCTCCTTACATCCGTGAGAAACTGTTGGTGCTGTTTTCTGAACACTGACACAGGGCCCTCTGAGCATTTGAAGCCTGACCAAAGAATTGGTGTCTGGGGCCTTGTAAGGCAGGGGCTCCGCTGGGGGCTGAGGCGGAACCCAGGGATTTCTTGGTAGGATCTTGGCCTTGTGGTACTTTTTGTTGTGAATTATGGTTGCCTCCCTGTCCCCATTCCCTCTGACTACCAGGCCTGGTTGGAGTCTTGTGACCCAGGACTACAGCCACTAGGGTTACAGCGACTATGCCCGAATTCAACCTCGTGATATGAGCAAGCGACTTCACACCTTTCCACATCAGCTTCCTTATCTGCGAGGTGGGGGTAATCACCTGGCTTCGAATCTCAATAGTCATAGATGTGACATGCAAAGCACTTGTACATAGTAAGGGCTGGGATGACACTGGCTGTTGACAGTTGGGTCTGCCTGATGTTTGAGAATGCTTGGCTCGAGATTCATCTGCTTGAGCAGGGCTGCACCCATTCCCTGCTAGGGCAAGAGCCAGCCAGAGCTTGTTTGACTTGCATAAACAGGGCTAATCTCATCTCCTTCCCCATACAACCGGGAATCTATGTGAACAAGCCTGGACTATACACGAGGGTCAAGCTATAATGAAGGTAACAGCCCATGAGCACCTTACTTGGTCCCATGTCAAGCTCCTGCTCCCTTTTTGTAGTTGATAGTGTTGGCTCCACTTTACAGATATTAGAACTGAGGACTGGTAATAGAGCTCACTGTCAATCCTGAAACCAGAGTTTGATTCCTGTCCACTTGCATGGTAGGAGAGAAATGATTGTTGCAAGTTATCTTCTGACCTTCTTGTGAGTGTACCACACACAACACATATGCAAAAAATTAATAATAAAAAGGTGATCAATTTTCAAATTTCTAGGTCGAGTAAGGAAGAGGGCTTGTGTTCTAAACAGACCAACTTGTAACCAATGATGTCACAAATGATCAGAGCAGTCTCCCTCGTGACTCCTGGACTCACCATCTGTAGAGTTTCACACATACTGTCCAGTCTGGTTCTCCCAAAGGGCCTGGTAAGAATGGCCATCTCTGCTCTCCTTCTCTGGTTTTGTTTACACAGTTGCTTGTCTGTTTGTTGAGATGGGGTCTCATGTAGCTCAGGCTAGTCTTGAATTCCTGATGTAGCCAGAGATGATCTTGAACTTCTGATCTACCTACAGGTATGTGTCATTATACCCAGTTTGGGCAAAGGTGAAGATCAAATCCAGGGCTTTGTACATCCTAGGTTTGCACACTACCTGCCTAAGCCACAGTCACGGATCAGCCATCCACACTCTATCCAAGGGAGCAGGGACTCAGGGGAATGGCCCCAGCTTCCCAGTTAAAGGAACTCCCAATATTCTGAGTCCCCAGCCAAGGACCCTAGCTGTCTCCAACTGAGCTTGACCCTGTGATCCTGGCACCTCATCACAAAGGGCTTGAGGGGAGGAGGTTAAGAAGGTCCAGGGCAAGGAATACAGGGAAATTAGGGGAGGGGAGATTTGTGAAGTTGGAGTGAGAGAGAGTGAGAACAGAGAAGAAACTAGTGTTGGGACAGCAAGGTGAGAAGCTCGTAGAAGCTAGAGGAGGAACTGCTGGAAAGCTGGTGGGGAGTCCGGGTCAGAGAGTACTCAGCCCCAGTCTTGACAGACTTAGCACTGTGTTATCAGGGCGGGGGTTGGGGAACTGGGTAGTGTAGGGCCTCTCAGACCTATGCGGTAGGACCTAGAACCCCAAAATCTTCATGAGAAATAACACTAGGAGAACTGTGAGCCCCAGGAAGGAGTCAGAATGGAAGGACAGCTTTAAGACAAGAAGACGGAAGTCACTGAACTTTGACCCAGACTTCACAGGTCATTAGGAAGCACCCTCATCTTCAGAGCCCATGAGGAAAATTCCAGAGCCCACAGCCTCCCTCTGAATGCATTTCGTGTCCTGCCACTCCACCCTTCTGGAAGTGTTTCCTGATGTCTAACCTACTACAGCATTAACTCATTTCCTCCCCCTCCATCCTTGGAAAGCAATGGCAGAGATGCCACCCTCCCATATGAGGCTTGACTTCGCCCTGACAACAGATGGGGCCCCAGGAAGGGAGGAGACTTCTTGCCCAACGTCCTTAGGTACTAAGGTAGAACCAGGGGACCAAAACTCAGGCCTCCCAATCCCAGCCTTTGCCAGTGAGCACAGCCTCCCGGAAAAGAACTTGTGATCAAGTCCTTGCAGGGCCCTGCCATTTACACACCTCCTACAGACCGTAGGCCTGTAGAGGCCGTGCATTTACACACCTCCTACAGACTGTAGGCCTTGCAGAGGCCATGCAAGCTGCATGGGCAGGTGTTGATGACCAAGTTAGCACCTGGATAACTCGGGACATTTCCTACCACTACCATTAATTCCTTCTGATCCCACCCCATGGTCTCAAAGGTCATCCTTTTTCATAACAATCAGGCATCAAACACGCTACATGCTGTCACCTCTGATGCTCCTGGCTGCGCCTGAGAAGCTTCGGGGAACCTGTTCACAGTTTGTTGAACTGTCTAGAGGTCCTGGTGCGTCACTAGAGACCAAGAGGGCAGGAAGGGTATACCATGAAGGAAGGCAGAAAGCTGGACATGGCTGTGTGTGGCTGTCATCCTAGTGTTGGGGACACGGAGACTCCGACCTTTAGAGCTCACCAGGCACAGGCTAATAGAATCAGTACACTTCCGGTTCAAGGAGAGACCTTGTTTCAAGGCAATAAGGAGGACATCAATAAAGGAAGACAGTAGTCACCCTGCTCTGACGGCCACATACTCATATACCTGTGCACTCACATGCATGCACCACACACATGAGCACATGCATGCAGGTAAGCGCGTGCGCACACACACACACATGCACACACATATGTATATTTTTTCCAAAGACCCATATAACAGAACAGGAGCTAAAGCCCCTCAAGTCCCCATTTCTAGTCCTGTGTCCCTTCTACCTCAGCTCCCAGGGATGGATTCCTCACCCCCAGGTGAATGGGGCATTGTTTTGTTCTCTTAGGTGGTGGGGCACGGGAGCTAGTTAACAGCCGGAGTGTGTCCTGATTGACCTCCCCTGAGTCTCCTGGAGGTTCATTAGCTAGCTAGCTGTTGCTGTAGGCTGAGCTCCCTGGTTCCTCAGCCCCACACAAGCTTTTCTGCTGGACCCAGAAAATGTGCAGCGGCCTCTGCAGTGACAGACCATCAGCCTCACCTCAGACAGGCCTGTGGGAGCTCCCTTCCAGGGCCACTCCCTCATAGAACCGTCAAGGGATGGAAGGACCTTGAAACCCCACTAATCGCAGCTTTCTTTCTAAGATGGTGGCCAAGGTCCAGAGAGGCTCTGACGAGCCCAAGAGGCCATCTGGAGGCAGTGGCAGGGCCACAGGTCACCTGGTCCCATCCTTGAGTTGCTGCTATCTAATGCCGTATGTGCCATTGCTTTCTTCCTGCCACCTCCAGTAAGCAAGCCCAAACTTGGGCTCTGGGGCATCCCTCTTTACTAGTGACCCTAAGTTTTAGGGACTGTCAAAGGAGGAGACGCATGGGCTAGACCATGGTCAGAGCCCAGCACTCTGGAGTCCTAATTCCTACTGGAAACTATTGTTGTTGTTTTTTTTAATCTATCATTGTGTTTTTCAAGAATTTTGCTATATAGCCCAGGCTGGGCTGAAACTCCCAATCCTCTGCCTTTCAAGAGCTGGAATGATAGGTAAGCCTGATGTAGGAGGGTCATCTGTCTATATGTTACTTTCATTGGTTAATAAAGAAACTGCCTTGGCTTTTTGATAGGGCAGGAATTAGATAGGTGGAGTAGACTGAACAGAATGCTGGGAAGAAGGGAAGTGAGGCAGACGCCATGGAACTAGCCGCCAGGTCAGACATGCTGAATCTTTCCCGGTACGCCACCACCTCGTGGTGCTACACAGATTATTAGAAATGGGTTAGATCAATATGTAAGAGTTAGCCAATAAGAGGCTACAGATAAAGGGCCAGGCAGTGACTAAATGAATGAAGTTTCTTTGTAATTATTTCGGGAGTAAGCTAGCCTGGATCTGGGCAGGAACACAGCCCACCGCTCCTTCTTTAACATACGCCTTCCCTTGTCTAGTCCACGATCTGCGTTTGATAAACCTAGAAGTTCCTGGCTACTGGAGTGAGGACAGGGGAGTTTAAACCCCACCCCCACGAGGACCAGACTGGTCCAACACAAAGCCAGGCTCTATGGTGCCCCTTGGGACATGGCTCTCCCCAATGCTCCTCCTCTAGAGAACCCCACAGACACAAGCCCCTTCAGAACACAGGCCGTCCTCTATTGCCTCTTCCCAAACACAGTACCAGCTTTCCCAGCATTTGCATGCAATATGAGCTCAGGGACCCTGTCAGCCTGACCAGCAAACGCTGTGTGAAGTACAAGAGCTTGCTTCAAGCCTAGGCAGCTGTGTGAGCTAGGGGACAGTTATGTCCCTGAAGGCTCTGGGCTCCTTAATGCCTAAAATGAAGGGATTGGCAACTGTTTCCCAGAGGTTTCCATAACATTAAGGTCTCATAGACTTAGCATGGAGTTCAGTCATGGGCCCTCACGGTAGGGCTTGAGCCCTCTACCCCCCTCCAGACAGAAATTCACATTTTTTTCATGCAGTGGCCTCTACCCAGTATTTCGTTTGAATAGAAGAGGCAACTACTGCAAGAACTTGAAAATGACTGCCGTGGGTGAGCGAGCATCCCAAGTTTTCCAGTTTAGAATGCCTTGGCACATGAAAGAGATCGAAAGGAGGAACCATGAGATCATACCTCACTCTTCACTTGATGGATCAGCCATTCATTCATCAATTCGTTCATTCATTCATTTGTTTCATTCATTCATCCATCTGTTCATTCATCATTTGCTCATTTGTTCAAAGAACATGGTGTGTGAACCCAGGGAGATGGCTCGGGGATACAGTACTTGTCATGAAGGTGTGAAGATCTGAGTTCAAATCCCCAGAACCCATGTAAAGTCAAACATGGCAGCGCACATCTGTAATCCCAGTGCTCCTATGGTGAGATGGAAGGCAGAGACAGGAGGATTTCTCTAAGGGAATGGGCCAGCTAACCTAAAGCATGTATGCAACAGTGAAAATCAGAGAGTCCATCTCAAGAAAGGGCCAACTCTCAAGGATGTCCTCTGACTCCCACACAAGCCCTGGAGAGAAAGAGAGAGAGAGAGAGAGAGAGAGAGAGAGAGAGAGAGAGAGAGAGAGAGAGAGAGAATGTATAACACCTATACATCATATAACTACATAAAGATTAAAAATAAAAACAAAACACTGAGTGCTCAAAATGTTGCCAAGCAAATGGTATTGTCTGCCTCTGTTTCCCTGCTAAGCCTCTCCTGTCTTCACACAAAGGTGGTGATGTACGGAACTAGGGCCTAGTGGGTATTTTAGGCTGTCTCCAACAGAGGAGCCTCAACCCATGAATGCCAAGGCCTTCATTTGGAGGACAAGCTGATGTCTTGTTGTGTTTTCCCACCTGTCCACCTGCCAGGGTACAGTCCACCCCCATTGTTGCTATACAGGAGGAAGCTGTGTTGCCAAAACAAGACACTTAAGCTAAGTGGCCACTGTTACATCAGCCACTCTTCCCGCCCAGTGCTGAGCCTGGAGCCCAATGTTCACTCCCACATATTCACACTAAGTCACAGGGGACAAGACAGAATGAGACTCGGTGGGGTGTGCCAGGTGCATGCTGATCAGCACCAGTGACAGCACGAAACAGGTGTTCCAGAGAGGGGTGTGACCCGACAGGACAAAGGCAAGCTGTTGACAGTGCCTCAGGTTGGGGCAGTAGGGTGTCAAGGGGTCCTGAGAGTACCGGTCCTCCATCTTGTGGACACAGTCAGCTTTTTGGGAAGGGTGTGCGTCTTGACTCAGCCTGGGCCTCACATATCCTCACATATAGCCAGCCGCACTGCAGGAACTCCAGACACAGGAAAATCTGTTCTCCAAAGTGCCACTGCTTGATCAATGGGTTGACTTCAGTCTTCCTTAGAAGGCACTCAGTTCCTCCAAGCATTGAAAAACATGACCCCCTTGGCAAAAGCACAAGAACAGCACGTACACCCAGTAGTACATACTTGCAATCCCACTGTGCATCATTCCAGCAACTACCGTGAAAGCAGAAAGAGATCTTCAGGACCATTAGTCCAGCCCTTCTCTTTGTCAGGTGAGGAAACTGAGGTATAACAAGAAGAGTCTGTCCCAGTTTAGAGGAGCCAACACTAGACTCCAGATGGAGATGGAGATGAGAAAGCTACATGCCATGACTGTGTCTGCAGCTGTGGTAGACCAGATGCCATTCAAAAGGAGCCGGACTATACAGAAGACTTGTGGAAGTCCTTGAGACAGCTGCTCCATTTAATAGGTGAAGACACCAAGGGCCGGGAAGCTGAAGTCAATGTGTTCTATCACTTCTGTCTACCATAACGAGTGGCTCTTTCTCGGGTTATTTTGCAACTTCAGTCTTGCTATGTAGCCCAGGGAGGCCTGGGACTAACTCTTTATCCTTCTGCCTCAACCTCCAGCATAGTGGGCATAGCAGACGGGTACCACCCAGTTCATCCAACTCTGCTTTCTATTAGAATACAGAGCAGCAACATTGCCTTCTCCACCCCTTGCTATGAGCCTCCTGAAGGTCAGCACATGCTGCAGGAGCACCAGCAACTGAAGCCCACTGACCACCACTGGAACTCACTATGCCGACCAGACTGGCCTGAACTCACAAAGATCCACCTGTTTCTGTCTCCCTGTTGCTGGGATTACAGACATGCACCACCACACCTAGCTGCTTCATCCTGCTCTTATTTAACTTAGGGAATCTTATGAGACAAGATTGGGGGCAACTATAGACTCCTTGCTCCTAATTCTGGGGAGGTAAGTTCCTCAGATAGATATCACCTCTCTAACCCAGCTCAGGAAAAGGGGTAAGCTCTCTGCCTGTGCCCAGCTCAAACTCACCACCTTTTAGATAACTCAGGCACTTTCTTTGAATCTAGGGACTAGCAAATTTCCAAGAAGGGCAATCCATGGCTGTGGCCACGGGGTCCCATGCCTCCTACAATACATCATTCTTCCCTGTGTAGCCCCTTTCTGCTGAGCTTGAAGACATGAGCCAAAAGGACCAGAGGGTAGAGAGAGCAAGGGAGGCAGCTGAGGAGAGGAAGAGTCTAGAGGTGTCTGGAAAAGGAGACGAAGACAGAACCCTCAGCAGACACATACCCAGGGTCAGAACGGACCACAAGCTAACCGCAGCCTAGAACAGAGGATGGGGTGAGCATCCTCAAACCCAGGACTTGTTAATCCTTCCCAGAGTCTCAGATCTCACAGTGTCAATAAAGTACAAAAGTGTGGACAGAAACAGAAAACAGGAGCCAAGGGAAAGTTAAGGAGAAAGGGGTGCATTGAACAAAGCTTTGGGGATACCTGATGCACTCGCTTTTCACGAAGGACACCCCCACTGCTATCCGTCACCTCTAAAAGCAGCAGAAGAAAGAAGCCTGAGTTGTATCAGAGGATACTATGGTTAGACATAAGTAAGAACTTTCCATGTGCATTAAGTCCCCTAATTAGTGACCAAGAGTAGATAAAATCCTCCTTGAAAATCTTAAATGTATATAGAAAAGTCACATTTTTTCCTGGGAAGGTTTAGGAGGTTCTTGGTTCTCAAACCAGCAAAAAATAAATTAGATTAAATCAGATTCTCAACCAGCCAAGTTGACCATGTAACAGCAGCGATGTCTTTGCCAAGCATAGACAAAGTCCTGTCCATGCCTCAGCCACACAGTCCTGGCGTGCCTAGTAACCAGACCCCATGTTTTATGGTTTTCTCCTCCTAGAGCTCCTTCTAGGGATGAAGATAAAAGGAGGTTGAGATCTCCGGGTCCTAGGCAGCGTCCAGTTAGAAGAGGCATTCTATTGTCCCTAAACCCAGGGCAGGCCTTGGCAGTGCCCCGCCTGTCTCCAGCCCGTCCCTGCTCAAGTCTGGGAGAGCCTGGGAGATGTTGGCATACTCACCCGGTGGCTGCCTCTGTCCATGGTCTGAGAGGATGCGTCTTCTAGGCTCAGCTGATGTCAAGGGGAAGATCCATGTTGACCCCCAGGTCCTCCAGCATGTCAGGAAAAGGAGACTGAAGGCTGAGGGCCGGCCCCCAGCAGATGGGGCGGGGAAACTGGTCGGATGTGTGAGGTAATCTCGGGTATAAACAGCCTGGAACTTGCCAGACCTGTCCTTCAGCCCCATCCCAGGCCATCCCTGTTACTCAGCTAATACCTGGGCTCTTGAAACTTCCACCACCAGAGTTTACGTGGAGCCTCTGTGTGTGGGGTCCCCTTCGCTGTCCCTCCCAGAAGGCATCAGACAGACTCCGGGATTGTAGGAAGCTCTCAGAAACACTCAAAATATGTGCACCTGAGCATACCAGGGACAGCCCAGTCCCCATAGTGTGTTCATTCCCAAGTGCTCCCAGGTCCAAATCCCAAATCTGGGCACACGAGATGGACTTCTAGGCTTTTCTGAATCCTGTTTATTTTTATGAAAACAGTTAACAACAGAAAAAATTAAATCGGGTGGTTTTGAATAACACACATAACAAATTACATCCACTGACAGCAATAAACTATTATGAACTATACTGAAGTCAATTAGTATAAATCATGTAGGTATGTGAATGGAAACTGGTCCAGGGAATATTAAGGTGACTCACAGCCTCCTACCCTGCACTCCATTCTGATCGTCAGAGACAAAAGAAACAGGAAGAGATGTGTGTCCTTAGCCTAGAGTAGCTGTGCTAAGAATTGTGGGGGAAGAGGCGTCAGGTGGACTTTGGAAAGGATGCCCCAGGTTCTGAGCATTTAGAGAGTTCGGCAATGTACTGACAATTCCTTCCGTCTCACTCTACAGACGAAAGCCTGGCGACCAGAATGACTAGGGCATCGGCAGAATTCACAGGGAGCAAACAGCCACAGACAGCCGCAGCAGCAACCGGGAGATGCCAGCACCCATGACAAGCGTCACTATCCACCACCCATTCACTCGACAAGTGTTTACAGAGTGTCCATGACAGGCCTGGCCCGGCTCCAACAACTGCGTGGCCGAGGAATGGTCAAAACTGAACCAAAATCCTTTCCTACGTTTTGGGGATTTTTGTGTCAGCAAATTACCTCAGAGATACCAGAAGAGGAATTGAATCTGATAGAGAAACTGATTTCCGAAATCTAACAACACCTGGCAAGGGTTGAAAAATATAAGATAGATCAGTTTGCCTCAACCTGGTACCTCGAGAATAAAAATTAAAATTGTGGCCACTCTGGTCTGCTCCAGTTTCTAACCACCAAATTTGCCCCAGTCCCACTTAATTCCGCTAGGCACGCTCCTGCGGAGGAGGAGCACCATGGATTCCCCAACTGGGTCTGTGTTCCCCCATGCAAGGACTCGGTACCTGAATAAGACTCTCTTTTATGAATTCTTGGTTTACATGAAGTCCTAGGAGCCCACAAGGGCTAGACCCCTGGACTTTTAGGACCAACACTGACGTGGGGCGGGGCTGACAAAACTCAGCAAATCAATGGAGCCATACGTCTTCAGGCAGGGAAGTCAGAGGAAAGCAAGGCAGGAAAGGATGGAGGAGACTGGGGTTACCCTGACAGTTAGGACAAGTGATCAGGGATGGCAGCTAGGGTGAAGTCTGAGGCTGGCTCTTGCCCTCATTTACATGAGTGGATGTGGAAACTGCCCCAGTTTAGGATGGTCAAGGAAATCTAAAACACAGAGGATCATGGGAAAAATCCTGGAAGGTCCAGGAAGAGAGCCAAGGAGCCTCTGATTTGGGTGCGCTGCTTCACTGACTGCACTCCAAGAGAACAGAACTTAGCCTTGATCCACTCCCTCTTACTGTCCACGCTCTGGTTATCCAGGTCTGGGCACAGGCTGGTGTTGTATCCTGGATCCTCCTTCTCCCATCGCCTAAGGAGACCCCCTTCTGAGTACCACTAAACTACAAGTCTATGTATGCTTGAGCCTCTCGGCATCCAGAGGCCGGGCCTGGAGGTCTCTTGCCTTTTTCAATCCAGGTCTCCCCCGCCTCTGGAAAGAGCTCAGACAAATGGTAGTTCTGAGCGAGTCAGGGGGAACAACTGAAGGCAAAGGTAGTTTGGAAGTCTGCGAGTGGGTGTGCCGTCTGGAAACCAGCGATGATGACGCTTAGGACCCAGGAAAACAGCTTTGAAGCACAGAGAGTCAGCTTTTTCTTGGTTTCCTGCCCAAAAGTCTTTGCTAATCAAGCTTTGTGACCCATACAGAGTCCTCATCAGAGTGGATTCAGAAAGCACAGAATACTGATCCTCTGGCTCCTGGGGTCCGGCTGGGACAGGTACGAGAGGAGCAGGCCACTGCTGGGGAGAACACAGTGCTGAGCTGGGCTCGGCACACCCAGGCAATAAGACTTCACTGGTAGTTTTCTCTTTTTAGAGGAAGACTTTGGGCTGTCTGGACAAAACTCAGGCCCTTCCTTCTGCAGAGCCGGCCTTGAAGCTGCTGCCCGGGTTTTGACTTGCACCCATGACCCTGGTCGGGATCTCTTTCCTAGAGCCCTTCTTCCAGGCTCTACACCCGCCTACCTGGCTATCCAATCCTGTCTCTGCTTGGACTTTTCCTTTCCTGCCTTAAGCTCCCTAACTGCTTTCTGGAGGAATGCTGGGCAGGCCTGACCTCTCTCTCTTGGGGGCTCACACAACACTTTCATTCATTCCCTGGGGGAGAGACAATCCTAGACAATGGTGGGGGCAATGATGGGAACCTGAGCCAGACCCAGCCCATCTTAAACACTTCCTACCTCTGGCTCATTTCCTTTGGGGTAAGAGGGAAGTTTTACATAAAAACCATGTCAGCCAGGCAAAGAACTCAAGGCTTCTGGCATGGGGAATGGAGGAAAACTCAGGGCTGTTTGGAAACTGTGCTCCCAACTCTGGGAGTTTCAGGGTTCCATCCTGTGCTGTGGCAGGGACACAGCACTCTTTGTCACGCTGCTCTTAACCTTGTCTCCTTCCTGTCCCACTTTGGGCAAAACTCTTCTTTGATGAGCCCCACTCTGGAGTCTCCTCCTCAGAACTTTCCTTGGGACCCCTGAGTACCCTCTCCACTTTGCACCCCACTTTTGTTCTCCACAACACAATGGGATTACTTCCAGGCCTGAGCCAAGAAGGACAGAGAGGAGACACCAAGCCCACCCTAAAGGAGTTGGTCACTGGGAGTTACCCTTGAGGCCCAGGGCACCTCCCTCCCATTTGCTCTATCACCAGCCCCAGTGGAGGTCAAGAGTCTTCTACCCCACTAACTCTGGCAGCTGTGATGCCAGCCCTTTCACCCCAGCCCCAGGCCTTCAGCAGCTTGATGATATAGCTGCTGCCTGCATTTAGGAACTAAAGACTGGTTCTTTCTTCTTGCTCTGCCCGCAGGGCTGGATGAGTGTAAGCAAGAGAGATAATCACCCAGGCTCTACAGTATAAAAGGGTTCCCAGTAACCAAGACTTATCATATTTTAATGTTTAAAACCCATCAACATTAACACAAGAAGCCTATCTCTGAACAGAATGTCAAAAATTTAGGTGAAAAAGGGATCAGATTTCACCTTCTCTTTTTCTCCCTTACAGGTTCTCAGGGCCTCGGTTTCCCTGGTAACTGATCCTTCTATCTTTGCAAGCTACCAGCCTATATGTGCTTATTGAAAGAGAAGCATCTAAGGCAACCAATACCCAGGAATCTGAATCCCAGGAAGGAAGCACCCTCTTTGCACAGAGCCGACTCCAGCTCTAGAGAGCTGCTAGCCTTACTGTGAATGCCCACTGAATCTTCCTGGAAGTGTTGTTTTGCATTTGAGTCTCCATGAGCCTGCCTAGCTCAGAATTAGCACCTAGTGCCTGTCTGACCTTTGCCAGGGGCAGCTATTGCTGCTAATATGTTCTAAGACTTTCTTTTTCCTGCTTTATACAAGGTCTCGTGTAGCCCAGACTGACTTTGAACTAGTTATGGAGCCAAGAATGACCTTGAACTTCTGATTCTTGTGCCTCTACCTCCTAGGTGAGGAATTACACTCCCAGTTTTGTGTGGTTCTAGGGACTGAAGCCAGGACTGCATGCCCAGTAGGCAAACACCCTATCAACTGAGCTTTATCCCCAGTGCCAAGGTTTGTTTTGTAATTAACAATGCATCAAAAAGATACATAAGGGCTGGAGAGATGGCTCAGAGGTTAAGAGCACTGACTGCTCTTCCAGAGGTCCTGAGTTCAATTCCCAGCAACCACATGGTGTCTCACAACCATCTGTAATGAGATCTGGTGCTCTCTTCTGGTCTGCAGCATATATGTAGGGAAAACGCTGTGTGCATAATTAATAAATAAATTTTTAAAAAAAGATACATAAGCCAGGTGTCGTGGGACACATGGCTGTAATTTCAGGATGAAGGAGGTAGAAGCAGGAAGATTTGGGGTTGGAGAACAGACAACTCAACAAAATGAGAACATAGTGTCCCAGGATAGCCTAGGATATGGACTAAGAAAGACTCTGTCTCAAAAATAAAGCAGCAACTACAAAACCAGAGGAAACATGTAGTCGACTTCTGACCAAAAGAAAAGATAGACGCCCATGACAACCAAGATCTAGAATATTCCCATCACCTCAAAAATTTCTTCTCCACAGTTCCAGGCAAACATCAATCTATCTCCTGCCATGGGGTTAACTCTCCCTTTTGTAGACTCTCCCATAAATCTGCCCTAAGACTAATGGTGAAGTGGGAACACAAGCTGGCGGGGCCACAATGTGGCTCTCAGCAAGTGCTCTAGCGGAACCTCACGGGGGTTACTGTACAAGGTGGTCAGGAAGTGTGGGGACTCCTAAGTAACAGCCCACAAGCATCAACACAATCCCAGTCCCCAGCTGCTTTCTTAGCCCTTCAGAGGTTCACAGGGGCTCTATGGTGGACTACCTCTGTGGTTTCCATTTTCAGTAGAAACTGGGCCTCTCACTTGAGAGCAGGACTGAGGAGGGAGTAAGGAAAGACACACTCACAGAAGAAACCAGAAAATAAATGTGACTAAAAGGATCACCCAGTGACCCCCTTCTCAGCACATCTGTGGCTCAGAGAGCCTGGAGCCCTCATCCCACGGGGCAAGAGCTTCTCTTGACCTTCCAGGTCTTAGCCAGGACAACAAAAACAAAGACCCCTCTCCTTGTGTTGGCCCTTGTTCCCAAAGTACTACCAGATCTCTGCAGTCAGAGGGCACAGACTGTGAGGAACACCTTTCAGGACCCTAGCCCTGAGCATACACAGGTCCCCTTGGAAAGGAAGCAGCTGCGGGGACAGGTATCTACACACACACACACACACACACACACACACACACACACACACACCTCTTCAGGTCATCCAGGCAAGAACAACTGAACCATCTTTGATGCTTTGGGGACTGAGTTCAATGGTTCCAGGGAATGGAAAATACCATGGTCACATCTGGATAGAGACCTGACTGGGAAGGTGTCACGTCTTTCCAAAGAAGAGCTTGACTCAGCTGCCTGTATGATTCACTAGAGTGTCCCTGGTTCCTAGTCACCTCTATGGGGACACACAGCAGAAGTCAGATCCCACTTCCCCATAACAGCCATTCTCAAGCGTGAGGGCAGCAGTTTGGTGACCCTCAGAGTGGGTCACCTTTCCCGACTGAACACATCCAGTTCCTTTATCTATTCCCGAAAAGAGGTGGTGTCAAGACCCTTTTTTTTCAGGGGGGTCAAGGCCTTCTGTGGATTTCTTCACAATCATAATGGTCTTCCAAAGTAGCCTTCCAGTGCCATACTTACCCCGGACCCCCAGCTGTAGATAACACTCACCAGTTATTCCTCATTTCCCCACAGAAACAAAGCAGCTGTGGACAGATCAGAGGGGCTGACAGCCAGGTGGGGCCTTGGCCAGCTGTGGCCAACAGCCTACAGCTGGGTGCAAGAGTCACCCAGTATAGAAGAGAGATGAGCAGTTTGTGTTGTGACTGCCTGAGCCCCCCACTCAGATGGGAGCATCTCTAATGTCTAACTGATCCACTGGGAGAGATTTCTGGAGGAAGAAGTGAGAGTCCAGAGGCTATGAGAGACAGCGAGGTGGGCTGAAGCCCTCCAGCTGCCAGAGGGAGCATCATAGGTTGGGAAGGAAATGCTCAGAACAGTGAAGCATTCGGAACCAGGCGGTACGGAACTACGCTGTGCTGCGCCCTACTGTCCCTTCACTGAGTGTCCCTTACCCAGTATGGGAGATCACCAGTGGTTTGGGTTTTGAGTTATAGATTCTGGAAGGGTCTCACACACATGTCTAGCGAGCTACTGGGGACAGGTTTTTGCCTAACACAGGCATATAAATTTTGTCCATATGGCCCGAGGAGAATTTTATACAAGGCTTCCAGTGTGCCTGTGTTTTGACTGTGACCCACTGGGTGAGGTCAGGTATGGAATTCCAGGTAAGGTAGTGTGTCAGCACTCGGAACATTTCAGATTTTAGGGCACTATACCTCTGTGTCCTTGGACAAGGTACTTCGCATTTCAGAACCTCAGTTTCCTCATCTATAACATAAGGATAATAATTCTTCACAAAGAGGGTCTAGATGTCCAGTCAACAAAATCACTTGCATTACACAATTTGGCATAAGCAATGGCAGTGTTCAACAGTAAATAGTAGCCATTATAGTATATAGGCACACACACACACACACACACACACACACACACACCACAGTATGCTGAGCAGGAAACATTAAGCTGTGTTGTTTAAATCCTAAGCCCAAACAGTATCTTTTGCTGAAAGATTTGGTGGTGAAAACCTTGGGCTAGGCTTTAAAACTGGGATCTTGGTGTCTCTCGCTACCTCTAAGCAATGTGATGGTGGCCCCTGGACATCAGCTTTCTCATCTCCAACCTCACCCCCAAAGAAACAGATGTCTCTAACTAGAGAGATAGTAAGGGAGACTTAAAAAGGAATTGAGTGAGCAGCTGGGGAGATGGCTCCGTGGGCACGGGGTCTGCCATGCAAGCTTGAGGCTTGAGTTCAAATCTCCAGCGAAAAGCCGGGCAAGGTGGGGATGAAGGATCTCTGGGACATGCCTGGCTGTATCAGTGACCTCCAGGTTCAGTGAGAGACTCCGCCTCAAAAAATAAGGGGAAGAGCGACCGAGAAAGACAATCAACAATGACCTCAGGTCCCCACACGTGCGTGCAAGCACTTGCATGTGAACCCCTGACACACACTCGCAGAAGAAATTGGGTGGTTCAGAGGTCCTCACTAAAGAGCTATGAGACAGAGAATCTGAAAGGGGGATATTGAGTCACGGTGTGGAAGGGCAGCAGATGTAACCAGGGATTGGTCAGAACTCAGGACAGAAAGGTGATCGGGAATCAGAGGGAATACGACAAGTGACTTTTTTGTGCAATAGATAGAAACCAGGGGGAGAGACTATGTGTGCCTGTGCTTTCTCCATGGCTCACATCTGCAAGGTGCTGGCCACATGTTATTGTGTCTTCAGAGCACTACTGCACGTGGTTAACATTACCCAACCCATTTTGCAACAAGGAAACGAGGATTCTAAGAAATAGTTTCCAACGCCAACAGCTTGTAAAAGACTGAATCTCCAACCGGTGTTTGCACCTCTACACCTGCACCCTTACCGTGACAAAGCAATACAACAGGCCATTGTATTGTCAGATTTTTCCTTAGTGTCAATAATAAATTTGGATAATAAATTTTCCCATGTTAAATCTGCACATGTGCATCCAAAGCTTTATCTTCACTCTTTACAGCACAGAGCCCTTGAGAAGGAATACTTCATGTCGACGCCATTCTGAGTTTGTTTCTCAGCTGCTCCAGACATGTTTTCATCAGAGCAGGTGGTAAGTGTGAAGTCATTGAAGGTGACCTCCGGCGTGTCCCCGGATGAACCGTATTCTGCTTTGTCCACTGTCACCCAAACAGACATTTCCCTTGTTGGTTCAGTATAAGGGAAATGTTATGCATTTTAAGAATTATTTGCTTTGCTTTTTGAGTATGGATTATTAAAAATAGGTTAAATTATCCAGACTTTAAACCCGGTTAACAAGACAGTTCTAGACATCTGAGCAGATATCCATATTATTCCAGTCCTCTCACGGGTTATTTGGAGTGAGCCTGAAGCTTTCTGCTTTTCTGTTCTCAAAGGACTTCTGCACACACAGCACAGTTAATTAAGCCAGGGGCTGACTGCTAACCTGAGTTTCCATTCTTACTCTGTGATTCTGAAGGAGCCTGTGAGATCAGCTTCCTTTGGCTTGACTTAATCCAACTCCAACTGGGAGGAGAAGTTGATGGCATATGCCAGGGGCTGACTGCTAACCTGAGTTTCCATTCTTACTCTATGATTCTGAAGGAGCTGGAAGGACATAGGATGTTGTCACTGTTGGTTTTAATTCTTGACAAACAACTCTTCCTATCATGGCTTCACCCGGTGCTTTTGAGCTCTAAGAGGCTCCCTCTTGCAACATATCTGACCACAGGTCAGCCTTTGAGAGTGTGTATATTCAGCCTAGGTCTACCCATAGAGAGGGACTGTAATATTTTTAGTAGCTTCTGGTAATTCCCAAGTCATGGAAGTGTCAAATCTGAGAGGCATTGCACAAGGCAAAAATCCTGCTTCAAAACATGGACAGTCCATGGATCTTCCGGTTGTGGGGAAAGCTAGGAGCAGTCACTGGTTGGCTGTACCCAAACCATATGTCCTAACTCAGACGGCAGTTCCAGTCAACGTAAGAGACCATGAGCCACGGGCAGAGCTTGGATTGTGTTGTTGAGACAGGTTCCCTTCCATTGAAGTATTTATTACATTTATTTGTGTGTTTATTCATTACCATAGCAAGTGCATGGCGGTCAGAGGGCAGCTAGCAGGAGCTGGTTCCCTCTTTCCATCTGTCCTGTGGGTTTCATGGCTCAAACGCGGGTCGTCAGGTTTGGAGGCAAGCACCTTGACCTGCCGAGCCAGCTCATTGCACCCTTCAGTTTTCTGATAGCAAATCGAAGAGCCCTTGCCTAAGCCCTCAACCTCACTTCATTTTTATGTGTCATATATCACCTGCTATCTATGTGACTTCCTGTTCTGGGGGAAGTGGCATACTCAAATGAGGCAGAGGTAGCCTTCTCTACATAGTCTCGTGGACATCCTTGTGAATGAGATGCTTCAATCACCTCTCTCCTCACCATCACCATGTTGGGACTTTGCTACCGAAACACAATAGTTAATACTTTTGGGCCCTCTTAACTGCAATATGTATCTATAACTATGTTTATACCCATTTTACAGATTGAAAAAGTAACTGAGCTTCACAAAGTATAAGGTGGTTGCCCAAAAATTGTACAGTTGGTAGATACTAGAAAGGGAGTTTTGAACAAAACTGTTTGATTAGTACAACTGCTGGTCTTTACGAGCTAGGCTCTTACCAAGCAGCTCGGGTGGGCTTTGAATCTAAGATCATCTTGCCTGACTCTCCTGAGTCTTAGAATTGCAGGCATGCAGCTTTCTACCCAGCTGATTGGACTTCTGAAACTATTAATAGTGAATACTCTGTGCCTCTCCATATACATCAGCCTCGAATGCGGAAGCTACTGGTCCTTCTTTCTCCAAAGAGATCAGGAAGTTTTGCACAGCCCTGCTCAGTCAGATTAAAGAAAAAACCAAAACCAAACCAAAACAACTCTGAATACCTTATGTTAGAAATCGAGTTACATTAAATACAAGATTGCTATGTAAATCTCAGGCTCTCTCCTTCCTTCCCTTTTTTCCCTCTTATTTCTTCCCCACATCCCTTCCTTTCTATCTTGCTATCTGAAATAGGATCTCACTATGTAGCCCAGGTAGGACTTGAATTCATGATCTTTCTGCCTCAGCCTCCCCTCTGCTGAGGTTATCAGCACATCCTCATGTTTGGTCTTAGATAGCTCTTCTTGCTCACAATTTTTTCAATAGTTTTGAATACAACATTCTGAGAAAATCTAAACAGTTTTACACTGTATCAAGTTGGATTCATGGATGTATTTCACTCTATTCAGAATATACTAGTTTTATGAATTTGTTACCAACCTTTAAAAATATAATTAATAATCCAAAGATGCCTGACTTTCCTATTGACATTGATCATAATGTGCACTTAATCAATATTCAATGAATGACTGTTAGCAATTCTTTTACTTCCCCTTACACCACCTAACAAAAATGTAAGCAACCAGTTAGTCAATCAGCAAGTCTTTATTGAATCTCTACTATGCACCAAACAAAAGTTACTTCATATCTAAATTGCTTCCAGCAAGCTCCCATCACAAAGAAAAATTGCTGGGTCCTCCCACAAAATAACCTCAGTGGCTGAGTCACACCTCTCCCTTCTTCAGACGGCCCATGCATCACTCGGGCATTCCCTACGCAAGCCAGAGCTTGGTTCTTTAGGATCACAAAACTATGGATGCAGCGCTGGTTGGATGAGATCTTGACGTCTGAATCAGGCCTACCGGGATTTGAATACAGGCTCTACTGAGTGGGAGGTCTGTGACGTGGGGCAGGAGTTTTGTTGACTCCTCTGAACTTCAGTATCCCGCAGAACCTGACAGAGGAGAATGGACTCTGTTAGGTTCTGCATGAAAAGAGAAGACTCCGGTTGGGTGGAACTGTCCTTCAGAGCAAGTGCACAGTGGTTGGTAACAGATGCACAAACAGGATGTGGGGAATGAATCCCAGGCCATCTTTTCTGAGTGGCCCATGGTCCCCTTGGGCTTCTAACCCCAGCTCCCTGTGCAGAGGGCTTGGGAAACTGGAATTTTCCACCACTTCCTGCACTTTGTCTTTCTTTCCTGTCTCAGTCCATGCCTGGGGCTGAGGGCTGCCCAAGAATCCTGGGGCCAGCACCAAACCACAGGTCTTGACATAGAGTTCAAAGCCTCCAGGCTAACACAAACTTAAAACAAGCAGATGTTCTGCCTGGAACTACCTGTCCCTACCAGCTGCAGGCTCCAGTTTGGAGGGTAAGTACTGAAGAATAGCCGAGAACCCTCCTGTCTTGCCACCCCCCCCCCCACCCCTGGCTCTCAGCGCTGGGTGCCCTGACTTTCCACTCACCCCAGGGCCTGGATGAGCCAGTTCTCCCAGTCTGCTCTAGGACTGGCCTGATGCCATGTGGTCCAGTCATCAGCCCCAAGTTCTGTTTAATTACTCCAAGTGCACATGACACACGCAGAGGGGGTCTAGTGATGTAATTACAAGGGGTGGGGTGAGCCCAGCTGATGGAAAGAATGTGTCACTCTGGCTTTGGAGCATAGGGGGCAAAGTTATCAAGGGCTCCCCTGTATGTGACCCTCATGGGTCCCTTCACACAAGATCTCTTGCCTCATTCACCAGCCAGATGAAGAGAAGATTGAGAGAGAGAGAAGGTTGGGCGTGCACAGACTGCAGGAGCTGTGTGCCCTCAGCTGTCCATCTCCAGGCCTAGTGACCAGACCCTCGAGTTCATCCTGCCTGACTTGCCCATCTAAGAGCCAGGGGACAATCAGAAATTTAACCAGTGTAACCCAACCAGTGTAGCTGCAACCAATAATCCAAACATTAGGAATGCAGAGTCAGGAGGATCATCAGGGGTTTGAGACCAGCCTGTATCACAGTATGAAAACTTGTCTCAAAAAACCAACCTCTCCAAAACTGGGGAGCAGAGGAAGATCTTTGTCTACTCATTCCATAAAATGGTTCTAACAACTCAATTCACGTATGGTTTAAGTCAGTTGTGGAGAGTGTACAGTCAAATGGTTTTTATATCCACAAAGTTGTGCAACCATAAACCATTATCATAATCATCTTCATTACCCCCCCATCAAAGGAACATGTTTCGCATTTGGTGGTCAGTCCCCCACTTGACCCCATGTCCCTCCCACAGCCATCAGTGATGTCGAATCTGCTTTCTGTATCTGTAGCTATGGCTAACCTGCACATTTCTTATGAATAAAACAATAGATTATGTGGCCTTCCATGTTTGGATGTTTTGTTTGTCATAGTGTGCTCAAAGCCCATTCATGAGTTAGAACTTTAATCTGTTCATGTGTGAGTGTGTTGGGGGTGTACACATGCGGGAGTATGCAAGCGTATTTGTGCATGTGGAGGTCAGTATTAAGAATCTTTCCTCAATGACAGGGTCTCTCCCTGAACCTGGAACTCGTTGGTTTGGCTGAGGCTGACCAGTGAGTCTCAGGGACCTTCCTGCCTCCTCCCCTGCCAGGACTGGGCTCACAATCACGAACCACTTTGTCCAGCTTTTAATGTGTGTTCTGAGGCTCCCAACTCAGTCTCTCACATGTGTGCCCCAGGCGCCTTAACCACTGAGTCATTCCCCATTGTTATTGTGGAATAATATTCCACTTTGTGGATACGCTGTATTTAATTTCTCCATTCATCATTTGTTGGTCATTTGGACTGCTTTCACTTCTTTGGGGCACTTATGAGTAATGCTGCCAGGAATACCTGCGGATATGCGCTTGTGTGGGTCTTTGCGTCCAGTCTGTGGATATGCGCTTGTGTGGGTCTTTGCGTTCAGGCTGTGGATGTGCGCTTGTGTGGGTCTATGCGTCCAGTCTGCAGATGTGCGCTTGTGTGGGTCTATGCGTCCAGTCTGTGGATATGTGCTTGTGTGGGTCTTTGCGTCCAGTCTGTGGATATGCGCTTGTGTGGGTCTTTGCGTCCAGTCTGTGGATGTGTGCTTGTGTGGTCTATGGGTCCAGCTCTTTTAGGTGTCTACACCTAGGAGTGGACTTGCTGAGTTGTATGGTAACTCTGTGTACCTTTTGGACAAAATTGTCTATAAATAAGGTTTTGTTTTTAAATCTAGTGATTTTTTAAGGGTGTGGTCTTTATTGGGTGCAACAGTAAACGAGAAATAGGAAACACATCAACTATGGCTCCAGAGGTAACTTCCCTAGGTTCTCTGAAAGATAGTGATATGCTTAAATCTCTCTACCATAGTTCGTTTTCCTTAATCTTAAATACTCAGAACCATGCTTCCATGTGTGGCAGCAACAGCCTCTCTTCTGCCTCTGGGGAACTCTAATCCAGCGAAGAGGGAAGCAGGATCGGTTGTTTGGTTTGTTTGTTTATTCCTTCTTTGGCAGTTTCTCACAGAAGTACAATGAACTTTAGTCTTTCACTCGGTGCCATGTCTCACCCTCTTCTCCTCCCACCGGAACCTCCCTGACAAGCCCCCTTCTACTTTCATTTATTTTTTTCTCACAAATAATTTTGAAGTCTTGTGTGCCAGACCTGAGCTAGGTGCTGAGATTCTGAGTAAGTCTGGGACAAACAAACAGCAACAATAAAAAACTGAGTTCTCAATAACTTGCCATCCGAACACGAGGGCTCTTCCCCTTCTCAGATAGGAAAATGGAGAGCACAGGGGAGAGGTTTGTATTCTTAAAAGAAATTCATTTTCAATGGATTGTTTCCTAATTTTCTGAGAAATTGCCATACTGATTTCCAAAATGACTATACCAGCTTGCATTCCCACCAGCAATGCAGGAGTGTTCCCTTTACCCCACAACCTCTCCAGCATAAGTTGTCATCAGTGTTTTTCATCTTGGTCATTCTTACAGGTGTAGGATGGAATCTCAGAGTTGTTTTGAGTTGCATTTCTCTTACGGCTGAGGATGTTGAGCATTTCCTTAAGTGTCTTTCAGCCATTTTAGATCCATCT
The DNA here is from genome assembly GCF_982192425.1 of Myodes glareolus. Lineage (NCBI taxonomy): Eukaryota > Metazoa > Chordata > Mammalia > Rodentia > Cricetidae > Myodes > Myodes glareolus. The sequence continues at coordinate 74,025,744 of NC_142029.1, read as the reverse complement.
GTTGAGAGTTCTCTGTTTAGGTCTGTAGTCCTATTTTTTAAAAATTGGATTATTTGTTCTTTTGATGGCCAATTTCTTGAGTTCTCTGTATTTTTGGAGATCAGCCCTCTGTCCAATGTGGAGTTAGTTAAGATCTTTTCCCATTCTGTAGGCTGCTGTGGGGTCCTGGTGGAGGCCATCCACAAATCAAGGTGGCTGGTCCCCAGCGAGAGCAGGCAGCAGGTGGGAGGCACATAGATAGGCAATCGTACAGAATAAAATTGGATATATATTAGTTGGGTTATGGAGGGGAAGGATAAAGGAGAGAAGGGGGTGAGAGAGAGAGAGAGAGAAGGAAGAGAAAAAGGGAAGAGAAATAGAAAAGGGGGAAGCAGAAAAGTGGGGAGAGAGGAAGAAGCTGCCTCTCCCAGAGAGGGGACAGGAAGAGAGGAGAGTGGGGCAGAGGCTGAAAGGAGGAAGGGAGTGGGCGTGGCTTGTATCTTAAAGAGCCAGAATATTACACTGTTCAACTGGGGTTATGTTTAGGAAGTGGATTGGAAACAACCTAAATGTCCCTCAACCAAAGAATGAATAAGGAAAATGTGATATTATGCAAAGAGTACTATACAATTGAAAAAAATGATATCTTGAAAGTTTTGGGCAAATGGATAGATCTAGAAAACATCATAGTAAGTGAGGTAACCCAGACCCAGAAAAACAAATATAATATATATATATATATATATATATATATATATATATACACTCATAAGTGGCTTTTAGACATAATGCAAAGAAAAACCAGCCTACAATTCACAGTCCCAGAGAACCTAGACAACAAAGAGGACCCTAAAAGAGATATACACGGATCTAATCTATAAGGGAAGTAGAAAAAGATAAGATCTCATGAGTAAATTGGAAGCATAAAGATCATGGAAGAGGGTAGAAGTTGAGGGGGGAGAAAATTATATAGCTCAATAAAAACAATAATAAAATCTCCCCTCTCAAAAGAAGAAACTCATTTTCACAGGGAAGAGAAGCAAGAGGAAGAGGTAAAAAGGAAGCACCTTCACTTCATACAGGGATGACTAAAAATGTATGCATACATGCACACATACATACACATGCATACATACATGTATACATACATACATACATACATACATACATACATACATACATTTGATGAACCAGAGCAGAGTAGCGGATCAGTTTTGCATGAGACGATCTAGAAAGGTCCTAGAAAGTGTAAAGGGACCAGGCTGAAAATAATTGCAGGTGCTGGATTCTGAGTAGAAAGAAGAACTCAGGGAATCTGAGGAAGAAGAAAAATGAGCTGAGCATTCTAAGAGGACGGTGAAGGAACACCAAGAGTCACCCGCGCTCTCTGCGCTACAGCATTGATCCCGACTCTTACTCCAAGTGCAAGGAGAAAACTCTTGTGTTGTTGTAAGTAAGTGTGGGGAAGGGCTCTCGCATGACTTCGTTCTTCTTTAAAAAAATAGTGAACAAACCAAGCCTCTCGGGGCTGCCGATGTATCCTTTGCACACAGAGTTCACTTGTGAAAAGCATTCACTCTGATGACCTTTGTCGCATACTTAAGGTTGTGTCCCATTGCCTTTTCCTGGCTCCGAAACTTTCTCAGTCAGTCTTGCTCCACCCTCCCCAGCAGCACCCTTTTCTGTGTTATCCCATTTGAGACCTGCCATGGAAGACTCTTATTGCTATGAGCCTGTGCTCTCTCGTGCATGGCTTCTTTTACTCCTCCTGCTTTTGAGAGGAATCCATGCTGGCATGGAGCAGCCCTTTGTTGCCTTTTCGTGGCTGGTGGTGCGCTACGATGTGTCAGTGTCACAGTTTGTTTGCCCTTTACCAGGTGATTGAGATTCTGTTATGTCCTATGTGGGGCTATCAGGCTTCTGGAAACACATACATTGTTGCATAAATGATGTTTTCATTTCTCTTATACAAATAACTAGAAGTGGAATTATTCGGCCATATGGTGTTTTGTTCAACTTTACAAGAAATACTAATCCATGGCTTTCATTTTTATTGTATTTATGTGTTTATTTAGCATGTATGTGTAGGGGTGCACACATGCTGTGGCACTTGTGGAAATCAGAGGACAACTTGGGGGAGTTGGCTCTCTCCATCCACCATGAGGGTTCTGGGGATCCAAGTCCGGTTGTCAGGCCTGGCGGCAAGCATCTTTACCCACTGAGTCATCTCACTGACCCACTGAACTGTTTTTGTAAAGCGGTTGTGCTATTTACTTAGCCATCAGCAGTGAGGAGAGCCCTAGTGGCTGGACGCGCTCACAAAAGACTGCTACTGTGTCGTTCTCTTTCCCGCCTGCACTGGGCCTGCATTGCCTTCAGTGTGGTTTCTAGCTGCAGCTTTCTGATTTCTATGCACACTAAGTGAAGGGACTCTGACCAGCTTGAGTGTGGTGAGCATGGATCTGGCAGGCCTTGCACTTCTCCCTGATTCCCTCTGTCTTACTAAACTGTTAGGTTGCGTTCTTAAAGCTAGCCACTAACATCTGTTTCCTTACTTGGCCACTTCCTCCTCCTGAGGCTGTCTATCAAGGTCTAGCTATTGAAATATTGAGGTCCAGCAATGAGAAGCCCTCTTTGATTCACCTAATTAACTTATCAATTAAAATTAGCTCCTTATCCTAACACCGGGTTTCCCCTTTACCTTTATAAACCTCCATTTTCCTATGTGTCATGTCTGTCTCTGACACATATTCCTGCCCCCTTTCCTTTGTCTCCTTCCCTTTCTCCCTCGTCCCCCATTTCCTTGGCCACCACATCCTAGCCCATTTTAACACAAACCTCCTGTTTTTCTCTTAAAATTTACACCTGCAAGGTCATTTGCTGTTGTTTTTCTGCAAGAGTCAGAAAGGAGCCATTTTAACTTTCTTCCTTGCTTAATAAAGAATCTCTGTGAAAACAGGTGTTTGGATGGAGGCTGTGCCTAATCCAGGGTCTGGGAGGGAGCCCCTGTTGTGCAGGGGTCCCTTTCACTGAGCATGACCTCTACTCTTTGGTGAAGTGTCACTAAGAATTTTGCCCTCTCACCTGTTTTCATCTATTATCAAATAATAACTTTACATGCAGTGATATCTTTAGCACAATCTCAATATCTGGAAATACATTTTGCAAATGTTTTCTTTCAGCCTGTGACTTTTTCTTTTCTTTAGAAATGCCTTTTAAAAGGAGATTTTCCTTTACATATTTTCCTTTCTTTCTTTCTTTTCTTTTTCTTTCTTTTTTTTTCCTTTTTTTTGTTTTTTTTTTTTTGTTTTTTTGTTTTTTTTTTTTTTGATCAAGGCTTCTCTGTGTATCCCTGGCTGTCCTGGAACTCACACTGTAGACCAGGTTGGCCTCAAACTCAGAGATCTTCTCAGAGGATTCTGCCTCCAGAGTGCTAAAAATCAAGGCATGTGCCACCACCGCCCAGTCACTTATTCCTTTTTAAAAGCTGTATTCCTCAAGACTTATCTAAAAGTCATTGTTTAACGGAAGAGAGTTTCCTGCTGCTGTGCCCTACAATTTTATAATTTCACCTTTTACACTCAGCAGCGGTGGCGTGCACCTCTAATCCCAGCTCTTGAGAGGCCAAGGCAGATTCTGAGTTCAAGGCCAACCCTCTACACAGAGAGTTCCAGGATAATCAGGGCTACACAGAAAAAACCCTATCTCTAAAACAAACAAACAACAGCAACAACAGAACCCTGGGAATGTTTAATTGCTTTTCCTGTGCCTGCAAAGTCAAGAAAGGAGCCAGAGTTCAAGGGTGATGCCCATCACGGCACAGGAGCCCTTGTGTCAGGAGCCCCGGGCAGCGAGTCCATCACATCTCCTGTCAAGACAAAAAAGGTGGCTGCACAGGTCACCTTCCTCCTTTTCCTCAGCTAAGGACCCATGGAATGATGCTACCTACTGGGGTGAGGGGAGTCTGCCACCTCAATTAACCTCTAGAGAATCCTCCCAGAAACGAGACGTTGAACTAATAATAATCTGGGCAGTCTTCCGCCAGCATACCCCAAAGCTTGTCTCCCAAGCCATTCTAGATCTGGTCAAGTTGACAGTCAGTACTAATCACATGACTGTTTCAGGTTACTGCTTATACACAGCGTGAGGTGAGGATCATTTGTTTTTCACCGTCAGCATGTAACTGCTGAGGTATGCTCTGTCAGAAAGACTTCCCTTGTTCCACGAAAGCGCCTTACCTATGCTGCCAAGCAGGGGCTGACTGAAGCAGGCTTGGAGTTCTTGGTGGCGGGAGCCCTAGAAGAATCTGGGGCACTCTTCTACATTAGAGTCAACTCCTCAGCAGCACTGAGATGGTTGAGAAATCATACCCTATATAATTAGTCGGACATAGTAGGCAGTAAATGTCTGGTGTGGAGCACGGTAACCCCCAAACCGCCAACCCCTAGACAAGAATGAAAGGGGGGGGGGCTGGAGAGACGGCTCAGAGGTTAAGAGCATTGCCCGCTCCTCCAAAGGTCCTGAGTTCAATTCCCAACAACCACATGGTGGCTCACAACCATCAACCATCTGTAATGAGGTCTGGTGCCCTCTTCTGGTCAGCAGGCATACACACAGACAGAATATTGTATACATAATAAACAAACAAACAAACAAACAAACAAATATTTTTAAAAAAAAAAAAAAGAACGAAAGGAGGGTCTTCAAGCAACCACACGTTTTATCCCAGGACCGACACCTCGGAGGTCAACTGAGAAATGTCTCACTGAAGAGAGTAAGGAGGAACTCCAAACACAGCACTGGGCTCTGTCTTGGAAGAACTTAAAAAAAATGTGTGTGTGTGTGTACATACATGCATACACACATATACATACATATATGTATGGGTGTGGTCAGGTGCTTGCTGAGGCCGAAAAGTAGAGCAAAATCCCCTGAAGCTGAAGTTACAGGCAGCTCATCCACCCATTAAACTGTTTTGTAAAGCAGTTGTGCTATTTGCACATTCACCGGCTCCTGATACAAGTGCTGGACTCAGTCCTCTGAAAGAGCAACAGGTGCTCTTAACTGCTGAGTCACCTCTCAGAGCTATCACAGACATCATCCCAGAGACCTCTTCCAGTTTCTCTTGGGAGGTGTCAGAGGGGCTGTCAGGGGGCTGCCCTGCTCAGAAGTGGGACAGAAGGAGAGACATCACTGACTGAACTGGGCCACAAGAGTACTGGTGCATGAGTTAGAGTCGGGCATACCTGCATTCCTAGGTAGAAAGAATAAACGAGAATCGAGAGAGAGAGAGAGAGAGAGAGAGAGAGAGAGAGAGAGAGAATACTATGTCACGTCACCCATAGGAACTACAATCCAGGCTAGCCCCGGAACCCGGCAGTAAATAAACTAGGAGTCTGTACATGAAGGTGCCACAAAGCACTTAGATTATTTAGCACAATGGTTCTTAGTCCTGGCCTCAAAGAATGTCATCTGTCAACATTCAGCAACTCACCAGTGGCCAGGTATGGTGGTGGATCTCAAGTTTGAGACTAACCTGGGCTACATAGTAAGTTTCAAACCAGCTTGAATTACAGAGTGAGACCTGTCTCAAAAAAAAAAAAATCAAAGGAACTCACTGTTATTTGGGCCTTTCCCCACCCACTCTGCAGGGCCAACCTGGACGAGGATGCTTTTAGTCCCGAGAACCTGTGTTCACCTTAGAGAGGTGGAAGCCAAGAAGTAATGTTGGGCAGACACTCAGGTGACTGTCCTTGCTTGCCCAGGACTGAGGAGGTTCCAGGAGGTGAGAAGTGTCAGGTTTAAGGCAGAACAGTCCCAGAAGATGGGGCTTTCAATGCTGAAACCGGGACAAATTGCTCACCTCATACACACTACACAGTGTCTTTCCCAGTTAAGATGACAGGACAGGTGGCCAGCGAGTTGTGGACGGCCAGTGGGTGCCTGGCTGTTAAGTTTTGTGTGTAGAACCCTTCTGTCTAACTTCCCTCTGGGCAGGACATCTCCAAACATCAGCAACAAGGTCAATTTCCTCCACAACAGGCGTATACAGTGTGGAGGGGGATAGGGGGTGGGAATGGGAGGGGGTGTGCTCTTTTGAGGCCATCTACTGCTTTGTTCAGACATCTGTTTCCATGGTTTCCTGCTTCTGTGGAGTGCACAGGGCTTCTTTCTTGTCTAAATCGTCTTCCTACAACTTACTTTCATGATATCATATACCTCTCCCATGGAGTACTTACCACAGCCATAACTTTGCTCCTTATGTGAGACAGCGTGCTGTAGCTCAGACTGCCCCTAACTATATAGCCAAAGATGACCATGAACTCGTGATCTTCCTGTCCCCACCTTCTGAGCACTGGGATTACAGTTACATACTACCATGTCTGATTGCTGGCGCAAAGATTTTAAACTCGGCAAGGACAGAGGCCAGGTTCTCTTTGGCTGTTTATTGTCTCATTTTCAGCTAATAGTAAAGTAAGTGACAGGTGGAGGTGCCTGACAAATGACTTTCAGACAAGGAATGCTTCCTTGCATGAAAGAAACAGGGAGTATCATTACTAATTTTTAAGCCTTGCATCCTTCCGATTTCAGCCCAGCAAGAGGTGAGGATTAAGTCCTTGTCTAGCAAGTTCCAAACCACTCTGATAAAATCCTCCAAACAGAAGCACAGGCATAGCAATGAGGGTAGTGAAGGCCCTGCTTCAAGGCCTCTTTGGGCCGCTTACTGCCCAAGACAGGGCTCCTTCTGGAAGTAGAACTACTGATTAGCCTCCTATCCAGCCCCTTCACCTTCCTGCTTCAGCAACTGCGTCGTTATTACTATCTGTGATGTGCAGGACTCGCTAGGCAGGGCACACAAACTCATTGCAGAAGGCCTGTGGATTCTTCATCATCATCACCACCATCGCCGCCATCATCCTCACCCTCATCACCGTCACCATCAGATTGTTACCAAACATGCCATTGGTCCAGGGAATATGCCGAGTGCTGCGGGGGAGGGGGGATAAGGAAAAAGTCATTAATCAGACATGACCAACATGTGCTACATTCCGCAGCTGGGGAGATAAGATAAGTACTTTCCAAAAAAGCTCCTCGGGTTGTAGGGCAGTTGTAATAAATGCCAGGCACACGACGAAGTTGCTAAGGGGAGCCTCGTTTCAGAGGAGGGAGAGAATGAGCTAGAACTGTGGATTGGACTGGGCTGGGTCACGGGGTTCTCCGCTGTGTCACGGACTCCTTCATGTTTCATGTGCAGGCATCAGTCTCGGGCACCCTCACTGCACTGACCAGGCTCTGATGATGAGTGGAACGCAGACAACACGTAATGAACAGAGACCATCTCATCTGCACCCAGCGCCGGCTGTACGGAGGTGATGTGGTGCTGCCTGGGTCTCACGCGAAAGAACACCCAACTACTGAAGTCATCCCTGCTGAGTCATTTCCGGGGAAGCGACTTGAAGAATCCGCCTGCTCTTTCTGATGTCTAACCTTGCAGCATCTGTCTTAGGGTGCCACCTAGTGACATCATTCGGAAAAGCTGCCTGGGCCTCCCACCTCCCGCTTACCTCATTTACCTACTCACGCCCCCACCGCCCATCCCACGGTAACCACAAGGTTCCAGCTCCCAGTACAGTAAGACACCCCTCTTTCCAGTCCCCTTCCCCTATGGTATCCTCATTGTGACCTTTGCCCTGAGCATCTCCTTGAAGAAACATATCATCCTGCCAGCTCCCGGGATTTCCCTGGACTTCGCTAAGGCATCCTTTCTAAAGATAGCCTGCGCTTTTCAGGTTAGGTGCAGGGAAAAATAGTGCCAGGCTTCAAGTCCCCGAGAATGCTGAGCTGGGGCTTATGTCTCCAGTGTTACCTGTAGGTCTGTGTCCTTTATGAGTTTCCCTTCCTCTGCACTGAGTGCCACACAAATTCTTGAGTCTTCACTCCTCAAAATGCCACCCGCTCAAGGATGCACACTTTATCATCAGAAGGAAAAGGCTAAGGTGGTGGTGGTGGTGGGGGCTGTCATTGTCAAATAACCTGAAGCAAAGGAATAGAGATCCATTGAACTGCCCAGAGATGGGACGCCTAGGTGAACATGCTATTTGCAGCCCTGGCCTTACAACAGGGTGACTAGTGTCCTGGTGGCCCAGGGTTATTCGGGGTATGGGATCCCTGGGGTTCACAGACTGCTAAGAGTCCTACTCTCAGGAGAAGTCTAGTGAAGGGAGGCAGGTGACAACTGGCACATTAAATAATGGATGATCTCTGTTATAACGAGGCCAGAAAGGAAAATAAAGTGGCTGGTCAAAGGCAGAAGAAACTACTTGGTGGTCCAAGCCAGACCTGAGTGGTAAGAAGGATTCAGAGGGAGACAGCGAAGAGGAGGCTGGAGAGATGGCTTAGTGGATGAGAACATGTGTTTCTCTTGCAGAAGACCCAAGTTTGATTCCCAGAAGTCACGTGGCGGCTTCCCCTTAGCCTTTTATATTCGGTGAATGGATCACACACAAAAATTACTTTACACAAGGGAGTTTTTCCTTTTTCATTTGGTTCCTCTCTTGGTTTTGGGTGGGAATTAAAGGAAGAACTGAGATTGCCACCCAGGGAACAGAGCAGAGAGCACTGCTTAAAAAGAGAAGTGCAGAGGTGAACTCACACAGGCCTCCCCTGGAAATCCCTCCTGAGGAGGCTCCCACGACAACAGCTCTGTGCCTGGGACTGAACTCACCTCGTGGGAATCTCAAGGATCAGGGAGTATCACCAAGCTCAGGGTCACAATCTCTACCTCAAGAAGTCAAGTTCAGCCACCTACCCTCCAGAAGCCGACTTAAACAGCCAAATGAAGAGTGAAAAGTCGAAAAAGGAGATTGGTTCACTGTGGCCACATTGGGAAGAGGAAGAAAGAGGTCCCGTGACCACTTCAAGCCCACTTCAGAAGCCTAAAGTGAAATTAAAATTTAAACAGAGGGCTAGAGACATACACATCTAAACAGTCCTAGCCAGAGTGCCTGGGCTTCATTTGGTCTGGGCTTCATTCGGTCTCGTCCCGTGAGGCGGTCTGACAAGCTGTGCATGTCTTTCTGGGAAACAGGTACCCTTCCCCATTACACCTCCAGCTAGTTCGGTGGTCAGGTCCGGGGAAATCCATTTTTCCCAGGCTTCTTACTAGAGCACAGCTGACCCGGATGTAGTCCTCAATGTGTCCACTGTGCCCTTCTGAATTTGTCTTTGCATCGGCATCTCATGGTGTCCTGGGCCCAAGGTACCACTGTGGTTCCCACTTGAAAGCTGAGAGTCCAGAAGGCATCATGGAACTTGCTAAAGATCAGAGAATTGTGAAGCGGGAGAGGTAGGCTTGACGCTACCCTGGCACCCTGAACTGCACACGATGTGAAACGCTTGGATGAACTTTGAGATGGATGCTTCTGCAATCCCCCGACTCCAGTGTCCAGCTGTGCAATGCTTCCTCATTTCTTTCCCATCGTGGTGAATCTGTGCTGAGAGCTGAAAGAAACTCGATGGTGTAAACAGATAGTTCTCTACCAAAGGCACTTGGGTCATTTTCTGGAGATGTGTTTTTGTTTGCCATTGAAAGTCCTGGATGTGAGGTTCAAGGGGATGCTGAGGCAGGTTGTTGAGGGTAAGAAGTTTGTTAGAAGAATTATTAACTCCATGGAGAGACAAACAGACAAACAGCATGGTGGGGAGTCTGGGGAGAATTTGGGACCCCAGGATCAGGCACAGACATGTCAGGGGCTCTGAAAAAAGCAATCAGGGTGCACATGACTGAAGTGGGGATCTTTTCTGAGGATGTGGCGGTTTCAGAGTAGGAGCCGGCAGGCAAGCACTTTGATTCCCAGGCAAGAGGCTAGGGAAGCAGTGGGAAGCAGGATGTGGGCCACCAATACCCACTTTGATGTACAGTCGCTTCTGCAGAAGAGACATGCTGGCAGCTGGAAGTATGTTAGTCACGGACCCCTCGTCCCCTCGGTGGGGTTCCCTGTCAGTATCTGGGAAAGGGGACGGGCTGTGGTGGGTGTTGTGGACTGAGTCAAAGCCTAGTCTAGGTTCTAACGCTATCTTCTCACGGTCCTCTCTGTTGGTGCATGATGCCAGCGACAGGGAAGTTAGTCTAGGATACACGACACAGACACCCGCAGTGGAGTCAGCAGGGCCAAATGTCACAAGTACTGAGGTTACAAAGCCACAATAGGGTAAGGCGAGTAAGGACACCAAGAAAGCAGCAAGTGGCCACTGGGACATTATCGTCACAATTTAACCTCACTCTGGGGTCTGGTTTTCAGCGTGTCAAACCTTGAACCCTGATTTTGTGACTTCTCAGAGATAAATCTTCTGGAGAAAAGATTCACAACCAAGCCAAAAGCCTGAGAACTTTACTTTTAATGGTTTTAAAGCCGACACCCCTGAAGCAAAGCAAGGAACTCTCCCCATGATCCACACAATGCATTAGAAACATCAAAATAATTAAAACCACACAAACTCCCTAAAAACCTCTCCCCACACCCTACTCCGACGGGCTCACTATCACCCCACCCTGCCAGGTCCGTTCCAAACAACGCGGCACCTGACTTTCTGCTGGCAGGTGACACTACCTGTCCAGCTCTTCGGCGACAGTTGCGGAAAGGACAGAAGAGCAGCCCTTCAGACCTGATAATTCAAGACACAGAGAGACAAGGCCAGCGCGTTCTCTAATGGCACATCCATTCATGTGCCATAAAAATCCTGCGATAGCACCATCAAGATTTTTCTCTTCAAATTTTTATGTTTCATGTAGCTGGATAGTTTGCTTGCTTGTATGTATGTGCATCAATCACATGCATGGTGCCCACTGAGGGTGTTGGACAGAGTTTCCAGTTCCTCTGGAAGAGCAGCCAGGGCTCTTAACCACAAAACCGTCTCTCCCACCCCTTCCCATCTACAATCTTCTTTTCAACAGAACTGTGCCTTCTTGTTCAGCAGGGGACCGCTCTGGGAAGCCAACAGCTTACCCAGTGGGGAGCAACTGTGCACAGTGAAAGGATTGATGTTCACAAGCCTCAGCCTTCAATAGCGTCTTCCTCACGCCACGATGAGAAAGCCAGATCCTATCACACAGACGCTAGTGTTGAGTATCCATCACTTCAAGCTCCTTCTGAAGCAGGGATACTAGGCCTCCACCCCATGACACCCTTGCCCTCCGTCAGCACACTGTCTGCAGCCCGAGGTCCGTCAGGCTCCGAGGCCTGAAGTGTTGCTAATTTAGCGTGTGTTTCCTTGGTCTATCAGCAGAACTAGCTCATGAGGGCTCCAATGCACCTTGCCCTGGCCCTGCGGAAGGTCACCTGCAACTTTCTATGTTGTGTCACGGTGACTTGAGCAGATTCTAGGGTTGGGTAGGCAGGTTTAGGGGCACAGACCTTCCAGCTCTGGCAGAACCAGGATTAAGTCCTGGCTGCAGCACCCGTCAACCATGCACCCCTCCCATCAACCCTCTGGGTCTCACTTCCCCATCTGTGGCAAGGACAACAAGCTGCTGTCTCGCAGGGTCACTGCAGGCAATAAGTACAGTGCTGAGCCAGACCTCTTGTCTCTAACACAAAGGGGGGAAGGTTTATTTGGAGTCACCATTTCAGAGGTCTCAGAACATAAGCCCCACCCCTGAAGAGTCTGCGCCCAAGATCAGGCACAACATAATGATACCAAGAGTGTGTGGTCAAGGCTACTCACCACCTGGCAAACAGGAAGCAGAGGTGGATAGCGAGAGGACGGAAGCAAGACCTATCTCCCAAGAACATGTCCCCTGTGGCCTAGCCTCTCCAGCTAAACCTTTCTTCTTAAAGTTTCCAGACCTTCCCAAAATAGTGCCCCTAGATGAGACCCAGCCCTTCATACAGGAGCCCTGGAGGGAACACTTCATAATTAAACCATAACATGTCATCATGTCTGTAAAGTAGCTAGCCAAGTGCCCGGCAGAGGGACAGCTCTCTGTAAATCATCACTGTTACCTATGTCCCTTAGCACCGAGCCCAGCAATGGCAGCTGGCCCCTTCCATCATAGGTACCCAGTGCATGTTTGTGACTTGGGACTGTTTGGAACTCCGTGTTCATCACTTAGTCAGGCACAGGAGCTGCCTGCCCAGTGTGGACCAGAGACCTGGGGGAGAGGAAAAGGACGTGGTGAAGGTCAGATGGGTAGAGGCCCGTGTGTTCACCCTACTTCACCCTTATGATCCATCTGACCCCAGCAGGTGACCTAATCATTCACTTGAAAAGTGAGGCAGGTATCAACCATCTTCAGGCTCAGCCCTGCCCTGAAGGAATATAACCTGAGTTACAAATATAGGCCACCTATGCAGTTCTTAAAAACGGAGTACTTGCATTATAAGCGAAAAACAAAACTTCAAGCCAGTGAAATGAATCTCACTATCTTTTCTTTAAACCAAATGTCTAAAACACTGTTTTGATAGGAAATCAATTTTGAAAAAAAAAATGACATAACATTTTGTATTTTCTCTGTATCTCTCTGCCTCTGTCTTTGTCCCTCTAACTCGTGTGTGTGTGTGTGTGTGTGTGTGTGTGTGTGTGTGTGTGTGTCCGTGTGGAGGCCAGAGATCAGTGTTGGATGTCTTTTTCAATTGATATTTACCTTAGTCTTTGGGCGGGGTCTCTCACCGAACCAGAAGCTCTTCTATTCAGCTAGACTGGCTGACCCCAGGGATCCTCCTGTCTCCCCAACTGGCAGGATAGACCAGCAAGGCTATGCTTGGGGACAGAACTCGGGTCCTTAGGCTCTTATTACAGTGAACACTTTGCCAATTGGTCCATCTCCCCAACCACGTATTCTTCCTTTCTTAATATGAGCCTTTGAAATGTAGCATGTTTTGTATGGATTGCATGTTTTAGTTCAGACTAGTGTTCAGCTGCCACAGGCTGAGAACAACAGCACAGCTCTGGCCTTCAGAAATAAATGAGCTCACAGGTAAGTTAGGGGGTTCCAAACAGGTGCACGGTAAATGTAAGCATTATCGCTTCACCATTTAAAATAGATAGCACAGACGCTTCTCTGAATGGTTACATGACGATCCCTTTTAACATCCATGTTTTCACTTTGAGAACATGAAATGTAGCAGGGAACAGGCGATGGGTGCAGCCTCTGCCTGGGTGAGTCCAACCTGTGGGGCTTGCTGTCATATGGCCTGGATAGAGGACACATCTCTGTGCCTCACTGACCCATCTGGAAAGGGAATGAAATCAAGTCCACACCTCGGGGAGGTAGGAAGAGTGAAATGAGCTAGTGTGTAGCACGACAGCGCCTACATACGGTAAACACACAGCAGGTGATATTATTGTGTGTTTTCTTAAGCTGAAAACAGAACGGTTGAAGGAAATGTTGGCTTATTAATTCGATAGTTTTTTCCACACACACACCTCCAAACCCACATTTGACATTTTTCTTCGGTGGTTTCTTGATAAAAGGTGGGGCCCCACCTATTTCCTCTTTCGATAAGTTATAAAGAGCCTTTCGTAACTTCAGCTATAAAATGCCTTTAAAAGTTTCCCACTCCCTTTTCTGCCCTTGTCATCCCTGGTCCCAAAGCATGACCCAGAAGCCAGATGAGGGTCAAAGGACATTCCTTGAATAAACAAAAATAACAAACCGAAGGGTTTGACCTTCGGCCCAGCAGCATTTCTCTGGTTGTCATCCAGTGATTGTGTCATGAGCAATTAGCATATGACATCTTGTTTCTGACAAATGTCATCTGAGATGAGATTGTTGATCTAGTCACATGGTAGCAGCTCTGTATATCCAGGATGTGACACCATTCCGTGTGATAGATAGGCCCAATGCCCTCCTCACTCACCCTGAACAGTCCCAGCATGCTTTGGCAACACAAATATGAGCATGCCATGCCTGTGTGTGGCTACCAGCCTGGGTTTCAGTTGAAGCTCTAGTATTAGGATCCTCGCTCTGAGACAATGATTGGAACACTTGGGTGTACTTAGAGACTCACTTGGAGGAGTTGTTAAAATTCTTATTCTGGACTCAAGTCTTAGAGAATATTACTTAAAAGTCAGGCATGGTGGCACATACCTGTAACCGTAAAACTTGGGGGCCTGAGGCAGGGAGTTTGGGAGTTCAAGGGCATCTTTGACTACACAGTGAGTTTGAGAACATCCTGGGCTACATGAGACCCTGCCTAAAAACAAACAAATAGCATAAGGAAAATGATATATGATAGCTTTCGGATGCCAAGAGTCCAGTGTCTATTTTCCAAGCCGGGGAAGGCGAACCACTGGTTTTAGAGATGATGTATGTGACTTACATGCCATATGTCGCTATGATATTAAACATCCCTGTGATACTTGGGGAAAAGGGCCATGTCTAAAGTCTAATGTCATCCTTGCAACATGTTAAGGGTGTGGCTTCAGACAAGTTTCTTCCCTCCTTGACTCTCAATGTACCTATCTTGAAAATGGAGATGTTAAAGCCAACCCTTGAGCTTATGAGGGTTATTAAGTCATATTACAGATGTGAATAAAATACGGTCAGCATCATCTACAGAGCAAACGGCAGGTGTTCATTCATTCAACAATATGCATTATTGCAAATATGCCTTTTTGGATTATATGCTAGATGTAGACACGTGCCAGGCTCCATTCTAGATTTTGGGGCAAAAAAGGAAGGTGCCGCCTAGCTGCCAGGTGCTCCCCACATGCAGGCAGAGAAGAGGAAATAATGAGTCTCCATTATGAACAGAAGGAAACAAGGAGGCAGAGGGTTCTCCTAGGAATATGAATCTCCTTTATTTTTCCCAGATGACAATTGCTACCAATTCAAGAGTTGAGAAATGCCCCCACTGTTGTCCCCTTCTTGAGTGTATCAAGTAAAACTAGCCTTCAGCAAAGCTCAGATTCGCTAAGAGAACCCTGGAGCGAGGCCCCAGTCAGGACGCAAAACCCTTGCCTTACTAAGGTATGCTCAAGTCTTCCAACACTCCTATGGCTCATTACCCTGTGAGTCAGGTTCCAGAAATTTCTTCCAAGGAAGTCATCTTTAAAAGAGGAAAATTTTTACCTGCAAAACTAAATATCAAAATGTGTTTCAGCAAAACGCATGCCCCTTCACCACGGAACCCCACTTGTGAGAAGCCCACCCTGAGGAAGTCATTATAGAGCAACTCAAGGAGCGTGTGAGGCAGGATGTCTGCTTCAGCACCTTAAGTGAGAATTTTTACTTTAATAGCAATTAAGAGAGGACTTGACTAGGTAGATGTGGTACAAATAAGAGTTCTGAGAGCCTGTCTTGTACCAGGTGTCAACTTTAGAGGTGCCTGATTGGGGGAAAGTTGAGGAGGGTGCCCTGGCGCGGGGGGTGGAGGATAGATTGAGTGTTACACCAATGCTCCTAGTCTGTTACTGAGCAGAAAAGTCAAATATCCACAGAGGAGAATTACATAGACATGAAGAAAGGCACAGTGACTTACACATGTAATATCAGCACGGAGTGGGGCAGTGCTGAGACAGGAGAATTGCTAGGAGTGAGCTCTAGCCCAGCCTAGACTGAAAGTAAAACCAGTAAAATTGAAAATAGCTGTGGTATGAATGTCTATGCATGTGTCAAGATTCACCAAACTGTACCGAGGCTCTGTGGGGTTTCTGTGTGTCATGCTCTTAGAGCCTTCGGGAGCACCATGATATAGACTGGGGATTGCAGTTCTGTGTTTTGAATGCAGTGGGTCTGCCTAGTTCTCAATGTGGCAATGTTGGAAGACATCAGAGCTTCAGGAGGTGAGCCTAGAAGGAGGCCTTTACTAGTTTTTTTCCCAGTTCTCTGGCTTCCTGTCTTGGGGTGTAATCTGTCTCTCACAAGATCTCTTCACCATGATACCATCAGTCAGGAGATGCTGTAGTTAAGGGACCCACGCTAGACCCGGTGCCATGCCACTTTGGGTTGGTGGCAGCATATTTCTCAGCAGAAACCATGCAAGAAGGAAGACTATGGAGTGACATCATTAAAATTATTGAAAGAGAAACAAAACACAATCTAGGCAAAACAAAATAAAATCTTCAGATAAGTCAAAGTTAAAGGAACTTCCCCCAGATGAACCACACTGTTCAGGGAAACCATTCAAGCAAGGAGAAAACGATACTGGGTGGAAATGTGGACTTTTGTATCGGGACCCAGCATGCTTAGGAAGGTAGTAACTTTGTTAGTAAACACACAGATTTGTAAAAATTAGTTAAATTTCTTTCAAACATAAAAGACTATTAAAATTTAAAATTACAATGTATTATGGAGTTTAGAATATATGTGAAATGTACAGGAAAAATAGGATAAAGGCTGGGAGGAGAGAGACACATGTGTGCTGTAGGTTCCTGTACTATGGAGGAGAGAGACACTGTGTGCTGTAGGTTCCTGTACTATGGAGGAGAGAGACACTGTGTGCTGTAGGTTCCTGTACTATGCGTAGGAAACGACACAGTACCGCTTGAAGGTGAAGATGTGCAGCCTAAACCCAAGGGCAACCCAGCAACCTAATGACAGAGTTATAGCAAACAAGCCGACAAGGATGAGCTGAAAACACTTCATCCATCTACAGAAGGTGAAACAAAGAGCAAAGGGGAAGTTAGAGAACATGCGAAGAGGATAAAGGAAATAGTGAGATGACAGACTAGGATCTAAGTGTGTGGATAATCATTCTAGAATACGTCAAAGGGCAGTAGGAAATGCACTGCAAATACAAAGGTAAAAGGACAGAAAAGATATACCATGCAGGTACTGGTCAAGGGAAAGTTGGGGCAGTTATATTAATATCAATCAAAGTAAAGTCAGAGCAAAAATTATTGCCTGATATAGAGAATTTCATGTCATAATAATAAGGGACATCAGCTAATTAAGAGGATTGCTAATTCTTACTGTTTATGTGCCTTCGAAATGGCTTGGTGGATTAAGGCGTGTGTAGCCATTTCACATACTCTGAACAAATCTGAAAACAAAATTTTTTTTAAAACAGAGAAAATGCAAATTATTGGTGCCAGAACTGAGAAAACCCTTTCTTACCAGGCTCTACGGATAATTAGAAAAGTAACAAAGCAACTTTGTAAATAATTCCATGTCAAGAAGCTGAAGATAATGAGCAGAATGGACAAATTCTGGAGAATTAGAAAGTACCATGGCTCACTTCAAAGAGACTCACTAACCTGAGCAACCCTGCAACTATACACTGACTCAAAATTATCATGAGAAATCTTCCCACATAGGGGCCTTCAAAGGTAAAGTTCTCAAAATATTTATGGAAGAAATACTGCCCATTTGACACAAACTCTTCCAAGAAATGGAAGAGAAAGGGCACTTCCCATTTTATGAGACAGGCGTTACCCGAGACCAAAATGAGACAAAGAGAAAACCAAAGGCATCGTGATGTCTCAGATGAGCACAGACAGAAAGCTTCCAGAATCTCAGCCAGCAGAACCCAACAACTCACTAAAAGGAAAACAAGTTACAATGAGGTCAGCTTTATCCTAGGACTTAGGTGCTAAATCAACAGTGAAAACTTCCTCAATGTACCCCACCAATGTTAACCAAGTAGAGAGAGAAAACCGCAAGCTTGTCTCAGCAGATTCGGGAAAAGTGCTTGGCCAAAGTTAGTACATATTCCAGAAAACTTAGCAGAAAACCAGGAATAGAAGACAATTTCTTCAGTTGACTTTTAAAGCTATATGTGCATGTCCAAAGCCCATGGTCACTCTGCCATCAAAAGACTGAATTTTGGGGGCCTGGGGAGACGATGGTTCAGTGGATGAGAAGTTTGCCATATAAACCTTAGGACCCAAGTTTGTATCCCCGGAGTCCACATAAAAGCTGATGTGGTAGCATTCACATCCGTTATCCCTGTGCTCCTATGGGTGAATATGAGGACTCACAACAAGTTGTCCTCTGAGGCGCAAATGTATAAATGCATGTGCGCACATGCTTTCTCTCTCTCTCTCTCTCTCTCTCTCTCTCTCTCTCTCTCTCTCTCTCTCACACACACACACACACACACACACACAGACACACAGACACACACACACACGAGTCTGGGTTTAACCCTAAGATTAGTAACAGACAAGGTAACAGGTTGCAAGACTCATATACCAAAAAGGAAAAATAATCTGTGATACTGTTACACACTAGTACAAAAAGCCAGAAACCTAAATTTATAAAACAGTATCATTTATCATCAACACAGTTTCAACTATGTCACCTTTCTTTAGTTATTGTTGTGTTTTTGTTTTTGTAGACAGGTCTCACTATGTAGCCCTAACTGGCCTGGAACACAGTATACAAATCAAGTTGATAGACCACCACCTACCTCTGCTTCCCAAGAGCTGGGATTAAAGGCATGCATCCCCGCATCAGAATTAAAATCTCAACTAACTTTATGGTGGTCATCAAGCCTCAGTGACTCCCACAAATTTAAATCATTTAGAGACCAGGCTACAAATCAAGAAATGAGATCAGAAATGTTTACTGCCAAAGAAGAAGGAAGAGGAGGAGGAGGAGGAGGAGGAGGAGGAAGAGGAGAAGGAGAAGAAGAAAAAGGAGGAGGAGGAGTAGGAGGAGGAGGAGGAGACATGCTTCTAAAGAACCCAAAAAGCATAATGAACATCTAAGAGATTTTAACCAAGTGAGAGACATAGCTAAACATGTGAGCTGTGAGCAACTGTGCTCAAAAGGAACCTTGTAACCTTAGATATACAAACTAGAAATGAAGAGAAGATGAATATTTATGATCTAAGTGGCCACCCCAAGATGACATATAAATAAAATCCAACCTAAAGCAAGTTGTGATAGAGATAAGAGCAGATATTTATGAAGAGAAAACAGGGTTAAAATCCAAAATTGGGGGCTGGGAACTGGCTCAGTGGGTAAGAAAGAGTACTTCCTGTGTTATCATGAGCACCTGATTGTGGATTCCCAGCACACGAAAAGCCACATGTGGACTTGGACCCCCAATGCTGGGAGGCAGAGGCAGCATCTCTGAAACTTTCTGACCATGAGCCTGAGGGATGAGAGACAGGGACAACTGAGAACTGGTGAGCCCAGGGTCCAGAGAAAGATCCCGTCTCAGGAATAAGATGTAGAAAAAGGAAAGACACTTCCTTCTCTTGCCTTTGTGTCCATGTCCACACCACACACACACACACACACACACACACACACACAGAGAGAGAGAGAGAGAGAGAGAGAGAGAGAGAGAGAGAGAGAGAGAATTTTTTTGAGAGATTAATAAGAGTTCACACTGCCTTCCTAGAGGACCCCAGTTGGGTGTCCAGCACCAGCATCAAGCGGCTCACAACTGTCCGTGACTCCAGCTCCAAGGGATCTGATACCCTCTTCTGGCCTCCACAGCACTGTACTCATGTGCACAGATCCACACACAGGTACACACATATACACATAATAAAAAGTAAAATCTTAAAGGACGCCAGTACAGACCTTACACAGACTCAATTACACATTTCCACAATGGTTTCCTTTATTGTTGATAGACAAAAAGGGTTGATAGTGAGTATAGGTAATGTAGAGAGTAATATCTGCATATGTGTTCAAAATAGGCAATTATTTCAGAACATTTTCATATTTACATACACACACACACAGAGAGAGAGAGACAGAGAGGGAAAGAGGGGGAGAGAGAGAGAGAGAGAGAGAGAGAGAGAGAGAGAGAGAGAGAGAGAGAACAGCACAGAGAGTAATCCTGTTTCCTATAATCAGCTGTCCTGATTGTAAAAATTTTACCTTACTGTGATACATTTGTTCAATGAATGGATCTATATTGCTACATTATAATTAACTAGTCTTTGTATGATTTGTATTTCATTTTCTGTCCAGTGTCCCTTTATATTCCTAGGTATAATATTCTGTAAGTTGGCATATATCCTTAAGGTTCTTAACTGTGGCAACTCTCAACCTTCCCTAGTTTTCTATGGCCTTGATAGTTCTGAGGCTTAATGATCAAGTTGTAAGATGCACTTCTGTTGGAATTTGGTTGACGTCTTCCTCGTGGCTATCCCTGGGTTCTGCATTGGGAAGCCAGTTTACAAGGTGAAGGGTCATTTTAAATCATCACAGTTTCTTAGGGATGTGTCTTAGTCACTGTTCTATTGCTGTGAAGAGACACAATGACCAAAGCAATTACAAAAGAAAGCATTTCACTGGGGGGCTAGCTTGCAGTTTCAGTGGTTTAATCCATTATCATCAGGGCAGGAGGCCATGTGGGCAGAAACTGAGAGCTATATCCTGAACCCTAAGTAGAGAGAGGGAGAACAAAACGTGCTTGGCCTGCTATGGACTTTTGAAACTTCAAAGCCTACCCTAGTGACACCCTTCCTCCAACAAGGCCACATCTACTCCAACAAGACAACACCTCCTAATCCTTTTAATCCTTCTCAACCAGTGTCACTCCCTGATGACTAAGCATTCAAACGTATGATCCTATGGGGACGATTCCTATTCAAGTCACCACAGAGTGCACACCATTGACACAACTAATCACTGTTAGTTTCTATTTGGGACAGCTGGCTGGGGTAGATTTGCCAGCCTTCTCCACTATAAAGTTATTCCCATAAACCACATCTGTTGTTTAGGGATGGACGTCACCACATACAACTTAGAGTTAAGGAGAGAGGTGTTCCATCCCCTTATCCCATACAACCATTAATTTCAAATTGTCTATGTAAATTATATAGCCTTTCATACATGAGAGAGTTACCTTATCTCCTAGTTGGGATAATCAATATATTTTTAAAGGATTTATTTTATTTATGTGTATGCATATGTGCGTACATATGCCACATGTGTACTGTGTCCATGGAGGCCAGATGAGGGCATCACATCTTCTGGGACTCGAGTGCCAAGTGGTTGTAAGACACCTGACGTGGGTACTGGGAGCCAAACTCGGGTCCTTTGGAACAGCAACACTCTTAACCACTGGGCCATCTCTTCAGGCTCCAGGAATGTTTAGTATTTTATTTTGAACTTGTATTAGCAGATGAGGGTTTGTCCAGTAATGATTTATATTGAAATAACAGCTTGGCTGAAAGCATTTCTAAACTCTGAACAAATGTTTGCTGGCCACTGGTACCATTTGCTCTCCTGCACATCTTTCCTGTGTGTGGCTTACTATTCTGGATAAAGAAGCAAACTCAGAGAGAATCATGTTACTTGTAAGCCCCGGGTATTACTGGACATGTCTTACAAATACGCCTTAAAAGTGGGAGTGAGTTTCTTGATGCTCTCCACAGGCTTAGGTATGAGGCCTTCCGTTCTTTCTCCCTCCATCTTTATAGTCATCCATCTTCTCTTCCCTCCCAGCCTGGTTATACAGGAACTAGGTGTTGAGACAGTTCCAGAGGCTACCACAGAATCCAGGCTTGTGTTTTCCCGTGGACACCTAAGTGCTCAGACACGAGGACCTGGAGGCCTGAGAGCCTGAGTTTGAATCCATAAAAATCCAGGTATGGCTGTGCATGCCCTGCAGTTTCAGACAGCAAGACCCTGGCCACCATAACAGCACCCCCACCTCCACCTCACAGAAAGTGCCCTTACCGCTCTGGGCATAAACAGCATTCACACCTATGAGGACTTGAGAGAACTAGGAGCCTGATTCACACTCTGAGCAAAATCCCCCACCCAGATGTTAAAAGGTGAGAGGACAAGGGACCAGGGGAAGATTCAGAAGCTGCTATGGTTGGAAAATCAATCCTAATATGACCGCCTGTGGACGGTTAACCCACCGGCCCCCACAACAATGGCCGGGGAGTAAGGTTTGGTAAGTCTCAGCAATGTCAGGATTCAGCCATTAGATACTCAAGCTTTGGTCCTCCTCGGGGCTGTCTCTAGGCTCTGTGCTCGGTGCCATGGTGAAGAGAAAGGAGTCCTTGGCTATAGAATTTCACTGGGCTTTTTTTCTAAAACCCTACAAGGATGTGGGGTGGGGGTGGGAGGTGGGGGGTTATATCCTCACTTCACCATGGACATTAAAACGCCCAGAAGCAGTAATTCTCCAGAAACATTTCTGACCAGTGGTCAAGCTGTTTGATTCCACCTTGAAATTTTTATGTGGATGAATTGACTAGAAGAAGGAGGAAGGCAAGGAGGAGGAGGAGAAGGAGAGAAGAAGGGTTGGGCGCAGTAGAGCCAATGTCATGAAAAAAAAAATCAAGGGACTAGGGCAATGGCCTAGGGGGTAAAGAATGCTTTCTGTGTAGGTATCAGGGACTGAGTCTGGATCCCCACCCCCTACATAAAAGCCACGTATGGCTGTGCTTGCCCTTGTCATCCCAGCACTGGTGCGGGACAGAGACAGGAGGATCCTTGGGGCTTGCTGGCACACAACCTAGCTCCAAGTTCAGTGAGAGACCCTGTCTGAAAAGAAAACTGCAGTGAGGGATAGATGAGAATGACCCCCATTCTCCACACACCCACAGGTGAACACACCTACACAATCCATCCACATACCAGTCACAGAAAAGAATTAAACTCAAGCCACCTGTATTCATTTCCGTCCCAGGATGTGGAGCGCCCTGGTTGATTAGAATGCCCAGTGATACCCAAGGAGGGCCCCAGAGATAATACTGAACAATCTAAGGTCCTGTATCTAGTAGGTCTACCTGCCATCTTCTGGATTGTTGTGCCTGGCATGGAACCTTCATTTGGAAACCTTATTTAGGTGGCATGTACCCAAGGAAGTCGTCTAGGTCAAGCCTTTCAGGCTCAGACCTTCAGTCTCGAGGAGACCACTTCAGCATCCCCACTTGCATGTGTCTGTCGTCTGCTGCCACTTGGCCTGTAGTGTAGACACAGAGGAGTCAGGTGAGGTCTGTACAACTAGAGTTAGGAGTACCTGGAGAAGGATTGATAGTCAGAGAGATGAAGTTACTCTCTCATGGTCACACAGACAGTGAGTCAGCAGGCTGTACAGTGCAGAAACCTTTACACCCTACTCTAGGCACACAATCCCTGCCTCAAGAATGAAAATAATACCTTTATCTTATCTTCTTTCATGGAACTCTCAACACCATGCCTGCCACATCCTAGAATCTAAAATCATGTTGACTGAAGTTTAGGGGTTTGGCCCCAATACCAAACTTGGGGTTTCCTTGTTAAGCCACCTCAGCTACACTGGGCAGGAAGTAAAGAGACAACCCATGGTCAGGTATAGGAAGAGGCCCTGGATGCAGAGCAGTGGCCAATGGCAAAGACAGGGGTAAAGATTGGTAGGGAACACATCTCACTGGTTCCCTGTGTGGTTCTGTCCCTTCTCTGAACAATGCGGTTCCCTCCTTCTTTATCTGATAACACCAACTACAATCTGTCCTCAGTTTTCAACTGTAGAGCACTTCTCATCCATCACAGACTGGTTTAACACTTGCCACAGATGCAGACAACTTGGCATTCCAGCTGGGTGGTTATTTGATTAACATCTGTAGTCTGCCATAATGTCCAACCTATGACTTACAGATTACAGGCATTGCTCTTGAGTTTGAACTTTGCAGATGTCAGTGTTTTAACACAATGTCAAAAACCCCAGGAAGACACTGCATTGCCCACGGTGGTTGTCCAGCATCCTCAAATGTCTAGCATTGAGCAAATGTTATGTAAATGTGCAATAAAGTGAATGAATTCAAAGATTATTATTAGAACTTGACTGGTTTTAGTGATGGACTGATCCTGTGCCCCCTACCCCTGTGGTATCCACATGAACCCTGTTGTGGTTGGAAAGAAAATGACCCCCTAAGAAAGGGACACCCATGAGAGGCTTTGTTGGAGGAAGTTACTGTCACTGTGGAGGCGGGCTTTGAGGTCCCATATATGCTCAAGCCACACACGGTGAGACAGACCACTTCCTGATGCCTGCAAGTCAAGCTGTAGGACTCTCAGCTCCTTCTCCAGCACCATGAGGCCTGCACGCTACCATGTTGAACCGTGATGGTAATGGACTAAACCTCTGAAAAACGTGAGCCACCTCCGTTGAATATTTTTCCGTTATAAGAATTGCCATGGTCATGGTGTCTCTTCACAGAAGTAGAAACCCTAACTAAGACAATTTCCTTAAACTGTGAAAGTCATCACCTGCACCAACAGGGTCTTTGCAGGTGTGGCTGAATTAAAGATTATAAATAGGGAAATTTGCTCTGCATTCAATCACATGTAAGGTATTACATTTTTGTTAGAAAAGAGAGGCAGAGGAAGATTTTGTTCACACACACACATGCTTGCACACATACACTTGCACACACATGCACTCACACTTGCACATGCTCTCACATACATACTTCCATGAGGAATGTGACTCCCCTTACCTTAACTTTGGCATAATGAACCTGATCCGACTTCCAGCCTCCAGAACTAGAAGTTTTGTTAAGACAACCTAGTTTGGGAGCCTTGGTTGCAGCAGCCAGGGGAAACTAGAACACATGGACCTTCCCTTTACCCCCAACCAACCTTCTTGTCAGCAACAGCCCCTGTGCCCAGATAGTTCAGATTGAGAGAAGAGGGAAGAATCCAAAATAGAAACAAGAAATGGGGAAAGGGTGAAAGAGGAAGAGAGAGAGGGAGAGGTTAAAAAAGTCTAGACATCAGAACACAGGGATAGGATTGCTCCGATGTTGGAGAAGGAACCCACACTGCAGGAAGAAAAAGCCAGTGACCATGCTTGCCCTGTCCCTGCTCCATGAATACCTCTGAGTGGAGGTGAGAGAGACCAAGATTCCCTTTGTCTACTGGTCTCTGTTTGCCAGCCACTAGCCATGATTCACACGGAGACTCCTGCCTGTAGCCAGCTGAGTCTCTCTCACATACTGGCCTTACAGGTCCCCACTGTGACAGCTTTGTTCCCACCCCATCACCTTTGCAATATTGCTCCCCTCTGCCCAGAACATTCTCCATCCAGATATCCCCATGGGTCTTTCTTCACCCCCTTCGGGTCCTTGCTCAGAAGTCACACACTAGAGAGGTTCTCCCCACCCACCCTTTTCTCACTTAAACGTTCTCAGCAGCACGTACCACTGTCTGACTACCATTTACACTCTGTTTGGTGGCCTAGATGGAAACCAGAGCATGACAGATACTCGAAAGCTGATTCCTGGGAGAGAGTCTCACTTAGGAATGACTGGATCAGGATGCTAAAGTGTTTGCTTCAGAAACTACCGGCTCATCTCCCATGGCAGCTCAGCCAGGGCATTCCTGCAGCTCCTGCCTACATTTGCACCCGAGGCCTCTGCCAGGGGGATAGATGACTCCAAATATCTGTTCACAGGCCCCATAGCTCATCCTTAGCCTGCCAGCCTCCCAACTGGTCTGTGACTGGGATTTCCCTATTGGTGACGTTTTGTCTGTGACTACTGTGAGAGAGGTGGAGCCATGTGGAACTAGGTTTTTAAAAAGCAGAAAAAGACTCAGTTTCCTCTGCTTTAAAATGGGCAGATAAAGTAATTATAGCAAGTCACCCAATGCAGTAATATTAGGGTCCTTCCTTATCTCTTTGGGCTAAAAAGGCGCAGACCCTTTTTATACCCAGCTACGTTGCCTGACACCGAGCTGAGTGTGCAGTTGAGCTAGTCGCCTGAGAGGGAGGAATGTCGCAAGAAAGGCATAGCCCCTGACATCAAACCAGGACCCCAGGAGAGTTTCGCTACTGACTTAGGTTTTCATTGCAGTGGCTAGAGTTGGCCTGCGGAGGAAAATTCAGTGGAGAGGGGAGATGCATCGAGTCATGAGCTCGGGACCACGTTGTGATAGAAATCAAGCCAACCAGAAGGATCTTGCAAGCAAGCCCCAGGACAGCCAAAGGGCAAGCACCCAGCAAGCACTTCTGCCAATTATAAATGTGACACAGTAGTGACTACCTACAAGAATTTAATGACTCTTGGAGCAGCTGCTCTTGATTTCCAGCTTTCCAAAGTGCACCTTAGACTTTCCACAGTTTATAACATGGAGCGGTAGTCATCTCTCTCTGACATGCCATACCTTGTATCAGAGTATTGGTAAAATGTCTACATATTTCTGAACACTTGATTAGGTATTGGGTATGTATATGTTTGTGTTTATGACTTACTAGATCCAAGAATTTTTGTGAACTTCTGAGAGTCATCAAAATTTTAAAGGTTTTGCCAGGCGGTGGTGGCACATGCATTTAATCCTATCACTTGGGAGGCAGAGATAGGTGGATCTCTGTGAGTTCGAGGCAAGTCTGGTCTACAGAGCAAGTTCCAGGACAGCCAGGGCTACACAGACAAGCCCAGTCTTAAATTTTTTTTAAAAGTTTTAAGAAGTGTAAAAGTGGTCTCACCACACACAAGAACTCTAAAAACATGCCACCAAAAACAGTTTATTTTTCTTTCATGGGTCCTGGTAATTTTCCAGTTGTGTTTTTGTTTTTAACAACCTGAGAAGAAGGTCTAGGGCAGGGCAGGGCAGTGCCTACAGAAAGGCCATTTGGTGCTGGTTACCAAGATACCAGGGGACACGCCTACTCCTTTCAAAGTAATGAAGGTGTCTCCCTGTTTGAAATGTTTGGGGAAAGAAGGTGAGAAGACCATGGCTGGCTGTTCTTCTGTCTCCAAAGGTCAAGATGCCACAGAACGAGCCTGGGGGTGAGGTGTTAACCTGACATTGTCTTAAGACAGTTCTTCCTCTCTGAGTTTCATTTTCTGGCAAATGACAAGTGCTTCAAGACTACCCTGAGGTCTTAGCTTCCCTCTTCCATGTCTTTCTCCCACGCACTCAACGGCAGCTGGCTATGTGCATGCTTCTCACCCGCCCTCCCTGGCCAGCCTCCAGTTACCATTTCTTGTATTTGTCATTGATTCTGCGAAAAACGTTAAAATGGCACTTTCAAAATGCCCTAGGAAGAGTAGTGAACCAGGACAGATGACCTGACATCCTAGAGCAGGGATCCTAAGGATTGAGGCCCTGGAAAAGGGATGTCCAAATGTAAGAGACTGGGCTTAGCCCACACTGGTGATAAAAGACCCAATCTATATTAAAAATAATCACAGGAGCCTCAAGAGCCCCCATGCAGGCCTACCTGGTCTCTTTCTCTCTCTAGGGGAACCACTGAGGGAAAGGCCTCACATGCCACCATCTGGGTCACAGTTTCTGTCAGTATTAGTTAGGGTGAAGACAATGTGTGTCTTGTGTGGTCCACGGGAGTGGCATCATACCAGTGTGCCACCGCTGGGAATTCCACTTGGAGGATGGCGAGGTTCCTTCTGTGAATTATCTTGATGTAGGAGAAATAAATGAGAATGAGTAGGTTCAGGGAAAAGGTCCTCCTCTTTTATGGAGCGGCCTGGAGAAGTTGAAGGGTAGTGAGTGTTGGCCTGTCCCACTTATAGACTGCCCAGTGTAGAATGGAACTGGACTGGTGACCCTTCCAATGCCTGTCCTGAAGTGATAGATTTATTGCTTTAATATAGTTATAATTGTTGTGTCCTGAAGCAAGTATAAATGGCAATATCTTGGATATTTTTGATATCTGCACATGCCCCACAGAGTTTTAAAATGCATCATGTCTGTGTACATGCTTGGAGCAGACTGCAGCAACTCAGAGGCCTCTATGTTAGAGAGGAGGAGAGACATGCTGAGAACTTGCCAGGGGGCTCTGGTCTGGAAGCCCAGCAACAGATCAACTTCCTTCATTTGGAAGACAAGGATTGGGGATGCTGTTATTTTTGAAGAAAGAGGAAATGATGCCCTCAAAGACAGGAGAAGTCAAGGCCATCTGTGTTGTTGGAGGAAGGCTTGCTCTTCTTTTACATGACTGGGGACATTTCTGTGTGTGATCTGTGCTCGGTTGCTTCCATCTGAGTTCATAAGGAAGGACAATGCATAGTTCATACCCTCTCCTGCCAAGACGGTGCTCCGAAAAATCACTCAGATGAAGGGAGGTATCCCAAGAACACAGGCCCCTGCCATGTATAGCCCATACCACAGCCAGAGAGAAGCCACACAAATCCAGACTGAGGGACAGTGAACTGGCTCTGTCTATACAGCAGGTGGCAGGTTCTGCTGGCTATTTCTGTTAACCGCATTTGCTCCACTGGTGAAGATTACATCTGTCGTCTCCATGTTTTTGTGCCCAGCTTTCCAATAGCCCAACAAGATTATAATGGTTTCAATCATGCAGAGGCTAAGGTCACAAAGCTGGTAGTGGACAAGCTAGAATGAGGTGTCCCCTTTAAAAGGCCCATGGGCTCTGCTTTGAGTATCCATCAATAGGAGGATCCTTGGCAGAGTGTAGGAGTGAGAAGGCTTTTAGCCTGAGTCTGCTGCTTCAAGCGGCCAGCAAGACTTCTACCTTCACCAGGAAGACCAGCATATCTCCCCAATTCCTCCAAGCTAGCGGGCAGGACAAGCTACCACAGCCAGCAGAGTTCCGCAAGCTGAGCCGCTGAGACTTGACAGGCAGAAGAACTTGAATCTGGAAACCATGGCTTGAATTCTGCAGAGTGAGTGAGTCACCAATTACTTAGCTCCACAGTGTTCTGATTCTATTTAAAATGCAAATCTTCTCCTGTCAACAAAGCAACCCAGCTGAAGTGCGCACAGCAGCAGCAGCAACAGCACCCTATTCAAGCCCAAGCCACTGTTCAGAGGATATCTCTTCTTAGCCCCTTCATACTTAGCCAGGAAAGTGTTGGGCAGAGAGTGAAAGGGAGTGGTCATGAATTAGTTTCTACAGATCCATTCAGAAGGCTCCTCCTGGGACTAGGACTGGACTGAGCAGGCCTGAAGCACTGGCTTAACCTTGGCAGGCCCTATACCTTGCCCTGAATTCTTCTCACCCCAAGGCCTGCCAAGTTTCCCCAGGCAGCTTCCTCTTTTCTGTCTCTAGCTCAGACTCCCTGGCCCTGGGTTTCTGTTATGTGCTGCTCTGTCAGAGTGATCACAAGGCCCGGAACTTCCCCAAACCCGAATCCTGAGACAAGCTGTGCCTGCGGATCACTGTTTCCTGCTGCTCAGATGACTGAGCCCTCTACCCCCTGTGAAGTCCATAGAGACACATCATCACAGGGACCCAGATGGAGCCAAGTGAAAGTGATACAGCGGAGCCATCCAGACTTCAGAGGTACCCTAAACGTTGTTTTGGGAGCAAGATGTCTGCCTCACCGGCCTGAGCCCACCACCACACCATCTTCTCAGTCCTGAACTGTGCCCCCCCCCACACACACACTCATTCTCTTTCAACTCACTTGACATTGTGATTTGCAAGGATTCTTCCAAGATTCAAAGGTGTCATTGCCAAAATAGGAGACAACAGAAGTTCTCGGGTCTAACAGCCCAGGGGTGACCTCAGCTCTGCTGCGTACTGCGTGAAGGAAGTCTCTGCCCTCTGCCCTGGTGTTCCCATCTGCAGAACACTGACTGCTGGGACCCTCTGGGTGGCTGACAGAGCAGCACAGGCAGGGGGGAGGCCTAGATGTCGCATCCACTACTGCAACTTCACGAGGGTTAAAACCAGTCATACTGTCCAGTCACACACTGGGAAACAGTTGTCCCATGTTCCCAGGAGAAGGAAACAGGATTACTCAGTTTCCCCGCTACGCTGTGAACTGTTTTTGTGGAGTCCTTGGTGCACCTCAAGAGTTTGAGCGCGTGAAAATCCTGTTACTTGCCATCTGTTCCAACACAGGTGCTGACGGCAGAACCTCAAAGTGGGTTTGTCAGATCCAAAGAGCAGGCCGCCCTCAACACAAAACAGCATGAGTGTCAGTCCTTCTAGCAATCTTACTTTTCTAAGGGGTGGGAACTGTATGTCTGGTATAGCATCTCCCTGGTTGCTGTGGAGGAAGGAGGACAAGGGAATAGACTGCACTCAAAGCTGGTTCGGCCCTGAGCAAAGCATTGAACTGTCTGCCCCTCAGAGTGTGCCGATCTCTTTTTATCCAACTACTACATGCCTACTGCCAACTCAGCTCTCAAGTCTCAGCTAACAGGCCACCTCCTCCAGGAAGCCTTCCCTGTTCTCTGCCCTGCATCCACTTGTTAGTCTGTACTTTCCTTACCAGAAACTGTAAACATCCCTGCTCACTTTCCGCCTCCAGCCAGGTGGTTTTTAGAGGAAGGGATTTGGTTTTGGTCACACTTTTCCCCCAGCATCACCCTGTGACGGTAAACGTTCGTATATGAATGAACAATCTTGATCATCCTTCGAAACAGCCATGGAAGGGGGCTTTAAACCTCTGACAACTCAACGAAAAGCTAAGAGAAAGGCTGCTGAGGCAGAAACACCACAGCGCTCTCTTTTAAAAGGGTTATTAGGAGCCGGGTGGTGGTGGCACACGCCTTTAATCTCAGTACTTGGGAGGCAGATCTCTGTGAGTTCAAGGCCAGCCTAGTCTACAAGAGCTAGTTCCAAGACAGGCATCAAAGCTACAGAGAAACTTTGTCTCGGGGAAAAAAAAGGGGGGGAGGTTATTAGGAACAAGGAAGTGACGCCCGGGTACTTGTGTCATGCCCGGGTACTCCCAAGCAGCGTATACTCTTTACCAGTGGAGGGACAGGTAGTGTAAAAACAGGTTTGTTTGTTTGTTTTAAAATAAATCTCTTCACACATTAAAAAATCTAAGGCTTTCTGACTTAGCTGATGTGAGGGTGTGGTAACAAGGCTGTCTGTCCCCTGAGGGTGGTCCTGGCTACCCATGTGCATGCATATGTGTGTTGGATGTTGTGGTTTACAGATATTCTCCCCAACTAGCCATGCAGCTCGGGCAGCCTGCCCCCCACTGACAAGCACCTTTTTAATGAGCACCCTCAAGTACAGAACAGGATCCCAGCCCACTTGGCACACACTCTGTCCAGTTCACTGGGCGTGGTACTATCCATCCCCGTCGTGTGTAAACAAAGCTTGTATCTCCACAAGGCCATGGAGGTGACGGATCATTAGTTCCCAGGTCACGTACACAATGCTCATGTCCCACACCCCAAGTTGGAACCCCTTTCTCCAGGTACAGGGGTGTTCAAATTTTTGACATAGTGACAGGCCCTTGTCATTTACAAAGTTCACACTGGAGAAACACTCAATCCGATTGCCGGGGATGGGGGTGGGGAAAGACCCTTAACAAATATCTCATATCTTGTACTGTTTTCAGTAAGTTTCCAATTTTAAGTGAGGCAGAGCTGGGAGTTACACTGAGAATCATGCAGCTTGCGGATTAAAAGTCACCCATACCTGCTCCACACAGTAGTGTGTGTGTGTTCAGTGTGACCAGTAGGCACCAAAGGGAGTGAGAAATGTCCTCTTAAGAGCAAGGACATTCTAGTGACTTTAGCCCTTTTTTTTTTTTTTTTTTGTGCCCTCCCAGAACAAAACAGGGTTTCCAGGACAGCATATGTATGTGCCTGGCAGATGAGCTGTGCACATCTCGATTAAATTCGATCGAGATTCACCCTGAAATCCTGTAGGTGCTACTCTCGTGTGGTAGCAGTGTCACCTGCCAACAAGTGAGGTGGACAAAGCCTGGTCTCTCCCACAGTGACATTATTGGTGAAACGGGAAGGCAGACTGAGGTCTTGGCCACCGAAGAGACACTTGGGTGATACCAGGTCTCAAGACATCAGGCCAAATATCACCTCTAACCTGCAGATTCAAGGCAAGAACAACCTAAAATGTGCAGGGGTGTCGTGGACTCCCTCCAAAAGTATGAAGTCAGGTAGGGGACAGTCTCTCACTGTTGGTTTAGCTGAGAGCTAGGGCAACACCAGGACTCTCACAAGCGTCCTCACACACCTGTGCTTTGGCCCGGCACATTCAGTCAGTTCCTAGCCTCGCTGGCCGCTATAGTTCTTCTCCCAACCACAGCAAAAACTTAACAAGCTCTACAGCCACCCAATGGGTGAAGTTTTCCCTGGCCACCTGCACCGTGAACACACACACACACACACACACACACACACACACACACATCATGCGGCCAGGCTGCCCCGATAATGTTGGGAGCCAAGCATGCAGAAGGGCTCAGCTGCCTGCACTTTCACCTTGAGACCAAAACCTCAGGAGATTCGCCTTGACTAGACTTAGACTACAGAGGTTTCTGAACTCCGCGGAATGAGGGCGGGGCGTGCCGAGGCCCCGCCTCCAGGCGGCGATCCTGCCGGGCCCTGAGGACTGGGCGACAGTCTTCAATTCTCCCAGCCGCGGCCGGCGGCGCAAAGGCCGGCTCCGGCAGACGATGCGGCTGTGCGCCCAGGATGCTGTCGCGTTTGCTCCTGCTCCTCACCGCGCTCGCCAGCCTGAGCCAGGGCTCCCGCGCACACGGTAGGCTCCCCAGAGCTCGCTTTGTTGCTTTCAAACTCACACTCCCCGGAGAATCGGCTTGGATGGCCCTTTCCGGACCTCCGCGATTCCCAGCTCCTGCTCCTTCACGCTGGCAAAATTGCGTCTCGGGCTCACCCGTTGTGGAAGTGAAGAAGACTAAGATTAACCGTGGCAGCTCTGGAGTGGCCATCGAAGGATGTGCCAGGCCTATAGTTCCCATCCCGTACCTCCGTTCCCAAACCTATCCACCTCACAGCAAACCATAACTTAACCCTTGCTTCTCTGGGGCTCTGACTCTTCCATGGGTCTGGCCATTTCCTAGACTCCTCTCCCCGAACCGAACCCTACCCTACCATCTTATCTCCATCCTTCCCCTTCTCCCGTCCCCCACTCCCTAACCATCGAAGGTAGTCTTTAGCCCTCAACTCATTCCGGCTGCCACCTGCCCTCCTCCCTCTTTACCTACCCCTCAGCTCAGGCTAGGTTTCAGTGGCCCAGGAGAGATGAAACAGCAGACAGGTAGAGGGACCAAATGGCATAGAGGCATGAAAACTAGAGACCCAAAACATGTCTACAGGACTCCAAAATTTGAAGTAAAATCCACACAGCCAGTCATGTGATCTACATCCGCATTGGGGATGTGTGGCCAGCCCAAACACGACAGACAGGGGCTTAGTTTTTCACTCACCCTCCCAGAGTTTTGCAACCGAAACACAGCCTTGAGATTCAAAGACAGTACAGGAAAGAAAGTCAAGGGGGCAGGGACAAGTGTATTTTCTGAGAATGACAGTGTCACTCAAAAAGAAACATGACTGGTGGAGCTGATGGTTTTGAGAAGAAGGGAAGTGGGTGCAAAGCAGCCTTCAAGAGAAGTCATCTTAAAGGGTCAAGAAGGTTGGAGAGGAACAAGGACTGTTTTCATTGCACACTCTTAAGCTGCAGAATTTAAATAGCAGAATTCATCAGCAGAATTCCCTCAGCCCCAACACATTAGCTAAAGGGAGCAGATTGCAGGAGTCTGGAACTAACTCTTTGCCAGTGTATCGACCCTGTACAAACTTCTGTCTTTCATGTAACAGTAAAATGGACTTTCTTATTTGAATCTCAAGACTGAGTTTCTTGCCTTAGAGACCTCTGGGAGGAGGTCTGGGGCCGCAGCCGACTAATTCACTCTGCCTCTACTTCCAGACTCACCTAGACATCTGGTTATAGCTAGAAACTAGGGAATGGGAAAAGCCGCAAGCCCCGGATCCCAAGATGTCTTTTGTATCGGAACGCACAGTGAGGTACACAAGCAGTGTCTGTGTATCCAGGAAGGGCGGGGGCCATGGCTTCAGGGCAGGGCTGGGATGAGAACTTAGTCTTGGGATGGTGCTAGAACAAGAACAGGGATTGGGCAGAGCCAGGGACTGACTCACCTGCGAGCTCACTGCTCACACACATACCGCTCACTCCCGGCCATCTTCCTGGAGTGTTACAGACTTAGGTTACTCTTGTCAGTCTCTCAGGAGGCTTCTGATCCCATACAGCTATGGATAGAAGGACAGGACACTAGCTGTGGAATCAAACACTTTCTGGATATAGGTCCTCACTGTGCCCCTTACTAACTCCACTGCCCTTGGGCAAATCAGTTGACTCTCTGGGCCTCTGTTTCTTCCTTAGTAAATTTTGCGTGTGTCTAGCCAGAGCCCAGAGCTGCTGTGATCACTAAATGGACCATGGTACCCAGTATGTGAATTATAACCCTTTCCACTATCACCATCCTTTCCCTAGTCCCTGGGGATAGTTGTGCTTTCTTTAGTGTTGGCATTCTTTTCCCCCTAGGGACAGAGCTGCCCAGCCCCCTTTCTGTGTGGTTTGAAGCCAGATTTTTTGAACACATCCTCCGCTGGACACATATCCCAGATCAGTCCGAGAGTACCTTCTACGAAGTGGAACTCAAGAAGTAAGAAAGCAGGGCCCAAGGAGTGTGGGGGGACCAGAAGGAGGTAGGGGAGGGACTAGGTGGCTGATTTACTGTTGAAATGAGACCAGAAGGGACTCTGACACACATCTTCGACACATCCTTGCTTAAGCATCATGAGGTGAGCAGTGTGCTGGGATCCCTAAGGTGGGCAACTGTTGGCTCCGAGGGCTTCCCAGAATTATGGAAAAGTATTCACAAATGTAACTAGATGAAAGGAAGCAGGGAGATTCAGAGTGGGCTACCACATTCTTATGGAATATTGAGTTACCTAGCTTCCCACCCAGAAGCCCTCTAGACCATGGATGTCAACGGGGACCTTGATGGAGGAAGAGGGAGACTCTAGAACTAGGACCATGAGGGTTGCTGCTCCTTTTCTGTCATTATGGGAACGTTCCACCCTGGCCTTTTCCTTCCCTCTTAAGGGAGAGAGGCGTGGGTCCAAGCTGCCTCCCCAGTGCCTGCCCTGGTATCTCCTCAGGTACGGAACGACAATCTGGGAAGACATCCACAGCTGTAGAAAGGTCCAGGCATCATCCTGTGATCTCACCAAGTTTACCCTGGATCTATACAGCAGCCGTGGCTACCTGGCCAGAGTCCGGGCAGTAGACAACAACAAGTATTCCAACTGGACCGCCACTGATACCCGCTTCACAGTGGATGAAGGTGCTTTGCCTCTCCTAGACCTAGAACATGACCTTCTGGGACCCTTCCAGTCAGGAACTCCAGCCTAGGGCTTTTCTGTCTGTTCTCACAGCTTCTCACATCACCAGGCTTCCTGGCCAGGGAACTTGTTGCCTCAACAGATCTGAAGCTGTTTGAGATTTTAAAGGGACCTGACATTGTTTAATCCTCCGTAAAAGAGGTCGTGGAGTGGTTGACATGTCTGGGTCACGAGAACCATCACTGTGAACTTGTAGAGTTTAGGCAGAGGTACTCATCCCTAAGCAGGTAGAGACAGAGTTCAGATGAGACCTGGCCCCTCATAGGGGTGAATCTCCCAGGTCTTGCCTTTGAGGCTGGAAGACACACTGAAGAAAAAAAATGAAGACAATTCGTGGCGAGTTCTAAGGGAGTCAGCCTGACCATGGTGGAATTCTTCCATTCACCCTGGGCCTGCACAGGATCTGGGTACGAGGTGGGCTTGTTCTGTGGGATTCAGAGCTTGAGGTAAAACTTGGAAGGTCACTGGTTCCCAAATGCAAGCTTATATGCTAGGTCAGCTGCCTGCAGAAAGCATATTCTAGGGAGTAGCTTTAAAATTTGTATTTCCAGGACCCAGGCTGAGAATTTCAGATTTCTCAGATGCTAGAAGACCTATAGCATCTGTAACACATTCCCTAAGAAGTTCTTATGTGGAATAGAGTTGCAAACCCAAGGCCTAGGCTTTAGAGTGGGTAAGGTTTGACCCTGGAGTCGGGCTGTGGATGCATCCCTAGTCCTCAGCCTCATGCCTTTGCCCCTCTCCCTCTCAGTGATCCTGACGGTCGGGAGTGTGACACTGAAGGTAACCCATGACAGCGTCTCTGGGACGATCCATCCCCCCAGGCCTCAGATAGTCCCTGCAGGTGAAGAGTATGAAAAGATCTTCAAGAATTTCCGCAAATATATGGTTTCCGTCCGAAAGATTCAGGAGGAGAAGGTATGAGGCCACCAGACGAGGGCTACCTAAACTAGAATCACTGTCACATCCCCACTGGGGAGCTTGGCACACACAGAGAAAAGAGGTTATGAGGATCCAGGAGGGAACTGATGGAGTCAGAGCTCTCAAACTCTATTCCCAGGAGACAGTGAGGAGAACACGCCTACCAACAGCAGTGAGCAAGGCAAACATGAATACCTTTCAGTGTTTTCTTCCACACTGTAGATAAGGAAACAGAGCTTCCATATGTACTGGAATCCAACCCCTGCTGGCTAGACTCCATCAGATGCTCTTACCTCAGTTGTTTCTAGCTCTTTCTGTGAAGATCTTCCACTTCCATAAAAGACACCCTTTGCTCTATTAAAGTAAAAGCAGTGGGCTGGGGTGATGGCTGAGTAGGTAACAAGCTTTCTATGCACAAGCATGAGGATCTGAGTTCAAACCCCCAAAAGCGACATAAAGCCAGACTCAGTAGCACATGTTTGTAACCCATTGCTCCTACAGTAAGATGGAAGCAGGAAACAGGAGACTCTGAGGAAGCTTTAGGCGAGCTAGGAGTACCCAGTGGCAAACAATAACGAGATCTTGTCTCGAACAAAGTAGAAGACAAAGACTGATATCTGATTGATCTCTGACTTCCATGAATGTGCTGTGGCACACACACTGCACACACACACACACACACACACACACACACACACACACACAAAAGATTAGAACAAAATTAGATTGGGTAGTTAACGGAGACAATGGGCTTCACTGACAATCACGGGATTTTTTTTATCTTAGAAAAAAATGACCGAAGATACTTAGCAGAATGGTCTCTAGAGAGCCCCACTCCCCCAGGGCTGGCTCACTTAGCACCAGCCCTTGTCTAACATCTCAAAACCCTGGGCTCATCTCCAGCAGAAAACCAAAACTAGGCCCCTCCCACCCTCAGCTCTGTGCACCAAGCATAGAAGGATTGTTTACTCTGTTCTTATTTCCATTTCAGAACACAACCCTGACAGTGGAACGGGAGAGCTTCTCCCTCAAAGTCTCCAGAGAGATGGGAGAGTTTTGTATCAAGGTGAAGCCCTTGGTGGAAACCCGAAGTAACAGAGCAGAATGGTCAGAGGAGC
The DNA here is from genome assembly GCF_982192425.1 of Myodes glareolus. Classification (NCBI taxonomy): domain Eukaryota; kingdom Metazoa; phylum Chordata; class Mammalia; order Rodentia; family Cricetidae; genus Myodes; species Myodes glareolus. Next base: position 73,988,733 of record NC_142029.1, on the reverse strand, counting down.
AGTGTTTACATCTCGCGGAGCAATGTGAGTGGCCCAGACTGCAGACAGAGGATGCTGGAACTGTCCAGAACAATCCAGAAAGCAATGCTCAGGGTTGCTGGTGCCCACACTGGGCCCAGAGCTTCTACATAGAACCATCATTCTTCACACAACCCATGGGAGAATTTGTCCCATCCTGCTTAGAATTATCCTAAGTTAAAAAAATAATAATTATCATAGGACATAACAAGATAGTAAAATCTTAATACTTTTTGGTTATGTCAATCACAATGACAGCCCAGCATGCTTGTTTCTCGGTTTCATGTGCACATACACGTTCAAAACAGAACTCCCATGGCTCAGCTGAGTCCTGACAACTTCTGTGTTATCTAAATAGTTTAAGGCTTGTCGTACAAATGTCATGGTGCCCCAAAATAGTTCAGCAGAACTGTAACAATTCAAAAGAATTCAAAACACAAAGCCAATCACTACCCAGTGATCACCACCAATGATTCACAAATCCAGAAGGCTTCAAGGAAGTAGGAGGATGGCTCAGTCCATACAGTGTTTGCCCCACAAGCGTGAGGAGGTGAGTTCAAATTCCCAAAACCCATGTAAAAGTCAGGCATGGTGTGTGTTTCTGTGATCCCAATCCCCCTCCTCAGAAGAGGGGCCAGAAATAGGGAGCCTAGCCAAATCAATGAGCCTCTGGTTCAGTGAGAGACCCTGAAACACAAGGTGGAAAACCAGGCACAATGGCACATACCTTTAATTCTAGCATTCAGGAGGCAGAAGCAGGTGAATCTCTGTATGTTCTAGGACAACCTGGTTTACATAAATGAGTTCCAGGCTAGGAATGTTGCACAAGAGACCCTATGCCGCCCCTACCCAAAAGAAAGAACACAAACACGGTCCAGGAGAGGCACTAATGTTGACCTTTGACCTGCACATGCATCCCACACACATGTGCACATACAACACAAACACAACACCACTACATCATACTACACACACACACACACACACACACACACACACACATAAAACCACACACACAGCTCAAAGAACCGCTTAATAGATAGGAAATCAAAGCCCAAGTTTCAGCAAAGCAGGAGGAATTTACCAAGGGTTGAAACTTTCTTAAAAATCCAAACCAAGGTCCAAATACTAATTTCTCTGCTTCACCAAATAGAGATTAAAAAAAAAACCAGATAATCCTGACCAAAGTGGGGACAATTTTTAAAAATCTCCAGAATAGCATAGTTGAGGCAGTGATAACTTGCTGGGGGTGCTGGCATCCAAAGTGTGCTTTTCCTCTGGGCCACAGCTTACTACAATTATTACCAATGCTGCCAGAACCTGTCTCGATCTGCCAGAACCAGCAAGATCGGCCACTCATCCTCAGGAGTTTAATAAAGACTCAGAGTGAATGGCAAAAAAGGAAAATTTATTCAATGTGGCTCCATGGGGACGAGAAACAAACAGGACTGGTGACCCTGAAAGCCGATTTTCCAGGACATTAAGGGCATGAAAATCAACATGATGTTTATGTTTAGACTGAGTGGGGTGCATACAGAACTAAGAAGACCAGGTCAGGGTGCGTGACCCCTCCCATTATGGTGTGTGGCTCCACCCATCATGGCGTGAGCCTTCATCATTATCTCAACTTCAGTCTCTCCCATTGGTCTGTTGTCAGAACTCTGGGAAATCTCCAGGAGACAAGTTCCCCTTGATTGGCACCAGGCTTTGGCCTTCTTCTCCCAGCACGAGACTGCTAGGGAAATCCTATTGTTCCTATAGTCAGATAGCCAAAGGAAGGGTGTTCGAGAGTCTTTTCAGAACAGCTTCGTTCCTGCCAGGGGGTGACACTGGGGTCCTTCCACCTGAGCACAGCTGAGCTTTCCAGGGACCCCTTTCAGTGCACCAGTTCCTGATTGGTTCTCCTCAGGGCCACTGTGGGAAGGGTTCTTCCCTGCCCTGAGTATCCCAGAAAACACAACGCTGAGCTGGCTCCCTGACAGAGCTGCTGGAGTCAGCAGAAACTGGTTCCAGGCCCTCAGCCAGGGGCCCAGGGCCCTTTCCTAGGATGGGTTATCAAGTGTAGTTGTGTCTCACCCTTGGGAGTCTTTCAACCAGCTGACTGCCCAGAGGGAGCCATAGCTAGCAAGCCATGGCAGCTAATGTAAGTGTCCACATTGTACCCAGTGTGTGCCCTGGGAGTGTTCCATCCAGAACATGAAAGAGACTCTTCACAGAGTTGTGATATATTCCAGTACAGCTCACTGTCGTGAAAGACCCAGCGCAGAATAAGTCACCAAGTGTGTCAGCTGCTTTATGTGCTGCTGGGATTTTCATCGTCCTTATGTACAAAAGGTTTACTGGAATCTTGGCTTTATTGCTTACAGGTGACCTAGAACGAGTGACTTAGTGTCTCAGGGCTTCGGGATCTCAATATGTAAAGTGGGGTGATGCTGGCATTGACAGCTAAGATAGCTACCAGGGTCAGGTAACACAGGTGCGGTGTCTGACAACCATCCTGAGGCGATACTGTAACTTTTCCCGTTGAATACACAGACAGTGGGACTCGTATTCTTTACAATGTTTTTGTAGTTTGTCCACAACTCATAAGAGGTACAGCTGGGATTTAAATCTGGGTCCAGATACCTCAGACTCAATTCTCACCTTCTGTTTTCCCCTGCCTCAGTGTTTCATTGACCATCAGGGTAGTCCACTAGAGGTAGAGCCGATGTGTTACTGAAGGAACTGGTGACAAGTGAACCTTTCTAGGAACCTGGATACCCCCCGGGCTCTGACCCACCAATTGCCTGTGGGGATGACCTGGGGCCGTTCACTGAGTATGTTCTGATCATAGCCAAGGGATCTCTACAAGGGGTCTGTACCTTTTGTGCCTCAAACCTATCCTTCTGGGTCTGCAGATTTCACCTTGACCAACCTCAGCATCCTCTTCACTTCCATCCTGATACTCTGCGGAGCCCTGGTCTGCCTGGCTCTCCAGCACTACATTCGACGCCGCCCGGGCAAGTTGCCTGCAGTCTTGGTCAGTGCTCTATTCCTATATTCCTTCATGGTCAGGGCATCCTCATCCAACACTGTCTTGGAGGGCAAGCACACACTAAACCTAGTCTGGAGAACTGTGCCTCTGAGTAGCCCAGAGACCGCATGCACACACAGGTGCACACACGCTGAGTTAGCATGGCTTTATCATCCAGACAGTAGCCTGTGGAGCAGCCACTGGACATCATGTATTGGTCCTGGTTGTTATCCTCATTTAAACCAGTGGTAAATGAGGTTGCTTGTGCTCACAGGGTCACACAGTTGGGAGGAGATGTAGGGGAGGTTTGGTAGTATCCTATTCTGAGGCTGCTGAAGGAGGAGTCTAGAATAGAGAAAGAGGGCTAGAGCAGTCCCAGAGAGGAGAGACCAGAGTGAGAGCAAAGGGCTTGAGGGGAGGCCAGGACCTCTTTTCTCTATCAGACAGAGGCATATGTGATAAGCCAGCCTCCAGAAGTCATCCTATAAGAACCCCAAACCTCTACTTGTCTCTGGCCTGGTCTCAGGTTGTGTCAGAGGTGGCTAGCCACAGCCCCTGGACCCTGGATAATATATGCACTATTAATGTATGATAGATGGCTGTAGACCATGTATATATGGACCTAGTTGGACAGGCACTGGGAAGGGGAAACAAACCTATGAGGAGTCCTGGAGTCTCTAGGAAAAATAAGGAGACACACGTACACACATACACACAGGGAGAGGAGGGGGAGGAGAAAATGAATGTATGTGTGTGTAAAGATGGGATGGCCTGGCCTAATCAGGGCCTTTACCTAGGCAAGAGTCTGTTCTCAGGTCAATGACACAACTGGTAAAGAACTATAAGGAAGAGATGGGCGAGCCAGCCCTACAGTTCTCAAGGGGTTACTAATTCTTCCTGCATCTATCTAAAGTTTGCCTTATCATCTCTCTCCGTGCTCCCAGGAGATTCAGTTCCCCAGACACATGTCCCTTGGCTTGTTCCAAGGGAACCTTAGCTCATACTCTGTGCAGGGTCAGAAGCCCGGGTGCTGGTTGTTTGGGGTGAATGAACCACACTGCTGAGCCTGGCTCTGTGGAGAGTGGGATCCAGGAAGTGGGAGAGGGGGCAGCCCTGTGTCTGGAGAAGCTCGGGAACGAGTAAAATGGTATTTGAGCAAGCTGCAGAGCATCCTCCATAGTTACAAGTGCTGTCAGGGAGGAAACTGCCTGATGCAGCCTCGAGGGGTTCCCGGTACTTGATGCCAGCCGATGCCAGCCCATGCCAGCCAGGTGTAAATGTAATGTTGATTCCTTCTGAACCTGTGTGTCGCAGCTTTGCCGCTCCCGTGAGAGCTTTGCTTCTCAGATTTAAACTGCCCAGTTCCACTTAACAGTTGCTCCTGTCTGTGGGGGTGACTTGTGTAAGAGAGCCCTGGCATGTTCCTGAATTTACTCTGAGTCAACTGCCGATTTGAACTGAGCCTCCAGCAGGTCGTTGAAGTCAGTTCTATGAAGCAAACTGAGGATCTCAAATCCAGATAGCTGTGTGTAACTCTGGGTTTGTCCTTTGTCGCTGGTGACTCCAAGATTATCATCTAAGCTCTCTGAACTTTGGGTTTTTCTCTAGGACACAGGGGTGATGAAACTCTTACAGAATTGCCAGGGAGTACAATTCCACCCAGCAGATACTTATTGAGTGTCTTTTACTTAATTCGGACGATCCAATCACTGCACACACTTTACCTTCGCCATCAGAAGGCACGTGCTGTCGTTCATTCCATTTATGGGTGGAAACTAAAGTTTAGGGAAAGGATATTGGCTCGGTGACAAGCTGCTAAAAGATACAACCTTCATCATTAATCACTGTGGCCACTGTGGACCTAGTTGGCCATAGTGGACATAGTAAGAGGGTCACAACCAGGAGGCATTGCACTGGAGTCATTAAGTGTCAAGGAAATGAGGGCAGGGGTGCAGCAGAGTCAGTCAACAAACCTGAATAGTTCCGGCTCAGCTTAGGCTCTTAGAGAGAGGAGTAAGACTGGATGGTTACTGCCTCTAGAGTTCACATTGCAGTGTCTTTAGTAGAGCTGCTAGGGCTGCAGTGAGGTGCCAGGACCAAAAAGCAAGTTTGGGAGTAAAGGGTTCATTGACCTACACTTCCATATTGCTCATTGTCAAAGGCAGTCAGGACAGGAGCTTGAATGGGGCAGGATCCCAGAGGCAGGAGCTGATGCAGAAGCCATGGAGAAACAGCTTACTGACTTGCTCCCCATGGCTTGCTCAGTCTGCTTTCTTTTATTTAATAGTGAAGATTCAGATGTATTACGATTGGTATTGATATTTTTTAAATTTAAGAAGATCTATTTTCATTACTTTATGTTTATGAGTGTTTGCCGGCATGCATGTATGTATGTGTACCATCTGCATGCCTGATCCCCACAGAAGTCATAAGAAAGCATTGGACTCCCGGAACAGGAGTTAGGGATGGTTGTGAGTCACCATGTGGGTCCTGGGGACCAAACCCAGTCCTTTGTAAGAGCAGCAAGTGATCTTAATCACTGAGCCATCTCTCCAGTCCCTGATGAGTACCCAGGATCACCTGTCCAGGGATGGCACCACCCACAATGAACCGGGCCTCCCGTATCAATCACTAACGAAGAAAATGCCTTACAGAAGATTTTATGGAGGCATTTTCTCAACTAAGTTTCCCTCCTTTCAGATATCTCTAGTTTGTGTGTCAAGTGGACATAAGATTAGCCAGCACATATAGGAGCTAAGTTTAGGAGGAAGGAAGGAAGGAAGGAAGGAAGGAAGCCTGGGGAAAATGGCTGCAGCACTGGTTTGGCCTGGGTGCTTGCAAAGTCCCCCTGAAGAGGAGGCATCTGAGCTGAACAAAGAGGAGGACACAGACATGTGGAGTGCTAAGACTATCCCTAGCACAGTAGTCAGCAAAGGCCCTGTGACAGAGCTGCCCTTGCCTTGTTCAGGACAGGAAGGGTACCACCATGAGAGAGCAGAGGAACGAACTGAAAAGTGTTCAGTGGCTTCCCCGGAACTCTTAGCAACTAAGGAGAGCAAGCCCTCGACTGCAAGCTACAAAACTCAAAGGATGGCAGGATAGAAAGATGGGGTGGGATGGGATGGGGTTAAACGCACTGGGGCACCTCGCTACTTACTCCCTGTGACTAGCGTCAGTGACTTCCATGCGCTGCACACACAGCTGCTTACTTAGCAACTAGTTCTTACTTGGGGCTGATGTCGGAAGAGTTTGAAATACACCTCAGTTCGGGCCTGGATTTCCAAGCCTCATCCGGGTCACAGAGCTTTCTCCAGTCTCAGCAAGACCCCATGAAATGTGGCCCCGAGAACACTAGCTGCCTGTGTCCCTGCCTGGGCCAAACCATGAAGTCTTCTTGGGAGAAAATTCTAATGCCAGTATGAATCTGAGGAGCACCCTGCAGGCTGCCCAGGCTCTGTTCCCACTCTACACCTCCCCCACAGTTGCTCACCTGGCTCCCGAGGAGGTCCTTGAAAGCGGCCACACCTCTCACTATATAAGTCTCATTGCTGTGACAAAGGCCTGTGCCCGGCAAAAGCAACTTGAAGAAGGGAGGGTTTGTTTGGGCTCAGGTTTGAGGTGCAAGGCCACCACGGGAGGGAAGGCATGGCAGCGGGAGCATGCGGCAGCTGGTCGCATTGCTACAGTCAGGAAGCAGAGAGGTGAATGCTGGTGCCCAGCTCACATTCTCGTCTCTATTCACCCCAGGACTCCAGCCCACGGGATAGTGTCATATCCAGGGTAAGTCTTCCAAGCTTAGTTTAACCTTTCTAAACACCCTTATAGACATACTTTATGGAACCACGTGGTTCTCAATACAGTCAAATTGAGCATGACAATCGTCACACTCACCCTGCCTCTCCTCCCAGGTCTTCGAGAAGCCCCACGACTTCCTCCCAGTCAACCCTGTCTGCCCAGAAACTCTCAACACTGTCCGCATCCTGGACTTGGAGGCCTTCCGGAAGGTGTCCCCAGAGCTGAGAGACTCGGTCTTGCATGGCAGCACCGATAGTGGCTTTGGTAGTGGCAAGCCATCACTGCAGACCGAAGAGTCTCAGTTTCTTCTCCCTGGCTCCCACCTCCAGGTGCAAGGGACTCTGGGAAAGGAGGAGCTTCTGGAGCTCGGGGACAGCTGCGCTGACAACACAGACAGTGGGATCTGCCTGCAGGATCCCAGCTTACATTCCAGCACGGGGCCCACCTGGAAGCAGCAGTTTGGAGTCACCAGTCAGGGCCAGGAAGACAATGACATTAACTTAACCCAGAGTTCTCCAGGACAGCCTAAGAACACACAGAGTGACTCTGCCTTGAACCATGTTCATCTCCTCGAACCCGGAGTTCCTGAGGAGAAAGACCAAGTCACAGTGACATCCCAGGGCTACCAGAAACAGACCCAGTGGAAGGAAGGGGCAGCAGACCCAGAAGGACACGTGAACAAAGAGATTTCCTTGACAGATGGCTTTGACCCTCAACTCAGGGTGTGCTTGCAGGCTGAGTTAACTTGGCCTCCACCAGCTCTGGCCAAGGGTTATTTGAAACAGGAATCCCAAGGGGTGACCCCGGCACCAGCAGGGACCCCAAGTAAGCAATGGAGTCAGCTGACTGGAGAATGGTCACTCCTGGGCGTGGTTAGCTGTGAAGATCTAAGCACAGAGGGTTGGGATTTTGCTCATCAATTTGCCCCTCTGGACTATGGGGCAGCCCCTGGTGGCCTCCTGGATAGCTTGGACTCTAACCTGGTCACCCTGCCGCTGATCTCCAGCCTGCAGGTAGAGGAATGACATGGTCTAAGGGCTCGTTGTATTCCAGCCATGCCTGCTGTCCTATGTGCACTAGGGCCCAGGGATCAAAGAAATGGTGGACCTTTTTCTACAAATCCACCATGGCCAGCTAGCCAGGCCCCACAGGGCAGGAAAAGGCCATCTTGCTGGGCAAGTGTCCAGTACATGGGAGGTTATGTGTGCTTCTGCTGAGATGGGCCCTGCAGACTCCAGCCTAGCGGAGCAGGGTAGACAGAGACCTCACTCCCCAGGGCTGGGTCCTGTACTGGAAGAATCTGTGTTTGGGAGGAACCCCAGGGATTTTTAGATATGGTAAGGTTACCAGGCTGAAGTCAGAGCAACCTGGAGGTCCACAGAGGAGTGGGAGTAGCCAGCCTCCTGCAGAGTACAGAGGGAGCAGGAACCAGGCTTAATACTGTCACGGAGAGATGTGCTCCAACTTGGACATGGTACCTGTAACTGGAAGATATTGAGGTGCATGCCATCCGGAATGATCAGCCAGCTACTTCAGAACCATGGGGCAAAAGGGACTGAGACTTACAATCTAGCTCTTGTGGGTGTCTCTCCTATCCATCCGCTGACATCTCCTTGGTTTTGACATCTGTGTCCCCCTGGCTTATCTTCAGTAGCCAAGCCATTGCTCCTTGATACTCACTGTTGTGCTGACAGGCCAGACAAACTATGGTTGTCTATGTTAGCACACTACCCTTTATGTGGCCTTTGGGCATAGACACTGACCCAGCCTTAAGTCTTAAATATCTGTATTTGCTGCTATTTTCTAACTACAGACCCAGAGAACAGGGTACTGGGTTGGCATCTCTGTGTTCAGCTGCTTGACCTTGGACCAGCAGCTTCTTCAGGGGACTAAAATAAGAATGAATCGTTAGGAAGTCCCTCGGGCTAAATGTTAGACAATTTGGCCCTGGGGGTGATATTTTTGACCTTGCCATCCTCTGGGCTAGGAGGAAGTAGACTGTGGAAACCATCTGCCCACAGGTAGCTTCTGCCTCATGCCAAGGTCTCAGAGATCTTGCAGGAGCTTAGGCCCTTGTGCCAAGAGAGCTGCTAGTAACTGGAGCTCAGGGCTGGTCCCACTTCCCTAGACTGTATTTGAGGTCTGTGCTCAAACAAAGGCAGTTTGCAGCCGCCAAGCAAGGATGCTGGAGAAAGGGCAAGGCTGCTGGTCCCCTCACAGTGCCTATCCCTGAGCCCGGAGTTTCTCCGAAGCTTTCCAGAAACAGGCTGTGTAACCTGGGAGAGTCAGCCATGAGCTTGCCACTCTGCCAAGAAGGTCACGAGGCCAGTCTGGTACCAGAGCTCCTTCTGAAGTTGGAAGGACTCCTTGGGATTGCCTAGGAACCTTTATTTATTTATTTTGTTCACTTATTTATTGAAGAGGCAGCATAGCATAGGTGCAGGGCTCAGGGTCTCTTAGGAGCTCTAGTTTTGACTGCACTGTTTCTAGCTATGTGACCTTGGGCAAGTCACAATTTCCTCTTTGTGCCTCAGTTCCTGTCTGTATGTAAAACTTGACAAGTTCCCAATAAGCCCAATCCCTCGGACTGTGGAGTCCCACTGAGAAAATGGACATGAATGTGCCCCCAACGGCGAGTGAATGGTGTGTGTTTTCAGTCCAATAAATGGGTGTTTTGTGAAAACCATCAGATTTCTCCTGGTAACTATGGACCACTGGTGACGGTCATGAGCAAGATGTGCTTTAAGGAGATAGTCTGCGGATGTGGGCCCACACAGACAGACCCAACTTCAGCATTAACTGTGACCTTGGAAAAGGCACAGATTCTCTCACAGTTTCTGATGGCCCAAAGGTGACACGAAAGTGACAGCTGTCATGGTGAAGTCATGAGGTTGAAATGAGATCATGGACGAAAAGAGCTTACTATGGTACCCCACATCTGGGATTCTATGGGTAAACATCTGTCAAGGGCTGTTAGGGCTAGAAAGGGAAACAGACTGTTTTCTTAGAAACAGATGAAATGACGGAGAGAGGTCTGGGGTGTTCTTTCAGAAGACTAAACCCCAGTGTTTGGGATGGCAGTTCTGACAGTGTGGGACTCCAGGGCATGAGTGAGCCAGATCTGCAGACACTGTGCCCGCTCGCCTTACCCTGAAGATGTGCCTGGGTGGTTCCGTATGCTGGAAGCCTCCCGAGTTCTGTTCACAACAATCAGTGTGTGGGTTGGCACAGATCCCTGAACTCAGTCATGTGGGTGCAGCAAATCTAGGGGCCGTGCCTGAGTCCTGGGTGTCTGTGAGTCTGAGATCATCAGGACACCAAGTCCTTTCCCAGGGCTCCCATGAGCCCTCCCTGTTCACTCTGGGAAAGGAGGTCTTCTGGAGAGACAGCAGTCTCCTCTCCTGCAGAGAACCTGAACAGCACCACACTGTATGTGTGTGTGTGTGTGTGTGTGTGTGTGTGTGTGTGTGTGTGTGTGTGTAAGAAGCATGGGCTTACTTCCTCCCTGGGGACCTCCTGGCTGGGTCGGAAAAGAGAGGTACAATGACCATTCTTTCTGGAAATGGTGCTGGGGATGGCTTCTTCCCCATGGACAAGCTCTTGAGGCAGGTGGGGTGGCGCCTGAGCACTGGATCGATAAAAGAGAAGAGAAATTATCCTGGTGAGAAGCAGGCCTGCAGGACAGAACAGAGGCAGAGAGGAGCTGTGAGTGTCAGCAGGCCTAGAAATGTCAGTGGGAGAGTCGGTTGGTTCCTTAGTGAAGCTAGGGCTTGTGGGGAGCCTAGAGGACTCTTCTAGGCAGCAGCTGATGGAACACTTCATTCAGGCTTCTCTGGAATTCAGGTTAAAGTCCCCAGTAGAAGGCCACACTTGATCTTCAGCTGCGCACTTCCTTCAAGGGCTTTTCCAGGCTGAGGAATGTGTGGTTCTGGGTTTCTGTGAGCTAACGGAACTTCCTCTTAGCAAAGAGAGAAGGGAAATGGGCTCACACTGACAGAGGAGGAAATTCTGTGAAACTGTGCTTTCCCAAATTCGTAAATAACTAGAGTCGAGAAATTGCCGCCCCACCCCCGCCACAAATACCTCTACCATCCCCCATATATACAGCGACAGAACTTTCATCCCTCTGAGAGGTCAGGTCACACACAGAGCCTACACTGCGTCTACAGAACGCTCAGCACCTCAAGAGGCTGGGTACCACCCATAGGGCTCACACAGAACCTGCACCACAGGCTGGCAATTCTCAGAGCCCATCATGGGAAGAGGAGGGAGCCTGAAGTGTTGCTTATCTGGGGCCACACAGAAACCTGAAGGGCATGTCCAGGCAGCCGGGTACCGATGCTATCTCCCCCACCGATAGGACACCAGATACTGAGAAGCCTGACTCACTCATTTCCTGCAGTGCTCATGGGTTTGAGGGTTTCTTTGAAGCCAACCCACAACTTAAAATTAAGTGTATTGCTATTAATGAGAAGGCCCATGGTGCCTCTCACTGACGGAGTGATCTGAACTTCACTGGATTTCCCATAAATCTCCAAACAGGGCTGGGACTCTATAAACACTGTTGAGAAAGGACTGGGTAGGATGAAATTCGTGTTCATAAACAGTGACTCTGGCCAAAACATAAGTCATTCAGCAAAGGGAACAGGGCCGAAAACAGGGAGACCTTTATTAAAACCAGCCATTTCATTTTGCTGGCCTTTCTTGCCAACCCAATGGTCCATTCCTTTAGCAGTTACCTACCACATGCCAGATGTGAGATTCAGCCTTGGCTCCATGCAGCTGATTATCTGGATATAAATAAAGGTAAACACCAAGCATTTGCGTACTAACAAGTGTCGCCATCTGTGGAAGAAACCAGTATCCTGCACCAGGGATGAGGCAGGGAGTAAATAAGCAGGGTGGGAAGCTGCCTTCGCTCTGGCTATGGGAGAGCACCTAGCAGTGGGGAAGGGCTTTAACCAGAAGCATGCTGGCAGCTGGGAAACTGAGGATCACTGTTCTAGCTCATACAGCTCCCACGGAGGGCCTCTTCCTTGTCTACAGGAATCTTGAAGCTATACCACCCATGATGGAAATAAACTAGGGTCTCTTCCTCTTATGAAGACACTAATCCCATCATGAAGCTCCATCCACATGACCTCGCCCAATAGCCTCCACAAAGTCCCACCATCACATTAGAGGTTAGGACTTCAACATTGAGGGGTGGGCGGGGACACCACCATTCAATCCATATGGATGAATGCGCACGTGTGTGTGTGTGTGTGTGTGTGTGTGTGTGTATTGAGCGAGGGCAATGGGAATCGAGAAGGAACAAATTCAAATGACACTTCAGAGAAAGCAAGACAGGACAACAGGCTGGATAGAAGGAAAGAGTCAAGTGTTAACTACCACTTGAACCTGATAGAGAGCAGTGCATGGCATGGGTACAGAAGGGAAAACATGGTGTGGCCGCGGCAGAGATGTGGGGGACCTAGAAGATGCTCAGCTTCAGCTCAATAGTCGTATTTCATTCAGAGGAAAGATATTTAAGTGGCTCTCAGGGTGGGTCTGGCACAGGATTAGGGCTTAGGACTGGGAATTTTGAGGCACGTGCTCTGTGTTCTCTGTGAGCTTGCATCGTGGGTGGCACAGAGATGAGAAGACAGGTCTGGAGAGGATTCCTGACCATCTCCAGCCTGTGAACTCGGGGTATTCACCTAACTCGCTAGCTCTAGGAAGAGCGGGCAGCCGTCCTATTGGCCTACAGTGTCAAGAACCATGCCTGAGCTGAGCATGTTCACTGCAGACCCCAGTCAGCAGCCTCGGGGATCTTCAGACGGCCTCAGCCCGTAGCCAGGGGGTGACGCAACAGTCAAGTGTTCCCTGTAGTGAATTATCCCACCCAAAGAGTTGAGGGACTCTGGACTGGGCATGAGTAGGGAAGGGCAGACACAGTGCCACCTTCCTCCTTCCCCTCGCAAGCAGCCCTTTAGAAGAGCAGCCCCACTCACGGACTACACTCTACACACAGTATGCATGATTCCTGAATGGCAGCACCTTACAGCCCTGCAGCCTCTCTGTGGAAACTTACCACTCAACACAACTCCCATCTTTAGCCACTGTCTAGAATCCCCCAAAAAGGCATTCATGGAGGGCCCCAGCATCTCCTGCTTCCACAACTACCAATCCACATTCATTTCTCCAATGCCTTCAGAGAGGGGTAAAGTGGTTTACCCTTCATGTCTCTGAACTGGTGTCACCACTTTCTTCTTAATTCCGACTCCTCTACTGGTTCTTAGAATGGCTAATAACAACCCCACGCACACGGCCAAGGGGACCGTGCAGAATATGCCTAATGGAAAAGGGACCGTTATGTCGTTCCTCAGCCTGGCTTTTCCCGTGGCCTTGCGGCTATTCCATCCTGCTTCTTCCGTGCCTGCCCATCTGGAGTCTTCAGCCCTCTCGGGTACCACTTGCCATAGCCTCCTGGTCAGGTTTGTTTGTTGTTATTTGTTTTCCCTCCAGCATCCCTTGCCACTAAATAATCTCACTGTCTACTGAGCTGAGGGATTGAAAATGTAAATTTGGGCTTTGAGTTCTACTGGCCAACTTGTGAGACAACACTCAAAGCCTCTGCTCAGAGGCTTCTTCAGAACCACCCTCCTGGCTCCTGTCCCTTCTCATTTCTTCCCTTTCACATGCTCACCGCTCTCCTCCCCCAGCCCCCACATCCACCTGCCTTCCCCCCAACAAACTACACTGCTCATGCCTCTGGCCTTCTATTTATGCCAGTTCCTCACCCCCAGAAGCTCTTCTTCCACTGCTGTTTCAAGGCTGCCCATGTGTCCTCTGCAAAGCAACTCCTGGGAAGCCTGAGTGTGCTTCCAACATGCAGCTTGTCACTACGGGGCCACCCTGGGAAGATGAGATGGGAAGTGTGAAGTCTCACTCTTGGTGCCCTCCACACCTGCAGTGGTATGAGACACCCCATAGGTGCTGGGTGCACTCAGGTGTGTGATATAGTAACTACGCTAAGTGGAGGCGGGAAGGCTCAGACATGGAGTCCATGACAGAAGATCTGAGCGCAGGATACAAGGTTAGCAAAGAGCCAGCATAGGTAATACAGTCAGGGCTCTAGACCCTGGGATGGGGTGGAGTGTGGGAGGCAGGGCAAACACATGGTATCCGTTCACTCAGGCTGAACAACTACCACAGCAAGGTCCACTAAGACTAACCAGCTACCACAGCAAGGTCCACTAAGACTAACCAGCTACCGCAGCAAGGTCCACTAAGATTAACCAACTACCACAGCAAGACTATTGGGCTGGAGAGGCCCCAAGAGCATCCCCAGGGAAAGGGAAGACTGCTTCCCTGGGTTCTAGGCATGAGCTGTTCTTTCAAATGAGTCTGACTGGACCTCAGCCTTTTGGTCTGTCAAATGGGGATAGTCTTGAGGCTGACTATTTTCCTTGGTTCTCTGGGCCCCCGACTTTGATGCAAGGTCCTTTAGCCAGCACTCATTCCAGCTCGCTGGCAGCAGGAACTCCTCTTGATTGATCTCTGTGCCCTCTACGCCCAGTCAATGGTAGTGCATAGTAATGAGCGCTCAATGAACTTTTGGTGCATAAATGAATGCTTGAATGAGTAGAACTTTTCCATTCATGTCAAGGAAGCATTTGAGTGCAGGTGGAAGCAGTTTGAGAAGCATCGAGATGATTCTGATGGTCATGGAAGACTGAGCAAAGCAGGTGCTTGGGAGACGTTAGTCTGAACCTAGGAGAGAGAGAGAGGGTTATAGGTAACTCTGAGTGGAAGCTCGATTTCAGGTTTGCCATCCCCTTTCCTCTTAGTAACGTGATTCTGTAATTATTCCCTTCCTGCTTTCTTCACCCTACCGTTCCTATGTGTTGTGGGACTTAGGACTGCAGACCAAACAGGAGACATAAAGTAAGAGAATACATCCAGGAGACAAGGCAAAGACGCCTGCAAACATTCAGTATGCATTCACCCACTCTTTGGACAAACATTCATTGGGTACCCACCATGCCAAACCTCCCTAGATTGTGACAGACAGTTAGGCATGACCCTCCTGGCTGGCACAATTCTGTATGCATGTGTATGCACACAGATACATACATACACACACACACACACACACACACACACAGAATGTCCACTCACTTCCCCATCACCACCCTCACCCCAGCTTGGTGGAATCAAAGTTACCCACTGGGAAATAACTTCACAGCTGGAAGAAGCCTCAGAGCTCTCAAAGCCAATGGCAGCCTTACATAAACAAGGTCTCTGGAGCCCAGAGAGCCTCAACCCAGTCTAGAAGGAGAAGAACTGGGCTTAGAATAGAAACCGAGAGACTGCTTCCATTTCTCACACACCCTTCTCCCAGCAGTCCTCTGCTGGTGTCTGAGAAATCCTACCCAAGGCTTCGCGGAGGGGAAACCAAGACCATGGCACTGCAAGAGACGAAAAGGAGAGGGAGGTACGGGAGAGCAGGAAGGGCAGAGTCCACTACGGCCTTGGCCTCCATCACAGCCTCACTTATTGTTTTGTTGTTTTGCTGCTCCTCTGGCAGACAGAACATTTTCACTTCTTGTCCCCAAGTGTGAGAATTCACCAGGCCACTGGCTTCCTGTTTTGTATCAGCTTTTGCTCAAACATCACCAGTTCTAGCTGGGTTTTGCTCACTAAGCAGTTTTTAAAAATAATGATACTTCCATTTGCTCCTGTTTTGGCCTTCTCAAAGTCACGGAACGCTTAGGAAGGGGCACCATAGATTGTGGTCTTCTAGCTCCTGTCACCTGACCTCATCTACCGACACTGACTTGGAGCAAGACCATGCAGACTCATAGAAGGCACTATGGCTTTGCTCATGTGTTAGACGGTCCTGTGGTAGGAACGCTCTCCCTCTGTGTGCTCCCTTCTCTAGAAACGTATCTGATCACACACACAGGGCGGGATGTGGTTGAAGGCTGGCAGGAGAAGAGATGACAAGTGTGAACTTTAAAAAGAGCACCAGGCACGGAGCAGGCTTGGAACAATGTGCAAAATGCCTTCGAGAGACTGAAGAATCCTTTCACTCTGTGTCCTGAGAAGTTCCTGCCTATGGCCAGAAGCATACGGGACACAACAGGGGACCTGGAAGAGACATAAAGCCTAACTCTGTTTGCAGGAAATGCTTATGAAGCAGGAGAGATTCAGTCCTCCAGAGAGACTGGATTCCCCATGGGGCCTAGCCCAGTGACTGGAGGAGTAGAGAAACTTGGATGGATGGATGGATGGATGGATGGATGGATGGATGGATGGATTGAAATCATGAAGCTATGAGAACCAGAAAGTATTTATAAGTAAACCCAGAAGAGAACAAGGCCTGTGAGTCTTGAAAAAGGCTCCGGGATCGTGTGAGACATGAGCCAGAAGGAAGAATGATTTGAGAAATCAAAGAAAGACTAAAAAGGAAAAGGAAGACCAGGAAGTTGGTGAGTGAGAAGCTCAGAGCTGAGATCAATCCCGGGGAGGCCTGAGCCCCCAAAGCCTCAGCCATCACTGTGAGAAGTTAGTATCTCACTGGAGGGAGGAGCCAGTTTCTTGGAAGCTAGTCATTAGAAAGTAGCTGCCCCTTGACCTGATGCTTCAAGCCAGCACCCCAGGATTTAAGCAAAGTAAATTCTATTCCACCTGAGTATCTATTTCCCCAGCCTCCGTTTCCCTACCTGTGAGACTGAAGTAAGACTGGGTACCTGGAGCCCCTGCCATGATCAGTCTGTGCCCAACAAATGTGAGTATTTGCATTTCAGACCTGATTAGTTTAGGAATAATCCAGGCTTCAATCCCACCAGATCTCTGCAAGACACGGGAAAAACTGGATAGTAGTTAGAGTCCCAGATGACTGACATCTAGGGGACCTCAGTAGCCACCTTTCAGCAGCCAGCTCCTAAATCTGAGCTGACACTTTCTATAGTGATTGCATCCTTTAGCCATCTACTGGGCAGATTAGTTATTAAGACAGAGGAAGAGTCAAGAGGAACCTTCAAGAAAATAATCTTATCTTTTTGCTTTCCCAGTGCTGAAATAGATGCCCAAATAAGTGTTGTGATCAGCCTTAAGGCCACACAGCACCACAGGTCAGAATAAGACCCAAATCCTTTTATACAATGACCAGTCCTTACCCTGATAAGCCCTGAGGTGAGACTGTGTCCCCAAGGCCACAGATTCTGCTCAGACTCCACTACAGCCAGTGAGTGCTGGACAGTCCTGGGCAAAGCATGCTACCTCTCCGACTCCCTCAGTCTTCCTATGTGTAAAATGAGCCAATAATAATCTCTGTGTCACAGGGTGGCCACAGACTTAAAATGCGAATCATACATGAAAATATACTGTGTAAGCCATCCGGTCATCCTCAGCCTGCTGGACATCCTTTTCCAGAATGAGGCACCCCTCTGTTTCTTCTCCAACCAATTCTAATCCATAGTAAGCTGACTTACTCTGCTTCATTTGAAGGGTTGCTAGAGTCCTCTGGCTACAAAGGGCTTGTCCAGGTTGGGGAGGAATCCTGGCCATCTACAGTAGAGACCAAAATGAATGATGTCTAGTCTTGAGTCCTGGGGTGAGTCTCAGGAAAGACAGGAGATGAGGGCCACAGAGTCTGGGGTGCGGACAAAAGGATTGGGTGTATGGGACAAGAGAACATTCTAGGCTGGCACAGCCCTGGGGAGGATATTGAAGAAGAGCAGGGAAACAGAAACTGTAGCCCACAGCACAGCAGGCTCTCCAGTGGGGCACAGAGGGAAAAGAGAGGAGGCAGAAGGACTGGGGAGGCCCCGGCACGGTCAAGGATCTGACTGCCTTTCCAGTGTCCTGCCTCGCAGACCTGTTGCTTGGTTTCTAGTCCATTTCTGAGAAAGCCCGAATCTGCCCCTTCACAGCCTTCAACAACGGACTCCTAGGGTGGAGCCACTGTTCAGGACGAAGAAAACTGCTATGCCATGGGCCTGCGGAAGTAAGGAGAACAAGGGCACACCGAGAGCGTCAGCGGGCTCAGAAAGAGGAAGCGGTTCTCTCTCATTTCTGCTTCTGGGCATGGGAAATACCCGCTCTTCTCCCAGACTTCAACAGCTGTCCTTGTCCTCACCTGCAGCCACAACACCTGGGCCCGGGACTACCTGGGGCTCCAAGTCTAATCATCCTTTCAAGTTTCCAGAAGGTTTCTGAGTCCTGCTCATCTCCAGGGCACCCGACAGGGCCCCACAGACCATGCCAACCGTAGAAGATATTGAGGCTGCATAACCTGTGAGTTCAAAAGTGGGGTCCAACCTGCAGAGCCAATATCCAAGGCAGAGGGGAGCCAAAGACAACAGGCTCTCCTCTCTCTATCTTTCCTGGGAGTTCTTTGAGGAAGAGAGAGGATCCAAAGCCATGAAGGATCCCTTTCTACATGCTTGGAGCATTGTATCCAAGCCCATCTGAACTGGGAATAAAAGCCCCCCGCCCAGTCCCTGGCAGGAAGCAGGAAGGACCTGCCAAACCTGGCTCATTCCTTCCTCCACAGTCTGCTATTGGTCAGAGAGAGATTAGAGTAACAAAAAATAAAAAACATAGGAACTTCAGCAAAAAGTGAAGATAAGGAGAACAAATATGGCCAGAGCTCCCCTTCCTGTCTCTGTTCTGGCCTCGGCATTCTTTATCCTGGAACTTGGGGCCAGTTGATCCAGTGGCAGGCTTGAGCAGCACAGGCCTCTTCTGTCTTCCTCCAGCCACAGCTGCTCCGCATTCAGCCTCTCTGGCTGGAACCACTTTATACCAAACACCTACTGAGCCAAATCTCCTAGCACCAGCTCCACCTCTGTCCAGTAGGTCACAGGCAGAGGAGGAAGTGATGAGGGAGAGGGAGGTGACACATTCTAAAGTCCTTGTCCATAGCTGCTTTGTTCAGCCTCAGCCAGGGGCTCCCCACTGCTCCAAACCCCCAGTTGCTTTCTGCCACATGGGGTAGGCTTTACATGGGACAGCAGAGACCGGGGGATAGACCCCACTCTATGCCCCATGACCACCCAGTTCAGGGGCCTAAACAGGGAAATGGTTTCTCACTGTTCTGGTCGTGTGTAGTGGGCACTGAGGTCTGTCACTAGAGGGAGAACTAGTCAGAGGGAGACAGCCACGGTGGGGAAGGGTGGAAAATGGTCAAACCAATCACAGAGATTGAAAGGTCAAGATAAAGACCCAAGGTCAGCCTTCAAGGAAGTTTGTCACTGATGGAAAAGTTAAAAACCATTTCTGAAATCACTCTTCTAACCACAGAACTCCCTAATGAAAATTATTGGTTCTCCAACCCCTGGTATCAACTTTACAGAATGAAATGGCAGGAGATTCTACATGACAACTTACACTGTGGAGTCGGGGGCCCTTCCCATTCTGGGCGGCATAAGAGAGGAGAAGGGCAGACCTGGCTGTGATTCCTGAGACTCTCTCTCCTGGAATACAGGTCTTCAACCCCGGGGCACAGTTTCTTCTCCAAGTCCTCGAAGAAAACTGCTAGGGCTGGTCAGGCCCATCCACAAAGGCCCAACTCTACGAGGGCTGTCAGAGGACCGAGAGAGGACTCCTCATTCTCCATGCTCAGGGCTAGGCAAGGCTTTCTGGGCCCAGGAAGACTGAAAGGAGCCCATGATGACTCAGGAGCCTTTTTCTGGCATAAAGAGAAGAGACGCTAAAAAGAGAAGGTGGCTGGAGAAGGACTTTGCTTTGCCATCAATCTTGCCTGGCTCTCCCGGGAAAGAGTAGAAGGACTGAGTGATGTATTTGTGTTACGAGTGGTCCTTGGTGCTGGGCTTGACAGCCTGGATCCTCCTAAGAGCTTACGTAGACATCAGGCCCCACTGAGGAGTCTGCCCTCCTACTCACCTCTCCTGACCTCCAGAGGCTAGAAGCATCTCTATCAGACTCTTTCATTGGAGAACTTCATGTAGCCGCCATCTGGACTGCTCATGTGGCCACTGATGGTGAAGGGTGGCCCCACTTCCAAGTCCTTCAGGTTTCTGAGACAGAGTTCCAATAAAACGGTTGAAACTGAGAACTTGGCCTCTCCCTGGGACCTGTCTCCCTAGACTAGAACCTACAGAGTGGTTCCTAGAAATAGGGCAATCTTTAGGTCACTGATTCGTTGACTTCTCTTTCCAGCGAAGATTCAGCTCATCTCTCAGGGCCAGAGGAGAAGCAGGCTTGCCCTATGGCAGGGAATAGGGAGATGATGCACCCCAAGAGGTCTTCCTGACTTCTCTTCCTAAAATCATGACTTCCTTTAATTGTTTTCTTTTTTGAATCCCTTACTGTGTCCAATATTATATTTTTTACAATCAGGCTTATCTCCAGCATTGACAGTGAGATGCATAGAGACAGAGAATATGCCAAGCCATCTTTGTATTCTTGGAAATAAATACCATAAAACTTGCTATAATAAAAGCTTTTCTTAATAAATAATAAACAGATGGGGGGTAAGTGCATGGATGGATGGATAGACAAGTAGTGTGGAGGTGAGCATGGATGATACACACATGTTTGGATGAGTGCATGGATGCATATGTATATCTATGAATGCAGAAGTACATGAATGCATGTATGGATTTGGGATGACTAGTGGGGGTAGACGGGTGAATAAGTAGAGTAGGTGCGTGATGCATAGATGAATTGGTAAGTAGTAGGACGGGTTGATGGGTAGATTGATGACTAAGTGCATAGGTGGGTAGGTTGATGGATGGTAAGTGTATGGATGAGTGAGTGGGTAAGCAAGTTGTACATGAGTGGATGAGTGGATAGATGGATGAAAGCATGGATGGTGTGTTCTTGGCCTGAGAGTGAATGCTGAGATGATTGCTATTGTCAGGGCCTCTCAAGGTGCTGTCTGGTGGCATGTTTGACTCTGAGAACTTTTCTAAATGGAGTATTTCTGGTTTACTTTGGAGAGAGCCAGGGAAGGGAAGCAGTAAGTTCCATTTCTGTCTCTTAATTCTTTTTTCATTATGTTTAGCCCCCAGTGATAGCCCACCCAGATCTGTCTTGGATCTACTCACCGGATCTGGTATAAGTTGAAGACAAAATTAGGCCCTGGGAAGACAAGCAGAAAAGAGAGTTAGGACCTCCAGGGGAAGTGACTATCATCTCTCTGGGAATAACTGGTGCTTCCCCCTCACCTGTCCAAAGGGTAAACAGGCTGACCTTGGGGTGTTGTGGGGGGCTCTCAAGATCCTTCACAGTCTTTCCAACAGGAGCCCTGATTACCCTAGGAAGGAAGCACTTCCAGCCCCTCTAACAACCAGACCTAGGCTTCACCCCAGCTCCATGTTCCAGCCCTGTAATTTTCACCACATATCCCTGTCTGCTTCGGTAATGGAAGCTGAGGGGTAATGATGTCACTCAATTGGGAGAGTACTTTTCTTGCACATGAAAAGCCTTGAGTTCCTTCCCCAACATAGTTTAAACTAGGTGTGGTAGTGTATAGCTGCAATCCTAGCATGTGAAAGGTGGAGGCAAAAAGATCAGAAGTTCAAGGTGTCCTTAGACATATAGGTAATCCAAGGCCAGCCTGGGCTAGAGGCAATCTCAAGAAAAAAAAATGTAGGCTGCAGTTGAACTAAATGTGCTTGACTAAATTCCCAGAACTCAGTAGATTGAGTGAGGCAGGAAGATGGAGAGTTTGAGGAAAGCCTGGTATCCATATCAAGACCATATAAAAATAGGGCAAAAAATGGAATAACTTCTTCATGGTGTGGAATTATAAAAATACATACCAAGGGAAAGGGCATTGGGACATAGTAGATGCTCAATAGATGCACACTTCATGGACACAATACACAGACACCAGTGGGGGGGGCGGGGGTGAAGGGAATGACAGGGAACACAAGCAGACCCACAGACAGAGACTGACACATAAAGAACCAGCCTGGCTCCCTGGCCTTCCAGGCGTTGCCCTTGGTCTTGGGGAGTTCAGAAAAATAGAAGCTGGCTGCTTCTTCCAGTGGGAGGAGCCTCCATTCCCTCGATAAAGGCCCGCCTCCCCATCTGAGCCCCACTAGAGCTGCTCAGGCAAATCTTCAACCACTGCAACCAGCAGAGGAAATATTTTTGCATCCTGCTCTGCTGAAAGGCTTGCCACCCCGCCCAACCTTGCCAGCTCATAATCTGCTCTGATGATCTACTGGTGAGGAAGGGCAAAGCAGAACTTGGGGCTGTTTGGCATGGGTGGGGCTCACTCACCATCCCAGCAGTACCCGCGCTGGTACCACTTGGCCAAGCTGTAGCCAAGGATGGACACCAGCAGCAGAGACAGTCCCACTCCGAGGATCATGCCCAGCGAGTTGATGGAGTCCTCACCTGCAGAGAAGCCATGCATCTTCACACACACTGCACCAAAGCCCTGCCCACCTTACAACTTCCCTCCTCTTCGTCCCACCGGGATCAAAGCAAGAGTCCTCCATAAGACTGCCAGGCTAAGCTGGCTGCTTCAGCCCAACCTGCTGTGGAGGGAATATCTGATACCTGAATTTTGAAACTGCATTCATGTGATAGCTTCAGCATGTTGATCCAAAGGCACAACACCCCTCTGGCAACAGATATTTCAGAATTGGGGAGATTCCTGAAATCATGGGCATTCTACTTAATAGAAGATGCTCTGCCTTCTTGGAGAAGAGCCTGGAAGGCTTAGCCCCAGCATGATCTTGGTGGCCAGGAGACCCCCAAGAACACAGTCCATAGGCTGCCTGGTCTCTTCCCCTTTTGCAAAGCCCATGTACCCAGTGTATCCAAAGAGCACTCTGGTTGCTCCTTCTTCCCTTTTGTGGTCTGAACTCTCTGCTAAATTTATATATTATTTGTAAGGCTAAACCAAGAGCAGGAGACAAAGAGTGGTTGGAAGTGTACAGGGAAATGAGAGGACAGAGCAGAAACAGAGGAGTGGCCAGGTTCTGAGGCTGATGGTGGGTACACCACAAGGCAACTCATCTGTGCCAGGGCAGGGGAGGAAAGGGAAGCTGTTGAAATAGGATGGAGAAATAGAAAGACTCCCTGTGTCCATGGCCTGAGGGCAGAGGCTCTAGGGATATCGCCACAAGTCTGGGAGGTGTGTTGGTTGAGCATAGACTTGGGAGCAGGCAGTGCTTGAAGTCCAGCCCCATTGCCTATATGAGGTGGGAGCCCTTAGTCCCTTTATCCTTCTAGATTTCAGCAGTTCTGATGGATTATTATTATGGATCACACTATGCAAAATGCACAGTTATTGGAATAATTAATGGGAATGTCAGGAAAAGAGGACACTTAGGATCAGACCTGGCACACACCACATGCTCAATAGATATTAATAATATTGTTATTGTTGTCATCATTATCACCATCAGATTCATCAAATATGCAAGTGTTATCAATCTAGCTCTTCACGGTTTGCTACCCAAGCCACGTTTCCAAGCTCCTTGATTGTTCTTCCCAGTAAAATAGCCAGGTTAAAGCCAGATATGGCACCACTTAGGAGGCAGAGACAGGTGAGTCTCTGTGAGTTTAAGGCAATACTGGTCTATATACTGAGTTCTAGACCAGTCAGGGGTACATAATGAAAAACTGTCGAAATGAGAAAAGACAGGTTATTATTCTCCACTCCTGATGATAAAATGACTGTCAAATGCAGAAAGAAGGGGGTCTTGCTTTCTAGTCATAAGTTTCAGAAACTCGGTTCCATGGAGAAAGGGAAGATGTTCACAGTATGGGCAGGAAGTGAGAGCAAGACTGACCCTCTGTCTATATTAGAAAAGAATCCACAGCCTTGGGAAAAATCAGGAGATGAAGAAGGATAAGTAGTTTACAAGGATGTCAGTAAGTCCCAGAGAGGGCATCCATGCTTTTTCCCCAAAAATTGAATCCAAAGTGACAGTAGGATTCCCAGACAGGATTGTGGGAACCCAGAGCTAAGCAGAGCTTCAAGAAGACAGTCAGAGCCCACTTAAAAATAGTGTCTGGGTAAATGGAGTCTCAGAGAACCTTAGAGGGCTACTGTGCCCAGTCACAGCTTGGGACAGTCAGCAGCTTATTATCACCAAGAGAGGCAGAGAAGTCATAGATTCCCTGCAGGCCTGAATAAGCTACGTGGAGGGGCCTCAGGGCACCTCTGCAGTACCGTGCCTAACTGATGCTCAAACCCATCGCCATGCAGATCACCATGCATGTTTGTGGGAGCTGGTGACACGAGGAACTCTTTACTTTTTGTTTTTAGTTTTTTGTTTTTTGAGACAGGGTTTCTCTGTGTAACAGCCCTGGTTGTCCTGGAACTAGCTCTTGTAGACCAGGCTGGTCTCGAACTCACAGAGATCCGCCCATCTCGGCCTCCCGAGTGCTGGGATTAAAGGTGTGTGCCCCTACTGCCTGGCAACACCAGGGACTCTTCATTACTCCTTCCAGACCCCTTCAATCTCTTAGAACAAGTTGGGAACAGGGATTTCCAACACTAGTGAAGAGTCTGCCATCTGAGAAAATGAAGACTAAGATATTAGATTCTAGGAACAGCAGAGTCACAGTTCTGACACACATGAGTTTGTCAACTGGCACTTGCGCCTGCTGCTAACGGCCAGATAGTAAAGATTACAAATGTCTCAAAAGGGATTAGCAACCATACAGACAGGCTCAGTGGAGTGGGCTTGTACTCTTCGGTACCTCTGCAAATGTGTAAGGGCACAGCATCCACTACCTACCCTCTTGAAGCAGAGAACAACCCTTTTCAGACACCAAACCTCGTAGCACCTTATCTTGAATATCCCCGCCTTCAAAACCACAAGTAACAAATTCTCACTCCTAACAAATTAGCCAGTGTTAGATACCAAAGGACTACAGTGGACAGAGAAACCTGTAAAAAAAAAAAAAAAACAAAAAAAAAACACTGAACTAGAAGTGGCCTCGGTGGGGACAAGTGCAGGATTGGAGAGCCATGAGTAAACCTGTGCTAGACCAAGACGTTTCCAGTCATCCCACAAGTAGTGGATGGCATCTTTCCTGCACAGGTACAAGCTTTATAGAAATAAATAGAGGAGACAGAACTCCATACCCTCATGGAGGAACCATTCCTGTGGAAGGAGACGGCCAATGAGAAAAGAAAGAAAGAAAGAAAGAAAGAAAGAAAGAAAGGAAGGAAGGAAGGAAGGAAGGAAGGAAGGAAGGAAGGAAGGAAGGAAGGAAGAAAAGTAGATTGATATGTGAGACGACGGTGCATGCCAGGGCAAGCACACAGAGCAGTGGAGCCAGAAATCCCTGTGGGGTGGAGGGGAGAGTTTGAATAATGTGTTCAGGGAAGCCTCAGGAAGGAGGAGTGGACGAGCAGATGTCCAATGGAGGTGAGAGAAAAAAAATGCCAGGTAGACATCAAGAGTAAAAAAAAAAAATGTCCTCCACAGAGGAAGCAACAAGTTCCAAGAGAACTGTGGCACTCTGTTTGGTGAGCAGTGCAGGAACGGGGTGGGTGGTGGGAGCCATGTTACAGTGCTTCAGGCACAAAGAGGGGAGCCCAGACTTCTCCCTGAGCAAACTGTGTGGTCAGTACAGGACTCTGAGCAGAGGCCATCTAAAGACAAAAGACCAAAAGCAAAAACAAAATTCCTACACTTAGGCATCCAAGACACAACTAATTGGAACCTGGTCCCAGTGAACACATGGTGTTGTAAATATTCGGAGCCTGATCCTAAGGACCCACGATGCACTGCGGAAGGGGCCAGTCTTGAGAAGGACAGCCTTCACTTTAAACTGTACTGCTTAACAAGCTAGTGAAATGCCCGCCTATCTAAGCAGATATAGGCGGTTCGCAAATGGCCTATGAAAGACCAGATAATCACCCTTCCCCCCATCTACTATAGAGAAAATCTTTCTCCCTCTTGGCAATATACTCCCCATCCCCAGAACTCACACACTGCCTTCTACTAGTATACTCCGATAAGTTCTCACTATCTTTTCATGTACTGGGTAAATTATTTTTATCACTCACATCACCGGTCTTTCTAAACACTGTGTCATGTGATGGAGGACATGATTGACAGAGGGCTAACCCCAACTGTGAATAAAGATAGAAAGGGGTGACACTGGAGAAGGACAGTCGGGAAGCTTCTGCAGAAGCTCAGACAAGTAATAAACACCAGAGGAAACCCAAACCAGTAACCAAGGTCAACACAAAAGCAAGGTCATTGTCTTAGGTTGCTTTCTGCTGCTGTGATAGAAGACTCTGACCAAAAGAATTTTAGGTGAGTAAAAGTGTTTGACCTTTTCCTCCAGGTCACAATTCATCACTGAAGGAAGTTAGGGCAGGCACTCAAGCAGAAACCATGAAGGAATGCTGTGTATGAGCTCATTCACAGATTCTGCTTAGCTTTCTTAGACATCCCAGGTCTAGGGATGCTTCCACCCACAGTAGGCTGGTACCACCCACATCAATCGTCAATCAAGACAATCTCTCATTGATATGGCCACAAGCCAATCTGATCTGGAGGTCCCGCCCCCCCATTGAGTCTCCCACAGATGACTCTGGGCTGTTACCAGGGCGACAGGTGAAGCCAGCTAGCACCGTCACCTATGAAAGAGAGGACAGAGATTCCAGAAGCTCTTTAATATCTAAGGGCTGGTGACAAGAGCAGAGGGACAGGACCACCCTTCATGGTTTTCAACTAGCATTGACTGTTGAAGCAGAATTTTGAAGGGTTTTATCAAAGAAAGGTGGCCAAAAATAGAAAACACTAGAAGGAAAGCACGAATAGGGTACAGTCACTGGCCTGAGTTCGGAGGCGAGGGAAGGAGGTTGCAGTTCTGTCTACGCCTCCTTTGCCCCACCCCCATTTGTGCCTTCTGAGATTGCTTGCAGAAACACTAATTACTCTGATTTACTCTCTCAATTTTTCCAGTCTGCTCATTTAATAGACATTCTTTACTTGGTCTCCTCTTTATACCCTTAAATTTTTACCATAAAATATTCCTGCTATAGCCATATAGAATAGCATGGTAAGCAACACCGAGCTAACTTCTAATCGCCAAAGATCATAAAAATCGCTCCACTCTTGCTTATTAAAGATCCCAAGCAGAGAGAATAACTGGTCAATGGGCTGAGAACAAGGCCGGTGAGTGCTCAGCCCTCAGTGGGACGTCTGTATCAGCCCCTCAGTCAGCCAGCTGAAGAGAACTCTGCCTTCTGGGTACGGTGTGGCTGTTGGTCTCATGAATTCATAGCAGCTGTGGTCACCTACATAAGACCTGAGCAAGACCAAGGCAGCCAAAGTTCTAGTGAGGATGGGGGAGGGCCTCCCCAGGTCCCACTCATAACTGAGGAGCTGCTGGCAGTTGATAGTTGCTGGAGAAGGAAAATCTGTTCTCCTGTGGGGATGTGGACACTGATGGGTCACCCATGCTCCAAGGGTATGTCTATAAGGGCAGCACTAACTAGACTTAGTGACTTATTAAAAGAAAAAAGGGGGCATGAAGTTTAGGGTACATGTGATGGCAGAATGCCAGGGAGATGGAGGGGGAGATGGGGGAGCAATATATCAGATTTCATTCTATACAAGAATGAAATTCTCTGAGAATAATCTCTTTTGAGAGCCCACTTTTAGACTAGCCCTTCCTTCTTTTCCACTTAAGTAATCCGTCTTCCAAATTTGGCGTTTGTCTTTCCTGTGCATATTTAAAAATCTGTTCCTTCATAGTTTTTACATAAATTGTATAAAATACACTATAGGGCCATTCCACTCCAGCCACTGTGGAATAATGAGGACCAGATTCACTTTTGGTTTTTCAAGACGATTTCCCTGTCCTAAGACTCACCCTGTAGACCAGACTGGCCTCAGACTCACAGAGATCTGCCTGCTAAGTGCTGGGTTTAGAGGGATAGGCCAGATTTTCTTTTCATCTTAAATGACCAGAACTTCAAATAAAGTGTATAATGGGCAAGATGGGCTCTATACTTCCTGGGAGAAGAATGTGAAATGAGGAAGACCGTTCTGTATCCGGGTGTGGACACATGACCAACTGCCCCATGCTCCTGCCCACCATGCCTCCACAGCCGTGATAGACTATGAATGACCAATCTACATCCGGGTGTGGGCACGTGACCAACTGCCTCATGTTCCCGCCACCATGCCTCTACATCTATGATAAACTCAGACTGTAAGCCAAAAATAAACCCTCTACCTCGCTCCAGCTGTTCTTGCTGGGTCTTTTGACACAGCCTCTCACTCTGTTTTCCATACAGATGCAGAGGAAAAGTAATGCAATGAGCAAAGAAGAAGCAGTGGGGAAGAGCGCAGACCCCATTTCCATCTTCCTGCACGTTCTACCTTTTATGAACAGGCGCACCCATTGCTTTAACGACCGAAAAATGAATAGTTTTCTAGGAAGTAGAATTAAGCGCCATTTTTATCTTTCTGCATTCAAAACATTTAACCAAGGATCAGCTGTCGTCAAGTCAGATTTTGAACAATTTTAACGGCAGAAAGCCTTTGCCTAGTGTTTACTTAGGCTTTCCTTAGTATTTTTATTACACTCAAGTGTATGTGCCCACATATGCCACAGTATGCATATAGAGATGCATCCTTCCACCATGTACGTCTGGGAACTGAACTTGGGTCATCAGACTTGGCAACAGGAACAGGTAGGTTCCTGCCAAGCCATTATGGTGAGCCTAATATAGGGTTTTTAGTTTAAAACTCTGTATCATCTTTGAGGCTGCTCTGTCAGGAACACAGACCTGAGAAAGTCTTTATTAATGCAAGTGTGTTTCTTTGTTTCTATTTTAAGCCAAACTTCAGCCTGTGGCCTGTGGGAGATCTGTCTCTGTCTCTGTCTCTCTGTGTGTATCTCTCTGTCTCTCTGTCTCTCTGTGTCTCTCTGTGTCTGTCTCTGTCTCTCTGTGTGTAACTCTCTGTCTCTCTGTGTGTAACTCTCTGTCTCTGTCTCTCTGTCTCTGTCTCTCTGTCTGTCTCTCTCTCTCTGTCTCTCTCTGTCTCTCTCTCTCTCTCTCTCTCTCTGTGTGTGTGTGTGTGTGTGTGTGTGTGTGTGTGTGTGTGTGTGTGTGAATGTAGAGACCAGAAAACAAACTTGGGTATCATTTCAGAGGTATAGTTCACCTCACACTACTGTTTGTTATTGTGTGAGACCTGTTTTCATGGGTCTGAAGCACACTGAGCAGTCTAGGTTGGGTGGCCAGCAAGACTTAGGGCTCTGTCTGTCTTCACCTCCCTCCCCAGCACTGGGATTACAAATGCCGACCTCCATGCCCAGCTCTCTTGACATAGGTCTTAGAGATGGGGTTCAGGTCCTTATACTTGCAAGGCAAACATTATGTGAAATGAGCCATTTCCCCCGCCCCTGCGGTGATTACTTTTAATTGTCACTATCTCACTCTTTATTTCCTGTCCTACGATTTCCATGTAAGTTAGAACAAGCTCAAGGGTCACAAGGTCAAAAGTGGAAATGGAGACTCTACAATTATCAGGCTACTGGTCACACTACGACAAGGAGAAGGGAGCCTGCCACCTTGTGATGGCACAGCCCCAAAGACAGAACACTCAGCGAACGTCCCTTGGAATACGTGTCCTTCGGGCTGCCAGCTGATAACCAGGCTGTGACTATGACTGAAAGTGAGGAGCTTCCCTCTGAAATTCATATTTTGCTCTGGATCCACCTGAGCTCTCAGCAACACCTGTGGATGTCTTTAGCGCCACATGACATTCTGCACCCAGGGAGCGTTGGTCCTCATGCTCAGAGGGTTTGTATGGAGCTCTCATGTGCCAAGCTCTGTGCCCAGGATATACTAGGCATAGAGTGGTCATGGCAGAGAAGTCCTGACTTCATGAAGCATGGTCTGTGGGAAGCCAGTTAGTTAATCACTTTAGGGATCATATGTTTGCTGAAGCACAGTGGATCAGAGCCCCAGAAGAACAGGGGAACTGGACTAGCGTAGGAGGCCAGAAAAGGCCTCTCTGAGTGTGACGCATAGGCAAGGCCAAGGAGATAATGTGAATTTTTAAAAAAAAAGTGTGAAGCTGCAGCATTTTATATCCAGAAAACAGCACAGACAAATATCTGGAATAGAAATAATGGACAATTAAAAAATATTGAAAGAATAGTGTGTGAGACTGGAGCATACCCTGATGTGGGGTCAGGGTGCGGAGTAGGGCTGGGTGTGGAGTGGGGCTGGTGTGGTGTGCAGTGTGGCTGACGTGCAGAGTGGCTGGTGTGGCATGCAGTGTGGCTGGTGTGGTGTGCAGTGTGGCTGGTGTGGTGTGCAGTGTGGCTGGTGTGGAGTGCAGAGTGGCTGGTGTGGTGTGCAGTGTGGCTGGCGTGCAGAGTGGCTGGTGTGGCATGCAGTGTGGCTGGTGTGGTGTGCAGTGTGGCTGGCATGCAGTGTGGCTGGTGTGGATTATGGCTGGTGTGGTGTGGGTGTGGCTGGTGTGGTGTGCAGTGTGGCTGGTGTGGAGTGCAGAGTGGCTGGTGTAGTGTGCAGTGTGGCTGGTGTGCAGTGTGGCTGGTGTGCAATGTGGCTGGTGTGGTGTGCAGTGTGGCTGGTGTGCAGTGTGGCTGGTGTGGTGTGCAGTGTGGCTGGTGTGCAGTGTGGCTGGTGTAGTGTGGAGTGTGGCTGGTGTGGAGTGCAGAGTGGCTGGTGTAGTGTGCAGTGTGGCTGGTGTGCAGTGTGGCTGGTGTAGTGTGCAGTGTGGCTGGTGTGGTGTGCAGTGTGGTTGGTGTGCAGTGTGGCTGGTGTAGTGTGGAGTGTGGCTGGTGTGGAGTGCAGAGTGGCTGGTGTAGTGTGCAGTGT
The DNA here is from genome assembly GCF_982192425.1 of Myodes glareolus. Classification (NCBI taxonomy): domain Eukaryota; kingdom Metazoa; phylum Chordata; class Mammalia; order Rodentia; family Cricetidae; genus Myodes; species Myodes glareolus. Next base: position 73,958,095 of record NC_142029.1, on the reverse strand, counting down.
GGCTGGTGTGCAGTGTGGCTGGTGTGCAATGTGGCTGGTGTGGTGTGCAGTGTGGCTGGTGTGCAGTGTGGCTGGTGTAGTGTGGAGTATGGCTGGTGTGGTGTGCCGTGTGGCTGGTGTGGTGTGCCGTGTGGCTGGTGTGATGTGCAGTGTGGCTGGTATGATGTAAAGTGTGGCTGGTGTGGTGTGCAGTGTGGCTGGTGTGTAGTGTGGCTGGTGTGGTGTGCAGTGTGGCTGGTGTGGAATAGGGCACAGAGAGGGGGATGAGAACAAGATGAAGAGATTATCTCATCCAGCCTGTGGTCTAAGTGAAGCAGTTCTGCTTGTGGGAAGTCACCCAAGCAGGTAGTGGTCCAATGTCAGGACCAAACGTGACCTTTCTAAAACCTACTCTAGCTGCTGTGTGTAGAATAAATTCAGACAGAAAAGAGTAAGGAGTCCCAGTAGAAGGAAAGAGCAAATGGTAAATTGACCTTGTGTGGTTACCTTGTGACAGGATACACGAATCAATTGTCAAGTGACCAGACGCCTGGCAGGTGGCTTTAGTGGCAGGATTCCACCTTAATCAGGTAGCTAGGAAACAGGGTCAGCCCAAAGAATCTTAACAGCTTAAGGATAAAGTGGGGGTAAGAAAGGAAGGGGAGAGAAGGGGGAAATTAAATTTAAAAACTAAACACAAGCCAGGCAGCAGTGGCACATGCCTTTAATCCCAGTACTCAAGAGGCAGAGGCAGGCAGATCTCTGTGAGTTCGAGACCAGTCTGATCTACAAGAGCTAGTTCCAGAACAGGCTACAGAGAAACCCTGTCTCCAAAAACAAAAACAACAACAACAAAAAAATCTAAACACGATTCAAAATTTAAAAGATAGGAGAAGGATAAGTGGAAGAGAAAGAAGAGAAAAAGGAGGGGGGAGAAGAGGAGGAGGAGGTGAGGAAGAGGAAAAAGAAGAGAGGGAAAAAGAGGAGGAGGAAGAGGTGGAGGAAAAAGAGGGGGAGAAGAAAGGGGAGGAAGAGGAGGAGTAAGAGGGGGAGGAGGAGGAAGAGAGATAAGATTCTGGCACAAAAACATGAAGATTTTTTTTGCTCAAAGTGAAACAGATAAGACTTATTTTTTTAAAAATAACCATTTAAAGCCAACAAGCAAACAGCAGATGAAAAAATATCTATTCTAGAAGATTTGTGAGATTTGGTAGGTAAGAAAGGCAAGAATCTCCAACCTCTGCCTCAGTTCAACAAAGTGGAGACTCTACCCAGACTGAAGAGATCTTGCTATGTGCAGTGATAGCTGCAAGCCCTGGAAGGGAAGGAGCCTGGACCCAGAGCTTCTGCTGCACATGAAGAATGTTCTGCCCCTATAAAAGGAGGAAGACGGGAATAAAGCCAATGCACTCAAAAGATGGGCAACCAGACTGCAAGAATGGATGAATGTTGGATTTAATAGAAAAAAAATATTTTTAAATAGTCACTGCAATTATGTGTCCAGAGCAAAAGTAAAATATGATTAAATAAGTAAAGGAAATTGGGTGTGGAGGACACCTGAAGTCTTGGCACTACCAGAGACCTGTGGAGGCAGAGGCAGGAGAATCCTTTGTCTGCTGGAGTTTGAGGTTATCCCCAGCAACACAATCAATTCTGGCTGGACTGTGGTTACACATCCCTTTAATTCCAGCACTCAGGAGGCAGAGGCAGGTGGATCTCTGTGAGTTTGAGGCCAGCCTAGACTACAGAGTGAGTTCCAAGACAGCTAGAGTTGTTACACAGAGAAACCCTCTCTTGAAAAACCAGGGGGTGCAGAGACAGAGAAAGAGAGACAGAGAGAGGAGAAACCCTCTCTTGGAAAACCAGAAAGAGAGAGAGAGAGAACTAAAATTCTATCTTGAAAGTGACAGTAAGCAAAAATAACACATCACTGGAAGGACTCCACAATAGACTGGAGCCAGGAGAAAAAAAGAACAAGAAAGCTTGGAGCAAGCCAAATGACAGGCAGGAAAACATGATGTGAACAGCCAGAGAAACTGAGGCACTACTATCAAATGTAGCAGCAGTGTTATAATGGAGAAAGAGAGAAAAGACCAAAGGAAATAGTCAGAAAATTATACAAAACTTCTGAAATTTATTTTAAAAATACTAATAAGTTACACACCCAGAAACCCCGAATAAGAGTTTTACAAATAAACAAATACTTGCAAAACAGTACTAAAAATCAAAGATGAGGGAGAAATAAAAGCAGCGAGAAGAAGATAGCTGGGGACTCACAGGGGGCAAGGCCCATGAAATGAGCAGCTGCTTCTGGGTGGAAACAGCAGAATTCAGAGGTACGGTGCCCAAAGAAAACCCCATCAGCAAGAACCCCACAGTTGGCAAAGCTGTCTTTCGATAATGAAGACATAATTAAGATAAAACCTTTCAAGATTAAAAAAAAAATACTAGATGTGTTGCTAGTTGGTCTGCTGTATACAAATTAATGAAAGGCTTTCTTCAGGCTGAGAGCAAATGATCCTGCATGATCATTTGAATACACACAAAGCACACAAAATTGGTAATAGATTAGAGATATAGAGGATCAGCAATCACTGCAATCAAACTGATATAAATCTCAAGCTAATTCTGATAAGTTAAGATAAATGTGTGTGTGTGTGTGTGTGTGTGTGTGTGTGTGTGTGTGTGTGTGTGTTTCTAAGGTCATCCCTAGAAGAAACACATCCTAGAAAGAATCTGTGGAGATGGCTCAGTGAGTAAAATGCATGAGGACCTGAGTTTGAGCTTCCAGAACCAGAGTTAATAAATAAACAAATAAAAGCTGGTAGCTAACTAAGAACCTGTGGCTGGGGAGTCATTGGCCCTAGAGGAGAACCTATTACTACTATTCTGCTAATACACATACTAGTAACTGACCTCTAGACACTCATGTGGGCACACATAGATTAGCCCAGCCCTCAACCCTCGTCAGAGAGGCTTCATTCTGCAGTGGGCGGCCACTCGCACAGAGACTCACATCTGGTCAGAGCACAGTGAATGAGTAGCCGTGGAGTGATCAGTCCGAAGTGGGATATTTATATCACACTCCCTCCCCCAAATAGCTTAGGAAACACTAACAAAGATGAGATGGAAAGATGGTAAGATCCAGAAGTTGGGGGGGGGGGGGAATGCTGTGAAAAAAATGTGTTTTGGACATGACATGGCTGTTATGGATAATGGTCAGAAAAAAGCTAAACAAAGGAGATTAGATTCAGGAATCTTGTTCTGAAAAGAAAGGGGGGACATAGAAATAATAAGATGAAAGGGTAGGTTATTGAATCTACTTTATTCAAAAAAAACAGCTATTAATATCAATATTTTATATTGTATGGATTTTAGTTTATTGATATTGACTTAAGGTTAATTTTGTTATGCTGTATGTAAATTTCTACTATTGTTTAAGGTATTGTACTTATACAGCTCAATTGAAAATGTAATGTATAATTAAGAAATACAGAATCACAAAAATACAGTTAGGCATCTGTAATATTCAAACTTGTAGCCATGTTAGTTAGGCTTTCTAGATATACAAAGATATATTTTAGATGGATAGGTAATCAAACATTTCAAAGATCCACAGAATATAGCATTTAAGATGTTTTAATAACATAAAGTTTGTTTTTGTTGCTTTTTTTTTTTTTAATGATGAGACATGTCTGCTCCTGGCAGCATTAATCTACTTCAGAGAAGATGATAGGTATCAAAAGAATCCTTCATATGCAGTTTGCTTTTTTGTGGCAAAAGTTAGTCACTGGGCAAGAAACTTCCTCGACTTCTGACAATATGCTGTCCAAATTGGGCAAGCAGGCACAAAAGAAAGTAACTGCCAAACTTTGTCGAGACAAGGTGGGATAGTCCTTCAAAAGTCCTGCTTCACAGAAAAGTCTGTCAGATATTCTAGGCCTGTAGGCCAAAGATGAATACCCCAATATTTAAGAGGAACCTTGGGTGACTATCCAGACAACCAGCTGTTTCTGTAATTTCTTAGTTTTAGAAGTTGTCTGCACTGCACTTCCTGTTTACTTGGGTAATATTATTTCCTTATTAAGTCTCTGGTGAAGTTTAAGACTTGATAGTTATATAGTATTCCTTCTTCGCAAATTCAGAAAAGAAGCTCACAAAAAAGGTATAAAGTATATAAGGTTAAGAGACAAAAAGATAGGGCTGGAGAGATGGCTCAGTGGTTAAGAGCATTGCCTGCTCTTCCAAAGGTCCCGAGTTCAATTCCCAGCAACCACATGGTGGCTCACAACCATCTGTAATGAGGTCTGGTGCCCTCTTCTGCCTTCAGGTATACACGCAGAAAGAATATTGTATACACAATAAATAAATAAATAAATATTTTTAAAAAAAGAGACAAAAAGATAGTTTTGGGTTGGTAAGACAAGATAGGATAGAAGATAAATTAGATCCAATACTTTGAACTCACCAAGATAGGATAGATAATGGAGTCTTTTTCTGACTCTGTCACATGCATATGGACTAGACATTGTTAATGTAATTATTGCCTATATATATTTGTATATTATACTTACTGCATGTAGTTTTACTATGTTAGTTAAAACATTTGCTTTTTATTTAGACAAAAAGGGGGAAATTTGTAATACTTTGATTGTGTTCTGACAAATAAAGCTTGCTTGGAGTCAGAGGCAGAGCCAGGCACTAACTGATCATAGAGGTTTGGAGGACTGTAGAGAGAGAAGACAAGAAGTATTAAAGCAGGGTGACCAAGCTAAAGATGATGGGAAGGAGAAGGAGGGGGTCAGGGTCACTAGCCAGATGCAGAGAGAGCAGGTAATAAACATGCCATGCTAATAAAGGTACTATAACGTGGCAGAGCACAAATTAGGAATATGGGTTAACTTAAAATGTTAAGAGATAGTTAGCAATAAGTCTGAGCTATTGACGGAGCATTTGTAATTAATATGTGTTTATTTGGGAACTGCTTGTGGGACACCGGGCCATTGCACTCACAAACTCAGAAAAGCTGTGGTTCCCTGCACAACACTAGCACAAGATAAAAACGTGTCTTTATTCCACCCTTAGCTTATGTTGACAGCTGAAGATTGCCAGGATTGGGAGAGTTAGCTTTCTTCAGTGAAGGGGTGCATGGTAGGTTGCTCCAGTGGATGGCCCCACACCCGTGCACATACAGACAGCACTGAGTGTATTCTGTAAATCATGAGAAAAAGACATGGGAAGAGGATGTGTGGGAGGCCAGGGTCTGACAAGAGTTAGAGTTGGAGCAGAGAGGGTAGATATCATTGAAATACACTATACATCTATGAAATTCTACAAGAATAAAGTTTTTAAAGAAAAAAAGTGGATATGATGGTGTGTGCACTGGGAGACAAAGACAAGAAGAGACCATGAGCTTGCTGGACAGCTAGGCTATCCAACCAGTAAACTCCTGGTTCAGTGAGAGACCCTGTGTCAGAGAGAAAGAGAGGGAGAGAGAGGGAGAGAGAGAGAGAGAGAGAGAGAGAGAGAGAGAGAGAGAGAGAGAGAGAGAGAGAAGGTAGGGAGAGACAGGGAGGAAGAGGTGGGAAGTGGGAGGGAAAGAGAGGGAGGGAGAGAGAGGGAGGGAGAGAGAGGGAGGGAGAGAGGGGAGGACAGAGGGAGAGAGGAAGAAAGGAAGGAAGGAAAGGAAAGGAAAGGAAGGAAGGAAGGAAGGAAGGAAGGAAGGAAGGAAGGAAGGAAGGAAGGAAGGAAGGGAAGAAAGGTCTTAAATGACAGAACAAATTAATCTAGTGCAGTGGTTCTCAACCTTCCTAATGTTGCGACCCTTTAATACAGTTCCTCATGCTGTGGTGACCCCCAACCATACAATTACTTTTGTTGCCACTTCATAACTATACTTTGCTACTATTACAGATAATAATGTAAATAACTGATACTCAGGATATCTGATAAACAACCCCTGTGGAAGGGTCCTCCAACCACCAAAAGGGCTGCAACCCACAGGTTGAAAACCGCTGATCTAGAACAATCAAAAAGAATGAAAACAATAGTTAGAGTAGAAGCTAATTAGATAGTTAAATAAATGCAAAACCAAAAATGACTACCGGTAAAAGCAAAAATCAGTTCTTTGAAATGATTAGCAAAAACTGACAGCCCTTAAACTTGATTAAGAAAAAAAACACACTCAAATGACCAGATTCATAAATGAAGGAGGAAAAGCCCCTGACTGCATAAAAAAGATTCCAAAGGAAATCCAGGAACAACCAGCCCAAACAAAGTGGACAGCTCAGACGGAATTGCTAGATTTCTATGACAAACTATCAAAGGTGACTCAAAAGGAAACATGTTTCCCATTCGTGTGACCTAATGCTCTACTGTCCTATGGGGAAGAGAGCATGCTTCTTTTTTCCCAACACAATATCTTTATTAATTCTTTCAAAATTTCATACAATGTATCCGGATCAGATTTGCTTCGCATTCATCCCAGGTCCACCCTCTCACCCTTGCACTAACACACACATCCCAAAAAAGTAAAAACAAAACACACTGAGTCCAATTGTGTTGCCCATATACTCAGGGGGGCATGGCCAAACTGCCAGCGACCATCCCAAGACTCACCCATAAGTGAGTTCTTCCCCATCCACACCAGAAGCCATCAACCGTGAAGAGCCACACTTCAGCCTCCCCATCACAAATCTTAAGGACTTTCTTTGGTAACTTTCTGTCTAGATTGTTTCTTTTGAGGAGAGGATGGGTTGCACAGAAGCCCTCAATGTTCCTCATTCTTAGTTAGGAGTCTACAGTCATCAATACTACTGGGGGGAGAAACCTTCCTTGCCTGTGGCAGCACAGATCTCAGAAAACCACGTTTCCCAGCTGCCCATGGATCATGGACATCAACGTTGTTTCTGTAGGCACCATGGGCATCAGCACGGACCACGGGCATCAGCACGGACCACAGGCATCAGCACGGACCACGGGTATCAGCATGGACCATGAACACCAACATGACCTCTAGCAACAGCACAATCCAGAAAATGAGCCACCCTTCATCTTGGACATCCAGCTGCTCTTCAGTCAGGGAGATCTCTTGCTCTGTTCCGCCATCTTTCCCATCTCTCTATGGCACATTCATCACTAAGGTGGCATTGCACTCTGCTGTGTGTCACACAGTATATTATTTCGCCCAAGCAGCTTTACATGCCAACCCGTACTGCAACGAGTTATTGATCTGGTTCAAGGTTTCTAAAGCACCATAAACACAGGAATCACTGAGTCTCACTTGGATATCCTGTCGCTACCCAGAGTCAGGTAAGCAATTGTGCAGCTGGGCATCATATCCGGGGGCAGAGCCCATGAAAGCTCCGGGCAGTTACACACCACCCTACCCTCAGTACCAACTGTTCTACCAACACTGCTGGCACCCTGGACACAACTGTCATGCTTGCAGGGGCTCAATTGATGGCACCAACCTAGCAGACTGCAACAGGGTAAGGCCAGCCCCGTGGTGGCCCGAGCCTCCCAGCAGGCCCAAGAACTGGCCCCACTTGGCAATATCATGCTTCATGGTTCGCCGTGGTGTCCGTGCCTGTCACCTCTCTCTAGTTCTGTTTTCCCCTCTGTACGCACCACTCGGTACCGCCATCTTCTCTTCCAATTCCATGAAGCCAGTGTTAAAAAGCATCTTCCCTACCTTTTCAGTCGTTCCAGAGATGGTGGGCATTCTGTAGGCTCATCCTCTGCCTCCAAATTTTCCCTCAAAGTCTCCATGGGTCTCTCATGACCCATGGAACTGCCAGGAGCCCCACGGGTGCTGGTGAACACTCCCATCTAGAATCTGTCTCTGCAAAGCCTGCCTCTAACCAGAAGTGTATCAGTTCCATGGAACTAGAAGGTACCCAGCCCCACCCGCGAGCTGCTTTGGGTTCTCCAGGCCTCTGACTCCACAGGCTGAGACAGGAGTTACAGAGTTGAAAGGTACAACCGATACAGACCACTGAGGGTGGAGTTGAGCTGCCACACCACACCTGAAGTTCAGGGATCCTTTAGGCTTCTCTTAGCGTTACTACACCACACAATTAAGGCCATAAAAGACCACAACAAACCAATTCAGGTAGGAAGATAAACAGTACAGGCTTTTTAGGTCCAAAGTGGGCCCCAAGATGGCCGTGCTGGTGAAAACAGAAAAGCCCCAGAAGGTTTGCAGAGACACCAAACACACGAAAAGCAGCCTAAACGTGTGAGCCTCCACAGATCTTTACCCGCTAGTGCTCCGAAGTCTGCCTTTGTTCCTTAACACAAGAAGGAGTTTGGGCAGATGTAGTTACCTCGCTGGTCATAACTCGCCATGACACAGAACCAGGCTCAGCGTCTGGTCCCATCCTCCTTAGCAATGTTACAGTGGTGTCTACAATACCAGGATGTGTGGTTCCCTACCAAGCAACAGGGAGATTAACACCAACCTTTACGCTGATGACAGGGTTTATGAAAGATAAGGAGGGCACCTCAAGACTCTGGGAGTCCTCAGTGTGGGGACTCCTACTCAGCTGGTAAATGCTTGCCCTGTGAGAGTGAGGATCTGAACCCAGAATCCACATACAGCAAGCTGGGTGTGGTGACACCCGCTTATAATTTCACTGTTTAAGAGCAGACAGACATAAAGCGTATCCCTGGGGTTCAAATTCCTTAGGTCAGTCAGCCTAAGCCATCAGGTCAGTGAGAAATCCTGCCTAAAGGGGCAGGAATTGGAGTGGGCAGTGCCCGAAGAACAACACCCAAGGTCATCCTTTAGCCTTCGCACAACAGGCATGCACATATGAACACACACATACACATACACACGGGAGGGGGGGACATACATGAAGTATGAGTCCTGCTGGCAGAAATATAATTTCAGTATGAATTAGTTCCCTGCCTCTCAGCCCTGAACTTCGCCTCACCCCTATGTATCAAGGGCCCCAAGTCTGAGCCAGCTTTTTCCTAAAATCTAGATAAGTGTGAAGCAGATGTTCCATGTCTTCCAGAGTTCTCCATGGATCTCCAAAGCTGTCCACGGATCCAGGACTCTGCAGCTTTCCAAAACCCCTCACCCAGGTGATTCGTCTGTAGATAGACCCATATAGCCTGCGGGTCTGAAAGACAAAGGGATGGGTTCACCAAGGTCTGCCTAGATGAGAGGCAGCGTAGGGAATTCCCCCAAAGAAAACAGCTCTGATGGTATCACCTTGAAGAGGAAGCAGGGGAGAGTCATTCTGAATGTACTTAAGTTCAGACAGAGGGATGCTTAGGTTCGGGGAAGTATTGTTTTGAGTAAACGGATTTAAGGTAAATAAATATTTGGGATTTTTCTTTTGGTAGATGCCATCCCAAGAATACTTGGCTCACTCCTTCCTTGAGCGTGATAAAATCCACAAGACAGGTCAAAACGAGGATCCCTTCTAATAAATGAACTGCATGAGTAAGTTGTTGAGTGTCATCGTTGATGGCTAATGTGATCGCAGAGGCATAACTGGAAGGTGGCTAACAACAGAGTCAGAGAGAACTTTCAAAGGCCGAGCTCAGGCCCCAGTCTTGCTGCTGGGATTGGTATTCTAGGGCACTGATAACATCTTTTTGTTGTTGTTTTGCTTTGTTTTTTGTTTTGCTTTTTCCGAGACAGGGTTTCTCTGTGTAACCGCCCTAGCTATCCTGGAACTAGCTCCAGTAGATTAGGCTGACCTCAAACTCACCTAGATCTGCCTGCCTCTGCCTTCCGAGTACTAGAATTAAAGGCATGCACCACCATCATCCAGCTATTGGTGACATCCTGATAGGATTGAGTGACATCTGAGGGACTAGTAAAGCTCACTTCTATCTATAAGGGCAGATGATTGGCATGTTGGAGAACAGATAAGAGGGTAAAACCCTGAATGTGGATGGCACGACCCAATAGGACAGGGAATATGTTTTTTTTTTAACTTAGACTGTAACTTTCTACAACAGTAGAGTACTGGAAGTTTTCTATAAATGAACTGCATGTAGCCTTTGAACCGTTCTCAATACTACAGCATTGCCTGAAGAGGAAAGAACTCAATACTGCCTTGTTTTGTGCCGTGGTGGAGAAGCTAGCATCGGACAATGATTGTTTCTACACATTCCGGTTCTCACCTCAGGATCAGCTTTCATCCTTGTACTGGATAATGTTTGGTGGTATCCATGAGAAGCCAAACCGTCACCCAGGAGTAGACATGTGTTGTTCATCCACATGCCTCCGGCCACTGCTATCTCAGAGGACCCTAGACCTTACGCTATCCTACCCAACACCAAGGGTTGGGAAGCCACAGACAAGGCGCTGGGTCTACCTGCACGGTCTGACTCCAGTCATAGAGGCAGCAGGTAAAGTATTTCAGGTGCCAATCAAAAATGGGAGGCCAGTCCCAGGTTGAAATATAAGTTGCAATTTCTTACCTAAGAGGTATCATGGCCAGGGTCTCTATACATCAACCCAAGCAAAGGGCCCTGGAATCACTGTGACCCTCCACCTCCACCCCAGGGCATCAGGTTTGGTGTCAAAAGTGGGCTGAAGGGGGTCTGCGTCTTGGGAAGGGTGGGATGCTGGAAGCGGACTCAAGGGTTTTGAGTGGCTTGTTGCAAGCTGCTGAGGCAGGGTCTTTGGGCTCAGACGGTGCCTGGCCGAGAGTTCATTCTATTGCTCTACATCAGTGCAGTTGTACAGATGAATAAAGAGGTCTCTCTTTTGCTTGACAACTTTGTGCACTTGTTTCAACGAACTTAAAGAGAAATATCATTAGCATGGCAAATCTGAATGGTGTGGATTTTATCAATTAGAACAAGGTTCACTGTCTGAAAGAGCATCCTACTGAAGAGGTCTGTCAAGTAAATAGTGGTACGGGTAACTTGGGGGCATTAAGAGGTCATAGAGTGATGGAGAGAGTCAGAGCTTTAGATTAAACACATGAGGGACACCCAACACCAGCCCATCTCAGGAAAGGTGGAGAGCCTGCAGAGAAGACACTGTTGTAATAATTAAAGTACCACAGATCCCGGGTCTGGATGGGAGAGGGGCCAGCTTCTCATTTTTCCTTTTCACCAACAGCCTCAACCTCAGGCTGAGATCAGGGGGCAGGGGCCGCTGATGAGATAGCTCAGCTTGTCAAGTCCTTGTTGCATAGACAAGAGGACAAGAATTTAGGTCACCAGCACCTGCGTAAAAGCTGAATGCCACAGTGTGTCTGCAAGCCCAGCTCTGGGGAGATGGAGACAGGAGATTCACTGGCCAGCCAGTATAGCCAAATTAGCAAGCACCAAGTTCCATGAGAGACCCTGTCTCAACAAGTAAGGCAGGAAGTGCTTAAGAAGGGCAACCAACTCTAACCTCTCATCTCCAGACACATGTCAGCGTACACACACATACATGTATGCACACATACATGAATACATATGCACATACACACAAAGAATAATTTGTAATTATATGGTGTTTTGGCAACTAAACATTTTCTTAAGCTAAATGTGCTGCCCCAGTAAACGCCTCATGCATTTACAAGCACAAGTCCTAGCAACAACAGGAGATGCCAACAGCAGCCTCTGGATGCCACCTGCCTAGCTGGCAGGGAAAGGCTTAGCCGGATGGTTGGGCCTTGGCCTCGAGACCTTGAAGCAATGTCACAGACACCCTCAGCCAACGGAAAGGGCTGCTCTTAAGTGTGAACAGTAACATGAAGGGGAACTCTGACCTTTACCACTTCAATTTATGTTTTGCATGTGTGTTTTATAAATGGTTGCCTATATCAGTGTGCAAGTAGAAATGTAACTTGTACATATATAATATTATAATACACACTCAGTGTTATATACTGACCCACTAGATCACTGAAACATGATCCAAAAAAGTTTGGTGACAGTAAAACTGTGGTCCTTGTTACTTGCATCCACTTGGATGGCTGTCAGTGTTTTCCTGCGTCTACTAAGACTCCCACACTAAATGCTAAAAGGGGGCACTGGGAGCTATTGGGGATCCGTTGCCACTGAGTCCAATCCACCCAAAGCTGTGGTAGTATCTCTGGGATCCCAGGCTTCTTGGGAGTGGATACAGACAAGTTGTAAGAGACAAGTTGTAAGGACAAAGGTTTTTTTTATTTTTTTTATAATTTATTTAATGTGCATTTGTGTTTTGCCTGTATGTATGTTCGTGTGAGGGTGCTGGATCCCCTACAGACAGCTGTGAGCTGCCATGTGGGTGCTGGGAATTGAACCCAGGTCCTCTGGAAGAGCAGCCAGTGCTCTTAACCACTGAGCCATCTCTCCAGCCCCAGGACCAAGTCTTGAGAAGATTTCTCTAGAGCCCCAGCTGCATCTTGCACCTGCTGCCTGAGTCTGTGTGAGCCACTCTGAACCTCAGGTTCATCTTCCCCAGGTGTAGGTGATGAGATGTGCCCCCTGCTTTGTGGTGAAGACTGTGGGAGATTAAAGAAAGACAGGTGTTTTGAGGAATGGTAAAGCCTCTTTCTTCGCCAGCCAGGCAGTTAGGTTAGGGAAACTCCACAAGCATGAACATCCAGGCCTAAAGGAGGGCTTGACATCTGCTGAACTCCATGCTGATAGGCCTGCCCACACCAAGCCAGGCTTCCACTTCAATGGACCAGAAGTCACACACATGAATGTGGTCAAAGTACCTACTCTACTCCCTGTGCCTGCAGCTGGACAGGGTAAATACCTTTGACCTCTACAAATCTCATGTTGGCTCCAGCCGTAGACAATAATGAGCCTCATTCAATCTGCCTTTTGCATTTCTACCTCACACTGGCACCCATCCGCTTACATCAGCCATTACCCACCCGCACTCCCATCTCATGCATTTCCTCCCCAGCCCCTCACATCAGCCTTCAGTCCCTCCCACCATCCTTAGATTCTTGCATCTGCTTGGCAAGTTCAAAGGCAGGGTCACATTCACTCTTAGATCTCAAGGAAGATAATATGCATCTAGAGCCAGGCACCCATTCAGGGCACCCCAGGATCCTCCACCTGGAAGGCAGATGCTGACTCCCAACCCTTGCTTCCACTCCTTGGACCCAGGCTGATTCATGCTCCTTGCAGGAAATAGGACAAGCCAAGGCTGCTTTGCCTGGCCACAGGGTCGGGGGCATGGGTTTGCTGGATCTAGCCTTGAGACATCTGGAAATACTTGAATACTTAGCACACACACCAGCCCTTACACGTCCTGTCACCTCGATCACTTCGATGCATATCGACTCAGGCCAAGGCTGCCAGCTGGTCTCTTTGGCTGTTCCCTCTTTATTGGTTTCCACGCAAGTACTTCTGGAGAACTGTGACTCATTTGTCTGTTAATCCCAAAGGGGCCAAATGAGCTCCTGCCCCTGCAAAGCAGGAGGGCCGTTTGCTCAGGGGCTTAGGGAGGAAGAACGAGGATATGGGAGGCAAACTTGACTGTGCCTGAACCCAGGGCCAAAAAAGACCAATGTAGGTCAGAGACAGCCTTTCACTATGGCTGCTGCACAAGCGACAGAGAAGCTGTGCCAGCTGCTTCTGGGGGCTACGTTGTATCTCTTACTGCTCCTCATGGAGTCAAAATAAACACGTCTTCCCGAATTGAAGGCATCTCATGTTTGAGCTCACGGCTCATTCATTCTGTTCCATGTCTCCTATAGCCCAGCTTGGTCCATGGCACACAAAGCCACTTCTGGATACTGAAATAAGACCTTAGGACAAGCCATGTCACACTCAGCATCATCTAAGAAAACTGGATACTAAGAAACTAACAGACATCCCACTCCCATCCCTCCTCTGATGACTCCCCCAGAACGAACACCTAAACAATCCTAAAAGCCAGTGCTGAGCCTCAGAGATCTAGTTCGGTGCCCACTTGAAATGTAGCTTTCACCAAGTGAGAGTTCACCCTAGGTCACTTACCTCCCCCAGGGAGGAGTAAGTGAAATGAAAAACAGACAACACTGTAAGGGCCAGCTTCACCCTACCTGTGCCTACTTTTATTATTAGAATATCAAAACCAGGTCGTCTGTGGTTTCATCCCGAGGTGACATATTTCCCTATATGGGTACTCAAGCCAGGCAATCCAGGCTGACTGTGAACAGGAAACAGGGTATCTGGGGAGAAGGTGTGGTGGCAGGGCACCTACCTGTCATAAGTAAGGCCTGGAATTTATCCCCAGTGGTAGGAAGCATGAGAGGCTATGGTGTCACTGAGCGGTAGAGCGCATGCTTACCCTATAAGCATAGTTAGGAGTTCATTCCAAAGTCAATCCTAGACCTATGGAAAGAACAGTATAGTTCAGCTGTTCACTGAGGCAGGAAGTGTGAAAATGGTTGGCAGACAGCAAAATTCTAATCACCTGTATGCTGCTGTAAACATTTACAGAGAGTCTTGGTCAGGTTCAAACTCCCTTGGACAACTGAAGGTTACTATCTACCTGGACTCCATATAAAAACTCACTGCCACCCACCTCCCACTGTCCCTCTGTCCCTCTGTCCCTCTTTAGCTGGACAGAAGTCCAGATACGAACTTCATGCATCTTGCCTTCTACAGCTGCCCCAGGTTGCAGGAAACTCAGGAAGGGAAGCCACAGAGGAGTCACCTTGCGGCAAGCAGAGTGGAAGCTAAAGGCAGGTGGGAGCCCTTAGAGACAGTAGGGAAGGGCGGAAGCTGTGGTTCTGATGCTGAGCAGTGTCCTCCATCAGCTAAGGTAGGCTGCAGGTCCCTCTTGTGTGAGCCTCTAAGCTTCTCTACCTAATTAGATATTTATTCCTGTTCTAAGAAAGCCTCTAAAGGACAGGGTAAGCCCAGTGGTGATGAATACCTGCCATTCCAGCATTCCACAGGCAGAAAACAGCAAGATCTTAAATCTGAGGCCAGCCCAGACTACATAGGGAGCTCCTAGTCCAGCTTGGACTACAGAACAAATTTCTAGCTCAAAAATTCAAAAGCTGGGGCTGGAGAGACAGTTCAGCAATTAGGAGCTCTTGCTGCTCTTGAAGAAGACCTAGGTTCGGTTCCAAGCACCCACATAGTGGCTTTAAAACCACCCATAACCCTGTTTCCAGGGGATCTGATGTTCTCTTTTGATGTCCTTGGGTACCACACACATGTGGTAGACAAACATGGAGGCAACATACACATATACGTAAAATATAAATAAATCTTAAATTTTTTTAAAAAAATGAAAAGTCTCCAAAATCACAGAAGCGCATGCCTCAGAAAATCTGTATCTGTCTCAACTCCCAAGTCAGCTTTCCATCTCCTCTGAGAAAGAAAACCATCCTCCCGCAATGGTTAGTGTCGGTGGCCAATCTGACAAGATCTAAAACTACCGGAGAGACAGATCTCTGCACATTGGGTTAATTGATACAGGAAGACCCCGAGTGTGGCCGACTCATCTCTTGGAACTGGTTCCTGGATTGAATAAAGAGGAGAGAACAGTTGGGAGGTGGCTCTGTGGGTAAGCCTGAGGACTCGGGTTCGAATCCTCAGCATCCAGGTAAAATAAGGAAGAAAACAATAGAGGGGAGATAACAGATGTTGGCCTGTGTGTATTTGCGTGTGTGTGCACATGCACGCGTACACACACACACACACACACACACACACACATATTTTCTTTCTTTCTTTCTTTTTTTTTAGAGAAAACAAACTTGGCAGCAGCATTCACCTCGCTGTTTCCCGACTGTAGATGTAACGTGACCAGCCTCACCCTCCTGCCACCATGACTTCCCCACAAGGATGGACTTCATTCTCAAACTGCAAGCCGGCAGAAAGGCTTCTCTTCCTTAAGTAGCTTTTGGGTCAGTTGTCACAACAACTAGACAACTAATATACTCCTGACCCGCACTCTCCGCCTCACAGCCTCATCCCACAACTCCCGCCTGACACTGTCCTGTCAAACCCAAAGTGGACGGGCCAAACAGGTTCCTGCTTCAAGGTCTTGGCTTAGGATGCTGTCCTGTCTGCTTTTTTCCTTAACCTTCTGCATGGTTTCCCACTCACCTTCCAAGGCCCACAGCACATGCTGAATCCAGCAGGAAGCCATCATTTAAGCCCCAGATTCAACAATGCCTATTCAGTATACCCCTCTATCACTGGCTTCTCTGGTTGCTGGGGGGTCCAGATCGATTTCCCCGTGTCTGTGTGCCTGTACCCCCAGCTCAGGAAAGGGCCCTCTCCCAGGTGTAGCACAGATGTTTCTTGAATGCATAAATCCGTGAGCAGGGCTAGTTCTGGAGACCACGAGGCCAGAGGGAAGTCCTAGGATCACACCAGAGTGGGTGCCACACAGTGGCCAGTCAGGATCCCTATAAAACCTGCAGTTTCTAACAGAACCCTGAGAAAACCATTCCTGTGGTCTGTGCGCCCCCTAGAGGCTGAAATGATTCCTTCCCCCAAGAAAAGGAGGCAACAGTCAAAGCCTGGGGGTTTGGTCCTAGTTAGCTTTAACTCTCAGCCTCACAGTGTAGAGTCTCCTGGGAAGAGAGTATCAACTGAATGACTGTCCACATCACAGTGGCCTTTGGGCATGCCTGTAGGGCACTGCCTTGATGATTTGTTGACGTAGGAGAGCCCAGGTCACTGTGAGCAGCATCGTTTCCTAGGCCAGTGGGCCTAGGCTATACAAAAAGCTAAGCATCAGTCAGTGAGTGAGCCAGCGAGCAGCCGCCGCCTGTGGTTTCTGCTCCGAGTTTCTGCTACTTGAGCTCCTGCCCTGGCTTCCCTTGGTGATGGACTGTGCCACGTATGATGAAATCAACTATTCCTTCTCTCAAGGCGCTTTTGGTCGGAGAGTTTCATCACAACAGAAACTAAGAAAACAGAAGTCTTACACGCTCAGAAGCCCGAGTTGTACAGCTTCTAAAACCCCCATGGCCTGGACGGAACAATGAAAATGTGTCTTACCCAGGGCCCCTGAAACCCCTATCCTGGGTCTTGATCCCCAGATAGAGAGAGTAGTCTCCATACCTGCCTACTGGCTCTCAGAGAAGTAAAGAGCAAGCCATCCATGATTCCTGGGTTTGACATTCCTACCTGTGGCTTCCCAGGCCGGTGTGACAGCCTCCAGCCTCAGTGCCTTTAAGCCTTTGGACATGTGCTAGGGCTAAGATGCGCTTAGGGACTCAGTCCTTCAGGGGATCACCGCAACTGGTTCTCTGGGTGCTGGGTGCTTCCTGTTCCCTGAGATGACACCAGCTGCCTTACTCTGTCACACAGTACAACCACTGTTTCAGCCATGCTGTCTCTGGTCAGAGCAAGATACTGTGCTTGATTTGATCTGGACAATTCCACATTCCTACTTGAAGGTGATATTTTCCTGCAGAGCTGACCTTCTAGGGACCTCCTGTCCTCCCCAGTAACACATACTTAGACATTTCCATTTGTCCCTCCATCCTTGGCTCCTGAAGGAACCTGAGTCAGACCCCCCCCCCAACCCCAGAAATAAGTCGCCCGTGTTCTTCCACAGCGTTTCCCATCTGAGAAAATACCCCTGTGATCTGTGCGTCCCCTAGGAACCTAGAAATGATCCCTTTCCCAAGAAGGAAAGGGGTCTCAAGTGGAAGCCTAAAATGCACATACAACTTCTCTAATTGCCTTTTCTGGTAAGTCTGCCTTGGTTGTGTATTCAGTTGCTATACACTGTTGTTTGCCAAAATGGTCTATGAGAATAGTCCCAAGTGTTGCCACACACAGGTCTCTGGTGGAGGAAACAAATGAAGGAAGTGTCTTTTCCAGAGAAATGTGGCATGCTGCCACAAGGCATAAGTTGTGGGGAGAGGTTTCGAGAACACTGCAAGGAGCCCAGATTTTTGGGGTACTACTGAAAGGACTCCCTGGGAGCAGGGATAACACTATTGCTACGGCACATCAACATAACTGGGTGACATTTCAACATCCAGATGCAGGGGCTGCTGTGTGGGAAGCTGTTGCTCCAGGGCCAGAGATCTGTTGCTCAGCTGGGACAGATGCTTTGCAAGGAAATGATGGGTTTCTACATAGGCCTAGAAAAGGCTGAAGTTAAGAGAGCAGAGGAGTCAGGACACCCAACTCCTTCAGAGGAGGAAAAATGGTTGTAGCAAAGGGGAGACCAGGCGCTGGAGAGATGGCTCAGCAGTTAAGAGCACTGGCTGTTCTTTCAGAGGACCCAGGTTCAATTCCCAGCCCCCACACGGCGTCTCAAAATTGTCTGTACCTCCAGTTCCAGGGGATCTGACATCCTCACAGACATACACGCAGGCCAAACACCAAAGCACATTTTTTTTTAAAGGAAGCTATTCCGTGAAAAAAAAAAGGGGGGGGTGGCTGGAGAGATGGTTCAGTAGTTAAGAGCACTGACAGCCCTTCCAGAGGTCCTGAGTTCAATTCCCAGCAACCACATGGTAGCTCACAACCATTTGTAATAGGTTCTGGTGCCCTCTTCTGGCCTTAAGGAACATATACAGGCAGAATATTGTATACCTAACAAATCTTAAATCGTTTTTTAAAAATATTTATTTATTATGTATACAATATTCTGTCTGCATGTATGCCTGCAGTCCAGAAGAGGGCACCAGACCTCACTACAGATGGTTGTGAGCTACCATGTGGTTGCTGGGAAATGAACTCAGGAACCCTGGAAGAGCAGGCAATGCTCTTAACCGCTGAGCCATTTTGTCTCACCTAAATCTTAAATCTTTAAATAAATAAATTAGCAGCCTTTCCTTAAATTAAAAAAAAAATGGAGGGGAGTAGAAGAACTGGACAGTGGACTGAACAGTTCTACACACTGAGTTTTATGAAGCCCTAAGGCCATTTTATGAAATTAAGCACCAACACCTTAAAAATAAATAATTATGCTCACGCTCAGGTCAGTACATGGGTAATTTGATAACTGGCTCCTGAAGCAGGCAAGCCACAGGCAAGACTCTGAACTCTGTTGACCCTGTGACGGGCTGAGAAGAGGCCAACTAGTGGGGACCGCTGATGAGCTGCTCTGCCTAAGCAGAACATGTTTTACAACCATTTAAAAGACTGTCTAGACCTGTGATCCAAACTACTTAGGAAACTGAGCCAGGAGAATTCTAAGTGCAAGGTCTGCCTTAGACATCTTAGTAAGACCCTGTCTGCCGGGCTGTGGTGGCGCACGCCTTTGATCCCAGCACCTGGGAGGCAGAGTACACACACACACACACACACACACACACACACATGTACATCATACAGGTTGAGTCTGCAGCTCAGTGGTAGGAAAACTATCTAAGAGGCCTTGAGTTCAACATCCAGAACAGTAAGCAAATAAATAGTCTCAAGCGCATGACAGCAGCTACTGTGTTATGGGATTATTCTATGGAAGCAGGGAAGTCACAACCTCCTGAGTATATTTTTGGCTGCTACTCAGCTCTGGGGACTTCTTGTAGGCCCCAGGTGTCCATGACCCTTTGTGCTGGCTCTGCCCCACCTTGCATTGAGGTTTCTCTGTAGCAATATCAGGTTTGGTATCTATCCCAGTGCCAGGGGTATGGGAGAGTCTTGAGCTGGGATGAGCCCTGAGTGGAGTGGGAGTATGCGGATCTAGATAGACAGCCACAGCGTTGACACACAGAGACACACTGGCATTCCAGAAAGGAGGTGCCCAGCTAGAGAAGAGGCCGGTGCCAAGGGCAGGGCTTGGACTAGCTACCTAGTCAGAAGCAGACTCTATGAACATGGGAGAACTCAGAGTATGAGAAAACACGGGGTAGGAGCGTCTCCGAGAGTCAGGGCAAAGCAGATGAGTGAAGAGCCTTCGTGCTTGGCAGGATCCCTGGGTCCATGTAAGCCTTCAAGGCTGAAGCACTGAATCCTGCAGTCAGGATAGCCTGGGGGACCAGGGAGAAATTTGGGGAGGATTCAGGTTTAACTGTGCTTGCCACCAAGCCCAAGGAGCTGAGTTTGATCCCCAGAACTAACATGGTAGAAGAATAAAACTGACGTCTACACACAGGGCTTAGGTGGGAAGCAGGAGTGAGGACCACAAAGGGGTAAGAAAGGCAAGTTACAAACAGGATGGGAAAGATGGCAGGACCAGGGCAGAGCAGAATGAGACTCTCCCCAGGAGGAAATTGTGTAAAATGATGTCTCCAAAGCAACACACTACACAGCTATCAGGCCATCATCTTTAAGAACACAAGCCACAGGATGTGGTCTTCCAGTGTGGTGGCCTCTGGTTATCCTTCTGTCTCAGTGTGACCGCCAGTGTGGCTCCATCTCTACTCCTTTGCTACTTCACCTAGGAAAGCAGACTGGATTCCCTGAGTCCTGCCTCTGTCTGGGTGCAGATGGAATACGAAGAGACTGGTAGGAGCCCAGACAACTCCCTGTGTATCAACTTCCATGATGAACAGGAATGGTGAAGGGAACTGAGGCCTTTCTGCACGGTGAGAGTGCCAGCCTTTGCTTCCACGCCTAGTGTGGACGCCCTCTCTCACCTCCCCATCTCACCATCAACCCCTGGTGCTAATTAAAGCCACTGTCTAAAGAAAACACCAAACAGGATCTATTGGCCAGGAAAGGCATGCGTTGGGGTTCTGCTTCCTTCTCTCTGGCTTCAGCCCATGTTGCAACAGTTAGGTCATAGGCCTGCCCCTTGGAGACGCTTGTCATTCTAAGCAGCCAGATCTCACCACTGCTACCCAGACCTCTCCCAGGCCCAGCAGTGACAGTAGGCAGTTCTCTCATGTGTTTGTTCCTTTGATTTGCACCTGAGAACCAGGCTAATACACAAAAGACAAGCTCCCTCCTCTCCCTGCCTCCCTCTCTTTCCCCCAACCCCCTCTGCCGCCACATAATTTCTATCCCTCAGCGTTTCTCTGAATGGCTAAGTTTGTGGTTCCAAACTGATTGATTGCATCTGGATCTGGTGTTTGTTTGTTTGTTTTATTATTTCTCTCTTTCACATTATGCCTTCTGTATACCCTCATTCTACTCTTCTTTACCTTTATTATAGTTGGTTTTTTTCTCCCCCCACCCCCACCCCTGGTTTCACTATATAGCCCTGGTTTGCCTAGAACTTGTGATATAGACAAGCCTGGCCTCAGACTCCCAGAAAGTTAGTGCTGGGTTTAAAGATGTGGGCCACTGTTTTGCCTCTACTTTCCTGTCTTTATGTCTAAACCTTTACCCTTTTAATATGGAACTTTTTGCCTATCTGTATTACTCTTCATTTCCTCCCCAAAGAAAGATTTTATATGAGAAATAAGATAGCCATCAACCTTCATCGATTTCACATACCTTCCACCCCACACACATCCAGACAGAGGTTCAAGTTGGTGTCCCTGGGTACCACCCTTGGAGACATGACTAACATATTCTTTTAAATTATTATTATTGGTTTTTACCTGTTTTGCATGTGTGTGGTGAGCGTGTCCCATGGTGGATGTACAGAGGTCAGAGGTCAGCTTTCAGGAGTTGCTTTTTCCCTTGACATCTTGTGAGTTCCAGAGACTGAACTCAGGCCATCAGACTTGAAAGCACATACGCTTTGCCACTGAGCCATCTCACTGGTCCTTCAGCACTGATAGTAAATGGTGGCCTTCTCTAGGCCAAGCCCCAAATGAACACAGCAGTCCAGAGAGCCCCATTCCGAAAACCAAAACGAAATTACCAGAACTGAAATGTTTGCACCAAAACAGGACCCAGATGGAGTATTTGCTCCTGGTCAAATGCCTTCGCCTGCCCAGTCTTGACAGCTGAGCAGACCCGCACCCTCCCCACCCACCCCCTCCTCCGCTGCTCACTTTGTTTATCTGAGTTTTGACTATGACGCCAAGGACACTCCCAGCCCAATTAGGGTTTCCCAACAACTTTGGCCTGGAGCCCCATAGATAAGTAGCTTGAATCATATCTACAATGGCTTGATGACTTAGGGAACAACTTGGGGTACCTACACTTGGTGGAATATGGGAAGCAGCCAGGAACTGATCCCGGAGGTCTGGCTGGGGTCTGGAGGTCTGGACAGACACCACCATTGTCCCTTAGTTCCTGTCATTATTTCAAGAGCCTCCATCACCACTCACCAGAGCTGCTCCAAGCCAGCTGCAGGACACCTAGAAGTCTGATGGAGTGAAGGGCTCTACCTGAGGTTCTCCCAGCAGTACTCAACCTGATAATCTCCCTCCCCAAACCCACCCTTTGCCTCTGTTCACCATCTTAGGAAATAAAATGGCTCCCAAGATTTCCCAGAGGCACAGAAATCTCCCCTGGGAGCCTGAAGCTCCTGCCATCCCCTTTGTCTTCCCAGATCTAGTCAGTCACCACGGCAAGTCAGTTTTCTCCTTAAACCACTTGGGTTCCAGGGATTAGGCTCGGGTCATGCACCTTTGCCCCTGAGCCACCCAGGTTCTCCAAACAGCTGACAGCCTGGGCTGGGAAGCTCACTGGCATTCTGTCCTGGCCCCTGCCACTGCCACCTCAGTCGGTCCACCCAGAGCAGGTGCTCTTTCAGAACAAAACAAAAACAACCAAGTCACCCTTTCGCTTACACAATTCCTGCCAGCTGTTCATCGCCTACAGTTTTGAGCTCCAAACGTCTTTGATCTCTGCAACCACACATATAGACATTCACGCACGCACATATGCATGCACACACAGTGTGTATACATCACCAATAAGTATGTTTATTTATGTCTAGGTTTCGTATACACCCACCATCACCACTAGCCAACATCCAAGGTTAGTAAATCTCTCTAAGAGTGTTCCTAATAGCAAGAGATTTGAATCTGTTTCCAATTGTTTTGAAAACTTAGAGTATTTGGGACTAGCTGCTACCAGTTCTGATGATATTATGATAAGTCAGCGAAGAGTAGGTTGGAAGAGGAATGGCCACACCCTTGCCACTGTCGAGCGCTCTGCTCACACCTCTATCACCGCTCCGTTTGTAATCCTGGGATCTTTTCAGAAATTTCTGTTTTGTCCACTCTGGGAGGATTAAGTCACCTAAAACAAAATAAGATGGTTGAAAATGGATTTCACTGAGCACAGAGAGATTGGATGACAGGCTGGAAGAGAACTAAGTTGCAAGAAGCCATTTACACCTAGAGGATTGCTTTCTGTACTCTGCTTCCGCGGGACACTTGGGACAAGGGACAGAGACATGAGTTCCTGACAAGAGGACAGTCACAGGTATCAGGGTCAAGCCCTGTTGTAAATATTAGAAGTGATTAAATGCTTTATTTGGTTTCAATGGATAACTACATATAAGTAGGGGCTCACAGGGTGGCTCAGTAGCTAAAGACAGTAAGGAACTACTGACTCCACAGAGTTGTCTATTGACCCCACCTGTCTCTGTAGCATATGTGCCCATACAGAAGCATCTCACACACACACACACACACACACACACACACACACACACACTATAATAATAATAATAACTATTATTATTATTTTATAAGAAATTTTGTTTTTTAAGGGAACACATAAACTTTTTTGTGTTTTTTCCTCTGTTCCAATGCATTGTTTTGCACAATCTCAAGACTCAAGAACCCTAATTTGGAGACTTCTGCCATGTATAAAGTCTGTGCACATGTTCTGTGCTTGAACACAAGGCTTTCAAATGAAGCTGCTTTTTCTGAGTTTCCCATCACAGGGCCATGCACTATCTATCTAGTCGTGTGTGTGTGTGTGTGTGTGTGTGTGTGTGTGTGTGTGTGTGTGTGTGTGGTTGTATAGGTGTGGGGGGGTGTCTTGCCTGTGTATATGTCTGTGTACCACTTGTGTGCCTGGTGCCCTCAGAGGCCAAAAGAGGGTGTCAGATCTCCCAGGAGCTGGAGTTACAGAGGGTTGTGAGCTACCACGTGGGTGCTGGTGATCGAAACCAGGACTCAGAAAGAGAAACCAGTGCTCTTAACTGCCGAGCTGTCTCCCAGCCAGCCTTATTTATCTAATCTTGGCACAGCTGCCCCCAGAGAGGTTGCTCAATTGGTACTTTGGAATTAACCATAAATTGTCCAAACACACAAAGCCTCCTGTGTGGGCTGAGGGCGTTTCTCTCCATTGTGTCCAGTTTCTCACCTGGCGAAGTCCAGCTTATCCTCATAAGCTCAGTTCAAATGTTACCTCCCGGGGCAGCTGCTTGAGCTTCTGCCTGTTTGTTCTCAGCCTAGCATTTACCGGTGGATCACCCTGTGATGTCTGTGTTAGGTCCCTCTCCTCTCTGTTGAAGAGCTCCAGGGGTGGGGTCTGCAGCAGCCCGCGCACTCTGGGCGCTCAGCGCACTCTTCTCCCAGAGCCAGGGCACAGGGACAGGGACAGGGACAGCTGGATGACATTAGACTCAAGATGGCTTATTCTGGCCGTGTGCCTACTGTTCTGCCGACGCATAGGTAAAACAGAAGAAAATGGTGGGTAACGGGAGGTGTGAGACGTACCCAGAACGGCTCTCCCTATCGACCTCATAGAGTGGTGTTCACTAATGCCTTTCAGGCTGGAGACGAAGTCTACTTGGAGAACCTAGGGCAGAGAAATGAGTCCCCCTTTGCCTGGCACCACTGTGTCTGTGTTCCTGGCAGCCCTGTGGAAGCCAAGGGGTATCCAGAAGCCAGCAACCACCACCCTCCCACCCCAAGCATCACTATGAGTGGCCAAAAGCACTCAGTCAAGCCAGAGGCACCAGCCTTATCAATAAATGATCATCCGCAGGACGTGCCAAGGCCTGGACACAGAGCATCTAAAAGCTTCTCCTCTCCAATGGGGTCAACCGCTGAGCCCATCTGTTAATGGTCCACTTCATGCTCCGCCACCCAGATGGAAGCCTGAGTCATCCCCACGGCTGACATCAGCAAAATCTCAACAGCCCAGACGTCTAGCACACTGCTCCAAGCCAGTGATTTGGGTTGTCCTGCGAGGCACAGGCTGGTGGTATTAGGACGGATCCCTCCGTAGCCACATCTAGAAAAGGGGAACATACAGACTTCATGTCCTTAGGACAAAATTAGGCAGATCTAGCATATAAAGCAGGACCAGGCTTCAGAGAGGGAAGCAGAGCAGCATTGCCCTGCCTTTATCTTCATCCCTTTTCCATCCTTCACCTGGGCTGACACAGCTGCCTCACACCTGGTCTCACTGTTTCTCCCTTACGTTACTAATTGTGTTTCTCTATGGCTGGAGCCGTGCTTGAAATTAAGTTTATAGAGTCACTGCTGAGCACCATGTAGGGGCCAGGCACTGGTCTCTTCTGGAGAGGCCTGCAGAGGGTGTCTGGAAATACTAGACAGATACAGCCTCATACTGCTAGGGTTCCCAGGCGTCCCCCCTAAAAGCATGTACTGGGAATAGAATCCTTAATCGGCACTGGGAGGCGAAGCCCGGGGAGAAATGACTAGCCTGTGACGGTGGAGAAATGGATTAATGTCATGATAGTGGGCTGGATTTCCTGGGGAGGAAGTGGGCTCCCTAAACAAGACTCTTCCCAGACAGGGAATGTCTCCCCACTTCTTCCCTCTCCTCCCCATCTCTCCCACTTTGTTATAGTTTGAGTAAGAAATGTGCTCCCCATTAGCTCACATGTTGAATGCCTGGCCCCCAGCTGGGGGTGCTCTTTGGGGAAGTAGTGGGGACTCTAGGAGACGTGGCCTAGCTGGAAAAGTTATATCACTGAAGACATGCCTTTAAAGGTTACACCTGCTCCCGGGTCCTTCCTCACTCTCTGATTCTGTCTCTGTGAGGTGAACAGGCTCATCCTCCAAAGGCTCTGGCCACCATGATCCCAGAAACACAGCCAAGAAACCACGGACTGAACTCTTTAGAATAATGAACAACAACAAAAAAAAATCTTGCTTCCTTCAAATTGTTCTTTCAGGTGGTGTCTTGGTTACAGTGTTGAGAAAAATAACTGGTGCATACACCCTTTCCACACACCAAAAAGGGCTTTCACCATATACGCTCCTGGAGACTGGGGTTCTCAGCCTCCAGGGGGCAATCACTTCCTGTTCTTTCTAAAATGACAGTCTCGGGTGTGCTGCTGCAGGAGCACACAATGGACAAAGATACTCACTAACCTGGTTCTCGAGCTGAACATGTGTTCTTCCGCGTCACGTTCTAATCTCTGCCCACCTCTTACCTGCCCTGCACATTGTGCACCCCTCCGCCTACTTTCAGCGCGTGAGCAAGTAACAAGGAACCCTGGCACAGATTGTCTGGGACCAAGGGCATGAACTGTAAACAGGCGTGCTGGTCAGTCCTGATTGCCAACTAGACTGGCTGAGAGATGCTTAGATTACTAGTAAAGCCCACATTAGGTGAGTCTGTGAGATCTGCAGAAACAACTGACGTAGCAGCCAAGGGAGCAAAGACTGCCTCTGTGTGGCTGACACTGCTCAATGGGCAAGAATCTGTACAGAGGGGGATGGAGACAGGAGCCAGCCAGCATACACATGCCTCACTTTCCCTCAGCACTCGTGGATCCAGAAGCCGCCCTCATCTGTGGACATCCGCCTTCTGCAATCTTTTAATGCACGCTTGCCTTCAGAAACTCTCCAAAGAGCTTCCAGAGCTTCATCATGGTCCTCTTGTTCTGTAATGTCCAGCTTCTTAGACTGAGCGACTACTGCCTTCTGTGACTCTCCAGCATGCACAAGCTGTTACTGGACAAGCCAGCCTTTTATAATACACTTGATATAAGAAACTGTGCTTCTCTACAGGAGTGAGAGAGCATGTGCCTGGAAGGGTAGCAGGTTGCTTATTTGCTCTGCTAATTTGCCACCCATTTCCTATGGGTGGCAGACTAGGCAAGGTAAGATTCTCATCCAAGAAGATGTCCTCCCACAAAAGCAGAAAAACCCAACACCGTTGCCCCATGAAAGCTCCGTGACTTCAGGACTCAAGTTCCAACTGGCCTTCGAAGGTCAAGAGTAAGACATGGAACGACCCTTTTATCCCCAGCCTGAGACTGCCAGCCCCCAGCAGAAAGACTCAGGAGACTCTCTGAAGAGCCTGTGCCAAGGCTCGCTCCTGCACACACACCAAGCACTCTCGTGGTACATCTGAGGTAGTAGAAGGTACACTGAATAAAAGTCAGAGCTAGACAGGATTAGACAGGTGAGTTTGCTCTGATAACTATAACTGGGGCACAGACGGAGAACCAGGACTGCACAGAGCACAGGCTGCCCAGGGCTCAGATACTCTTTGTGTGCAGTCATGGTGGAAGTAGAATAATATAGCAACCCTGAAGGAAGCAAGGAGACACGCTGGTTCTGCCTTCACTTCCTAGAACTACAGGCTCACGGCGCCACAGCTGGATGGCTTACACCGATGGGAATGTGCTGTCTCACAGTTCTGGAGGCCAGATGTGTGGCATCCAGTGTCTACTCTGTCTAGCAGAGAATCTATCACCATCCACTTGATGCCGCTGAAACCAGGCATGCCGGTCTACTTCCCATCACCGCAGCAAAACACCTGCCATGCCCAAACTACAAATAGAAAGGTTTGCTTCCATTCACAGTCGCAGGAGCTTCTGTGCCAACAGCCAATAGAAGTCAGAGTAAGTGCCATGTGAAAGGTGTCAGTTCCCGCTATGGAACCTGGACAAGTGACTTAATTTCTCGGCATCTTTGTTCTCTCATTGACTATGTTGGGTTGCTTAAAAAGTCAGAGCTGAGAAAGCGCTTTGGGACTGTAAAGATATTAGGTGTTTTTCCCAGCAGACTGCTTCTCCTCACCACACGGCAGATAAAATACCAATCCCTTACTGCCTCTTTCCAACCCCGTGACTTCTACAAGGTCCTCTACCAGCAAGCCAGCTTCCTGGATGTGATAGGGAGCAAAAGTCCTCGGAAAACATTTCCAAAGTCCCTCTGATAAAGATAAGAGTGTGGCCATTTTATAACTCAGGACTCGCTGAAGTCATAGAGCCATAAAGAACCTAGAGAGCTGTCCTGTTAGTCCCTCCTCACCTGGACCGGCCACTCCCTGGGCTCAGGCCCCTGTTTGCACTCAGCTTCCCTCAGGCAGAGTTGGAAAAGAAAACTAATCCCACCCCCTGCAAATGCAAAGTGACTGGAAACATTGGGTGGGACCTCTGCAGAATGAAAGGAACACACAGCTGAGCCAAACAAAGCTTATCCAGGTTTAAGAGAACACATACAGGTTTAAGGGCATAGCTCATGGGAACACGTACAGGTTTAAGGGTGTAGCTCACGGGAACATGTACAGGTTTAAGGGTGTAGCTCACGGGAACATGTGCAGGTTTAAGGGTGTAGCTCACGGGAACACGTACGTGTTTAAAGGAATAGCTCACGGGAATACGTATGATGCACTAAATATGTGGAGAGGCCACAGAAGCAGGAGGAAGCAACTCCACAGCGACTAGGGCAATGATTCTCACCAGGGTCATCTCTGTTCTGCTCAGTCACAAAAAGGAAAGAAGCCAGATCTTGCTACTCAGTGGGCAGAGCCCCACAAAGCACGCTCTCCTCCCATCTTCATTCCTGTGGGAATGTTACATCACACAATCCCACAGCAGGCTGAGATGTGCAGCTACTGAACCACCCAGGTAATTGGAGCCAAAAAAAGACACACCTGGCCCCTACCCACACAACTGACAAAGGGGGCTGGAACTTGGGTAAAATGTATGACTATTGAAGAAACAACGAATCAAAGATATATAAGGAAGGGATGGCAATGACGTGTGATCCGTTTTGATGGGAAAGAGTCATTTAATGCTCATTTTAATCTCACTGCCTATATTTAATATGCTCTAAGTATCTCTGTAGGCATTTTATTGCAACAGTCCCTGTGGGCAGGACCTATTACTGTCCCCATGTTACAGAGGAGAAAAGAGAGGTACAGAGAGGTTAAGTAGCTGGCAGACAATAGAGCTGTCCATGTTGGCATAGATTTAAGCTGTACATGGTTATTCCATGTATGTACTGTACATATCTGGGTCATGAGAAAATAACCAGGACAGAATAAGATGAAATCACTTGCCTTCTAATTAGATTTAAACAAAATAAAACAAAACAAAAACAAACAGTTGTGAAGTCCTTCCTGTCTTCAGTCTCAAATACTCAACACTGTAGAACAAAACGTAGAATATGAGGCTGGAGAGATGGCTCAGTAAGTAAAGTGCATGAACAGCTCGAAGACCTGAGTTCAGTCCCCAACACCCGCATAAAAACAGGGCATGGCAGGGCTTGCCTGTGATCCCAGCACCAGAGTAGCAGAGACAGGAAGGTCCCAGTGAGTCCCCTAGCTGAATCGCTGAGCTCCAGGTTCAGTGAGAGACCCTATCTCAAAAACATAAGGGAGAATATGGTTAAGGAAGACACCCAGTGTCGCACTCTGCCTCCACAGGCATGCACACGCATGTGCACTCACATCTACACACATGCCTACTAACACACATGAAAGTCAAATCTCCCAGTCCAGTTGCCCACCGTGTGTCTTATGTGCGCTGGGCTGCCCAAGATAAGACTGAGTGACCTGAGCCAGTCATGGTGGAACATGCCTGGAATTGCAAAACTCAGAAGGCTGAGGCAAGAAGATTACAAGTTTGAGGTCAGCCTGGGCTATATAGTAAATTTGGAGCTACTCTGATCTACATAGCAAGATTCTGTCTCAATGAAAAAGGAAGGAAGGAAGGAAGGAAGGAAGGAAGGAAGGAAGGAAGGAAGGAAGGAAGGAAGGAAGAAAAAGGGGGTCCTGAATAGTTTTATGTCAACTTGACACAAGCTAAAGTCATCTGAGAGGAGGGGACCTCAGTTAAGAAGATGCTTCTGGATGCGTGGTTGTGGTGCTCGCCTTTAATCCCAACATTTAGGAGGCAGGAGCAGGCAGATATCTGTGAGTTTGAGGCCAGTCTTATCTACAGAGCAAGTTCCAGGACATCCAGGGAGAAACCATCTCAAAAAAAAACTAAAAACAAAACAAAACAAAAAAAAAACAAAAGATGTCTTCACAAGATCAGACTGTAGTGCATTTTCTTAACTGGTGATTGATGGAGGAAGGTCCAGCTTATTGTGGATGGTACCACCCCTGGGTTGGTGGTCCTAGGTTCTATAAGAAAGCAAGCTGAGCAAGCCACGCGAAGCAAGCTAGTAAGTAGCACCCCTCCATGACCTCTGCCTCAGCTCCTGCCTCAGGTTCTTGCCTGGTTTGACATCCTGTCCTTCCTTCCTTCAATAATGAACAACAATATGGAAGTACAGGCCAAATAAACCCTTTCCTCCCTGACTTGCTCTTTGGTGATGGCATTTCACTACAGTGATAAAAACCTTAAGTTAGAAAGCATTCTCTGAAGACAGGTGAAAAGACAAGGATTGGACTCAAACGCAATCTGAAATTTGTTCTTTGCCTAGTCTAAGGGAAGATGGCTGGCTAAGGGAAAGATCTCTCACTGAGCCTGCTACCAAGCTACATGGGCAATGATGGAAACATTTTCCCTGAGACACAGTTGCTCACACGGAGCTCTGGTGTTCCGGGAGTCTGAGGGGCTTCTCGGAGGTTCCTGAAGGGCCTCAGAGGCCACTATGGACCCTCTCTGTGAATCATTCCTGGCGGAGTAGAAAAGCCTGGGCTTCCTAGGTCACAGCAACCTGGACTCCAACTCTAAGCTTCAGCGTGGTCTTTCATAAAATAGAGGTGGCAGTACCATTCATACCGTAGAATGAATCAATGTGACATCATACAGAAGCCTAAGGACACAGCACGCAAGAACGCATGTGATGCGTTGGCCATCTTTTGCTCTCCGTAGTTTATTTGAAGCAACTGTGCCTCCTGTCTTTCACTGGGCCCCTATTTGTCCTCACTCTTCTCCTGACCACAGCCTTAAGTTGGATATGTATGGGCAGGAGTAGCTGCTTCATCGGCAGGGGCCACAAGAGAAAGGTCAGCTCCTTACTAATAGAGATGACTAGAGGATTTTTGGCCAGATGCCTGAGGTTCCGTGTCCCCAGAGAAGTGACAATTCTCAGAAAGTCAGGTAGACGAGGGAGAGCCTCACTTGCACCCCTCTCCATGACATAGGCTCCTCTTGCTGTCCCGTAGGAAGGACACGCACGAACTCCCTGCAGAAGGCATCACACCCTGAGGGAGGGAGTGCATGGGACACCTGGCTCCTGCCCACCCACTGCATTTCTCTGCCTGAGTTCTTGAATGAGGTCAGACAAACAAATCCATCACTGAACCGATTGTCGAGTTACTTGGGTTCAGAGGACAGATCAAAGGGATTTGCCTTTGTCAAGTTCTAACTCTGATTCCAGTTCATTCCACAGACAACAGCTTCTTTCCTCCCTTGAGCCTGAGAATGGACTGCCAGCAGCAAGCTCTCACCAGAGATCCCTCACCCAGAGAATTCGGGGTGTGTAGGAGGAGGGATGAAGCACTGCGAGCCTACGTTTCTGCAAACTCTTGGGGACACACCTTGTTCATGCCTTAAGCAGAGAGCCTAGAAGGCTTGTTTTAACAGGGTGTTTGAAGGTCCTGTTTTAATGGGGGACATGCAAAGTGCGGGCTGACTGAGATCTTTGAGAAAGATCTTTTCTAGTTTCCCGAACCATAATGTCTAACCACACTGATAATGCATAGGAACCATCTCTTGAGTGGGTGGGTCAATGAGTATGAATGGACCAATGGTTGAGTGTGGAAGGATGACTGACAGCTGATATTAAGATCAAATGTACAGAATAAACGGACCAATAGTTGAGTATGGATGAATGGAAAGATGGCTGACAGCTGACATTAAGATCAAATGCACAGTCAGAAACAATGATCAAATAATATGTAGTTCTATAAACTGGGGTTAGGACAAAGGTGTGGGGAAAAGATGGCAGAAGGTGAGAATAGAAAGAGAAATAAGAAAGAGAGTGGATAGTGAAAGTTCAGAAAGACTCTCTATATTCCCAAGGCATTCTCGTGTTATCTGGAATTAATCTTAACACAATTTATGAGTGTGCCCTATCTCCTGCAACAGATCAAGGCAGGTGTGCCCAGGCCTGATGTTTCTCCCATAACCCTGAACTTAGTAAAAGAACTTTATCCACAGGAACAGAGACCGTTCACCAAGTCTCTTTCGGGGAGCAGATATGTCACCTGGATCCTCAACTCTCTCATAACAAGCTTATGAGGCCAGCCCTTCAATATCCCTGTGTAAAAGAAGAGTATGGAATGCAGGGGAATTATAAAGATGCCCATAGTCACAAACGGTAATTGAGATTAGGTGGCAGGGACTCCAGGCTACCAAAGACCATGCTCTTTGACCAAAGATGATGCAAGTTATGTGAAACCTGAAGCATACATACATATATACACACATACATACATACACACACACCTCCATATTTTACTTTTATTGTTATCTTTCTTTTGTCCTTACTTTGTGTAGCTCAGGCTGTCGTGGAACTTGCTATATAGACCAGACTAGCCTTAAAGTCAGAGAACTCTGCCTACCTCTGCCTCTCAAGTGCTGGGATTAAAGATGTGAGCCCCCACCCCTATCTGGCTTAATTTTTCCCTGTGTATGTTGAGGGTGAACATACAGGAACCCATGGAGGCCAGAAGCACAGGTCAGGCTGCCCAACATGGGTACTAGGAACTAAAGTCAGGTCCTCTGCAAAAACAGTGTGAGTTCTTAACCAAGTCATCTCTTCAGCCCCTGAAGCTTATATATTTTGAAGGTTTGTGTGTATGTGTGTACCTACAAAAATTACAAAAAAATGACAATGTAAATACTCTGCTGGAACCCACTAGATGGCCGTGGTGGTTTGAAAGAAAATGGTCCCCAACAGAAGTGGAACTATCAAGAGGTGTGATCTTGTTGGCGTAGGTGTGGTCTTGTTGGAGGAAATGTGTCA
This sequence comes from Myodes glareolus, assembly GCF_982192425.1. Taxonomy (NCBI): domain Eukaryota; kingdom Metazoa; phylum Chordata; class Mammalia; order Rodentia; family Cricetidae; genus Myodes; species Myodes glareolus. The sequence continues at coordinate 73,925,297 of NC_142029.1, read as the reverse complement.
CTGTGTGGGCAGGCCTTGAAGTCTTTTTCTCAAGCTTCCCTCAGTGTAACAGTCAGTCGACTTCCTGTTGGAATACTGGACCTGAGGGCCAGGCTCCCCGTCATGATCATAATGGACTGAACGTCCAAAACTGTTAGCAAATCACCTTTAAATAAATGTTCTCTTTATAAGAGTTGCTGAGATCGTGGTGTCTCTTCCCAGCAATAGTAAACCGTAACTGAGACAATGACCTTAGAAGGGGTCACACAAGTGAGGGATACAAAAGCTCAAACTTCACAGTGACTCTGCCTCGGAAGTTAACATACTCCCAAGAGACGAGAGAGAAGGAAGAGGAAACTATGTTGGAGGGAGAAGAAAGGATAAGAAAGGAGTCAGAGGCAAGAGAGAAAAAAGGAAGAGCAAACAGTAAATCTAAAGGGAGAGGTGGAGCTGGGGTGTAGTTCTGTCGGGAGAAGGAAGAGGGCTTTTGTAGCACTTACAAAGCCCTGGGTTTGACCCCTAGCCCCGCACAAACCAAAAGCTATGATGCACACACCTTATTCTCAGTATTCAGGAGGTAGAGGCAAGGAAACCTAAAGTTTCTGTCATCCTAAGCTAAAACAGCCAATTAGAGATCAGCCTGGCTACAGGAGACGCTGTACCCCACGCACACCCCCAGAAAAGGCTGAAGCCTCCACCAGAAAATGGAGTTATGGCCTAGCTATTTGCATCAGGCACCTGGAAAAGGCAAGCCTGTTTTCTGCAGACCACAGTGCCTCCATCTCTACTGTGCGCTTTCTTCCCAGGAGTATCACAGCAGCCTACCAAATCCGGCCTGTGTGCCTCCTTGCCAGGCCTCTGCCCTGGTTCCCAGACTCACCTGGGAGCTTGGGGCCAAAGCTAGAGCAAGAAGTGCTGAGCAATCATCCTGCCACCAGCCCTGCCTGCAGCAGCCCTGCCCTGCAGCAATCTTGCCTGGCAGCTGCCTGGAAATGTAGGCCAAATATTTATCCAGGCACAGACAGGAACCAAACAAGGAGGGCCTAGCTGCAAGAGGCCTACGGGCTCCTCATTGCCCCACTGCTGAGATTCTCCTTTGAAAAGGAGGGGCCTGACTACTGAGGCCCTCCCTTCAGAGATCTCAACTTGGCCCCAGACTTCTTGCTTTCAAGGTCTTTGCTCCAGTTTAGGGAAGAGTGAGAGTCTTGTGGACTCATCAAGCCCGGAAGACCTATAGGGTGGCCTCAGATGGAATCAAGGCTACTCAGCATTGACCAAAATTGGGGGCCGTCCAACCCCAACTATACCCCAGAGCGTTCTGGTGCCCTGTCAGAACAGCAACCCATTTGCCTGACAGACAGTAGGAGAGAACCCAGGCTCCAGCCTCCACTTTTCTTCTGTCAGAAACAACTTCATCACCCTCAATGGTCAATACAACAAAATATTCTCGGTGAGGTTACTGTAAAAATGAAATCGAGATGACGCCTAGAAGCACATTGCTAAATGGAAGAGCCAAGACTTATGGCTGAGTGTTCTCCCAGGAGAATCAGACGGGAAACAGAACGCAATCTACATTTTTAACTTGAACGTGATGGTAGGTTACCCCCAGAGAGTCCACAAGTGACCAGGTCCCTTCTAGCTCTATGGTCTGATCCTGAGGTTCCACTTTGTACAGTCCCTGGCTGGGGAAGGTAGGGGTCCAACCATCCTAGGTGGCAGGGCGTGAATCAGAAATGAGCCTGTGGAGACGATGACCTGGCCCTAGCTGTAGCCCTGGTGACTGTCAACTATGTGAAAGGGACACTAGCAGAAAGCTCACTAGCCCCACAACCCACAGCGTCACTCTGGGTCCAGGGAATGACAGAGTGAACATCTTCTTTAGGGAAGAGATGCATGAACTCCCGATCCAATTGCCTGGCACAAGCCAGCAATCTAGTCTTCCTGCTTCCTGCAACCCCAAATGAAAGTGCATACATACATACACACACACACACACACACACACACACACACACAGAGTAAGAAGACACACAACTAGAGGAAAGAGAAAGAAAAAGTTGTCTGTCATCGCCTAGCCTCAGCCAATGCCCGCCCTCCTGCCCTCTGGTTGGATGGAAGGCATTCAAGTGGGCAGGCATTTGTAAGGACTTTAGGTGTGTCACCTGTTCTAAGGTCTGTGAATGACTCCAGGTGTTGTCCCAACCCTTCAAACTGGGTGTCAGGTTACAAGACGCATAATCATTCCAGTTTGACAACTTCACCTGTTGGGTTGTAGGAACTGACCAGCCCCAGAGTCCCCAAGTCGCTCCAAGACACAGTGGCAGGAGGTAGGCGGCTTGCTGAAGGAAGAGAATGCTGGTCGTCAGGAAGCAAGGGCAGCCTTGCACTTGGGCGCCCTCTGACCAGTGCTGACCCCGGCTTTCTGACCTACTGGCCTACTGGCTAATGAGACTCATTTGAGGACCCCTCCCGCTGCCTTGGGTTGCAGATCTTGGCTCCAGGCTGTAAGAAAATTCGGAGGATTACCAAAACAGCATGGTGAGTCTTGGGCCCTCGGGCTGGGGAAGGCAGCTGGCCATAAACGGCCCTTCAAGTGGCCCACGGGGTCATTAACAGAATGTTGTGACACCTTCCAGGTTAAAAAAGAAGTCATAACTGAACACCTCCACTTCCAGCCCTTTGTGTCCACCATCTTCCCTCTCCATCATTAGCCATCCTTGAAGTTGGGCACAGATGTCAGGGCTGTCTTTGTCTACCAATTGCTTCTAAATCATGCTTGTTTCTTTGCGTACTATCTCGGGTGTGTTTGCTGGAAGATGCGACGGTTTCTTCAAAACAAGGGCTGCTTTGGTGCCACAGTGGCCCTCGGACACTTCCTGAGAAAACTGAGTCCTGTCATTTTAAAAGAAATCAGTAAAGAGATATCCCAAAGCATTCAGGGATGTTTGTGGGGCCGTCTGCTTGGTCTCTTTATAGCTCACCTCCATTGAGTATCCCCAGCATCTTCTGCTGCTGGTTTGTCCTTTTAAGGGGGACAACTGAGGACCAGGGCGGGGACGAGATAATCACCAGGCCTAAGGTAGGAGTCAGTGGGTCTTGATTCTCCAATGCTCAGTAATTGCTCAAGCATCAAAACGAAAAGGTCAGAGAAAGAAGTTGTCCAAGGAAAGGGTATGCGATACCCAAACACTTCCCATGATCCTCTAGTAGAAAGTCTGGCAAACTGCCAGTGTCCATTTGAGGGCAGAGTGGCAGGACCACTTGGCTGTACTGGACCAAAGCTACCCAGTCATACACGGTGCTGTGCAGAGGTGTCCCCCATCCCAGGGAGGGGTCAGTGGGGAGGAAAGGAGCAGTGTCAGCCTCCTGACTGTGAGCCATTGCTGAGTGGCACTGAGGAGCCCTGGGTTGCCTCTTGGAGGAGCTGCTGACAAGGGTGCCCTTTCTGAGGCTGCTAACAGAAACAAAACTTGTGGTACAACCAAGGGGCTAGCTCTCTGTACAGGTCCTGAGACTTTAATTTCACTGAGTCTCAGCTCACTCCCCAGCCCTGCAGAAGGAAAACGGTGTGGTCCATGAAACCCCTGGCACACCTACGGTGAGCAGAGAGGCTGAGCAAACCAACATGGGTGAATAGACTCTGTAAACCAGGAAGCCTGAGCAAATGTAAGAACCGTACCCACTTCAGGAAGTGATAGCCAGGACCACATCTCACTCTGCCCCATTGCCAGCCAGGAAGGAAAGCTTGGTGTTGCTGATGAGGGGGAGGAAAGTGGGCACCATGGGTGCAGGGTCAGGCCAGGGCTCATGAAGCAGAGGCAGGCATCATGATGGCTAGTCTGCAGGAGAGAATTGCCAGACTCAGGCCCTGAGCAAACCGCTAAGCTACCTGTGTGTAACAATCTGTCCTTTCCCACTGATGGAGCCAAGATGAGCCTAGCTCCCAGGCCACAGGAGAGAGGATGGGGTAACCCAAGGCCAGATTCAGCCCTCCCTGTCTCTCCCATCTGTCCTCCTGCCTCTCCCTGTCAGAGCTGGCCAAAGTCCGCATGGAGCCGCCTCTCAACAGTGGTTTCCCTTGTGTTTATTTAGCTGGTTATGTCGAGAGAGCGCTAGATCGGGCCACCAGTCCTGGGCAGAGTAAGAACCTAGTGCCTGGCCTGGGCAGGACTGTACCAAATGTGCCCTGCAGCTGGGGATCCCTGGAGAGCCATCCTGGCCAGGACTCATTACTCTCAGGAAGTACTGAGCACACCATGAGCTGAAGACAACGGCATTATATCCAAGCCAGGCCAGGGTGATAACGCCTATGAGCCAAAGACGAGGGCATTATATCCAATCAAGGCAAGAGCAATAACACCCAAGATCAGTTTGAGTCCTTCAAGGTGCTCCCCTCTGTCTCTTTTCCTTGCCAACCTATACAGTCCCAAAGTATTTGGTGGGCTTGGCTGGAGGACTGTGGCAATAAACAGGTCAGCCTGCTGGCATAGGGACCTGGTGGCATGTGGTGGCCCCCTCTTAGCTGAGCCACAGAACCCAAGAGCCCTTCACTCTGGTGATCTCATCCCTGACTTTGGGGTAGCAAATTGAGAGTTGGGCAGCAGACAGACTGGTGAAGTACCAAGAAAGCTCTCTCTTTATGTCTGCTTCCCCAGCTCCCTCTCTCCCTGGGTAAGAGAATCTGTTATGTGGCTCCAGGAAGCCAGCTACTTTTTTAAAAAAAAATTCACCCTGGCCAATGACCAACTGTTAGGCAAGGGGTGGGGGTGTTGAGACAATGTCTAGGTGTTCCCTCAGAGGCACTCACAAAAGAAGATTACAAGATACTTCTTAGCCAAAAGGGGCAGATCACTCTAGGGTGCCTGGATGCTGTCCCAGAAGAGAAAGTGTTTGCTTTGGACTTCTGGAAGTATGAACCAGCTCTCTCCAGGCAGAGAAGTCAGGAAGGGTGTCCTTTAGAGAGAGAATTGGATGAGATGAGCGAGACAGAGTGGTGGTACAAGGACAAGGGACAACATGCTACGTCTGGAGCAATATGTTTGGGGAGCAGAGAAGTCACAAGGTGTGCAGTCTGATCCCTTTATGGGAGAACTCATCCTCATAGCACTGGCCCATAGCTCAGAAGACAAGGCTGGGGAAGGGCCCTACTGGCTATCAGCGGAGTGAGTGGCTTGCTCTGAAGGACCATGTTTCCCACCAGGCAAGAGCACAGTTTCCGTTCCTTGTGCAGTAACACAGCCTGCCTCATCAGCACCAGGCCCTAGGAAAGCACTGAGAGGTGAGAACAACACATCCAGAGGGCGTCAGGTCATCAGACAATCCCGTTACTGGGGCATAACTCACTGTCATGCCGCTACGGGGCTGGGTAGGCTAGAGAGCGCCAGGTCTCTTGTCACAAGATTCTAACCTACATGGTAGAGAAAGCAAAGTTCACCAAATCCAACTTTCAAAAAAAAAAGTGCAGCTTCCTACCAGAAAAAAAAAGTGTTTTGGACCCTGAAAACAGAAGCTGGGGGTGAGGGAAGGACAGGCCTGAGCCTGCTAGGAAACCCCAGCAACAGGAAAAGGGAGAGTCTAGCAGAGACAGTGTGGCAATCCCCCTGTGATGTATTTAGTGGCACCACCCAGCCTGCCACTCTGATTAAACATCACGACTGCAGCAGAAAAACTGGTAAACAGAACTCAAAACTGCAAAACACCCTGCCCTCCTGCTGGCTCCCAGGGTGCTCTCCAGCTTCTAGTCTAATCCACGCGCAGATGGAAACTCTGAGAAGGCAGGTGAAAGAACAGTTTCTGGAGGAAGTGGGTGACAGAATGAAGTGGCCTGTCCAGGGTGAAGAAGGGTCTTTGGACATGGGGTATGCTACACACCTGGCTGGTGAGACAGAGATGCCCCATGCTTAGTGTGCTGTCTATGGTCTCAATTTCTCCCACTATAGCCTGCCTACTTTAGTTTCTCCACTACCCATCTGGGAACCTGAGAGTTCGCCATAGAATAGGTTCTAAAAAGACCCTGGAAGGCCAGGAGAAGATTCAAGATCAAGACCCCGGGTTCGAAGGCTGCATGACCCTTCCAGGAGCAGGGTCAGCTAAACTGCTCCCCTCCTTCCAGGAAGAACATGGCCCTCCTTCATGCACAGATGCCAACAAGAAGGGAACAAGGAAGTAAGTGAGGCACCTTTGCCCCACTGCCACGCTGACACAAGAGACACAGCCACTGGCCTGGCCTGAGAGCTGGAGTCCCCGATGTCCTACAGAACCACAGCAACTGACTTCCTGCCTCTAACCTGACACAAGAAGTTCAGCCCCTGTGCTCAAGAGGGACTCTGATGTGCAGGGTCTCCTTCTGAGTGTGACAGCAACTCTCTGAGACTTAGAAATCAGGAGAGGAAGGCACAGAGAAGTCAAGTGAGTTGAAAAGGGTCACTCAGTCTCTAAGAGGCAGAGATGAGACTCCAAACCCTGGAGGTCTCTTTGTCTCCCTCAGTTTGCAGACTCATGGTGCCAGCACATGGCGTACCCTGAACCATTGTGAGACTAGGGCACCCCATTTCACTACCTCCAAGCTGCTGAGCTTTATAGCAAAGGTGCACGTGAAGTGGAGATGCTAACACGGAGGACGGAGGGCAGGAATGGCGGTTTTGCAGACTCTAGCCCCCCTTAAGATGCCAAAGATCACAGCAGTGGGGGCTCCGGGGAGCAACACACACGGAAGGAAGCCCTTGGGCATGATTAACTCGAACCTTCAAGGAGGCTGAGACAAAAATTTCACAGCCAGTCTGCTCATAAAAATTACCCATATTGCCATGAGACCATTAAGGAGAGAAAACTGATTTAAAGGCAAGCCCAGTATGGTGGTGCACACCTGTAATCCCTGCATTCTGGAAACTGAGGCAGATGGCTCACCATGAATTTGAGAGCCGCCTAACTACCTAGCAAGTTTCAAGAGAGAGGACTGTCAGGGAACCAGGCGGCAGACTGGCCCTGACAGTAGACACTGCAAGCCAGCAGTCCTCCCAGATCACAGGCCCTGAGGAAGGACCTATGAGGCCCTGTGTGTTCTAGCCTCAGAGCCCCGCTGAAACCCAATGCAGAATTCCATAAGCAAAATAGAACAACCAGAGTGGCAGCGCTTGGAAGGACTGTGACCTCACCCACTCCTGTCCCACCTACCCATCCCTAGCACTGGTGGGGCTCTGCCTAGTAACCAAGGACACTAGAAACCACTCCCAGGCCTACCTGTCTGCTTGGGAAATTCCTGCATGGCCCAGCTCCTATTTACAGACACCCCCACCCCGACACACACACACACACACACACACACACACACACACACTTCTAGGAAGTGCTTCTAGCTGCTGCAATCTTCCCTCTGCCAAGAGAGTGCTGCAGAACCCCCATTGGTCCTCAGAGTCCTCTTCATCCTCTTCCGTAAAATGGTTTGAATGGCTGTGTTTGCTCTGTTCTTCTGTCTGTCTTTGCCTCTCTGACCTTCATCTGCTACCTCTTCTTCAGAGAGCAACTGACGTCTTTCCGTTCAGGTTTCCTAACTGTCCTGGTTACCCTTGGGCCACAGTCTGCCCTCCTGATATCAGAACCCTGAACCTAGAAAATCATCAAAATAGCTGTCTGGCTCCTGTCACATCTGTGCCAGATGCTCTGCAAAGTTCTCACCAGATAAAAACGGATAATTCCCAAGTATCTACTATGTCAGGTACTTGTCAGATTCTATTTAAATATTGTTAGCAATTATTAAGGACCGAATCTCTGCTCAGGGGCATGAAAAACTGCCTCTTATCCACTGCTGGGTCTCCAGCCCCTGAACGATGGCTTTCTGACTGAATAAAACAGTATTATTACAGCTAACAGTCACCGCACTCTGCTCCAGGTAATGTGCTGTGGACCTTGCATATTTGGGGCTCCTCAAGAGGAAGACTTATTGAAAACTAGTCTCTCTCTCTCTCTCTCTCTCTCTCTCTCTCTCTCTCTCTTACACACACACACACACACACACATGCGTGCGCACACATGTGCACAATTGAGGCTCTCAGTGGTCAACACTTGTGCACAGAGGTGGGCTTCAGACCCGGGTGGCAGGATGGCAGGGCCTGTGCTCCATCTACTGCCAAAATGCCTCTCCTAGCAGAGACATCACGGCAAGGAGAAACTTCCAAAGCGCTTGCAGAGTTATGTGAGTGGGCAGGGAAGTGGGAGAAGAATGCCAGGTTATGCAACATCGAAGTAATAATGCAGAGAGGTCCCGGAAGAACCACCGGAACGCTATTTATAGGTTCTCGAGTTCAGAGTTCCCAGGAAAGCCATCAAGGAGTCACCAAGTCTTTTGCGGGCAGATCAGCAGCAGCAGCTAAACTTGTGTGCAGCGGTGGCTGTCCCTGAGGCATCCAGAACGAAACAGAGTGCTCCCTTCTGCCCTTGGAGAGAACCTCGGTGTTGAACTTGAACAGCGTGTGACAGTTCGGGAGCCAGCCCATCACGCCTGCTTAGGAAGAATAGTCACAGAGGACCCCATCCCCACCAGAGCCTCTGAGACCCTCCAGACCGCAAAGATCAACCAAGGGGACCATAAATAACAATGAGATCATGAGAGGACAAGATGAAGTCCCAGCAGCCTTGGAAAGGCGCACAACACCCAGCAGGTGGAGTGTTTCTGCCGAGCCTTTCTCCCTGTCAGTCATGACAGGGAGTTAGAGTTATACATACATTGCAAAGGAGGACGCTGGGCCCCGGAGACACTGAGAACTGCTCAAGGTTGCTTAGGAGCTCAGTAGAGGAGTCAGGCCCTTCAATAGCAAATCCCCTCTTCCCCTGCCACCACTTCCAGCCCCTAAATATTTAAGGGACAATTCAGGACAGGCAAAGGCAGTATGTCTTTAAAAACAGCGTTAACTATGTGGAATTCTTTCATAACCATCAGACTGCATTGCAGGTGGCAGCTACCTGGTTCTGGCAAATACAGTGTTTAGAGAACCCCGTTAAGCTCTAGTCTGCCCTCAGCAAGCAAGCGCCCAAGACACCTTCTTCTTATCTGGCCCTGTCAGAAGGAGAAAGTGGACACAAAAATTCTGTGTGGAGCTGGGCAAAACAGAATAGTCAAGAATTCAGAAATGTAGGAGAGAACGGACTGCTTCCCCCGGGTTTCGGGAACATGCAAGAGAGCTCACAGCAGCGCCATCGGGAGCATAGGGCCTCCCCAGGAAGCCAGGGTGTCTACGGTCCACTCCACTCAAGAGTCCTTCGCTAGTGCCTCACCCCTGGCCTTCTCATTGTCCTGTCCTATAGGTTAAGGGTGGAGAGCTTCTAACCCCTGCACCCTGAAACAGGGATCCTTGCCTCTCTACCCTCCCCAAGTCCTGCCTGCATTAAGAGTCTTGCTGTAACACAAAGGTTGATTCTTAAATGCCAGAGCTGAGCCGCGGGCTGGCAGCAGGATAAAGGTGGGTCACCTGACACTTGCCTCCCGCCCCAGGCCTTGCCCTGTAGCTATTATACCTTGGAATGGGGGTGAGGTTCTCTACTCAAATTGCCAGCAGGTCAGCACCTATGTGGTTTATTACAAGGCACAGTGGTTTCTAATGTAGCAGCTGGACTGAGGTTAGGTTATAGAAAGTGGACTTCTGGGAGGGCGCCTGCACCCATGGTACAGACGGCTGCTCCTATAGCGAGAGCGGGTGCCTAGCCTGCTTTGCTGGATAGACATCCTGAAAACAGGGTCGCAGGATACGGACCACTTGGAAGCCAGTATGGCTGTTGCCACTGAAACCCCGCATGCACCTTGAACTGCTCCATCTCAGCAACCCCTCCCTGGCCTGGTGATGGAGAGCCCCTCCATAAACTTCTCGCCGCCTTACCTGCCATTGTGGAGGCGCCCAAGAGACAGAGTCTTGTTTCCAGCCTGATAAAGGCATCAAACTGCCTGCCTTGCAGCAGGTGGAAAGCAGATGCCTGCTGGCAGTGGGACTGAGGGTTCAGGGGTCAAAGTGGCTTAAGGCCACCTAGAGAGCCCCCTGAACACCTGAGCTGGCTGTGGTCAAGACTTGCTCTTCTTGTTAACTGTGAGCAGCCCCAGGTCTCTTGGCTCACTCACAAAGCATCCCCACCTCTCCCTGGGGTGTCCCCGTCACTCTGTCCCTAGCCTTGGCAACCTAGCTGTATAAGCAAAGAGCCTCGGAGGGCCTGTTTACCCATCACCTGGCAACAGGTTTCCCTCTGAGATCAAGGAAAGCCAGAGCCCTCCTCATGGGACCCCCCGCAGCTGCCACAGAGAAAAGCAAAGCCAGAGAAACAGCCTCTCGGTGCTCTGGTTTGTCCTTCTCATTACCAGCTCTGTTTCGTCAGTTCTGCTAGCCTCTTCTCAGAGAAAGGCAATGTCTGAGCTGCAGAGATTTCAGCAAGGCGAAGGATCTGCTCGGCTCTGTCCCTTGGGCCTCTTCATTACAGGCCCTGGCCCTTCCATTGTGAAATAATCAAGTACTTCACCATCTCTGGAAGATAGTTCCCAGTGGCCTGATGAAGCAGCCTAGAGGTACAGCAAGGAGGAAGTCACACGCCCTTGGCTATCTCTTTGTGGTGTCTCTGAATTTAAAAAATAGGTTCAATGAAAAAGTTGGGTGGTGGTGACACACGCCATTAATCCCAGCATTCAGGAGGCAGAGGCAGGTAAATCTCTGTGAGTTTGAGGCCAGTCTAATCTACAAATCAAGTTTTAGGACAGCCAGGGCTACACAGAGAAACCCTGTCTCAAAAATTCTCCTCCCTCCCAAAATAAAGAAAACTGCCTGGTGTCTTGGGGAATTGTCTCTGACTGAACCATTCAATATTTGGAGCTCAGGTAAGCTCAGGAACTTCTCCAGGATTTAAAACACAGAGAGAGGGAGGAACCATAGCTGAGCAAGGGTGAATGCGGTAGAAGATGGAAGAAGTGATGGTAACATGAACATTGGACATTAACTCCTGGACACCAAGGCCCTGCTATTTATATGATTTTGGAGAGACAGCTCCCATCACCATTTATAGAGGTTTTGGCAAACCTAGGAAGCAAGTCCAGTGTCTAATGCCTTGCAACCATGGAAGGGTTGTGGAGATACTAAGGGTGATCTCTGCAGGTTGATCGCAGGCTAAGCAGGAGCAACAAGACCACGTTGCAGAAAGGTAGAGACTCTAAAGGGAGCACTACCCCCCAAAGATGCTCAACCGCACAGGTCCCTAAAACTGCCAGGAAATGAAGCCGGTAGTTCCCTGACTCTAGAAGCCGGTAGTTCCCTGACTTCAAGAGCTGGGTCTGCCCTTCCCTTGCTTTGAAGCCACATAAGTCACTTCATGGATGTGAGCTTCGACTTCCAGTTCTGTGAAGTGAGGATGTCTCTGGGTTTCCCAAAGATTGACTGTAATAGCACCTTTGAAAGGAAGATGTTGCAAACAAGCATTCAGCTTTTGCGGGCGGGTTCCAGGTTAATGCTGTTCTTTGTCAGTGGGCGACTGGAAAACAAGGCAGGAAGATGCTCTGAGCTAGCCAGGTAATGGCAAGTGTCTTTCAACCATCACTCATCCACCCATCCATCCTCCATCCTGTTCCCACCTGGGCACCGAGGATCTGGGCACTCTCACCTTCAGCTGTACTCCAGCCAGGACAAGCTTTGTTCCAGATGAGCCCTAAGTTGAGCATAGACTGAATGGGACCCACAAGTCGGAGCTCTGTACCATCTGAATCAACAAATCAGGGGGCCGGGCCCAGCCAGCAGTCCTGACAGAAAGGGGAAGCCTGGCAACATCCCTTGGGTTATACAGGGACTGCGTTGTGGTAACGTGACCAGTTCAAGAGGTTAAGTATAAGCTGAGCATAACCAGAGACATTTCTACAATGAAGGAGCCATGATTGGTCTCTGGTTGCTTTTCAAAATTCGCTCTTCTCTGACTCTAGGGCAATATTTTTCCTCTGTCTGACTTCAGGGACAGTGATCCAGAGTGGTCTCTAGAGACCCTTTCTTTCCATTCTGCATCCTTGAGCACTACTGGGCCTGCCGTGGTGGGGTCTGGTGGGATCTCTGAGTTCCACGTGGTACCTACATGTCTCAACCTCAACCTCTCCCCAGTTCAGGACTGAACCTGGGCTGGGAGGGGATAGGAGCACCATTCGGTCCTTCTTTCGGCTCTCCCCAGAATGTCTCTAACACTGATAGTCTGCAATCACCACTCAGTCCTACAACACCCCCATCCCATCGACCACCAGCCCTGATACCCATGGTCTGCAGCATCTCTGCTTCCTGGAAGTCTGACAGCCTCACATTTCCAACCTCTCTCTGTCGTAGATGCTTGTCCAGAGGCTTCAAGAAAGGGCAGAGAATGAGCCACTAAATGGGAGAACTAGAGGCTACAGCGTAGCACCATGAGGACAGGAGCCGGGCTCTCCAAATCGCAGGCAGGTGTCAGCCTTTTAGTCTCTTAGAACCTTGAGCTACAGCGTTGGCTAGGCTGCGCCCTTGGTCTATGCTCACACTTCACTACTGACCCACACAGGGTTCATTAGTAACTCGCTAGCTAGTCGCTTGGTTCAGGAAGATAGTAAGCTTCCATGCATCTACACAAAAACTTGGACTTAGCAGTAACCTCTATATCAGATCCCCCTTGCCTCTCACATGCACACGCATGCCCCTGCTGCGATAGGAGGACAAGTCTCTGCTTATTAAGTTAACAAAAATTGACTGCACTGCACCTCTTTACTAACAAGGAACGGTATTAAAGGCCCTCTGCCGAGGGAAGATCTGCCCACCCCAAGGTCCCATGTCGGTCATTGCTTTGCTTCTTCCCGCAAAGGATTCTGAGCTACAATGGAACCTGTTGGGACTTTGCCCTTGTCATTCGGTTGTATATGCTTCATTTTTATTTGATATGACTTGTAGTTCGTTTATTTTGACTTCCGTGTGATATTTTATTGTATGACTATATTTACAGGCAGATTCTTAAAGGCTGTCCCAAGACAAGTCTTAAACCTGAGATAGACTCGTTAACTGACTCACCCAGAGCTCTTCAGCGCTCACTCGACCCCATGCACTGAAGGAGAGTTTGGATGTGTGACAAACACGACAGTCACGGTCCTTTAAGATTGCAACTTGCAACTTTGACTTCCCTCTCTTTTTTCTGTCTTTGTTTACAAATGAGTTCTGAACGTTTGGACGTCCACAACTAAGTAGGTTGCAGTCAGAAGCTTTGCCCACCGTGAGGTTTCAGGCCACTTCAGCTCACAGTAAACGCCCAAGGCCGAGAAAGGTGTGGACTGAACATTTTCTTTGTTCTTTCTGTGTCTAGGCTTCTAGCATAATCTCTTGCCCATCATGGGTACAGTCAATGCCTGCTGAATTAGTAAAAAACAAAGGGACCTCATCCTACCTACCTTAACTAATGCAGGCGTGTATGCACAGGTAGAAGCCATGAAAAAGGATGAACTGAGGGGAGCAGTCCACTGAATAGATGCTCTTGGTACCCTACTACCTCCTCTGGCCTTCCACATTCCAGCAGACACCTTGCCCTGCTTAACCAAAGCCCAAAGGCACCCAGCCCACTGGGAAAGCCAGTCTCAATCTTCCAAACGCGTACAGAATCCTCCCTTTCCCTTATACCCTTGCCTCCCCTCCAAACTTGCCAACTTCTATGTAGCTCCTCCCTCACCTCACACTTGTTCTGGATTGCTGGCCCCTTTCCTTCATTTCAGTCACAGTTCAGACGTGTCCTCTCCAGGGAGACCCTCCCTAACTGTTCTGACACTTGACCCTTACTCTGTCTCCATCCAGACATTCCCTCTTCTCCATCCGCTTTCCTCTGAAAGTTGTCCCCAAACCTGTGGGGTTTTCTGTTCCTGGCTTATTTTCTGGGGCAGTTCATGCTCCCCAGGCCCTCCAAGGGATACAGCACTCAGTTGTCTGGTTTGGGCACCTCTCCCAGTCTGCTAATTGATCTTTGACTCCAGTTCCTTTTTGGATCAAGGCCTGGCACAGAATGGGCACTCCTCATACCTCTACTTACTTTAGCTAATTTAACGCTAACCACTCTGATTACCACACGCTCAGTTTCAGCATTTATTAATCTGGTTCTAAGTTAAATGAAAAGACTTTGCCAGTTTGTGCGTGCACTGCTGTTGATATTGTTATCTCCTGACTAAGTAGCTGCAGAGCCAGGTACCCTGGTCTGTTCTCATCTTCATTCTGAAAGTCGTCCTCTCTGTCCAGCCTGGTGATGACCAAGGAGAAACGGGGACTGAGCAAAGTCTAGAGACCAGTGTAGTCTTTTGTAGGCACAAGCCAAATGTTTAACCTAGAAAAGAGACCAATACAATTTTTTTATTCTTCTTTTTTTTAAGATTTTCATTTTATTTTATGTGCTTTGGAGTTTTGCCTGCATGTTTGTCTGTGTGGAAGTGCCAGATCCCCTGGAACCGGAGTTTACAGACAGTTGTGAGCTGCCATGTGGGTGCTGGGAACTGAACCTGGGTCTTCTGGAAGAGCAGTCAGTGCTCTTAACCACAAAGCCATCTCTCTAGCCCCCAAGATCAATATAATTTTTATTCGTCAATGCTAAATAAAATTTAAAAGAAAAAAGAAACAGAAAGAGACAAAGACCAAGAAATGATGACTGTCCAAACAGAGAAGGCCTGCGGAACCACAGAGGATGGGCAGACAGGAAGAGCTGCCCAGGTGTGAGCTGGCCACTGGAAAGCTCCCTTTATTTCTTGCCCAAAGGCACCAATCATAGGAACCAGAGCCTGTGGACATTGTACCAGCCATCTGTAGTGACATCAAAGGGCAAAACCCCTCCAGCAGATTGCAGACCCAAATGTAGAAGGAACGGAAAGCAGGAACGAGCTCCCTTCCCATCACTGGGGTTCCATGTTTAATCATGAGAGCAGGTATGTCCCCAAAACCACCCTAGGATTCCCACACATTCAAGGCTTTAGAAGAAGCCTTTTACTCTCAATCAGGACCAGAAAAGTCCCCAGTAGAAAATGTCCAACATCCTCCCATCATCACTGGATATCCATGACCTCCGTACAGTATTAGCAAGCCAGACCCTAGGTAGAGGCTGAAAGTTCAGACAGAGCTCAGGGACTCCTTATCCTCTACCAGACCTTAACAGAAAGATCAGGAAGGTTCTGAGATGTTAGAAAGTATTCAGAGAATGGTGTAAGCATTGCAACCAGGATGGAAAAGTATTCTGGCAGTTGGGAGCCAAGGAGTACCATAAAGTCACTGTAAGCTTAGGGGCTTGCAACCCTGCTTTAGGGAAAGGTTTCCCCAGTGTCACAGCTCCGCCCAGGTGGAGGAAGGTTTCCCTGGTAAAGTTGTTACCGCTCTGCTCAGGTCCCCCATGAGTGTAACAACTCTGCTCCACTAGGGGAAGGTTTCCCCAGTGAAAGAGTTACAATTCTGCTCTGCTCCAGCTTCAGCAAAAACTGTTACAGCTGGTCTTCAGGCCAGTGAAAATGTCACACCACACAACAAACCCCACTCAGAAGATTTATTGGGAAGGAAGGAGGGTGGCTGTTGTAAGAAACAACAGCAAGGGGCTGGAGAGATGGCTCAGTGGTTAAGAGCATTGCCTGCTCTTCCAGAGGCCCTGAGTTCAATTCCCAGCAACCACATGGTGGCTCACAACAGTCTGTAATGAGGTCTGATGCCCTCTTCTGGCCGCAGACATACACACAGACAAAATATTGTATACATAATAAATAAATAAATAAATATTTAAAAAAAGAAAGAAACAAAAGCAAACTGAACAGGGTACAGACCTTACATAGAATTTCTTGAGGAGCGGAACATTCCAAGGTGGCTTGGGATTGGTGCATTTTGGTGGCCTGATTCTGGGGCAGACTCAGGAATTGGCGGCATTTGGAGTTTAGGGACCTCAGGGTTTGGTAGAATTCTATGCTCAGGGATTGGTGGGATTCTGCAGCCTGACTCTGTGGCAAGCTCAGGGATTGGGTGATTCCAAGCCCTGGTCATGGGGTCAAGACGGGGTCAGAGTGCTTTTTCTTGGCCCTTATCACCCTTCAAATGGGAACCTGGGTATCAGCCTCCCTTTGACCCTTACCTGTAGGAAAAGGAGTAAGCATGCTTTGCATGTGAGCCTTTATATAGGCAACTCCCCCAATTGATTCTCTACAACTGTGTGTGCATTGAGTGCACATGGGAAGTGGGTAAGCAATGCAGGAAATGCCTGTGCGTGTGTTTGTGCAAGTGTGTCACTATAGAACAAAGAAATGTCCTAGTATCCTGGTAGACTTTTGTTTGAGCTTGCCTGTTTTATTACGTATATTCCACATGCAGCAAACAACTCAGGAAATACTCCTCTCAGAGAGGGTCTAACATATGTAAACATCATATAGCCAACACCCACGACAAGTTCTAGAAGTTTCTCAATATTCCAGAACATTCCATTGTGCTTCTTCCTATAACCACCCCACTTTCCCAGCAGCAACCCCTGTTCTGACTACTAGCACCCCTAAACTTTACCTCCTAATTCTGTAATAGTGTCATTAAACAACGCATACTTTGCTGTATTTAGTTCTTTCTTTCACCAGAATGTCATGAAGTTCATCTATGATGTTGCATCTAGTACGAGCTTTGTATTGGTTACTCTCTTGTTCTTGTGAGAAAGTATTCGACAGAAGCAACCTCAAGGAGGAAAGACTGATCTGGCTCACAGATTCAGAGGGCCTAGCCAGAAGTTACTTGGCTGCATGTACTTAGGCAAGAGGGACTAGGAGTGAAAATTGACTCACTTTTTAGGCTACTAGGATGAGGAAAAGAGCACAAGGAAACCTTGGGGCTAGATACCCTTTCTGGGCACTTGCCTCCATGAGCTAACTCCTCCAGTGAGGCTCCACTTCCAAACTTTCACCATTTCCCAGTAATGTTGTTGTGCTGTGGATCCATCAGTCAGTTCATCCATCCATTACATGAAGTACTTGCTGGTGATGTATAAACTGTAGCAATGCTGTGGTCACATCCACTGATACTTAACACAGGCTGATCTATGCTTCGATGGCTCAGCAGATCTACTGTGGGACGTAATCATTTAAAAAAAAAAAAAAGGAATACTTACAGTTGGGAAGCAGGCACTGGTAGTCTGGGTCCCAGAGGTCCCCTCACTAACTTTGCCCTTTTCCTTCAATTACAGGATCGGGACAGTGGCCAGCCCCTGAACAACCATGGTAAGCTCAGGTCCCTCGGCTGAATCTCGGCTACCCGGCCACCGTAGTACTCGATGCTATGCATGACATCAATCCCCTGTCCGTCCATCATCCAGCAAAAAGTACTAAGTATTCATAGGTTCTGGGACTTGTTCTAGAAAAAATCTGGCCTCTGAGGAAATATGACCAGCAGGCCCAAAAGGCCAAGAACAGCGACTCCCCCAATCTATTCTTTGTGTCTGGCCCTGAGCTGCACAGAATTGGGCTGCAGCAACCCAACCTCGTGTCCGCAGAAGCAGGTGTCCAAGGCTCAATGCTGGGCACTGGTGTTTTACTGGTAGGGAAGGAAGTAGCTGTGAACCCCTGATTAAAGAAGATGAATGAATAAATAGAACACTCCCAATTTTAAGGGTTTTGCCCCCTCCTAGTTTATTTTCTTAAATCATTGTCGCCTACTCCCGATAGCCTCTACACCAGCAAATGAACAGGGAACAAATTAATGGGAACAAATCCAGAAGACAATGGCTTCATCCCTCTCAGGTTAACATCTCATTTGCATCACAAGTTAATAGTTGTCAGAAACAATAACTCAGCTAAGTAGAAACAGGGCCTCCTTTGTACTTTGTAGTTTAACCTAACAGTAGACCACAAGGTCCCCAGAGAGCTCCAGGCTTCCCGTGGCTCTTCCTGTGTGTGCCTCAGCCAATGAACAAACCCGAGAACTGTGAAACCAGGACACAGCTGAATGGGCCCCAAACACCTGGTGGGGAAGGAAACTGAAAGGAAAGCCCTGGGACGCAGTGGTGGGGGCTGGCTGTATAAACCAGGCTAGTTAGACAGTCACCTAGCAACAGCCAGGGTAAGGGAGGGAAAGGGGAGGGGAGGAATCTGAGTTCCTGAGAGTCAGAAGTCAGGAATAACACCAGGAAGTCAACCTTCCTCGGGTGACTAGGTGCTGGGGTGGGGCCTGGTGCTGAAACTAGCTCAGAAAATGAGGCTCATCACACCGTTTAGAAGGTTCAGAGTAGCGAAGTCCAGAAGTGAGTGTGACAGGAGCCATTATTGTCACTCAAGAGGAAAGGGACAGAGTAAAAGCCACCTTCCTGGAAACTTCATCTTGAAGCAATAGGCAGGACAAACAGACAGAAGGAACAACCACAGGCTGGGAGGTTATTTATGAACCTGAGTTAACTGTGAAACCCCATCCCTTCCTGAGGAGGGAGGCAGGTCTTCCCTGAGAACAGCCTGGACACGTAGCAAGTGACTCCTTCCAACAGATAGTTCACTATCCAAGAAAACAAATCAATGTCCTGTCCCCAGAAGCAGGTGTCCAAGGAACAGATCAGGCAAAGAATAATTGAAAAAAATGCTATGCTTCGGTGCCGCAGAAACAGAAGAATTCGGAAGAGTTAGTGCGGAAGCATTAAAACCAGGACTACCGCCTGGCGGTGGTGGCACATGCCTTTCATCCCAGCACTCGGGAGACAGAGGCAGGTGGATCTTAGTGAGTTTGAGTCCAGCCTGGTCTACAGAGTGAGTTCCAGGACAGCCAGGGCTACACAGAGAAAACCTGTCTCGAAAAACTAAAAGAAAAAAAAAACAGGACTACCTAGCATTATTTCTTGATGACCTGCTTTGTGTCAGGCCCCTAAAAATTTACAGTCAATACCACTTCGTCTTCACATCCCCACTGCTGGGCCACTGTGCTCTTAAAATTTCCCATTAGGGAAGCACAAAGTTTGAGTTTTCTTTTTTCTTTTCTTTTCTTTTTTTTTGTTTGTTTGTTTTTGGTTTTTCAAGACAGGATTTAGCTGTAGCTTTGGAGCCTGTCCTGGAACTCACTCTTGTAGACCAGGCTGGCCTCAAACTCACAGAGATCCACCTGCCTCTGCCTCCCGAGTGCTGGGATTAAAGGCGTGTTCCACCACCGGCCAGTTTAAATTTGAGCTTTCTTACTGACAATCATTGATACCATCGTTTATGGGGTACTGGTCTCTAATAGACGCCAGCCTCAGCTTCCGAGGAGCAGAAGAAAGGGGGTGGTGCCTGGCACAGGCCTCATATTGTCTGAGGTAGAATAAAGCAAGAGCTAAGTGGACAGGGGTGTGCTGAGGAGAACAGAGTCAAGAATGGATCATTTCCCATTTCATGGACACTCACTGGGCATCTGCCGTGTGACAGACTCTGGGCACTGGAGATGCAGCAATGCACAAGATGGTCTTCATGGTGGCTTCATTTCCATTTCAGGGAGGGGTGGGAGGAGAGAGAAAAGACACAAAACGTTTGAAAGTAGGTCAGAGATAAGTGCTTTGGGGAAAAAACGAGCAAGGGGGAATGGGAAGCGTGGGATGGTTGCATCTTGAACAGGAAGTTCTAGAATGGGCTCACAGGAAGGAGATGGAGAAGAGGGGTTTGAAAGAGACTGGGGGTAGCCATGTGGAGGTGAGAGCAAGACAGCTTGCCTACTGCTTTCTAGGTTTCCGGAGTTGCTGTGTTTTTTACCCAGCTCCCTCGGGAGCAAGGTCCCCAAAACACCTCCCAAGTTCATTGCCTGAAGGAAAGAACCTGAAAAGACCCAGTACCTATCTGTGGTGCTGACACAGAGCTTTTCTCTGCCTTGTTACGCTTCATCTCCTTGGATTGCCGTGTGTATTTGCTCTCTGTGCCCCTGGGACCATCGTACCTGGTACAAACAGCTTCATGGAGACGGGGCTCATTTTGAAACAGTTCCAAAATGTTTCAGTGCACCCTGTGGGAAAGGGTGTGGCAGCCATTCACAGGATGTTGCAGAAAACAGGGTACATAAAAGGAAATAAAAAGTAGGAGAAGAAAATAGCTTCCCAAAGATACAGCCTTGGGGAATCTACTTCCTCCAGCTAAGCCTTACCTTCCCAAGTTCCTTGAAGTTTCCAAAATAGTTCCACCATTTGGGAACCAAACATAGAGAACTATAAGCCTGTTGCATTGTTTGAAATTCAGATATGACACTGTCTGAAGTGGGTGTGTAGTTGTTTGTTTGTTTTACAAATTTTAGGCGATGGTAGCCTCCTGTGTGAACTCCCTGGTCCCAAGCTCATTCCAACCCTCTTCTCCTAGACAAGCAAAGGCTCTCCCTAGATGACAGCCCAATCACGTACTCTCTCTTGTTCAAAACTTTCAATGGCCCCTCACTGCCTTCAGGACAAATGCCAAACCCTAGCGTGGTTTTCAAGTCTCCACAGAATGACTTTGTTGTCCTGCCTCCCAACAGGCTTTGCCCTCTCCCGACCCGTATTCCAGGACACTAGACACTCACAGCACACACACACCCTCCATGCCTGTGTCTGAACCGGCCCAGAGCCTCTGTTCCTGTCTTCTTCCTGTGTTGAAGTACTCAGGAAACCTTCCCCAGCCTTCCCCAAGTGGTGTCTATAATTCAGCACACACCTTCTTCCACCTGGTGGGCTGTCACCTGTGTCCTGTGTGCCTCTTCTCCAGACTCTACTCTCCTTAAAAACAAGGACCACATTGGGGCCTCACTATGTATTGGACTAACCTGGAGATGGGAACATCATGATACATACACTCATGAGGAATTTGCAGGCCTCTGCTACATGCTCACTGTGTGGGGAGGCAAAAAGTGAAGGCAGAGGACTGGGGGTGCAGTTCAGTCGGTAGAATGCTTGCCTGGGGTACAGAAAATCCTGGGTTCCGTCCCCAACACTGCAGAAACCAGTGGTGGTACACACCTCTGATTCCAGCACCTTGATCAGAAGTTCAAGGTCATCCTTGTCTACATATAGAGCATGAGGCTAGCCTGAGCTACATGGTCTTAGTCTCCTGCTTTAAAAAATATATATATCAGAGAAGCAACTGGATAAGAGGAGTAAGCACCAATGTTCTGTAGCACTGGGGAAGTGGAGATGACCGCAGCTGACGACATTTGATGTTCTAAAAGAGCCAGTGAGAGAATTCTGGATGTTCTCAACACGCACACACATAAAATAATTATCCTGATCTTATTATGTATTACATACTTATGTTGAAATATTATAGTCCATACTTACAAGTATGTGTCAATTAAAAATATATTCAAGAATAGGGAAGGGAAATGATAACGTAACATATAGATCATGGCAGGGACCCAAGTACATGCTTAGTGAGCTTGGACCCTTCCCAGGCCAGGGACAGGTCAGACAAGGCAAGAGTGACATCCTCTTGCACAAACTAGGGCAAGACAAGAGGAGGTGGCACAGGCTGCCAGCTCAGCTGAGAAGCAGTTACAAAAGACCCGGTAAATCTGGGCAAGGGAGGGGGAAGTGGGTGAATACATGTTCATAAATCTCAGCCTTGCCTATCGGGATAATCCCCACCAGCCAAAACCATCACCAGGGCATCCTGATGCAGGCCCGGGGCAAGAAGAAGACTATGAGCCATGGCAGGGCTGGGCTCCGAGGCCTGACTCATTCTCCTCCCCTCTCTCATTGCCCTTGCAGATATTCCTGGCTTTCGCAAACCCCGCAGGTCCCTGGAGACCTTCAAAAAGGTGGGGATCCCCATCATCGCAGTGCTGCTGAGCCTGATGGCCATCGTGATTGTAGCCTTCCTCAGTGAGTGACAGCCCCCACTCTCACCTTCACCCCCTCAGTAAGCCACAGCCCTCACCCACCCTCCCACCCCCACAGTGATAGGCAGGTGATCTACGCAATGCTTGGGAGCAGGGAATGAATCCATATGCCTCATGTGCCCACCCCTGCCTTGGAGGGAGGCTTCTAAGGGGAAGGGGAAGGTGAGCGCATCCCCCAGTTCTCCCAGATGGCTTCTCTTCCAGATGGTTGCTATCCACGTGGCACTCAGGCAGTTGCAGAGGTGCCCACCCCCAGCCGCCTCCTTCCGATCTTCTGCAAACTGACAGCTGGTGGAGGGGCAGGGTGGGGTGGGGCTGAACAGGGCGTCTGTGCAACTCTACACTGTCTGGCAGGCTAGAGAGCATTTCTGCCTATAAAGAGGAGAGGGACAGGCGGTACCAGGGAAGAGGGCCAGGCAGATGGAACCCTCTGCCCACCTCAGCGCAGTCTTCACTATGGCTAGCGCATTAGCTCTGATGCGATCTGGGGCAGCCCACTCTGTGACAATGATTCCCACGGTTACCACAGGGACTGACCCCAGATTTCACGGCAGGGAATTTCAGAATATAAGAGACAAGGTTAGGAATCAGGGGTGGGGATCTCGGTTCTATCCTTCAAACCTGTGAGCCCACGAAGTCTACTGAGTCCTCTCTATGATGAAATGCCTTTGGGCATCATGAGCAGTAATGAGCTTCCTTGTGTGAAGAACCTGGATTAAAAGCCGAAAGTGTGTAACAGGCAGAGCTGGGACCCAGGGTAGGCAGTGCCTGCATAACCCGGCCATGGCGGTCTTACTTAGGGCTGTGAGGCCATCCACACTAGCAGCAGACACAACGCGCGGAAGGTGTTGGCTGACACACAGAGACCCTCTACTTTAACCCTTTATTCCACACGTGGGCACTGAGGCTCGGAGTCCACAGAGACTGGCACAGGCAGGATCCAAGTTTTCCAGCTGAGCAGGTCCTCATCAGAGTAACGATGGGTATCCCCAACTCCGACACCACCTCCATCCTTGAGAGCCTGGGGTGTTTGTGAGATGTATAAACCCCCAAATCATTTCTTCTCAACATTGGCCCAACCTGATGTGGCTACGTTAGTCAACTTTCCGTGATTGTAGTAAAACACCTGAAACCAACTCCCAGAGGTTGCCCTCTGACCTCCAGTCAGACACACACCATCACAGGCAATAAAAATTTATTTTTCAAATTGGCTACCTGTCTCCAGCCAGCCTGACTTTCAGGAAAAACAGCCTCTCTCTGCCTGCTTGACCGTCTCTGCCCCTGCTTCATGCCTTCCAGTCAAGGTGGTTCTGGATAAATACTACTTCATCTGTGGAAGTCCCCTGACCTTCCTTCCGAGGGGGCAGGTGTGCGACGGCCGCCTTGACTGTGCCTCGGGGGAGGATGAGGAGCACTGTGTCAAAGACTTCCCTGACAAGCCTGGCGTGGCAGGTGAGTCCCGAGACTGAAGGGCAGGAACGGTGGGAGAACTGGGCTCCGTTATAGCCTCTGCCCAGATTTGTCAGTTTCTAGTCCTGCTGGAAAAGGTCCCAGGAACAGGATCATGGCACGTCTACCTGTAGATCCCAACACTGGGATAGGGCACCCATTCAAAAAGGGTTAATTCATGGCACGGAGGAGACAGGAAAGTATGGCCAATGCTATGCTGGCTGTACCTACTTGGTTTGGACAAGAGGAATAGAGAGCGTGGCCTTGGAGGGCTCCTTGTAGTGGCATATTATTTGTATTTTAGTAAATAAATCTTGCCTGAAGACCAGAGACAAGGCTAAAGCCACTAGAGGTCAGGTAATGGTGACACGCGTCTTTAACCCCAGAATTTGGGAGACAGAGGCAAATGGATCTCTGTGAGTTCAAGGCTACCCTGGGCTATACAACATCAACACAGAAACAAATCTGGGTGGTGGCAGTTCATATCTTTAATCCCAGTCCTAGGAAGTCACATTCACTTAATCCCAGCACTAGAGGGAATACAAAATGGGAGGATAGAGAGGCTTAGTCTGCTGAGTCTGAGGTCGTCCAGCCTTGGGAGAGCTAAGCCTTCTCTAGTGGTTTGGCTGCTTTGCTTTTCTGGTTTTCAAGATGAACCCCAATATCTCTGGGTTTTAGTATTCGTGCTACAGTTCCTCTTTGGAATCTCAGTGAGACTAGAATCATGGCCGTCATGTCATTTAACCAGCTAGCCACCCTTGCACTCACAGTGTTTGCTGAACATGCTAGGGAACAAGATGGAAGACGATCACTGGAGAGACAAACGTTCAAGCATAAAATCCAGGATCGCCTAGCTTGGTCTGACCCACTAACACTTAGCCTGAAAGATAGGTAATGAGACCCTTTGAGGGGCAGGGCTGAGTGACTTCCTGTATATTGACTGGTAATTTAGTAAAGTCAAATGCCCATGGGCTCCTGCCTTGCTAACAACAATAGAAATTTTTACTTAAACTCTCTCTCTCTGACCTTCCTTGGAGAAGCTACCAGGTCCCTGGCTGAGATGTTTCCCCAAACTGGGCAAGCTGTGTGGCCCATGGTCAAGTAATTCCGAGCAAAAAGAGA
Source organism: Myodes glareolus (assembly GCF_982192425.1). Classification (NCBI taxonomy): domain Eukaryota; kingdom Metazoa; phylum Chordata; class Mammalia; order Rodentia; family Cricetidae; genus Myodes; species Myodes glareolus. The sequence continues at coordinate 73,900,942 of NC_142029.1, read as the reverse complement.
TCCTGTCAAGCACTGTCCCTGGGCAGCTGGCCAGGCTTCCCCTTAGCTGCCATCCAAATTAGGCTCCAGTCAACTGGAAGAACCTTCCCTTGATGTTGAACATGTCCTCAGTTCTGGGCTGGGAGCAGCAGCAATGGAGGGGGGCTGGGCTAGAGAGGCTCCCCACTCCAGCTGACCCAGGCTCCTTCCCTACCAGTCCGCCTCTCCAAGGACCGATCAACTCTGCAGGTGCTGGATGTAGCCACAGGGACCTGGGTCTCTGCCTGTTTTGACAACTTCACAGAAGCACTGGCCAAGACAGCCTGCAGGCAGATGGGCTATGACAGGTACCCAACCAAAGCTATAGGAGGCTATCACCTCAACCCAGCAGCCTCTACTCCCTTCTTGCCTGCCTTCTGTTTGTCCTTCCTTCCTCCCTCCCTCCCCTACTCTCTTCCTTCCTTCTCCCTAAAAATACAGGCATGGGATTCATATAAAACTATGTGTGAGTCCCAGCACTTAGAAGTTGTTAAGTTAATCAAACCCCCTTCAGCTTCCTTCAGAGCTAGCCAGAGGAAGCGATACCAATCTCACTAGAGGAGGATGGAGCCCTTTTCTCCAGTTATCTCTGCTTTGTCCTTTTGTAAGAAATCCCCGACCATGGCACAAAGTCTAATTTACATATGCAAATTAACTCTTGGTTAAAATCTAGCAAGGAAGGCTGGGGGTGTAGCTCAGTGGTAGAGAACTTGCCTGGCATATGTAAAGCCCTGGGTTCCACTCCCAGCACTGGAAAACAAAAATAGCAAAGACTAGCCTGATTCCGCTGGGGCCCCACAGCAGCAGCAGCCGCGGCAGCTCTCAGCAAACTGGAGAAGCAAGTCCAAATCTGGAGTGGATGGAAGGGACATGGAGGGTAATTAGCATTACATGTATTTATATTCATTTGATCTTGGCAGAAAGCTCAGAGCACAGTTATTATTAAATCTGTGTTACGAGGGGGTTCTGAAAGAGTAAGTGGCTTGCTTAGGCAGACGCTGGGAGGTAGAGGACTAGAATCTGCCTGCCCAGCTCTCCGAACACAAGTTCTCCGTGTCTGTGCGTTGGGAATTCTCTCCACACAAGGCTTCATCAGTGGAGAAAGAAGTGAGAACTGATCACTTCTCCTCCGGGAACCGGGTGTTCTGTGGCAAAGAGGGATTACCCTTCCCCTGGCAAGCTGAACTTCCTTGGGACGCTAAGAAACTGAGCCCAGAGACAAGACCGGAATGATGACCAGTAGACAGACATTGCCAGTTGATCACAGAGTTCTCTCCATGGATCCCTAAAGCAGCCTCAAGGTTTTGTCCAAGAGATGTTTAAGACAGCCAGTATGAACTCATCTGGCCTCTGCCCCTCTGTCTCCTGGTTATAATTTCTGCTCTCTCCCTTCCAGGGGGACTCCCAACACCCCCAGAAAGGGACACTGTCACCTTCATTTCAAAGGACAGCAGGAGGCATGCCCAGCACCTGCTGTCCCCTTCTACCCCTGCAACTGGCCCCTCCTCCACTGCAGTCCAGTTGACTGCAGTGTCAGCTGGACCAAATGCTGCAGGCTGTCTCAGTTATGAAACCTAGAGGATTTCCTGCGGCTCTTAAGGTGGTAGCCTCCCAGAATGTCTGCCTTTCTGGAGGGCACCGGGGCATGGAGCTGCCTCACCTCTCGGGCTTTATGATAACCCTGAGTTCATTAAATTACTCATCAGGCTGGACTTGGTGAGCAAATATTCGCTCTCCTGGGTATCTTTGCCGCCAGCACCCTATCTCCTCGGATGGAGCTCTCTGCTCAGGTCTCTTTAGTTTCTTTCCTCTGCCTGGATTGGAAGGAAGCCTTTCTTACCTAGGAACACAAAACCGTAGGAAGTCCAATGTAGGAGGAACCCCTGGCTCGTGCATCATTTTATAGAGGAGAAAATCAGGACTCAGAAGGAGCCACGGGACAAAAGAGACCTACCCAAGGTCACACACCAAGCTGGTGTCACAGCCAGCAGATAAGAACTTAGGTCTTGAGGATAGCAGCCTCTTGTCATCCCAGGTCTAGAACCTGGTTCACCCGGGAAGGTGCTTGCCTTCCTACCTGAGTGTGGACCAGCAAGCCAGGTGATCCCAGACCTCTATGCAAAGCTTGTACTAGGGGGAGAGATTTGGAAGAGGCAGGTTGGTGAAGAAAGAACCAGAGAGCAGAGTAATTAGGGAAGGCTTCCTGGAAGAGGAAGATTTAAATCCAGGGTGTGAAAGAAGACAAACATGGATTAGCAGAAGGGAAGGGAGAGGGCAGTCCAAATTTCAGGACATTCCACCTAGACTCCTGTGAGAAAATGGATCTTCTCCTGTCTTGAAAACACTATCGAAGACAAACCAGGTCTCCTAGAAAACCAGACATCCACATTCCAGTTCACTCTGTGCTAAGACAACAGCTTTTCTGGGACCTTTTGCTTTGTTCCCGCTGGTGTGAACTTAAAGAGATGCTGGGGCATCTGAGGCAGGGAGAGAGTTAGGTGTGAGGAAGGCGGGCCCTTAGCCCTTTTGCAGAGCTCTGGGCTCTGTACCAAGAAAGCAAGACCAGGGCAGCCAGCCTTGGACTAAGATCACAGAACCGTTCCTGTGATCCAGCAAAGCCAGCTCTGCCCACTAACCCAGCCCACCTGTATTGCCCGCTTCTCCCCCCCCCCCCCCGAGGATGGGTCTTCCCTGCCATCCAGTTCTAGCCTCTGCCCCAACTCACAGTTTTCTTCCTCCACAGTCAACCCACTTTCCGAGCGGTGGAGATTGTCCCAGGCCGGAATCTCACGGTAGCTCAAGTCACAGGAAACAGCCGGGAACTTCAGACGAAGAATTTAACTGGGTAAGTGAGGGACACCACCTAACCTACAGAGGCTAACTACCACCAGAAAGCCAGTCGTGGCTGCAGCAAAGAGAACAGGAGCCAGACACAGGAAGAATTAGCCAAGCAGCTAATTAAACATCCAGGGCCATGGAATCCCATTGCTGGGTTCACAGGGTCTTATCTGTTGACTCTTTTTTAAAAAAAAAAAAAAAAATACAATGTGTGTTGTCTTGTTCAAAGGCAGAGGGATGAACAATGACCTTGTATCTGTCTGAACAGTCAAGATTGTTTCTTCCACAGCTACTTCATGTTCCCTGATGAGTTGCCTGGTAGGCAAGAGCCCCAAAGGCGCGTTGTCCCATAACTCCCTCAGGCCAAAGCAGCACCTTCTGATGCTCCCAAGGCGGCTCTTCCACCCTCACCCCACCACTGTGTTAGAGCACAGCCAAATCCAGACAAACCCTGCTGCAAGGCAGCAGAGGCCAAGAGCAGCTGTCTTCTTAGCATTCAGGATACAGGAAAGATGCTTGCCACAGCCCATCTGGAGAGGGACAGGACTGGTAGTGACTGTGTGATTCCTTCAAAATCCTGTTCTGTTTGAAAGGGCTGCAGGGTAGCCAGTTGTAGCAGGCTTTCTTTTAGGCCACCAACTAGCTCCCAAGTCATGACGTGGAGACTTTTTATAGTTATGAATGCTTGGCTTTATCTTATGTTTGTTCACTAGCTCTTAGAATTTAACCTGTTTCTCTTCTTCTACGTTTCGCCTCAGGGCTTTTTACCTTTACCTTTCTTTCTGTATATCTCACTTTCACTGCTTCTCATGTCTGACTGGCTGCCTGACTTCTGGCCTCAAGCGTATCTCAAGCGTGTGTCTGCGTGTGTGTGTGTGTGTGTGTGTGTGTGTGTGTGCATGTGTGTGTTTCTCCCCTCTCTCCTTTTTCTCCCCCGTCCCCCAGATTTCTCTTACTTATTCTCTCTGCTCACCAGTCAGTCCTGCCTATCCTTCTCCTGCCTAGCTATTGGCTGTTCAGTTTTTTATTAGACCAATCAGGTACCTTAAGCAGGCAAGGTGAAACAAATACAGCAGAAACAAATGTAACACACCTTCACATACTTAAAGTAATATTCCACAGTATAAACAAATGTAGCACATCCTTGCCTAGTTAAATGCTCCACAACAGCCCGTACTGCTTCTCTCCGACCTAGGGCTGCCTTTGTCCTGCCAGGGCTCCATACACGGTAGGGTGCATGCACAGCAACGGGATGTAGTGTCAAATCGAACCCACTGAGTATTAATGCAATTCTACATAGGCCCATAATGGAAGTCCTGGGGTTCTCCAGGACTAGGGGACTGGGTTAAATCAGCAGAGTCACAAGGACTGAGTTCCAGCCTGTCTCTCTTTCAGGCCCTGCCGCTCTCTGGTTTCCCTGAGCTGCCTGGGTGAGTACACCCCATCTCTGAGGGTGTGGGACCTCGACCAGCAGTGGGCAGGAAGAAAGACCTTCATCTTCTTTGCTCTCCTCGTCACTAGGTCCCACTGTTTGGGCTTACAGATCAGCATTCCTTCAAGTGATTAATGCTAAGAACTCTCTTCCACCCTCTGCTCACAGCCCACGACCTGAGTGTATTAGACTTTTATTTCTGTAAAGAAATATTTGAGGCAGGATAATGTTGTCAAGAAGAGTGTTGCTTAGCTTACAGTTTTAGAACCTGGAGGTCTAAGACCAGAAAGTCAACTTGGTTTGTCCTCGAGCGGGGCCCTAATGCTGATTGGGGGCTCATTATGGAATGTGGATGCAACAAGAAACCAGACAACAATTCAGGGGTGGACTCTGTCTTGTCCTAAATCCTCACTAGATTTCAGGAACACAGAAAAATGTTTATCCACCTCAGAGAATGGCTACTCTGATGACCTAAGGGTCACTAGGCCCTGCCTCTTAAAGGACCTACCACCTAATAACCTTAGCCACTGAGCCATCTCTCCAGCCCTGACACTGAAGATTTTAACTCAAGTTCAAAGGTCAGACGTGAAAGATATGTCAGAAGAAGACAGGATTGCCAATGGGCAACCTCCCTTAACAGAAGGAAGAAACCCAGTTTCTAGAATTTTTATCTAATTTCCTGATACCAAAGTAACTTGTAACTGGCTGTTTGTTTACTCAGTGGGGAGCGTCTGGTGACTGTTCTGTTTAGTCAGGGCTTTCAGAATTCATGATTCTGCGTCTTTGTTTGTTCTGAAGATGATAAATTGCAAGCACAATGAACATACCCATACTCAAAAATCTAAATTCCTAAACACACACAAAGTAGGGGGGTGGTCAGGCATACCTGTGACGTCATGTCCATTATCCTCCAGTGAATGATCCACCCACCAATGGCATAGGTGGGTTCTCCCCATCCAGTACCAATCCTGAGGGCCCTGCTCCGGGGCTTTGGGGGAGAGACTCCGCAGAAGCCTGACTTCTCCCTTCTCCCTTTTTCTCGGCCGGGTCCAGAATGTGGAAAGAGCCTGAAGGCTCCTCGTATAGTGGGTGGAGTGGAGGCCTCTGTGGATTCTTGGCCATGGCAGGTCAGCATCCAGTACAACAAGCAACATGTCTGTGGTGGGAGCATCCTGGATCCCCACTGGGTCCTCACAGCAGCTCACTGCTTCAGGTAAGACTCCCAGCTACGAGGAGGCCAGGAGGGACAGAGGCCGTGGCCACCAGGATCCCCTGGAAACCGTTGCTGGGGTGCAGCAATGAGATAATGAGACACTGGCCGTGATTCCCTTGTTAGGTATTGGGGATCTGAGCAGAGAGAGCTGGTCTCCAAGGTTGACCTCTGATGGGTGAAAAGCTTCAGGTACCCAGGCTCCTCACACCACTGTGTACAGGTTCCACTCGTGCTCCCGAGGTTCTCCCCACACATCTGTGCTTCCAAGACCTTGACTCTTCCTTGCCAGTCTTCCAAGACACGGCTCCCAGGGTCTGGAGTCAATCCCTATGTGCAGAAACTGAACCAGCTATAGATTATCATTTGATCCAGCGGAGAGGGAGCTGGCCAGGCCTTGGGAAAGGGTTACACTCAGGCCCCCTTCACTTTCATTCATCCATTTCACTCAGCATCCAGTGAGTACCAAGAACCACTCCCTTCAGATCCTGGGCATCACATAGACCCATGTCCCCTTCGAGGTACCTCAGTCTAGCTCAGGGGATTTTTACCTTTTTGAGACTGACAAGAGCTCTAAATCTGCTCCTGGGGAAAGCTCCCTGTGCATAGGCAGGACCTGGCAAGGAGAAGAATGAACACAAGCCCACAACTCAACAGACTACAATGCAAGCAGCATAGACAAGACCAAGGGTGCAGGAGAACCTGGCAGGACTCTAAGGCCCCACAATGGGGCAGCCTCTTCCCAAACCCTCCAGGTGGAAGTTTCCTTGGGCCCTTTTAATAAGAAACAGAATCGTATTTCCTTTTATAAGGCTTCAGGAAGGTGGCTCCTCAGACTGCTGCCTCCACCACTTTGGTCCCAGTCACATGATCTCCTAGCAGACTTGGAGACCTAGCCTCAGGCAAAGCCTCAGTGTAATTGCCCCCCCCCATCTACCTGTCTGTCTCCACCCCTAGGAAGTACCTTGATCTGTCCAACTGGAAGGTGAGAGTCGGCTCAAGCAAACTGGACCACGTTTCCTCCTTGTCTGTAGCCAAGATCTTTGTCACCAAGGAAAATGCCCTGAACTCCAGAGAGAAGGACATTGCCCTCGTCAAGCTGCAGGGGCCACTCACATTCACAGGTGAGAGGTGGTCCCTGGGAACAGAGCCCCTCAGATTGTCCTTACCCCACCCTGCTAAGCAAGCAGCCTTGGACACGCCGTGTTCTTTCTAAGACCTCAGCTTGCCCATGGGTGTCCAACTAATATACATCTCGACATTTCTGGTACCAGGGGACCTGCCCTGACTGCCAGCTAACATTCAATCGTTCAAGTCTGTTTGTTCCATTTGGAAAATCCAAGTCACCTGATCTTGGAGTTGTTAGGGCCTTTTTAAAAGAATTGTCTAGTCCGTTCCTTACCCCTGACCAGTGCTTAAGACCTGGCGCAATAACCAGTGTGACTCTGTGACTCTGCGTTCCTCCAGGAACAAGGAACCTAGTATTTCCAGGGTTTTTCTTGGTATGTGTTTGTGCGTGTGTTTGTGTGCTTGTATCAGAAGACAGAAAGGATGGGGGCGAGGCAGGGGACAGCCCAAGTGTTGTTTGTGGTTCCAGACCACAGGAGGGAGCTAGGGTAGGCCAGTTTAAGCATGCTTGAAACTGGAGACTGAGAATAGTTGTCTAGACTGCAGAGATTGGTCTCTAGAGGTTTACTATCTAGCCCTGGGGTGGTTTACGGCAGAAAAAAATATTGACTTGGTTCATAAGAGTCGGGTGATGGTGAATGAGGTCAAGGGTGTGGACTCCAGATTTAGATACTGAGGGCCTCACAGACAAGTAGCTTATTCTCTTTAGGAATTAGCTAATCTAGTCACACTTAGACCAGCAAAACCCCCAACTTGTAAAAGCACAAAATATAGAAAACAAAACAAAAAATCAGCCCTAATATAGAGTCTTTCTCTCTGTTCCTGGCAGACACCGTCAGGCCCATCTGCCTGCCCTTCTTTGATGAAGAGCTCATCCCAGGCACACCACTCTGGGTCACTGGATGGGGCTTTACAGAGCAAAATGGTGGTGAGTGTTGGGCTCAAGACCTCAGATCCTTTGCATGAGGGTATTTTATTAGGTCTCCCCAACCCCCAATCGGTAATAAGAAAGAGGAACATCCTTCAGGAAAGCCCATCCTAGCTGACCAAGCTACCAAAATTTTAGGCATCCAGGAGTTTTGGTTGTCCAGAAAATTAACAGGGGCTGAGGGTCCAGGCGGGAACGAGGAAACACGTTTTCAACCTCCCAGGGGAGATGTCCGACGTGCTGCTGCAGGCGTCAGTCCAGGTCATTGACAGCGTCCGCTGCAATGCCGAGGATGCCTACCAGGGGGACGTCACCGCTGAGATGCTGTGTGCAGGTACCCTACAAGGTGGCGTGGACTCCTGCCAGGTGGGTCCTCCAAAGACCATGGGAGTTCTGTGAGTAGGGATGTGGGTCCTGAAAACATGAAAACCTGCAAACTGGATGCCCACATGAAGCCTTGCGGATTGTAGCTCTCTGTTTGTGGTTAAGGAAGGTCTCTGTTTGTGGTTAAGGAAGGTCTGGTAAAGATAAAAGAATGGATGGCTGGATAAATGGAGACACGGAGCTACGTGAGCAGAAAATTCAAATGTATATTGTAAAGATGGCATTGCCACCTTCTCCACCCACCCTCACTTCCCATCATCTGTAATCCCTTTGAGGACTGACCCCGAGTCTGCTTTCTCTGTGACTACCCGTATACTGATATACTTTACGAGAAAGACCATCTCATGCTAGGTGAGCTTTGGTACATGCCCCCTCTTCCCATCTCCCTGACCACCAGGACTCTTGAGCAATTCCTATGTACCTTCTTACCATCCCATACCTCCAGAAAATCTCTGGAGCCCTTTTTATTCAAATTTCTCAGCCTGCTCCCATCCCCTGACCCTAAAACCCTCATTCAAGAGCTAGCTGTCTCTGAGCCATCTCTTGTGGGCCATGAACATTCAGATTTAGCGACAGTGTCTGCCTTCCAGGAACTCCTAGTGGCCACAGAGAGGCTATGCAAGCAGGCAGTCAGGCCGCAGCAGTGCTGCTAAGCTCAGAGAGAGGCCCTGTGTGGTTTTCACTGCGTTGTTTTGTCATCTGCTCACTTATTGGCTCTGCCTACCTATTTGATTGTAAACTTCCTGGGGTTGGGGGGAGGGGGCAAGGAACTTTGGTCTAGTTAATTGAACCTCAGTTATCCAGAACGGGATCAAACATAAATAGGCACTCCGTTGGCAGCTCGATCGATGTAGGAACTGCCGGGCTAAACAAAATTCAATTTGCTAGTGTGACTTATGACCCTCTGAGAAGGCAGGCAGCTGCCCTCAGTTTAGTTCCCCACAGATGGGCCACAGAGTAAAGAACACTGAGTACCATGAGCAAGAAGGAGGGTAGAGAAATCAGCACATAGAGCCATGGAGAATGCAAGGGAGCCAATGGGCCAGTTCAGGGACAGGAGGAAGATGGCCCCCACTTCACCTGGCCAGCCCTCCCCAGCAACTCCTGTCCTTGCTTTTCACAGGGTGACAGTGGTGGGCCTTTGATGTACCACTCTAACCACTGGCAGGTAGTAGGCATTGTGAGCTGGGGCTATGGCTGTGGGAGCCCAACTACCCCTGGAGTGTACACCAAGGTCACTGCCTATCTCGACTGGATCTACAATGTGCGGAAGGTGAGTGCTTTAGTCCCATGGGGAGCCCTCCCTTCAGATATGTACCCTAAGGGCATGCATCCTCCTTAGATTTGATTTAAATAGCTCTGACAACCTTTTACATCCCAAATGCATTTTTCTCCCAGCAAGCTGACAGTCTGAGATCTCTCTATTAAAGCGGAGATTCCTTAGGTTAGCAATATCTGTGGAATACAAGTACCTCGGGGTGCAAAACCCACCCCAAGCTTTATCATTCTATACAACTAGAAGAAAACTGCTGGACCCTTTCCAAGGGAGAAGATGCTAACCTGGCCCCTGGAGGGGAGAGCGGGAGAGCAAAACGACCTTAGGAAAGGAAGATGTTGACCTTGCCATTACTTTGCCAGGACATCTGACTTTCCCTTTGCCACTGTCTTGTCTTTCGTTCTAGTCTGAGATGTAACACTGCTGTCTGCCACATCCGAAAGCAGCTTCCCCTCAGACCTGCCCACTGCCTGATACGTCGAAGTCAGACACAGGGCAAGGGCCTTCTTGGACACAACCCTGGTGTTTCCTGCAGCATCCTAGGATGCAGACACACACGTTGCAGAAGTGCCCAGAAGTATGTCAGGTGTGCTAGCTCAGCCACGCGTGCTTCCCCCACAACCCCAGGGAGACATGCAGTCCATGGAGGGAAGCCAGACTGTTGACTCAACTCTCAGATGTGTTATTCAGTCAAGGAGACTCTGTCACTGAAAGAATGGAAGACAGCTCTCTCCTGAGAGCCCAGATCACTAAGGGCTGAGCCGAGGAGAAAAAGGTCCAAAGGGCCTTTGTACTCTTTGCCCATTCCTAAGACCACTGTGATAGGAAATCAGGCAGTTCTAATGGAAGACGCATAGTCTAGTGTTGGTTCGTTTCCGTTGCTGTTACCACTTACCACTGCGGTCGCTATCATTAAATGGGTATGAAAAATCTTTGGCACAGGCTTCCTGGACAGCTTGATAAGAATCCAACTAAGACTGTGACATCTTTAGTCTTTGGCCTGGTATTGTCTGACTGTTCCCCGGGAATGTGAAAAATGTCCAGTCAATACTTATAAGGCACCAAGGACAAAGCAAAGCATTGATTTCACCCAAGTCTAGATTGCTGAACCAATGAGTTTATTGGGGCTGCCTGCAGGTGCATGGGTACCTTGAAGGCAGCTGCGTCACCAAAACGCCCACCTCCAGCCTAGACAATACTTGAAGGAGGAGTCATTGGAATTCTCTACCCAGTGCTCAGACAGAAACACTGGCCCTCTGTCCTGCAGATTCACCTTTGCTGGCAATTGGTGACTGCTTGTATATACTTGGAAAGGGCCTCAGGGGTCTTACGACTCTCTGGGCTTCTTGTACTTTGTAGGTTTCCTAACCTATGCCTTTCTAGCTTTCTATATGTCATAAGCCTCCCTCCTCTTTCCAGAAAGGGATATTTCATTTCAGAGAAAATATAGACAACACTCCACCCCTTCCTCCCACTCTTTTGTTAGTTCGTTTGTTTGTTTGTTTGAACCTCTTCTTCAGCAATATTCCCTGAGCCTCAGAGGAATATAGGCAGGTGATATCTTAGTTAGGGATTCTGTTGCTGTGATAAAACACCATGGCCAAAAGCTACTTGAAAAGGAAAGGGTTTGTCTCATCTCGTAACTCTCAGGTCACACTCCACCGCTGAAGGAAGCCAAGGCAGGAACTCAAGGCAGGACCTAGAGACAGGAACTGAAGGAGAAGCCCTGGCAGCATGCTGCTTACTGGATTGATCCTCGCACGTTACTGATCTCACTTCTTTATAGCACTCAGACCAGGAGTGGCACCACCCACAGCCGACTGGGTTTTTAACAACTAGCAATTAAGACAAGGCCCTACAGTCTTGCAAATGGGCAGCATAGATGGAGGCATTTTCTCAGCTGACATTTGCCTTCCCACTTTTGACTCTAGCTTGTGTCAAGTTGATACAAAACTAATCAGGATATGTGGTTATTTTCTTTCACTTTACTGGGCCCACTAAGTCACAATTGTCCCTTATTCTTTTTTTCTTTTCTTTCCTTTTTTTTTTCTTCCGAGACAGTTGTTTCTCTGTGTAACAACCGTGGCTATCCTGGAACTAGCTCTGTAGATCAGGCTGGCTTCAAATTTACAGAGATCTGCCTGCCTCTGCCTCCCTAGTGCTGAGATTAAAGTCATTTGCCACCTTCACTTCACTTGTCGCTTATTCATGTATATATATATGAATATATATATATATATATATATTTGATTTTTGTTGAGTTCTATATTTTTCTCTGCTCCCCTCCCTGCTTCTCCCCTCCCCTTTAACCTTCTCCCAAGATCCCAATGTTCCCAATTTACTCAGGAGATCTTGTCTTTTTCTACTTCCTATGTAGATTAGATCCATGTATGTCTCTCTTAGGGTTCTCGTTGTTGTCTAAGTTCTCTGGTATTATGATTTGTAGGCTGGTTTTCTTTGCTTTATGTTTAAAAACCACTTATGAGTGAGTACATATTATAATTGTTTTTCTGGGTCTGAGTTACCTCATTCAATATGATGTTTTCTAGCTCCATCCATTTGCCTGCAAATTTCAGGATGTCATTTTTTCTGCTGTGTAGTACTCCATTGTATAAATCTACCACATTTTCCTTATCCATTCTTCGATCAAGGAGCATTTAGGTTGTTTCCAGGTTCTGGCTATGACAAATAATGCTACTGTGAACATAGTTGAGCACATGTCCTTGTGATACCGTTGAGCATCCTTTGGATATATACCTAAAAGTGATATTGTTGGGTCTTGAGGAAGGTTGATTCCTAATTTTCTGAGAAATTGCCACACTGTCATCCAAAGGGGCTGTACCAGCTTGCACTCCCACCAGCAATGCAGAAGTGTTCCCTTTTCCCCACAACCTCTCCAGCATAAGTTGTCATCAGTGTTTTTGATCTTGGCCATTCTTACAGGTGTAAGATAGAATCTCAGAGTTGTTTTGATTTGCATTTCTCTGACGGCTAAGGATGCTGAGCATTTCCTTAAGTGTCTTTCAGCCATTTTAGATTCCTCTGTTGAGAGTTCTCTGTTTAGGTCTGTACTCCATTTTTTATTGGATTATGTGTTCTTTTGATGACCAATTTCTTGAGCTCTTTGTATATTTTGGAGATCAGACCTCTAATGTGGGGTTGGTAAAGCTCTTTTCCCACTCTGTAGGTTGTCATTTTGTCTTGTTGACCATGTCCTTTGCTTTACAGAAGCTTTTCAGTTTCAGGAGGTCCCATTTATTAATTGTTTCTCTCAGTGTCTGTTGTCACTTATTCTTAACAGCTAGTTATAAGTTTCCACAGTAACTACTGCCAACAGTAAGAAAGAAAAAGAAAAAAAAATAATCCCCTTCCATAACTAAGGCTGACAGCAATAGTAATCTATGGATACAAGCATCAACGTCTACAAGGCAATTTGATAGGCATATCATATTCATTTAATAACAGCAATAGCTTCCCGGGACCTTGGAGCCAGAAACTTCTCTGGCAACCAGTTTTTGTTGTGACTTAATCATCCTAAACATGAGTTCTCTGTGTCCTTGCAGCAGGACTTCAGTCCAACTGGAAAGCAGCTAGCCACACCCATGATAGTGTGTCACACTTACACCACGACCACATCTCACCAATCACTACACTGGTAGTGTCAACAACACTACCACAGGGTCAATAACAGCAGGACTGTCAACTGTTCTCCCCTGGGAGTCAGGGTAACAATTTCTGGCGCTGAAAACAAAGACATCAGACAGGGAATACGTTTCCAGGTCAGCCACAATCTCATTTCTCTCTGACCTTCAGTCAAAGTGTGTGGTGTCTTCAACAAGAAGAACTTGCTATCTAGTTCTGGAATGCAATCAACAGCAGTGGCAATAATATTTATGGTTTAAGGGACCTCAGGGCTTCCCCAGCCGATGACTTACAGGGTGGTAATCCACGTCTCGCACTGTGGTTCTATTCGGTAACCTTCTGGCTCCTGGGTGTGCCTCCTCCACCCACAGAGTCTTCACTTAAGCTCTTTAATTGCTGTTTTTTACCGTTCTTCCAGATGCCTTTCCAAATCTGTAAGATATTCAAGGTTTAGCATTATATAAGGAAACTTTTTATAGAAGATAGACAGCCTCTCTGAAGGCCCACTACCATCTGTTCCAAACAAGTGCCGATTGGTCTTGAGAGTCAGCAGCCAAGGGCACAGTTAGAGTAAAACATTAGCAAGCTCCAGTGCCACATGAAAGATGCCACCACTGCATCAGTTGTTATATCAATAAGCAGTGTCAGGTGCAGCAGGCTGGATGGGAGACGGCTGTCTCATCCAGCTCTCCGCAGTGGTCTTAGTCAGCGTTCTATTGCTGTGCAGAGACACCACGACCACAACAACTCTTATGGGAGAAAGCATTTAACTGGGACTTGCTTACGGTTTCAGAAGCTTAGTCTGTTATGGCAGGGAGTACATGGCACACAGGCAGGCAGGATGCTGGAGAAGTAGCTGAAAGTTCTACATCCAGATCAGCAGGCAAGAGGAAAAGAGAGAGAGAGAGACTAGGCCTGGCTCAGAGTTTTGAAACCCCAAAGCCCACCCCCAGGGATACATTTCCTCCAGCCATTCTAAGAAGGCCACACCTCCTAATCCTTCTCAAGTACAGCCACTTCCTGACCACTAAGCACTCAAATATATAAGCCTATGGGGGGGGGGCATTCTTAACCAACTCTTCACAATAATCCACCATAATTTTCAATACATTATTCCATCTCCTCATCTGCTGCCCCCCTACCCCACACTGTGGGGTCATTATGCATCCACCTGCATCCAACAGGCTTAGCAAGGCTGGCTTACACTACTTGACCCAGTCTAGAGCCAGAGTATACAAAACCAGGTTCTTGGGTGTCACTGGTGCCGGCTCCCCACTTCTGCCAGGTTCTCAGACCTTGTTACTTCTCCATCGCCCACATCTGGTTCCTGGAGAAGCTGAACAAAACTTCACCCTTCATATGCCTTCTTGCAGGGGAGAAACAAACCCAGCATAGCTAGGAGAGTAATTGTGCATGCCTGGGAGAAGCTTAATATTTTCACACGTATTTTTTGTCATTCACTATTTCTTTTTTGAAATTTAATTATTTAATTTTGTACGGCTATTTTGTCTGTACGTATGAATCACTTGGTGCCTGATACCCAAAGAAGCCAGAAGAGGGCACTGGATACCCTGGGGCTGGTGCCAAAGAGATTGTAAACCAGAATGTGGGTCCTCTGGAAGAGCAGCGAGTGTTCCAAACTGCTGAGCCACCTGCCCAGCCCCCACTCAGTACCCACCACATGCACACCTTTGGTGAAGTATTGCTCAAGGTTTAAACCCCTTCTGGGGCTCACCTGGGCAGCATTTAGCTTTTCTGTCATCCCCAGCCCCTGCCCAGGCTCAACACAAATCTTGCCTCATTTGCATTCAAGTAACCCAGACAGGCCCCGTGGTCTGCTTCCCCTTTTCCTTCATATGTTCCTGATGGCTCTACCTTACAAACTCAGCGACGTGCCAGTCTAAATTGCTGACCTGTCAGAGCCTCTTCTACGTTGTAAAGATCGAATTCAAGCCCCATGCCAGCCCTAAGATCCCTGCTGCTTAGCTTCTTTCTGAACGCTTCTCTCTGGCTCAGTGAACTAGGGTCCAACAACACCTCATCCACACCAAGGCCCCTCAGTAACATCGATCTTTCCTTTGCTGTCTTCCAGACCTTGCTGTTCATGGGGATCTCAGCTAGTGCTAACCCTCACAAGAAGCAGTTTATTAGAGACTAGCCCCGGCTACTTCAGCCTCTATCTAAGAGGGGGATGGGTAGTTCTATTACTGTTTCTGCTTCCTCAGCACTCAGACTGACCTCCTGCACCCCGGGGTCCCACAAACTCATTTCTGCTGTGAAGGCGCTTTCATTTCCTGTCTACAAGTCTTTCCCAATCCAAACAGCTCCGATGCAGCACTTTCTCCCGTCATCACAGCTTCCCATACGAGGCCATTATAAATGTCCCTGTCTGCATGTTGAACAGTGAACTTTCTCCTCCTCTGTATAAGGATTGGGCCTATAGGGAGTTTTCTGTCACTTCTACTTCACTTCCACACACACTCACACACACACACACACACACTGTCCCCATCCCCGACTGTTCGATGCTTCCCAAGGGTTTCTGGTTTGGGGATTCCAGGAAGGGCTATTTAGCATATATCTAATCTGGGTGACCTTTTCTTTACACCCCACCAGCTCTAAAAACAGATGACTCCACATCACCCTCTCTTTCTTCCACTTTTTCTGCCAAATGAGAGGCTAGTGAGGATGATAGCATCCTCAGCTCTTCTGCTCGCAATTCTTCTCATTCAGGCAGATTCTTCTGGACAGACAGCCCGCCCTCAATTATGTGTCTGATTAGCCACAGTGAAGCCACACAACTGTCGCCACAATGTATTCAGAACCCTATCTCAAAAGTACTTCACTAGGCGATTGCTATATAGTGTCTAGTACATCGACTGTTTGGGAGGCATTCCCATTCATCAAAGAGGCGTGCTACCTGTCCCATTAACTTTTCCTGGAAACACAAGAGCAAACATTTATTGAGCTCAGATAGGGCATCAACAGTTAGCAAAAGGAATGATTCCACCCTAGTCTACCCCAGGTGAGGGCTTACCCACAGCAGTAAGGGGAACTTATGGGCAGGGATAGCACTAAAGAAATGTCTCCCTTCAACAACCACTGACAACTCATATATCCTTAGGGAGGGGTTCATGCCCCATGCATCTACTGTACTGTCTCAAACTTCTCATGCCCTATTGCCTCTTTATGATGGAATATTAGCGAGCCCAAGGCTGTGAGGAAGTAATCACAGTCCTTCTGATTTCAAGACAGCAATGGTCATGTCATGCCCAGAGGACAGAGTTTTACGATATTTACATAGAGAAAGATGACCACCCTTGATCTTCCCCACCCCCATCCCCACGCCCAGCCCTCAGCCCCAGGATGCTCCACCCTAGGATAACTCAGCCTTGATTGCAAGTCTTACCACCCACAGCAGGGGACACCCAATTGCCACTATGTCACAGAGGCGTACCATCCCATACCACTCTGAAAGGTAGCCAAAGATACTCTACTCTCAGGTGCATCGGTCTTGGCAGAAAGGCTAGGAAATTGCAGAATCCATGCAACTGCTCCTACCCAACCCATTTTAATTCTGTCTGTTCTTCAATTTTGCTGACTATGTTTTTCAGGGGAGATGTGAACAAATATCTATTCGTAATATATATTATGTTGTGTTATATTATTAATTTGTAACTTTATATAATTTATATATAAAATAATATATCGTATATGTGTGTATACAAAAATAGATCAAAGAAATGATTCCGCCAAGTCTAGCTTGGTAAACTCTAACAAGGAATTTAGTGGGGCCACATGGGTGACTTAAAGGCAGAAAAATATTCAGGCAACCTGGCTGTCAACTCACTGAAGCTGCATCACTGAATTTTCCTGCACAACTTGCAGGCAGCTCCACTAAAAAGCAACCTCCCCATCCCCCACCCCGGTGCATGTCAGCCCCTGACAATTGTTTACTGCCTGTGTAACCCCAGGAAGGGGACTCTTCAGTCCCAGAGCTTTCTAAGCTGTTTTGTGAACTTCCTGAAGGTGGTATATTTTGTTAACTTCTGAGATCTTGTCAGCCCCATCCTCTCTCTGGAAGGGGATATTTCGATTTGGAGGAAATAGCTACACCATACCTTGGGATGAGTAGACCCTAAAAGGCAATTACTTCTCAGTGTGGGCAGAAGTAAACAGAGACATAGAAACCTGACCTGAGTGGGGAAACTGAGCTGCAGACTGGGGAAGCCAGCGTGGGGTAAGTGTGCTTCCCACACAAGCCTGTCCCATTGCCCTCCCTTCCTTCATCTCTGCCTGATTTCAGCCAGGGATAAAAATATCACAGCTGAGCTAAGGACACTGTGTTGAGTAAAATAAGCCTGCTATAAGATGAATCTTGTTTGGTTCCACTTATGTGAGATAGATGATCAAATTAATGGGCTTCCAGGAGCTGGAAGGAAGAAGCAATGACAAGTTATTAGTTACTGAGCACAGAGTTTTAGTTTGGTGGTGGTGGTGGTAGGTTTTTTTGTTTTGTTTTGTTTTGTTTTGTTTTGTTTGTTGAGACAGGGTTTTTCTGTGTAGTCCTAGCTGTTCTGGAACTTGCTCCAGAGACCAAGTTGGCCTCAAACTCAGCGATCTACCTGCCTCTGCCTCCTGAATGCTGGAATTAAAGGTGTGTGCCACCACACCTGACTCAAAGTTTTAGTTTTACAAGATAAAACAGTTCTGTGGGCGAGATGACTACACAACACAAATGTGCCTAACACCACTGCATAACACATCTGAAAAATGGGTGAGACAATCATTCCACGTGTGCAATCTACACCTCATAAAAGCTGCAGGCCTATTATCCTACTTACTTAGGACACAGAGGCAAGGGAATAACAGGTTCAAGGCTAGCTTGGGCTACAGAGTGAGCTTGTGCAGGCTATCCTAAAAAGCGTAGAGAGACCTTGTCTGAAAACAAAAGTTGAAGAAAGGAGAGCTAGAGATGTTTACATGATGGAGCGTGCCCAGCCTGCATGAGCCCTAGGTTCAATCCTTGGTACCAGCAAAGCTTTATTGACTGTATTGGTGTTATGAGTGTGGTAGCTGATAGAGTGAGCTCATGTTACCAGTCTAACCTCAGGTACGGTTCTTAATTTATTGTGCCTAAATGGTTTCCTTTTCTATATCCATAACATGAGGATAAGACATGTCTTGTAGGGGTATGTGAGTGTTAAATGAATCAAGACACTTAGAGTAGGATCTGTCACAGAGAAGTATACATTCTAAGTATTATTATCTTATGGTTTCTGTTGCTATGAAGAGACGTCATGACCCCAGCAACTCTTATAAAGGAAAACATTTATTAGGGCTGCCTTATAGGCATGGAGATTTAGTCCATGGCGTCATGTGGAGAAACATGGTAGTTCACAGGCAGACATGGTAAGGAGTCAAGGAGAGTTCCACATCTAGATTGGCAAGCAGCAGTAGGAAGAGAGAGTGACATTGGGCCTGGCTTGAGCATCTGAAATCTCAAAGCCCATCCCCAGTGACACACTTCCTCCAACAAGGTCACACATCCTAATCCTTTCAAATAATACCACTCCCTATGAGCCTATGGGGGGCATTTTCATTCAAAACACCACAATTATTATTGAAAAAAATTTCATAAAATATATTTATCATGTTTTTCCTTCCCCCTAACTCCTCCCGGTCCCTCCCACCTCTTTACCAACCCAACTTTATGTGTTTTCTCTCTCTTAAAAAAAAATACACAAAACCAAAACTCAAAGTAAGAAAAAAAAAACAATAAAAATGCCAAAATAGAACACCCCCCTCAAAAAAAAAAAAAACGGAGTTTGCTTTATATTGAATTGGCCAACTATTCCTGGGCATGGAACTGCCCTAGATTAAAGTTGATCTACCCCGTGACTCTCCATTATAGGAAACTGATTTTCCCTTTGCCAATGGCTATCAATTGCAGATAGTTTCTGGGTTAGGGGTGGGACCTCATTTGCACATCCTCTTCTCAGTGCTGGGACTCCATCTGTCTTGAACCTGTGCAGGTCTTGTGTGTGCCGCCACAGTCTCTGAATTCATGTGCATCGGTCCTGTTGCATCTGGAGGACACTGTCCTTGGGGTCATCCATCACCTCTGACTCTTACAATCTCTCTGTCTCTTCTTCTGCATAGATCTGAGCCTGGGGACATCCGTTTAGGCCTGAGTGCTCTAAAGTCTCTCGCTCTCTGCTCATAGAAGGGATGCTGGAAAAGACGTAGGGGGATCCTGGGTCTGCACCAAGAGACAGGATCCCCAGGAATGTAGGAAGGTCAGAGGTCAGTTTCCAAATGCCAGACTGAACTGCAAGATAGCAATAGTGTGTCCGTCAGAAGGGATAGCTGAAGTTAAGATACTCTAACATTCTTAAGTTATTCGTATAACTTAAATATTGACTCCAGTTACGGTCTGTAAAATGTGTGCACTCTACGTGGTCAGAAGTTAATTATCAAAAGAATGGAAATAAAGTCTTTTACTTCCAACACAATAAAGGAAGAAATAGCTTTTTTAAAATAAAAAAAAATCAATCAATCTCAAAACAAGGAAGAAGGGTTACTAAGAAGAGTGTGGATGTGTTGTTCACTGAAAAGGTGGCTGGAAAATTGCCAATAATCATAATAAATATTAACCTCACCCATTTATAATGGGATAATCAACCTGGAGGGAAGTAGCTATAAATTTAATCTTGAATGTCCCTGTGTTATAGACTTGGTCCTGGTCTGTGATGCTGTTGGGAGCACATAGGACCTTTAGAAGGTGGAGCCTCGTAGAAGGAAGTTAGGCCATGGAGGGCAGGTCCGTGGAGGGCACATGCAATCCCACCCTTAAGGATGAAGCTCTCAAGGCATCTCAGTTCCCGCAAGAAGGAGTTTGTATAAAAGGAATGAGCTCAGCCTCTGAATCTCTTTGGCTTCCGGTCTCACCACATGGCCTCTCGCTTTGGACAAAATTGTCCCCCTTCCTAATTCTTGCCATGTCCTAAGGAAGCCGGGGTCCCTGGATAAGACACTGGCATCATGCCATTAGACCATCCAGGCACAAAAATAATGACTGAAATGAACCACTTTGTTTTATAAAATATCCAACTTCAGATATTTTGCTATTTTAACATAAAACAGGATCCATATGGTATAATGAGAGAAAACAAATTGTTCTCTGACTTCTAAACATAAGTACAATTGTGTGTTCTCTCTCTCTCTCTCTCTCTCTCTCTCTCTCTCTCTCTCTCTCTCTCCCTCACACACACGCACGCAGCTGTAATTTTAATTCTTTAATAAAAATAATGAGAAAGTAAATGAGCTGGGTAGTAGAAGGTAATACTACCGATACACCAACTACATCGGTCAGTTTCCTGTTGCTATATTATAATATCTGAGATAATTAACTTATAAAGAGGAAAGGAGCTTTTGGCCCACAGTTTTGGAAGTTCTTGATCAGTTTTTGCTTTGGGCCTATGGTAAGTCAGCGTATCACAGTAGAAACACATAGCAGGAAAAGGAGGATGCAGAGGGTCCTTGATCCCCTTTGAGGGCATTCCCATAATGGCCCAAAGACCTCAAACCAGCATCATCTTTTTGCACATTCCAGTAGAGAAAAAAAAAGGTGTGTATCCCAGGTAGGCTAAAAAGAGTGGGTCAGGAAGATAGCTTCAGAAAAGGAAAATATCAGAGGCACTGGGGCCAGAGGTAGGCTGGTAGTTAGACTGAAAGGTTCTGAGTCAAAGAGGGATGTCATTGAATTCCTCATAGATTTCCCAAAGTAATAATCCGCTTACAATGATATTCACCATTTCAATGTATACTACTGCCAGTGTTGACAAACACATATGGGCAAGCAGCCACCACAGTGGCTCCATCCTCTCCAAAATGTCTCTGTGCCAGTCCTTCCCCTAGCCATAGCCCATGGCACTCACTGTTCCGTTAGCCATCTGTCCCTGTAGTTTGCTTTTTCTAGAATATTATAGAAACAGAAAGAACTGTGTAATAGGTGGTGGTTAAACTTTATCGTCAGTTTGATGGTATTAAGGATCACCAGGGAAACAAGTCCTTGGGAATGTCTCTGACTGGTTATCTAGATTAGGTTCCTGGAAAGAGAAAGAGCCATGCTAACTGTGGGTAACATCATCCCATGGCATGGGGCCTACGACTGAATGAAAAGGAAAAAGGAAGCTAAATGCAAGCATCCATCACACTCTGACTGTGGATGCAGTGTAGCCGGCCGTCTCCTGCTTCTGCCTCCATGCCTTCCTGACACAGGGGTCTGTATCCCTTAGAACTCTAGGCCAAGATATCCTTCCTTCCTTCCTTCCTTCCTTCCTTCCTTCCTTCCTTCCTTCCTTCCTTCTTCCCTCCCCCTCTCTCTTCCTCCCTTCTTCCCTCCCTCCCTTCCTTTTCTCTCCCTCCTTTTACTTCCTTCCTTCTTCCCTCCCTCACTTTCTCCATCCCTCCTTCCTTCCCTCCCTTCCTTTTCCCTCCCTCCTTTCCCTTCCTTCCTTCCTTCTTTCCTCCCTCACTCTCTCCCTCCCTCCTTTCCTCCCTTCCTAAGTCACTTTTGTCAGGTATTTTGTGCCACCAAGGAGAAAGTGGCTGATACAACATATTTGTTGTTGGTGTTTAAAACTTTAGTTTTTAGGGAAATTTTAGATCAACAGAAAAACTGAACCGTGGGTCAAATGACTTCCCATATAACCTTCCACACACACAGTCTCCATAGACATCCATGTCCCTCACCAGAGAGAGACAGTGGTCACAACCGATGAAGTAGAGACCCTTTTTGAATCTGAATTCCTTCTCTTAGCTTAATGGTTTCTTTTTAGATCAACCCTTGTCAGTGCCTGTAACTGTTTATCACTGCAGGATATTCGTTGTAGGTATCTGTGACAGTATGTTTACTCAATGCTGACTTACTCCCCAGAGGCCCATGTTCTGGAAACTTCATCCCTAGCGTTGTAGTGTTGGAGTGTGATAGAACTTTGGTTGGGCCTCATGGGAGGTAATTAGGCCGTAGAGGCTCCATCCTTATAAATGGATTAATGCTCCTACTTGGGAGTGCCTTAAGAGTTGGTTGTTCTAAAGCAGACTAGCTTCTCCCTTGAATCCCCCCTCACACACTGCTTATCTCTGCAACACACACTTTAACCCCTGTGATGCCGTCTACAAGAAGGACTTGGCCAGAACCCAGCACACGCTCTCTGACTTCCAGAACTGTGAGCTAAATAAAGCTCTCTTCCTCTAGTCGTCAGCATCTGGTGTTTTGTTAGAGAAACACAAGACAACATATTACATCTACTTACCAGTCCAAAGACACTTACATTACTTCTTGCTTTGAATGAAAGCAAAATAAAAATGTCTAAACACATCTCAAATGAGTTCTTACAAGAATGTACATTTTTTGTGAGTTTCTTCCAACAAGAGCAGAGTGGCAAGAAAGGACTGGCTCTACTTCCCCACCTGAAACAACCAAAACACTTGGTGAGAACACCTCCAACATCTTTAACACACAGGAAGTGGGCAGCCTAAGTCAGTGATGCCTGAGAGAGGAGAAGCAGAGGAAGGGAGCTTTACAATTGCCACGTTCAGGGAATGTCCTGTGGCACACAGCTGAATCCCACAGCCTCCTGGAAACGAGAAGAACTTCTGTCGTCGTCACTTTCCAGTTGCTGTGACAAAGCACCATAACTTAGAGAAGAAATCGTGTGTTAGGGTTTATTGCTTCAGAGGGTGAGTCTCTGACCATCATGGCAGGGAGCATGGCGGGGAACATGGCGGCAGGCAGGCAGGCTGGCAGGCATTGGAGCAATAGTTGAGATCTTATATCTTGATCCAAAAGTTGGAGGCAGAGAGAGCTGCCTGGGCTTTTGAAACTTCAAAGCCAACTCCTATTGACACACTACCTCCAACAAGGCCACACCTCCTAATCCTTCCCAAACAGTTCCACCAGCCAGGGACCAAATATTCAAACACGTGAGCCTATGGGGACCATTTTCATCTAAACTACCTCAGAGGTAGCGCTGGAGATCAGCAAAGCCAAAATAGAGAAGATCCAGCAAGCAGAGAGCCATGAGAGAGCATCACGGAAAGAGAGCTCCATAGGTCTGGAAGGGACCCATCAGAGTCCTTGGCTACCTGGAAAGGTTGCCTGAAGCTGAGAAAACCAACTTGAGAAGACAGCTCAGCCCTCTGTGCCTTGACTCCCTCACCTCCATTGCCAGTAAGGTGGGGGTAGTTGTGTCTGTATCATGAGAATCCCATGAGGATCATATGAGGCAGCATGTATGAAGCAACTTCAAATTAGAGGGTATTAGGGGAGCTGGCACGGGACCAGAAAAAGCTTGTTCACATTATCCACAACTAGAATGGCAATATGTGGACATTCAGAGGAGATGAGGGGAAACACAGAAGGGCTGCTGCCTGGGCTGTAGCTGTAAGATTGGTAAAGCCAAAGGAAGCTAAGCCCCTAATGGATTCTGGCGTAGAGCTGAGGGGATTTGCTAAAGGGGCAGGGGGAACAGTTAAAGAGTTAATGACAGAAAAATGTGTGTCATGGTAGAGTCGGATATTTTATCCTAGAGGACCGAGTGAGTGGGAAACACTGGGGAACACTCAGAATGAGGTAAGACCATGAGCTTGGTTTTGGACAACTGTCATAGCCACAGCAACTACATGCCACTTTCTGACATGAACCACTACTGTCCCAGCTCTGCCTCATGCAACTGACATCCCCTTCCAAACAAGAGCAAGAGGTGTAAGTTCAGCCACTGCCTCCCTTCCGGCTGGTGTGTTCTCAACGGGATCTTAGCTTTAGGCTCTTGCTGGACACCTGTAGAGTTGTCCCCTGGCTCCAAAATTCCTTAGATTTCTATAGCCAACTCTTTGCAGCTTTAGAAGTGTTTCACACATGTTGCCCTATTCAACATCTCACAGGTTCCTCACAAAATAGACATAACTCCTCCCTCTTGGCAGGCAAGGAAACTGAGGCACAGAGAGCTGAGCTGGCTTGTCCGGGACATCTCACTGGTGGTTGCCTGTGTTGCTCAGTTCTTGCTTCGGTAACAAAAATATTTGAGCCAATCAGCTTAAGGGCAGAAGGATTTGCTTTGGCTCAGAGTGTTGGAGACTTCAGGCCGTGACTGGCCGGTTCCCCTCCTCTTAGGCCCATGGCAAGGTAGAAACATCACCATAGAAGGGCATGATAGGAAAGCTGCATACCTCATGGCGGCCAGGAAGGGAAAAAACAAAGATGAGGTATGGCCTTCAAGGACACATCCCCACTGGCTGCCTTCTCTGGGTCTCACCTCCTGGTTTTCACCCCCTTCCAATAATTCCATTAAACCATGAACCATGGTTTAATTCCATTAAAACATGAATGGATTAATAAAGGTATTAATCCATTGATGGGGTCAGAGCCCTCATGATCCAGTTCCTTCACAAAAGCCTCTTTCCCTGCCCCCACCAACATTGCACCCAATATACATTTATGGTGACACTTTCTATCTAACCTGTAACAGTTGTGACAGTTAACTTCTTTGGGTGGGGTGGGGCTTGAATCTGGGCCTTGCACATACCAGACAGGTACTCTCATGATGGTTAATCCTGTGTGCATACATGCATACATGTAAGTACATGTGTGTGCCGATGCACATGTGTTTGTGGATGCAAGTACACATGTGGAGGTCAAAGGACAAACCTGTGTACTTCCTCGGGTGCCATTTGTCCGTTTTTTTTTATACAGGGTCTGTCACTGGCCTAGAGCTCACCAAGTAGACTACTCTGATTCAACCGTGAGCCCCAGGGGTCTACTTGTCTCTAACTCTTGGGGGCTGTGATTGTAAGAGCACACCGCCACACTTGGTGTCTTTTATTGATGAGTGTTCCAGGACTCTAAGTGGGCTCCTTATGCTTGCAGGACCAACAAGTTAGCACATCCCTTCTTCAGGATCTCCACTCCCGGGTTAGCTTTGTAGTCAGGTAAAAATCTCCTTCAGATGGATGCTATCTCGTAGCTCCAGAGTTGTTTCTAAGGGCATCAGCTCACACAGTCTAGTATCAATTCCTGTGTGAAAGGACCTGTTTTTCAAAGGACCAAAATTAAAACAACACAAACGTCTCGGATGTGTCAGAAACCCTGAGGCACTTGACATGTACTATCTCACCTGAGCCAGTGACATTTTCAACACAAGTGGACAAAAGGTCAGAGAAGGTAAACTTGTCAATGTGGGAAATGAAGCTGGAGCTCAACTCCCGAGCAACCCAAAGTAAAAAGCTCAAGTCCCAAGTTATTAAAAAATAATTTTTATTTCATCCAAAGCGAAGCTAAATTCAATCCTACAGTGCAAAATGTGTTGTAGAGACAAGACAACCTAATCGCATTCAGTCTGTGCTTAAACACAAGTCAGTGGTGGGTGTGTGCACATCAGGGCCTCCCAGAGGCCCCGTGGACCTGAGGCTCCCACAGCCCATCACTATCCTGTTTGATCTATAAAGGTATATAGGAAAACTGACTATGGGTACAGCCATCCAAGCCAGATGAGTAAACCATGCATAAGATAGTCAAAAGCACTGCGTATCCGGTAGGAGGGAGGAGAGCAGGGACTCCAATCCGGGACAAAACAAAGTGCAGCAAGCTAGAGGATTTCCCCACAAATCCTTCTTTTCGGCATCCCTGCCCCAGCCTTCCAATGACCGTTTTCTGTCCATGGAGTCACCCAGTGGAATCCAGGAGTGTGGCTGTTCATTTCTGTCTCTGACCCTTCCTCAGTCTCCAGCTCAGGCTACTGCAAAGGCAGAGCCCCTCCCCCCATCTCACATGGCTCTTTGCGTGCACAGTGCACCCTCTTCAGGCACACCCTGCCACACCCACTTCACACCAGAGCACCTTCGAGTCCCACCGTTTAAAGGATGCTCTTGTCTCCCAGACTCCACAAAAGCTGGTCAGTCAGAGGTGTGACATTCTGCCCCCTTGTCCATCCCGCTCTCGGGCCCTCCAGCCCTGCAGGCTGGTTCCAGTTGCCTTCTGCTCCTCAGTTTCTCCATAGAGCGATCTGGGCCCTCCAAGGCAGATGTCTATTCGGAGGTCAAGGATGAGGGACTTGTGCTTCATCTTTGGTCTCACTGACATCACTGTCAGCACAACTGCATGGGCCCAGGTTTTCCAAAGTCAACCGTATAAGAGGTTCTGTAGCCCAGTGGTGCAGGGAGCACCCTTAGCAACCCTGAGATCACTACTGAAAACTTGCCTGCCAGAGGGTCTGGCTGGGGGAAATGGCTTTGTGAGTATACATTGTAATGCAGTCCGTGGCAATGTCTGCACAGGCGTGAAGCTAGTACTAGGACCGGACATTCTCTGTCAAGAGGACTAAGTTTTGTGCTCTTACTCCCTATCCATTAAACGCCAATAGTATCACAGGCATTGGGACAACAATAAGAAAATGACCCCCATAGTCTCATTCATCTTCATTTTAAAAAAAAAAGTGCCATGGACAAGATACTTTAAGCATCAATCAGAGTTATGGTTCCTATGGTTCCAAAGGGAAGAGGAAGAGTGTGAGGCATATGTGGGTTATAGGGATGAGGACAGGACAGCCGTGGAACACTCTCTCCAGTTAAAAGCCTTGTTTCCCAATGCCTTTCCAAGCCAAGCAAGAACAAAGCAAAACCAATCGCCAAGCCTCACAACAGTCCTGTGAGGTAGGTACGACTTCACCCTCTGGGTAGACGGGAGAAGCTGCAAGGGTTGCCTGTAAGCCGACAGTGACGGGAAGAGGGGCAGGGTAACACGCCTCAGCTTCCTCTCAAGAAAGCAAGAATTGCCCACAGCACTTGGCCCCTTCCTGTGTTGGGGAAGAAAGCAGTTTATGTGAAGGCAGCTGGAAGTTTCCTGAATGGCTGGCTGGAGGCTCGGGTGCCATGTTTGCTCTCAGAGCCAGGTTGCTCCGAGCAGGGTGTGGGGTCACGCCCGTCATCCCAGCACTGGGGTGGTGGAGGCAGAAGGTCGGGAGTTCAAGGCCAGCCTTGGCTATGTAGGAAGTTGGAGGCCAGCCTGGGCTACCTGAGACTCTGTCTCAAATGAAATATAAAGCGGGAGAAGGGCAGCTTTTACCCCAGCCCACAACGGGTTCCATGTGAAGGACAGGAGGAGAGGAGGTAAGGACCTGTGAGCTCCTGGGCTTGGACAAGAGACGCAAGCCATAGCCTCAGGCCCCTACAGGCCCTATTGCTCCTTAGACCCTCACTTCTACTTTGGGGTAAGCCTTCAGCTACGCCCGGGCAGAGCCTGCAACAGGCCTTAGACTCCCTAGGAAGAGGAATGGTCTTCATCTTCTGGGGACCCAAGAGTATCATAAACCTGATGAAGGAGTTGGAGGTACCCCGTTATCACATCTCATATCCCATAGTGACCCCCCACAATCAAACTCACCTGGAGGTCCCACATCCGATGTCATCCCATGTTCACAATAAGGACAAGGATGAGACACCTCACAGGTGTCTTCAAGACTACCACCAGCCAAAGGGCCATTGTCAACACAGCTCCAGCTGCAAGGCCTCCCCTACGACCTTGGGGAGGGGAGCTGGGGAACCCCACCATTGTCACACCAGACTATGGAATTAAGTCAGGGAGTGTGAGCCAAAGGAAATGGGGTAAGAACCAGGACTCAGGGAGCTAAGGCACAATCTAGCCCCACACTCGAGGGGTGTGCAAACCGGCTCTGCAGGAAGGAGCGAGAAAGCATAAGAACCCGCTCTCTGCTCCTCCTCAACCTCAGGCTGGGAGAGGAGCTGACCCAGCTGGGCAGAAAGCAGCTGGAAAAGCCAAGGGCCTTCTCTGGAAACAAGGGTCCCTGAGGCAAAGGCAGACCCAGGGCTGGGAAAAGGATGGATTTGGGGGCAGGGAAAGGCCAGACATGCTGGAGGGACATAGGAGGAGCAAAGGGAAAGGATGGAAGGTTCTAGCAAACCATTCCTCGGGTAAGGTGGCAACATCAGCTGTTTCAAGAGAAGGGCAGAAGTGGGGAAAACTGTGCTCTGGGAGTGCCAGGGTGGCATGGTCCTGCCATGCCAAGGATAAGGGTTGTCAGTCCTGTAGGGCTGGGATAGACATTCCAAACGCTGGGAGGTTGGAGACGCTGTTCTCCCACCTCTGAAACCCGAAAAGCAAAGTGAGAAAAGATGCATATAGCATCCCAGTGCTCCAGGGAGGATGGAGGACCTCCCCACAAGCCTCCTCAGCTGCTGCAATCGAGAGCAAAGACAGGCTAGGGTAGACTGGGACACTTGAAGTTCAGGGCATCCAGGCCGACCTGGGGGTGGGGATCCTACAAATTCAGAGCAGAAGGCTGGACAGGGAGCCAGAACAGTGTGTGCAGGTGTTCTGGGGTGGGGGAAGAGAAGTCTCCTCTGAAGGAATTTCTGGAAGCCTGATATCCTTCAAAGCCCAGCCAGCATCTCTGAACTGGCCCCACTTCCAGCAGACTACACCCCAGAGTTCTAGCACATTCCCAGCATCTCAAGAGCTCATCTCTGAACCCCAGCTTTGGGAGCAGCCTTCTGGTCACCCCGATTTCCTGGTGAAAGATGAGTAGGAAAAGTGAGGGGAAAGTGAGGGTTCACGGAGGTGGGAAGTCTAAAGGGGACCCCATTTTCCCAGGTGCCAGGGACCAACCCTTCCACAGGGCTCCAGCCCTGCCTTTCCCTTTCTTCGATCTCCTATAGGCTTCCTCCCCTAAACAGCCCTTGCCCTGGGAAGCCCTGGCTAGGGGGAGAATGGTAGCGCAGGCTGGACAGGACAGGATCAGGTCCTTCTGCTCAGAGAGACTACAGTTTGGGCCAAGCAGCACACATCTCAGTGGGTGTCTACAGACAGAACCCAGGCATCCGTGTCACCATCGGAAAGTGAGGCTCCCTGCACTGCTTGGCCCGAGCAGGGCCTCACACTTTTGTGGGTGGCTTCTCTTCTGCCTTGGAGCCAGGAAGCCCGTTCTCTGTGTTGTCATTCCCAGAGGAACTCACAAGACACTCCTTCCTGGAGAGGAGAGGGAGAGAGGAGACACTGGTAAGAGGCAGGAGGGATTAGGGGTGGGTGGGTGGCTCCCTGCACCCTGCACCCTGCTCCCTGCACCCAGCCCTGTGCCCTCCCCCTAGCCTTTTCTTTTTATTCTGTCCCAGGGCAGCCCACCTCATCACCATCTTCCCTAGAACAGTTTTCTAATGCCTTCTCCTTGCTCTGGTTTGCAAGATCCCTCACTTGCTGCTTTAAAGCTAGCCTGACACTGTTCCAGAAAACTCTGGGCCTGGGCTCACAACCTCTATACTTGCCCATTTTCCTCCAGAAAAAAACATATTGAACCCAAGACCTCACACATATAGCAAGAACAAGAACAACACTACTTAGCTACATTCCTGACCCTAGATGTCTATTTTTATAACTGAACTTACTCCAGGACTTCCTGGGAGGCCGTGTCACCATTTCAGATTTTAGCGGAGTTTAGTTTAGTTTAGCTTTGGCTTTTGAAACAGGGCCTCACAGCATAGACTAGACTGGCCTTGAACTCAAAAGGCTTCTTCTAAGCCTGACTCTCAACTACTGGGTTGCAGGCATGAGCTACTGTGTTCATGTGTCAGACCTTGTTTCTGCCTCCTCCCATTTGAATTCTCCGAATTTTTCATCTCCCTAAAAAAGTCTTTCCATTCTAGGGTTTCTATACATGAATTCACATTCTCTCTGATAAAAGAGAGCCAAAATGAGAAGTATAACTCGGAAAATAAGTAGACTTCCTAAATCTTATGGTGAGCTTTGGGGCAGGTGGTACAAATGGGAAGAGAAAGACTGGAGGGATGCGGGGAGAGGGCTGGAGAGGGAAGAGCAGGCGGAGAGAGGCTGAGAGAGAGTTGGGGCAAGGGCTGTAGGGACAGTGGCATCAGGAGTGGAGATACCGCCACCGGCAGGGGTGGATGGAGGTGGAGGTGGAGGGCGAGGGCCACCAGTTGATGGAGCCCTGGAGTGATGGGGAGTGAACTCACTTCTTTTCTCGGGTCTTCTTGAGGATGAAGGTGATGAGCTTCTTCAGCAGCAGAATGCAGACCAGAAGACCAATGACCCCGCCCACCACAGCCAGGATGATGAGTGTCACCGTATTGTCCACTTCTTCCACTGGAAGAGGGAAGAGTAGGCGGGGGTGAATCGTGTAAAGCCACCACACACAATCCAAAACTGGCAGCCCCACCTCCAGGCCATAGCCCTCTCAGGTGAACCAGGACAGGAGAGGCCTGAGCACGGTACCTTTCTGGCTAAGCATACACACCAGAGGGCCGCTTCCCTGCACCCTTCCCAGGAGCTCTTCACACACACACACACACACACACACACACACACACACACACACACACACAAGTTAGGGGTTAAGTCAGAATGAGACTCACAGATCCCAGTTATAAGTCACAAACTTATTTCTCAGCTATCTCTGCTTCCTCTCCGCTGTCTTTAGACATCCCCGCTCTGTCACCTTTCCCAGCAGAGCCTCCCTAGCCACCCTGTGAACCCCTGCGGCTTCCCCTGTGATTTTATCTTATCTACACAGCACCCACTCTTGGTTTAATTGCATTATTCCCTTCGGTAGGAGTCCGGGGAGCAAAGCTCTCATCCTGCTCACACTGGACCCGCAACACTCTGAATCACCTCCACCATGTAAAAGAATGGCTGAAAAACTCTATACAGAGACAAGAGCCACAGAGCTAAAACAAGAACTCTAACTCAGAGCCTGGCACCCACAAACACTCTATCAGTGCCGGGCCCCTTCCCTTCTCCTCCTGCAAAGGCCAAGCACAGAGCAGAGCAACAGGAATCTAAACCTATAGAAGAAGTGACACTATTTGCAGATGTAACCCAGACTCAGGAAAGATTGCCTCGATGACCTTGGGCTCTGCCCTTGGAAGAATCCAAGTTCAATTCCTGCTGTCCCATCTCCAGGGTTTCTTGATTGGGCTTTGGGATGGGGTCATGCAGAAGGCATTATCTTCTGGCATCCTCGGCTGCAAGGTGCCCTACCTAACTTCTCACCTATTTATCCCCTTTTGCTTCTCTGACCACCTCCATGGAGTAGAGGCATGTGACTACCTGGCTCTTGTCTTCAATACCTTCACTGCTTAATTGACCTACCTGTATCCAATTCCGTAGGGGAAGGACTACAACTCATTCTATCTCTTTGGGAAGCATCTGTACCACTGCTGTCTGCTTGGGGCTATCTATCTGCTTGTCTTACTCTGAACGACACACTCCACAAAGAATGATTCTGTGTACCAGTCACAACATCTTTTACGACAACACCTGACAGCCATCCAGTACTCGCTAATGCTGTGCACAAAGGAGCAAAGACCACCTACATGCAGAGAGTCTAATGCCACCAAACACTCGCAGCTAGCTCCCCTGGCCTTCACAGTCACTCTGGCAGAAAGCAGCCATGTGTCCATTCTATGGACTAGAAATCAAGGTTCAAAGATACTCAGTGCTATTCCCATAGCCGACTTTTTTTTAGCTTCCATATGTAACTCACTCTTGCAAGTGTAAAGAGAAAGAAATCACCAGCATGGTCTACTTTGCCATTTCAATGCTACCCTGAGATGGGCACCCCAGGTCCTTCCTACCCTGCCACCCCCACCTGCGCCCCATTACATACACTTGTCAACCACTTGGAGGAAGATGGTGGCCGAGTTGTTCAGGTCCTTCTCTTTGGGGTTCCTCACGAAGCAGGTGTATTTGCCGGTGTCGCTGAACTCCAGGTCACTCAGCAGGATGGAGATGTTGTTCATCTTCTCCTTAGTGGAGCCCTCCAGGGTGATGCGGTCATCATCCTTCGTCCTCACCTTGGGGTCAGACTTCTCGTTCTTCACAATGCCGTCTATGAGCTGGGACGGGAAAAGATCTGAGTTGTCAAAAGTCACAGCAGCCTCCCTTGAGCGCCAACCCTGTCCATGCCCAGAAAGACCCTTCATTTTCCTCCGTTCTCTCTGCCAGTGGCTATAGCTCTGCCTGACCTGAATTCTGCCTGTTTCAAACTAAACCCGTGTCCTCAAGGACTTCCTGGAAAACAGCACACCGGCTGCTGTTTTCATAAAAGTCTTTTTCCCCCACAGTGCCTCTGCAAGTAGCGTGTGCACACGCGTGCAAGCACACACACACTCACAGACATACACTCACACACACTCTCACACACATGCATGCACACTCACACACATGCACTCAAACATACTCTCACACACGCACACACATGCATGCACATTCACATACACACTCATACACATGCACTCACACATACTCTCACACACGCGCACACACATGCATGCACACTCACATACACACTCACACACATGCACTCACACATACTCTCATACACGCACACACATGCATGCACACACACACACTCATACACATGCACTCACACACACACACGCACACACATGCACACACGCACTCACACACACACACGCACACACATGCACACACACACACTCACTTCTCTCTGCACATCCCACCCAGCCTTCACTTACACTGTACCCTCTACCTCACTGAATCTTCTCTTTCAATCAGGACCTGGATTGATGCCACAGTTCTCTCCATCAGCACCCTCTAAGGCTGCACTCTTGGGGCTTCCCCATTTACTCTGGGAGAACAACCCCTGCCAGGCTGCAAAGAACTCCATCCACATCTGTGATTGGCTCACCCTCTCTGGCTCCCTTTCCTGCCCTTCCAAACACTGCCCTCAGCCCACTGTTTCTTTCTCCTGATTGCTAAACTTTTATTTCCTCTGCAAATATACAAGTGGCAGGTTTTCCTCAGGACAGGACAACAAAGTCTAGCCAAAATTACCAACAAACCCCAAATTCTTGCATCACCATGGGAACAGTCCTCCTGCCTGGACTCTGAGAGAAAGAGTAACAAATTGTGGGTTCTTGGGATCGTCATGGCGGAGTTTATCGCAGAAGGGACTGGAGCCTGGGCTTGAAGGCATCCGCCCGTGACAAACAGGCAGGGGAGGACATGAGTACGCCACTTACGATCTTGTAGGTATCGGTGCCATTGTAGGACCACCTGAAGTAGAGATTCTCGAAGCCAAAACAGCTGGAGAAGGTGCAAGGCAGCAGGATCGCTGAGCCATTGATAGCGTAGATGGTGGTGGCCTTTCCCACAGACACCTCCAATGACCAGGACACAGGGAGCAGGAAGAGACCTGTACAAGGGACACGGCCTCCCTTAACACAACCTCACGGGAAGTTCTTTAAGGGCACTCTCAGGCAGGGTAGAATGGCTTTGCCAGGTAAAGAGGTCTTTGGCATCCTCAGAAGGGAAGGTGGTTCTCTATAGAATATCTACCCGGCCTGGGCCATTCATTTCAATATCCTCTTGGCTTGATTAGCACTGAATTCTGAATCTTTCTTGGTGGCCTTGTGGTACTCAGAATGACCACGAGGGGTCACCCCAACCCAAGAAAAGGAGGATCTGGTGGATTTTTTTTTTCCCCTTGTACTGGAACCTGTGACTCCACCCCTTCGCATGGGCACGGAGGCTAGTAAGGACAGCTCTGGAACTCCCATCACCTACAAGGTGGGGGGGTGGGGGGTGGGGGGTGGGACGACGGGAAACCTTCTCTAGATCGGAGCGCACCCCTGGTGGCGTTTGGGAGTTGCGGGTGAGGGTCAGAACGTCGTCAGGTGGAAAGGCGTGACCGCCGCAGTCCCCTCACTGGAACTACGAGCAGAGAGACACTTTAGCGATGGAGATTGCTTGGCTAGTGAGTCCAGCGCCTCCGACCACGCAAGGGGATCCCGAAGAGAGAAGGGCGACGACCGGCCTGCTATGACGGAAATGTGGCCGCGGGTGGACACAGACTGCTAGCGCCAGGACGCAGGATGGAGCAGGCAGAGCGCAACTCTGCAGAGGTCATTCGAACCTATTGAGGGCATGCAGCAGGGGCACAGACCCCTCCTGATCCCGTGAAGCGCGGGTCCTCCCCATCACCCGGCAGCCACTCTCCGCACCCTCACCCTAAGAACCACAATGACAACCCCGCGGTGTCCCAACACCCTCCACAGGACATTCCCCTAACTCGCACACACCCTCCACACTCTGCCACCCCCCAACACAGACACACGCACGCACGCACGCGCGCGCACACACACGCTCCACAGGACATCTCTCTGTTCCCCATACATCCTCCGCACTACAACCCTCTGTCCCCCACATCCCCATCGCAGGAAATTCCTCTGCGGCACCCCCACTCTTCCCACCGCAGGACATCCCTCTGCCCCCCCCCGCACACCCCCACCGCAGGACGTCCCTCTGCGGCACCCCCACTCTCCCACCGCAGGACGTCCCTCTGCCCCCACTTCCCCACCCCCCGCACACCCCCACCACAGGACATCCCTCTGCCCCACCCCCACTCTCCCACCGCAGGACATCCCTCTGACCCGCACACCCCCACCGCAGGACACACCTCTGCCCCCACACCCCCACCGCTGCCCCCACAACCCCACCGCAGGACATCCCTCTGCCCCTACACCCCCACCGCAGGACACACCTCTGCCCCCCACACCCCCACAGCAGGACGTCCTTCTGCCCCAGAAGACAGTTGCCCTCCTAGGAGGGCTCTTAAAGAATCTAATCCTTCTTCCGGCACATTCCTCCAGGAAACACTACTCCCTCAAGGTCGGTTCAGGGTAGAAGATCGCAACTGAACCCTCACCTTTCCTTGCCCCTAGGAGAAATGAGCCCTCATTCCTGTCTTAATTCTCAGGAAAGCCCTCTGTTTTCTAACTTAATTCCCTCATGCTACATCCTAAGTCAGTTTCCTCTTGCTTTGTCCACAATAATGACCACGCTATTAAATAACAGTGAAGCTCAGAGGAGTGCTGGTGGCCCTGCTCCAGCTCTCAAGGGTCCCTTCACCTTCCTTGTTTCCCCTTTGCTTCTGGCTGTGCCCCCCAACACACACACACACACACACACACACACACACACACACACACACACACACACACACACCGAGTCAGAAATTGCACCCTATGGCCCCAGTAACCCAATCCTGACTCCTGCCATGGCCAGTGATGACAACAGAGCAGATATTCATGAAGCATTTACGGTGTGCCTGGCGCCTTTCAGCCTTCCACTACCCTGTCATGTCTAGGATTATAGATCACACCAGAGAGGAAGCTAAGCCTAGAGAAGTCGGCGATTCCATTAAGGTCAAGGAGGAGAATGGTTCCAGCATCTCATGCTCCCAAAAGCCAGGAAAACCCCTCCACACATCCTAAAATAGGTACATTTGCCCACTGCGGCTCCAACTCTTGCTAGATGACTTCGATCAGTAACTCTGTGTGTGTGTGTGTGTGTGTGTGTGTGTGTGTGTGTGTGTGTCTGTCTGTCTGTCTGTCTATCTGTCTGTCTTTCTGTCTGTGTGCGTGCACACACATATATAATGCATCGAGAACTATTGCAATGGCTTTCCATGCTGAGAGGCATTAGTATCAACTGGGGACAGGCATAGGCAGCTGTGGGTCGGCCCCTGGAGCTACTGACTATCTGAGTCTTCGGAGCTGGCCTCTCTCTGTAGCTCCCAGGGAACAGTGTGGGTGCAGACCACAAAATGAAAATGACTGTGCTAGAGGGCTCCCACACAGTCACCCCCACTTCTAATAGGATCTAAATGGCAGGTACACTTGTTCTCATTTTACAAATGATAAAACTGAGGCTCAGAGAGGTAAAGTAATTTTCCCAGCAACCACACACTGAAGGTCCTCTTTGGTGCTTGGAACCTACTGTGTGACAGGATGGGTGCACATTTCATTCTTGTCCTGGGAAGTTGTTATACCTCTTATTCCCAATAAACGCCTCAAAGAAATAAACCTATAAAAAGCCACATAACCAGAAAGTAAGTAGGCAGCTCAGAAACAGATCTGCTTTCTCCCATCTGAAAGAGCCATTCTGATGGGGCTCAGTGCTCCCGAGGGGGGCTGGTTCTTGTTTTATCTCTGCTGTCCTCTACCCCAACTCTCTCCCGAGGTCTAGGAACAGGAGCAGCCATATTTGTCCACTGTCTAGCCTAGAACCAGCACAAGAGGATGGGAGCCTGGAGCTCTGCTTTCAGGGCCTCCCAGAGTCCCCTAAACCCAGAACCAGGATGTAGAGCAGAAGACAAGGAAGCGCTGAAGAAAGGCAGCTTCTCAGCTGGGGAGATGGCTCAGTGAGTAACAGTGATTGCCACATAAGCATGAGGACCTGAGTTCAAATCCCCAGAACCCAGGTACAAGCCGGTGTGTAGTATAAAGCATCAGTAATTCCAGTGTTAGCACAGGGAGATTGGTGACAGGAACAGGAGGAGTTCCGGAAGGTTGTGAGCCTGCTAGCCTGGTGTATGTGGTCAGAAAACAACAGAGAGATCCTGTCTCAAATGAGGTGGAAGGCGAGGATCAAGAGTGTCCTCTGACCTCCGTGTATGCACTACTGAATGCCCGCAGTCACACATGAAAACATAAACATGTCCTTACATTTATAAAGAAAAAAGAAGCTTCCTAAACTGGAGGTGATGGCTCACACCCGGACTCACTCCCAGCGCTCAGCAGAGGCAGGAGGGTCACTGCGGTTCTGTGACCAGCTTCTGCTGAAGCTGAAGACTCTGTCTCAGAAAGATAAAAGGAATGGAGGGTGGGAAGGAATTGTGAAAAACGAAGGGAGGCAAGCAGGGAGGAAGCAAGCTCGCTGGAAATTCCTAGATTCTGGTTCCGAGCTAACACCTGAGCCCAGGAATCAGGTCCTGATGATGACAAGAGACTCATCTCAAGGACCAAATTCCTCCTTCTAACTCCAGTTCAAATGAAAAATTGCAGAGCATAGGAACACATCAAAGGGACATGATCATTTGTTTGCTGTAGAGAAAGCGTCTTAAATAGGCCAGACTAGAACTTGTTCTGCAACCAAGAATGACCTTGAACTTCTCATCCACCTCTGCCTCCTGAGATGCTGTGATTACAAGCAAGTGCCCCCATGCCTGGTTTAAGAAAATGCTGTAAATAAACAGAAGCAGAACAGAACAAATGAAAAGTTCAGAAGGAAGAACACTATTTAAGTTCTGGCTCACCGCATAGTACGCATTTCTGCCTGACGCGGATGACTTAACTGTATCCAATACACTCAGGACTCTGAGTGAAGCACTGTCACATCCTCACCAGGCTAGAGCGGATAAAAGAAACCGGTAGAGATGGCTTCCACAGAGGCATCCCTGCTGGCGTGGAAACCTGGCTACTTCTGCAATACACTGCCCACCCAGCCAGGGGCGAGGAAGTCCTGCCAGCTGTGTCTAGGAAGTCGGTGCACGAACTCCCGTGATACTGAGCTTGGGGGAGGAGCATGGGTCAGGATTCACTAACAGGCCCCTGGAGGGCTCCTTAAGCAGGTTGGCCAAAGCTAGAATGGACTGGTCAGCAGTCCTCAAGCAGGCCCAGTCTGCCTGCTGACCTTGACAAAGTCAGAGATGCCACACATCCTGCATCCTGCAGGCGCAACCCCAGAGCAGTGCAGGGAGGGCTATAAACCTGTCTACCTCCCAAGCTTGGTGGGAAGCCAAAATATGAGACTGTAAAACACAAGGATTTCAGGAAGAGAGCATCCCAGGTAGAAGACATTGTTTAAAAGGGGCGAGGGGGACAGGGCTGTCTCCATACCAGCACTGGATATAACCAGGACGTCACTAGTTTTTGTTTGTTTGTTTGTTTTTTAAGACCACTACCATCAACCAAGACTGTCTCCAGGCTACTCATACATTGATTTATTTCTTTACCCTCTACCACATCTTGGATAATTTCCATGTGGCTATTTCCCTAAGTAAAGGACTTTCTTGCTTTGCCCAAAAGTTCCCTCTTTGGAATACCAGCACAGGTGTGTGGTTATGTCTGCCAGTTGGGCCTCTTTCTGGCCCTTCTGGTACTGTGGGACCAATGAAGTCTCCTCTGTCAGAGTCCTGTGGATTCTCACAGCCTGGCTTTTCCTAAGTCATTTAGCCCCTCTCAGGAGCCATCTTCAGAGGACCCTAGCTCCTGCCACCCCAATGGGACTTCATCCAGGGAGGCAGACAGACTCAGAATTCACAAGTTGTACCAAAGTTTTTGACAAGTATTTAGGGCTGTGGGCATGACTTAGTAAGAAAAGTGCTTACTAGCAAACATGAGTTCAATTACCTGAAATCTTGTCAAAGAAAAAAAAAATGGGTATGGTGGTATGGGTTTGTAATCCCAGAGCCAAGAGGACAGAGACGGAAGCATGTCTTGGTCTCACTGGCCAGACAGCCTTGCTATTCATACAGAAGCTCCAGGTCAAATGACAGAACCTGTGTCACCTGATCGATGACACACACACACACACACATACCTGCACACACATGTACATACACATGGCTATCCTATTGAATATTCACACCAGCAGGAACCTGACGGCTATTGCCACCCACTGTAAGGTCAATGCCAGGCCGGAAACATAAGCTTTGCCCATACCCAGAGATCAGTCACACCCAGGTAGGGTAGGGGGCAAAAGGAGGGCAGGATAGTGCCTGCTCTAAGTTTAGCTCCAAGGACTTGCGGGGCACGGCGGCGAGCGGAAGCTCCGCGGAGACTCTCTGGCCCCAGGGAAGGAGAATGGCTCAGAGTTAGAGCTTAAAGGAAGAAAGTGGGTCGGTGGAGGGCAGCGAGACAAGGACCCCTCCTGGGAAAGAGGCCTCTGGGGCCTGGGGAAACAGGGCTGAGCCCTGCAAGGCTCCTGGGCCCTATGGCAGAGGAAAGATTTCTGCTCCCTCACCCTAGGCAACCTACCTGCCTGCTTCCTGCCCACCCCCAGGAGCTTTGCCAGGATAGAGGCATGCCCCTGAGACAGCACTGGATCAGGGAAATGATCTCACAAACAAGTCCGCCCAAACAGTAGTCTGTTCTTTTCCTCAGAGGCCACTGGGCAGTGGTGTGAGTCCACCACATCGAGGGCTTATGAGGATGTGCCTACACCCCACCCCCCAGCGAACAGCCACAGGGCAAAGGCGATTCCTCCTGGAGGTAGCCAGCCACAGGGTTTAGGGACCCAGCATTGCCTGCTCCCCAAAGCCCGCCTTCTGTCGATTCCAAGGGTTAATCATTTTTTTCCGGATGCAGACCGCCCCTGCCCCTCTTCTCCTCTTCCCCAGGATCGCCCAGTTTAGCCTTTCTGGTTTCTCCCTCTGAATGGGACTCAACACCCTCTCTTTAATTGTGCACTCATTAAACAAGCCCTTAATAAATACATACCAGGGGAGAGAGGGTTGTGCAACACAGAGCCCTCACAGTGATAATTAAACACAGATCATGGCAATTAAGCAAATCACGGAGCAAGGAAGGGGTGGGCAGAACAACACACCACCAGCTACATACTTAGGAAAAGACTGGAACCCATAGAAACCCAGTGGCAGCGATGAGGCCTTGAGAGCTAATACTTGAGTTAGAAAAGGCTAGCTTGTGTTATCAAAAACCACTGGGGGCTCAGTCCATGATACTGAGTTAATATGGGAGAGATTGGGGAGGACTCCTGAACAGTCTCCCCAGCTGTGCCAACAAAGGTCTAAGCACTGATCAAGCCCATAGCTTCCATGCCAGGACCCAGGGCTTCACTCCTTCCCAAGTCCTACACAAGCCCCACTGACCTTCCCCCTTACCAGATGGCCTGGACTCTGTCCCACTTGACCATCAACTGGTTGTGTACCCTTGGGCATGTTACCATCCCTCTCTGGACCACACCTCCCTCACTTTTTGAAAAGCTCCATGCTGTGGTTTTCAAAGTCCCTGCCTGCTCATACCAAAACTCTGCCCTGCTCTCTGCTCACCACACCCCAGCCCCAGTTCCTAGAGCCCTCTTGGTTGTCTACAGAAGTCTGGTTCTACGAATATTCTAGTAGTGCAAGGCCTGGCACTTCATTGGCCAACCAGCCACGGGGTAAGGAAACCCATAACATACAGTGGCTGGGTTCACGACTGGAGTTTTGGTGCCACAGTGGCCTCTCACCCCTGCCATGGCCACAGGGGAGTCCTAGGATGATCCAAGTGAGAACTCCCATGGAATGACACTATACCCATCCCACGAAGAGGAGTCCTGAACTTTAAGGAGTCACCGTGAAACCCATATCACATCTGTGCCAATGGCTATGGGACAAAGCACCAATGTCTTACATCTGGCCTTAGGGAGGTGAGTAAACCGGAGCTCAGGAACAAAAGAATGCTGCCCCACCACCACCCCTAACACCTAAGACAGGTCTGCACATGGCTTTCACCATGTGCTTTCACCACAAATACCTCCACCATGCACCTGACCCAAGGGGGGTGGGGGCTAGCTGTCCAAGCCCAAATCTGACATTTATAAACAAGAAGAGGCGCAGGTCCCAGAGATGGAGCCGGCTCACATTGGAAGCCAGGCTGTGATTTACATTCTGAACTAATAAATACCATTGCCTAATCTCTTGGAGTTTGACACTCAAAACCATCATGTGAATATTAATAGACAGCCATAATAGTCTATACCCTCTGCATCCTCTGGACCTGACTCCTCTCTCTGCACAGGCTTCCCCAAAACAAAGACCCAGGAGCAGGCCAAACAGGTCTTCCTCATAGAATTTCTTTACAGGAAGAGGGACGAGGCCCTTCTGAAAAGGTGGCTTTTGAAGGGTCCTCTAGTTCCTTCCAAGCCCTTCCAGCATTTAACACAGAGTTACAGTGGCGCCGGAGAAGACAGAAGATGCAAGACCCTTGTCCCCCAGTGGTGCATCCCTGCTGCCAGGAAAGCAAGCCAACAGCTCCAGGCGAGAGTGGCAAACCCCCTGAAACCCCCATACTCCAGGCAGTAGACCCCTTCGCCAGCATGCCTGAACTCCGGAACTTAGAAGGATTTCCCTGCAGCAGCCCCAAGACCCGGCTCCAAAAGGCACCTAGCAGGAAACTCTGCTAGGATGACTGTGGGGGAGGGGGGTGCACAGGGTTCCCAGGGAACGTAGTATCAAAGCCAAGCGCCCAGCAGGAAGACGGTCATCCACTCATTTGGTGCCACCTTGTCTAAGGCACCCCTCTTCTCCAGTGTCCCCTCCTTCGGGGTGGGGTGGGGTTAAGAAAGAGGCAAGAGAAAAGACAAAGCTGGAGCTGTCTTACCCAAAAGCCCAGTGCCCAGCCATCTCGCCAGGGTTATGCCTCGGTCCCCATCCCAGAACATGGTCCTGTTCTCTTCGGAGCGCTCCGAGGGCTTGAGATGAGATACTGGGCACCCCCGCACTCTCCGCCCGAGGTCGGCTCTGGGTCCGGCAAACTGGCCGGGGTGCTCCGCGCAGCGGGTCGGGGCTCGGGAAAGTTAGCCGCGAGAGAGCGAGACGAGGGGGAGGACGAAGAGGGGGAGGCGCACCCGCCCGCCTCTTGGAGCCCGCTGCGGGCGCCGGGGCTGGAGGGGAGGAGGAGGAGCCGGAGCTGGAGGGAGGACGCCGGGGCGAGCGGCACTGCGATGCGCCTCTGCTCTGGAAGCGCTCCAGCCGCAGGAGGGGCGGCGTCCCCGCCGGTTTCTCACGGTGACGGATCAAGATCGTGGGGTCCAGCCTGGGCAGCCCTCTCCCTCTCCAGTCGGATAGGAATGTTGCGGTTTGGCACTGCAGGGCCGGCCCGCAGCCGCCCGCATCATCCCATGCGCCGAGCTGCCAATTAGGAGAAGAGTTCACGGGGGAGTAGAGGTGGAGCTTTTAGGTTTGTTGGAAGGCTGTTTTGTTCCGTTCAGAGAACACGAGTAAGGGCAGCGGCTGCCTCTCCCGGGATCGCGGGGAGGACGTCCGCAGTGGGCGCTGCCGCAGCCGGTGGGCGTGTGCCGGCTTGCCAGCTGCGGGACTACAGGGTGCAGACCTGGACCCGCACGCGTCGCCTCCCGCCACGCCGCTCATTCGCTCTGTGGGTGGCTTTTAGGCTGTGGGAAACCGAGTTTCACCTGAAAATGCCCCTGCACACCCATTTCTGCAGACTCTATGCATGTTAGCGGGCTAGAAACAGACATTTGGAGAGAGTGTGCTTTCCCCCAGTGCTGAGCAGGCGGAGGAGGGGAGTGTAATCGTAACCACCAGGGATGCCCCTGAAGATCCCCAGTCAACTACTCAAACCTCCAGGATAAATCTTCTTCACTACCTGGAGATCAGTTAAACCTTGGAAACACATCCTCCTTCTCTTCTGTAGGCATAGCACCACACCCGCCACCCATCTTCAAAACTGGAGTCCTGGTAGGCTTGCTTCAGCGCCATAAGAGACCCTTGAGGTTGTGTGCAGAATGTTAAATGTCTGCGGGGAGAACCCTGATGTTTTCTTCTTTAGCCTCGTCGTTG
This sequence comes from Myodes glareolus, assembly GCF_982192425.1. Taxonomy (NCBI): domain Eukaryota; kingdom Metazoa; phylum Chordata; class Mammalia; order Rodentia; family Cricetidae; genus Myodes; species Myodes glareolus. Next base: position 73,858,666 of record NC_142029.1, on the reverse strand, counting down.
TCGTTGTCAAGGTAGTTAGTTGATCAACTCTGATTCCTGCATTTGCTGCTGGAGAACTTGGAACAAGGCTCACAACTTTATGGAGACATCTCCGCTCCTCTGCCGGATGGCGACCTCATATTTACCTCCTGAGGTCATGAAAAACAGCATCATCCTCAACCCAGGATAACAGGGAGGACAGCCCTAGGCTCCTAGTTTTAGAGGACCTCATGCTGGTCCGTGACTCCAGGGGACCATAACAGAAAACACACCTCCTCTCAGTTCTGAACAGTTTGGGGGTGTCCAGGGGTCTGGAATTTCCTCTTCAGGGTATCTGAATTGGGCTCCTCTCCAGTCTGCCCTCTGAAATGAGGAGTGTGTCCACAGACCTGAGAGGTGGCCTAAGGCAAGCTTGATGAGCAGGCAGATGGTTCCTGTGTATGCACTAGAGTCCCCGTTGATGAAGGAGCAGTCACCGGAGCAAGACAACTAGGGAAAGGTCTGAAAATTCCCGTTTTGGGCCGGACCTTCTACATCATCAAGGAAAAACAGTCAAAGGCAGAGGATAGGAAATAAACTTACTGTCCTGATTTTTTGTTGTTGTTTCTGTTGTTTTGTTTCTTGTTTGGGGTTTGATTTTTTTTGTACATGTTTTGTTTTTACTTATTTGTTTATTTTGAGACAGGATTTCTCTGTGTAGCCCTATAGACCAGCAACATAGACTAGGCTGGGCTCCCAACTCAGAGAACTACCTGCCTCTGCCTCCTGAGTGCTGGGATTAAAGGTGTGAGTCGCCATGCCTAACTGATTATCCTGGTTTATAACCTACATTTAGACCCATGTGCCTTTTGCTCTTGTATCTTGCCACAGGCCTTGCCAACATTAGAAGAGGGACTGGATGTGAAGACCTGGAGAGACAGACACATGGTAGCATGCTTAGCAGAGATCTAGGCACACAGGATGAACACACAACAAACACATCAAGTTTGCAGAACACAACAAGTTCACAGCAGCCTGGGGCCTCAAGGGCAAAGCCACGTCCAGGAGAGGCTTGACCTTTGCTTACCCCAGGAGGGCCTTCCACTCTGCAGACAAGGCCAGGTTCCACACTGCCCATGTTATTTTTACAGCAGGGTCATGTTTCTCAGAGCGGTAGGCTGAGATGAGAGGAGGTAAAGCCAAAGGGAAAGAAAGTGACCCCTGCCTGGAAAATGGTGGCAGGCCGGGGGGGGGGGAGTGGGACTCCAGAGATATCTTTAGACCCTGGTGGCAGAGGAAGGTGACTAGTTCCCCTGAGTGCCCTCCCCCCACATCTCTTGCTGTTCCCTGGGTTCTTTAGCTGAGAGGGCCCTTATTGCCCACTGCCACGTATAAAGATGTGGGCCAGAGAAAGAGTATGAATGAGTCAAGGCCACCTACAAAATCATCTTCAGTCCAGGACTGGTGCCTCTCTGCTATTTGGTTTCTACACTTCACACACCTGACAGTTCTCTGAACAGTAGCAGGGCCCCCTGGAGGAGCAGAACAAGGATTTGAGAAACACTAAGCTGTAGTGGCCTGAGAGGGTTTCACATTCATAGAGCATCTCCCTCCAGACACTGCCGAAAGCCAGTGCAGCAACAGAGCTAAGAGGTTCCTCCTGAGGAGGCCAAGGGACAGGGGGTGGAAGGTCCATTCCTTCTCCCCACCCTTGAAAAACTCTTAAGGAGGCCAACCATAGCCACTCCTTTCTATCAGAAGCCTCCAGTCATGGGAGAGCAAATGAAATGCACAGCTCCTTTCAGGAAGCTGGGGGTCTGATGCCACAGCCCCATTGGTGCCCCTAGCCATCCTGATTCTTGGGAATGGGTGACACACCCTGGTCTGGGTGGCTTGGCTCAGAAATCCCTTGACGTTTGCAGGGGCGTTGAGATGGGTTGGGCCAGAGACAAACAGCTGGCAGAGATAGCCCAGGCTTAAGTGGAAGGAGATCCTTTCTTGGGAATTCAGGTAGCTTAGCACCCCCAAATCCTATCAGATCAGACAACTGACTCAGCAGAAAACCCATTTTCCTAAGCCTCTTGAGGGGCTAGAATAGAGTTAGGGAGGAGGGGGCTATTTCTGGAACAGGGGGGCATCTAGAGAACTCACTGAAGTGGGGGCAGGACCATAGAAATGGAGACCTCAGAGTGGTTCTGACACCAGAAGATGCTTACTTGTTCAACAGGATCACCTTCTACAGGTGACTCTGACCAGTGGATAGCAGACTTCCTTCCCATCGGTTCCCAGCAAATGGGCCAGGACTCTGTGTGAGAGGAAAGGAAATCAGGCACAGGATGAGGTCTCCAGAACTGTTTCAAGAGGCAGTCTTCCTAAACTGCAGAAGTCTGGCAGGTCACTTCCTCTCCCTTGGGCTCCCCATTGCCCTTTTCCACTGCCTACTGCCTCTCCTGCCTCCTCCCCCAGAGGCCTTTGCACACTCTTCTCAGGACACTGCAGGTAACTGCAGGCATTGTGAGCGCAGTACCACTGACTGAGGGTTCTGCAGAAGCTCGCCCTACACCCTCACCTTCTGGCTCCCTTCAGGCGCTGGATCCCTACCAAGAGCTGCCTCTACATCGTGCTTATCCTCAGTTCCTCTCAACTTGTAAACAGGGCCCCCATCTCAGCCCAACTACAAGCATCAGACTCTGCATTAAAGTTAAAAGCCCGCAAGTTCTTCTGCCTCTTGGATGGGTGGGGGCTTTGGCTGATGCTGTCTGGACCAATGTTCTGGGGCTTCTTTCTAGAGTATCTGAGTATACGTTCAGCCCCTCCCCAGTCACCCACTCCCTTGGCTCAGTGGCTGCCTCATTCAGCCACTCCCTCAGCACGCACAGAAGTTTGGCAGGTGCTGAGAGAGTTAACAAGACAGCATGCACCAAACCAGCCTGCAGGCACGTGGCTGATCGGTCCAGCAAAAGATGCTGCTCAGCCACCTCAGTTCAGGGCTCCCCGGGCATCAGTGAGTTGGTAGAAAGCTAAACTCTCAGTCTCCCCTCTTGAGGAGAGTTCTCTCTTTCTTCTCTCTGCCTCCACTTCCTAGAGGCTCAGGGCATAGGCAGGTAAGCAGACACTCCCTCCATCCCTTCTTTCCTCACTTTCTGCCAGGTTCTGTCCAAACACCCTCTCAGGCAAAGGGGGATGGGGAGCCCCAGACGGATGAGCTCATTGGAAGGAGGAGGGCAAAGGGAGGAGGGAGGCGAACCTCATGAGCTTGTCTCTCCTGGCCGGACAGTCCCAAGCTGGAGAGGGGTGTGTGCCCACTTCTAGAAGCAGTTCAGAGATGGGTGAGTCCTGGGCATCTCTTTCTTGGGATCTGCACTGGGGTGGGAACTGAAGCCCCTGGGCAGAATCTTAGCCACCCTAACCAACACCCCAGAGCTATGTTGAATTCTGCTCCCTTCTCTCTTATCCGTGGAGGATTGGGGCTCAAGAGGCATGCGATCCAGAGGTTTGGGGAAGGTTTGTTATCCATTACAGCTGCTTTTGTTGGGAAACTATCCTATTAGCTAAGTGGCTACACGTGCTCCTGAAACAGAACCCTCTCCTGCCCCTCAAATGGGCACCAAATGCCAAAATACCAAACTGTGTAGCGTGCCAGGCTGGACTCCCTAAATATTCCAATCCTGACATGTAAGTGGGGGCAGCTAGGAGAGGAAGTATGCCAGGGAGGAAGAGAGGACGGTGTGGAGAGGAGGGAACGGGGAGGAGAGAATCGGAAAGGACACATGGGAGGGGCGGAACCCGTTCCTGGGTGGAAGGCAGCTTCAGGCAGTTAGAGTGTGACCGGCAGAGGAGAAGCCATAGGACTGAGAGAGTTCAGGCTGGGAGGGTAAGGAGGCTCACAGGCTTGCAGTAGTGACTGGAGGAGCTAGCCGCCAGGGGGAGAAGGTGGCCAGCAGAGGCCACCACTGTACACACAGAGCCAGGGAGTCAGAGCGCCAGACCCAATGGGACATCAGAAGGCTCTAGGAGAGCTTTGCTTCTGCTCCGTTAGACCCCTACATCACCTAGGTTCATCTTGGAGTCGGCTCCACTCACCCTCCTTCCACCTGCCCCTAAGCCTTTGGACTACGGAAAGTCACCCACTGTCCTCAGGGATGTAGTGATGGCCTTGGCTTCGCGTGGCCCTGGTCTTTAAGTCAGCTCTGCACTTTCCTAGCTGTATCGCCTCGTTTGTACATATGCCCGCTGCAGCAGAACTTTGTGTCCCCACCTGCAGATATACGAAAGGAATGAGCATTTGGGATGCGCCTTTATGCTTAGCTAGACTGACACAGAGCGCCTCACCTGGTGCCAGACACGACAGCTACTTATAAATAGTGGTTGCCCCTAAGGTCTAGCCCACTGTCATTCAAGCCCAGTCAGGTAGGACATGAAAGCTATCCCTTGTCCTACCAACAGGGCCAGCTGCAGTGGAGAAGGACAGCAGTAGGGAGGTGGCAGACTGGCAGAGCCGGAGAGGTAAGAAGTAAAGAAAGGACCCCAGGGGAGGGGAGAGGACTTTCATCTTTGATGTGTGGTCTTATCTGTAAAGACAGGGGAATCCACAGCCCTGGCGGGCAGGCCAAAGGAAGCAAGTTAAACTTGGCTCTGTCTTTGGAAAGACACTCCACAGGGCGCCGGGTCTCACATTTCTCCCCATCTTCCAGCCTGTTTTCTCAATCTACACGGGATTTGCCAACACTCCCACCCCCTAACCCCCTCCCCCCCCCCCGCCACTTTATGTGAAGAAGATGTGAGCAAGGAGTAGGGCGGGTGAGAGGGCTCCATGGGTACCTGTGGCCAAGCCTGACAGTCTGAGTTCAGTCCCCAGGACCCACATGGTGGACGGAGAGAATCGACTCCTGAAAATAATCCTCTGACCTCCACATGCACACACACGTGCAAATGAACAAAAAATAAGTCAGTGTAAGAAAGTGGGGTACAAAGGAGGCCCAGGGAAGTTCATGACTAAATAGAATGACGAAGGGAGCAACATCAGTCTTATTTATCTCCCAGCAAGCAAGGGTTAATCCTGCTTCTCTCATGAGAGTCCTAAAATAAGGACTGGGAGGACCGTTGTCAGCAGCCCTAAAGGTACTACCCGATACTTGAGCGTTCTTGACAACACCTCCAAGCTGTGCTTGAATATCTTCCGGAGTGGAGATCTTATTACCTTGGGAAATTCGTCGCCTGCACAGCTGACCTCCACTGGATCAATAGCCGCCTCTGCCAGCCAGGCCTCGTGTTTTGCCTTGGGCGGAAGGAGAGCAGTCTGACCCCGCCTGACCACAGCCTGCCCCACTGTGTTTGCCAACAGCTGGGATGTACACTTCCCTTCCTGGCTAAGTGTACCCTCTTCCCTCTGCCTTTGTGCCCATGCAGAGGTGGGAAGACCGCTCAGCCTGTTGGGATAAATGGCTTATAGACACAATTAAGAAACAGAGGAAGCTGGGGTTAGGATACAGGTTAGGATTCTCTTCCATAGAATCCCAAGCAGCCAAACTCAGTGTCCGGGGTCTATTCAGTCTCTTTCCATAACACCTCCTGGACTTTTAAGGGCATCATTGCCAGAGAAAGAGAAACTGCGTCAACACACCATCTACTCCCTTCTTTCTATTTATTGACTCTCGGGCCCTCAGTTCTCCCTCCTCCACCCCAAACCTTTCTCCTCCATCTTAGTCTGGGGTCTTTTCTGTCCTGTCAGAGAGTAGGGTCCTTGACTGATTCCTCTATATGTTATGTTAGAATTCAAGATGTAGGTCCCAGGCTGGGCGCTCTGCTGCTGGGTCCCTGGAACTCTCACCCGCTGGCTGGAGCCTCTCTTGACAAGTAGCTGGCACCTTGGGTATGAGAAATAGCTAGAACCTGGGGTGATTCCGAATGAGACTCGGTGAGAAGGAGGAAAGGGTCCCTCCTGTAGAGGTTCCAGCAGCGGGGACGTTCTGGGTCCCAGAGGTGACAGTAATGAAGGTGTGAAGGTCAGGAGACCTCATTGGAGCTGGTCCAGCTGCCATACATCTAGATGTCCAGTGTGCACCCCTCCAAGCCCTGTCCTACTCTCCTCTCAGCTAACTGTGTGTATGGGTGCCACCCTTCCCCTGCAAGATGGGTGGGAGACCCGTAACCTAAAAAGAGCAGGCGTGCAAACCAATGTAAAGCAAGCCAGGCAATGAGTGTGAAAGGGGACTCAGACTTAGAACTAAGGGAAAGTGGTCTTCTTGTCCGTGCGTATCAGGTCAGCTTGGGGAAGAAAGACCTGGGCTCTAGTCCCGCTTCTGCTGTCAGCCAACCCTGTGACTTCTCATCTCTGAACTTCAGCTTTGAAAACTGAGCCTTTCAGGAAGCATGAGCCTCTCCTATACCCATCCAAGTCGCTAGAAAGGGACAGAGCAGGAGCTGGGCGGTCATGGGTTGCTGTGCTGAGCTAGGCCCCACACTAGATAGGGCTTGTAGGAAGGGAGAGTGGTAATTTTTGAACCCACTACAAGACACTCTCTGTTCTTGATTCAACATGTAGCCTTAAGCAAATTCCAGGTCTCAGTTTCCCCTTTAGGACACTGAGAAGACTTGGCTGTGAATTCTGTGGGGGCCCTCCAGCCCCTGAGGATTGGAAATATCTTTTTGCTTGCTCCATTCCTATGGTCCAGATTCCTATCCCACAAGTGGCTTCCCATCAGGATAGTGAAGGAATAGCTTGGCTTGGTTCTCTCAGCAGGCTGAGGAACTCAGGAAGCCAGTGACCTGACCAATTAGAGAAGGAGGTGGGATGAGGGGAAGTCTGCTCCCCCAAGGCAAGGAACTGCAATCAAAACTAACCCATCTGAGCTCAAGCAGGTCAAAGATATCAAACTAAGGCTAATGCCTGAATCCCCACCTCCTGGAAGTCAGGCCCAGTTCAAACCTTCCAAATGTTATGAGAGAGAGAGAGAGAGAGAGAGAGAGAGAGAGAGAGAGAGAATGACTGATGGTGACTTGGCCAAGCATCAGGTGCCTATGTTCACCCTGAAGGAACCAGACACACTCCCTAGTGTCCCTTCTACTTAGTCTCTTGCCTCAGTTTCTCTTTCTGTTGAGTACAAAGACACCCTGTCTGACATACTGCTTTCAGGAGGACTCAAGGGTTCCAGGGAATAAGCACCTTCCTAAACCAAGATCCTCTGATTCTCCTAATGCCAGCCACACCAGCCACCTTTGCTTAACACTGCTTCCTTCCTGATGTCTCACTCAGGTCACATCTGTGGCCATTACAAGTATTAGGGCTACTAGTCCTGAGATCTTCCTAGAGTATTCCTGACCACTAACCACTAAGGAGGGTCTCCAGGTAGCCAGAGAACAGGCAGAAATGTTAGAGAAAAATGACCTATTACTTACAGACTTTTCTTGACATTCAGAAAGTTTAAGTCCCTAGACAGAAGGATGATCTTTGTCTTGAACATTGTTATTGTTTACACTTTTAGCATGTGTGTGTGTGTGTGTGTGTGTGTGTGTGTGTGTGTTTATATGCAGGAGTTGGTTCTCTCCTTCTGTTATGTGAGTCCCAGGCATGGAAGATACTTGTACCTTTAGTCATTGAGCCATCTCTCTGGTCCTTGAATATCTGAAGGCTGAGTCAGCACTATGTAAATAGGATACAATGTTACAAATGCAGATGAGCCATAGGCTGCCAGACAGAGACTTCCCAGCAGCCACCCTCTCCACTGAAGCTGCACTGGGGCTCTCTGACCAGCTTCCATCCTCTCTTCCTGGATTCCAGAGCAAGCCCGAGAGCTGACTACCTCGTCAGACACTGCTAAGAAACCGGGAGCGGGAAGGATGGTCCATCTGTCTATGGGAAGAGCAGGCGGCATCGGCAGAGCAGCCAGCTTTGGGTGCATAAGGGTCATCTCCATCCCAGAAGTAACCCAGAAGTGGATACTCAGTCTCCTGTCTCAAAGTAAGCACTGTGGAGGATGGAGTCCTGTGGAGGGCCAAAAGCTTTCTGATACCAACAACAAGAAAAAAGGAAAGAACAGCAGTTTATATCCTCTGCAGGAGCTCGAAGCTCTGCAAATTACCGTGAAAGCGGGGCCTCACGATCCTTCTGACCTTTTGGGTTTTAAGCAGGAGGTGTCAGAAAGCTTTTGACCTTGTAGGTCAGTCTTCTCCCCCGTTTTTATTTTCTTAGAACCACCGGGGGGTCCTTTTTTCTTATCAGGGACTGTCCTTTTCTTGCGCGCACCCAACCTCTCACTGCGCTCGATGCCAGCGCCATTTTGTAATGGAGAATGTGGTTGCGGCCCTCCACAGAGTCCTCTGGGGTCCAGGAAAGCAAGCAGGTTGAAAAAACAAGAGTGGGGCAGGTAGACTTCATTTTTTTTCTTGCAAGGTGAGTGATTTGAGGCCCTCAGATTCAGCAGGATGCATGGTGTCCGGGCTGTGAAAGAGCATCAGGGTTTCTCATCAGACTCCCAGAAAAACCTCCTCCTCCCCCAGTCTTCTCCTTCCCCTACCCTGGAAAACAAACAAACAAATAAACAAACAAAACAAAACAAAAAACGCCACACTGGAGAGATATTCAGGGGAGACAGTGTGTTTATTGCAGCCAACAGATCCAAGCAACCAGACAAACTGCTAAAGAAACTCAGCCTGCTCCCAGCAGTCGGGTCTCAGAAGACCATTTGTTTAAGCTTCTCTCCCCTCCCAACCACTCCTTTCAACCACCAAACAGCACGTAGAACCTAGATGTGCATAAGCGCTTGCTATGCAGCTCTCCCCAAAAAGCATAAAGAACATTCCATAAGGAACCTTTGGTGAATCTACTAGGAAACACTGAGACATGGTTATGCCCTTGCCCCAATAGCATAACTGTTGGGGTGGGCATAGTGAGATGTTTTATCTATGCATATATAATATATCTATACCTATATAGAAAGGCTATGTACAATCGCATCAGCAAGCGTCAATAGAGGAAGACATCAGCAAGAGGCACAACAAGGCCGTCTATCCTTAAGACATATGTAGGAAGAAAGTTTTCTTGGTTTATCACCCGTTCCAACTGCACCAAGCCATTCCTATGACCTGGGACTAACTTCTTTGGACCTGGCCAGTATATCCACCCGTCTGCCTCCTTAACCTGATCTTGTAAATATTTAGCAGCCCAACTTTCCCAAGGAGACTCGCAGGCAAACGTGGACCCAATCAGCTTTTCCTTTTTATAAACTGGGAATAACTGATGAATTCATCGCTGGAGGGGCAGAAAGCTATTTCCAAAGCCAGTTCCAAGGCACCTCAAGGCATTTTCAGTCCTGAAAAATTGTGCTTTGTTCTCATAAGCTAAATCCCATGGGTTAGCCAGTCCATCTTTCTTTGCAGTGGCCCTTAATTAGGAGGAAGAGGCAGATGGGATGTGTGGTGGGGGTTCTGGGAGGGCAGGAAAGGCGGGAGTGATTGAGAGCACAGTGGTGGGAGCATGCAGCCAGAAGTGGAGGCCGGAGCCCACGCGGCAGCGAGAGAGCAGTCTGCAGGCATAAGCTGGGAAGCAAGGTTGAGCAAGTCTCCGGTGGAAACATCTCACGGTTTCCCACCTCACCTCACAGAAGCCTGGCTTTGTTCCCAACCTCACAGCCCAGAAGCCCTGGAGGAGGGTCTAAAGCCGCTCCAGAAGAAAGCAAATATGAGGGCAAGCACCTGGGGCAGAAACAGCTCCTGGCCCAGCCGGTGGGGTCCAGAGACAGCATTGTTTTCCCTTGCTCTTCCTGGACCCCACTCCATCAGGGCAGAAAAGAAAAAGACCCCAAGAGATTCCAACTTCTTAAAGAGACAGACCTTCTTAAAAACAACCCTCAGGGGGGCTCACAAGTAGCCCACATAATGTGAACAAAGTCAGTGCATCCTGAGAGAAGAGGGCCTTTGCAAGGCGATGAGAACCCACTATTCCAAGCCGCCAAAGTATATACCACCACATCTGGTTCTGGCTGCTTTGAGGTGCCCACCACTCATCTCTCCACCCTTAGCTGGCTGGCTTGAAGGATACGCAGTGCCTACCTGTTCCAGACATTCTGGTGGCTTAGCCTACTCCCTTTGGCGGTGTGTTGCCTGGCAGTTAGGTACTGAGCCAAAGAGTGTAGAACTTTCAGAAGGGCTAGACTCATCTTACCGGGAGAGTTCTCTGGCTGGTTATCCATCCCCTACTCCATGCCCAACCTCCCTGACCCCTCCCAGTGGTACCTTCCCTCTTCCCTTGCCCTCTTGCTTTCCCAAGCTCCACATTCCAAAGCCTTCTTCCTTCTCCCCTGACTCTCTTGTGGAAGCAGCGGCTACAGAGGTGGAAGTAGATGCACCAAAATATTAATCTTGGTCCTACAGTGCAGATCTGGCAGTCCCTAACCCTGTTATGGCTTTGTAATTCTCCTGGCACCCAGCACAGTGCCTGGCATAGAGCAGACGCTCAAGAAATGGTTGTTGAATGGAAGTGAATTAAACGGAACCGCCCATCTGCTCTCATTGTCTCTTCTAGATGGCTATCTGATAAGCAGAGGCAAGGATTGGTCCCTGAGACTGTCGTGGTCCTGTCTCCACCACACTCACTCCTTACCCTGGACAGCTAACTCCCTGAGCGTATAAGGGCTGAGTTTCTGGGAGGGGAGCAGGGCTAGGTGAACCCCACCACCACCACACACAAACACCTTCTAGACTTCAGGTCCTCCCACCAGGAAGCTCTATTTGTTCTAAGTGGGGACCAGGGAGCCAGAATTGGGCAAGACCTTCCTTCAGCTTCTGTTGGTCACTTCAGTCTCCTGATCTGTAGGAGGCTCTGGGCATCTCCCAACACCATGCTCTCCAGTGAGCGGTTTCTACCCCGCCTTTCTCCCCGGCTCTAGACTTAGACAAGTTCCTTATAATGATATTAAAACGGCAGTGAAAGTTGGCTTCCCACAAGAGAGCAGCTCTCTCCCCTGCAAAGGGAGTTCTGGGGCAGTGAGTGCTCAGAGGCTCTATGGAGTCCTCTCACATTGCCCTCCAGCCTTCTCTTTCTTTTGCCAAAAGCCAGATGGAAACCCTGCCAAAGGCAACTAGAAACCCCCAACTGAAGTCCTGCAGGAAGTTGTCCTCTATACACACACTACACACACACACACACACACACACACACGCGCGCACACACACACTACACACACACACACACGCACACACGCACACACACACGCACACACGCACACACGCGCACACTACACATACACACGCGCGCACACACACGCACACACACACACTGCACACACACACACATACACACACGCACACATGCACACACGCACACACACACACACACACGAGTTCTGAGCCTTGGCTGCTAGTGGCTGAGATCTAGGTGATCATCTTGTTAGAGAAGGCAGCTAAACGTGTTTGTAATGAAGTCAGCACCCCTTGGTCCCCTAGCAGATTCCAACACAGGTCTCCTGCTGAGGGTCCCTAGGGTGGGGCGTGACTCTGCTGGGGGATCAATAGGGTGGGTATTATCCTGCTGGGGGTCCCTAGGGTAGGGCATGATCCTGCTTGGGGGTTCCTAAGGTGGTGAATGATCCTGCTCTGAGTCCCTAGGGTGGGGCATGATCCTACTGGGGAGGTCCTTAGGGTGGGCCATGATCCTACTGGGGGTGTCCCTAAGGTGGGGAATGATCCTGCTGGGGGTCCCTAGGGTGGGCCATGATCTTGCCTGATGCTGCTTTTTCAGCACCGCTTCTGCCGGCATCCCCAAGAGAACAGTAGTCAACAGCGAACCAGAGGCTCCCTGGGAGCAGCTAGTGATGGAAATGAGGCCAGAACAGAGTTCTCTGGGCCAAGGCTCGTGTCCAGGAATGCCTCAGCCCCAGCTTTCCTTGAGCGCCCTCGAAATGCACTTGACTTTAAATGCATTTTTAAAAGTGCCCCCACAAATGGCAGGACCCCACCTTCATCCCCAGCCTGATGGTTGTTCTGTGCTGGGAGTAGCCATGGGGGCACAGTCATTCCCATGGTGCCTCTGGTCAGCACAGGACACCCTCCCCGTATACACACACACTGCTACCCCCACAGTTTAAACCACCACCAGACCAAACCCTAGACAAGATGGGCAACCAGCCTCTTCTCCCACTGCCTTCCTGCCCCATCCCATCTTTGGGACCACACACATGCTCTTTCTTCCTCAAAGACTAACAGAACAGGCTAGAGCCCTTCTCTGCTCCCCCCAGGGTTCGCATATCTCAGATACCAAGGCAGTTTTTGGATGAAGGGAGGGAGGTCACCCTTGGTATGGGTGGGTAGGGGGATGGGAAGTGAGGCCCCAGGTCAATCTGGGGTCCTATTTGAGAGAAGCACACCAAGAGAGAGCAGGCAGGGTTACACTGTACAGGGCAGAGAGTGAGAGGAGACAGGACACAGGGAGGGGCGTCGGGGCGGGCTGCGGTTACTTGGCACCGTCTTCTGCGTTGCCCTCGCCGTCAGTCTTGCCCTCCTCCTCGGTCTTCAGGTCATCCGTGCTCAGCTTCTGTTCTTTTTTCCTCCTCACGCACTTGACTACCATCAGCACCAAAATGACCACAGCCAAGAAGCCCCCCACTGAGGCACCCACGATGACTGCCACTGTGGAGTCTCGCTCTGGGGGCACTGGGGAAAAGAAGCAGAGCCATAGAGCTGGGGAGAAGATGTCTCCCCTGCTCTCCAAAATATGAGGGACTCTGATTTGACTCATCTTCATGGACAGGGCATTAGTCAAAATCAAAGCAACCTAGACCACTGACCGCTAAGCATCCCCACCAAGCTTCCCCAATAAGCACCTCCATCCCCAGAATGGAGTATTTAGGATCATGGACTTTCAGATCAGACCCAAATTTGATTGTAGGAGTTAGGGGTTATATGATATGCTTGAACCCCAGTTTTCTCACTCATACAATGGGCATAATAGCTCCTCTCTCCATGGGTTCTGTGGAGGAAAAGAGGTAAAGCCTATGAAAGCTGCTGTTGTTACTAAGGGTTATGATTGTGGTTGGCTTGTTCCCTCAGGGCCAGAGAGAAGGCGTGGATGCCTAGGCATGGATATCTTTCACCAGCACAAGCACCTGGAGATGAGACGGGCTGCCAGTCTCTCCCTGAAGTGCCTAGGCTGAGGAGAAGGGTCAGTGTCTTTCAGTAGCCCGGTCCCCCTTACCTTCCAGAAGGACCTGCAGGTAGATCTTGCCATGGCCACGGTGGCGGTCCGGTGGGTTGGTGATGTAGCAGTTGTAGATGCCTTCATCTTCCAGCTGCACATTCTTCAGTGTCACCGACACGTCATACTTACTTGGGTTTCCGGAGAACTCCACACGGTCTCCAAACCGCTCCAGCTTCAGGTTAATGATCTTCATTCGGAACTGGAGGAACTGGGGTATTGCGGGGGGCGGGGGAGAATAGCATGGGCATCTGATTGAGCAAGAGGCTGTGAGGATCATAGGGACACATGGGACTCCCATGCAGAAAGGGGGTTTAGCCTCAAAGTTGTGGTGACATCATACCCTCTGTGTCAGACGTCCTACCCAGAGTCTTCCGGGGCCCTGGTCTAGGGCAGACGTAGGGATGGGAGTGTTGGGCTTCATGCTTTAGGGCTCTTGCTTCCCCCTACTTCCTCCTCCACTGGGACTTACCATCTCCTCTGAGCAATTGCTACATTCCTGGTAAGTCCAGTTTAGAGAGAACTGCTTGTGGTTCACGGTGTAGCAGGAGTTGAAGGTACAGGGCAGGCGGGTGTCAGACCCATTGAGGACACTGAGAGTGGTGGGGACTGTGACTTCCATGCTCCGTCCTGGGGGTACTGCAGACAAAATAATCTCATGAGGATGCTGGGAGACGGGGCTGGAGGGTCGCAACCCCTCTGTAATCAGTGGGGGGTAGATGGAGGGGGCAGAGCAGTGGAGTTAGGGGGCACGGGCAGGGCAGACAGCTGCTGTTGGGAAGGCAAAGCCCATGAGGGACACCAGATGTGGTCACCAGGAGGAGAGGGGGCAGAACAGGTGCAGAGGAGAGCCATCGAATTGTCTGCCAGGCCATGGACAGCCAAATGGTCTCAACCTTTTCTAAGGCACTGTGAGCAGACTCCGTACTTGCCTCTACCTATCCTCATGCCATTTCCCTGCCTTGGTTTCCCCTTGTTCTCCAGATACTTCTGGTCATCTTGACTGTGTCAGAGACCCCTGCCAGGGGAAGCATCATTGTCCCCGTGGGGCAGTCAGCTAAAGCTTAGTGAAGGCCATGAAAGCCTCCCTCTCACCTAGCTCAGCAGGCATCTGATCATCCCCAGACAAGAAAGAGGGTATACAGGAGGGAAGAGGAGTCCCAGGAGAAGAGGTGTCACTCCTCTAAGGGCCCATTGATTGGCCTAGGGGATGAGCTCGCCTTTGGAAAATGTCGGCCTGGAAACACCACAGCAAAAAGCCCGCTCAAGTTGGCAGGTGGCAGGGTAGAAACAGAAGTTTCTTTGAGGTCCTGTGTGGGTGCTGCTAGTCAGAAAAGTGCCGCTAGGTAGGGTTCTCTGAGCAAAGCAGAGCTTAGGAAGACAGGTGAGCTGCCTAGGGCCCCGGAGTCACTGAGACTTGTACTTTCACGGGCTGAAAATACCTCCTCAGGCGGACTCAGACTGCCTCAGATTAGCCCTGACCTTAATTCCAAGATCCTCATCCAAGACTGCTAAAACTTCACTCTGAAAAATTGATTTAGTATTAACAGGGCTGGGGGTTGCTCAGAGGTAGAGCAGTTGCCCAGGTCAGACCCAGCAGTGGCAACCACCATCATTGTCATTTGTAATGTTATTTTTTTTGTTTTTGTTTTACTCTTTGTTTGTTCTGGATTTGCTGTTATTGTTGTGTTGCTTTATTGACTGATTGATTGATTGATTTTTTGTGTGTGTGGGGTTTGCAGGGTCTGGCTCCTGTAGTCCAGGCTGGCCTAGAACTGACTGTGTAGCTAAGGATGGCCTTGAACTTCTGACTTGCCTACCTCCAGTTCCTGAGTGCTTGCCTTACAGGGGTGGGCCAGACCTGTAAGACCCACCCAGTTTATTTCCTGCTGGAGATCAAATACAAGACTTCATGTGTGGTCAGCAGGCACTTTACTGACTGAGCCACATTCCCAGCCCTCATTCGTGCTGGCAAATCTACTGTGTTCCAGGAGTATAGTCTCAGGCCCTGAGAGTTGCTAGTAGGAGGCAGAGGCACTACACTGTGGGACTTGTATTCTGGTGAGGGAGCATATAGCAACAACAACAAAAATAGGAATGTGGTTGTCTGGAGCATTACATGACGTGGACTAAAGTATGGCAGAGGGCAGTTGTTTTATTCAGGGAGGTCAGGGAACAAGGTTCTGAGAGCGGGACATTCAGGAAGCATCTAACTCAAGAGAAGGGATGAGCCATTTAGGACTATCAAGCGCCACATACTCATGGTGGGGATGGACCTTCACACATCTGAGACAAACCAAACCAGGGCATGGTAAGATCTGACATCAGAGTTGAGCGAAGACCGGGCCAAGGGGCCAGAACACAGGAGTTGGGATGATTCTGGGGAGTTTAAGGGTGGGGTGTGGCCAGCTGAGTGAAAATTACAGCTACAGATTCTGACAGAAGCATACCCCCACCACCACCCCCCACACACACCTTGATTCCACTTGGATTCTATCCCAGCTCTAACCTCAACCAACTGTAAGAAACTTAGGCAGACTCCTTCACCTCCCCATGCCTCAGCCCCCTCCTCCAGAAAACCTAACTCAGGACAGGACAGTCGCCTGGTGGCTCAGCAAATGGCGGCTGCTATTAACCTCATTCTCCTCAAGTTCTGCTTGGGGGACAGAAAGAGGACAGGGCATGGGGGTGGGGGAGAGATCTCTAGACCTGAGAGTAACTTGGAGACAGACCTCCTTGGATTTCCTTCAGATCTAGCAAAGGAACCAGGCCTTACTCCCAGACACAAGTATCACAGCCCTCAGGCTGTGAAGCCAAGCCTGCCGAGAGCATTCTTCTGCTCACTCAGGCTGACCCTGCAAAGCTCAGACCTTAAGGACAGGAGGTTCTGGACTGCTGGCTGGGAAGGCTCCTCCGAAGCCCGGATAGGGGCAGACCTATGGACCTCACCTGCAGGGCCAATGACTCTAGCTGAGCATTGAAATGCTCACAAGGGGAACATCAGTTGGGGAGGCTAATGGGGGTCCCTCCCAGGAGGGACGGAGCCCAGCTCCCGCGGCTCTTGCACTTTCATATCCAGCCTAAAAGTACCTGGCTCAGTGCCAGGCGAGGAGGAGGTGTGCAGAAAATATTAACACCGCCCCGACTCTGCAGAGGCTGGGAAATCTGAGGGAAAGAACTGATGGAGGTTTGTCCTGAGTTGACCCATGCTGGACATCCCAACCTTCCCAGTCCCTCCCTCGAAAAGGGCTTCCCGTCCCCCTCAAAGGCGCTGAAACGATCTGGCTCGGCCATGTCTGCCCTCTCCAACCTGTCCCGCCCCAGCAGTTGAACTTGGATGTCTGACTGACATCTCCCTTCATCGTCTCTTCTAGAAGGAGCCACCATGCCACTGTGGCAGGCGGCAAAGTTACAGGGAGTCAGAGGCGTTTTCCAGGCTGGTGCCAGGAGACAGAGAAAGGTGCAATGCGGATTCCCCCTGTATGTGCCCTGCAAGAGGCACGAGATGGAATTCGTGTGCCCTCTAGTGGCCGGAGAGGTCAATTACCAAGTCCCACCAGCAGAGAAGAAACCCCGGAGCCGGCCCCAAACTAAAGAAAGTCAGAACTAGGGGAATCTGCAGAATTGTAGATCAACTGCCATCTTTTACTGTGAGGAGAGGGGTCTATGAGACACTCTGAGAACAAGAACAAGCTGAATCTAGGATGTCTCTCACCTGCTGGTCCAAGATTCAGCCCAAGACCTCACAAGACTCTCATGGGTTCCCATCTCCCATCAGTTAAGGCTCTCACTATGTTCAGGAAAGCTGTGGGCAAGGTCAGAGCTCAGTAGAGCCCGGTGCTTCTGGAAAGTAGACGGATCCAGGTCCACTGAAAGACCCTTTCATCATAAGCGCCCGCAGCGCTGCCATCGGCTAGGCTTTCCATAGCTACCTGGCCCAGTACGCCACAACTGGCAAGCGGTATCTATCCCCGGTCGCTTTCAGATGAAGAAATGGGGCACAGAGAGATCAAGTGGCTAGCCCTAGTTCACTGCCAGGAGGTTATGAAACTAGAACCTGAATCCATGCTGCCTGGTTCCAGAAAGGGCTGAGGTGAGTCGAGCTGGGTAAGGACGTTATTATCATTCCAAGGCGTTCTACTGTGTACACGGAAGCTCCAGCCCTAAGCTCCAGGCTGGACCCCAGCAGCCAGTGTTCGATTAAGGAACTCACTCCATAGTGGGAATCCACGACTTTCCTGATTCCTATTAGGGACCAGGTCTGAGGTCTAGGACTTGTGATTTCCAACTCACAGGAAGAGGGTGATGGGAAAAGGGACATGGAAGGGTGTGACAACCCAGGACTGACCCAACTGGGTCCTTCAGGCCCTGACCATCAACTGTCCTCCCTGGCACATCCTGCAGAGACCCTGAAACTGGGCTCTTCTGCCAAACACTGTCACTTCTAAAATCTGGAAGTAAACTCCCGTTACTCCTCCTTCTAGCTCTAAAGCAGTCTATAAGTTTTATTCTTGAGGGGAAAAAAGGAAAAGAGAGGGAAGGAGAGAAGGGAGGGAGCCAAGAAGAAAGAGGAAAAGGAGGAGGAATGAATTGTCCTGTGGGGCAGCCCTGCCTCCCAGACAACTGTGACATGGAGCCCCGCGTCCTCTCCTGCCTTTGTGCTTACTCTCCTGCCCAGGTCTCCTCCCCAGGCAGCCAGCATCAGCTGTACTCATGTTCCCTACCTCTTGCTGCTTTTAGGGCTGAGTTCTGGCATGGGGTGCAGCTCCCAGATGGCCCCAGCTGCACACGGCAGCACCTCTCCTGCCAGATCCCATCCCTCCATGTGACCCAGTGACCCCAGCACTCTGACTTTACTCTTCCTTCCCCGCCACGAGGCCCCTGTCCACGTTTTTGCTTTAGGTTGGGAAGTTCGTTCATCCCCCTCCCTGGAGCTCTTCCACATAAACCCCAAGCCCTATTCACAAGGCCCAGCTCGGGTGACATCCTCCCTGGTGTCTGGTCCTCTCCCCAGCCAGGTTCCTATTTCTCCCAGTGACTTGGAGGCCGAGCGGTAGAGTGATCAAGACTGGGACTCTAGAGATGTTGATAGGAGCTTCGGCAAGACCATCAACCTTCCAGTGCTGCAATGTCCTCGTCTGTAATGCAGGGGGACACCAACACTACTGAAGCTATTGTGGCAGTTCTGACGTGCTCTATGTGCAAAGCTCGGCACAGCGCCCGGTACACAGCTGTTAGCGAGAGGTGACTCCTAGCATTATTATTAGGCCTGACACTCTTCCAACACATGCAATGCTGAGTTGCTGTTGTTTGTGTGCCTGTGACTCTCAAGAGGCCCTGAGGAACCCCTGACTCATGTTGGCATCCCTGCATCCAGAAAGGCATATAGCACACATAGTGCTCAGTTAGGTGTTATTGTGGGGTGGCGGATAGGAAAGAGACATTCGCCTCCACACCTAGGTCTCACCTTTAGCTGCTCTAATATAATCCAGACTCTTGATGGCCAGGCCAGTGACTGGTGAACTGACGGTCTTGAGAAACACTGCTTGCCACCTTTAAAGTCATCCCTGCGTGTTTCTCCTCTGATGCACCGCCTTTCCTAACATCTGTGACATCCCTCCATCCCGGTAATGGATGGTAGTAATCCGTGCTACCACAGCCACCCAGGGTCCCTTGCCCAGAGCACGAGCTGGCAGAGGCATGCCTCCCCACAGCTTCAAGATCAAGGTCTCCACTCTCATAAGCCTGTTGAAATACCCACTTCTTCCCACTGCCCCTTACAGCCTTGATGCACAGACCGCTCCATCCGTGCATTTCCCTCCAGCCCAGGTCAGCTGGTCCTGTTGCCAGGGCCCCTGGACTCATTGACTTAGATGTGGCTGTGGTAGACAGACTCCATCCAGCAGCAGGCTGTGGCTAACTCCTGAGAGGAGACTCTGGCCTCCAGCTGTGGCTGTGTGTGTGTGTGTGTGTATGTGTGTGTGTTTAGATCACTCACTTCCCCACCTCTTTTAGCCTGCACATGAGATTCTCCCACCAATTAATGCTAACAGAGCAGTATTGTTTCCTGAATGTTGGGGGCAGTAGAACTCAGTGTTAAAGAGAATGTGCTAAGTCAGTCATGTGGGAGTTCAAATCTCAGCTCCCTTATGCCAGTCACATGACCTGATTGGATGAGTTACTTAACTTCTCCGTGCCTCTGTTTCCGTCTTGAAATATGAATAGAATCAGTGTCTACCTCAGATAACTGCTTGAGAGCTAAGGAAGACACATCATGCCATGGCTCAGAGGAAACATCTAGAAAGATCCGTTGCTGTGGGACCCTGCTATGTGTCAGGTCACAAGTTCAGCATGAAACAGTCTGCACAGGATAGTGATGCTCAGGGTGGGTAACATCTTGCCCATGGTTGTGAGGCAAAGAACAAAGATAACTTTAAACTTAGGTCCAGTTTCACAAGAAGGAAGATGCTAGATCCTTATCTTGCAGGCTACCAGAGGGAGACATTTGTGATGGGGAGGATGTCCACCTACAATCCTTGGACTGGACCCTCAGGTACTGCTGAGGAAATTTTATAGGTGTTGTTTCTTTTTTCTTTTTAATTTATTTATTTATTATGTATACAGAGTTCTGTCTGAATGCCAGAAGAGGGAACCTAATCGAATTACAGATGGTTGTATGTAACCACCATATGGTTGCTGGGAATTGAACTCCGGACCTCTGAAAGAGCAGTCAGTGCTCTTAACCTCTGAGCCATCTCTCCAGCTCCTGCTGAGGGAATTTTAAGAATAAGAATAAAAGAATAAGAATAAAACTGTCTATAAGGCAGGTTTAAGTCAGGTGGTAGTGATGCATGCCTTTAATCCCAGCACTCGGGAGGCAGAGGCAGGTGGATCTTTGTGAGTACAAGGCCACAGCCTGGTCTACAGAGCAAGTTTCAGAACGGCCAGGGCTGCACAGAGAAACCCTGTCTTGAAAAACTAAAAAAAAAAAAAAAAAAAAAGAAGCAGGTTTAGAGCCCAGCATGGTGCACTTGTCTATACTCCCAGGAGGAGACAGAAGCAGGAGAATCACCCAAAGATTGAGTGGAGGACCGCCAGGGCTACATAGTGAGACCTTTTCTCATGGGGGGGGGTCCAAATAGCCTAGCCCACCTACCTGCCTAGTATGAAGCCTCTGGGTGTTCAAATATGAAACTGACTTTAAGACCATAAGACAAGGGATCTCTGTTCTGAGACTGGTGTTGAAGTACCACACCTTGTTCATCCATAGATTCCATTTCTATTATTCTTCTTTTTCCTGAATCCTGGATACCTGACCTCTCTTCCATTCCATCCGGTTCATGCCCGGGGTACCTGGCCCAACAGCAGCTTTTCTGGTGTCTCCCCCATCCTGGAACCCATCCTCACACCTCATCCTCAATTCCTCCCACACATATCCCAGCAAACTGGTGGGACAGACTCAACTTTCTGCCCCCAACTCTCCAGAAGACACTCTCCTAACCCTTTAAATCCACCGGATTCCAGGGAACAAGACTCACACAAGAGACGTTTTAAATAAACCAGCAACTCCTAAGAGCTCTCATCAGAAGTAGCTGAAAATGAAAATTACACTAATAATGAATAATAACAACAAAACGAAGAGGAAAATTCCCGAAGAGAATGCAGAGCAGCCCAGCTCTGCCCCACCCCCACACAGGTCCACTTAGGGGGAAATCCGAAGGAAAAAACACCTCCTGATTATTTTGACCATTTCCATCCCAAGCAACACTCATCCGCTAGTCAACATTTCCGTGACCGAGTAGCCCAGCATCCTGAATCCCAGCTAAGTCCCAGGTCCCCAGCACGCCCGGTCCCAAGGACACAGAGGGAACCGCTCACACTCCTCCTTCCCTCCTGCCCCCTGCCCCCTCCTCTTTCAGCTGCAGCTGCACTTCTGACCCTTAGGAGCATGCAGATGTGGTTCTAACTTACCCAAAGTGAAAAACAGACTGAGCCCCGTGAGACTGAAGGCAGGGCGAGGTAGCCAGGCATCCCTGTGCATTTTCAGAGACAGTGATGTTAGGCGGGTGGGCTATGGGAGAGGGTGATTGAGGGACCAAGGACCACAAGGGAGGAATGGTTAGAAGCTAAGAAAGAAAATGCACGGATGTACTTCAAAGACATATACAACATTAAGGAAGCTTTATTTCCATCTCTCTAATATGGCCGACTTGTGTGTGGCTGCTAAAAAGAGAGGGGGGTGGTGTGTAAGGGAAAGGGAGAAAAAAGGGGACTGGAGTAAATATTGTGGTTGGTGGATTTCAAAACGCAGGTGGGAGGGCATAAAAAGATATTCCTGGAAGAAATTCAGTTGCCAGAAATTTTTACCCTCTAAACTCAGAACTAAATCAAATCTTGCCCTTCTACTGCACTTGAAATGATTTTTAGATTTTGAAATTTGTGAGAGGTACATGCCTGTAATCCTAGCAGCAGGGAAGCAGAGGCAGGGTTGCCATGAGTTCTAACCTAGCCTAGGCTTCATAGCAAGACTCTTTCAAGAGAAGAGGGGGAGGGAGGGACCGAAGGAAGGAGGTGGGGAAGAAAATAAAATGAAAGGAAGGAAGACTGTTGGAACCATCCACCTATTTCAAAGGGTTGTAAGGAAGTCCTTTTTATCACTTAGAAACACCCCAAGGCCAGGGAGATGATTCAGAGGCTGAAGGTGCTTGCAGCCAGGCCAAGCCTAATGACCCGAAATGGATCTCTGGAATGCACCTGGTGGAAGGAGAGAGCTGCAAGTCGCCCTCTGACCTCAACACACCTGCAGTGGCACCTATGTGTTCACATGCTCTCTCTCTCTCTCTCTCTCTCTGTGTGTGTGTGTGTGTGTGTGTGTGTGTGTCTGTATGTCTCTCTGTCTCTCTGTCTCTCTCACACACACACGTGTACACACACATGTACACACATGTACACACTCTAGGGAAGAATTGTTTTGTGTTATTTGGGCAAGGTTCAGGGAAGCGAGCAGGAGGCCCTCCAGAAGTAGAACTTTCTCGTTGCTCTAGCATTTCAGCAGCAAACAGAACATATCAAAGAAGGTTCGTGCACAGACACCTAAGAGACTTGACAAGGAAATAGGACATGAACCCTTGAGGGACCTTGACTCAAACTAATCGATGGGAAAGGGATATTTTTGAGACAACAAGGGCAGTAAATATAAATTGCACGTTGACTATATCAACAAAAAATAATTTCTTTTTTAAAAAATTTGTTATCTATCTGCATGCACACCTTTATGACAGAAGAGGGCATCAGATCCCACTATAGATGGTTGTGAGCCACCATGAGGTTGCATAAGAATTGAACTCAGGACCTCTGGAAGAGCAGCCAGTGCTCTTAACCACTAGGCCATCTCTCCAGCCCAACAAATAACTTCTAATGCTGTCAGGTATCATAAAAATTGCAGTATCGTGGTTTTGCTGGGCAGTGGTGGTGTATGTCTTTAATCCCAACACTCAGGAGGCAGAGGCAGGTGGATCTCTGAGTTTGAGGCCAGCCTGGTCTATAGAGTGAGTTCCAGGCTACACAGATAAACCTTGTCTTGAACCCCTTCTCCCCTTTCAAACTGTTAAGAGATACAGTTACAGGTGAAATGAGACAATGGCTGGAACAGACTCTTAAACATTCCATGAAGAACACAGATGAGAGAACAGGCCTGGGCATCACCAGAGGGGGAAACATGTTTGGTGATGTCGGAGGTACATTCTTTTGGCTTCGCTGTATGTTTGAAACTTGTTTCAGAGGAGGGGAAAAGTATAGGCTTTGCACAAGTAGAAGAACTTGGGGTAGAAGTGGCCCTAAGCAAAGAAGTGAACAGAGCCAAGCATACTGCAGGTCCTGACCCAGCAATCACATGCAAATATCTATACGCAACGAGGGATCACAAGTCGATGTGATGATGGTTCAGGGCCAAGATTCAAACCCAGCTCTTTGGAAGGCACTGATCCGCCCAGTATACACACCCCAGTATTCCACGTGGTTTATCACTGGGCAAGGGGACACGGAGCCCTCCTGGAATTGATGCAGTCACGGAGTAGGCTATGCCGGAGTAAGATGAGCTGGGTGCACAGCACCTGGCTGAAGCTTGATATTCACTAACCAGGAAGTGACTGACCACCCAGGGACGGGACTGGAGGAATGAACGCGTTTATAGAAGAACCAGAGAAAAGGGAGTGAAGTCCAGCCAGGTCTCTGAAGCTGTCCTAGGGTCACAAGACCCAAAGCCAAATGTTGCTTCAAGGCAGGGCTGTGAGACGGCAGAGGAATGACAGGTCCTGATGGTGCACAGACCCTCTGTCCCCAGTGCCCACCCTAGGGTCCTAGGTCTCTTCCATGGTGCACAGCTCGCAGGTGTGTGCCCAGAGGGCTAGACTGGCACCACTCAGGTCTCCCGCTCTGCTCAGGCCCATCCAGCCAAGTCCCAGTCTGCAGTACCAACCAGGCTGCTGCAGACACTTTTCAGCCTAGATCCGCTGGCCAGAAATTTTTAGTTTGACGTAGCCGGCCTCCTCCTTTTTTCTTAATGCAGCCTATGGTGCCTTGTGAGGCCCAGAAACTGAAGGAAACTGCTTTCCTGTCTCACTTGACCTCATGCTATGTCTGCAAGCTTCTATTTAATAGTCAACTGGGGCAAGAAATAATCCTAAATTCCTCTGCTTCTCCCCAGAATTTGGCTAAAAGTCAACAAGTATTCAGACTCCAAAGAGCTTTGGTCCAGCTCAGACCTCCAGGATCAAGGGCCAATAGTAGCCAAATCAGGGACTGGCCAGGAGATAAGGGCTAAGTCAGACTCCCATAGCACACTGGGGCCCCAGGCTATCTGTTGCAAGGGGGACAAGCCTCCCCTAGGAGCCAATGGGAGGCCAGGAAGCAGAAACTCAGAGGTGTTTTGCAAACTGATGACACCAGTAATCAAAGATGGACTTTTTTTGGAAGTGAAGCCGTGTGGTTTTGGCATTCCTGCCAGGTGCCATTTATCACTGAAGATTTGACTGGACAGCATTCAATTACCTGCCCTGCTGGGAGAAGTCGGGTTAGAAACAATCCAAACGAAGGCAGTTTCCCTCTGCCTTTAAACTGCGTAGTCCAGGCTACAGGCTTTCACACGAGAGGCTAATTTCTTAGAGTATGGTCCCCCGCTGGCCTCTCTGGTGCCACTCGGGAACTAGTTAGAGGAGAGCCATGGCCACGTGCCAGACTTAGGAAGTCGAGAACTGCATGCTCTTCAAGACCCTCAGGAGATTCTTAGGGTGTTAAGTTTTCATCTTGGTGGGTCTGCAAGCAGCAATGAGAAACCAGATTTGGGGATTTAGCCAAAAGAGAAAGATACACAAGAAGTTTCAGATCAATGCCATCTTCAGTTGTTCTGCAGAACACGTGGCAGCTTGTGCGGTCCAAGGCAGGGATTCATTTTACTGAATCTCCCCTTCACCCCATCCCTTCATAAGCCAGTCCACGTCAGGCGAGGGTTTTGTTGTTGTTGTTGTTGTTGTTGTTTTGTTGTTTTTAACCCTGCACAACGCTTACATCTCTGCCTTGGTAGTTTAGGAATGCCCTTCCTCTCCCAAATACTCGGCAATTCCAAAGACTCCAAAATCTGCTCCACAGCTGGAGGTGAGGTTCAGTGGCAGAGCATAGGCTTACGTGCTCCATGCCCTGAGCTCAATCCACAGTGCATGTGCATATTCATCTTCAAACACACACACACACACATGCACGCTCCTGCTCCAAAACCATATACTCCCTGTTCTCATTGCCTCTTTATTCTGTGTGTGTTCTTGTGATCTAGACAAATTCACTCATTCGTCATGCTCAGGAATTATAATCACCCATTGTCCACAGAAGCTACAGCCTAAGACACACACGCACACCCCATCCCAGTGGATACCTGACGCAGTGGATAGTGCCAAACCGCTTCGGTACCCAGACAGAAAATGCGACAACAGAGCTCGCAAGTGAGTCATGAAGGGATGGCTTACATGATATGGGTACACGGAACAAAGCAAAAGGGTGCCTGTCCAGCCTGGGAAGGGGCGGGAAGGCACAAGATTTCCTCATGCAACTCAGCTTAAAATTTACTAAATGGAAAATTCCAGAAGTAACAATTCAGATCTTCAGCTCACAGTGGCCATCGCTAACTGAAACCACAGACAACAAAGCATGGATTCTGAGGGACGCTACATGTATTTATTGGCCCCATGTGCTGGTTGCCGGCTGTGAAACTGGAGACCTAGAAATAAATGAGGTGCACATGCCTTTGCGAGCACCCATTCTAGACAGGGAGATAAGGTGCAAAGTCACAGTTGAACATGATGCATGCAGCCTCGTCTGCTTGGGGGTACAGTAGCAAAAGCGCCCGTGATATTGTTGCCGTCTCCGGGCTAACAGGAATGTGGCCAGTGTATACCCACAATGACCTCCCGGCTAGACTGCAGCACTTTAAGTTGTGTGCGTTGTGGCTCTGAGTGCACCATGGGCTGCTGCTGACCCCTGGGCAGAGGAGAAGTGGTAGATACCTATGGATATATTTGGGAAAAGTATAGAAATTCCACCAGCCTGACCATCCAACCAGGTTCCCTGTGCAGCTTCCTCCACTTTCTGGGCATTCTCATCAGCAAGGACTTGGCCCACATAGAGTTAGAGGCACAAGGGCCATGGCAAAAGGTCTAAAGCAGGTTGTCTAAGAGCTTCAGATCCCTGAGAGAAGAGAAAGCCTCACATTAAAGAGAGGACAAGAAAAGAATTCGATCAAGTATAAAACCATCTTAGAAGATTCGAGAACTAAATCGCTCAGGTGAGAGACAAGCAGAGCTTGGAAGGAAAGCAGATTTGAGCAGTAGGGTTGGCAAGAAGCATCCCAGGCAAGGCTGAAAAGGGAGCCAGGCTCAGAAGCCTAAGTAGCAAAGATGAATGCAGCAGGAGGGGCTTGTCTGCTTGTCGGGTTTTAAAAAGAGGTGCAGCACAGGCAGGAACACAGGATAGAGGCAGAACACAGAAGACCACACACAGGCAGCAGGGGTCTTCTGTTTCTATTCTGGAACAGGTACATCACCGTTATTCTTGACATCATGAGATATTGACTTTGTGGGAAAATACTATTTCCCTTCACATTTTTTTTTTTCTCAAAGAAGAAAGGTTCTGTGACTCTGGTTTTACAGAAGTAGTCACAGATGGCCTGACCTCCCCTGAAGAAACTCTGACCACATCTGCAAATCAACTGGCCAGGTCAGCAGTCCTGAGAAACATCCTCTATGCCCAGGAAGACTACCGGGCTGGGTTAGAATACAGTGTGCTTAAACTCTCTTTGGTTCTAAGAAACTAGGGTGTCAGCAACAGCATAAGGCCCCAAATGCACACACACACAAATGCACGCACTCATGCACGCATGCACGCACCTAGCATTTTGGGAAAGATAATTGCACATACAAACACATATTCATACTAGCCTAGGCAAGGTCAGGGTAGCCAAGGAAGAACAAAAGAAAGGGGTGCTGAGCCTTTTTGCTTGTTTGTCTGTTTTTCTTGGCTGTCCTGGAACTCACTCTGTAGACCAGGCTGGCCTCAAACTCAGAGATCTACCTGCCTCTGGCTCCCAAATGCTGGGGTTTAAGTTGTGTGCCACCACTACCCAGTGACGGCTGGAACCTTTAAAGGAGGCCCAGCAATTGCCTCCAATTCCAAGAGTGGCTTCTAGAATCACTAGAGTTCCCACCGCCTCAACCCTTGGGACTGCTTTCTCTTGGCAAGGGCCTGGATGCTTCTGGAAGCCTTCGAGCACGGTCGCACCTGGTGTTCTAGAGACCAAAATTACTGAAAATTCAAGTAGAAAAACTGTTGGTTGAAGGATAAGGAGGCCTGGCTCAGTTGGTCTCCAGCAGCCTCAAGCCCTCCAGGATGGGCTCTTCTTGGTTCCCCAAAGCCCTTGCCTGCCTGCCCTTGGCTCCCTTACATGCTCTTTCTTTGGATGGGAAGAAGAATTGAGGAGTCTGGTTAAATGGCTTTGTGCTCACAGAAATAAAAATTAACAAGAGATTGGGACCAGAAAGCACTGTCATCTACGCCACTCAATTTTGCTATTCAGACTGAATGTTAGGGCCCTGGAGAGATGGCTTAGAAGATAAAAGCGCTGGCTGCTCTTCCTAGGGACATGAGTTCAATTCCCAGCACCCACATGGCCACTCGCAACTGTCAGTTACTCTAGTTCCAGGGGATCCAGTGCCCTCTTCTGGCCTCCCTAAGTACAACACATATGTGCTCCACAGGCAAAACATAAAAACAATCTTCACACAAAAAACAAAAGAACCAGTGACTGAATGGCAGAAAGTGGAGAGAGGAATCGAATTGGATAAACAAACTTGACCTGGCTAGCCGGCTCAGCCCAGGCACAATTGCCTAAGCACTTCATTTGGTCACTGTGGGGAAATTCCTGGGCTGGAGCCATGACTCCCTCCCTGGTAAAGGCACTTGTCACTCAGCCTGACAGCCCGAGTCTCCTAGTCACATTTTATCAGCCAGACCCACTGGCGTTACAGGAGTAGAGAACAAACACCTCAGCTGAGGAGCCACTTCCATTAGACTGGCCTGCAGGCATGTCTGTAGGACATTTTTTTTTTTGATTAATGATTGATATGGGAAAGTCCAGCCCACTGTGGGTAGCGCTGCCCCTGGTCAGGCCATCCTGAGTTGCACACAAAAGCAAGCAGAGCAAACCAGCGAGCAGCTCTCCTCCATGGCCTCTGTTTCAGTTCCTGCTTCCAGGTTCCTGCATTGGTTTCCCAATGACCGACTGCAAGGTGGAAATCCAGGCCAAATAGCCCCTTTCCTTCCTCAGCTGCATTTGGCCATGGTGCTTACCACAGCGACAGGAGGCTAAGGAGGACACCAAGAGGACCCGCACAGTCGTCAAAAACCCACTGCTACAAACGGTCCTCTGACCTATAGACACAACACAAATTCAACCCCGTGAGTCTCCACTTTTATGTAAGAAAGTTTTGACTTTCCATGGTTTGGCATATGATTTTTTTCCTGTTTGGTCTAATGTGGAAGCCGCATGCATTCACTAGAAGCTGTCCTGTGAGGTCTGAAATGTGTTATCAGCAGGCCGGTGACAGGTGATACTATCTTCTCGCTCAGTCTCAGCAATGACACGTCACCACTCCCAGGCAACCACATGATCGCAGCAACTAGGGACGCCCAAACCTGTACAGTGTGGTGTTGGGATGTTGCAATGTTGTACAGGTTAGCTGTGTTAGATGAAGTTTAAACTCAGGATGTTAGTACTTCATGATGACCGCACTCCTTTCTAAGCTAAGAGGATTTACGTGGGAAAATTGCCCCAAAGCATTCCCATAAATGTTTTGGTATGAAAAGGGAAGAGACAGGGCAAGGGCTCAAACACAGCCACTTAACCCCAATTCATCTCCCTACACTGTCTACCTACATGTTGCTGGATTAACAATCAACCCTCTGTAGAAGAAGGCTATGGGGGAGCAAACAGTCAGATTTTCTGAGGTCTCCTGAAGTGCCTGGTTTGGTTTTAGGCAATGCTAGTATTTGCGAGCTGTGGATCTACCTCAGTTTTGAAATTCTGTGTCTGTATATAAAGAAAGGTTTGTGTGGAGCTAGGGCTGGGATAGAGATGTGGGCTTGCCCTTCTTCCTCGGCTCTAGCTGCTGAGCCCAGAATGGAAGCCAAATGGAAGGGGTCAAGTTCAAAGATGGATGTATCTATGCTTCTGCAGCGTGCTCTCCAAGGATTAAGTGGACCACCCATTCTCAAGCTTCCTCTTCAGTTAGTCTCAGACCCGGAACAATAAATGTAAAATCACCATCCACCCATCTGATTCTGTGTCCTGAAGGCCGTTCCCCACTACACACACTGTTTAAGGAAGTAAAAAGACACTCCTTAGCCCGAAAAAGAGTTTAACTTAATAAGCCACAAACAAAACCCCTTTCTTTTGACTACTTCAGCTACCAAAGGTCCCAAATGCTACTATGTCCCAGATAAGATGCTGCCTTCGACAGATGTTGCCATAATCCTTGTGCCATTAGCAGATGCTATCTGTGGCCCCTGAGGAACAAGGAAAGACATTTGGTGATTCTTCTCCATGGTTAACCAGGGTAGATGGTAAAACAGAATAAACTTATAGCAAGCATGTGGTATTTGGAGAGTCTGGGGAATCATTTAAAAATGTAGCTCTACTTGAGAAAGAATGAGAAACCAGAGATTCAGGCTAGTAGAGTGGACTTATCCCAGCCCTCCAGGGGCTGAAGCAGAAGGACTACCCATGAGTTTCAGGTTACCCTGAGCTACAGAGTCAAACCCTTCATGTCTGTTATTTTTATTTTATGTATATGGGCGCTTTATTTCCATGTATGTCTGTGCATCATATGCCTGCCTGATGCTCACAGAGGCCAGAAGGACCCCTGGAACTGGAGTCACAGATGGTGTGAGCCACCACATGGGTGCTGGGGATTGAACCCAGATCTTTTGGAAGAACATCAAATGCTCTTAATCACCAAACTATCTCTCCAGCCTGATTCTTTTCTTTTTAATTTTTAATAGCTCACTGAGTCCAGCTACTGCTGTTCATACGCACATATACAGTGCAGTCATCCCGTGGAGACAGAAAACTGACTCTCCTAAACAGCCATCAACTCCCGCTAGCTCCTCAGACCAGGGTGGGACTTGGTGAGCTTTCCCCCATGGTGCTGGGATGCTGACTGACTAGATCTGCAGGGAACCACGGCTGCTGTCAGGTCCAGAGGACACCTTACAACACTCTTTCCCATCCTTCAGCTCTTCTGCCTTTCTGCCCCTCTTGGTAGTGTTCTCTGAGCCCTGGTGGCCTTGGGACAGATGTTCCATTTAGAGATCAGCACTCAGCAATCACTTATTTGAATCTCTGCATTAGCTGTTGCCCACTCCTAGAAGGAGGTTCTCTGTCCAAGGCCGACAGCAACACTCATCTATTAGTATAAATATACATATACAGAAGGCAGTTTCACAACACAAACATTTACCAAAAAAATAGTAATAGGTCTTCCCCCAGAACCTAGGACCTCCCCAAGCTATGGACTTTTGGCAAGGTTTACAGTACCAGGCATGAATTCCCTCCTGTGGAGCAATCTAATCAGAAAGTGGTTGGTTACCCCCATAGCAATCATGTAACTACTGTACCCATGGGTTCAACATATCTCAGTGCATGGCCAAGCCCTGGGTAGGACCATTGATGTCTCCTCCCTCCATGGTCTACTCAGCACCTTCTGGCATAATGAAAACTAGCTAACAAATTCACACTTCAAATTCCCGCTCTTAACCTTTATTCAGGACATAAAAGAAGGGTGGTTCCCACAAACCACATTTATTTGGGGATAATTCATCAAAAGAATTGTTTTTGTTGGCTTGTATCTCTGGGAGTCTCTTAGTAGCTCATTCACAAAAAACATTTTGCAATCAAAGATCTGGTCCAAGGGAGTGCTTGAGACCGCGGGCAGACCAGCCAGCTCCCCAGCCCTAGCAGCCAGCCCACAGCTTCCGGGAGAAGCCCACGGTCCCCCTCCCCTCGTCAGTGCCTGTTTATCTGGAGCAGTTCGGTCTTCCTGCCAGACTCCTCCATCTTCAGGCCTCTCATGGAGGCCGAGACCGGCTGGACAGCAGAAGTGGAAAAGAGCTGGCACAGTGGCCCGGGGACCACCAAAAGCAGAGTCTTTGCCGCTGCCGAGACGATGTGCCCTTTCTCTTCTTCTCAGAAAGTTTGCGGTTCAGGGAATTTCCCAAGCTGACTTTTTTTCCCCCAATTGAATTATGTGGATCTGACTGAAGAGAAGGTCATATTGGGTGCTTTGGAGGGAGAGGGCCAAACTGGGTGCTGTTAGGGAAGAGAAGAAGCAAACACATCTGTAAGTAGTTAGGGGTTGAGGGCGTGACTCCGCAGGGAAGTGTTTGGTCAGTGTGTGCAAAGTCCGGGTTCAAGCCCCATCAATGGAAAAATAGGAAGTCACTCACTGAAACTTTCCTCATAGGCTTGATGCTAAATCCTATAAGCATTGCCTCAATGGTCCTCACCCCCAGTGAGGCAAATATTACTTCTCTCCTTTTTTTAAACAGGGTCTCATGTGACTCAGGCTGGCTTCAAACTTACTCTATAGCAGAGAAAGACCCTGAACTCTAAGACAAGAAAACAAGCTCATAGAGGCTGTTTATCTGCCTCTAAGTATCGTCTGCGAAGTTATGGAAGCAACGTTTGGACCCAGCTATCTAACACCCAAGTCTGAGATCTGAACCAGCACGTGCAGAACCTGAAAATAGTGTTGTCGGTGGCAGACTGGGTCCAGAAATCCTACAGATATCAAAATCCATGCTCCAATATGTCAGCACTCCAAGCCTCTCCACTGTGTTCGTAGGGGACACTCCCGCCAGCAGCAGGTCTCTAAAAGCCGGGATGAGGCCTGGCCTGTTGCTGGAGCATCACATGGCAACCACAGGAGAAGGATGTAGAGGAAAATGACTCCATTCATCCACAGCTTCAGAAGGGCTAATGTTTTCCTTGGTGGAATAGGGCCAGATCTCTGATCCTCACATTGCCTAGGCAGAACTTTCTCTATGCCAGCAGCTGGGAGTCATGTGCCTCCTGTCCAGTGTGACAGGAGCAAACAGCCCATCATTCCACATGCTCTGGAGGCTGCCTTCCCCAGCTCAACAGCATACAGCTCCATCCCAGGCTGGGGGCCATTAATCAGTCAACAAAATAACATGGTGTCACTGTCAGCCAACTCCTTTGTTCCTATCCCTACACAATGCATAGCAAGGAACCCTTTCGGGATGCTGTTCTCCCTGAGTTGCCTCACTGGGACTCCATCTTAGCTGCTGAAATGCAGCCTACAGCCTGCATGTCAGTTAGATTGCGAGAAGGTAATAACCAGGTTCAGAATGAACAAAGCCAATGGCTAAGAGGGACCCTACTTTTACTTTTTTAAAAATTCTGTATGTTTATGATGTGTGGGCACATATGTATGTATGTGTTTGTGCATTTGTGTACGTGAGTGCAGGTACATGCATACCGTGGTGTGCACCTGGGGATCAGAAGCCTTCCTCCTCATTTGAGACAGGGTCTCCTTTTTGCTTGCTGTCACCTACACCAGGCTGTACTTTCACATTACATCTTGTCGTATGGACTGGGATTACAGATGGGCAGCCTAACAGCTTTTATTTTTCCCCCCAGATTTATTTATTTATTTATTATGTATACAGTGTTCTGCCTGCATGTATGTCTACGTACCAAAAGAGGGCACCCGATCCCATTATAGACAGTAGTAAGCCACCATGTGGTTTGCTGAGAATTGAACTCAGGACCTCTAGGAGAGCAGTCAGTGTTCTTAACCTCTGAGTCATCTATCTAGCCCATTAATAGCTTTTTATGGGTTCTGGAGACTCAAGCTCAGCCCCTCATGCTTGTGTAGCAAGCACTTTACCAAGCCATTTCCCCAGCCCCACAACTTGTCTGCAGACAGGGTTCTCACATCAGCCAGCTTGGTCTTAAACTGAGTGTGCAGCTAAGAATAATTCTGAACATTTTTTTTCAAGCTAGGGTTTCTTTGAGTAGCCCTGGCTGTCCTGGAACTCACTTCTGTAGACCAGACTGGCCTAGAACTCAGAGACCTGCCTGCTTCTGCCTCCTGAGTGCTGAGATTAAAGGCATGAGCCACCACTATCCAGTGACCCCGAACTTCTTATCTCCCTATATCTACCCCTTCAGTGCTGGGATTATAGGCACGTACTACCACAGCCAACTGAGATGGTGCTGGGACTCAAGCCCAGGGCTTCGTGCGTGACTCCACACACCGGACTGCAGCCCTAGCCTCTGCTTTCACCTTTCCCTCTCCTGTAGGCCTTATCTGATGATCTAACATGCTTTATTACATCTATTTAACCAGCACTGGGCTAATGAGGGAAGGTCTTCCCCTACTTTCTCTGCTTGTTCTCTCTATCAGTGACTTTAATCCTAAACAAAGTTTATCCTCCCTGCTTCCTAGTGCTTGGGAAAAACAAAACCAAACCAAAACAAAACAAAACAGAAAAATCCAAATCTGCCCTCTGCAAACAACCTCTTCAGGTGGCCTACCCATTCCTGACTCCCAGAGCCTGAGCTCCCCTTCCCGACACCTGCCCCCTCTCCAGAAACCTGATCCAGGCAGGGCCCCCAATAGTCCTCACCATGGTCATGTAGGTGGCCTCTGATTGTCCACGTGGTCCTTCCTCCATCGTCTCCCACGTGCTTATTGAGGAGTAGACATGTTTCTGGGGTGGGTGGGAAAACAAAATTCTTAAGGGTCATCCGGGAAAGGGACCCACCTACTCCTGTTCACAGGGTGACAGCTACCAAAGCCACCAAATCCAGGGGGTCGCGGAGAGCCAAAGAATTGTTATCAATGATGGTAATCCCGACTTCAGTCTTCCTGAATTAACTCACAGGGAAGGACGCCAGTCTCAAAACCAAACACCTTTGCATCTCTAAGCACTGACTTGGCAGGGGGGGGGGACCCCATCCTGCAGAATAACCCTTCTGATTAGTCGGGGCAAGACGGCAGTCCCTATCAGCTACTGTTATCATCTGGCAGTTCTGAGGTCTGAGGATCGGGATGCACCACCGTGTCACCCGTAGGAAAGTGATTCATTCTCAGGCTTTCAAGGACTGGAACGGGTTGAACAAAAATCCCACTCTCGGAAGAAAAGCAACCCAAAACTCAGAAAGCTGATCATAGAGGTGTGTCTAAAAGGTAAAAGGTGGAAGGGATTAGAAGAGAAAGCGGGGAAGGGAGGGTGAGAATATAGGAGCTCAGGAAAATTATTCTCTCAGTTCCTATTTATAATTCCACTTCAAAGCACTATGGAGGGGGAAGCCATTCTTGATCCCCTCTAAAGGTTCTTAAACACACTTCCTCTTAATCATTAACTCCTTAGCTCATGAAGGTAGCAGAGCTTTCTGATTCCAGGTTCAGGGTCTTTTCTGCTGCCCAGGGTTGATCTGGCCCAGGCTACTGCCTCAGCCCGTTCCTCCACAGCAGTGATAAAGGCTTCCTAAGCCACTACTGTGCACAGAGATGTGGTCTGTGAGCTGGGAGCTGAGACTAATGAGTAAGACACCATTCCCCAGTGATGGATGGCCTCCACACTCCACTTCCCAGTGTTTCTTGCTGGAGTGTGCGTCCATTTGTGTCCCCCTCAGAGCAAATTATCCTCTCACCTCTGGGTTCGTCTTCTCTTTGCTCTCGAGGCTCTTCAAGGAGGCCACAGAACTCACTGAACTGTAAGAGATGAAAAGTACATAGAATTAACACTCTGCACCTCATGAGGTACACTGATTTAAGTATACCTAGAAAGGCCCTACACTAGATGGATCTTTTGCATCCAGTGGGACACCACGTCGTCACAAAGGGCCTTTACATCACTTTATGGAGAGCCCCTTGGGAGGAACTAAATACACACATCTCTTCTCTTCTCTTCTGGTAGGAAGTGGGAAGCTGCTCTGGGCATAGCTGAGGCTGAAACGTGACATCACCTCTGTTTTCATTCTCACCTCCATCCCAGAGTGGGAGGTAGAGGATAGTTGGGCACAGTGGCATCTTGAAGCCCCAGCTACTCCTGAAGCATGGAACCAGGAGTTCAAGTCCAGCCTGGGCTGCATGTGAAGACCCCATTTTAAATTCATGATTACTATTATGAGTATCAGCATCATCACTAGTGTTGGTGTGTCAGTGAGTGTGAGCACACTCAAGTTAAGTTACAGCATGTGTTATGGAGGTCAGAGGACAACTTTCGATGTTCTGTTCTCTCTTCCCACCTTGTGGAGACAGTCTCTCTTGCTGTTTCTACTCCCTCAACCTGTGCCAGGCAAACTGACCGGCTAGCTTCCAGGTGCCTCTCCTGTCTCCACATCTCATCCCACCAATGGGAAAGCTGGGATTACAAATGCAAGCCATGTATCTGACTTTTCATATGGATTCTGGGAGCTGATCTCAGCACATCTCACTGGCCCAAGAGACCTCATTTTATAAAGAAGAGAGGGGAGAAGAAGAGTGGAGG
The DNA here is from genome assembly GCF_982192425.1 of Myodes glareolus. Classification (NCBI taxonomy): domain Eukaryota; kingdom Metazoa; phylum Chordata; class Mammalia; order Rodentia; family Cricetidae; genus Myodes; species Myodes glareolus. Next base: position 73,823,397 of record NC_142029.1, on the reverse strand, counting down.
GGAGGGAATGGGAGAGAAGTGTGAACAAAGAAGGTAATACAATTTTAAATTACTGAATAGAGAGAGCCCATGCATTTGACTTCACTATCTTGCTCTCGGTGCTGAGAACTGGAAGCCCCAGGGAGCAGCACCCACCCAGCAAGACCACATTTCCCAGGTCGGTGGCCTCCCCAGTGACGACCAAGCTAAACCGCCCAGCACTCCCCAGGCTGTGTGCTCCGACCCTTGCCTGATCAAGCCCTTGACTTTGATCTCTCGGCCAGCTGTCTCGTGTGTTTTTCACAAAATGTACCTTTTTATTTTTCTTGTTTTGATCAAAGGCAGATATTTTTGAAAAAGGCAGATATTTATTTGAAAAATAAACCATGTTTGTCTCAAGTGAAAATGCTTTTATCATATGACTGTAAAGTTACATATTCTCACTGTTAAATAAACCAAATACTACAAAATTATACAGCTGGAAGTTGAGGTTTCCAAGTGGTTCCATTAGCAGACAGGATCATTATCGTCAATGTCTGATAATGCTTCAGAACCCCTGTCAATAACAGGCTAAGGAGACTCCCAGACAAAACATATCCAGTGTATAGGTTCCTGGCATGAACGCTGTATTACTCCCTTTCTATACAATCGAGATCACACTGCGCATTTTCCCTTTCAGTCTTCTTGGCTACCATCCCACACACGCTGGCATGTGTGTGATGGTCTATTCAATGGAAGGCAATTCCATCAGTGCTTTCCTGAAAGATACCGTACTCACAATGATGCCAGATTTTTATGAGCAGCAAAGTTGCAGTGACAGTATTGAGGCGGGAATCTCAGATAGTGGTAGCACTTTAGAATGATTTTCCATGACACTGAGGCCCACAGTATGGACATACACTGGGAGTGGAACTTGTCTGGCTCTCAGTCTTACGCTCAAATGCATGCCTGGTGCATCTTGACCCTTAGAGGTGCCAAGCAAGTTCAATGCCAAATCAGACAGCTCTGAGAGCGGTGGTGCACCTGAGCATGCTCAGTTGCTAGCGTTAGAATCTACACATCCCTGAGAAAAGTCACTCCGACAACAGCGTTGTGAGGCCAGAGGTGGTGTGTGTGACTTGGTGGTAGAAAGTTTGTCTAGAATATACAAGATTCTGGGTCCAATCCCCAGCACTGTAAGAGAGAAAAGAGCCAACATTCCTTGGTCTTTATGGGTCTTTCCATGGCTGTGATTTCAGCTGGAGTGTTAGCTTAAACTGCCTACATGTTTCTTTAATCTTCTGTAAACAGAGTAGCATGAAGCTGCCAGCAGTCAGAGAATACGAGCATCCTGGAATTCGGGCATTTCTAAGAGTCTGGGGGAGCTAGTGACGAAATCCAGCCCTTTAACGCATGTCAAGGCAGGCATAGTGGTACAAGCCTGCAGTGCCTGCAAGTGAGAGGCTGAGTCAGAGAAGAGGACCATGAGTTCAAAGCCAGCCTGGGCTACATAGGGACTTCCTGTCTCCCTCTCCTCCCCAGTTCATAACTTCTCTTAAGCAAGTCCATAAGTACGATTACAGCTCTTGCATGAGGTCTGTATCTGAATTGTGTTCCACTCAAAGCCCCATTTGTGAGAGAGTTGGTACTCTTTATATAACAGTAAGGAGAATGAGCATGGTATAGTGATGCCCAAGCCTTTCTGAAGTGTGTTGAGCAAAGGGGGCAGGGCCACCTACAATGACATCAAATATAACAATCAGGGTAACATCACAGGGCACTGGCACTCTCTTCCACTTTGGATTAGACAAGATCAGGCTCAAATTAGAACGGTATGGCTATTCTTCCCCTTTCACTTAGAGGCAGACTACACACTTGACCTCCCGACTGAAGGGGTGGGGATGGTCATATACCTCTTATTCCACTGGGTTTTCTTCACAATGAGTATCAAAACAGGGAGCAGCAAGAGCGTGGCGCAGACGATCCCCACAATTATCACCAGCTGATTCCCATTCAGGGTCACCGGCTGATGGGTCTTAGGTCGAGGAGTTGTTGAAATCGACCCTTGGGAATGAAGAAAGTATCGAGAGGGTCTCAGTATTCTAGAAGAGCAGAGAGCCCCAATATGCCAAATAGCACACCCAGGTCAGGAAGCAGAAAGAGAAGGCCAGACTGCATCCCATATCAGGATACAGGGACATCATCCCTATTAGACTAAGAGCCAGTCCAACCCCCTTGTTTAGCCCTAAAGTGTGGGTTAAACTAGGCAGGAGAAGCAGCTGCCTTCACCTGTGCTAGATCATCCTTTTAACATCAGTAATTCTCTGTTAAAACTTGGTTTACCAGATGACTAGAAATAACAGGCATTTTCAAAGCCACTGACATTTTCATGGGCAAATGATTGTTTCAGATAGACTCTATGCTATAATACCCAGACGTATAGTCACAATGCTAACTGGGGCCTCCAGAGCGTTTCCACTGGTATAAATACCCTTCATTTAGCTCTGAAGACATATATCAGCATTTCTTTGGCATCAGAGATCTCTAGACATTGAGGATGCTGACAAAGACAACTGATGGCCAGTTCCTGCCTCCAAGGAGGGAGACACACACGAAAACAGATAGGTGTCTGTGGGTAGGGGGAACAGAAGGGCACGGAGAAGGGGGTGCTCAATTCTGTGAAAAGCATGGGAAGAGACCTTGGCCAGCAAGTGTTAAACTTTAATGTGAGTTTGAAAAGAAGCGTTCAGTTTGTTGGGGTGCTGATAATATGGAGGGAGGCCAAGAAGAGGTCTGCACAGAGCCTTGGGGCCCAACAGCTCCACAAGTGCAATCAAAGGCTCAAGTCGAGGGTATGTTAGGAATTGAGGCTGGGGAAACAATGGCGACCCAGTCAGGAAGGAGCTTTATCGCCTCAGCAAAGTGGCTGGCTCTTTTGCTACAGGTCCCAGAGAAGTCAATGCTAGGTGTATCTATACGTGGTGGGATGGAATGTGCTAACCCATGATTTAGAAAAAGGCCCTAGCTAAGGACGAGAGCAGAGACTGGCTAGAGACCGAAGGCCTCAAACAGAGGAGAAGGCAGCCAGAACTAAGGCTGGTGAAGGCCAGGAAAGAAGACTGCCTCAAAATCAGTCATAGAAATGACATGACTTACTCATCTGCTAGATTAGGAAAGGGAAGGACCAAAGCCACTCCCTGGTGTCAGTTACATAACCGTATCCAGGGTGGTGGCATTCACCAATGTCGGGAAGATGGGATGAGGGAGAGCCATGTATATATGAAGGATCTGTAGAAATCTGGTGTGGAGTTGAAATATATACATGCATATAATAACCCCTGTTTCCCCAAACACACACAAAACCAGCCCTCATCTCCATGTGTCCGCATGCTTGGAGTCAACCAACTGAAGAACTATTATCTGTGTTGAACATGTGAAGACCTTTTCTCTTGCCACTCCCTAAGCAATATGGGGCAGCAATTACTTATATTAGGTAGTATCAGTAATCTAGAGGTGATTTTGCATATACAGGAGGCTATGTGTTTTTAATAAACAAATACTGTTTTTCAATATGGCATTTTTATAGAAGGAGTTTAAGCACCCACAGATTTTGGTGTTTTCAAGGGAGGAGAAAGTCCTGGAACAAAATTTCCTCAGCTATCAAGGGATACATATGGCTGTTTACAAACATTTGTGCCAATCTAATTGTGTCCAATCTAGAATGTCTAGAATGTAGAAAGGCAGCATCTACTATCACTGTGCTGGGGAAGGCTGGGGGTGGGGGACTCGCATGCCACTGGTGACAGAAGTTCAGACCTGGTAACATGAGCCTGCAGAGAAACAGAATCTTTGGTTGAGAGCTGAAGTGGGGCACCGGCAGGAGAAGGAATGGAGTTGGACATGAGTGGGGAGAACGGCAGAAAGCACATGCTCAAAGATCCACGCCTAGAGACTCCCCAGCAGAGAGGCGGGTGATGCACAGGACGAGCTGCACCCAGGGCAGGAAGGAGCCCGTTTGCCTCAGGATGGTGTGTGAGATAAGAATGGGGGCAGGTACAGACATGTCTGTGGGTGGCGTGGTCTCAGAAGGAGGCGAGCCCCCACTCCCCACGTTGGTGTGTTTTTTTCTGTGGAATGGAAGGAAGGTTCATGAGAATGGAGCACACACAGGGGTGAAGAAACTTCTTGAAGAGCCTCTGGCCTGAGACACTGCGGTACTTCCCTTTCTAGTCATCTCCCCCTACTCTTAGCCAACCACAGCCAGCTGCTTCAGGCCCAAGTGAGAGGCAAAGTCCACAGGCCACATCCTGGCTGCTAACTGAGTTATGATTTAACCTTCACCTCCCACAACTGCCTCATGATTAAACCTTTATTCTCGTCAGGGCACACTGCTTGCCTTTCATCAGAAACCCCTCCATTTCTCATTCTGGAACCTTCCTGTTTCCTCTCCGTTGCTTGCTGTCTCTTACAGCTTAGGACCCTCTCCCTTCACGAGTATGTGCGATTCCCTCAGAGTCAAGCAAACACGACTCGGGATCCCCACTCCACTGCTCCACCTCTGAGCTCCCATGCCTTTACAGCAGTAGACCACACCGGCCACAAGTGAGGTTTGGCAGAGATTTGGTGTTCACCATGTTAGTGCCCTTTTTCATGCCTAATACCCGGAAGAACTAGGGCAAGGTGAACCCAGGCATCTGGTGAGCCGGGTTGGTGGAGGCATCACCTTTGGGGCTGTACAAGTCCAAGGCCAGCCCCTGGGGGCAACGCCTCCTTTCACTGGGCATGCCCAGGGCCTCCCTGACTCACTCCAGACATGACCTTGCTGTCACGCATCACCCCTACCCAAATGTTGGATACTTCGAGGTTCTTCCTGGATCACACGCAACACAATGGTTTTCCTGGACTCCAGATTCCCCAGGTAGATGCGACAGGTGTAGGCCCCTTGGTCAGACAGCTTCACTGTTTGAAACATGATAGAGCCATCGTTGTTGGAGATGTTGCCCATCAGGTTTACACGGTTTTGGAAGCGGCCTTGGCTCTGGGAGTGCCCACGAGGCATGTTGAAGTCATAGCGCAAGACAACTTCCTCCTAAAGGAAAGGTCAAAAGCATGAGGTTGGAAGACTGTAGGGTGTGTGGTGGGGGAGACCTCAGAGCTGACAAGGCCCTGCCATGTGAGGGCAGGAAGAGTGAGTGTTAGATAACACAAAGTCTTGTTCACATGCACGTGTGCAAACACATGTGCTCTGGTGAGAGCAACACCAAACCACAACTTTTCCATCGGAAGAAATGGTTTAGAAGGGGTTGGTGACTCTGGCCTGTAACCCTAGCTACTTAGGAGGCTGAGGCCAGAGGATAACAGGTTCAAGTGGGTAGTTTAGCCAGACTCTGTCTCCAAATAGAGAGTAAAAAGATGGAAAAGGTTATAATCCTGCAGCAAAGTGCTCGCCTAGTATATGTGAAATCCTGAGTTCAACCCCCAGCATCAGAGATAAAGCTGAGAAAGACGGAGACAGAGAAACAGAGATAGACGGAGACAGAGACAGAGTCACACATAGAGACAGAGATACAGAGAGAGACAAAGACACAGAGAGAGACAGAGAGAGAGGGAGACAGAGAGAGAGAGACAGAGACAGAGAGACAGAGAGAGACAGAGAATAAGAATATAAAGTAAAATTATTTCACTCATCTCTTTTCCAGAAGAGAGAGAGAGAGTGTGTGTGATGGAGACAGAGAGACACACACAGAGATGGATACAGAGAAGCAGAGACAGAGAGATACAAAGAGATGGAGATATCAAACTTGTTAGAAAGTCCTGTACCCTCTGCCCTCAAATCACATCCCAGACCAGCCCTCTCAGCTCCCCTGCTGCCGTCACACCAGGCCCAAGCATACCTCATCACTATGAGGGGCATCTCTTCCGCAAGGGCTTTCTTGCCTGTCTGTCTCCCTACTCAGACTTCCCTACAGTCTACCCTCAGCGGATGAGATTCAGCATGTCTTTCCTCTGCTCTAAACCTCCCCCGGCCCCTCATTTCTCCTACAGGCCCTATATGATCTGCCCCCATCTCTTTTCCCTCTGTCACATCTATTTTCAGCTCATCTTCACTAGATCTGGTCACACAGACACCCAGCTACTTCCTGGATACTGGTCTCAGAGCTACTGCTCTTGCTAGTCCTGTAACTGGAACCCTCTGCTTCTCACCTCACTTTCTTCAGACCACTACCTAAATGCCACCTTGATGTGGCTTCCCTGGCTGTCTACATAGAATAACAACCACAGACTCTGCCTGCTGGTTCTTCGGCTCTTTCTTGTTTTAGATAGTCTTCTCACCATTGTCTCACTGTGAGTCCCCTCCGTCTTTACTGTTACTGTTCCATCAGGATAGGGGCTTTGTTTTGGTTTTGTTTTTTTCCAAGACAGGGTTTCTCTGTGTAGCCCTGTCTGTCCTGGAACTCATTCTGTAGACCAGGATGGCCTTGAACTCACAGAGATCCGCCTGCCTCTGCCTCCCGAGTGCTGGGGTTAAAGGCGCATGCCTCCACCGCCAGGCCAGGGAAAGGTCTTTAAATTAATGAATGTTGAGATGTTTTACAGAGGTGTGTGGATATTTGGTGATGGGCAATCATGGCAAAGACTGAAACCAAGGCCTTATGCATACAAGGCATGTGTTCTTTCTACCAACGTAAGTGTTCTCTCTAGCCCTAGATATTATTTTCCTAAAAGAAAGAGAAGGTAATGAGTTATAGACAGAATCACAAACAGAGAGACTTGGCCCCCAGCTCCTCTTTCTGCTGTGAATCATATGCTGGATGACATAGAAATGCATGACAATGGGGGCTGGAGAGATGAATTCAGTGCTGAGGGCTGGGCTGATCTAAGGCTTTCCCTGATGTGCAGAGGAGGAACAGAGCTCCTTCTCTACAGCCAGGAACAAGCTTGGCAGAGCCCAGAATGGCCTGGGGCCAGGGCCTTGAGGATGCTGTGGCTTCAGATCCTGAGAACCCAACTCCTCCCACTCTAAAAGGCTATGGTTACCAGCCCCAGGACTGAAGTGTGCTCGGTCTATAATGCCCCTATCGCCCCAGGGCTGATGTGTGCTCGGTCTATAATGTCCCCTTGAGCAACACTGCCCGATTAGCTTCCTGCTGACTTCAGCCCATTGCATTACAGTTTCTGATGACTCTGTCCTGGTTCTCTTCTAAAAATACGGTATAAGGTGCTGCACTTCTTAGTAAACTGTGAGAACCATGCTGTGAGAACCATGAGCTTGTGCTAGGCATCTAACGCCAAACTTTCCTATCTTCCTTTACCTTCCTCTCGAGGCCATCTCCCACTTAGGAGCCTGACAATAAGAACTATCTGCTGGTCCAGTCATCTCAGGACAGAGAACCCAGGTTCAGGTTCCAGCACCCACACAATGACTCACAACCATCTATTCTCCAGTTTCAGGGAGTCAGACACCTTCTTCCCTCGCTCCATGGACACCAGGCACGCAGTGGTACATATGCACACGTGAAAGGAGAGCACTCATGCACAGAAAATAAAGCAAATAAATAAATAAAAACTTAAAAGCATGACAAGCCCTTAGGAGTGAACCTAGGGCTTCATATCATCCCCCACCATCTACCACGATACCACCCTTTCATTTGTTTGTTTGTTTGTATTTGTTTGAGGCAGGGTTTCTCTGTAGCTTTGGAGCCTGTCCTGGAACTAGCTCTTGTAGTTGGCTAGCCTCGAACTCACAGAGATCTGCCTGCCTCTGCCTCCCGAGTGCTGGGATTAAAGGCGTGCACCACCACTGCCCTTTTTTGATGCCCTCAAATAGCATCCAAGAATAAGGTAACTATGAATGACTTCGCTAGTGAGATTACCTGGAACACACTTTAATTTACAAAACTGAAATCATCTATAAAACTTTGCACTTTAATGTCTACCAATAAATCAACTAAGATATCACTAATAACATGTTTTATTACATTTATCTATTGAGGGGTAGCAGCATGGTGTGAATGTAAAAAGTCAGAGAACAGCCTGAAAAATTCTGTTCCTTCCTTCTATCCTAGGGTACCCAGGGACTGAACTCAGGGCATACAGCTGGGTAGCAAGTGAGGGCCATCTTGCTAGCCCTCATTACACATTTTGATACCTAAATACACCACCATGTCATCGCTGAGATCTGTTAGTTCAGTGACTAACTTGCTATTTATGCTTTACAGTTCCTATGAATTATCCTTCACTCTGGCTCCCAAGGGTCTACCATTACGAAGCCCTGGAAAGTTTATAAAGATGAAAAAAAAAAAAAAACCCTCTCCATCACACAAAGTGAGTGATGGAGCAGCAGGCAAAGCTTACAGAAATAGCACACAGTAGGACAAGAATGTAGTTGTTTTCTTATGCCTAGCCCATTGCTTTCTGGGTTAGGCCAAGAAAAGCACCTCGCTTTGCTCTGACAAGGGTTGTACACAGAAGAGGAGGTGAAGAGAAGAGTCTCAAATGCAGCAGCCATACCATGTACAAAGTGCTTCCCCTGTCCCATTGCACAGCAGTGTCTAAGAAACCTGAACATTTAGGCAATCACCTCTTCCTTCCCCTCCTCCTTCCCCTTTCCCTCCCACACTTCCTCCTCCTCCTCTCTTCACCTTCCTCTTCTTTCTCACCTCCCTTCTCCTTCCCTCCACACTCTTTTCCTCCTCCTGCCCCCTCCTCTTCCATCTTCTCCTCCCTCATTCCTTCTCCCTTTCTTCAATAAAATCCTATTTCCCACCAAGAAGCCAAACTTGTCCAGACAAGTGCCTAGCTAAAGCAGGAGGTCAGATCTGAAAGACTACCATGCCCGGCCCTTTGCAATGTCACTCACCTCATGGTACCTGATACCTGATTCTCCTCTCCCTGCCTCCCCTGCCTCCAGCCAGGGCTCTCTACAATGAGGCTTCCTCTCCCTTACCGTGGCATGCTTTCCGGAAGAGAACATCCATTCCACCTTGGTCACATGCTTCATTTTTGTGCTCTGGAAAAAACATCCCATCTCAGTTGAATCGCCTACATGGACTGTGAGCTCTGAGAATAAAATGGTAAACTGAGTCAGACTTATAAACAAATAGAGTTTCTAGACGATAAAGTCTGGGGGCTGGGAGATGACTCGGTGGGTAAGAATGCCTATTCTGCAAGCCAAAGAACCTGAGTGCAAATCCCCATAACCCTTGTAAAAAGTCAGACACATCATCTTGGAATCCCAGCACTAGGGGGCAGAGACGGATGCAGACGCATTGCCTTGGAACCCTAGAGTTTGGGAGCAGAGATGGGTGCAGACACATCACTTTGGAACCTTAGCATTTGGAAGCAGAGGCAGGGAGACCTGAGTCTCTCTGGCCAGTCATCCTACCCAAAATGGAGCTTCCAGTTTAGTGAGAAACCCTGTCTCAAGACAAAATGGTAGAGATGGAGGAGGACAAATACAGCTGCACCCTTGTGTATATGAAGAATACACACACGCATGTGTACATACACACACAAAGTACCCCACAAACAAAATCTAAATAGATAATAAATAAAGTCTAGCTAAAGACTCTCAACAGCAAAATGTCACTGTCACAATCAAATGTGGACAAAATATTCAAGAGCCTCTTCTCTCAAAGCCTCATGATGTCCTAGCATAAGAGGATGCACTCACTCTCCCTGCCCCCAGACACGAAGTCTAAGGTTCCCTTTGTTTTTACACGGCAGTGAACTCTTTCTGCTTGCCTTTAACTCCTTTATTTTTTCCCCCTTTCCAGAATTTCTCTCATATTTAAAGTCCAGATGGAGTCCAGAAAGTCTCAAAACTCTGCTTTCTGTCCATGAAAGAACAGCAACATCATCAGCACAGAACAAGCAGGAAGAGTCAGAAAACCACTCTTATCTATAACTTGCTGGTTCTTCGAACTGGGGGTGGGGGGTAAAGTAAATCATGGGTAACTTTCTTCAAATTCTTCTACTCATTTTACAAGCTATTTTAGGACTTGTTTGGGGTGTAGTTCTGGCTTCAACACAGGTCATGGGACTCCTTGCAAATCAGGCCGAGGAAGCTGCTCTCCCCTTGACTATTTCCTCTCTGTCTCAATCCTGCCCTCTCCAGAACCCTCCCTGCTTTCCCAACTGATATGCCTCCCACCCCCACTTCCAGCTCTCCAGGCCTTCCACCTCGTAGGAGCTTCATTCTGCTGGCTTGTGCCACACTCTCTCTAAACAAGTCATTCTAAGAGGTCCCCGAAAAGAAAGGGAGTACAACAGTATTGCTAACTTTTCCATACCGCCCTCCACAAAGCAGCCACAAAGTCGATTAAGAAAGCAAAGGAGGGCTGGCGCAGAGGGAGGCACAAGCCTAAGTCTTAAGTAGACAGAGGTCCTTGGAAAGAATGCTAAGCAAAGGTCCCGAGCAAACAAGCGTAGAGCCTAAGCAGAGCTTTCATCCCAGCTGCCTCCCTGGGAGAGCATGAACTTCCTGCCAAGTAAGAGAGCTACACAGTGGGAAGAAAGCAAAAGAAAATAATATGAACTTAGACTCAGTGGAGAATGTTTCTGCAGGCCGTGAAAAGCCACTCCAAAGGACATCAGTAGAGGAAACTCCCTTTCAATGACGTCAGCCTGTTAAGAACTGAACGTTAGCTTTTAAGTCAATAATGACAACTGAACACTCTGAGTCCCTTTAAAGCACTGAGCATGTGCCAGGCATCTTATGTGCAGCACAGCGGTTAGTCAGGCTAACATGTATGTTCAGTCCCTTCAGTAGGAGCCCACCCAGTGCCTCATATATGTTAAAGACACACTCAACCATAGAGTATTCCTAGCCGAAGCTATTATAATGTTTTTAGGTTCTTACCGTAGTGCTCTTTATTTTACTCAAAGAAAGGTACTCAAAACCACATGGTCAGTAAAGAGAAAAATCAGAACTCACACCTAAGTCCAAGTGAGAACAAAACAAGCCCAGGCTTTCTGGTGTACTGTACCACATCCCACCCGTGAGAAGAAAGGTCTGGTTCCGGACCGAAAGAATAAGCAACTAGTGCTGTTTTTACCTAAAATATTTAAGAACTATGGGCAGGGGCACTGAAGTAGCAGAATTGCAGGATTATAACCTGGAGGGTATACTTTGCAACAAAAAGTCACAGGTGACCATCAGCATGGAGCTCCCACATAAACAAGACAACGCCTACCAACAAGTGTAGCATGGACCACCCAACAAGGAGGCAAAATGTTAGATCCGCTTGCTTTGGCTGGAGGGGGAAGGAGATATGGGTTGCCTCTGACCACCTCTAATGTGAGTCTAGCCGGTTTCCCTGGCTTCTTCCCCTTGCCATTGGCTCCTGTTGGCTCCTTCTTTGTATCTACAAAATGGGAAGGGGCAGCCATTTCGTGGGCTGCATTTTGAGGAGGGTTTAGATAAGACAGCAGAGAATGAAGGTCGAAAAGGGACTCACTTGGAGAGTCTTAGGGGAAAGCAAACATCAGACTTCCTCCCTTTTCCTGGAGGACCACAGCTTTGGAATTAAGAAAAAAAAAAAGATGTAGGGAAAACGAGGGGAGGTGCCAGAGGCCACTCCCTAATGTAATGAGTCCATGCTCACAAATTGGACTCACACAAGGGACACTAATTTGAGAATCCCATCCATTACACTAATGTGTATTGATTGCCTGCACTCTACCAAGTACTATGCCAAAGGTTTGTCAGAGGCAAAGAGCCTAACCCGAGACAAGTGGGGCAGACACACTGTATGGGTATGACTAGCATCATGAGAGGGAAAGGCAAGGGCTAGGGGAGTTTGTGTAGTCGCTAAGGACTGAAACTAGGATGGGAAAGTAGAGGCCCTAGTCTATAGTCCTCGCCAGCAGGCAAGCAGCCTTCATGCCATGCTCATTAAAGATTCATCTTTATTCTCTTTTAATTATGAGTATATATAGTGGGGGTGGCATGTACACGTGAGTGCAGGTGCCAAAGAAGCCAGAGGAGCTGGATCCCCCTAGAGCTAGAGTTGCAGCCATTGTAAGCTGGAAACCAGACTCCAGTCCTCCACAAGAACCGTGTGTGCTCTCAACCACTGAACCATCTCTCCAGCCCCTGGCCCACACTCCTGTTTTTTAATTGAAGAACGTTTTTCTCAGGCAATACATTCTGATCCTGCTTTCCCTCTCCCCCAGTTTCTCTCAGGTCTTTCCCACCTTTCTACATACCCTATGTTCTTGCTTCTTCTTCCTCTCTTAAAACAAAATAAAACAGACAACAAAAACAAGAAACATCACATACAAAACAACAAACCCCAGTCAGGCAGTGGTGGCACACGCCTGTAATTCCAGCACTCAAGAGGCAGGCAGATCTCTGGTTCACAAAGCAAGGTCCAGGACAGGGCTGTTATACAGCAAAACCCTGTCTCTCAAAAAAAACAAAAAGCAAAAACAAAAACAAAAAACAAAGAACAACAACAACAAAAATCATAAAAATTAAAATCAAAACAAACAAGCAGAAAATTGATAAGACAAAAAAAAAAGAGCTCCAACAAAGAAAACTGAGACAAAAAGTCTACACAAATACCACTGGGTTGGTTTTGTGTTGATTAGCCAAGCAAGTGACCTGTCCTGAGGTGTGGCTGGATATACCCAGTAAGACTCCATTGGAGAAAACTGATCTTTCCTTGGTATCAATTAAAATAGCTTCTTTGCTAAGAGTGAAAGCCCATGCCCACCCTCAACTCTGAGTGTGGACCCTGTCTGGCTTGCACATGCACAGGCCCCATGTGAACTTCCACAGTCTCTGTGGGTTCATGTGTGCATCGGCCCTGCTGGTCTGGAGGACACTGTTTCTTTGGTATCATTCATTCCTCTGGCTCTTCTAATCTTTCTGCCTCCTCTTCCACAGGGCTCCCTGAGCCTTGAGACGAGGGCTGTGATGATGACTTCCCTTTTAGGACTGCGTGGTCCCCAGTCTCTCTCTCTGTGTGCAGTTGTGGATCTCTGTGTTAGTTCCTGCTATCCCCACTCTTAAAGAATGCATGTTTATTATTTTCTCTTTGTTTTTTGTTTGTTTGTTTGTTTTGAGACAGGCTAGTCTCAAACTTTCTATGCAGCTTGGAACCAACTTCAGCCTTTCCAGTGCTGAGATTACAGGTATGTACCACCACACTTAGCTAGGAAAGAGAGAGTTGTGAAGTTTTCTAATATTTTTTATTTACCTATTTTGTTTGGGAATGTTTATATGGATATGATGAACAAATTTTATGTGCACTGGATGTGATTAGTTTGGATACAATTAATTTACTAGGAAAAAAAGATGTGGAAATTGTTCACACAACAAAAGATTTCAGAGTATCCTTGGAGTTGGTGGCTTCATGTGTCACTATTGAATGTCACCGTCTCTAAGGAAGGAGCGGTCTTTGCCATTTAAAATGACTTTGTTGCCCTCCATCTCTGGGGACTTCCCTTCCAGCAGGTGGTTGACCCTCCAACCCTTTGCCTTCGAGACCAATCCACCAGGTCCCGCTGCTGCATGTGAGGCTTGGTCTTGAGAGTTCTCTAGGGTTTAACGACTCTTTGGGTTACAGTCTCGGCTGCTATCCTCTGAGCTTGGCCAGAGAGAAGACAGAACTTTAATGTCTGTCCTGCCACAACTCCAGGTACCTTAATTTGAACTGTCGCTTGCAGACTGCTTGAAAGCAGCAGAATCTCACTTTAAACAAAGCCTGGCTCAGCACTGCCATGAACAGATCAGCAACAAGGAAGATGACTTTGGTTGTTGTAGGTAGAAAGCGGCGGGGGGGGGGGGGAAGGATCCTCTGTGAGGGGGGTCTTCCACTAGTCCTCGCCCTGTCCTCACCTTCTGTCTGAGATTCTCCAGAAGTACAGGTTTCCACCAAAGGGAAATCTTAAAACCACTAAGCAGGACTGGGAATATAGCTCAGTGAGAGCATGTTTGCCTCTCGTGACTGACACCCCAAGGTTCAAGCCACAGGACTAAAGCTACCAACCTGCTGACGTCACTCCCTCCACTTACAGACGGGAAGCTGAGAGGCAAAGAAGTAAGAGAAAGCTACTCACCTCCTTCGGCCCCAGAACTCCTGACATAGGAGCCTACAAGACATGGACGAGGGCTCAGTGCGCCTAACTGGCACACTGAAATGGCAGTCACAGCAAAGAAAATGCAGAGAAAGAAAAGGCTCAGGGCGCAAGTCTCAGTTCTGTGGGTCACAAACAGGTGTCCTTAGGCACACGGCTCAGCCTCATCAAGCCGAGGTGACCTCCTCCAAGACAGAAAGGACAAGACAAGCTTCCCAGAGGCTCTGCGAAGGGGGCCTAAAGGCTGATAAGTTCCCCTCCCTCTCCCACGAGCCACCTGTCACCCTCTGGCCCCTCTTTGAGTAACTGTCGCATACCTTTTGGCTCCTCTGGCAGCACAAGCAGTTCCACGGACTTTTTAAACACCTTGCTCTCATTCTCGAAGCGGATTTCGCAGGTGTAGGTTCCCTCATCAGCCTCCTGCACGTTTTGGAGCAGGAGGGAGCCGTCATTTTGTAAGACGTTCCCCACCAAATGCGAACGGTTCTGGAAGCGCCCCGTAGGCACGCTAAGGTTGGAGTAATAGTACAGTACATACTCACTCTGAGAGGAATAAACATTGGAGAAAGTCAAGAGAGGAGCCAGACCTGGCAGTCTAGATTGAAAAGACCGTTATGTGGAGACAGTGACGTTATCACCATAATAATGACCAAAAAGTACTCAGCTAATATTATTAATATTAATAACGCTAATGTACCAGGCAACTGTCTAGCTTGTACAAGGCTCCATGACTAATTTTCTATACAGACAAATGAAACATAGTATCCATATTTTCATAAGGAAAAATGCAACACCTTCTCTGATAATCACTCTGGGATTAGAACTCATATCAAATCCAAACCATTTCCTGTCTTATGACAGGGCAGGTGAGATGCCATTCAAATATATGACCTAATTCCTTGGTATCATGAGCTGGTGTTGCTGGTGCTCGGGTTGCCACTCCCCTCAACTCTGCCCTCCACCAGCCAGCAATGTCATAGCACAAAAGGAGTCATCAGTAGGAACGGTTACAAGCTGGGAGGTGGGGGAGCTCTGGGGAATTCTTAATTCTACTCCCCGTAGCGCTGCTTCTTTTCACAACAGCAAATAGAAGTACAATTTGAGAGAACATAGCATTGCGAGGGTAGCAACGAATCTGCTCTGAGCTACAGAAGCAGCCGCCGATTTGCAAACACTGGCATTTCATTGTTAGCAGCAAACTACTCGGGTCACGTTTCACAGATGATCCGGACACCCACACCTCTCCATGGGCTTTGTGACAGAAGCTGAGGACAGTTTCCCAGTCAGAGGTCATGAGAGCAAGTCCCCTGCCTGGCTGCTAATCCCAGCACTTCAAGCAAATGCAAAGAAGCAATGCATGATCACCCAAAGAACCTGTCCCCGGCCCAGAAAGATGCCTACACCCATTATTCGTATGCCTAGCTCATCTGTCTAGACTACAGAAATTGCCTCTCACATCCATCCTTACTACACTGTAGGGCAGAAGACAATGGCTGCAAACAGAGAACTCCACGCGTGTTTCCCATTGGCCCTGAACCAGTTAAGGACTGGGACCATTATGGTCATGTTTCCTCTTCACAGTGCGGGTGGCTCTAAATTAGGCAAGGTTGAATAACCTGCCCTGCTGATGACACACAGCCAGAGAGCTACGCTGAGAGGAGGCCCACTGATGACGCCTCCCAGAGTTCTTGCAACATCACCTGGAAGACTCAGTGGCTGATTCTCCCACTCCCATCCTGACACCATCAGGCCGGCTCCTTACCTCAGCACGTTCCCCTTTTGAGAGTATCCAGTCTACTTTGACCACGTGTTTCTTGTCTGCGCTCTGGACAACACATCCCATGAAAGCTGAATCACCCACATGCACTCTCAGCTTAGGGAACGATACAGCCGTGTCAGACAGGCCCTGAGAATCACCTACTGGGGCTAAAGGGAAGAAGACATTACAAAAGAATTCAGATCTCTCTATATATACTGTATCCATTTCCCCTCCACCCACAATCCAGCATGGTCTAAGCACTTGGAGGCCCCTCACTCAAACCAGATGGCAAAGGAGATCTGTCCTCTGCTTACAAACATGGTTCAAGTCTGAAAGATTCTGCAACCTTCAAACCGCAGGAAGAGCTAGCTGGTTCCCTTGGCCTCGCTGGTTCCTTCCCATTTTCTACATTTCCTCTGCCCTGCCTTTCCAATGAAAGGGAATCTGAAATCCACATCCCCTTACTCACTTCTCTTAGCTCTGCGCACACTGTGCCTAACAGCGTTGAACAGGAAGTGGGCTCTTTCTAGTGCGTGAGCTCGCGGGTTCCCTATCTGACGGATCCTCTCACTCCCTGTTTTGTTTTCCTCCTCTGTTCCCCTTTATTTAATCCCTCCATGAAAAGCTTATCTCTGCATTTGCTGGCTGAGTCTTCCTACAGCTAAGTAGGCCAGAACGGAGCACAGCTTTCCCTTTGAATGTCCTCTGTGCTCGCCCTCCTCCGCCTTCCTCCAGCTTCGCCTTCAACTCTGCCCTTTAAGAGGCATTTGCGGACACAGATTCCCTCATCTGTGTGTCGCTCACAGAATTTCACTACAAGAGAAAACCATGGCAAGGACATTTCCGTTTTCATGAGATATCCTCTGGCAACAGAATCGAGAGGCAAATTTAGATGCTGCCCAGTTCGTATCAGAGAAGAGCCAAGTGAACCCATATGGGAATGAACAGGAATGGTGCCAGGCTTTCCATCCAAGCTGTCTCCCCTGAGGAAAGCAAGAACTTCCTGGCCAACGGCAGGCTCACACAGTGGGGAGGACGGAAAAGAACATACAAACTCTCAGCCCTTTGGATAGAGATATTTTGAAAGAAATCATACCGGCTCCAGTGACTATTTGGAATTTTCCCCAAGGAAAAACTGAGTATGCGTGTGTGCGTGTGTGTGAGTGAGTGAGAGTGTGTGTGTTCTATGCCACCTGGAATTGAGCAAAGGCAGCCCTTTTGTTTATTTTGTTGGGTCAAGTTCACTGTCCATAGCTCAAAAATATGAAGAGGTCAGTGAGATGCCACCAAGCCTGATGACCTCAGTTCAATCCCCCAGACCCACATGGTGCACGAATCAATTCCTGCAAGCTGTCTTCTGACCTCCAGACTTGTGCCTCCACTTAAATAAGTAAAATAATGAATAATAACGAAGAGTTGGGCATGGTGATGCATGGCCGTGATCCCAACACTCAGGAGGTCGAGAAAAGAAGATGCTGCGTTCAAGGCCACCCTGGGCTACACAGTGTCAAGCCCCAAAGAATCCCCAGACAAATAGCTCACCGTGGTGCCTAATTAACACTCCGAAGTGCACACTGACCAGGTCCTCTCAGCATCGCAAGTACCTGTTGCAGAGTCCTGGATCCTCTCAGCCCCTCCAACACACAGCCCTCACTGCCCTAAGCCTCTCTAGCCCCTGAGCTTCCCTTCTCTCTCTACAGCTTCTGGTTCCTATAGAACCCAGGCATTTTGGCCACATGCTGTCTTTGTCCTCTCTGCTTGTTTGACCTCTTGGTTCTTCTCTCTCTCTTGGTTCCTTGCTTGGTCCTCTGCTCTTTGCTCCTGACCCCTTCTCTTGACCCTCTCTCTCTCCTCTTCCTTTCTCATTCTCTCCACCTCTCTCTTCTCTCATGGCCTGGTCTATTTTGCCAGCCATGTTTAGTCTCGACTCTTCCAGATGCCCCTGGCTGTACTCTTCCTTGTATCTACAATAAAAACCTTCTCTTCAACACACCCGGGAGCAATCATAGCCTCATGGTCATTCACATGGAAAGACCCTGGTTACAAATTAAATTAGTAAATAAGAAAGCAAAACACCAAATTAATTTCTTCTCCCCACAGATCTCTTTCCATGGAATAAGGAACGAGATATAGGCAGAAAAGTGAAAGAGAAAAGAAGGAAGTAGAGACAAGCAACAGGGGCTGCCCTGGGCACCCGGGCAAGGACTGAAAAGGAGATTCCCTCCCCGTCTACCGGGGCCAAAGCAGGCTTCCCAGAAGGAAGTAAAACTCAGGGGAAGTTTGTGGAATCCGGAAGGCTTGAGCAAGACTGCTGGGGTGAGGGGCTAGGGGGAGGGGTAAAAGTGGGGAGAACAGAGAGTTCCAGGCAAAGAAAACAACTACAATTCGGAAAGAGTTCCCTGTGTTTAGAAACCATAAAAGCGTCTGTCAGGCTGAGGCACAGAGACAAAGCAAATGGCCCCTCCATTTCTCTTTGGTAATTTTCCTTCCATATCTGAGATGAGCTGTAACTGACAGACACCACGTAAACTGTAGGAATGCCATAGAGAAACTTCCTTTCATAGGAGTACGCTCTGGAACAGCCTGGAAGTGCCCAAAGGCATTCTGTGCCCAATAGAAACGGAAGAAGGCAAGAAGAACCAACCACCTGCTTCTAAAACAGTGGTTTCACCAAGAGGTTCCAGCTCAGTGTTTCTGTATCATACAAATCAAAAGAAATTAAACACACATAAAATTTGGCTTTTAAAGCGATGAGACTGGGGCTGGCAAGAGGGCTCAGTGGGTAAGGGCACTTGCCACAAAGCCTGAAGACCCGAGTTCAAGTCCAGGAAATCACACAGAGGAAAGGACCAGCTTCTGCAATTTGTCTCTGACATCCGCATGCCCTTCCTCACAGCACAGCACAAATACATAAATGCCCCCCAAAAGTTACGGGTGTGAGACAAACAAGCATTCCGATATTGTTCGCAGTCTCTGGCTTCCACTTACCCAGAATCACTGAGATCACAATCAGCTTCAGGAGGCGAAACATGCTGCTTCCAAGTTTTCAATCTTAAGGTAAAAGAGAAAGCAGAGAATTGTGTACAGAGAGCATTGCTAACTGACCAAACCCACAGTGAGCACCAATGGGGGCCAGGGCCAGCGTGGCCAGGTTCTGTCTGAGGCACTGGCACAGCACTGAGCACAGGCGACAAAGCTCTGGTGCACGTTACATATGAGGAACACGTTACATATGAGGAACACGTTACAAATGAGGAACAGTGTTGGGAGGGAAGGGCGAGAGTATGCGTGAACAAGACAGCGTCAAGGTGTTGAGGATGGATACAGCAAAACAAAACCAAGTGATGCTTGGAGAGACACTTGGGCTCTGCATCAGGTTGGCCGGAAGGGAAGGTCAAATGAAAGTCACTTTTCCAAACGAAAAGGGCAATTGAGTCCTTTGAGACAACCGCCCTAGATATTCCACAGCCTGGACGCTTCACACAAACCAAGCAATACAGGAACTGTAGCCTCAACTTTAACCTGCCCCTCCCGCTGAACGGGAATCGCTGCCGGGACACATGTAAAGACGGTTCAGGTCGATGGTTTGTATTCGGTCATTACACCTGCCTAGCAATCGCCCCACTAAGAGAGTCATTGCCTCGGATCACAAAGGGCAAACGTTAAACCTTCAAGACACTACTTATCAAATTTAAAATGCAAAGACACCACAAGAAAGACTTTTTTTTCCAACCTTTTAAAGCAGGACAGTGCGGTTAGAATTAAGAATTGAGTTGAACATGTAAAAGCATGTCTAATGTCTTTGTTACATTTGCGCTATTAATCTCATGACATCCACCAGCTCTCGGAAAATGACTCACTGTGCTTCTATACAAAGTGCCCCCAAATGTTCTTAGCCAAACTGAAGGACCCTAACATTAAGAAGTTACAACCCAGTCCATCTTGGGGATCAGGCCTATCACTGCAACCATCTCAGCTGTGCCCCCACCCCAACGCCTAAAGGCTCGGCCACTAGAACTATTCTACTTCAGAACTGCTATGACAGGTCTCTTACTGCATTAATAGCAGGGGACTCCAGTTAGCTCTGCTGGAATGTCTGGCCCTGGTCATTTCCTTTCTAAAATGCAGCCACCTGGAACTGGAGAGATGGCTCAGCAGTTTAAGAGCACGTACTGTTCTTATAGGGGATGAGTTTGCTTCTCAGTCTCACATCTGGTGGCTCACGGCTGCCTGCAATTCTAGCTCCAGGGATGTCTGGTACCTCTGACCTCCAAGGGTACCCGCCCTCATGTGCATATACCTCCACTCAAACTTACACACATACACATAATTCTAAAAATAAAATTTATAAAATGTATTTTTAAGTGGTTGCCAAAAAGACGCCTTACCTGTATTCCAATCAACAAAAGCCACTTGGAAAATGGAAGCTGCTCAAGGAGATTCCTTCCCTAGGTCTTCCTTGACTCAGTATACCTTAGCTTCCTCACCTACAGCACAGGATGACAATGCAAGAATCAGATATGATCACACAGATAATAGTGCTTTGAAAAAGAGGAAGCATCACTAGACAGGATCCCATTTTCTAGAACTCAAGAGCCAGATAGAGAGCAGCCTGTGACTTTAGAGACGTTGGGCTCTGAGTTCCTACCTTTGTAGGAACGGTAAACCATCAGTCACAATGAACTAGAATTTCTGAGCAGTGGACAATGCACACACTGCCCCAGTTCTGTTAGGAGTCCAACAGAAGTCCCTCTATGGAAAACACAGACCTGCTCCGTGCCAACCACCTCCCCCGACACATACACAACTGGTGGTCATAACAGGCTTTCCTTGTAGCATGTTTTATCCTTTGCCCATCACATCCAGACATCCAAGATCCCTGCCACCTTCTAGGGAGATACTGAGTCCCGTTCGCTGCTGAGCAAACAGCTCTCAGCTCTCACAGGATTCCCCCAAGAGAGCACCAGTCATTCAGAGGAGTAATGGCTAATTTGCATGTCTGTCACCAATGCCTACTGAAGTCTCTACACTCTCAAGGACAGGGTCATGTATGTCTTGTTTGTATTTGTGCTCCAACACTGTTCTACAGGATCTACAAACTGCTGGGAGCATGTCAAATGAATGTTTGTCACCAGCAATGTTATCGTTACCTTGAAATCAGCTTCAAGGCATCCTGCAACCCCTTGACACGATTCTACGAGGGAACAAGTAACTTGAAAAGGACCGACTTACTCGTGCAGAGCCACACCCTGCCTTCTTCAAACCAGTTCTAGGAAACGTACAGTGTGATGGATTAAAAAAAAATACCCATTTTCAATCTCAAATACTCCAGTGCAGTGATAGTGTTCTGTGTGGACTGGAGAGAAAAGTGACGCTTCTAGAAGAAAGAGAATTGAATTTAAATTTTAAAAAAAAGTTATTTTCCAGGCTCAACCCCCTGGAACTCAACTTTAACATTATAGGCTTAGATTTGTTTTTTCTTTTTTCTAGTTGATAGGCAACTACACCAAAAATTAAGAATTGATATAATAAACAGAAAGCTGTGAGGCCAGGGACTGTCAGAGTGGTTTACATATGAACTCAGTCTTCGCCACAACCATGAAATGTTTTGCAGATGGGGAAACTGAGGTACAAGCCAGTGGTATGTTTTGCCTAAAAACCCAGTAGATTGGCACAGTCTAACTTCAACCCCTGGCATTCTGGATCTTTCAGCCCCAGCTTGTACCATCATGTGGAAGTGTCTCTCCACACCGGTCAGGGCGGCTGACATTTTAGTGTGTTCGTTCCCTGTGCTGTCTTTGGGGAGACAAGATTAATCTGCCCTACTCCCATTGGAATGTTCTTCCAAACCTCAGTGTGCGTACCTTCGCATACATCGTACATGCCCTTAGCTCCTTTTGATTCATCTTCCAGATGTCAGGTTAAATCTCCTTTCCTCAGGAAAGCCTCTCCTCAGCTGCCCATGCTAGCACAGACCACCTAGCCACACCTTTATGGCACTCCTTATAATTCTCTTGGGGCCTTTGTCACAACTTACAATCATCTATTTGTTGGGGTGCTCATCGGATTAAATATTTGCTCTTCCTACCACTCCCCAGGCTCTAAGCTCCAAGAGGCTACAGGGTGCCTATGAACCACTACAGTTCCAGCGCCGGGATGATGAGGAAACCCTCAGTTTACAGCTTCTCGAACAAGCTCATAACACCTTAGGAACTTACCAAGAATCCTCTGGTCAAGTTTCAGTTTCCTGGGTAGGTGGCCAACATTCACAAATTCTATTTTTTATACCCTCACACATCATCATCATCACACATCACTTAGGGAGGGGCAATGTATCATCAGGAAATTCCATTATGTGAGCATCCGAGAGTATGCTTCTACAAACTAAGATGGCTATAACGCCACTAGGCTGTATGACCCTATAGGACCACTGTCTATGTGTTGTCAACTAAAATGTTATTTAATACACAACACATACATATATACATACACACACATATATATATACACATAGATATTTGAAACATATACAATTACCAAACTTCTAAATTCTACACACAATTAATCTTGGCTTTTAAAACTCCAGCCAGCTAGCACATTCAGAAGCACCTTGCCGATAGGCCTTGTTTAAACTCCCATCTCTCCCCTGTTCCCTTTCCAGCCACTGACGCAGCTCAGCTGTAGGTTTCAATGCCACAGAGCCAGTTATTTCCATGCTGGTCGAGCATTTGGACCCAAGATCACGGCTTTTTCACAATAGCTCCTGGCAAATATCTCCTATCTGTCCTAGGGTGTGTGTAACCATCGGGGTTACAATATTCATTTACATATTACTACACTATTGCAGGACAGTGGAAGAGCAGGGTGCTGTCTCCTAGCCAGTTTGCCCCGGTAGTAACAAAGACTACAGTAACAAAGAAATACAGACAGCTGTGTAGCAGTCTCACTCACGCCTCACCCCACCGTGATGCTACGCCCCTCCGACCCCCATCTGTCCTGTGTACCCTCACTCACGCCTCACCCCACTGTGATGCTATGCGCCCCCAACCCCCATCTGCTCCTGTGTACCTTTGGAGCCTCAGAAATTCAGACATACACGAGTCCTCACGACCACTCTGAGATACGAACCTCTTAAAATATGCCCTTGCTTCTCCTCCTGAGATCATGCAATACAGACGGGGCTCTCTGTGGCTTTTGAAACACAACCTATACTACATGCTACTCAGATGGGACCTTGGGAACCATCTCCCACTCCCTCCAGACCAGCATGTAGCTAGTCCTAACCCAGCTTGCGGCTGTCTTTCTGGAGGTCTGGGATAAGCCAGGTAGTCCAGCTCTCTTGGGAGACTTGAACTGCTGCCTGGGTGACAAGATGGTGTATCTGGAACAGGGAGAAGACAGTGAGGGAGGAGTACAGCCACAAGCTCATGAACAGACAGTCACCACTCTGCCTAAAGCCATAGGATGACCTCGTTTGTGGCAAAGCTTACTTCTCTTTTCTCTGAGACCCTTGACACAAAGTACATTAAGAAGACTAAAGTTGTACCTACGTGTCTACCTCATGGCAACTCCCCCCTATGGAGACTGGGAACTCTACGCATGGCCTCCTCATCCTACAGCAATGCCAATTTAACCAGCTTTCCTTTGACTGAAAACTAGCCTTCTTCTCAGAACAGTTCAAACAATGGCCCACAGCACACAAAGTCACTGCTTACCCAAGATGACAGCGCCCAGGAAAAGCAATGCACCACGACCTCCTGCCACAGCATCCCCCACATCAACTGAGAGACGTCTGCCAGCACGGCAGGCCAGGCTCACAGCAAACCAGATGCAAGCATGCCTTCTGAGATAGCTACAGAAACCTAAACAGGAACCTTCAAATCAAGGTTCTCCTTTCAGTCGCCAGTCTCACTACCCAATTTGCATCTGCATTTTTATTATTTTTGAATGGATTTTTGTCAGCTTCACAAATGTTACCCAGTGTGTTGTAATGCCATATTCACCCCATTGCCCTCTCTCATTCCCATCTCACCCCTGCTGATCCCCCTCCTCTTCCCAACTAGTCCTATTCTTGCTTTTGTGTGTGCGCGCACATGTGCGTGTCTGCATGTATATGAGTGTGTGTGCACACACGCAGGTCTTGTGCTTCTGTGTATGCATGATTACAAGGGCTATGTCATAGCCAGAAGCATAGCACTCCATTATCTTCTGGCTTTTCCACTTGTTCTGCCTCCTCTTCTGTGATGTTCTCTGAGCCTTAGAGGGGGTGGTACTGATGTCCCATTCAGGACATTTATATTTTTATTCTAAAAGGAAGGACCGCATGCAACTTAATAAAGTGAACATCGCATTCCAGGTCCTTGCAGGTGTCACTTCCCTTTCTGGATTACAAACTCTGCAAGCAAGATCTCAAATGGGCCAGCTGTAGTAGTGTTTGCCTGAAATCTCAGCACCCAGAAGGCTCAGGCAGGAGAAGAGAGCCTGGGATATACAGCGAGCCCCTATTGAAACAAAACAACAACAAAAATCTTGAAAAGCATGAGGCGTTTGCTGAGAAATCAGCTTTATGTAAACAAGGCACAGTTAATTTAAGAAGAATGAAAAGCATTCGGCTGTGTTCCAGATACAGCAGCATCCCTTTCTTTCCTTCTCTCATAGAATGCAGCCAGGCTAAGTAATCATCCTTCAGCAGCTTCCAAAGCTCCACCTGCCAGGTACTGCAGCCTAGCATGTTGTAAAGGTTCCCTCCGACTGTAAGGGCCTCAGCACTCAGGGAGCAAGTCATTCTCCTAGCAAACACTTTGAGTAGCTGTGCCATCCTGGGGAACAACTTGGGGCTTCCTAATGGTAAGGTACCTCTCCAATTTTTGTTTGTTTGTTTTGTTTTTCTAGACAGGGTTTCTCTGTAGCTTTAGAGCCTGTCCTGGAACTCGCTCTTGTAGACTAGGATGGCCTCGAACTCACAGAGATCCGCCTGCCTCTGCTTCCTGAGTGCTGGGATCAAAGGCGTGTGCCACCATCGCCATGCTAATACCTCTCCTTTTTAAGTCACCTTCAAAGTAAGTGTTCTCACACACACACTCACCCTTAGCTCTACTGAAGCCTGGGTATGCTTGTCTTTTAGAATTTGTCCTGAAAACCAGTGCGTGTTTTCTTGCTTCAAGGACCATGCTGCACCGGCTGCAAGTAAATATTCCCACTACAGTCGGTTTCATGCCACCAACAGCTTGCCACTTGGCTCACAACATTTCTAGAAATTGCACATGAACTCCTGCTGTGTGAGCTGGCTCCATCAAGCCGCGACATCTATTCGGAGTTCTGCTGGCATACAGCCCAGACAGTCTTCTCAAGGCTGAAAACCACAACCCCCCTTCTTCACATGACACTTCTCATTTTCATGTAGACAGACATGAAGAGGGTAGCCGCAAAGTGCAAAGAAGTTTATTAACTACAGCGGAGTAAAGATTCCATGAGTCACAATGTCAATGAACATCACCTTACAGCTCATAGCCTCCGGCAAACCAAAAGTTTAATTTGATTTTAAAAGTCAATAAGATACAGCTGTGAAGAGTTCAACACCGGAGTGGACTCTTCGAACAGAAAAGTTTTGAGTTGGGTAATTAAATAAGAGTCTCGGTCCACTCCATGGATCTTCTTAGAGTCCCTCTTCAGTGACAATGATAGAACATTCTGGTTCATGATTTGGCCTCCAGGTTTTCTGTTGCTGTAAAACACACACACACACACACACGTACACGTACACACACACACACACACGCACATATACGTGGCAGGGACAGGTAACTTTCCTTTCTGAAGCACCACTGCCTGACTCAGGAGCTGCAGACAGTTAAGATGGTCCCAAGTAGCCTGAAGCCACAGGTCACAGGGGAAACAAAAGTACTTTATAAACTCACATTTTGTAACATTTTTAAGAGCCCAAATCATAAAACTCAGAAGGTGATACAACCACAATGAAAGACGTAAATATCTTTCCAGACAATGATATAATATCATGTGGTTTGAGCTCACAGAGCAGCAAAATGGAAAAAAAAAAAAAGGTATAAGAATGGCACCTTAGAAGATATTAAAACAGTAAGTCAAACAAACAAAAACTCTTTATCTTACATTCATTCTTAAAGGTAGAGCTCCATAGACCGCCTTATTGCCCTTAGGATAAAAAAGTTATAGCGCAAACCTCAGTATAAGGGTGAAGAAGGCAGCCTTGGCCTGGGATGCAACCACAAACCCATGAAGCAAAAAAAAAAAAAAAAAAATTACTACCTAACTCCCATACAATGAAAGACTGCATTGGTCTGTCATTTAAAGGAGGAAGAACCATTTCACAACAGTGTGTGTTCGTCAGGCATTGGTCACCTCATCCAACTCACCAATTTCTGAGCAAGACAAAGCCTCACAATACACTTGCAAGAAAATCCTAAGACATAAAACTGGCCCCCTGTTTTCACAGGATGATGGTTTATATGGGTTCTTGTCACACCTCTGACAGAGCAGTGAGGTCCACAGCATGCCTCCCTCATAACTGGATCACTCTCTTCAGACAGAGCAGTGAGGCCCACAGCACGCCTCCCTCATAACTGGACCACTCTCTTCAGATCTTTGTGCTTGGTGCCGGAAAGCTTTCTTCTCTCTGTTGACCTGTCAGAAAAGGTCTCACCGGAGTGGCCACGGACAACCACAGCTCTAACAAGCAGCCCAGGGAGCCATGGAGTCTAGCTACTAGAGGCATAAAATGCCAGGTCCTCCTCTGCCTCTTCTGGGGCCTCCCATGACCAGAGGTCAATCACAGTCTTATCAGAGAAGCAGATTCATGAGTCATCAGGCTAGATTAACAAATCTTTTAAGAGTTAAAGATCCCAGTTTCAAGAATAAGATCTTGGTGGTAAGTAGAATGACTTTTATAAGCTACATAGTATATAACACTAACACGGAGCCCTCCCGAGCCACTTTAGGAAGAACCATGAAGAAAACCAGCAAGGCTGGGGGAGGGGTCATCTGTGACTCTCACCATCGAGCCATGAGCCCTGTCACACTATAGAGAGGGCTGTTTGCACACATGCTGTCAGTCTTCCCTGATACGTCAGGGGCATCTTGATGGTTTATAGAAAACCTATTATAAATTAAAATTTTAAATAAGTTGCTCCAGAACAGCAGAGGTGTGTGTTACAAGGCACTGAGAGAAGAGAGAGGCGATATCCTGCGCAACCTCACTTCCTCATCTCCGTACTGAGAAAACCAGCTTGCAGATGCAGTAATGTGTCCATCACTGGCGCAACCTGGAGCTAGAAAAGGCTCTAAATAACAACAACACAAGAAAAGTGAAAAGACTTAAGGAGAGGACTACAAAAAATATTTCACAAGTCGCCTCTAAAAACCTTCTTCAGAGGCATTTCTTGCCTCTGACTTGAAAAACGAAGAAGGAAACCACAAATTAGTCAGTCGCAGGAACACAAAACAACAAAGATTCTTTGGCCCAAAGTATACCTAGCAATACACATGAGAAAGACTCTTCTACCTCAAAATCTGCTTCCTTAACTGTAAATTGATAACACTTTAATACTCAAAGGACCCCGTTAAAACAAGTCGACAACCTATGAGCCTACTGAATCTAAAAATATTGAGGTCAAATACTCTAGGTCCTGCAAACACAACTGATGACCATTAAATCACATAACACACACTGAATACTCCAACAGAAGACGTGCGTGAGGAAGCAAAGGCTACCCGTCCCAAACAAGCGTGTTGTTCATTTGCACGTCAGCAGGAAGTTACAAGCTCCACATCATTAAAAAGTACAATTTTGGCATCAGCAGAGTGACAGACGTTTAGTATTCTCCTCCAGGCAACTGGAAGAAAACACGAACTACATTCAAGAGCGAAGGTAAACCAAGGGGTGTGTTTCTGTTCAAGACAAGAATTTCTTTGTTCCATCCAAATGTGTTAAAAAAAGGGAAGGCCTGAGTCCCTTCTGGAAGTTTCTGAACAGTTTATAAATATAAAACGAACACTTCTTCAATAAATAAATGGTCCTTAAAGTCTTCACCAATGACCTTCAGAATCTTCTGTCACTGCCATCCCTGCCAGTGGCACTCCTGGCCAGGGGAATGGGATATTTCCTGTTGTTAGGTAACCCTTCTTCCATCAGACACACTTCATCAGTAGGCCTCTTCATAGTCTGAATCCTAGAGGGGCAAGAATAGCAGATGTTTGTGCACTACAATGCCACAGTCAGATGGAGGCTAAGTTCATGTGTCTGGGGGCTCCAAATGGAACCTAGCTTGGGTACCAATGGTGGGGTTTCCCTGTTAACACACCTAAGAGTTCAATGAAGCATCACAGGACCTCAACACAGTTTTGCAGGCTGATTACTGCTTTGAAGACCCAGTGGTTCTCTTTATGATTTTATTTTAGAACCTAAACATACCAGAAATGCTTACCTACAGCAGAATATGCAGGGCTGAGGTTAGGAGCTCACTTACCTCGCTCCAACTTCCTAGCTAAAGGACCTTGAGACACTTCTCTGTGACAACTTCAGCATCTCTGAAACGAAGATAATGCACTCTCTCTGTGTAGCCCTGGCTATCCTGGAACTTGTTCTGTAGACCAGGCTGTCCTCAAACCACAAAGATCCGCCTGTCTCTGCCTCCTGAGTGCTGGGATTAAAGGCATGGGCCATTGTGCCCGGCTTTTCTCTACTGTCCTGCCTTTATCTCTAGCAACAATGTCCTCCTATGACACCTCCTAGTGTAAACTCAGCAAGTCTCCCTTCTCTCTCTCTTTCTTGATGCATCAATTTTTCTTTCTCTGTTGGATCATCCACAACAGCATAGAAATGTGCTTCATTTTGCCCATCATAGACAGCAACTCAACACACAGCACCCTCTACCTACTGCCCTAGTTCTCCGCATCCTTCCTTAAAAAAAGCTATTTGCACTCCCTTCCTCCAATGTCTCTTTGCGATGGTTCTTGCCCCTTCCCTGGTACCTTTTGTACTCACTATCCCAATGGGGCTACTTTTGCCAAGGTCACTAGTACATCCACATCACCAAAACATCACCAGTGAACTCCCAGTTCCTGGAAAATTTTCTTCCCCATCTCCCAAGATACAAAACTCTCTAGGTGGTCTTCAAACCAGGCCATCCCTTTTCATCATCTTTTGCTAATTTCTCTTTGTCTTTCCAATCTAGAAGCCTTGGAGAATTCCAGGTTCAGTCCTTTGACCTCTCCTACAAATATACACATCTATTTCCTCGGTGGACATATCTCCATCTGTCTCTATCTCCTAATGGCTTCCATTAGGAGACTAGGCCTCTGTTCTGAAAACATAACTGCCCACTGCACATCTCAAACTTAATACGTTCAAACTCAACTCCTGATTTCATTCTTACAACTTGTTCTGGGGTTGGAGAGATGACTAGGTAGTTAGAAACATTCTCTGCCCTTCCAGAAGACCAGGGTTTGACTCCTGGGGTTCAGTAGTTAAAAGAACCTGGGTTTGAGTCCTAGCACTCACATGACATCCCCCAACCATCAGTAACTCAATTTTCAGGGTATCTGACGCCCTCTTTTGGCCTCTATGGGCGCTGCATACACATGGTGCACAGACACACATACAGGCAAAAGACTCACACACATAAAATAAAAAAAATCTCAAGCTTTAATCAAAACATGTTAAAACTTGCTCTAGAAAATGCTGGTTCTATTCTACTAGTGGCCTAAGACCTCTGGAGTGGTCCTTGCTTCTTCTCATTTTTTTCTTTAAAAACAAATGCCAGTAAATCCTTCTGACTCTAGAGAAGAATACAGACTACAAGCACTTCTCACATGTCTACCGCGGACTTCTCTCACTTGGATTACGGCTAATGCCTACTGACTAGGCTGTCTGATCCTGCTGCAGTCTCTTCCTGCTGTTCTCCACACACAAGCTAGACTGACACTCTGAAAGCACTCGTCGGTCCACAGTACTTCTCTTCAAGGCACCTCTAGTGGATTCCACTTCATGTAGAGTCCAGGTGACTAAGCCCTCTTATGAGATCTAGATGCTGCATTAATTACTTGACTCCAACAGACTCATTCTTGCCCTCTTCTCCTGCTTTCCACACTACCCCCTTGCTGTCCCTAGAACATAAGGGTCTTGCCCTCTCCTCTCAGCCTTTGCAAGCACAGTCTCTCCCAGAGCGTTCCCAGCTAGCTGTGTGGTTAGCTATTTAACTTCTCTTAGGAAATTTTTTGAATGCCATCTTACTGAAGGTGTCTATAAGCATGCTATTTAACACCGGAGCTCTTCAGCCATCTTTCCTTTTTCTGCTTTGTTTCTGCAATATTTATTTGAATTAAATATTGCCTGACATACTGAATATTTTAGTTATCTTCCAAAAAATCGTTTCCCTTGAAGAGCAGAAGTATTTTCTTTTCACCTCTATGTTCTAAGCACCTAGAATGGTACAAACGGCACATGTCAGGTGCCAATAAACAATCATTAAATAAATTAATACAAGAAATGTGGTTGGGCGGTGGTGGAACACGCCTTTAATCCCAGCACTCCCACAGAGGCAGAAGCAGGCGGATCTCTATGAGTTCAAGGCTAGCCTGGTCTACAAGAGCTAGTTCCAGGACAGGCTACAAAGCTACAGAGAAACCCTGTCTCAAAACAATTAAAAGGAAAAGAAAGAAAGAAAGAAAGAAAGGAAGAAAGGAAGAAAGGAAGAAAGAAAGAAAGAAAGAAAGAAAGAAAGAAAGAAAGAAAGAAAGAAAGAAAGAAAGGAAGAAAGGAAGAAAGGAAAATAAAGAAATATGGACACTAACTGTCTCTTACTCTGTGTTATCAAAGTATTCAAACCCTGGGGAGTTGAGACTAGGTCCTTCTTAATAAACTAACAACTTTTTCTCAGCTCACATAGGAAATTCGAGCTCACAGAAGTCAAATAATGAGAAGCCCAGTGAGTGGCGGGGCTGCACTCATCTGGAGGAAGGCTGAGCTTGGCGGCGCAGGGACAGGCGTGCCCCACATTAAATCACAGGCTGATTCTGAGGCGTCTCCAGCTGCACCACATCAGAGTCCTCCCTTCTCCTTAGATCCCAGGACAGCCACATAAGCCTGAGTCACTGCGTGTGCTCAGAGAGGGATGTGTCCTTCAGAGAGTTAAACCAAGATGAGGACCTGCCAATAGGATGTCTCTTGGTAATAAAAGGCATCAACCAAATCACATAGAGGCTGTACACCCTGACTTCCTTTAAAATACCAGGGTTTATCAGAGAATTCAATTCAAGGTTCTGAGTCCAGAAACTTGAAATCCTCCTGTAAAAATTCAATAGGGTTTTTTGTTTGGTTTGGTTTGTTTGGCTGGTTTTGGGGTGTGCGCGTGCGTGTGTGTGTGTGTGTGTGTGTGTGTGTGTGTGTGTGTGTGATCTGTCAGTATCTTACTTACACAACCCCCTTTCTTAAGAACACAATGAACACAATTTTACACCCATGAGACAGAAAATAAAACCATGGACCGATAAGATGGCTCAGTGGGTAAAGGAGCTTGCTGTCAAGTCTGATGACCAAAGGGCAGAACCAACTCCAGCAAGAAGTCCTCTCACTGTTGCATAGATGAACAAATGTAATTTTTAAAATGAGGGCTGGAAAGATGACTTAGCAGTTAAGAGCACCTGTTACTCTTGCAGAGGACCTGGGTTTTGTTTCAAACCCCAATATGGAGGCTCACAACCATCTGTAATTCCAGTTACAGGTAGTCAGAACCCTCTTCTGACCTCTACAGATACCAGGCAGACTGGTGGTACACATACATGCATGCATAGCACTCTTAAACTTCAAAAAAAAAATCTAAATTTTATCTTTAAAAAAATCAAGTTGAGAATTGGTAGGAGTTTCCAGAAACCCTGGTTCCTACTTTCCTGAGCTGGCTGGAATGTTTTTGTTTGTCTTGAGAGCAAAGGACACTTCAAATGGGCAAGAAGAGGAGAAGACACCAAACAGAAGAAACAGGGCACTTACCAGACACTCTGCACAGCGGACACAAAGCCTTGCCATGCAGTCATTGCTGTCCTCTTGGTCAGTGCTGTGGAAAGAAAACATAGCAAAACTTAGCTGTTACTGTCCTTAGCACAGGGGACAGTTCCAAACTCAGGTATTGAAACCCCATGAGTGGTTTTATAGTTGACCCTTAAAGAGAGTCATTAGGAATAAGTAAAAAATAAGTGTGTACGAGACAGGTAGCAGAAAACCCCGCAAACAGCAGCTCATCACCATCACACACTCAGGAAAGTACTGAACACCAGTACTGCTGGGGCGTCATGCTAGGGTGGGAACAGCAGCAAAGAGAAAGACCCTAACCTATTGATGAGCATCCAGACCCACATGGGTGAGGACGGTAAGAACTAATGTGCACTGTAATACCATACGATAATATTCCAACAGTTAGGGTGGAACTGCCATGCGGCACAGTGCGGGGGGGGGGGGGGGCCCAGTCTCTGATCAGGACTCAAAGAGTAGGATGAAAAGCGAACATTCAGCTTGGTCCTGCAGGTAAGAAAGCTTCTAGACAAACAAGAGAGGGAAGGGGGCAATTCCAAGAATGCTGGGTCAGAAGAAAGCAAATGGATGAACAAATGGACAGATTACAGGTAGAGACAGACAGACGTGTATACACACACACACACACACACACACACACACACACAAATGATTATAGGATATCTAGAGGGAAAAGACATGAGCTGACTATAGCTGGCCTACAAAGTGAGTGAGAACAAATGATGGAAACATTTGACTTGGGAACAGACCACAGAGAGTTTTATATACTGTGCTTAGAAACAGACATCTGCATGTTTGCCAGTAATTCTTGTGTGTGTGTGTGTGTGTGTGTGTGTTACATGTTCCTTGAAAAGGGAGGTCTTTCTCCAGTAAATAAATAAACACATAGATAGAAAACTTTAGAACTTTCCAAGGCTAAGACTCTCTCATCCTTAGGCTAAGAGAACTTTCACAGACAACAGAAACATCACAGAACTTTCTTTTTTGGTTGCTTTGTTGAGACAAGGTCTCACTATGCATCCTTGACTGGCCTGGAACTCATTATATAGACCAGGTTGGCCTTAAACTCAAAGAAACCTGTCTACCTCTGCCTCCTGAGTGCTGGGATTAAAGATGTGCGCCTCATGTCAGCTACAAGGCTTTAATGTACATTTTTGTTCCTTTTAAGAAGTAAATCTGTTTCTGTGAAACTACTGGAGTGTGCCTGCCCGTTGGTAGAATGGTGATTAATAAATGCTTTTGATAACCATGTGGTTTGAATAAGAAGGACCTCCATAGGCTCATATATTTGAATACGTAGTCACCAGGAAATAGAACTCTTTGATAGGATTAAAAGGATTAGGGGATGTGCGCTTGTAGGCCAAATTATGTCATTGGGTTGTAAAGTTTCAAAAGCCCATGCTAGGCCCAGTCTCTCATTCTCATTCTCTCTCTCTCTCTCTCTCTCTCTCTCTCTCTCTCTCTCTCTCTCTCTCTATATTAGGATGTAGCTCTCAGCTGCTTCTCCAGTATCATGTCTACTGCCATGTTTCCCACCATGATGATAATGGACTAAGCCTCTGAAACTGTACGCCAGCCCTGAGTCGAATGATTTTTGTTATTAGAGTTGCCATGGTCATGGTGTCTCTTCACAGTACTAGAGCAGGGACTAAGACAGAAGTCACATCCCTTTACCCCTTCAGAGCATCTGCTGATGAGGAACAGCACATGCTTCTTTAAATTTCCTCTGCCCATCAGGGCTCTTCTCAAAGCTTCCTTCATTGCTCATACATATTCTGTTAGGAGACGAGATATATGTTCAAAATGTACGTGAGGAGCCACAGCCCTGTACAGTGTGGTTCCTGACAGAAGCTCCCTGTCAATCCCTCCCTCTGTGTCAATGCCCACAAATGTCAATCTTCCTCTGGTGCCCCTCATGGAACTACCCCATTTGGAAAGAAATTTCAGCACTGAAGCTGACCTCAGCCTGGGAGGGAAGTGTGTGGATATGGAACACGGGTGTTGCTGGTGCAGGAGAACTGTCTATATTCTGTCAATATGTTTTAAATAAACACTGATTGACCAGGCAGGAAGTATAGGCGGGTCAACCAGACAGGAAGTAGAAGGGGGCAAAGAGAACAGGAGAATTCTAGGAAGGAGGAAGCCCATTCCTTCAATTCTACCCAGACCACCAAAGACGCAAGATATGAGCTGCCCCTCTGAGAAAGGTACGGAGCCATGTAGCTAACATAGATAAGAATAATGGGTTAATATAAGCTACAAGAGCTAAGATGTAGCCTGAGCTAATGGGCCAATCAGTTTTATAACTTATGGAGATCTCTGTGTGATTTTCTTTGGGGCTTGCCAGTTGTGGGGAACTGGGCAGGACATAAACCCTAACAAGCAGACCCTCATGTTACACTGCCCCCAGCACAGGGCTGTGAAAAGGACCCAGGTTCAGCAGGACTTACTCGTCAGAAACTTCAATGGAAGACTTCTTATAGCCAGACCTGCTCCTCTTGTTCACGCCCGTTGCCTTCCTCCCCATTCTCACCAGCAGCAGAACGACCACTACTGCGGAGGGGATGAAGACAAGGATGGAGAGAAGGGCCACTGAGGACAGCATGGTGCCGAAACCTGTAGGGAGGACCGAGAGAGGGCTGTGCATGTGCAGCCGCTGACTTCAGATCAGGCTCAGGAGTCTTCCGATCCTGGCCTTTGCTCATGCTTCTCATTACAAAGGGAATAAATTCATCACAGAAAATAGAAACAATACAAGAAGCATATATAATTCCACCACCTAGGAGTAACATACTGCTGTCTACCAGTTCATTCTTCTTTCCAGGGGCCTAAAAGCACATGTGGGGCAGGATGCAGATTGTAAAAGCAGAAGTCCTATTTTTTACATTATTTTAGTTTAGCATATGATACATTTGCTTTGATGTGACTAAAAAGATCCTGAATTTAAAGGTCTTTCAAATCAGGCATAGTGGCATATACCTTCAATCCGCACTGGGAGGCAAGAGGCAGGCAATCTCCAACCAAGGCCAGCCTGGTGGTTTACAAAGTAAGGTCTAGGACAACCAAAGCTTATAGGGAATATACTTTTAAGGGAGTATCATTTTTAGAAATCTTCCTTATAGAAAAATGAAATCTATTCTTGCCAGGGGTCTGAGTACATAAATGTGCAATGGGTTATCATCAAACCAGATGACAATTATGACAGAGAAAAAGGTGAGGAGAGAGAATGAGAGGAGGGAAAAAGGACAGGGTAGGTAGGCAGGAGGAAATAAAGGAGGGAGGGAAGCCCTGAGAAATGGTGAGGAAATTATGACTCATAATGTGTCTCTATGTCTTTGGTTCAAACCCAGTTTCAGGCTCAAACAACCTGAAAAGAATCACTCATAAGCTCATCAGCACAGGAGAAGGAAAGTGCCGCTTCTGTAGCATAAAGAAACACAGTGCTGCCCACTGTTAGCGGGAACGCCCCCCACACAAGCAGTCTCTTAGCTGTAGCAGGACCCCAAAAGGACCACTGGGATAAGTTCTACATCAACACAATCACCCTTCATTAAATTTGGGGGATTGCTCAACATTCCACAAGACATTTGGTCACCTGAAGATAAAATGAAAAAGACAATGCAGAAACTATGACAACATTAAGAGAGAATATCCAGCTTTCAAAATTAAAACTGAGACAGTTCAGCCAGTAAAGGCTGTTCCCAACTCCTGCACGCTGTCTTCTGACCTCTAGACACGCACTGCAGCATGCATGCCCACACCGTCACACATACAAAATAAATAAAAATAAATAAATAAATGTCTAAAAATTCAATCTTAACAGGCATTTGAAGACAACTTTGACACAGTGGTCCTCCAAGCTAACTGACGAGTTCCAGAAAACACCCGAGGAGGCACAGCAGTGTAGGAGCCTGGCAGTGAGCAGCGTACCTCTTTCTGTGACCGTGAGCTCTGTCAGGGGGATATTATGGTACACGTCTGGAGGATTCTTCACGGCACAGCTGAACGTCCCGTTGTCCTTCAGAGTGGGATTGCTGATGCTGATGGACGCATCCCCTTTGTACACATTTCCAACCCAGGAAATCCGGTCTCGGAACGTGCCCGCTGTCGTTGGGTACTGGAAAGACTGGTAATGAAAAATCTAAGACCACAAGAGAAAAGGTTAACTTGGACAACACGACGAAATGAAAAGCTGAGTAGATCCAGAGTTAAAAAGAATTGTAAAATAGGGTTTTCTTTCCCCAGTTGGCTTATTATGTTTTGTTTTTAGTGCTTTTCTCACCTCTCTCTTAGAAAGACAGATCAGAAGGAAAGGTTGATGAGAGAGTCCTGAGAACTCGTCTATGGCTGGGGAGATGATTCAGTGGCTAAGTGTCCTTCCAGAGGACCTGAGGTCAGTTCCCAGCACCCACATCAGGGAGTTCCCAAGCACAAAGAACTTCAGCTCTAAGGGATACCACACTTCTGGGCTCTTAGGGCACCTTCACATGTTACACCACACACACACACACACACACACACACATACACACACACACACACACACATACACATGTACAAGAGAAACCTACACAGACACACACCCATACACATATACAACAGAGACCTACACAAACACACACACACGCACACATACAGAGCCCCACAGACACACACACAAGCATACACACATACACACCCATACACACAAACACACATACACGCACGCACAAAGAGAGCGATCTAAGCAAGAACTTTCTTCTAAATTCTTCATGAAGTCCCCAGATAATGACCCTCAAGCAGAGGCAACTTCACTCTCCACAAAACATTTGACAATGTGACAGATTCTTTTTTTCCCACCAGATTTTAAATTGTATTTATTTCTTTATAATTGACAAATAATAACTGTGTATATTTATGGAGCACAATGCGGCTTTTTTGTGTGGTGTGAGACTTGACCCCTGGGCCTTGTGCACGCTAAGGTCTACCACTGAGCTACATTTCGAAGCTATTTTTGCTTTTGAGGAACTGCCAGGCCATTTTCTAAATTAGCTGTATTATTTACATTAGCAAATTTCCCTTTTCTCCAACCTGCACCAATCCTTATTGTAATCTGTCTTTTTAAGATTTATTTTTATTATTTTTCATCATGTGTGCATGTATGTACATGTGTGTGTGCTTGCATGTGTGTGCTTGCGCATGAGTGCAGGTGCCCACAGGCCACTGTGAGCCGTCTCAGGTCCTCAGCAAGAGTGATGTACACTCTTAACCTCTGAGCCATCCCCCCAGCCCCATGACTCGCCTACCTTATAACAGTTCTGTTTGGTTGTCTGAGGTGAGGTCTCATTACAGTTTTATTTTTAGTCCCTTTAAAATTGGAGGCACTGAGCTTTTTCATATATCTGAACACTGATATTGCTTCTTTTGGGAAATGTCTGCTCAGATCTTCTGCCTACTGCTTAACCAGGCTATTTGCTTCCTTGGCACATTGGGTTGTGAGCTTCAGGCACCGAGTGGGTAGAGAAGTCAAGGGCACTGCTAAACTTCCCACAGGTGTAAATGTCAATAATGCTGAAGAAGGGAAACTGTTTGTTTATCACGGTTTGCAAATGGCCGCCACTGCTTCCTCCCTTGGCCCTCAGAACCTCACCAAAGCACGGGAGGCAGGTGTAACTACTCTGAGCTTACAGGAAGAGAAATTAGACCCCAATCAAAACATGAAGCGAGTTACTCCCAGGCACACAGTTAGCTAATGACAAAAGTTACTCCCAGGCACACATTTAGCTAGTGACAAAGGGGGGGTCTTCGTTTTCCAGATCTCTGGGCAGGTGTCAGGCAATCCCATCTCTCTCTGGTCTCTCCCGTGGCTGTTAACACAAGCCCACATCAAAGGCCTGATAAGCGTGCAATGAGTCTCTGCCATATTAAGGTGACACTGCTTTGGAGTTGGTGGCTGGACACTTGGTCACCAAAAGCACATATTTACACTTGAAGGTGTGACAAGCAGGTATGATAATCAACACAACTCTTATGCAAGACAGGAGGCTCCCCTCTTTCTTTGTTTACTTGGTACCTTCCACTTAGGACACCAGGCATTTCCAACCACCGAATTGCCTAACTTTGAAGAGCAATTCCTCAGAGAAGATGCTGAATCACTCCCTGGTCAATTTCATCAAGAATTCACTTCACAGATACTTAGCACACCTCTCATGTTCCAGGGGTGTGAAGGAACAGGATACAATGGGTGTCACACAATCATGGCTCCTGTTCTCATGGAACCTACATTTTGGTAGAAACAGTAAGAACCAACATATATTTGACAAGTGTTCCAAAGGGGCGGATAGAGAAGGCCTACCAAGCCAACATGATGGTGTGTGCCTGTACTCTCCCAGTACTCAGGAAGCTGAGTACTTCCTGTCTGTGAGCCCAGCCTGAGTTATACACTCAAGAACAGACTGGGGTACAGAGCAAACCTGTCTCCGAAAACCAAGTCCTATTATCGATCATCAGAACAAAAACCCTAAAAATTCCTCACTGACAAAACAAGGTCTGCTGTGTTCCTTCCAGGTTAACCTAACTCATGAATTACATTTAAATTCATTACCCGCAATCCTCACTCCTTGGTGAGCCTGACAGACTAACCACTTCTCTGCAACCCTGAGCTACAAGACTCTTGAATGCTGCTGATTCCTGCTCAGATGAGCTTGCTGCTTTCTGACTGGGCTCACAGACCGCACTCTAGGAGAAGCATTGTCTGCACATAGGGGTTCTGACTCAAGAAGCTCCCTACTGCTCACTCTGTCCTACTTTTGGACAAGGAGGCAGAGCCAAATAAGGTCAGCCATGGCCTCCTGACAAGTCAGAATAAAGGGAACTATTTTAAATCTAAAGCAACAGGAACCTTGACACCCGCCGTGCCTCCTTTGCCAGTTACCTGTATCCAAAAACCACGACACTCCACACCATGGCACTCAGTAACAGCTCCTCATGCACAATTCAAAGCGTATTCACTGAGATAAAAGGCAATTTTTTTCCCCAATGGAGGAAAATAGGATAAAGAACACTTTGTAAAATCCAGTTTAGGAAGGACAGTGAGATGGCTCAGTGAGTAAAGGTGCCTTGCCTCTAAGAGGAAGGTCTGTGTGCATCCCCAGGATCCGAGGAGTGGAAAGAAGAGACCTGGATTCTGCAAGTTGTCCTCTGACTGTCATATGCTCACAGTGGCATGCATACACAAATAAATAAATAAATAAAATGTAAACCCAATTTACATGTGGCTATGGTATTGACATTTTTCAAAGATTATTTTATGTGTATGGGGGTTTCCCTGCATGTACATCTGTGTGTTAGTGCATGCCTGCTACCCAGGGAGGTCAGAACAGGGCATCTGATTCCCTTGGAACTGGAGTTACAGGAGGTTGTAAGCTAGCATGTGGGTGCTGGGAATTGAACCCAGGGTTTCTCTGGAAGAACAGTTAGTGCTCTTAACTGCGGAGCCATCTCTCCAGCCCCAACATTCAAATATATTCTTAAATAGCACCCATTCTGAACTAAGGCAATTGAAAGAAAGAGAAAGGGTTTTTACAGCATTGTAATCTCTAATTAAACACCCATAATGGGACTTGAACCATAAATGTGTTTTATATGTGTGACTAAAGTATATTGCTTCTAATATTGCATGACCATCTGTCACCAATGACATCTGTCACCAGTACAAAGTGCCACAATTTCCTTCAAAGGCAGCTACATAAATCACTGCAGACGTTTACATGGCCAGAGGAGAAGCCAAGATAAATCTACAGAGTGCAGGATTGTCAGACAGACACGCCCACAGAGACAGCGGGATCGGGGCAGCTATCAGAGAAAGGATGTCAGTGACGTGAGCGGGGAGTTTCTGTAGCCCACGTCCTGGAGATACCCTTCTTAGGGTATCAGATCTAAAACAAAGCTGTAATGACACACAGAAGGAAGCAACAAGGCAACCAAATTAAGCCACATTTCCTTGTGGTTTCTGACCATCTTTTTCCTTGTACATTACTCTGCACATTTAGCAGAGTAAAAGGCTCCGTGTGATTAAACAAATATCATATGGGGCAGAAGACTAGCTTTCTCCAAAGCCCTATATATTTTTATTTCATTTTCTAATTATTTTTTGTTTGTTTGTCTTTCGAGTTGGGGTTTCTCTGTGAAACAATCCTGGCTGTCCTGGAAATCACTCTGTAAACCAGGCTGGCCTCGAACTCCCAGAGATCTGCCTGCCTCTGCTTCCCAAGTGCTGAGATTAAAGACATGCACCACCACCGCCCGATCATTTTCTAAATTTAACTGTAGTGTGTGTGTGTGTGTGTGTGTGTGTGTGTGTGTGTGTGTGTGTGCAGGAAGTCATGAAGGAACACAAGTGCTATGATTTACACACAGAAATCAGAGGACAACTTTTGAGTGTGCGCTCTCTCTGTCCCCCATGAGTTTCAGGCTTGCGAAGCAGGAATCTTTATTCACTGAATTAGGGCACAGGCCTTCTTTCTTTTTTTAAGTGTAGATCAAGTTGGCTTCAAGACTGCTATGCTGTTGAGAATGGCCTTGAACTCCTGATCTTCCTACCTCACCAATGCTGAAATTATAGGCATGTGCCGCCATGCCAGGGACTCAGAGGAACGTTCTAGAAAGTCCACACTTACGGATTCTGTGCGACTGCTACTAGGGGGCCGGTATGTCCAGTCTATGGTCAGTTTGTCAGTGACATCTGAAGACGACTTGAAGGTGCATTTCAACTTGATCTTCTCTCCAACATATCCCCGGACATGGGCATCTGCACTGATCTCCAGAGAGAGGGCGGGAGGCACACCTAGTGGAGGCAAGCCCAAACACATACGATGCATTTGCTTTGTTGGGTAATGCAAATGTGAGTGAATTCTAGAGATGCTTTGCGTCATTTTTAGGGACCTCCCCCAAAAGCCAGAGCCACCAATACACTTTCAGACAAATCTATGAGGAACAAGGAGCTAAGATCCATTAATCTTTAATAATATTTTTATCATTTTATAGTCTTAAATCATAGCAAATAGTTGAGTAAAAGTTAAAAACCTAATCCCACTAGCATTTTTCCAAAAACAGGCTTGTAGTTAAGTTAAATACAAACAAAAGAAGGTTGCCCATGACAATTAGAAGACAACATCTACTCCTTCTCATTCTGTGCCCTCCCCAACAACTCCTCTCACTCTCTCTCTCTCTCTCTCTCTCTCTCTCTCTCTCTCTCTCTCTCCAGGAATACAACAGATTTTATGAGGTCTAAGAGATTCAAGCTGTAGTGGCACACACCTTTAATCCCAGCACTTGGGAGGCGGAGGCAGGCTGATCTTTGTGAGTTCAAGGCCAGCCTGGTATATAGAGGGAGTTCCAGGAAAACACAACTAAGGCTATATAGAGACACCTTGTCTCAAAAGAGACAGAGCAAGAGATAGACTCAACCAAACACAGTATGATTCCAGCATGATGAAAATTCCTAGTGTTAGCCAGGCGGTGGTGGTGCACACCTTTAGTCCCAGCACTCCGGAGACAGAGACAGGCGGATCTCTGTGAGTTCGAGGCCAACCTGATCTACAAGAGCTAGTTCCAGGACAAGCTCCAAAGCTACAGAGAAACCCTGTCTTAAAAAAAAACAAAAAAAAAAAAACAAAAAAGAAAAAAAGAAAAAGAAAAGAAACTACTAGTGTTTCAACCAGTAGCAAAATGAAGGCAGAAACTACAAATAGGAAATGCATGCTTTAAACTGTCCTGAAGGGTTATATCTAGTCTTCCCACTCCTCTCCTCTTTTTTAAAAATTATCTTTATTTTTAATTATGTGTATATATGTGTGTGGGCACATCCACGAGTGTTGGTGCCAATGGAGGCAGGAGGCATTATCCCCTGGAGCTGGAGTTACATGTGTTTATGAGCCACATGATATGGGTGCTGGGACCTGAACTCGGATCTTCTGGAAGAACTCTAAGTATTCTAAACTGCTGATCCTTCCCTCTAACACCTCTTCCTCCTCCTCTTTTCCCTCTGCTGCCTTGCTTCCTTCTTCTTGAAAAAGGGCTTTGCTATGTAGCCAAGTCTGGCCTAAATTCACAGTCCTCCTGACTCAGGCTT
Organism: Myodes glareolus; assembly: GCF_982192425.1. Lineage (NCBI taxonomy): Eukaryota > Metazoa > Chordata > Mammalia > Rodentia > Cricetidae > Myodes > Myodes glareolus. The sequence continues at coordinate 73,781,425 of NC_142029.1, read as the reverse complement.
CAAGACCTAGGATTACCAGCATGTAGCACCACACCCAGCTAGGCTTCCTCTCAAAGCTGGTTAGTGAATCATACATCTATTAAAAGTAAATTATAGAGGGCAGGCTGGAGGTGTAGTTCAAGGCAGAGCACCTGCCTTAACTTGGAAGGCCCCAGGTTCTATTCTTAGTATCAAAAAAAAGTAAAGAAAGAAAGAAAAGAAAAGAAAAGAAGGGAAGGGAAAAAAGTAAATTATGGATAAAAAAATAAAATTGAATATGTTTTACAATGTAAAAGTAAGACACCATTTTTAAAGCCTGCAGTGTGGTTTTTCTAAAACCATTCACTCCAACTTTAACACTCTACCTTTCTGAAAGAAAGAAAGAAAGAAAGAAAGAAAGAAAGAAAGAAAGGAAGAAGGAAAGGAAGAAGGGAGGGAGGGGGAGGGAGGGAGGGAGCGAGGGAGCGAGGGAAAAAACACCCGGCACTTTGTTTCTTCTAGCCATTGTACTGTTGGAAAAATAGTGACTAGAAACACATCTCCCCCTGGAGAACACTGTTCTGGGAAATGAACACACAATCCTTGTTTTTCTACTTCCTTCTCTACCTCACTAATCCAAGATTCTTCTGGTAGTCAAGGGCAAAGAACATAGCAAGGTTTCAGAAAAGAGCAAATCCACACCCTGCTGCAAAATCCAGTGGTCTTTCTGGCACAGGCAGGATGGTGTAATGATTGAACACAAAGATGCCTAAGCCAAAAGATCGAGTTCAAGCCCCAGCCCTATCGCTGGCTCTGCGCAGCTCAGCAAGTTACCTTCCTCCTTCAGTTTGCTCATCCTGGCAGAAATGGGGTTTATCTCTAGGCCACTGTGAGGATTAAATGAGTTAAAAACACGCACACCACCCAGAAAGCCTACCTACCTGGAGCAAATGCCCCACGCCTGCTGATACCGCCTGCTCTTTCTCCTACAGGCTCTCAACTTTTCCTACCACTGGCATATCTGAGTCATTGTTCCAGTACCTTCACCTCTGCCAGCTTTGACTCATTTTCTCACTCCTCTCTGGACGATCTAGTCTGGTCACATTCCTCCCGAAAGGAGGAGCTCAAGACAGAGCTCGCTATTAAGGCCTTTAATAAGAATCTGACCCATCTCAAAGATGATGGCCATTGGGTTCCCTGCATAGCATTCTTTCTGACTGCCATGCTAAATTTGCCATTGCTTCTCTGTGTAACTGCCCTGGCTGTCCCGGAACTCGCTTTGTAGACCAGGCTGGCCTGGAAATCACAGAGATCTGGCTGCCTCTGCCTCCCAAGTACTGGAATTAAAGGCACGTGCCACCACCACCCAGATATTTGCCATTTCTTGTATGTCTTTGTAAATGTCCATTTCTCTGCCAGGAAAGCCTTTGTTCTCAAGCCCTCAACCACTCCTGACCCATCAACCTGAGGAAACCCCTATTCAGCACTGGAGATTCAGGTCTAAAACCTGAAAGGTAGAATGAACCCACAAATTACACCGGCTCCTTCCCTATGTTTTCAGCCTAAAACATACATACAATACAGAGCTGGAAGGAGAAGATTTAAACTTAGCCAGAACTGCACCGAGCTCTAGCCCGTCTGACTTCCGGCTGTGAGAGCTAGGTGGAAGTCCTCTAACCTGCTCAGGCTCCAGTTGCTCCATCGGTGAATGGAAAGACTAGCCCTCCTGTGGTCACTGGGAGCATCCAAAACACTTTAAACATATACAGGCCTGGATATAGGTGTGAGGACCTGTGCTCTCTCCCTAGTACCACAATAAATAAGCAAACAAAGAAATAGACATAAAACAAGACTTAGAGCCCTCAAGATAAAAACTTTTAATAAATAGCAACTATTATTATTAAAATGGACACCACACATACTAAAAATTCTGAACTAATTCCCCACTGGGCTGTGAATTAACACCTAAACACGAATAGCCTGTCTCAGACACTACCCATCCTACCCCCTTCCCTATGCCTGGATCATCCAGTTATTTCCCAAAGATACTGTGTCTTTTCGTGTCTCTATGCTTTCCTCTGAATACATCCTTGTCTAGAGGGATCCTCTCCGTTCCTACCATCCTGCCAGAGTTGCTCCCCACCAGCTCAAACACCAGCCTGCTTTGTGGTACCCAAATTCCCTGAAGTTCTTTGCTCTTCCTCTGAAGTTCCCATAACACAATACTACCCAGGCACATATGCCATGACTACACAGACTTACAAAGGTCATTTCCTTCACAAAATGCAAGTACCATCAGGTTAAAAATACAGAGAGAAGGTAAGCAGAGGGAAACTGGGAGGATCATCATGGTTACTAGTGTAAGAACAATGTGGGCTGGTGTGCTAAAAGAGGGAAAAAAATATCACCCAAACGTACAGACAGCTCCCATAAGAAATTAACGCTAGAAGGAAGGACGAAAGGTGTCAAGAATGACTCTCAGTTTTACTCAAAGAGGGAAACCAGGCTTGTGGGGGAGGGGCATGAGTCTGATTCTGGGTGAGTTTGGATGTCTTTGATACCTAAGGGATGTCTAAAAAAGAACCATACATCAGGGGTCAGCAATGGCTCAAGTGGAAGCAAATGGCTCTCACAAGAAAGAGAACTCATAGTAATTAGCAGGGACCCTGCTCTCAGTCCTGCAGGAAACTCAGATTATCCAAACCGATCAATCTCTCCAGCTGTCTTTCAGCAAACTGCTAAGACATTTCAACATCTTTATGTAAATGAAGTTCTAATAGAATGCAACCACACTGGTTTGTTTGCGGCTACTTTTGCACACTTGGCAGAGACTGAGAAGATGCAGCAGAGAACAGGTGCTCACAAAGTCTAAAATGTTCACTCACATTCCACTACTGGAAATTGCTGATACCTGCTTTAGAGCTAAGACAAAATCTAGGTTAGAGTAAGAAATCAGAACCTCTATAGTTGCTCCAGTTCTCCAGAGTCCCAGTCTCTCTCTCTCCCCTCCCTCTCTGTCTCCCTCTCTCTCTTTCTCCTCCTTTCCTCTCTCTCTGTCTCCTTCCTCTCACCCTCCCTCTCTCCTCTTCCTTCCATCTCTTTTCCCTCTTCCTCCATCTCTCTCTCTACCCCCTTCTCTTCAGTCCATATTCCCTCTCCATATTTCTATCAACTCCCTTCTTAAAAACCTTTCTAATCCTATACTACACTCATTCAGATATTTAATTTTTGTTTTATTTGTTTTGTTTCTTGAGACAGGATCATGTTATGTAGACAAGGCTAGGCTGGCCGATCCTCCTGCCTCAGCATCTCAAGTGATAGGATCACCATGCTCTGGTTTGAGATTTATCCTGGTCAAATAAAAACATCTGATCATAAAAATTTTTTTAAAAAAACTATTCAAGGAGGTTAGAAAATAAAACCTCATTCTAACACAAATCATTTTAGAGCTGGTAGAAATTAAACATGACAAAGCAAAGTCCCTAACTTTATACATCCCATTTTCCAAAATGTCAATCTCCCCAGCTTAAATTTACATAGTACTTGCACTTATATGAAAAAGAGAAAAGTGTAATCTGGGCTGGTTCTCTGTCATTATTGCTTCCTCTTCTCTTGTCCTTGGAGGTGAAAAAGGGCATCTGATTCTCGGGTATTAGAATTACAAACCATTGTGAGCCCCCATCTGGATGCTGGGAATCAAACCTAGCAGAACAAATGGTTCAAATGTAAGTAAGTTTGGGGTACTGGTGCGATGTGGAAGAGCACCAAGTGCCCTGAACTGCTGAACCATCTCTCCAGCCCCCTTGGTTGCATGGTTGGCTGGCTGATTAATTTTTAAGGCAAAATATAAGTCTATTAAAGAAGACTTGGAGTAGCTGAGGAATACAAATTATTCAGGAAGCACCCAGAGATCGACAACTTCAAAACTATTACTAGAATGTGTGCACACATGTAGAGGTCAGCAGCAACTCCGTCGAGTGGGTTCTCTCCTTCCCCTGGTAATGTATGATCTGGAGATGGCACCTCGTCCTCGGGTTTACATGGCAAGCACCTTAGCTCACTGATCCATCGCACCAGTCCCCCAAATTAACTTACATTTGATCCATTTGTTCTGTTAGATTTGATACCTGCTCTTCAATGCGAAGTGACTCTGGGTTTACAAAAAGACCACTATTTCTAGAATTTTTTTTTCAATGGGACAGGATTTGAACATTTCTCCCCCAACACCCATGTTGTATATATACAAAAAGAAAAAAGATGTGTTTATATAAAGTGACAGTAGGCCTAACTCCATTGCAAAAAGAACTCAGATGAAAAACTGGACACTTATGATGACACAGGTAGCTGGGAGGGATCAGGGAGTGTGCTGGCAGCATGCAGATTAGTCACCAGATAAATGAAAACCTCCTCCCTTACCAGATGAGGCTCGGTCACCTAAATGTGTTCATATTTATACAGTATTAAAGACCTCTTTCAGGAATATCCATTATTTACAGGGAAACATTACAAATCATTCTAATTCTAGCTATACTAGTATTGTATTTCTTAGGAAAACACACACAGAAAAGTAATCAGGAAGTATTTGGACCTCAAAATGAAGTTAATTAGTTTGAATTGAAATTTAGACATTTGGAATAACAAGAAAGCAAAATTATCCAAATCTCACAATACTGTCATTATGCCAACACTGTACTTCTTTATTTTTTTTTCCCCCAAGACAGGGTTTCTCTGTAGATTTGGAACCTGTCCTGGAACTAGCTCTTGTAGACCCCACTGGCCTCGAACTCACCAAGATCCGCCTGCCTCTGCTTCCTGAGTGCTGGGATTAAAGGTGTGTGCCACCACCGCCCCGATAACACTGTATTTCTGACAATAGCTAAAAGATCAAGTTTCAGAACGCCTGTGACTTTTCTCACACTTTAGAATGTTTATAAAGTGTGCCTGCTCTAAGAAAAATCACACTATAATCCTTCCCAAAAATGTTTTATTTCATAGCCCTGCAATAAAATTACCAAATCAAGATTTTACTTCCCTCCCCGCCACCCACCCCTTTCTCTCTCTCTCTCTCTCTCTCTCTCTCTCTCTCTCTCTCTCTCTCTCTCTCTCTCTCTCTCTCTTTCAGTCCTTACAATCATATTGTGTCTCTCAAAATAACTGAGGCGAACAGAATTGTCCATTCCTGGCCAGGGTGTAACAGCAATAGAGAACCCTGGCAGACAGTCGCTGGTAACCTCATACAAAGACTGAGCGTCCGCAAAGCCCGAGCTCGCTGTGGTTTCACCCGGTCGCGGCATCACCAAGGCAAGGTCAAGTCACACCAGGTAGAGCTCCGGCACCGGCCGGGGACCAACTCTCCGCAGTGGGTGGTGACAGCCGGGAAAGAACGTCCTCCCACATCCCCTTCCTTCCCAGAAACCGAGCGGGGGGTTTCCTGAGACCCCCCAACCCGGAACCGGAAGAGCGACCATCTTTCCTGACCCCCCCAAGCCGGAAGTGGAGGCCAGCCAGCTGGCGCACTCACCTTGGACAAATAGAATGCTCAGCAGTGGAAAGAGAGCGCAGCCACAGCCTCCTGCTGCTCCTCTTGGCAGCTGCATCCCGACAGCTCTTCCGACACTTGCACACCTTGTTTACAGCTCCCGGGGACCACGCAGGTGGTACCGGAAGTGACGTCATCGCGGAGACACCTTGAAATGGCCATCTGGAGACCTCAGGGACATGGCTTGTTAGCCGACTCCTATCTGCTTTCCCTGATCAACAATTCTTTGGCTCTCAAGAAGAATCTGATTGCTCTCTTCTGCTTCAAATTAGCCGCAGACTTTGGGGAAACAATTTTACTTTTCTGGAATTCTGCAGGATCAGGCTTGATCCTCTGACAGGAATCCCGAAGTTTTATCTCCAGAGTGTCTAAATTGAACTTCACTGTAGATTCTCATACATTTGAAGTTTAGGGAGACATGGGCGAGTGTACAGGGTCAAATAAATAAACCTTTATTGGACCCTGTGATAAATACACACAAGCCTCGTCATTCCTGTTCCTTTTAATGTAGCCATTACATCATCCAGAATTGGATGCTTATTAAATTACAGCAGTGATAGTGATGATGAAATCACTACAGCGTGTATTCGAGGTGAAGGGGGCCTAGAATAAGTATCAGTACAAAAGTATTATTACCATAGTACATGATATTCTTAGACATGAAAAAGATGGGAAAAGATGGTACAGGACCCTGCTTGGCTCATGTAGTCACCTGTTCTCCTGGACTCCATATGGTCAAGGACAGGACAAGGGAAACAGAAAACCTCTGCCTTTGGAAATATTTCCTAACTGTGACGTTTTTAACTGGCATAACTACTAGACTTGAAAGTTGGTGGTTTTCTCTATGAAGAGAATAAGAGAATAACTATAAAGTCCCCAAACGAAGACAGGCAGGGTTGCAAAAGCCTGTAGACCCAGAATTTGCAACACAGAGGCAGGAGGACCACAATCAACCTGTATTTTTTTTTAAAGATTTATTTATTTATTATGTATACAACATCCCTTCCTTGTATGCTAGAAGAGGGCACCAGATCTCATTATAAATGGCTGTGAGCCACCATGTGGTTGCTGGGAATTGAACTCTGGACCTGTAGAAGAGCAGTTAGTGCTCTTAACCTCTGAGCCATCTCTCCAGCCCCTAACCTGTATTTCTTAGTAAGACCCTAGTAAAGGTTAGGCTTAGACTCCAGAAATGAGTCTTCCAATATGTGGTATCATTTTGTCCATTTCCCAGCTCTACAAAGCAATGCGAGAAACCTATAGAAATCATATATATGAAGTTAATTCTATCCATTACTGAGTCTACTGTCTCTAAGAAAACTGGAGCAAATATAAAATATATCCCCTTGTTTGCTATTAACTGCTATGCAAATTTTGCCAATTTGTACATAAGCAAATAACAAAATCCATAATTCTTTATTACTAAGGGTTTATTTACACAATGTTTCAGGTATAATAAAAAATAAGTTACAGTACAAAAGTGCTCTTAGGAAGGAGACACTGAAAAAGGCTGTGATGCTCCATGAGTATCCAGATAAGACACACATTGCAAGTTTGCTGGAGAAGTTTTTAACTACTTCATTACATATATGAAACATACATGAGGCATCATTTAAAGAAATATCCAGTTGTTATATCCACAATGGCGAATTATGACGAGCAGGAGAAAATACAGGTCTAACTTGTAGCTTCAGAAAGTTTTTAGGCCAGGATGTGGTAGCTCACACCTTAAACCCCAGCACTAGAGAGGCAGAGGCAGTGGGATCTCTATGAGTTAAAGTCAGCTTGGTCTACAGAGTGAGTTCCAGAACAGTCAAGGTTGCAATCAGAACAGATCCTGTCTTAAGAGAGAGAGAGAGGGAGAGAGAGAGAGAGAGAGAGAGAGAGAGAGAGAGAGAGAGAGAGAGAGAAACAACAAAAACTTTTAAAGGCAGTATAAAAAGCAGAATGAGAGAAATGGAATGAATTTCAAGGACCAAGATTCAAATGTAAATTACGCCAACTTGCTTTAAAGACTGGGTAAAATGTCAAGGTCCTATATCTAGGAATACAATCTATTGGAAATTCCAGTTTGTTAAAAGAAATAATCTGTGCAGCCCAGCCTAATGAGGACTAAAACATCACATTATAAAGATTCACCTGGGCCTAAAGTTTTAAATGTTCTGTGTTCTCCGAACAATGCTGTTGTGACTTGTGTGCACACACCAAGTAACTAGATGCAAAGGAGAAATCCATCCCCCTTCTTCCCATAGCCCCTGTTAAAAGTTTGCCTTATCCTAAAATAAGGGGAAAAATAAAATTGGTTCATTACATTTAAATAGTTTTGATATTTCTTTGGTCCCTGTCAAATTCTCTTTAAAATAAGATGAATTAAAACCAAAAGAACTTTAAATAATTTCTTCCAGTTCTCACACTTACATTAGACTGTACAAAATGGTCATTTGCTTTGGGTTGGCCTTCTTCACAAGTCTATTTTTTTTTAAGTTGTAATACGATGATATCACAAAGTCTTCTAATTAACTGCTTAGGACTCCAGTCTGCAAAGAGCATGGGTTCTGCTGAGGGGCAGACACACAGCGGAGCTGTCTGTAGGCAGTACAAACCTGCAGTGCGGCTGGATATGGAAGTCCACCTTCAGTCCCAGCTCTTGAGAGCTGAGGGAGGGCTCTCTGACTCTATGGCCAGCTCTACACAACTAGTTCTAGACCAGCCAGTGATACATAGTAAGAACTTGCCTAAAAACAGATAAATATAAAAATGGTGATGAGCCATTCTTCCTGGTAACATTTGCTGGTATACTGCTGTCTTTGTGACCTTTTGTAGTTACTGGGCTTAGACTTGCACTGTCACCTCTAAACCTGGGATTAATTGTTCAATAAACCTAGCATACTGAAAAAATTCAGTTAAACAAGATGTGTGTATTACTTAAAGACAGCCATGAAAACCAGACTTCCAGTGTGAATTTGGGTTTTACTGTTAATCAAAAATGGCTGGGAGGTTTAGCTCATCATTTTGTGATTTTATTTACTTTCATTTTACGTATGGGGGGTTTTGCCTGCATGTATGTACATGTACCACATGCATGCAGTACCTGTAGACACTAGAAGAGGGTGTCACACCCCCTAGAACTGGAATTACTGATGGTTGTGAGCCACCATGTGAATGCTAACAACTGAACTGGAGTCTCCAGTAAGAGCCACAAGTGCTCCTAAAGGTTCAGCCATCTCTCTAGACCCCTTAGCATACCTCTGTGTTGTTCTAAAGAAACTAAAATGTGAGAAGAAATATCCTGGCAGGCAGGCTAGGTTTTTCTATCCTTTGATGCCAATACACACAGGAGTTCAGGAGTCGTACCCCGGAAGGCATGAGGAAAGACAAAAATGTAACTTCCAGTTCACAGAAGCAGATACACATTTGCACTCTGGAATTAGGTAAGACCCTGGTAATGAAGGTATACATGAGTCTAGTGGCGTCTGCTCAGAAAGAATCCTAAATTGCTCGGCAGGGGCGTTGCTCATCTAGGCAGGTTTGTGCTGCAGAACTTGTAGGGTGACAGGTCATCACTGGCGAAGTTTCCATTGACTTCAAGGGGTATTAATGTTGTCCTTGAAAATCCTCAGCTTCCTGGAATACAGAAGTTTAAAAGGATAAGGTCCTTGAGAAGAGTATAAGAGGAATACCCGGCAGTGCCCATCACATGCCCTGAGATCCATAATCCACTTCTATGGAAATACTCTTAAGCTTACTCTCCCACTATAATTTCAACAGGCTTTACTTCCTTCTCTTTATTACATCATTTTCAGACCCAGTGTCTTTTTCGTGCACTGTGCTGAGATAGGACCTTACTATGTGCTCTGACTGGCCTGACACTTATGGGTGTAGCCAGGATTAGCCTAGAACTCACAACATTCCTCCTGCCTCAGCCTCCCAAGTGCTGGGATTACAGGCATGTACCACCACGCTGGCAGTGTCTTTTCTAAGAGCCTCGCGTGGACACTTGGGTGATTGATAGATCACTCACATGCTTTCGTCCCAAGCCCCTTCCCCATCGATTAAATCAACATAAAGGAAAGTAGAGAAGTCAGTAGAATTCATGCATTGCCTACTTTGAAAGCGTTTCCTTTCTTTTTGACATCATTTGTTATTTTTTTATGACTGAACTTTCTCAATTATAGACTTACCTGTACATATTATAACACCCATTTTAAAAATCTGTTTTCTTTTGTAACCATAATACTATTACACACCTAATAAAACCTAATAACTCCCTAATATCCACACTCATGTTCATATTCAAAATCTTAATTACAACCTCCAGTTTTAGTTTTTTCAGACAGGGTCTCATTATGTAGCCCTGGCTGTCCTGGAACTCACTCTGTAGATCAGACTGGCCTTGAACTCACAGATATCCCCCTGCCTCTTCCTCTTGAGTGCTGGAATTAAAATTGAGTACTACCTCCATGCCATGCCCAACCTCCTAGTTTTTTCTAATTTGTTTAAAGTTGTATCTTCTTTCAGAGACTGCAGGCTATACTTGATGACATTAGTTTGTTAAATTTTCTTTAATTTTTATTCAGATTTATTTATTTCATTTTATGAATGTTTTGCCTGAATATTTATGTAGACACCACATGTGTGCTGTGTTCAAAGAGCCCAGAAGAGGATGCTGGATTCGTTGGAACTGATTGTGGATGATTGTGAGCACCATGCGGGTGCTAAGAGTTGAACTCAGGACCTCTGCAAGAGCAGGAAGTGTTCTTAACCACTGAGCCATCTCTCTGATCCTTAGGTCACTTACCATCCTGCCATAAATGTTTTATAATAAAAACCAAATCACCAGATATTAATCTTTTCACTAAAAATGATTTATTAGGCTGGAGAGAGAGCTCAGTTGATAAAGCACTTGCTGTACAGGAATAAACACTTGAGTTCAATCGCCAGAACCCATGTAAATGGCTGGGCCTGGTAGGACATCCTTAGAAGCCAAGCACTGGTGAGACAGAGAGAAGCTTTGGTGGCCACACAGCCTAACTCAAACAAGACCCAGGCCAGTGAGAGACTGCCACAAAACAAAATAAAACAAAACAAAACACAAGGTATATGGCATCTGAGGTTGTCATCTGGTTTCTACATGCATGTACACGCACAAGTGCACATGCATGTACACACGCACACACACACACTCACACATACACGAATGATTTATTCACATGTTGGAGGTTCATTACTGGTGGTGGTAAATATAACCCCCAAACTTCAAAAAGTAGAATTCTCTCAGCTTTAAAGGAAGTAGTCTGGTTTCTTAATCATACGCACAAGTCTCTACGACGTCATCTACGAAGCTAATAAGAAACTAATCTGCCTGGCCTCTGCTTCTGAACAGGAATGTCATTGGCCCTGTAGAGTGACCAGGGATACCTGTCCATGCTGGAGACAAGCTAAACAGCCGAACAAGCTGAAGACAGAAATCACCCACATGGGACCTTACCTCACAGTGTTAGTCTGTATCTTCCAAATAAACGGAGACTTTGTGAGTCTCTTGTTTGAGTTTTTCCTCTTCTTTTCTGTAACAAAGGAACAGAAACCAAATGTCAGATGAGCAAGACAAGAAGCAAAGGTGGCAGGTCCCAGAGCTGCATCAGGTAAGGTACCTGAACCCGGTCCCCATACTTTAGGAAAAAGTACATACACCTGGAAGTCCATTCTAGCTAGAGATCTGAGCTGCCAGTGTCATGTGAGTGATATACCTACACCCCCACGTGACCTACGAGTCCGAGTCCAAACTCAGACACTTCAGAATCCGAGAGAATTCCTCTAGGATCTAATACAGTATGACAGAAGTTTAAAGTCCACACCTCTATTTCATCACGTTATCTTACTTCTAATGCCTACACTCCTCTTTTTATGGTTGGCCTAGAAATCCTCTTTATTGATTATATTCTCTTCAAACCAGAAGGCCATCGGTGAGTTCCTAAGGGACTTCATGGTCAATTACACAAATTTCAGTAAATATTTACTAATTAAAAAATAAGCAAATGGTTTTGGGGTACTTATAAATTCATGTGCCAAAAAATGAATTGAGACTCTTAATTATACACAAAACTTTACTCAACATACACCAAATATGTAAATGTAAGGATGTAACCGAGGGGAGCTGGCGAAATGGCTCAGCAATTAAGAGCGCTGCCTGCTCTTCCAAAGGTCCTGAGTTCAATTGCCAGCAGCCACATGGTGGCTCACAACCATCTGTAGTGAGATCTGCTGCCCACTCTGACCTGTAGGCATACATGCATGCAGGCAGAACATTGTATGTATAATAAATAAGTAAATAAATATTAAATGTAACTGAGAATATGTTCTTAGAAGAAATGAACATCAAAACTGAAACTTTTGTGTCTTAATTGCAGGTAATGTAACTGAAAGTGGTCAGGTGTCCTTACAGCTTAACGATAAGAAGACTTCCACCTCTATTTGAGGGTGGGCAAACTATCTGAAGAGATACATTTCCAGAGATGCTCTATAAAAGGCCACTAAGCACGTGGGAGGAGGATGAGGCTCTTTTATACTAAGATGCCAATCAAAATCTCACTGCGATAACAATGTACGTCCACTAGAGGGCAGTAATCAAAAGTGAATGCTGGAGAGAATGTGGAGAAATTCTAATGCCCTTATATTACTGATAGGAATGCATTGACTGTTACGGGAAAACAGTTTGTCAATTCCTCCAAAAATTCAATTGTTATCAACCACTTGGCAATGTCTCTTCATTATTGGGAGAATTGAAAGTAAGTGTACACAAAAATTTGTGTAGAGTAGGTTCATAGTGATTGATATTAGTTATGATAGCCAAAAAAAGAAGAAAAAAATAGCAACTGTATGTTCATCAACTGAATAGACAAACAATACGTGGTGTGTCCATTATAGTGGAATATCATACAGCTGTTAAAAAGAATGGTGTAGGATGGGGAGCCAGATGACTGGGCAAACTGATTGCTATGCAAGGAGCTAAGTTCAGAGCTCCTGGTGCCCTGTAAAAGCCTCACGTGTGGTAGTGGTGGAGACAGAAGGATCCCAGAGGTTTGCTAGTCAGCCAGTCTAGCCAATCAGCAAGCACCAAGCTCAGTGAGAGACCAAGTCTCAAAGATCACAGACAGCAACAGAGGAAGACCCCCCAGGTGTACCTCTACCTCCACATGGGCACCCACATGCACACAGCACACACAAAGAAAGTATGAAGTAGTAAATATTTTACACAATTGGCAGCTTTTGGAAAGATACTGCTTGAAAGAGCCTAGATGCAAAAGGTCCGGCCGGTATTTTATGGCTCAACTTACACGCTCGAGACAGACACACCCCACAGACAGAAAGCAGGTGAGCAGCTGTTGGGCTGGTGGGAGGGAACGATGGCTAGAAGATAGGGACTTCCTTCCGGGCAAATGCTTAAAAGGTTCTAGAATTGGTGATTATTGCACAACTATGTGTATATTTAAAAGGGTGCATTTTCTTTCAAAGGTTTGTTTATTCTTATTTTATTTGAATGTTTTGTCTGTGAATATGTAAGTGAAGAGCCCACAGAAGCCAAAAGAGAGTGTCAGATCTCCTGGATCTGGAGTTACAAGCAGTTGTGAGCCATCACATGGATGCTGGGAACCAAATCCAGGTCCTCTGCGAGAGCAGGCAACATTCTTAACTGCTGAGCCAGCTCACTGTCCCAAGGGCGAATTTTATAGCTTATAAATTTCATTTCAATTCCCAAATGTTTACTGAGCACTTACTGTCACACTCAGCAGAGCAAACAGTCAGCACTGATTGGTTCAGTGACTGCTGGGTACCTCGCCCTGCAGCGCTTACAAGTGTGCCTCCCTCTACAGCAGACTTCCTTAAGGCCTCACCTGTGCACTTCTCATGCCGCCAAAATCCCACACAACAGCAAAATGCTCTGGTGAGATCTCTTGTAAAATTAAGAAACCCTTTGGATTTTGTTATTGTTGCTGTTTAAAGATTTGTTTTTACGTTTGTATATGTGTCTATGTGGATGCAGATTTGTGCACATAAGTGCAGGTGGTCACTGAGGTCAGAGGCATTGCATTCCCCTGGAGCTGGGGTCCCAAGCTGCTGCGAGCCACCAGACATGGGTGCTGGGGACCGAACTCAGGCCTTCTGCAAGAGCGTCTACACTCTTAGCCATCTCTTAAGTCTCATTAAGAAATCTTTTGTAAAGTTACTACCCTTGTCCTAATTTATCAGTCCTATGAAATGGAACTTCTCACATAGCTGGTCAGAAATAAAAACAACTGTTCAACAGTTATTTGGCCCTACTGTAAAAGTCCAAGAGCCACCCCAAGAGCCCAAGAGGATGAGCAGGCATTCCCGCCAGTGCTCACTCAGCCTTACGATTTTATCCCCTCATCTTTTTCAGCCCTTTTCGCCCAACGCTTTTTCCGGAAGTGCTGGAAGAGGACCACCACAATTACTATTATGATCATCACAGCACAGGCAGAGCCAATGGCCACAGCCAGGAAGAAGATCTCAGAGAACGGCACTGTGAGGAGAAAAAGACAAGGCAGGGCTGTTAGGTAGCTGAAATCTAAAGGCAACGACAACGCATCTCATCATTAACCAGACTCTTCCTTCCTCCTACTTTTAGAAATAAAGCAGCACATCACATTGTAGCCCTTGGCAGCAGTGGGAAACCAACTCAGACTAAACCAGGGCTTCTCCAGTGTGACTCTCTTAGAAGCAGTGACATCACCACTGGAGAGCTTTGAAGTGAAATTCTCAGGCCCCACCCCAAACATGCTGGACTAGAAGCACTAGGGGCTAAATCCAGCCATCTGCGTTTGGACATGTCTTCCAGGTGATGGTGATGACACCCAAATGCTGAGAAGCACTGAGTCAGTCAAACTGCCCAGGAGCTCCACGTTACTGCTAACCTAGGGAGAACGGTGTCCAGCTCAGTCCTGCATAGCCTAATTCCCGCTTTGTCCAGTCAGGTTTCACAGCGCCTGGTGTGTTCCTGTCATTATGATGGAAAAGAAAGGTCACAAGCATTATTCCCAAGGCGCTGTACTGTGTGTTTGTGTGTGTGTGTGTGTGTGTGTGTGTGTGTGTGTGTGTGCGTGTGTGTCCAGGAGGACAGGCAAGTAAAGCAATAAGCCCTAAGAGCCGGAAGAGAATGTCTATGCCAGGAACTCCCAGCCTAGAAGTCATCAGGAAAGATAAAGAAGTTCCAGGGGATCCAATGCCTTCTTCTGGCCTCTGCAGGCACCAGGCACACAAGTGATACACAGATATACATGCAAAACACCGATACACTTAGAGAATGGGGAGTCTCTTTAAGTAGGGGAGCAAATAGGGGAGCAAAGCCACAACTTTCTGTAGGCTCTCGATAAAACAGTGATGTTTAACCACTGCTATGTTCAACCACTGCTGGCTTTTGTGTTGTTTTCGCTGTTACTTTCTGCTGGTTTTGTTTGGTTGGTTGGTTTTTGTGGTTGTGGGGTTTTTTTTTTTTTGCTTCACCTATCAGAAAAGAAAAAACACAAACAACTGAGGTCTAAATATATCACATGACTTTAGTACTCGGATGATGAGCGTGGACCACACAGCTGTCTCTTGGTAGACCCTAGAAAGCTGGCTTTAAACTGATCAAGGTACTAGTGATAGGAGATAGTCACACCACCTGACACACTAAGATGCTTTAAACAATGCTGTGTGTTAGTTAAGAGCACACACTACCTTAACTCTTAAGAAGCTAAGGCAGGGAGATCTCAAGTTTGAAGCCAGCCTGGGCTACATAGAGAGATCTTTTCCCAAATAGCAAAACTTCATCTCAAACATACACACATACACACACACACACACACACACACACACACACACACACACAAGAGCTAGCTCTATCTTATTAACTGTGTGACCTGGGTTATTTATTTATTTTTATTGAATCTCAGTTTCCTATTATGTTAAGACATAACGATATCCACTTCTTGAGTGCTTATAGAAAATAACACAATTCCTATAAATTGTGCCAGCCCACAGTAAGTGCTGGGTACATGTGGCTATTAAAATTTTCAGGACAGTTTAGAGTTTGGAGACTCTCACCAATTTACTGCGTCATTTTGTGCTCACCAAAATCTTTTCTTATTCTCACTGCACACACAACAAAAGTAAAATTTGTGTATAACTCATACACAAGTAGCCAGGACTCAACCCCAGTTCTTCAGCTCAGGAATACTGTGTTCTTTGTCACCTGGCATCATCTTCCAGGTTGTCCCTGTAGTGCAGGTAACCCAATCCACTAGTTAAAGAGCAGTTCGAGGGGTTGGAGAGGTAGCTCAGAGGTTAAGAGCACTGACTGCTCTTCCAAAGGTCCTAAGTTCAATTCCTAGCAACCACATGGTGGCTCACAACCATCTGTAATGAGATCTGGTGCCCTCTACTACTGGCCTATAGAATATATGTATGCAGAATACTATATACATAATAAAAAAAATCTAAAAAAAGGGGGGGCTGGAGAGATGGCTCAGTGGTTAAGAGCACTGACTGCTCTTCCAGAGGACCCCGGTTCAATTCCCAGCACCCACATGGCAGCTCACAACTGTTTGAAGATCCAGTTCCAGGGGATCTGACACCTTTACACCAATGCATATAAAATAAAATTTAAAAAAAAAAAAGAGCAGTTCGAGAGTCTGAGATGGCTGGGCTTGAGTCTCAAGTGACTTCATTTACTAACTATATGAATTTGGGGAAGTGACTTACACTTGGTGAGCCCCAGTTTTCTTGTTAGTAAAATGGGAGACACTAAATCTACAACAGATTCATGAGATGTGTAAAGAACAAACAAGATGAATCTGGAGAGAGGGCTCAGCAGTTAAGAGCACTGGCTTCTTTTTCAAAGGACCTGGGCTCGATTCCCAGCACTCACACAGTGGCTCACAACTCTTTGTAACTCCAGTTCCAAGGTGCCTGACACCCTCTTCTGGCCTCCATGGGCAGCAGGCACTGAAACGGTGCACAGACATATGCAAGCAAACCACCCACGCACATAATTATTTTAAAAGGATAGATAAAATGTATCGCGTCAACTCCTGACAGCCGGTGCGCCCGGTAAACACTGGCGACCGTGATTGACAGTGTGCCCAGATTAAATGAGACAGTGTGTGCCAAGCACTTCAGATTGTGCCTGGCACACCAGGTACGCAGTACGCATCTGTAATAAACTAGAGAATGAACTGACCTATTGTGAGTCTTTTTATCAGAGTGGCTTCCTGTCCCTTTCACGAACTCAAGGCCATTCTTGTCACCGATTCCTCAGATCTCTTTGCCTTACTTTGTTTCTTTCCAGCAGCAAACAAAGCCTTTATTTTTTTTTTCACCCAGGACTCCGCAGTCTCTGAAGTTCCCAGCCCTGAAGCCCTAGGCCCTCTCTCCCTTCCAACAACATCACAAAAGATGCCCCCCCCTTTTTCTGTTAGCTCTCACTTCCCAAAACCTACCAGTATGCACCACGCTGAGCCGGATGGACCCTACCAGACCATCCACGTCAGGTGGGTTCTTCACCTGGCAGGTGTATGTCCCATTGTCATCGAACTGCAGCTTCCAGAGGATGATGGAGACATCGTACCGCTCGGGGTTGCCATCCCAGACCACTCGGTCCTTGAACCGTCCACTCATGGGTCTGAAGGGATCCACGTGGTAGTAGAATACCTATAGAGGAGAAAGGATGACCTCTCCCACTCTGTATGGGGCAGGAGGTTGAGATAGTAGGGGTGGAAGAGAAGCCTCAGCAAATCTGACTAAAGCTAGCTCCTCAGAACACTCTCTTGCTTCCCTTTTCTCAGATATAGCACTCTCTTTCCCAAGAACTGGTTCCCAACTTAACCCTGCTCATCTGGTCAACACAGAAAGGCAAGAAAAAAAGACCTTAATATAGTGATTCTCAACCTTGCTAATGCTGTGACCCTTTAATGCAGTTTCTCATATTGTGGTGACCCCCAACCATAAAATTATTTCATTGCTACTTTGTAACTATTATTTTGGTACTGTTACTGAATGTAAATATCTGTTTTCCGATGGTCTTAGACAATCCCTGTGAAAGGTTCGTTTGACCCCGAAGTTGAGAATTGCTGCCTGAATATGAATACATCCTAGTCAAGGGTCTGCTGGAAGGTGACAAGAATCCACTTACAAACTGCTCACGTCCCCCATCTCGAGGCCGGAAGTTCCACGTCACTGTCAGGGCATCACCCACAGGGGCAAAGCTGGAGAAAGTGCATTTTAACCGAATGTCTGTTCCATTGACTGCCTCCAGGGCCCCGGAGGTGTAAATTTCCACCGCTATTGTAGGACAAAGGGCTGCAAGGAAGGGAAGGAAAGGGGTTAACAGCGGGCATACTCGGTGAGCACTGACACTTTCCAAATAAGCCAGCCTCCAAATTCACTTCGCCTCAAGTCTTCTTACACTCCTACCTACACACCACCTTGACCCTCCCATCCCGAGGGCCAATTAAAAGTTCTGCCCAACAAACTACCTGGTGTTCTCACTTCTTCACAGCCACGGTACCAACTTCGGAACTATAGCCAGAAACTACAAACTTCAGCCAATAAGATGGAAATCAGAAACAAAAATCCAAACGTTGGTCAGACATGGAGTACTAAGATCAAGCAATAAAATATATGTAAAAAAAAAAAAAGTCTCTAAGCAGGTACGGTTTCCAGCGTGTAGACTTGGGATTGCTACTAGCCTGCAGGTTAATCCACCCCAGCAGCTGCGCTGGCCCGCACCCCTGGAACCTTAGACCACGTGGCGTATTTACAAGTTCAGTGTGTGCATTGGGGCAGCTTCAAAACCACAGCGGGTTCTCGCTTCCTAGGTTTGCTCCGCGGTGCTGCAGGGAGTCAGCAGACAAAATCCTCCCACAAAAATCCAAGGGCCAAATCTAGGCAGCAGCCAAGGCTGAGAGCAGCCACACAAAGATGGTGTGTAACCTGAGATCAGAAAGCCCTGTCTGTGCCTGAATCACGAGCGGCCAAACACACCTAAACCTGTTTGCCCAAAGCACTGCCCCAAAGCAACCCACCGAACTGAAGTTTCCGTGAAGTCTGGACTAGAACGAACTGCAGCCGGGTCTCGAGCTCCCAACAGAGCGCTTAAGACTTCTTCGAGCCACGAATTCTGTCTTTACATAGAGTGGGATGGTGAAGGTAAAATCTTTTAGAAGCCCGCCAGTTCTTACCTGTGAGCTGAAAGCCCAGGAGAAGTGGAAGCACACGCGCAGGGCTCTTACCATACATCAGGGAAAGCCAGTCGTGGCCCCAGAGGCCAGACCCGGCAGACCCAGGACTCCAGCACCCTGCCAAGGACAGAACGAGCAGGCACCCAGGCACCGCAGTTTTTCCCCAGAGAGGTCCGAATCCCTCACTATGGGAGGGGGAACAGCAGAGCCAGCCAGTGACTCACCCCGCCCCAGCCGGTGCAGCAGCGCTGGAATGAAAGGTGGGGCCTCCGCACCCAGCTCCCTCCTCCCTGTTCTCTCTTCCCGCCCTCCTCAACACTCCAGCCCTCTGCGCAAAGGTCTCAGATTCTGAGGTCCTCTCTTTACTTTTCCGGCCTGGCCTCCGGATGGCCTCAGAAGCAGCCAGAAGAGGTGGTGCCAGTGTGAAATGTCCCTGGCTACTCTGGGTTTAGCTACACACACCCTTTTAAAATAGGTTATATAGTCTTGCCTTGGAAGTGAACGCTGAAAGTAGCTCGCTGTGATTCCAGACCTTGGGACTCTATAACCTAGGACCTGGCTCAGCACAACTCCCAGAAAAAAATAATGGGAGTTCCTTAGGCCCCTCTGGGAACCCAGTCCCACCCCTGATGCAGGCCGTTCTTCCTGAGACTCAGCAGAGAGAAACCAAACCAATCTCGGGGCCAGATCCTTTCCCAGGTGGGGACAGCTCCCCAGCTCTTTCCCCCACCTCAGCACAGTTTGCAAAGTACTTTGCTGGCTATCCACAACCCTCCGGAAGGGCTACTGCTTTAAGAGTGAAGAGAGTAACAACCCGGGAGGTAAGCAATTGTCCGGAATCTTTTTGAGTTTTATTTTACAATTTGAGGCAGTCTCATGTTGTAGCCCAAGCTGGGCCTTGAACTTGTGATACCATCACCCAGCTTTGGCAAGACTTGGGATTAAACCCAGGACCTTGTGCTTACTAGGCAAGTGCTCTGGCGCTGAGCTACACCCACAGCCTATGGGAATCTTTCTGACTTGTATGTGCTCTCTGTCCACAAAACAAAGGCTGACACGAGTAATTTAGTCAGTGAACTCTCAAGGAATTAGTCATTTGGAAGGAGAACTTTTCCTGTGCCCTGGGTTTTGACTGCCATTTTTAGGACAGCCACCTGTGTGAGAAGTGTCAAATGTTGAGATAAAGGCTTCATCGGGGAAGAGTTACAGATTAACAACACAATAGCAAGCTGACAGAAACAGGAGACCAAAGACAGCATGTAGCTGCAAAGTGGGCAGAGACAGCTCTCTAAGTCTTGGGGCCACCAAGCCAACAAGCCTGGCCACCTGAGTTCCGTCTCTGGAACCCATGTGGTGGAAGGAGAAAATCGATACCTGAAATCTGTCCTCCAACCTCCTCCACATGTATGCTGTGGTACACATGTGCACATGCACACACACACACACACACACACACACAGAGAGAGAGAGAGAGAGAGAGAGAGAGAGAGAGAGAGAGAGAGAGACTAGTTAAAATGTAATTAAATTTTTTTAAATAAGTAGGCCAGACGGGGCATAGTACCCTGAACACACTCAAGTTGCCCTTATCCTTGGATTAGCTATCTAGAAACTTTTTAGTGACTCATGGTCTTCTGGCTGAGCCCTGGAACAAAGGGTGCTAGGAAGGAAAGCAAGGGCCAGGTTGGGTAGAAAAAATACAGAAACATCAGGCTAGGGGTACAGGCTGCTCGAGGACAAAGCTCATGCACAAGACCTATTGAGTGTGTGATAAAACAAAAGAGACCAAATTCCACCCAAAGAGAGGTAAATTATAGAACTGAAGAAAAGAGAAAAGCATGGGAGAGAGGTGGAGCAAGAATGGGTGGACAAACCTACTCATTAAACCGTGGAGCCCAGGGGCTGCCCCGAGGGAGGTCAGCTGCAAGCTTGCACCGATGTGTTACTGAGATGAGTGTTTCTGGAAGAGTGTCTGGCTCTTTCACAAGCCTCTAGGTCTTTCTGAGCATTCCCAAACGGAAAACCAGGCTGCTGAAGAGGCATTTACATGGTGGTAAAATGCAACCTTTCCCGTAGGTAGGTCAGAAGAAGTCAGCTCTGGGAATGTGGCAGCGGAAAAAAGTTAAAGGAAACTTCATCTTGGTCGGCTTTCAGCTTGGCTAGGTAATGCAGTTCCAGAAGGAGAGAGAGGGGCATGGGGAGGTTAAGTTGACAGCAGATTGCAAAATTCAGTGAGAGGGTGGAGTTTGCTGAAGGACTAAAGAACACTAAACACAGCAGGTGAGGAACCAGGGCAGGAGCCACTGAGCAGAATAGAGAGCCTGTTGTCCGAGCAGAGGAATCCCTCCCTGGTCACCAGATGCCCTGAGAGCTGGCAGTCAGCCCTGCTCTGAGGGGCACAGCTGCCCGGATCCCATTCCTCAGCTCAGGTCAAGTTCTTGGCGTTGTGCTTGGCAATGCCAGTTCCTTCCAGTCAACAGGAGAAGGAGGCTTCAAGTCACTCACTGTTCCCCACCGTGGGTGAGGAAGGAGGCCGGGAGCTGAACCTGTTAGGAGAAAACGACATAAAATATGCAGGGCTTCAATCAAAACTAGAGGCATAAGGAATCGTGTGTGCCTTGGCAAACAAAGAAAGAAAGAAAGAGAGAGAGAGAGAGAGAGAGAGAGAGAGAGAGAGAGAGAAGAAAGAAAGAAAGAAAGAAAGAAAGAAAGAAAGAAAGAAAGAAAGAAAGAAAGAAAGAAAAAATGAGATTCTGTTCTGAGGATTACAAGGAAATGTTCAACGACTCTGCTTTTCCCTTAAACATTTCCAGAGAAGAGCCCTGATTGTCGTTAAATGTGTGCCATGACCTCAGTGTTCAAGGCGCCACCTCTCCCGACTGTCTACGTAGGTCGCTGGAGGATATTCAGACCTCTGCAGGCAGGAAACTCAGTGGGGGCGCCGGAGACATAAAGACATGGCCTGCACTGACTACTGACTATCCATAAAACATATTTTCCAGTATCCCTAGGCAAAAAATAAAATGCACAAGGAAAATCACCTGCTATTTTCAACATTAGATCAAGTCAGCATACTGTGAAGCAAGGAAGAACGTATAATTTAGCTTTTAGGGTTGTTCGAACAAAGCATTTGTTTACTCAAAAGTTTCTGTCAGGGACCTACTAAGGGGAAAATGTATTAAATGCTTCCTTCCTATGGGCTAGGGATGCAGTTCGGTTGGTAGAGGGCTTGCCTAGCATGCAGGAGGCCCTGGGTTCCATCCTCAGCGCTGCTGTAACCCCAGCTCTCAGGAGGTGGGGGCAGGAGGAGCAGGCCAAGTCAACCTCAGCTGTGTGTTTGGGGCTAAGCATTTGAAGAGTGCCTAGGCTGTGGGAGATCCTGTCTAACATAGAGAGGGAGGGCAAAGGCAGGAGGACAGGGAAGGGGGGATCTTAAAATGCTTCTCATGTGCTTTTCTAGATATGCAAAGTAGAATAAGGCACTTGAGTCTGGACCATCTAAAGAGTATTTGGTGGAGCGGCTCGGTAATCGATTACATTTGTGACTTTTGAATTTGGTCCTTAAAAAATAGATAGACTTCTGGAAAGAAAAAGAAGGGACAGATGGATGGGATGTGGCAGCTACAAGGGTCGGGGGCCACCACCTCTCAAATCTTGACTGCTGGGAGGAGCAGAAGACCAGGTGAGAAGCTAGACCTCCCTGGGCAGCACCCTCACTGGTCATCCAAAGAATGTGAATTTGGCTCTTACAATTGTTCCAGAGGATGACGGCTTTACTTAGGTCAGATGCTGAGAATCTATTCCACATGGCCTCTTTGGGGAAACACCTAACACTGTCTTATATAAACCTACAACCACTCTAGCAATTCTACCCCAAGGTATTTACCCAAGAGAAATGGAATCTTATACCAGAAGGAGATCTCCCAAGAAATATTAATAGCAGCTTTGTTCATTGATATCCCTAACCAGAAACACCCCAGGGGACCATCAACACAAGATAGATGATTATGCTATCAAATATTCTTACAATAAATAGTATTCGGCAATAAAAACAAATAGACTGATGATACCATTTGGGTGAATCTCAAAAATATGCTTAGCAAAATTAGCAAGATACACAGCAGTGTGTAACTCTTTGATTCAATTTATATAAGGTTATAGAATAGGTTCTAGAATCTTGAATAAAATTGGAGTTTCATCCAGAGTTGGAGGTAAGAGGCACGTGGAAAACAGGGTGGAGGATTACAAGTTGGTGGTCTGCTTGGACTACAGAGAGGTCAAGGCCAACCTGGGTACGTAGTATATTCAAGGCTAGACCAAATGCACAGAAGAAGAAAACGAAAAGAATGTTTTTGGTGGGGAAAATCATGTGTTAAATGTTTGTTCATGAAGGATTGGGAGGTGAGGATTGATTAGAGAGGCAGGGAAGGTTTGAGAACTTTCTGGAATGATATTAGTCTTCTACATTTTGATAAGCATTTGAGTTACTATATTTTATTACTTGTAGAGAACGTCTGAGGAGAGCCAGGCAGATGGCTCAGCCAGTAAAAGCACTTGCCGCACAAGCCAGAAGACCTAAGTTCAAGCCCCAGAACCCACATAAGAAGCAAATCTGTAATCCCAGCAAGCCTGCGGTAAGGTCGAAGGCAGAGACAGGGCCAGAAGCTCCCAGGTAGTCTGGAGTATGCTATACAGCGCAGAAAGAGAGACCTCACCTCCAAAAAGACAGACAGTAGGAACTGACTCCCAAAAACTGTCCTCTACCTCCACATGCACAAACACATTAATTAATTAACTAATTAATTAAGATTGTTTTAAACTGAGGAAGCAAAAGAGGGTTTTATTGGGCTCGCAATTTAAGAAGTTTCAGTCCATGGTCATCTCGACCCATTGCGTTCAGGCTGGTAACAGGCAGATATAAGGCAGTGAACAGGCCTGGAAAGCTGCTCACCTCATAGCCGAGGAAGCTGTCTGCTCTCTCAGCGCATGCCCCCTTTCCTCTAACTAATGCTTCCTCCTGTTTTCTGCCACCTCCCAACAATAGTACCCAGTTATTAATGCATCTGTGCGTTAATCCACCAAGTAGACCAGAAGCTCCATGAACCAGGTATCTCTCATGGTACCACCAGGTGAGAACCACACCTATAACACATATGCCTCCATGGGGCAGGGGAGCGCTTCTCATCAAACCCACGATGGCGTAATAAGGTTTACTAACATTCAAAAACAGATTATAGCTGGGCATGGTGGCACACACCTTTAGTTCCAGCATTCAGAAGGAAGAGGCAGATGGTCTCGAACTGGTCTACATAGTGAGTTCCAGGACAGCTAAGGTTATATAGTAAGACCCTGATTTTAAAAAAGAGGATTATATCCGCCTGCTGTGGGTGCTGGAAACTGAACTCAGGTCCTCAGAAAGGGCAGCATGTGCTCTTAACTACTAAGTCATCTCCCCAGCCACTTCTACTTTTGTTTTGCATTTGTTCTTTGAGACAGGGTTTCTCTGTGTAGCCCTAGCTGTCCTGGAACTCTGTAGACCAGGTTGGTCTCGAACTCACAGAGATCCAGCTGCCTCTGCCTTCCAAGTGCTGGGATTAAATGCGTGCACTACCAGTGCCTGGCCACCCCTCTTACTCTTATTTCTTAATCCTATCATACATATTCCCTTAGCAGGTCTTGACATATAGTTATTAGTTTAAATCTTTACTCACATTCATTTATGTGTACACGTGTGTATGTGTGTTATAATAAATAGGAGGAATACCAAGAAAAAGAAAGAGGATTATAAACAAACAGCGAGTTCTCATTCATTCTGAATTATCAAGGGGAAAGTATGTTTATTTCTGTGAGTTAAGTGTTCAAAATACATAAAAAAACAAAACCCAAGCTAGATGGGCAATAGATTTGTGGTAGCAAGCACAACAGAACATTATCTGCAGAGCTTAGGCGGGATGAGCGGCTGTCCACTGGAAAATTCTTCTGTGCTTGTCCTGAAATTTTTTCCACAGTAAAATATTGATGGGCAATCTCCTTCATTCACTACATTTTTTTAGCATTAAGTAAATGTTTGAGGTTCATTATCTTACATCATTCTAATTAGAATGCTGGTCGTTTTTTTAACAAAAATTACCACTCATGGTTGAAAACTACCAGTTAGAAAGCACTTACTATGCAGCTAGCTCTGCAGGGAGCATTTTTAAACATTGAGTCTGACGCCCTAAACTGTGAGGCGAGCAGGTCCTCTACATTTTATAGACAAGAAAGCAGAGGCTCAAAGAGATTTATTCATTCAAGTTCCCACCGTTGTCTATTGCCAGGCATTGTGCTTGGTATTAAACAAGAAGTTTGGTTTTGTCCTCAAGTTGATATCTGTTGGAAAACAGTCAAATAAAGGGGTGACTACCACACAGTGAGCCTAATGAGCTGTGATGAGAGACTAGACGTCCTTGGGCCCCAGAGGCTTCCCAGTGAGGAAACACCCCGCACAGTGGGCTAGAAGCCATAAGATCTAGAGTTGGGTCGGCATGGGGGTGAACTGCAAGCCTAGACCATTCATTCAACAATCACTTTTGACTACTATGACAGGTCAGGCATTCTTGGTGCAAGGAACACAACAGCAAACAAAGGAGGCTGGGATGGTCATGCAAGACCCATCGGACTTAATGACACGTGAGGAAAGTCTGAATAAAATGAGAAGGAAGTATTCTGGGAAGAGGAACTCATAAGCTCGGAAGTTCTGATATCAGAGGATGCTTAGAGTTTTGACGAGAAATAAGGAGGTCACTGTGGCTGTGGCAGAGAAGAGCAGTGGCTAGGAAATCTGGACAGAGAATAAAGGAAGAGCAGACCACACAGGAACCTTGGGGACCTCACAAAAGACTGCCCTAGACTGGGCATGGCAGCATAGTCTTTGATCCCAGAATTTAAGGAGCAGAACCAGGAAGATCTTTGTGAGTCTGAGGCCAGCCTGGTCTACAGACCGAGTTAGTTCCAGGACAATCAGAGCTACACAGTGAGATCCTGTTTAAAACAAAGAAAGGAAAGAAAAAAGACTTTGCCTTTATCTTAAGCAGTCACTAAAAGGCCATGAGAAATAGGTACAAGCCATGCTAAATAAATTACAAACTGCAAACAAAGTTTATCCAAAATATAAGAAAAGATAATTCACAACAAACGTGACTTTAAAATGGTCATAGAACTCGAATAGATAGTTCTCCAAATAAAATATAAAATAGCTAAAAAAAGTATAGGAAATCATCAGAAAAATGCAAACCAAAGCCTCAGTTAAAGGCCAAATAATAGATGGTTATTATTTTAAAAACAAAAAAGTATTTTTAACAAAAAATGAAGACATTGGAATCCTTGTCCATCTCTGATGCTCTGCCACTATGGAAAACAGGCTGTCAGTTCCTCAAAAAAAAAAAAAAAAAAGTCACACAGAGGTCTAGAGGGCTGGTTCAGTTGGTGAGAACCTGTCATACCAACAGGAAGACCTGAGTTTCAATTCTCAGTACCTGTATACAAAGCGAGGTCCTGTAGTGTTTGCTTGTGACTGTGCTCTGGGCAGAAACAGTTCTGGAGTTCACTGGCCAGCCAGCCTGACTCAGTTGAGAACTCCAAGTTTAGTGAGAGTCCCTATCTAAAAACAACAAAGGCAGAGAGTATCTGAGGGAACACCCAGTGTTGACCTCTGGCTTCCACACGCATGAACTGACCCTTGCAAGCCCGGCACACAGGAACAGACTCTGTTTGATTCTACTTGTTGGGGAGGCGCACCATTAATGATCAAACCCTTGAGTCGACTGAGGCCACCCAGAGCTGTGGGGAGAGGAAAGTGCACAGAGAGTGTCCAATGCTTCCAGAGCTTCCCTTTGGGAATGTGAGGCAACCCAGGAAAGGTCCAAGAGTCCAGATGACGATGGTTGCCAAGCAATGTACTGTGTTTACTACCATTTAAATGCCATGCTATTGATAGTTACTGTTGTTGTTTCTATTTGTTTACTTATTTGGTGGCTATGAGAGTGAGGGCATACACATGTCGTGATGCTTATGTGGAGGACAGAGGACAACTCTCAGGAGTCCGTTCTCTCTGCCTACCTTGTGGGTCCCAGGTCATCAGACTTGGTGGCAAGCACTTTTACCTGCGGAGCCATGCTATAGAATTTCTGCTACCTTTCTCACCCCCAAAAAGAGAAAAAAAGAAAAAGGAAGGAAGGAAGGAAAACAAGCAGGCAAGGCAGTTATAAGGCAGGGTGAAAACAACCAAACTCATGTATACAGCAATGGCTCTGACTGCTACATGGGTCTCTGTGTCTTATCAAGTGCGAGTAATAGGCTCCCAGTGGAGTGAAGACCAAAGAAGGCTCATCATTAAGAACTTAACACATCACAAATCAGTCAGCCATCGTGTGTCCAATTCTGAAGTCATGCACAAGGTAAGCAGAGGAAGTAAGTGTTTGAGAAGTGATCCCAGGTAGGGAATAGAATGTTACAGAGCTGGGGAAGAAGGGCAGCAGTTGAAAGGGGTTGAATATGGTGGAAGAAAGGGGATAAAACGAGTGGATGGAAATCTAATCAGGAGCTGATTCTAAAGGCCTCTGGTAAGGTTCAGGAACCTGCACTTTATCCAAGGGCAGTGGGATGCACTAAGGGGTCAGATTTGTGCAGTAGAAAGATCACCTGGCTGTGACTGGAGAAAGACATCAGGAAAAGGTAAGGCAAGGCAAGAGGCTGTTTCCAGCATGCAGGGGGTGATTCCACCTGAACCAAGGAAGCTAAGAAACTGCAAGATACTAGGGAGCTAGGGTGGAAGTGATTGGTACGATTAGTCCATGATTACAGGAGAGCACCTTGGAGAGCAAATGCTGAGGCCGATCCCTCAGTTTCCAGCACAGGCAAAAGGTAGCTGCCTTCTGAAACAAAGAATCTGATGTTCTTGAGAGACAGTCGGGCAGAGATGGTCAAACCAAGCTTACAGGAGGCCATTGCTTGGACTAATCTCCTCCACCAGGCCCGGTAGACCAGCAGACTAGACCAGGCCAGAGTGGAACAGGCACTAAAGCAGCTATTTAGCCAACCTCACTCAGGTCTGCAACGGACCAGTTTAAACCACTGCAAACAGCCAGGAGTCATCAAAACCAATTAGAAAAAATGTGATTGGCCTGAGTCAGACACACCAGGACATCTCTGGCATCCCTGCCCTAGAAGGAAAGTACCTTTGAGCTGGATAGGTCTGGCTTTCCTTTCCTTTTCTAGGTCCTTGGGCTAGAAAAGCCCCCTTTTCTCTTTCATGTTGACCTCCCCGTTGTAGACTAGCGATTACTGGGGTACAGAGGATGTTCAGTACATATTGAAGTTGGTGAGCTAGGGAGAAGCCATTTCATTAGAAAGTCAGGCTGTCCAGGTCATCTGCAGGCTGACTGGGAGGGACTGATTGCTAAGGAGACACGTTTTGGTTCAAAGGACCAGTCTCACTGAGCAGCTCAGAGAAGGAGGTAGCTGGAAGGGGACATGGGCTAGAAAAGCCTCCTAGTTTGGGGTTTATTTGTTAATTTTGAGGCTAAAAGACCTTGAGGTAGGTGGTGACACACACCTGTACGTACTCAGGAAACTGGGGAATAGGAGGATGGCTGAGGATAGACAGAAAGAAGGAGGCAGGGGAGGGGAGGAGGGGAGCGGAGGGGAGGGGAAGACTGAGATTTAGCTTGTCCAAATGCTCACAGGGATAATCCAGCATCAGGAGAAAGTGTAACCCTTTCACCAAAAGCAGTAAAGACTTTTCTGGTCTCTTAGGCTGCCCCTGGTTTATACCTGTGATCCCACTGTGATGACTGCCAGTCATGGAGCAGGAGCAGAAAGAAGTTCAGATGGTTAACACAGAAGAAAGAAGACCTCAGCATGGCTGTGAATATGGAGAATTTAGAAAGCAAGAAAGCCAGGAGGTAGCGGTAGATGCCTTTAATCCCAGCCCTTGGGAGGCAGAGGCAGGTGAATCTTTGTGAGTTTGAGGTCAGTTCGGGCTACAAAATGAGTTCCTGGATGACCAGGACTGTTACACAGAGAAACCCTGTCTGGGGTGTTGAGGGGGGAGAGAAAGAAGGAAGAAAGGAAGGGAGGGAGGAAGGGAGAGAGGGAGGGAGGGAGGGAGGGAGGGAGGGAGGGAGGGAGGAAGGGACGGAGGGAGGAAGGAAGGAAGGAAGGAAGGAAGGCGGGCAAAAAGCAAAAAGCACATGCACTCATGAGTGTGTGTGTGTGTGAGGGGAGGTGTCCTCCTAATTAAGAAGTTCTCATTTGATTGTTTCTATTCTATTTGTTCTGTTTGTATCACGGGCAGGAAAGGTTACTGTTCTCGGGTGAGAGAAGGGGATAGGGGACAGACAAACATCTTCAAGACAGAGACTAATACAGTTTCTAACTGGAAGGTGAGCAGAAGCTGGCCAAAGTAGAAAACTTGGAGATCAAGTAGTGTAACCATGGTAACATAACTAATGACCCAGTCAGATTCAAAACCAGGTCTGCCTGACTGGCAAGTCAGCTCCTGAGCCAACTTCGTTGTCTACCACGCCAATCTCCCTTTTCCTTAGAGTCCACCAACCCTGTGTGCCATGGAATTCCCCTCACCCCACCCCCATCTCCTCTGCTCACTGGGGGACTCTTGATACAAAGGTACATGAAAGAACCGTTCAACCCGCTTCTCAACACCTCTCCTAGAAGAAAAAAAAAAAGGCTGATGAGAAAACTCTTGGAAATTTTTGTTCATTCCTCTTTCTATCACGAGAAACAAGCAGCAACCACGAAAACAACTTCAAGCAGCTGCCAGGTGTCCTGAACTCTCCTAGGAATTCAAAGAGGAAAATGATAAGATCTCAGCCCCTAAGGAGCTCTCCAGAAAAAAAAAAAAAAGTGCACAGGCAGGTAACAGCTCAAAAAGACTGAGAGACTCCCTGAAAAGGCTAGAATAGGAATCCTGGGAAATAAGGACCAATTAACGAAAGAGCAGAGCCCATGGGCCAGGCCCTGGATTAGGTGAAGGCAGCCAGAGCCGGTGAGGGATCCCTGTCATGTAGCAGATCATGAGAATAACTGTAACTACCCATGTCACAGAAATTCCTTCCACTGTCTTCCTATCTCCCAACCTTCATAAGCTAAACGCCTTATCAGTCTCCTCCTCTCCTTTCACAGGGAGGGAAGAGAAATGAGGAGCTCTAAGGATGGGCCTGGGGTCACCTTGCAGCCGTGGTGTCCAACAGCCGAGCTTTAGGTCTGAGTTCCCAGTTCCTTCCTCTATAGCGGAAGTTCAGGCTAGGAGCACAGCTCAGCGGTGCAGCACTTGCCTAGCAGGAGCAAAGCCCCCAGCACTGCAGGCAAACAAACACATAAACTAAAATGAAACTCGACAAATTTAAGGTACAAGAGGCAGGACAGCAAGGACATTTCAAAGCGAGTCTCTGGCCCCATTGTGGTCAAAGCTTTGTCATCAAGTTCTAGTAATTTTCGGGACAGTCTACTAAGTAAAGGGAATTTTAGGTGAGAGTGGCTTATTGGTGGTACTAAGAGAGGTAACGGACCGTGATGCCTTGCATACATGGAAGGATTCAAGCAGAGCCAAGCAAATACAACTCCACAAGGCACACACTGAACCCAAACAGTAGGCAAGGCAGAGAATGTGTGGGTGAATTAAGAGACACACTCTCCTTAAGCCTCTCCGGGCTAGGCAAAGTGAAAGAAGAGATTTGCCTTCAAGCCTCTCGCCCCATAAACACCACTGAGCCAGCGCATTTCCCTTTGAAAACAGACATCAATTTTTGGAAGAAAAGCTGAGCTTGAAATTAGAGGGCTTCCCGGATCCCAGCAAGAGCAAGCAAACTGAAGAAGCTCGAGGCAAGTCGGGTCTTGCCCGGCTCATCAGCAAGTCCATGTCAAGGTCAGCATCATCCTCCCCACCCCACCTCAGCCTCAGCAGCTTTCTGCCCAGGTCCCTAACCTGTAGGAACTCATCTGATGAATATACATTTATGTATATATATGTACCACAGGTACCACATGCATGCCTGGTGCCCACAGGGGCCAGAAGAGCCACCATGTGGGTGCTGGGAATCGAAACTAGATCTTCTGGAAGAACAACAAGTGCTTAACCATCTCTTCAGTCATGCCCCCTCCCCCTGCTTCATGTAGTCATTTCTGGAGAGAAGGGGTTACAGACACACTGGGTCACAAGCATCATGGGCAAGTAGATCATGGGTGGGAGAAGTAGGTTTTTGTAACTCAAATGATAGAAAGAGGCCTGTTCCCAGGACACAGTCAGTGGTCACTGCTATGAGCTGCAGGACCCCTAGAAGACCTATTCCACACTCTAAGGCAAGAGTAGAGATTACAGGGACTGAAGAGCTAAGGCACCTTCGTTGTACTACCAGGAACCAGTTTCCTCACACCTTGCTGCCAGAACCGGCCTGGCAGGAATGAAGACACTCTGAAGAGACTCTTGTGTCCCTCCCTCGGGCTACCCAGCCATTCACTACTGAAACAATGGTCTCCAAGAGTTGGAATTTCCCCAGCAATGTCAAGCTGGGAAAAGGAAGGCTGAGGTCTGGTGCCAGGCAGAGTGGGAAACTGTCACCGGGAAAGAGATTGCAAGTATTTCCACCACTTGTCAGTGCAGTGTACAGGAGAGACAGGAGCCGAGGAACTGCTGGGTCAGCCGGGCAGTGGTGGCTACTGCACACCTTCAATCCCAGCAGAGGCAGAGGCAGAGGCAGAGGCAGAGGCAGGTGGATCTCGGAGTTCAAGGCCAGCCTGGTCTATGGGAGAGTTCCAGAGCAGCCAGGAATGTGTAGAGAAACCCTGTCTGGGAAAACAAAACAAGCAAAGAGGCTGGGAGAAGGCTCAGTGGCTCCTGTGTCTCCCCCTCCTGGAACACTGGGAATACAGGTGAGTCCACGCAGCATCCACGTAGGCTCTAGGGAGCCAAACTCCAAACTTCATACGTGTCACGTGTACAGCAACTGCTCTACCCACTCCTGGCTGTCGTTGTTTCTAATCCGGGTTTCTATCTTATTCCATTTTTTAGTGAGCGTGTTGCCTTCATGTATGTCTATGTACCACATGTACCACATGCGTGTCTGGGGCCCACCAGGGCCAGAGGAGCTGGGAATCGAAACTGGATCCTTTGGAAGAGTAACCAGGGCTCTTAACCATCTCTTCAACCCTTCAAATCTGAAATTGTTTTAGGTGAAACACCCTCCACTACAAACATTAGCAATGAAGTCACCTGGTGTAAAATGCTTTATTACATTATTTATTTCTTTGGAGGTGGAGAGTGGGGAATGCCGCGGGACACACATGGAGGTCAGAGCACAACTTTCACAAGTTGGTTCTTTCCCACCACGTGGGTCCTGAGGATGGAACTCAGGATGCCAGACCTGGTGGGAAGAGTCTTTATCCACCGAGCCATCTCGTCGCTTCTATTCAGGTTTTGAAAACCCTATGAATTAAGTTGTGTTGAAAGACTCCCGTGGGCGTCTTCCTTCAGGAGAGACCCCGTGCCCAAAGATCAGTCGAAAACACGCAGCCGGATGCAAACAGCAAGAGGTTTATTGGATACGCAGGTACCTGGGGCGACGAAGTCTCTCGAAGGACTTGCGCGCCTGCAGGTTGGGGGTGAGGGGTTCTTATAGGAGAGCAAAAAGCGAGGTTTACAGAAGCAAGATGCAGGGTGGTAAATTCTTAACCTAAATAACAATGAGGGGACTACTCAGCGGTTTACTGTTCCTCTTATCCTGCCCCCCTTTCCTGGCTGGCGACCAGATGTCTGATTGCACAGTCCCTGACTCGTGACGAGCCCCGCTTTATACGTGACTCAGGCCTCGCAATCCTCTCTTCATCCCTTGAAGTCTTTGTTCCTACTCAGGCCAGTCCATAAATCTCCTGTCCTGCAGCCAGATAAGGCTGTCCTTGCTCTAACCTCAGGTATCTTTGCTTAGCATTCCTGAACTGAGCTTGTTATTTGTTCAGCATTCAGGAGGCCCTGAGCTGAGCTTGTTACTGTGAATCCTTTGCAAAACAGTATAACTGTGGCTAAAACGAGTTGGGGTCCTTCAGTGTGATGCCAATTACATTGTAATTAGTGCAGGCAAAACTTACCAATAGTAGTAGAAGGTGAGATAAGAGCTGTCCTTGATGAAAACAACGACCTCCGAGGAACACACAGGAAGCTGCTGGATTCTGGAACTGTGCGTGCTGATCTCAGTGCCTCCCACGCGGTAGACTCCCTTGTGAAAATGTGTTAGGTCACACTTCTCTGTTACCTGTGTGCTTTCCTGAAATAAATGAGCCAAGCTGTGACTGAGAAGAAAACAAACAAAAACCAGAAGCCAGCTCTAAAATAAAGGCCTCTTAAAAGAAAAGATTTCTTTTTATTATTTAATTTTAATTTTATTTATTTGTTTATTTGAGTTTCTCGAGACAGGGTTTCTCTAACAGCCCTGGCTGTCCTGAAGCTCACTTTGTAGACCAGGCTGGACTTGAACTCACAGAGACCCACCTGCCTCTGCTTCCCTAGTATAGCAAGTCTTTTTTTGTTCTGCCAGACAGCCCCCAAATAACGACAAGATTTCTTATTAATTATGAAAGTCCAGCCTATATCTTACGCTTGCTCCTAACTAGCTCTTATAACTTAAATTAACCCGTCTATATTAATCTACGTCCTATCACTTGGTAATACCTGGGTCTGGCAGCTGGCTCCAGCCTACAGGAAATGGCCGGTAGCCTTGTCTCTGTACACCAAGCACCCACCTGCCTGAGAGACTGCAAGACTAGGAATCCACATCTGCCTCCTTGTCCAGAACTTTTCTTAGCTTTCTCAGGCCCTCTGTTCGGATATTTGAGTCTCCATGGTGGACACCATGTGTAGTTTATTTTTCTTTAGGCCACCAGCTCACAAATAATGGCAGGGAGAGTTAATATTATTTGTGAAAGCTCAGCCTATAGTTTAGGCTTGTTCCTATTTATCTTTTGTAACGTAAGTTAATCCATTTACATTAATCTACATTCTATCACGTGGTTTGCTCCTCTTCCGTCTTCACCTCCTGTTACCTCTCCGTGTCTCTTGGCATCTCCTGTGCACCTAGATTCCCCCTCCTCTTCCTTTCTCTCCCCAGAAATCCCGTCTATACCTCCTGCCTAGCTGCTGGCTATTTAGCTTTTTATTACACCAATCACAGCAATATAACTTCATGCAGTACACAAATATCCCACACCACTGTTAGTGCTGGAATCAAAGGTGTGCGCCACCACCGCCCAGCGATTCTGATTATTTTAAATTGCATATGTGTGGGTGTCAGGGGAGGGGCTGTGTGCACATGAGTGCAGGTGTCCCAGGAGGACAGAAGCATCTGATTCCCCGGCAGCAGGAGTTATACGAGTTGTTGATGTGGGTGTTGGGAGCCAAACTCAGGTCCTCCACAGTGAGAGCAGTACATGTTGTATGTGTGTGGATGTTCTATTTGCTTGTCTGCCTGTGCCCCAAATGCGTTCCTGGTGCCCACAGAGGTCAGAAGAGGGCATCAGATCCCCTAGGACTGGAGTTACAGATGCTTGTGAGCCTGGATACTATGGAAGAGAGGCCAGAGCTCTTAACAATCTCTCCATGTCCAGAATGTGACTTTCTCACAAAATATTTGAACCCATTCATGGAAGCTGTCGGTGAGATGACCCCTTCCTCATGGGCAGAACACGATGCGTGACAGTGGTGTGTGTCGATGGGTGAGGAAATTGAGTTCCAGCCGGCAACGGTGACAACTTTCAGGATCAGGGGGTGAACAAGCACTCAGCCTGAACATCCCTTCCTCTGACAGCCCATAGTCAAACTGCTTCACTGACAAATCGCCGCCGTTTCGCCCTTCCCCGCTGCACCTCCTCAGCATTTCCACATACATGATCTGGGGCCATCTGTTCACGACAGCCAGACAGAATTGAAGCATAGCACCACAAATTAATGAAAATGCTTTTCGTTTTGATCGGCCAAGATTTTGAAATGGATTGCTTTTTACAACAAAGACGTGTGAACCAAACATGGAATTTAGTAACAGAACCCTCTAAAGGGAAGTGTGGTGCGGGAGAGCCACTCTGGTTGTCGTCATTTTCTGCCGTTTCTTTTGCCCCTCCGCTCTCCACCTTTCACTGTTCCGTTGCTTTTACTCCTTCTTTTTCCTAAGATCGTGTGACTCCATACAGTGTACTGTCCAGCCCCGGACGCTTCAAAAAGTAAGGTGGCGTTTCTGGTGTTTACATTGGAAATGCGAGTGTGTCCAGGGCTGTGGCAGACATGCTGGGGTGCAAGTCAACCTCATTTAAACCCTTAGGTTCTCGGGTCCATTTTTGTGACATAATGGGATAGAACCAAATGACTTATTTTCTAAGAGTCCATTGTTCTAATTAAAAGTGTGCCGTAGACTAGGAATCCCTAAACTCTTATCATCCTTTAAAAAATTATTTTAAAATATTTATTGTGGTATTTATGTTTTGGGGGTTGCCCACGTGACACTGCACACATGTGGAGGTCAGAAGACCTCTTGTGGGGGTTGGTTCTCTCCTTTCTTCATGTGGATCCTGGGTGTTGAACATAGGACTTTGGCTCAGCAACAGGCCCCTTTACCCTCTGAGCCATCTCGCCGGCCCCCCACTATCCTTAAAAGCCAATCTTACTGTGGATCTGCTGAAGGCAACAGGAAGAACTGGCGCTGCCTCAGCCAAGGCATTCTGGCCAGGCAGCCTTCCCTCCACTTCCCTTGGGAGCCTGATGACTTCTGGGGAGCGAGCTAGTTGGACTGGTCAGCTCAGAAGTGCTTCTGCTTGGAAAGGGAGCCAGATGTTTGTCCAAGCGGAGGGGGTGAGGCTTCCAGGGTGAATCAGGGCAGAGTGAAGTCCCTCCTACCAGCTGGAAGTCACCCAGAGGTTCAGGTCAGCTCAGTAGCCTTGCTTCTTTCTTCCCATCGATTCTGGTGACATATGCCCTGGAGGCCAAGTGTCTGCCAAGCTTACAACCAAGCCTAAGCACCAGAGTTCGATCCCTAGAACCCTCTTAGAGGAGGGCAAAACCCAGTTCTCCAAAGTTGTCCTCCAACCTCTACATTCATGTGGTCATACACACACACACACACACACAATAAATACAAATGAATTTTTAAATGTTTTGTAAAGAGTCAGGGCTAAAACATGTTATTTAAAGTGGCCATCTTGGGTCCACACTTTCATTCTTTTTTACCTCTGAGTCATCTCGTCTGCCCCCCACCATCCTTAAAAGCTAAGTCTTACCTGATGAGTACTGGGCTTCACTGTGGATCTGCTAAAGGTAGCAGGAAGAATTGGTGCTGCCTTTTTTTTTTTTTTTTTTTTTTTGCGGGGGAGGGGGATTGAGACAAAGTTTCTCTGTGCAGCCCTTGCTGTTCTGGAACTCCCTATATAGACCAGGCTGGCCCTGAACTCACACAGATCTGCCTGCCTCTGCCTCCACATGCTGGGATTAAAGGTGTGCACCACCCCCACCCCCACCCCAGCTCCATGTTTTCATTCTAACCGAGCTGACATTATTTCAAACATTTCTAGAGTGACTCTGTTAGAACTGACCTCGAAGCTTGAATCATATTTCCCTTTCTTTTTCATCTTTCACACCAGCAAACGCTCGTGTTTCTGTAGGAAGAGCTTGATCTGCAGACACTTAAAGTTACACAAGTCAAATCCAAAAGAGACAGAAAATAAATGCTGAAACTGTTACGCCCAAATCTGCGAAGTCCCCCCAAAGCCAACAAGGAGACCGAGTCCCGTACATAAAAGCAAAGAGCCTTTATTTTATGCAAGTTTACAAACTCAGTCTCTCCGCATGTCCAACATATTGGAATAAACGGAGAGCCCCGAACTAAGTTAGAGTTGGGTTTTTATAGTAGTAAAGGTGGGGGTGAGGGGTTTCTGAGGTTCAGGACCCTTGATTGGCTGACATTTGTCTAGGGGTGTCCTGGTGAGTGTGTGCTGGCTGGTCCTATCTATTGCAGTTGGAATGTTAGGCATTTCCTTTGGATGGTCTGTTCTTGGGTGGTGCTCGCGTAATCTTAGTTTGTGGTTCTTCCGACAACCAGGTATTGCTTCAGGGTAAACTGCTGAGACTCAGGCCCCATTAAACTTATGGATGGCCGAGTCCTACTCTGGCAGGTGATAATGGTTGGAAGTAAAGAACTTTCTTTGGGTGATCTGTTCATATTTAGCTTATCATGACTGGCTCCTACAGAAACCAGGCAAGGCACTGACTACAAAATCAGGACGGAGATGACTTTGAAGTGAATAAATGGTCCCCAGAGAACCCTATGAAAGATAAAGTCCTTTAAAGCCTAGCTGGACACCGTGACACATACCTATAAACCCAGCACCTGAAATACTGAGCCCGAAGGATTGCCTTGAGTTTAAAGGCAGCTTGAGATCCTGCTTCAGAAGGAGAAAACACACACACACACATGCACGCACACACGCACACATACTCATACGTGTGCACACACACATACACACATGCACACACATGTACACGCGTGCGCACACACACACACCTACCTGGATACGTGGGCAGCTATAAAGGCGCCCTCCACCCCAGAGGGACTTGAAGTCCTCTCACTGCAGTAAGTTGGACTTGCCAGTTCTTTTCACTTAAAGACTAAAGCTTTTTGTGCTGTGGTTCCCGCCGGTTATCCAGCCCCTCTCCCATGTTCTGGGCTCTTTACGGCTTCTGTTTCACAAAGCCAAACTACTTTCTTGCGCTTACCTCCTGTATCTGCACTTACTGTTCTGTTTTGTCTGTCTGATAAACCTTTATTCTCTTTCACAGTGATGCTCATATTCACTGACGTCTTCCCTGACCCCTGGAGCCAGAGTTAATAGTCCCTTAGCACCCTGTGACACTTTATTACAGCCTTGCTGCCACTATACGATCATTATTGTTTATATGTCTGTCTGCAAGCTAGGCTGAGATCCTTAAGGACAGAGACCATGTCTCATCCAGTTCTATAGTACCAGCACCAAAAATTGTCAGACACGGAATAGGTATTTTCACAGTGTCTAGATTCTGGTCCCCCACCAAACACCCATGGTGTAGCGCTCCCTCTGCTGGAACTTAGAGGACCTACAGGGTGAAGACCTCAGCGTCTGATTTTCACTGGCCCTGTCTCAATGACTGAGCTATCCATATTGGACAAAAGTGCCCCATGACCCACTGTTTTCTGCCTAGGAGAAACCACTAAAGTAAGAACTAATTAAAATGTATAAATTATATATATTATAAATTATTTCTGAATATATTAACTAATTAATTAATTAATGATATAGTATGTATTATTAATCAGATAACTGTTAGCATACATCTCTTTCATTCATTCATTATTCGTTTTAATTATTGAATGAATGATCAACAAACCTTGACTCTGGGCCACGCCCATTCATCTGCTTAATAAATACTGTTTTAATAAGATAAGAAAACTGTGACTACACACTTAGAAAACACCTTTACATGCTCAATGCTATGCCAACTTTTCTGTTAAGGGGATTTATCCATTTATTGTTTAAAGATGGCAAGACAACATCTGAATTTCTGGATCACAAATTAAATTTTCTATTATTTCAATAAAGTAGAGTACAATAGAAAAACAAATTAGTTTCCAGTAATATCTATAACTCTATCAGAATTAAATCTTCCGCAGACATGTTACTTGGAAATAAAAGCCTGTCGCAACATGCAAAGCTTCAACCAGAGCGGCTACTTTTTGTTTCAGGAAGAAGTTCTCCTACAGGAGGAATGACGTGCTATCTACAGGAGGAATGATGTGCTATCTACAGGAGGAATGATGTGCTATCTACAGGAGGAATGACGTGCTATCTACAGGAGGAATGATGTGCTATGTAAAATGGCCACAGATCACAGCCTTAGCAGTCCTGGACGTCTATGATCCTTTCCCACAGTTAGTCAGTGGATTTTGAAAATCAGTTTACCTATAACCATGCTGGCCAGCAACCTTTAACTGATATTTATTCAGTTAAAAATTCAATTAAGAAATTCCTTAACTGTTTTCCTGATTTCCATCCCTAAAGGTACACAGTCTGTTACAATTCTGTTTCAGAATTACACATGCGACTCCTTGCTTAGGTCTTAACTAGCAGTAAGACTCACAAATTCAAGTTCTTAATGATCAATAACTTGTCAGCTGAGGTACATTCAGGCCACAGTTGCGGCTACAGAATAGGTGCGCTGTCTGGGTGCTTTAGAAAGACAGAATCTAGAGCGCTAACAGACAAAACCGGTCGGTGGCTGGAGTCTGAGTGCAGGGGAGCAGCACAGACAGAGTCCTATGGCCGCCTGTTTGTTTAAGCCTCAAGTTCTCTTCCCTTTTGTTGAAATGCAACTGTTCTTTTATCGCCAAGAACTCAAGCTCCAGGAGGGCAAATGGATGTCTGACTTGTCCTCTAAACAAGGAGTGATATAAATTCACTACTACCAAGGCTGAGTCCATAAACATGGAGACTAAATTTGGAACGCATACACTAACACAGTCTGAAAACTAACTGCCTGTACAGAGATGGTCCTTTCGGAGCTTTTCCTTGCAATCTGTCAGTGAGCGGTATTTAATGTACAGAAATAACTGCAACTTACTAATCAAATATTTGAATATTTATACTTACCTGGGATTTCATTTCTGCTGAAAGAAATAGGAAGAACAGGACTCACTTTAAAAAAGCAAACAAACGTTAGAAAGGAAGTACAAATCCATCACACACAATCACTTTTGGAAGCAGCATAGCGGGGCAGTCAAGGACATAAACACTGGTGATTAGGGAATAATTAGGCAAAAGATCTACATTATTATCAGTAGCAGTACCACAACTGTTCACGATTAATGTTCCTATGGAATAGCAGTTTCTTATCTCTTGTCTCTCCCTATCATACAGGAAGTAAGTCTGGCTGGGCTATTCTGTTATTGTTATATACCATGTGTCTGCAACTTGGTGCTGTACAGATAAACACAAAGCCTGTTATCTGGTTCCCTTTCCCCCAGAAGGTTGAGGCTCAGGTACGGGGAACTTCTCCTGTGCTCAGTCTTTATACGGGCTTAATCATGTGATCAGGTTTGTTGCCGGCTGCACAATGCTCCCACATCTGCAGATTGAGCTGCTCTGATTCCATGGTGTACTGTTTGGTGTTGAACAGAGGGCCAGATATTCTGTTTCCAGACTTTGCCACGAATTTTCTTCAGGTATCCTAGATCAGTTTCCAGTTTCACAGCTCTGTCTTCATTTTCTTGTCTGCTTTCAGCAGTGAGCTCAAGACATCCTAGGCAAGTGAGCTGAGAAGCTGCAGCTGCAGAGGCTAGAGTCTCTCCCGGCGCACACCCTGGGTGCTCCTGCCCAGAGAGCATCCATCCCTGCCGTGTGCCCATTACATAAGCAAGTGTCTAGGCAGACAGCAGTCAGCTGACCTTGGTAGCTTCTTTTTTAAATACCAAATTTGATTTCAAGAAACTCAAGTCTGAATGTCAGAACATAACTGCTGCAAAGAATCTGAATACGTGGTATTTTTTAGTTCTTACTGTCTTGCAGAAGGGGAAAACATGGGTGGCAGAGACAGAGCAATTTACACAGTCACCTGCTCATTTCTGCCCAACCCCCCAATTCTGCTTCTAAATCCAAAGCTCTCTGCACGAGTTCACACAGACCGCACAAAGTGAAAGGCAGCCCGCTTTCAACTTTTACTATGGAAAATTATAAACATATACAGAGATTAAAATAGACATTGCTTTGCTCTGGTCCTCCCTGACCTCTGACTCTTAACAATCTTTCTGTGATCCCCCTTCACCTTTCTGCATTGATCCCTGAGCTTTCTGGAGGCAGCATACACATATATTTATTATTTATACAGTGAATATGGCTATTATTCTAGGCTGTGTTATCTACTGGCTGGGACAATTTGGTTCTGGACGGACAAGGACTCGAGCTGGTGGCTGGCCTGGGAATAGAAATTTGAAAGATAGAAAAAGCGAGATCAGTGTGTCTATATGTACATGCTAAAATACGTGCGAATTAGGTTTGTACTTACTTGAAAATTAGCATCAGTTACCCTTTCCTTTGAAACAGTCGTTCTTATTTATATAAGTAATACATATTCATTGTGGAAATTTTTAAACATGCAGAAAAATATAGGATGAAAATTCAGATTGCTCTGTTTATACCCAGGGGCCGTCTTTGGAGGTGTTGTGATGGCTTTTCTTCAATCATTTTTCCTAAATATGCATTCCTATTTCACATGGTAAAGATTAGACTGTGAAGCTCAGCCTTTAATACATTTATTTTTTAACTTGTGGGGCCTGTCTATGTCTTGACTTCCACTAGGTAATATTTTTTCCAGGATTGCATTTTCAAAGAATCAACCCTTAAAAACATATATGATTTTTCAAAAAGGTAAAATTCAACATCTAGGTTCTGAAAAGTGAATCCTGTTTGGAACTACCTGGAAGTCAGCAAACTCTCTTTCATTGTCAAATTGAACTGGTTTGAGCATTTTGTTTAGATTTAACTTGTAAATTCCCTTTGGTTTTATAATCATATAAAAAGATAAACACAATAAACTCACGCCTGGTTTTATGTGTTTATCATTTTAAAAAGAATCCCCACTATGTCTAGTCCCTTCCAGCTGACCTCTGCTCTCCTTTCTGCCATAAACTCCTCCGAAGTGCGCCTTCCTCCTAACTCTTACCTCTTTAGTAAAGAAACAGAAAGACAACACTCTCTTAAGACTTACGTATTTTTATTTTATGTGTATGAGTATTTGCCTGCATAAACATGCAAGCAGAGCCCACAGAGACCAGAAGAAGGTATTAATTAGATCTCCTAGAATTAGAGTTACATGCAACAGTTAACAACTGTTTGGGGAGCTGGGAACCAAACCCAGGTCATCTGCAAAAGCACCAAGTGCCCTTAAGAGCTCTTCCTTCCAGCCCAAAAATATCATGTTGTGTGTGCGTGAGTGTGTGTGTGTGTTTGTGTGTGTGTGTGTGTGTGTGTGTGTGTGTGTGTGTGTGTGTGTCACTTTGTATCTCTGTCAGGACTGGAATTAACTTTGTAAACTAGGTTGGGTTCGAACTCACAAAGATCTGCCTACCTCTGCCTCCCAAATTCTGGGATTAAAGATTTGTGCCACCACACCTGACTTCTTTTTTCTTTTTTAATATGTATGTATATGCTTGAGTGTATGTATGTGAGCCATATGCAGGTACCCAAGGAAAAGGAAAGTGGGTGTCAGATCTCCCAGAACTGGAGTTACAGGTGGTTGTAAGCTGTCTGATATAGGTGCTGGGAACTGAGTCCAGGACTTCCTTATGAGTAGTACATGCTCTTAACTGCTGAGCCATGTTTCCAGCCCAAAGACAGCTTTTAAAAAACAACTGATGAGCCTGAGTAAATTGGGAGCATAGGGAACTTAGGAGAGGGCTGATGGAGAGGGGAGAGGCAGAGAGGGGAGCAGAGAAAAATGTAGAGCTCAACAAAAATCAATTTTAAAAAAAATTATGAAAAACATAAAACAAATGAAAACTCTCTCCTCTTTATTCATTCTTTCACCTCAATATTGTGGGATAGTTTTACAATCATCTTCCTGTGTATTTGTCTATGTTTGTTGCTTTCTTTCATGGGGTATATTTTACATAGAATAGACTGCACCCATTTCAACTATATTGTTTCTGAAATGTTGGCAAATATGTATGCTACCACAATTAAGATGTTAGACATTTCATTACCTGTAAAGATCCCACAAGACCCTTTGTGACCAGCCTTCCACCTTGCTCCAGCTCCAAGTGACAGATAATCTCCTGCCTGCTGCTATAAGTTCAATCAGTGTTGCAGAGTTCCACCACC
The DNA here is from genome assembly GCF_982192425.1 of Myodes glareolus. Lineage (NCBI taxonomy): Eukaryota > Metazoa > Chordata > Mammalia > Rodentia > Cricetidae > Myodes > Myodes glareolus. The sequence goes on along the minus strand of NC_142029.1, from coordinate 73,738,759 downwards.
AAGGAGCCACATAGCACATACTCTCGTGTCTGGCTTCTTGTGCCTAAAGCAACCTTTGAGACTGACTCTTGTTGCATGCATCCATAGTTCCTTGCATTTTATCACTTCATGGTATTTTTTTGTATAAGCACGCTACAATTTATTTATTTCTTAGTCTATTATTGGATGGTTAAGTTTTTTTTGGGTTTAGGAAATTATGACAAATGCAGAGTCAACTTTTCAGCTGTCTTAGGGTTTCTATTGCTGTGATGAGACACCGTGACCACAGCAACTCTTATAAAGGAAAACATTTAACTGGGGCTGGCTTACAGTTTCAGAGGTTTAACCTCTTATCTTCATGGTAGGAGCCATGCAGGCAGATAATGTGCTGGAGAAAGAGCTGAGAGTTCTGCTTCTTGATCCCCAGGCAGCAGGGAGAAACTGTCCCAGTGGGCATGGCTAGAGCATATATGAGACCTGAAAGGCTTCCTCCTTAGTGACACGCTTTCCCCAACAAGGTCACACCTCCTAATAGAGCCACTCCCTATGGACACATGAGTCTATGGGGGCCATACCTAATGAAACCACCCCACATCAGCCCTTTTATTAAGTTTTTAAGAGTTCTGTATTTAGGATATAAGTCCTTTGTCACTTTTGTGTGCTATAAATCCTTTCTCCCATTCTGTTGAGATGTTATCTAATCTTTTGTTCTGAAAGCTTCATAACTCTAGCTTCCACCATTATGTTTGAGTCACTTCAAGTTCATTTTTGCACATGGTTTGAGAGATATATTTAGTGTTTTTTAAAAGACATTTATTTTTGTTTTACATGTATGTCTGTGCATTACTTGCTATCAGAAGCCTGTAGGGGCCAGAAGATGGCATGAATCTCTTGGAATTGGAATTAAGAGAGTTGTAAGCTGCCAGGCAGGTGCTGGGAACTGAACCTGGGTCCTCTGCAAAAGGCAAGTGCTGTGTTTAAAGGCATGCACCACTGCACCCAGCTTCTGCTGAGTGTCTCCAAGGCCCTTTGTCCTTCTTCTGCATTGTCCTGACTCCTTTACTGAAAACCAACTGACTCTGTGTTGGGGTGTATTTCTGAACCCTGCATTCAGTTCCACTGAATTAGACATCTTTTCTCATGCTAACTCCAGCAATACATTTCAAAATATCCCATAGGTCAAAGATAAATTTGCAGAAATGGCAGTGTATGGTAACTGAATAGATAAAAGATGGCATGTTAAAATGCATGGGATGCAGCCAAAGGAGTATTTATTTATAGGTGCAAATGCACATATAGATGCCTCTCCACTTATGTCCCCATGAGTTCACTCTAATTTACAATACTATTCATTAAACACATGTGCAGCACTGACGATGAAAACCCAGAGGCAGATATTGGGGTTCAAGCTGAAGATCAGAAAAGCTAATCAGCCAGCCACTGTCTCTTACTTCTACCTCAGTCCAAAATGGGGCGATCCTGCCCCATGAATCCTCAGACTGAGACTGAGCTGAGACCTGTCTCCTGTTTTATATTCCTCTCCAGTGCTAAGATTAAAGGCATGCACCACCACCACCCCCAGCCTTTATGGCTAACTAGTGTGGCTGCTACCACTGCCTGGCTTGTATGGCTGACTAGTATGGCTGCTTTGCACTCTGATCTTCAGGCAAGCTTTATTTATTAAAACACAAATAATACATCACTATACACACATTTAAAATATCTGAGCCACTGAATGTGCCGGCTTGCCTCCACTTACCTTAAACGTGTTCAAAGCACTTACACCCACCTGCATACATTGATCATAATCATGTAACGCAAAGTCTCTGCTGAAATGGTGTGTTGGACATCTTGTATGCATGCACAGATAGGCGTGTTGGATGCATGATAGGCTATGGAAACAGCCCAGTCTGCCGTAGACTACCAGTTCTTTACTTCGTTATCACGGGGCTGGCACTGCCCACTGCTAGCTCAGGGAAAGATTAAAACTGAGAACTCAAGTATGGTTTCTACTAAATATGCATGACTCTTGTTCCCAGAAGATTTCTTCGTGGTGATTCTCTTCCCAAAGGAAAGAGATGCCAACAGTTTAAGCAGAAGTTGTTTCTTAGCATGACAAAACAAAGCAGGGGATAGAAAACTCCAGAGCATAACTGCAGCATGCTGATCAGAGTGGGCGTGGAAGTTCTGTGCTGAGGGTTAAGGATTTCAATAAATATGAATGGGTGGGTGGCAAGGGGATAATGTGACCCCTCTCCCTTCCTAAACCATTGCAAGATTAGGGTGTTTCTTTCTATGATCATCTTGAAATCCCATGAGGCCTGGGACCGGGAGGTGGGATTCAAAACAACAGTCCTATAATGGAGCACTGATGGTTGGAGAGAGGGTTCAGTCACAAAGAGCACCAGACATCCCCTGCAAAGGTCTAGAGTTCAGTTTCCAGCACCCAGGGCAGGCAGCTCACACCCACCTGTAACTCCAGCTCCAGGTGACCTGATGCCCTCTTCTAGGTATAGCAAGCCTCTGCTCACAAACATACTCTCACCTTTCCACCTCCCACCCCACCCCCATATACACATAATTCAGAAAGATAAAAGGAATTCTTTTATAAAAATGAAGCTCTACATCATTTAGATGTAGAGCGTTCTTCGCGCATGCGTGGCCAACGTAAATTCCCTGGCCCTCCAGTTTCTGACATAGTTGGGAGGACCTACCTGCAGCTTCAAGGATGTTTAACCACAAAGGGATATTCTGACTTTCAGGAGATATAGATACCAAGACTCAGCAGTAGTTTCCTGGAAGCTCCATTCATATCACCAGGAGGTAAAGATTCAAAGCCAGAGACCACCCACATTAGGAGAGAACCGTCACATGAAGAAATCTAAGGGGCCAAGCATAATGACAAACGCCTGTAATCCTAGTACATAGGAGGCCGAGGCAAGAGGACGGAGAGCTCTAGGCTAGCCTGAAGTCCACAGTGAGATGCAATCACTCCTCTCCCAGATGGTGGGGGGTGGACGGGCATGTCCCAAAGTTATGGATGTAAGGTCCGTATACCAGAGGGAGGTGTGCAGAGACCCAGAACCACAGAAATTATATAAAATAAAGGGTTCATCTTGGAAGTCTGACTCTACACAACTGTGAACCTGTAAACTAGTGTCAGTGTGACTGAGGCTCCTGCAAGCCTTGCTGTATGCACAGGGCAGGTGGCAAGGAAGGAAAGATGATCAGGAGGCGACAAGGACGGGGAGCTGACCCTTGAAGCTCAGTCTGGAGTCTTTTCTTCTCAGCCCCTAGACTTCACATTGACCTTATCCAGTCTCCAGGCCTCCACTTCACCCCCACAGACGGTCTGCTATGAAACACATACTGGGCCCAATGCCCAAAGAAGCCAAGGTAAAGGCCCCACCAGGACCCAGGGAGCTGTAAGTCCACCTCCGCCCAGACTCACAAGTCCATCCTGGAGGTCTGCAAGACCTCATTCGAGCTGCTTTGAAAACACCTGACCTACACCTGCATTTGAGGTCAGCAGCAATTGTTTTGCCTTCTGGGACTTCCACATCTGGACCTTGCACATCTGGGCAGGTTTCTCTCCTGTGGTCAACTCTATTCAGAGACCATCACATTCAGTGATCTAGCAAGTAAAGGAGCCTGGTGTTAAGCTAGACAACCTAAGTTCAATACTGGGAACCCACATGGTAGAAGAAGATAAATGACTTCAGAATGTGTCCGCTGATCCCTATACATTTGCAGTGTCATGCATATGACACACATAAACAGACACAGACAGACAGACAGGCAGACGGATGGATGGATATAGGTCTAATAAAACACAGAATCCGATCTGATTCTAACTAAAGGAATAGAAAATATCTACACAAAAGGTTATAAACATTTTTCAAAGGATGAAAAAAATTATAAATAAATGGAGTTTCTAAATAGTATGTTCATGGAATGGCAGATGCAGTGTTGGGAACGTGTCTATTTTTACCGAGTTGATTGCCAGACTCACTGTAATGTGTACTAACAAAAATTTCAAATAATAAATTTCAGGGTTTTTCTAATTGGTAGAGTTTGATGATTCTAAACTTAAATGGGAATGCAGAGGACAAAAACTTCAAAGGAGGGAGAGCAGAAGAAAGAAAGAGAGAGGAAGGAAAACAAGATGAAGAGGTGGAAATGACAGGTTCAGGCTAATTTCTCACCAGTAAAAGAAAGTGTAAGGCTCAGAGGGCCATCTTCTCCGCGGCATATGGAGGTCCTCCTCTTTTGCAGCCAGAGGGCAGACTAAGTACAGTCATGGGTCTTAAAGCACAAGCTGAATTTCCGGGAAGTCAGACATGGTGGCATCTGCCTGTAACACCTGTATTCAGAAGGCAGAGACGGGGAGGATCACCTCAAGTTCAAGGCCAACCTTATCTAGGAGTGACTTCTAGGCCGACCAGAGCTACATAACGAGACCCTGATCCACCCCCAGCACCAAAATAAGAATTTCTTCAGAGGACTGGTGATGGTTGGAGTGAGAATGGCCCCCATAAGCTCATGGGTTTGCTACTTAGTCCCCAGTTGGCAGACTGGTTGGAAAGGATTGGGAGGTGTGCCTTGTTGGCGGAGGTGTAGCCTTGCTGGAGAAAGTATATCACTGGGGGCAGGCTTTGAGGTTTCAGCAGACTTCTTACCATCCCCAGTGTGTGCTTACTCTGCTCCCTAATTTTAGATCAAAGAGGGAGCTCTTAGCTCCTGACTGCATGTCTTTGCTCTGCCATCAAAGACTCTAACTCTCTGAAAGTGTGAGCCCCAAATTAAGTGCTTTCTTTCATAAGCTGCCTTGGTTATGTTGTTTTATCACAGTGAGAGAAAAGTAATGAAGACAGACAGTAAATTCTGAGCTAGGAAAGTTTCTTATTCCAGAGTTAGGGAATGGTAGGAAAAACTTGGAACCCTGAAACTGATGGGATGGAAAGGAAGGGGAGGGGATGGGAGGAGGAAGGAAACAGATGAGAGGAGAGAGGAGGGGAGATCTGAGCTTTGATTCTCCAGTTCCTCCTTGAACCATTAGGCCTACAGAATGGGCCCACTCATTTAGAGGCCTAATATGAGGATGGGTCTTACAAGGCACCCTAGCCCATCCCCTCCTGGCCATCAAATCAGTTACGAGTCAAATCTCAAGATGACTCAACTGGCGACGCGCTGAGGCTACCAGGAGAAGAGAAAGATTTATTGCCAAGTCCTGGCTGAGCTTGGTGAGCCTGCCTGTGAGTGGCACGTGGATCCAGTAGAGCAGAAGGTAAAGCCACAGAGAGGAGTCTTTGCCACTTGGAGGCCCTTGTCTCATGACTCAGGATTGACATAGCCCACAAGACATTTCGTTAATAATTGCCAGAAAGATTCTTGAAAGTTTGGCAACAGTGGTGGTCTAGCAGCTAGGCATGGTAGTACATGCCTGTAATACCAGCGTCCTGAAGCCAGAGGCTGGGAGATTGCCGTAAGTCCAGTGCCAACTTGGTCTACATAATGGGTTCCAGGCCAGTCAAGGCTGCATAACGAAACTCTGTCTCCAGAAGGAAGGAAGATAAAAGTAGTCTACATGGAAGAAAATAGTCAGCGTTGCTGTGGCAGATAATAGACAAAGAGCTGAAGGGACTCAGAAAATGAACATCCTAGAATGAATCTGATACATCATACCAGAAAACCCATAAGCCAAAGTCCTTTAGTAGGAGATTATTAGTCTCCATGCAGCTATGTGTTGTGGAATATTACTTTAACTATGTAAAGATGTGTTGCATATGCTTATGCTGCATTTATTTAATTATGTAAAATGTGTTGCTCTTTCGCCGTCAGCCTAAGGCTCCTGATTCGTCTAATAAAAAGCTGAATGGCCTCATCTAATAAAAACCTGAATGGGGGTGCTGGAGAGATGGCTCAATGGTTAAAAGCATTGACTGTTCTTCCAGAGGACCTGAGTTCAATTCCCAGCAGCCACATGGTGACTCACAACCATCTGTAATGAGATCTGGCGCGCTCTTCTGGCCTGCAGACTTACATGGAGGCAGAATGTTGTATAAGTAATAAATAAAATAAAATCTTTTTTTTTAAAAAAAAAAGCTGAATGGCCAATAGCTAGGCAGTAGAGGGAGGGAAAGGTGGAGCTGGTGGGCAGAGAGAATAAGTAGGAGGGATCTAGGAGAAGAGGGAGAAGAGAATGAGGGAGAAAAGGAGGGCAACGCCTGAGGCCAGTCACCCAGGCAACCGCCAGTCAACCGGATTCGGAGTAGGACATAGAGAATGAAAGAAAGGTAAAACACCCTGAGGCAAAGAGCAGATGAGAAGAAACAGGTTAATCTAAGTTATAAGAGTTAGTGGGACAAGCACAAGATAAGACTAAGCATTCATAATTAATAACAAGTCTCCGTGTCGTGATTTGGGGGCTGGCAGTCTGAGAAAGCCTGCTACAGCGATGACCACAAAACCAGACAGAAACAATATTCAGGAAGATATGTATTTGGGTTCATGGTTTCAGTCCAGTTTGGTGGGCAGCAGCTCAGACATGGTGGTGGGAGGCTGTGGTGATTGCCACTCACACTATGATGACCCAAAAAGCAAAGATAGCATGACAGTAGCCAGACAGCATGTACGAAGTTCAAAAGCTTGCCATGATCATCTACTTCTGCCAGCTTGGCCACATCCCTCCCAAAGCAGTATCATTAATTGGGATCCGAGCTTTCAAAGCATGAGCCTGCAGGAGCCATTGCTGTCTCAAACCACAACAGTTTGCTAGATAACCAAGATTAGTTTGTCAGATTTAACAAATAAAAATATGGTGGGCAGGGTGGAGAGGCGGCTCAGTGGTTAAGAGTGCTTGTTGCTCTTGCAGAGGACCCGGGTTCAGGTCTTAGGACTCACACCGTGGCTTACACTCGTCCTTACCTCCACTTTCAGGGAATCCAGCACCACCTTCTGTCTTCTGCAGAATGTACACATGTAGTTTTTTGTTTGTTTGTTTATACTCTTTGTTTGTGTTTATTTGGGAGCCACCCAGCTTCCAAATAAATACACGGAAATGTCTTACTTACGAGTGACCGGCCTTAACTTGGCTTATTTCTAGCCAGCTTTTTTTAAATTATTCCATCTAACCTTTGTCTCTGGGCTTTTACCTTCCTCTCTTCTATATACCTTTCCTTCCTTCTTACTCTGTGACTGATTGGGTAGCTGGGTGGCTGCCCCTGCTGTCCTCCTCTCCTTCTCCTATTTCTGTTACTCCCTCTTCTCTTCTCTTGAACCTAGATTTCTCCTCATGATAGATTTATTCTCTTGGCCTGGCAACCCCACATATCCTTCTCTCCTGTCTAGCTGTTGGCCATTCGACTCTTTCTTAGACCAATCAAGAGTTTTAGACAGGCAAAGTAACACAGCTTCACAGAGTTAAACAAATGCAACATAAAAGAATGCAACACATCTTTGCATCATTAAGCAAATATGCTATAGCATAAATGAAATGTAACACATCTTAAACTAGTATTCCACAATACACACACATACATACACGCAAGCAAAACACTCACGGACATAAAATAGAAATAATAAATACTTTAGATACAGATATAGTCTGGACTAGGATAAAGACCCTGTCATACAGTGGATGCCTTACACGAGCAAGGCTCTCTGTTCCATCTCTAGAGCTGAAAAGGATAGAAAGACATTGCCCAGTTAAAATTTAATTTCAAATGAGCCACAAATAAATTTTTTATATGTGTGCTCTGTGCATATCTGGCAATGTGTGTTTGTGTTGCTCCAAAACAGAACCAAGACTACGGGCTGGAGGGATGACTCAGAGATTAAGAGTACTGGCTGCTCTTCCAGAGGACCAAAGTTCAACTCCCAGCACCCACATTGGGCAGTCCATACCACCTGCAACTTCAGCTCAGGGAGTCTGACACTTTCTTCTGGTCTCCAGGTACACTTGCACTTGTTTTTTTATTTTTTATTTTTATTTTTATTTGCTTTTTCAAGACAGGGTTTCTCTGTAGCTTTGGAGTCTGTCCTGGAACTAGCTCTTGTAGAGCTGCGGGCCACCACGGCCCGGCTGACACTTGCACTTATACACACACACACACACACACACACACACACACACTTAAAAATAAATTTTAAGTCGGGTGGTAGTGGCACACACCTTTAATCCCAGCACTCAGAAGGCAGAGGCAGGCGGATCTCTGTGAGTTCGAGGCCAGCCTGGTCTACAAGAGCTAGTTCCAGGACAGACTCCAAAGCTACAGAGAAACCCTGTCTCAAAAAAAAAAACAGGAAAAAAAATATAAAAGAGAAAGTCAAGACTGGATGAGAAAATGGCCGAGTGAGCTTCTCCAAGGAAAAACACAATTTCTTTCTGAGCTTCCAGAACTGACTGAGTCAAATCTTATACCCAGAACTTGGTGACTGAAAGAAAGATCAGGTGTCTATACAAAAAATCATTAAAACAATATGGCCTATGTATAAAATACAGTATTAACTTCCACGGTCCTGTCACACCAGGATCTAACGGTAAATACACTAGTAGAGGCCAAGTGTATTTAAGGATATCAGTTGATACAAACAAGGTACCGTCAGAACCACTGAGTCACAAGGTTGGAGTGGTCCATCAATAATCCACTGTGACACAGAATGAATGAACTCTAGATGGGTTACGAATGCAAGAACATAAACTACAGTTACTAGAGTTCATATCCCAGACTTCCAAGTCATCTATCACTGCTCCACCCTCTGCTCAGCCAGTGGCTGCTTGCAGGATGGGCTACTCTTGAACAATGGCCGGCAGAGGAGAATGAAGCCTGAGCTTTGTTGCCAAATGTCATCTGAGTATGTAAGTGAAAACCAAATACCAAAAACTACAACTGTGCAGCTTCACTCGTGGGTAGCCTTGAAGACACCAGTGGAGGGAACCCTCCTTCTGGCCATGAACTTTATATGGATCATCCACTTTATATGGAAAGACAAGTGGCCAGAATAGGCAGAGGTTTGTGAGCAGTGGTGAATGGCTTAATGCATTGGTCAAGGCCTAGAAGTGACAATGAAAGGCTGGGGACAGAGAAATCTGGGGAAGGAGTATATGTACGACAAAGCACACAACACAAAGTAGGAAAAAAAATGATGTAGTCAGTTATTGTCAACTAGCTCTGCCTGTGACCATCTCAATACCGAAACAATGAGGCTTATGCAGGAACTGGGGCGGCAATGGTGGAGCTGTATCTGGGCACAGTAGTGTAGGCTTTTACCCATCAAGTCCGTCATAGCTCCTGCCGTCACTGACAGAGTACCAGAACTGAGTCCCTGAGCTGGTGTCATCCTGGGGCAAACCAACAAGTGGCCAAGCCTGGAAAAGACTTGTCATTGATGTTGCCATTGTTGTTACTGCCGTTGGTTTGAGACAGGGTCTCTCTCACTCTGTATCCCAGGCTGGAATAAAATTTACTGCGTAGCTCAGACTCACTTCAGACTGGTGGCACTCCTCCTACCTCAGTCCCACAGGTGCTGAAATTGCAACTGTCAGCCACCACACCCAGATGGTATAAATTATTTGATAGAATAAATTATTTGCACATCCTGCTTAAGGGTTCGATTTCTTGTATGCAGTACCTCAGCTAGTCAACTAGTCCTACCATCTAAGCATCCTATGCTAGCAGCTCCATTGCCATTGTCTCTTATATAGCGTCACAGTTGTAAGCATAGCAGTTTGGATGGAAAAGTACTATAGCAGTCAGGAGCCAAGGATACAACAATGTCACTGTAAGCGTAGCAGCTTACAGTTCTGCTCCATAGAAAGGTTTCCCCAATGAAACCGCTCTGCCCAGGCAGGGGAGCATTTCCCCAGCAAAGTTGGTACAGCTCTGCTCAGGTCCCCCTGAATGTAACAACTCTCTGTTCCACTAGGGGAAGGTTTCCCCAGTGAAAATGTTACAGTTCTGCTCTGATCCCATCCTGTTCCACTCTGCTCCCATCCAGTTCCAACAGAAGTTGATACTTCTATGCTCTGGTGAAAATGTCACACCACACAACAAATCTCACTCAAGAGATTTATTGGGAAGGAAGAATTCAGGAGTGTGGCTGTATTGGGTGAGAAACAGCAGCAAACAGAACAGGGTACAGACCTTATAGAGGATTTTGGGGAATGGAACTTTTCAGGGTGGTTTGGGATTGGTGGATTTTTGGTGGTCTGATTCTGGAGTAAGTTTGGGGATTGGTGGCATTTCAAGCCCAGGGACCTCAGGGATTGGTGGGATTCTGTGCTCAGGGATTGACGGGATTCCGTGGCAAGCTCAGGGATTGATGTAATTTCAAGCCCTGGTTCTGGGGTCAAGTCAGGGTGCTTTTTCTGGGCCCTTATCACCCTAGAACAACCAGATACACTTTACTGAAAAGGCATGTCAGTGTACAGATGGTATGGTCCGTTGGTCCTATCACATGCCGTATCCTTCTGGAGTTGCCAACCTGATGGATATAACAAGCATCCTCTGCACCGCACCTCCAAACCTCTCTCCAAGGCTGGCAGAACATTGCAGCAGAGTGGACGGGAAGGATGAAAGAGCCGGAGGGTGGGGAGAAGAACAGCGAAGTGCCGTCTTCTGAAATGGCATGACTGATGCACACATCAGCTCAAAGCAGCTGTGATTCCTGCATGAGAGCTGCACAAGAGTAGCCAAATCCCTACGTGGATGGGGGTGGGAGTCCAGAGACCCCACTCCTAGTTAAGGAGCTATTGACAGTTGATGACTGCTAAGAGAGGGAGACCCCCTTTTCTCTGGGGTGTGGTTTCTGGTAGGCTGGCCTTGCCCAGGTGGATAGCCCTATGCTCACTCACACATGATTAGGACTTATTGAGCTCAGAGGAAGAAGAAGAAGGAGGAGGAGAAGAAGGAGGAAGAGGAAGAGGAAGAAGAAGAAGGAGGAGGAGAAGAAGGAGGAAGAAGAAGAGGAAGAAGAAGGAGGAGGAGGAGGAGGAGGAGGAGGAGGAGGAAGAGGAGGAGGAGGACATGAAGTCCTAAGCAGGTTGGTGAGCCCCCAGGGGGATTTGGGGGAGACAGTAGGGATGGATAAAAATCAAAATACATTAAATACGTTTTTGAAATTTTCAAAGACAAAGTAAATGTTTTAAAGAAAGCATCTTGTTGGAGAGATGTGTGGTAGTTTGAATGTAACTAGCCCCCATAATCTCCTAGGGAGTGACTATTAGGAGGGATGATCCTGTTGAAGTGGGCGTGACCTTGTTGGAGGAAGTGCATCACGATGGGGGTAGGCTTTGAGGTGTCCTATGCTCAAGATACTGCCCAGTGTCACAGTCCACTCCCTGTTGCCTTCTGATCAAGATGTAGCCAGCACCATGTCTGCCTGCACAACACCATGCTCCCTGCCATGATGATAATGGACTGAATTTCTGACTGTGAGCCCCCCCTCAAGAGAACCTGCTGCCTCACCCAAGTCCACACTCCCTCCTAGGAACAGCTTATGTTTATACAGGGTTATGTGCCCTTTGCCTTAATTCAAGACAACACCGGACTCATAATGGTGGAAAGCACCGTGGTGTTGGCTGAGGCCTGTGTGGTTGCCTCTCTGAAGTTGACCTTCTCGCTCACTCACGTGACTTCCGTCCTTGCCTTGCAGGTGTTCTGCATTCCCATAAGCCACCTGCACACAAATCTCCACCTCAAGGTTCATTTCCCAGAGAACTCAAAGGAAGACAGTGCACATTTAGAGATGTGAAGATATGCCCAGAGGGTAGGGGTTCGTTATGGTTCACCTCGGGGAAAGGCATGGGGTAAGAGGAGGTGGGGTATGATGTTCCTCTTTTCCACCCTTCCTGAGCTCTTCGATGTTTTTAATATGTGCATGTATTACTTCCATAATTAAACTTTTTATATAAAAATCTTAAAGAATCAGGTCAGTGAGATGATTCAGTGGAAAAAGGAACCTGCCACCAAGCCTCATAACATAAATTCAATCCCCTGGGACCCAGGGAACACTGCGGAGGAGAGGTCAGAGAGAATGTGAGAGTCCACAAATGGGGGTGTGTGCTATGAGATGCTGTGTTCTGGACACAGCATGGCCATTGCACTCATGAGCTTCACTGCAGCCATGGTTACCTGCACAAGACAAAGCCAACAAGGTCAGGCAACATCCCCACAGGCAGCATTAATAAGACTCAGTGTGTTACAGGGGCAAAAACAAGCAGGGAGAGATGTATTGGAGCTGTCTGCAGGGAGTAGAAGGGAGAAATGGAGGTGGACAGGATTGTATGTAGGCATGAAATTATGAAAGAATAAATAAAAGTAATCATTTTGGAGAAGAAGCAAGAGCCAGAGAGTGAGGTAGCAAGGTGGGGAGTGGGTATCCTGACTCAAAAATAAGGTGGAGAGGGACTGAGAAAGAGAATTCAGCATCAACCTCTGGCCTCCACAACACCTCCGCACATGTTCACACACACACACACACACACACACACACACACACAAAAAAAGAATTTTTAAAGGACCTGATACTATTGCTTTTCTAGGACAGGGGATGGGCAAAAAGAATATGCGTAGGAAAATGGGGAGAAAGGCTGTGAAATGCAGTCTTCTGGGGCTGCCACAGCCATGCAGTCAGGACCTTATATTACAGTAGCTGTGACTGCCAGCAATTGATCTGCATATGACTGGGCCTATCAGCAATCATGAATTGGGAAGGTACCTGTGCAGCCCTAAGCCTTCTGGCTGAGCTAAGGGCTGTTGAGGAATTCTGGAAGAGGGACAGTCATTTTCTTCAGTTCTGTACCGACTGAGGTGCAGCGGATTGTTCCAAACCCGCTGCCACACAGATAATCCTGGTTAAACTCAGTAGATATCATAAAAAAATAAAAATAAAAAGGCCAGAGAGATACCTCAACAGATAAAGACCTGAACTGAAACCTGGGACTCCCGTGGTGGAAAGAGAACTGAGTTCCTCAAATTGTCGTCTGACTTCCACACACATTGGGGAATGCATGTGCCCACACATACACACATACAACACATCAATAATGTAAAAATTAATAAAAACATGAATGTATGAAGAAGACTTGCTGAGAAAGGGAAAATAATAATCAGAAGACATGTTATACATGTATGGAATTATTAGAGAACAGATTCAATAAAAACTTTTTTTTCAAAGAAAGAGATCATTGCTTATAACTCAGGAAGTGATTTTGCTAGATTTTAAATAATAATAATAGCAGCTCCCTTAGTGGGTGTAAGGGTAAAGCCTTTAACATGACGTCAGGACATAGGAAGGGAGCTGTGTCGGTAGCTCAGTGTTCAGTACCTGCTTAGCATGTGCAGTGAAAGGCCAGGGGGAGCAGTATAGCAAAATCCTGTCTCAAAGAAAGAAAGAGCAAAGCCTCTCACAGATCTTGTTATTGAGCAGGCTCCATCCTGCTGCTCAAAGCCAAGGACACCGTAAAAGAAGACAGATAGATACTAAGTGTTTCAATGTCTTCCTGCCTCAGCCTATGGGGTCATGCATAAGGAAGACCCCCTTCAGTGTGAAGGTGCATAGGGCACAGGTAAGTGTTTTTCACAGAACTCACAGAATTTTCCAGAGCCCACTTTTTCATCCTGATGGGAAGGCCGTAAGGCCCAGATTTTCCGTCAACCGAGGCAAAGGCCTCTGCTTAGAACATTTCAAACATTTCCAAGTGACGTGAAGCAGGCGGGCCTAGAGGCCCTGCTACACTTCCTGTGTGGGGTTCAGACACCTGCCTCCCCTGTCTACTGGGCGCCTTCTTCAGAAATGGTAAGTCTCTCCTCGTAAAGCGCCCTCCTTTTCATCCTATTATTGCAAACAGCGATCCAGAATCTTTACATGCAGCCAGTACGTTGAAAACTTTTCCGGTTTCCTTTTCAGAAGTAATGAGCTGGCTGTGTCCGCCATATTAGTAGAGCAAGCCTTCTGCGAAGGATGCGGTGGAACGCTTTCTGGAGTGTTCTGGGCCTCAGCCTCCTAGTAGGTGAGTAGGCAAGCATGAAGAAGGGTGGCGCTTTCCCAGGCCATTCCAAGACCCGTAGCCTTGCCTGGTGCAGCTGGTGCTTCATTCACTAAAAGATTCAAGGAACTGCTGGTGATGCTGGTGATGTCGTTAAGGGGGGTGGGGGTGAGGACTGGAGCCCAGGTGCTGAGGAGACCGTTCAGGAGACAGGCAAAGAAAACCGCTTGGGTCGCTCACATCTACTGAGGGAAAAGATCTGTCTGTCTTGAGAATGAACCCATCGAACTATAAACTCTGCAACACTTTTGAACGCAAAGGGAATAGGCAGAGTTAGCTCCGCTTGGTTTTGGGGAGAGGCGATGGGTAGATCTGGGCCCTGCCCAGTTTAGTAGCTTTGAGACAAACCCTTTGTCATTCCCAGTCTTTTGAAAGTGACCAAGAGATTCCAATTAGGTTAGTCCTTTTTCTGAAGCAAGGCGTGGTATAAATTATAAATAGCTGCAAGTACACAGCTATATATATATTATATTGCGGTATAAATAATGCAGGAGTGCAGAGCAGCCATTTGCTAAGTGTGTGCGCTATATAAAGAAAATACTTTACACAGGTTAACCAATTTGGTTCTTACTTCTTCTTTGGAAGAAAAGGGGTACAGGCCCTGACTTACAGAAGTTGTCACTGCAGTATTGAATAATTGTTCAATGTTAAACAGTCAGCAAGTCCTGCAGTTGATCTGGGAAACCCTGTCTACAAGGCCTGTGCTCGGAAGGGTTGCGCTTTGTGAGCCAAAATGGCTCGTGAGAGTTTTCTGTCAAAGAGCTAGAAAACACTGTTGCGGCAGCTGAGCTCCTCTCTGAGAGCCACAGCCATTGTGCCTCCATTTCCTGTTTAGCCTTGGCTTCCTTAAGCTTGAGTACACTCACATCTTCAGTGGGGTGCTGGGTGAGGTGATTGCTGCTTGTGAAACAAGCCTCGTGATGCAGTCTAGGTTGGCTCCTCGTAAACTCAACATTCTTCTGCCTTAGCCTCGAGAGTTCTAGGATTACAAGCTTGTACAATCACCTCTCTCAACATTCCACATTTCTGAAAAGCTTTCACGTTTTTTAATCTGAGACTGGTTCAAAGAATACACTTGAAGTCCCAAGGGGCAAGTCCCAACAGCCAAGACATTTTCTTAGGGGTCTATAGTAAATGGTACTCTCCTTTTAATTAAAACAACAGACAGACATGAAAACACATAAAATTAAAAAAAAAAGAAAGAAAGAAAGAAAAAGAAAAGAGGAGAGCCTCTGCGATGGTTCAGTGGGTAACGGTGCCTTCTACCAAGGCTGACGACCTGGGTTTCATCCCTAGGTTCCACGTGTGAAAGGAGAGAACTAATACTTATAAATTGTCCTCTGATTATCACACATGTAGTTATGTGAACACATACCTATATACAAAATAGGTGTATGTTAACAAATATAATGAAGGGAAGAATAAAGAGGAAAGGGGAAGGTAAGGAGACTATTAAAGACTTAAGCTCCCTAGCACTATGCCTTGCCTGCTATGGGGACAGGAAAGCACCTCACCCTATACAGAAGCTCTTCGTGAACAAAGGGCTCAGGCAGTGCTGGGGAAACTGGTCACTGTCAAGACTCTAGTCAGTACTGAGGGAGGGGACCAGGAGAGCCCGGGTGCACAGGCTCTAGCTGGTGAGTTATCGGGGTTTCAAATATTCCTACCTCTGTCTCAAGCAGAAAACAAATGGAAAATTTGAGCTGTCCAGTTCTCAGGAGCCAGAGACCAAGAGAACCCCAACATCTGTGCCTACCAAGGGCTTGTTTTCCTTCTGAAGTCAGAGTATAGTTTTCAAAATGGAGAGTCTGCTTCAGCCCTTGTTTGTTCTTTCTTGAGCCACCCAGAAAGGAGCCTCACAACTTGATTAACTTCTGCTTGTTAAACACCATGCACTTGTTTCCCTGCTCAGCTTCCCCTGAACTGCCTGGGGACCCCTGCCCAATACCATGCAGTAAACATCCTGTATGGTGCATAGAAACGACTGAGCTGGTGGGTGGAAAGGACTTTAGGTGCCAGTGACAATGAGACAGGAACACTACCTTTTTGTTTAGAATTTTGGGCATTCACAGCATTTACTAACTCTTTTTTTTATTGTTTGTTTTCCAGTTGGCACTTTGCAGGACGGTAAGATATGACTTCTTTCTTTGCTATGAAATCAAGCCAGTGTTCTTGGTTCAGTCATCACACTAAATAATAATGTTCCAGACTGTAACTGAGGGATGGCATATACAACAGTAGACGATGCAATTATAATGGAACTGGAAAGTTCCCATCACCTGATATTTCTCTGTATCTTTTCTGTGTGTAGAGACACGAATATTTACCATTGTGTTGTGATTCCTTGTTCAGTGCAATTACACGCTGAAGAGGTTTATAGGCCTGGCACAACACTACGCTATAGTCTAGGTGAACAGTGGGCACACACTATGCTATAGTCTGGGTGAACAGTGGGCACGACACTACGCTATAGTCTAGGTGAACAGTGGGCACGACACTACGCTATAGTCTAGGTGAACAGTGGGCACACACTACACTATAGTCTAGGTGAACAGTGGGCACGACACTACGCTATAGTCTAGGTGAACAGTGGGCAC
This sequence comes from Myodes glareolus, assembly GCF_982192425.1. NCBI lineage: Eukaryota > Metazoa > Chordata > Mammalia > Rodentia > Cricetidae > Myodes > Myodes glareolus. The sequence continues at coordinate 73,722,133 of NC_142029.1, read as the reverse complement.
ACACTATGCTATAGTCTAGGTGAACAATGGGCACACACTGTGCTATAGTCTGGGTGAACAGTGGGCACACACTACGCTATAGTCTGGGTGAACAGCGGGCACACACTACGCTATAGTCTGGGTGAACAGTGGGCACACACTATGCTATAGTCTAGGTGAACAGTGGGCACACACTATGCTATAGTCTGGGTGAACAGTGAGCACACACTATGCTATAGTCTAGGTGAACAGCGGGCACACACTACGCTATAGTCTAGGGGAACTGTGGGCACACACTATGCTATAGTCTAGGTGAACAGCGGGCACACACTACACTATAGTCTAGGTGAACAGTGGACACACACTGTACTATAGTCTAGGTGAACAGTGGGCACACACTATGCTATAGTCTAGGTGAACAGTGGGCACACACTGTGCTATAGTCTGAGTGAACAAGCTCTGATCTCTAGGTTGTTGTATATATGTGTACTGTGACATTCATTCAATGACCAAGTCGCTGAAGAATGTTTCTCAGAACTGATTGTATTTAGAGTGCAGTTTTATCAAAGCTTCCCATAGAGATTCCCCAGGCAACAGTAAATAAATTTTTCATCCCCTTTGCCTCATAGATGTGCCCCAGGTTAGGGAAGAAAGAGACTGCAGAGAATGATGAACAACTTAAAACTGTTAAAAAAAAAAGTTTTCAGTAGAGCTGGGAAGGTGGCTCAGTTGGTGAAATATTTGTGTGAGAAGAATGAGGGCCTGAGTTAGATTCCCAAAACACACACTGGAAAAAAAAAAAAAGCAAGCACAATTACGCACTGAGGAGGCCGAGACAGGAGGATCCCTGGGACTAGTCAGCCAGTCTAGCCAAGTCATCGAGCTCCAGGTTCAGTGGGAGACCGTGTCTCAAAAAGCCGTGAGACAGAGAGCTATTGCAGACGGTACCCAACGTCTGCCTCTATACACATGCGTGCTCACACACACACATACACACACATGCACATACACACATGCATGCATAAGCACACGTACAGGAACACTAACATACACATACACATAAAAAAGTTAAAAGTACCAATGGTTTTCATTCTTCTGCTTTTCCTGTTTGATATGAGGTTAGGAGAAGATGTGAGGTTGGCCAGATGCGTGTCTAGGGTGAGCCTGGTTGGGGTGGCATTGGGATGCACACCCACAATCATAATCTATGTGTGCACTAGCCTGAACTTTACTTTCTCAGTCAGAGCAGTTAGATCAAGACTGTCCCAATCTTGGAAGCTTCTCTGTTCAGTCAGCGCCTCCAAACGGAGAGAAGCAACGGTGTATTCAAAGCAGGCTCCTTCCCCTTCAATGTATAACCAGTGTCCACAGCAGCTATTTTGTGCATAGCTAAGAGATACAGGCTGTAGAACGTAAGACTCCAAACAGCTTGTCACATACAGCCAAAGAAACTTCAAGACGTGTTGTGCTGAGACTGAGGGGAGGGTCCTCGCCCACGGGAGCAGGGATGGATCTCAGCCACAGATAAGAATGTAACTGACAGCTCATGTTGCTTCCCTTTCAGATAACGAGGACATTGGTAAGAGGATTCGCTCTTCTCCGTCTCTTCTCAGCTGGGGAACAAACTAATCAGACGACAGACGCCATGGGAGCAAGAGCACAGTGGGAACCAGAGCTAGCGGAGGGAGACAGGGGCATCTGTCTGAGATGTGCCGGGTTTGGCCACTAGCTTCCATGTCTGGCTAGAGCTATGCATGCATACATCCCTGAGCATACTGCTAGGAAAGGCACACACGTGGCTGTGGGTCAGGCAGCCTCTCCGTCTGCTTTTGTGTGAATTCTAAGTTCTTTGAAGGCAGAGACGGAATTTCATTTGCTTGTCCTTGGTGTCTGGCCCATAGTGGGTGCTCAATGAAGTATTTGCATGAATAAATGAGCAGAATATTAATATTTTGCTGGTTCTTTGTCCTCAAGAAGCCAGTTGTCTTAAGAGAAGCAAATGTTTGATGCTATAGTGTGTGTGCTGCATGCAATGGGTAGGTGCGGAGAAAAGTGAAGTATGAGAAAGAATGGCAAACTCTGCAAAGAGTAGCTGAGGGGGGGCTCGGGTGGGGGCGTCTTGAGCCGAGTTGAAAAGGCTTCACTTATACTTTACGGTCAGAGGATGCTTGAGGCAGAGAAGACAAAAATCTAACCCTGAGACTTGACAGCCTTATTTGAATCCTGATTCAATTTTCTACTTGGGTGTTAATGAATAACTTTTTTGTTGGGCGGGGGGTTTCGAGACAGGGTTTCTCTGCAGCTTTGGAGCCTGTTCTGGAACTAGCTCTTGTAGACTAGGCTGGCCTCGAATTTACAGAGATCCACCTGCCTCTGCCTCCCGAGTGCTGGGATTAAAGCTGTGTGCCACCACCGCCCGGCAATGGATAAATTCTTAATATCTGTGCCATTTGACCATTGTGTGTAAAGTGGAAACAACTTGTAACATTGATGTGAGGATTTATTAAGACACTCACAACAGTACCTGCCAGACAGAAGATCTGTCAGTAGATGGCACTTAACTAGTCCATATTATACATATATTACAGAGAGCAAACTTTGAGGGGAGGTCAGAGAGAGATGGTTCAACAGTTAAGACCACTGGCTGCTCTTTCAGAGGACCAAAGTTCAGTTCCCAGTCTACAGTTTCAGGGCATCTGGCCCCCTCTTCTGTAAGCACCCACATACATGTGTGCATACTAACAAGGAAACATATGTATATACATACACATAAAGTTTCTTTTAAATTATTTTAAAAGGGATTAAATGAGTATGGTGGCACATGACTCCAGCACTCTGGAGGCAGAGGCAGATGGAGCTCTGTGAGTTGGAAGCCAGCCTATTCTACATAGCAAGTTCCTGGTCAGCCAAGGCTACGTACACAGTGAGACCCTGTCTCAGGGAGAGAGGGGTTGGGGAGATACATATCTTAGAAGTTAAGCACAGACAGACTGGTTAGTACTTGAATAGAAGAATAAATGTTAAAGTTTGTTGTGCATATATGTGCTAGCTGTTGCCCTAAATAAGGGGGGAGGAGTGAAAACTTAGAAATAATCTAATTAATGAGAGAGAAGCAATTTATAGGAAACTCAATTTCTTAACCATTGTGAAATGCCATGAATGTGTTTTAAAAAAATGGATGTGTACAAACTGTCTGTCAACACGACTGCTCCTAAACATGGACTTTCTGGCCCTTGCAAATCAACACTCTGATGTTGAATTTGGACCAATAAGGTTGTAAGCAATTTTTCAGAAAAACCTCCTAAACATAGAATAATGTCTGTTTACTTTTAGCCTATCTTATTTATGATTTCTGATTCACATAAACTTTCCAGGAAACATCAATGGTAAAAATTATTAAGTCGAAGTCATCCTCTGTTGCGGTTATACCCAGCTCCCAGCTGCTGGCTGGCAGAGCAGGCTGTGTGAAGTCCCAGGCAGAAGGCTGTGGCGTGGCTGAGTCAGAGCTCGGCTGTTTTCCATGGAAGCAGGATCCCAGGAAGGAAGGAGGAAAGAAAGCCGCATTTCTCATGAGCATCTGCTCTGTGCATCCGCTTTCACCTTCAGGATTCTTTTGAGTCTCTCAAATGCCCTCTGCAGTGGCCATTTTGTCTCCATTTCCATGATGAAGGGACTTGAGACTGGAAGCCATGGTGCAGGCTTGCAATCCCAGCCCTCGAAAGACTGGAGCAAGAAGGCTGAGAATGTGAGGCCAGACCAGGTGACATAGCAAGACTTTGTCTTAAATAATAAAGACTTCAAACAAAGAAAAAGAAAGAACTGAAGCTCAGAGACGTTAAGCGCCTTGCTCCTCCTCACACAGCCTCGGCATTCATGCCTTTCCCCAGGAACGTGCTGTGTCTGAGAAAATGCCACCACCATTTTCTCTCTTCCAGTTTAGATTCTGTCATGTCAGGGCTGTGGCATATCTCAAAAGTGTCCAGGATCCAGCCACGAGTCTTCCAGAAGGACCACTGCCATCCCGCCTCTTAGGACAGTGATGCCTGTTTTAATTTTTCTGAATTATAGTGGTTTTTATGAGTGAATTTCTGTTGTCTGTATCTGTAGCTCCTCCTCCAACCAAATAAGGGAGAGTTCATTATGCTCAGAGATAGTGTAAAGCCAAGTCGCTCTTTACAGAAAGAACCATCCTCTTAATCGGTGCAGAGTTCCTTGGGCCATTCAGAGGCAATGTGGAGGAAGTATATTGAGTAAGACCTTTGATCTCGATTGCAAGCAGCTTCATTAGCTTTAAGGGAAAACATCAGAGGCTGGGGATGTGGCTCAGTTGGCAGAGTGCCTGCCTGCCATGCACAGAGTCCTGGGTTCAAGCCCCAGCACCACACCAACGGGACACGATGGTGTGTACCTAGAATCGCAGAGCTCAGGAGTTAAAGGCAGGAGGATCAGAGGTCGACGATCATCTTTGGCTTCATAAAAAATATGAGACCAGCTTTGACTGCATGAGACTTGTCTCAAACAAAAAGAGAAAAACTATGGGAAATATATGAATTTCAAGAATCAGTGATTCCAATGCACGGTGGTCTTTATCTCTAAGATCCGGTGACAGCTATCTGGAAGAAGATGATTCTGGCTAAATGAGGAACAGCCTGAGAGTTCTCTGTCTTCCAACTAACGCTCTAATTTCCATAGCTCTGGCTTGGGAGCACAAGCTCCTGTATTTTGAATCTGGATTATGCCTGAGCATATTTTGGGAGTTTACTCCAGACCTCACCTCTGGGGTGTTGGTACCTACTCCCTCTAGAAAAATATTTACGTCAATTGGAAGTGTAAACCAGGATTGTTTTCTTACTGTTCTTTTCTTTTCTCATTTGCAGGCACTGATGCACAGAAACGTGAGTCTACAGTACTTACTTTATTTATGTCCTGCCAGATGAGGGGATGGGTGGAGGGAAAGAGACAGACTGAGGGAGATCAGCCCCAAGAACTGAGAGCCCCCTGTTACATTCCCAACATCTATTTTAGAAAGATATCAAATGAGGATTTTTGTGGACTTTTCTACACTTCTACCTTCCCCTTTCCAACTCCCTATGTGACTTTCTACTCTCTAAAGCCACCTTCCAGAAGGTTCTCTACCCACCCCATCTGTACACACATCCCCTCTCCCAATTTTTCTAGTCAGGATACCTCCCTCTGCCAAGCAAATCTCAACCCCAGTGACAAAAAAAATCTCCTGTACCTGTCTGCCTCTTAAGAACCATTTGCCATTTGTGAAATTTTTATGGATTTCCCCTCCAAACTCCTTCCCTTTTCTCTTTTTCCTCAGATTATAAAGTTTCCATCTCAGGAACCAGGATCGAACTGACATGCCCTATAGATGGTGAAGCCGTAAAATGGGAAAAAGATGACAAAGAATTGTCTGGAGAGATTGAAAAACAACTGATACTAAGTGATTTTTCGGAAGTTGAGGACAGCGGCTACTACACCTGCTACACGGACCCCAAAAAGAAGAACGAGTACCTCTACCTGAAAGCAAGAGGTAACTCAGGTTCCTCCCCAAACAGCTTTCTTGAGAATCCCCCAAGCCAGCCACAGTCCCTGTCATCTCAAAGCTCCTCCTGCACTCTGTCCCTGGCTCCCTGGGACCACACAGTACCAGCATTTTCTGAAAAACAGATTAACAGTGGCCTGGGATTCTTGGGTCACTTCAGTTGGTACTAGGCGTAAAATAGCGAGTTCCCCCAGAGGCAGGCTTGGGTCACTTGCCTTGTGACATACTCAGAATCAAGACTGACCAGCATCAGAGATACATTTCATCAGGAGGATGTGCAGAGAGACTCAGCGCCACTGCCTGAAAGTCTAACCAAGGTATCACAATAGACGATAGGAAGTGCTGCCTTTACCAAGCTGTATTTGGTTTGGAGTTTGTTTTTGTTGTTGTTTTGCTTGTTTGTTTTTGTTTTTATTTTTGTTTTTCCAGGACAGGGTTTCTCTGTGTTGCCCTGGCAGTCCTGGAACTCACCCTGTAGACTAGGATGGCCTTTTACTCAGATCCACCTGCCTCTACCTCACGAGTGCTGGGGTTAAAGGCGTGTGCAATCACTACCCGGCTAAGTACTGTATTTGTGATCCCTACACATGCCTCAGTTATTCAAGGGCCTGGGGCACACTAGGCAAGCCCTGTACCACTGAACTCCACCCCCAAGGTTTATACCACGGGATCCTTTCCTGCCATCCCCACATCAACCATATAGCTTAAGCACATGTTTTATTCCTAATTAGATGATGAGAAAACAGAATGGGCTGAAAATCCCCACACTAATGAGTGTTGGAGACTGTTTGACTCAGAGCCTCCGACCATAATCACCCATATTGCTTGTCATTCTCGCTGGATGCTATCGCAGGGCAGGGCTCTGGTTAGTGCTGGCAGGCGTGCAGGTGTTGAAGGAAGACTTGTCTTCATTTGTTTCTTCCTCTTCTCCCACGTCCTGGTGTTTTCCTTTTTGGGTCACTTCTCTCCCTCCCCCGGCCCCTGCCCCTGCCCCTGCAGTGTGTGAGAACTGTGTGGAGGTGGACCTGACAGCAGTGGCCATAATCATCGTCGTTGACATCTGCATCACTCTGGGCTTGCTGATGGTGGTTTATTACTGGAGCAAGAATAGAAAGGCCAAGGCCAAGCCCGTGACCCGAAGAACCGGTGCTGGTGGCAGGCCCAGAGGTAAAAGCATAGAGCTGGGTCAGGGGAGATTTGGCCCGGGCCGGGATGGGCAGCAACTGTACAGCCGATTCCAAGCAGCTTCTGTAGCACGTTCTCTGTGATACCAAGACCCCTACAGACAGGGCTTCCCGTTCAAGGTCATTCCTCTCCTCCCACCCTAAAAAACCTCTGAAAACCAGTGCTGACCAACAAGGCAGTGGGCTTCCTCAGATGCCTGGCAGTGCCCTGCAGAAAGCAGCTTCGATCCCCAAGCAGAGAGATCTCAGGATGTTAGTTCCCACCTCGTCCCCTTCCTTCCGCCTGAAGAGAGAATGGGAGGACCCGAGCTGGAGCAAAATCACAAGTGATGAGAACAGAGTGGGAGGCCTCAGGGATGGGGCAAAGGAAAGAAAAGAGGACGGAAAAGGAAGATTAGAAGAAAGGACAGAGGGGACCCGCCCTCCCTTGGGCTGGATCCCTAGCTACCATCTTCACTGCAAGACTGGTGTTCAGCACGGAAACAATACATTCCTTCTTTTTCTGCAGGGCAAAACAAGGAGCGGCCACCACCTGTTCCCAACCCAGACTATGAGGTAATGGGATACAGTGGGCGGGAAGTTGGAGGGGGCTCCTTCTAGAGAGACGTCCAGCTGGGACGGTCCATCTTATCTGCAAGACACTTCAAGCTGCTCACCCAGGGCTGCCCTGTGCTTTCTCTGCCTTCTTCATGTAATACAGGACTATCTCCAAGGCTGTTTGGCTTCTACAACCATGTAGAGGCAGGGGACTAGAGGAAGGGAGACATCTCTCTTTCTCTCGCTTGTTGGTTGTCTGAGATTCGGCCGTGGAGGATGACACCTACGCAAATGCTAACCTAATAGATGAGAATGGTGTTCTGGCAGATACCAGTGCTGTCAACCGGTCATTAAAATAGGGTGCTGCTTGATGAGCAAACAGCCCCTAGTTTCCCTCCATTGTGCACACTCACACACACACACATGCACATATACACACCATATACACATGTACACATGACACACACCACACACACATGCACGCACGCACACACACACACCACATGCATGCACAGTCAGGCACTATAGCTCTTCCCCACCAGGCCACCATCTGACTTCGCAAGCGAAGAGTTAATTAATACCTGGTGCCAGGACTGCCTTCTTTCTGACCGTGCACTAGCAATTGCTAAAATTTTTGTCTATCACACTGGACAAATTGAACAAAAGTTGAGCACCAGAAATGGGGTATTTAGTGTTCCCTCAGGAGCTCCAGTTAAGCTTGACAAAAGTGATAGAGGCGAGTTTTCACAATCTCCCTTGCTGGGTAGGAGGCTTCCAGAAGGAGGTGGCTGGCTCAAATCTGTACCAAGTTACAACTAGACTCCCCTGACTCCAAGCCCAGAGGTCTTACCCTGCAGGCAGCCTACACCCCAGTGCTTCTTCCTCTGTATCTCCTTCCTCCCGCCCTCCTAACCACCGCTCCTGTTCCACCCTTAGCCCATCCGCAAAGGCCAACGGGACGTGTATTCTGGCCTGAATCAGAGAGCAGTCTGACAGAAAGAAGGGACACTGCCTTCCATGGACCCAGATCCAGCCCTCTAAGCACCCTGCTATTTCCTGTTCTCTGGACAAATTGTGGACCCCACAGAATTGTTCTTCAGCCATCTGGTGAACACGTCCTGGAACCTTGCCTCTGCTTCCTCTCCTGCCTCCTCTGCTAGTATTTAGTACTGGGACGTTGCTGCCTCGATATCCTCTGAAGCATCATGGATGATCAAACCCTCAGCCAGCCATCTTGTCGGGATGCTTATTCCAGCCCCTCAGTCCCTGCCAGCTCCTTCCTTTTGCACAGATGTTAACTTTGCCGCCAGTCCCCTCCTTTCCTTGCATATAAATTGGCCCTCTTCCCCAGCCCTTCCCTATAGCTTTCTGTATTTCCAACTCTGTGTTTTACACCCTTCTCTGGGAATGGACTGGGTGATCTTTGGCAGAGGTCCTACCCCAGCAAGTGCTGCGAGCCCCTTTCCAGGTTTTATCCTAACTCTTTGGATAGTCATCTGCATCTCTGTGAATATATCAGGATCCTCTCCGCTAATGGCAAAGCAATAAAGTGTGTTGACTAGAGAAGTTACTGTCCCTTTTTTCTGGAAGGTCCTAAGAAGCAGCCTGTGTCCTAAGGCAATTCAGTCTCTCCCCAGGGACTCTACAGTGCTTGCCTATTAGAGAGGGTGGGCACTCGCTGCCCTCCACATGCATCAAATTATTAAAGGTGTCGAGAGTGATGGGGAGGGGGTGTTACTGATGGAGTGGTTGGTCCATAAAATGAATAAGACGGGGGGGAGGGGGCTGAAAGGTCGGTGGAGGTACCAGAAAAGAAAGGAGGGTGCAGAGGGAGTTGGAGCTGAGAGGAGCGCTTCCACCAGCTGTCAGGAAACACTGCTGAACCGAGCAGAGGGAACACAGGCAGCTCTCAGCTCTCAGCTGCCTCCTGCCCTGGACAGCTGAGAAGCTGCCTGAAGCCCCAGACAATGGTTAAGCAGCAGGATGTGGGCTCCGCTGGGAGTGAGGGTGAGAGAGGCGCAGTGGCAGCCAGAGAGCAGACATTGGAGGCCAGTGGGGAGAGGGTTTGGTTCTCAGTCTCCCGTACACTCTGCTTGCAGGAGAGCGGAATTCAGAACCCAAACAAGCTGCCCTAAACCAGCTCAGACCAGAAGGCTCACTTCTCTCCCTTTCTGCCATTAGACACATCCATGCAACTTCAGGACTCTTCTTAAACGACATCTGGCTTCTGAGACGGGCTGCTCTCCGCATGCGGTTCTCGCTCAGCCTCAGACTTGTTCGTAGACAGCCACTGTTTGTTGCTCTCCACTGATGTGTCACTTTTTCTCTCTAGGCCTTGGTGATTTTGTCCATCACCAATGGCTAAAAGGCAGGCTGGCTGGCAGGGAGGAGATTTTGTTCCACATATATTTGATTGTGTCCAGCCATAGACATTCATAGCTCGGCATGGCAAAAGCGTTAACGGTTGGTGTTCGCTGAGTATTTACTATGCTCCAGAAATTGTTATTAGCCCTGTGTGTGTTCTCTCACTTCATCTTCATAGAGACTTCACAAGATAGATGTTTTCATCTTCCATCCGTAGCGGGTTCAAAGAAGTTAAGTCATTTGTCCTCAAACTCACAGAGATCCTCGTACCTCTGCCTCCTGAGTGTTGAGATTCAAAGTATACACTGCCAGCTGGGTGGTGGTGGTGCACGCCTTTAATCCCAGCCCTCTGGATCTCGGAGTGAGTTCCAGGATAGCCAGGACTACACAGAGAAACCTTATCTTGCCAAACAAAAACAAACAGAAAAAGTGTGCACTGCTGTGCCTGCTTCTAACGCCAGCACGCTGACACCTACCCACTATGACTATGACCAGAAGCAATGCTCTTTCTCCTGGGAGGAGCTGGAGGTGGAGCTGAAACCCAAAGTCCGCTTTATACCTGGGGTGGAAGCAAAGGTTTTGTCTACAGGATGAAGGCAGATGCTGCGTCAAGGAAGACAGTAGATGTCGGTGTGGATCACAGCGCTTGCTCCATTGAACAACAGCTTATTCTAGAGCCTGCACAATGGCTCAGCAGGTAAAGGTGCTTGCCACCAAGCCTGAAGTCCTGAGTTTGCTCCCCAGAACCTAGATGGTAGAAGGAGAAAATCAACTTATATAAAACTGCCCTCTGACAGGTGGGAAAAAAAATCACTACCACAAATTTTGAGCCAAATTTGAAGCAAGTTTATCCTCATCCCAAACTGACATCCTGACAGAACCAGACGTCACAGAATATTCCTATGACCTACCTGGGGAGGCCTCTGGAGATGCTTGCTGCTTTTCTTAGCATGGCAGTTCACGCTGAGAGGTTGAGAAACCAAAAGCACACCTCGGAGCCCTGGACTGTCTCAAAGTGCTCACTTCCTGAGGTGGCTCTTCAGCCCTGGAGTCCCAAAATAAAGGTTCAGCTTTAGAATTGGGATGGGTGGTCTGATCTCACCGGGGCCAGGCCCATACTTGGGATTATAGAGTACAGTCCCAAATTACACTAGGAGTTTATAAAGGCCAAACCCACAAGACTACATGCTTTCCATCTTCATCCAATCAAAGGCAAGAGTACATCCTAACATACTTCCTCTTTATGTATGATCAAGCACATGATGTGCAGTTGGACAGCCATGCTTGTTAACAGAGGCAAAAACACAGGACTTGTTATCTTACATGAACAACAGCCCCCAATGTTCCAGAAAGTCATCTGTCCTTGGGCAAGTGGAACTTAGAGGTTAGGGGCATTTTTGTTTTACAGATCTCTTAAGCAGAGTAATTTAAACTTAAAACCTAACGTTAACCCTCGCATGGCCTCCACATGTGTACCATGAAGTGCGCACACACACACACACACACACACACACACACACAAAATTTCTTAAAATGAAAGTAAAGAAAGGGAGGGGCCTGGAAAGAGGGCTCCGTGGTGAAGAGAACATGCTGCTCTATCATGGTATCTGCATCCTATCCCAGCATCCACGTGCGGCCTCTCACAACCGACTGTCACTTGCTCCAAAAGATTTGAAACCCCCTTCTGCTTCCTTGGGCACCTACACACATGCAGCATACAAAGCCGCTTCCAGGGCCCTGAACAAACGGTGGACACTATTGGGTTGACTGCCCTACTTAGCCTAGGTCAAGGTAAGCCAATTTTCCCAGGTTCCTCATCACAGGAAACTCTTTCAGACCTCTTTCAAAATGAAAAAAAATAAAAATAAAAAAGAAATCACTTATCCTGAGCCAAATATGAGTGCCTCATTCCAGAACACTGATCCAGGTTGCCCTTCATGCCATGGTTCCACTCTGGAAACTATGTGTGGGTGGGTGTACTCACACGTGACTTGAAGGCCAGAGCAGGACAAGTGTCTTTCTCTCTCACCCACCACCTAATTGCCTTAAGAGAGGATGGCCAGACAGCTCTTGAGGTCCAATGTCTCTGTCATAGCCATTCTCAGCTTTTCAAACCGCTGCTGGGGATTTGAACTCAGGTTCTCATGCTTGCTTTGCAAGCTTTCTTAACCACCAAACTATCTTTCCAACCCCCAGCCGTCATTATTTCTTTGTAGTCACCAAACAAAATAAAGTCATAAATGAGTGTGTTTACCAAATGCATTGGTGGGAACAGCAGGTAGGCAAGCTACAACAAAGGAATGGCTAGATTTCAGACCCAATCTGATGACATTCTTAGCTTTGGGGTTGGAGGAAGTTATTGGGCTGTTGATGGCCCAAGAAAACTGAGCTGCTAATTCTGCAACATTCCAGCTCCCCACAGTCACAGGGCACACATTGGTCTGCACAGTCTTCAACACAGATAGGCCTTCTTCAGGGAATGCCACTTCCCAAGGCTCGCAGGCTGGAGATGAAGCGGGATTCAGAGGACAGGAAGAATGCACCTTACTTTATGGGTGGGGAGCAGAGAACTGCAGGTGCAACATGTAGGTGGGACAGTGGGAAGGAGGATTCGGGCTACAGGAAAGTCAAGAAGAGAGTGAGTAACAGGAATTGAATTTGCCCTCCTGTCTGGGGCATTAAAACATGAGACAGTAATATGTAAGAAGCTGGGCCGGTTGTGGTGGAGCACACTGGTAGGATTTGCTGAAGGAAATGAAGGCAGGAGGATCACGAGTTCAAGACCAGCCACATTTTAAAAAAAAATGTTGAGCAGTGGAGGCTCACGCTTTTAATCCCAGCACTCAGGAGGCAGAGGCAGGCAGATCTTTGTGAGTTTGAAGCCAGTCTGGTCTACAAAGTGAGTTTCAGGACAACCAGGGCTGCACAGAGAAACCCTGTCTCTAAAAAAAAAAAAAAAAAAAACTTAAAAAAAAAAAACTTAAAAAAAAAAGTTGGACAGTAGGCAACAATAGATGGTGTCCCTGAGATAGAAAACAAAGTGGACCTCGAGAAAGAGCTTCCCTGCCGTGGCACAGGAAGGGAGAACCAAGGCAGAGTCCAGAGATCTCTGTGAAGCAAGCAGGCAGAAACAGAGGGCAAGGCTTGTAGTGTTTTAGGAGAGCATAAGGGTCTAACGATCTGAGGAGGAGCTCCTCCCATCTTCAGCTAAAGACTGAGCAACACACAGAGAACACTCCAGTTACTTGGAAGGATCTGGAGGAAGCCTTGTGGCCACCAGAGCTGGAAATAGTTGCTACAGTTTCATAGTACAAGGCACTGGGAAGAGCTGGAGGCTCCATGGCAGAAGAGGCAAACAATCACGGAAGCCTGTTGGGTGAATGCACCAATCCCATTGGGGAGGGTTCTGTCCTCAGCATCTAAGCTTCTTACAAAGGTTCCATCTGCTGATACCATCAGCATCTGAGTTGGGGAAAACAAAGATGAGATAGGCTGGGTGTGGCTATACACTCCAATAATCTCAACACTTGGGAGCAAGAAGCAGGAGGATTGCTGCAAGTTTAAGGCCAGCCTGCACCATGGGCAGGGTCCAAGTCAGCCACAGACATATAAAGAGAGCTTGTCTCGAAAAATGAATTACTGGGAGAGGGCACAAATATGCAAGCCCTTAACAGTATGACAACTTTAAGGTCAATAAATTTCACAGCTGAAATTAAATTGATACATTCCTTGAATAATAAAGAAGATATTTCAGGGCTTCTTACATTGTTTTTCTACTCAAAACCCCTTTTTGATTAAGAATTTTTTACATAACCCTGGGTAAATAGGTATATAAAATTGGTATACAAATAAAATATTTACCAACAATAAATAATAAACATTTTTATTTTAAAACATGTTTTGGGAACCAGCAGGATGGCTTAATTTGTAAAGTGGTGTACTGTCAAGTCTGAAGACAGATTCCCCCAGAAACTCACGTGTGGAAGGAAAGAACTAACTCCTGAGAGCTGTCCTCTGACCTCCACATGGGCATGCAGCACATGCAAATATTTTTTTAATTACAAAATTAAAACAATTCTTTGATATATGTGTGTGTTTTTATTTATTAGAGGTGAAAGATGAGGGTCTGGAGAAATGGATGAGTGATTAAGAGGAACTGAGTTTGGCTCTCAGTACCCTCTTCAAGTAACTCCAGTCTGGGAAATCAGACACCCTCCTCTGCCCCTGCTGGTACTGCACAATTACACACACACACACACACACACACACACACTTAATTAAAAATAAAAATGGCAAAAAAGATGTCTTCATTTTAAGATGAGTGATGATATGTTCATTTATTTCTGAATAAAGAAAAAATCTTGGCTGAATATTTTATATCAAGAACATATAGCATCATCAATGTTTTTATTTTTAGGGCTGGGAATGTAGCGCAGTTGGTAGAGTGCTTGATGCACTACTGTGCATGAAGTCTTGTGTTTGATCCATGCCATTGCCAAAACCAGGTGTGGTGGTGTGTGCCTATAATCTCAACACTCTAAAAACAGAAGATGCAGGTCACCCTTAGCTACATAATATGTTTGAGACTACCCTGGGCTACGTGAAACTCAATCTCCAATTTTCAAAAATGTTTATTATTGTCAATGCTGAGAACACCATTCTACATAAATATGTTCTATAAAATAGCAAAGTATGCTTAGGGTCATTTCAAAATTTATAGGAAACTCTGTCCTGCTCGCAAGCCAAAACTCATTTAACTTTCTTTTTGAAACTCACCAGCAGCTCAAGCAATTTGAAAATCAAGCATCCTAACACAGCACTGATATGTACTCACTTGATACTTCGATGCTGAGGGATGACGGTGGGAAAATCAAGCATCCTAACGCAGTACTGATATGTACTCACTTGATACTTCGATGCTGAGGGATGACGGTGGGAAACTATTAGAAGCGTTTGTTTCCATGTGAAACCACCGTGTTTCTACAAGGGCAGGAAACTGAATGTACAATGAGAACAGTGCAGTTCGAGGGACTCAAACAAGGCATTTCAGGAAATGCTGATTGGTGTTGAGCAGCCTGACAGTGGACATTTGCCTGGTGCAAATGCTGTGTGTTCAGGACTGAGTCTGAAATGAATTTGCACAGTGCAAGACAGTAAAGTACTGAGAGAAATATCTTAGATTCGTTCTGTTATTATGTATTAATTTGGGGAGCAAGGCGGGCAAGACGGCTCAGGAGGTAAAGGTGCTTGCTCCACAAGCCTGGTGAATCCCCCTTCTCATTCCCCTCCCTCTTCCGCGCGCTCTCTCTCTCTCTCTCTCTCTCTCTCTCTCTCTCTCTAACACACACACACACACACACACACACACACATGCCTGCACACACACCCTCTGAGTCCCAATACTCTTTGGTGTTCTGCCACCCCCGTTCACGATGTCATGGAAACTTTTGTGGCTCAGCTTCTAAATACCGCAGCCTACCCCCAGCTGTGGTAAGGCAGCAAAACCCCAAAGAGTTGTTATGATAGGGACTGGAACCAACATGCAGCTGAAGGAAAGCGGCTAGGCTGACCCACCCCACGGAAAACCCACCAGGCCAGAAACATCAACAGGCCAGGATGGACAGGAAGCTGTCCATCATACTGCCTGTGTGGGACTGAGGAAAGGAAGCGTTGAAGGGAGACCACAGGTGGGCAAGATCCTAGCCAAGCTAAGATAACCCCCAACCTATGCCTTGTAAAACACAGGTGTCTGCTGACTGAAAGAACACAGCTTTATTGGCTGAGCACAGAAGGAAGGCACACTTGATAATGACACTCTGAGAAGCCCCGGTCTCCTGGTCGCAGGATCATTTTTTCCGGGGCCAGTTCCCTCCAAGATGGCTGTACTGGGTATCGTCACGATCTCGGAGAGGCTGGGACGAGAAACACAACACCTAGTCAGCATCTGAACTCTTCTCGGCACCCATGCCCTACTTCTCCAGACATCCAAGGATGAGCCACTGCCCCCCAGGACTCTCCACGTATCTCAGACCGGCCCTTCCAGGACCCTGAGTCCTCACTCCCTTCTCCGGTTCTTGACTCCTCCCTCAGGGCTTACCTGATACAGCTGTTCATTCTTCAACAGGGCTTGAATGTTAGAAGCTAGAAGCAAGGAAAGAGAGTCATTGGGAGCTGGGGAAGATGGGACAAGGAGACCTGTGAACACTGCAGAAGGACTCTGAAGCCAGTCACACCCTCCCTCACCCTCAGAAGACTGAAGAGAGAGAGAGAGAGAGAGAGAGAGAGAGAGAGAGAGAGAGAGAGAGAGAGAGAGACACTAACCCCCAGAGAGCCTTCCAGTCTCATGTCCTGCAAAGCAGTAGACTCCCAAAGCCAGGAGCAGAGTGGCAATGAGGTCGGTGATGATGACGCCAGCCACAGTGGCTGAGTCCAGCTCCACACAGTTCTGGCACACTATGGGGGAGGAGAGGAAGAAAGTTTTCAAGGTCAGGGAACTGTTTCTGCTCCTAGAAAGACCCCCAGGTTCCCCATTCCAAGACCACACTTCAGTGAGATGGTGATGACCTTGCTACTTCCATCTCCACCCTCATCCCAAGGAACTGATGGAGAGAAACATGACATTCATGGGACTTTAACTGAGGAATGGACTGAGCCCCCCTCCAAGTCAGTCCCTGCCTCCTGCCTGTCTAAGTCAAACTCTCTCCCATTCTGAAGCACTCCCTGACAAATCCAGTTCATACCACCGTGAGTGCCCTTGGTTTGTTTAGAGAACAAATGGGTTCACCACAGTCTGCTTTTAGCCAGAAACATTCTCACATCCAGAGGGCCCATGATTTCTTCCCAGTGGGTCCAGGAGGCACATACTTCGGTAATATATTTGTACGGTAGATACTTCCTCCGCCAGGTCCTCTGTCCCGTTACACTTATACAGCCCTCGTGGGTCCAGGATGCCTTTTCCCAAGTTCAGTGTTTTATTTTTTGCAAACCATGCTTCCACCGTTCCTTCTAGACGCTCAATGCTGGTATTGCAATTCACAAATACTTTGTCCTCATGTTCAGTCACTTCTATCTTGAAGAAGTTTCCTAAGAGGAAAAACATAATCAGAGGCAGCTCTCTGGTATGTAGGCGACCCATCATTCTGCTGAAATGAATACTTATGGATCACTTGGGTGGTAAATGATAGGATTCCTAGTGAAAGGGGCAGAAGCGACCAGAGGAAGACTTCAGGATGTTCACCAGAAGCTGTGGGGCTATGAAGGGCATGGGGCTGTAGTCCAAGCAGAAGGCAGATTGTCCTAATTAGCTTTGTCAGCTTAACTCAGCCTAGAGTCACCCGAGAAGTGTCTCTAATTGAGGGATTGCTTGCATCAGATTGGCCTGTGAACATGTCTAGTATAAAGGATTGTCTTAACTGCTATTGATGCAGAAGAGTCCAGAGCACTGTAGGTGGCACCATTCCCTAGGAAGGTGGGTCTGGCTGTATAAGAAAGCTAGCTGTTCAAGCGTGAGCCAGCAAAGGAACCAGGAAGAGCATTCTTCCATGGCCTCTACATTGAGCTCCTGCTTGAGTTTCTGCCCTGACTTCCCTTAAAGATAGACTGACCTGAACGTGGAAGCCAAATAAATTCTTTCCTCCCTTAAGTTGCTTTTTGTCAAAGTATTTTATTATGACAAAATTCAAACTAGGACATGGATCCTGAGTGACTTGGGGGCAAACGAGAAAACCAAGCCACTGGGTTGGTTCAAGAACCTTCCTTAAAATAAGTTCAGAGTACCAATTAGACCACTGAGTCCCCCAAGAGACCTGGGAAGGCAGAAGGATGGTCTTAGCCTGGATATTGTGCCTTTTATTTCTTTATATTTATTTTTTATTTTTTTATTTATTTTTGGTTTTTCGAGACAGGGTTTCTCTGTAGCTTTGGAGTCTGTCCTGGAACTAGCTCTTGTAGACCAGGCTGGTCTTGAACTCACAGAGATCCACCTGCCTCTGCCTCCCGAGTGCTGGGATTAAAGGTGTGCGCCACCACCGCCTGGCCAATTGTGCCTTTTATACTAAAGACTTCTAATTCCTCTTCCCAGTCAGTAACTCTCTCACTTCAATTTCTCATCCTCTTCCTCCTCTGTTTTCTCCACGCCAGTATCGGCCAGAGTAATGAGAGGCTCACTATGAAAGCCTTTTCCAGGGCCATTGACCTCTGGAACAGAGAGGAGCTAGCTGTATGAACCACCATCCCAGTGATCCAGATTTCCAAGGGCGAAGTCCATGTAAGAAGATTCTCTGGGAACACAGCTCAATGGTAGAGTCATGTGCAATGCCCTAGACTTGATCTCTAATACTGCTGGGGACACAGTGGTTTGCATCTATGAGCTCAACACTTGGAACGCTGAGACAGAAGGCTTGAGACAGCAAGGCCAGCCTGGGCTACAGAGTAAGTGAGATTCCATCCAAAAAAAAAAAGTCATTCTGCAGCGGCAGCTGGGACAGCAACACGGGCACTGTCTCCTGCACAGCCTGAGGGGTTCCTTTAACCTATGAGGAAAACGAGTAAGATCCAGATCTTCTACTTCAACAGAAAATTTTAGGATGAACCAGTAACGAAGCAAATTGGGGCTTATCTTAATATAACTTACTTACATTATATTAATGTAAGGACATTTTAATATAGATTTTAAGCAAGCATGTTAATGAAAGAGGCACCCCAGAAGTTTCCCAGAGAGGTGCACCATTGTCTTTACAAACAGCTGTAGACACTATTCTGGTGGGTTTTGAAGTTCTTACCCATGGAGTTGCTAAGAAACCGAAATGAGTTCACAGGGTGGTTGATATGGGCATCTGACAGGATTACAATTGATTAAGTAAAAGTCTAGATTTGGGGATGCCAGAAGACAGAAGATCTACAAATTGCTCTAGAGAGGAATGAGGCCCTACCCCAAGGTCGTACACACTCGGGCATTAAGCCTGTCTGGTTGCTATTTTAACACAAAATACCTGTATAGGAAAAGAATAGTACGGGGGCAACTTTCACAGCAAACGCTAATAGTTCTGAAATTCTCAAGCCTCAGCTAGCGAGAGGTTCTATCTAGTTTCTGGGGTAACAGGTTCCTTTCCCTTCTGTATCCCTACTATTTCTCCTGTCTTTCTAGCCTACCTTGGTGCCACACTTGCTTTAAGGAGAAAGGGCCATAAAAATAAAAAGCATAACAAATCTATTTCTGAGGCTCCCTATATGTCAAGTCTAATGGGGGAGGTGTGTGAGCCAGAGATGAGCACAGCGGGCCTCCCCAGACACCCCAAGATCACCTCACAGTCCACAGAGCACTGCCGGGTCTACTACCAGCAGCAGCAAAGATGGACTCTGTGTGTCTCTGAGCTTCATGCTTAGTCACCAATATGAACGTGAGAGTATCCTCCAGAAACCTCCAAAATGGCTGCTCCTCCTGTCTCTGAAGCACGAGCTTGTATGAGCATGTTAGGGAGGCACAGGTGCACACACGCTTCCCCTCTTACAGTCCTATCTATCTTCTTTGGAGTTATTTTCAGTAGAAATCGCTGGTGGCCAGGACAACTTTCAGAGTTGTCCCATCTTTCCGGGCACTGTCGAGTTTTTGAGATGTGAACTTTCCAGGGTTATTTTGGGATTAGTTTGGTTTGTACTCTTGCACTCTTTGAGATCTACCCCTGAGCTATCTACCCAGCTCATTTTCTGTTTTAAAAGTGAACAAACTGAGAAGAGCTGGCATCTCTACTGACTTACATAACATCTATCCTGTCTGTCCTTCCCACTCGGCTAAAGTTAACGATTCTTTAAGATTGAATTCTGAATTCTGAACTGTGGCTCTGGTGGTCATTTAATGATGGCCAGTCAGGCAGTGGTGGTGCACACTTTTAATCCCAGCACTCAGGAGGCAAAGACAGGCAGATCTCTGTGAGTTCACAGCCAGCCTGGTCTACAGAGCAAATTCCAGGACAGCGTCCAAAGCTAGAGAAACCCATCTCGAAAAACAAACACATAATGATGGATAATGACCGAGAGCCTATTCCAGAAAGCCATTTGCCTTAGAAGATGCAATGGGTGTAACTTCTCTCATTACCAGCCTTAGGCCCAGGCACATGCAATGGGAAACCATTTCCTACAGACGTCAAGGTCATTGGAGATACCATTAAGACCACTGTGAGCCTTGACTGGAATTGGTCAAAACCTAATGCTAGTTGCCTGTTCCCCAACCCCGCCCTTCTGACCCTCCCCTGCCTGGTAAACAGAAGCGGGCATTGAGATGCACTTTCCAGTGAACTTCTTCCAATGACACCATCCCTTCTGGGGTCCCTTCCTCAGCACAGCTGAAAATGCCTCTCTTACCTTGAGGTAGAAAAGCAGCCAGTATCAGACCAGCCAGAATTCTACTATGTTCCATTTTCCAGAGGAATTCATCCAACAAATAGAGGCAAGCCACAGAACAATCAGCCACAGTGAACACTACCCTCCACCTGCGGACTCATGGGTATTCAGAAAAAGGAAGAGTGGGGGAGGAGCTAGAAGAAATCTAACTCTCTGCCTTTGATGATAGGAGGCTGTCAAGGCAAGACTAGGCCAGGGGTGGGGTAAGAAGGAAGCAGGTGCACATTGCTCTTCCTGGAGCAGAGTTTGGGAGAAAAGGCAGAAGGCCGAGGAGAGAATGAGGGAACTTTCATTTTGACTTATAGGAGGGGGAAGGAGATTGGGAATAGCCTCTCCTGGGCCACTGGTAATAAATGAGGACAATGTCAGGCTTTCTGTTGACAACATCACTACATTTACTTACAAACAAGGAAGTGCCACCTCTTCAAATCCACTGAGAAAAGCTATGAGCCCCATCACACAAGCCACACTAGCGGTTCCTCCCATTCGTTTCTGGCCAGTCTCAGGACCCTTCACGGAGCAATCTGGGACACCACATCAATCTGCTGCTAGCCAGATGGACTTCAGAACCCCTCGGCCAGATATCTGAATCCTAGATCCAGCATATAGTGCCCATGGCACCAAGCCTGGAGTACTTTATAGCTGGTCTCACTCGGTGTCACCACAAGGATTTGGGGAACGTGTTTCCATGCTGCCTGCCACCTCAAGCCTTCTCAGTATGAGATTCTTCAAAATGATCTAATCCACTCACTTGTAGAACTGAGCCTCCTATACAGACAATAAATTTTTTTTTTAACAACAGGCTGTGGGGATCTGAAAGTTTGCACTCTGCCATGGTGAGAAGGTCATCTGCTTGGGGATAGAACTATGTTTGTGCCTGGTGTCACATAGGAGTTCTGTGAGTTTCTCTTATCCATTGACTGACTGACTGAGGCAATGGCCTGAGACCCTGGAAATCTCCCAGGGCTGTGTACCAAGAGATATGCTAGCTGTCCTGTTGGGATGGGCCTACCTATTTTCAGGTAGGTTTCATTTTTATGTTCCCCAAAGGACAGTGACAAGATTGCTCAATGAAGGTCTACACTAAGTAAGATGTTTTTTCAATTCTAAACTCCAGCCCTACACACCTAAAAGTCCTACCCAAAATCATTAATTCTGGTGTCGAGTGATCAACAAGTCTAGTCCCAGCAACAACTACAAACAGGTCCTCAACCTGTTTTATGCAAAGAGGTTCTAAAGATAAGGAGGTTTCCAAGTGGGAATCCAGAACCCTCACTCTCTCTCCCTGCTACCTGACAGACACCGTGCAAGCCTTAACAACAACAACAAGTAAACAAGAACAAGAGATACGCCTGTGCAACATCATCCCTGCTGGGGCCCCTGTGCCCACACTTGGGTTTTGCCTCTGCTCAAAGCCCCAGCTCAAAGGATGCTGGGTGGGTGGAGCCAGGCTAGCGGCTACACAGGCTGGTTGGCTGGCTGTGGAGGAACCTCCACACTTTGACTAGAGAAGGAAAAAGACCAACATGGAGCAGGGGAAGGGTCTGACTGGCCTCATCCTGGCGATCTTTCTTCTTCAAGGTAAGAGTTTACTCAAGGGTCTGCCAGCCTGAGAAAGGCTCAGGAGACAAGGCCATGACCAGGGAGGCAAGGTTATCGGAATCCTATTTAACCTTGAGCCATCTTCATCTGTCATCTTAGAATTCAAAGGAGAGGCAAAAATGAAGCCTCCAGCTGTTCTCTGCTGGAAAGAAGCACAGGAACCTGAGGGCTAAACTGTCTAGAGAGAGGATTGCACTGCCGCCATCTTAGGCTTGAATGTACTTCAGAAGGACTGGGCAGCTGGGGTAATGACTCAGTCAGAAGGTGATTACTTAGCAGACAAGCAAGGGAATCTGAATTCGATCCCGGGAACCCACTTAAAATGAGGGTATGGTGGCATACTCTCGTCATCACAGTGCTGGGAAAGCAGGGACTGAGGGGTCCCAAGGCTTTCTAGCAGGCCAGCCAGCCTCGACACATCACCACCTTCAGCTCAATCAGGCAAACACACACGCGCGCTCGTGCGCGCACGTGCACATATGCACACACACACACACACCACATGCACACACACACCACATGCACACACACACACACACACACACACACCACACGGCCCAGCTGAGTAAACTGGGAGAAAGAGGTACAGTCAGTGGATCTACAGAACATTTGTCCACAAAGCTGTGTAGTCAGTCCACAAGCGTGCCAAGATCCAGATATGTGAGACTCCAGGGAATAAAAAGATGAACCAAAACCTTCTGTTCGCAAGAGCTCGGGTGTCACTGGAGAGATCGGTTTCACTGCCGACACACCGAGTACAAGATGTAGCATGGGCATACCTGTGTGAAATATCCAACAGGAAGTAGGTGAACTAGACTGAACCTGGGTACCCTGGGGGAAGCTAAAGCCATGAAAAATTATCTTATTTATTTGTTTGCTTGTTCGTTTTGAGTATGAAAGTATATGTGCATGTCGTAGTACATACATGGAAATCAGAGGACAACCTGAAGAAACTGGTTCTCTCTTTCCACTATGTGGGGCCTAGAATCAAAAACGAGTCATTTGCCTGCCAGTCCATCACAATGTTCCCCCTCCCTTCCTTTTTAACAGGGTCTTACTATGTAGCCCAGGCTGGCCTCCAACTCATAGGCAATCCTCTGGCCTCAGCCTCCTGAGTGCTGGTGATAGAAACATAAGCCACCACACGGGAGGTAGAGGCAGGAAAATCAGTAGGTCCAGTGCAACCTGGGCTTTATAGCAAATTCTAGGTCAGCCCAGACTGTGGGAAACCCTGTCCCAAAACAACAACAACAAACAGGGTAGAAAATATCAAACACAATCCACTAATATAAGGATAAAGTTAAATTTTAAATGTGTGGAATTTGATGAAATGGAAATCATGACTGATTAGCACGGTTTCAGTGGAGTGGTGTGAGGGGATGCCAGACTGGCTAAAAAAATAAAAAAAAATAAAAAAAAAAGAGAGAGAGGGTGACAAAGCGTGGCAAGGTAGGAACTGTGCTGGAGAGGATTCAAGTGAGAGGAAGAAGAGGTGGCGTGAAAGAGAAAGGGAGCATACGAATTAAACAATGACTGAGCAGTGATGGCACACGCTTTTAACCCCAGCACTCTAGGCAGAGACAGGCAGATCTTCATAAGTTCAAGGCCAGCCTAGTCTACAGAGAGAGCTCCAGGACAGCTAGGACTACACAGAGACTGTCTTGAGAAAAAAATAAATTAAAAATGGCTGAATACATTTTTTTTTTCTGAAGGAGATTGTGACGCATAAAATAAAAGTCTAGAGTAGATTCGGAAAGACAGAACTGAGGGCGGAGTCAAGGGCACACACAGGAAGCCAAGAGTATGGGTGAGGGCAACAGAAAGCAGGTGCAGAGGCGCTCAAGGGGCGGGTTTGTCATCAGACAGGAAACAGGACGGGGCCACAACAGCACCACTGCTCTCTAAGCAGGAAGGGAGGCAGTGGCACTATGGTGACATTCCATGGAGGACAGCGGAGTGGGAGACTTGGAGAAGATGGAGAGAGGGGAGCAGCCTTGCTGAGAGAAAGTGGAGAAAGCTACAGACAGCACAGGCTAAAGGGCAATGCTGAAAGCCAGAGAGAGGGTTCTGGAAAAAAACCAGCTGAGCAACAGAAAAGCCAAGTCCTGGTCTAGCTCAGCCACCAGTAAGTAGTGAACATTTGAACACCACAGCCCTCTGAATTCAATTCTCATACCAGTCAATTGGATTATTTAGCAACGTGGGTTCCTGAGTCTCAAGAGACCACACTCAGATATGCAAAGGTCAACAATGTCAGTGGTCGCTATGATCTCCGCTCCTACTGACTCTGAGCAGAATGAAGAATCTCCTTGTTCTCTTACAATAGCCAAGTGATTAGAGATAAGGACTAGTAAAAATACGTGTAGGGGCCATAGAGATGGCTCAGCGCTTAAGAGCATGCTTACTGTGCTTATAAAGGACTGGGGTTCGATCCTAGAACCCACAAGGTGGCTCACAACTGTCTGTAATTCCAGTTCCAGGAAATTGGGACGTTCTCTTCTGGCTTCCACCAGCACCAGGCATGCACAGTGCACATATACACATCAAACAAACACTCATACACATAAAATATATCTTTAGAATAGTAATATATTTAATTGTTGTGTCCACCTACATGATTCATTCCCATAACCATTCACCTGGAAAATCGGGCTCCTCCCATATTCTAGGCAGTAAGCTGGTGTCATTCATAAACAGCATCAGCCTGCAGAAGTTGTAGGACAGTTGATGCTTTCAACTACTTCTGTAAGACTAGGACTCATGACTAGCTCCCCCATCACTATCTCCACATATAGCCCTACCACTTCCTCACCTCTTCCAAATATGTATATTAAAATTAGCTATTTTTCCCCACCCAAAATGCCCTTCCCTATCTGGTAAGTTTTTACTTGTTTTTCAATGTAAGCCAGATGTCATTTTCTCGATTAAACTTTTTTTCTTGAGCAAAATCAGTGAGTCAGTTATTTCTCTTTTTCTCTCCTCTCTGCCTTCCTTTTCTCCTCTCTCTCTCTCTCTCTCTCTCTCTCTCTCTCTCTCTCTCTCTCTCTCTCTTTGACGCAGGATATCACTGTGTCCTGGCTATCCTGGAACTAAATATGTAGACTTTCAAAGATCTCCACACCTTGTCTCCCAAGTGTTGGATTAAAGGTGTTCATCCACACCTCTCTTTCTCATATTTTTATGAGTTTTATTAATTTTTTTGGTCTTTTGAGACAGGATTTCTCTGTGTAATCTTTGCTGTTCTGGAACTTGCTCTGTAGTAGACAAGACTGGCTTCAAACTCACAGAGATCCACCTGCCTCTGCCTCCAAAGTGCTGAGATTAGAGATGTGAGCCACCACCACCTGGCTGAGATTTACTAAATCCTTAAAACAGCCACCCCAGGTTATCCCCCATGGACAGTTTACTTTCTGATGGTTCAGCCTTACCTGTAGTGAGGCCCATGTAACTGTTAACATAGCAAAAACGTACATCACTACATTCCACATGGGGGAAGGGGCAGCCATATTGGAACTGCTCTCATGATGTTCGACCTTCAGATGGCTCAGCCTCGGTTGCATACCTTACTACCCAAAGCAAGAGCCATGAAATGCTCTTGTATCCTCCCAAGCACTTTCGTACTACCACGACCATGTTTGAGCACCAATTTGTTATGCTGTCTTTTTCCTGGAGATACATGAACAATCTGTTCACTTCAGGTAGGACACTGATGCAAATCAAAGTAATAATTCCACCAAAGTCCAGCGTAGAGAATCAGTTTAGTTGGCTTATTTACAGAGACAGGGTGAGGGGTTGGTTGTAAGATTGTGGGTAGCCTCAAAACAGCTGCATCACTGTAAATCCCCACCCCATTGTGGATAGCAAACTTTCAGAAGCTGCATCATGGAGCCTTCTACCATCATTCATATATATTTGTATAAGCACTGTAATCGCAGCTTCCAAATCCTCATTCTCTAGATGGTGAAACTTTACCAGCTCCTTCTCAAATCATCTCCTTAGCATAAAGTCAGGGTAGCCAGGGGTCTACCATGAACAGCAAAGGCACACTAATCACTCAAGAAATTTCAAAGATTTGGAAACTCACACGCACCAGGGCTGGAGAGATGGTTAAGTGGTTAAAGACTTACTGTTCTTGCAAAAGACCAGAGTTTGGTTCCCAGCATCCATACCAGGCAGCTCACAACTGTCTCCAACTCCAGCTCCAGGGATCTGATGCCTCTTGTCTCCACAGGCAACTGAATTCTCAAGCACACATGAACTTGTTCTGAGGTCCATACACAGATACACACAACTAAAAATAAGATAAATATTAAAGAAAGGAAGAAAGAAAAATCCCACCCAGAAAGGTAACACAAAGACTAAATACAACAATGTCTGGTGATTTAGGTTACATCCAGGAAAGGAACACAGATGGAGCCATTGCCATGGACTAGCATCTCTCTTGATCTTGACCTCATGCGACCATGTGAATAACTTGACCCATCAGAACAAGCCCATGCCCAGCTGATTCTTTATCTTTCTTCTATCTTTCCAGGTATTGTGGCCCAGAAAAAACAAGGTAAGAGAAATGGTTTCTCTCTATTCTCAAATTATGAGGAACTCCACAGAAGTACGGCTTCCTACAACAGTAGTCTCAGGGGCTGAGGAGATGACTCGTCAGTCAAGTCTTATTCTTCCGGAGGACATAAGTTCAGTTTCTATCACCCACAGAGGATGACTCACAACTGTCTGTAACTCCAGCTCTAGGACACCCAACACCCTCTGCTGGCCTCTGTGGGTACATGTACATACATGACATGCACACACACACACACACACACACACATTCATTTTTAAAAAACCAATAGTCTCATAATTTAGAAAAGGAACAAGTTTGAAATGATAAGGTGGTAAGAGTTGGAGAACTGACATTTCCATTATCAACCAAATCAATGTCCTGCTGGGACCCATTCTGGGCAGTTTCCCTAGACCTAAGCAATGAATTGTCTGGTTTTTGCAGTAGAGACAGGATCTTAGTAACTAAGCATGTCTCAAAATACGACTGAACCAGCAGCATTAGCATGTTGGTAACAGACCTCACCTCCTCAGAACTACTAAATAAGGCCTGAAATTCTACCATGGTCCACATGTGATTGGCATGCACCATAACGATGAAGAAACAGTGTTCTACTAGTCTTCTGATACAATTGCAAAGACCCTTAACAGAACCACGACCTACCCCTTTCCAGAAAACCATTTGGTAAAAGTGGATGACAATCGAGGAGATGGTTCAGTACTTCTGAAGTGTGACTTGAAAGACAAGACCATCACGTGGCTTAAAGATGGGAACATAATAAGTCCTCCGAATGCGACTAAAAACACGTGGAATCTAGGAAGCAGTACCAAAGACCCTCAAGGCGTGTATTGGTGTCAAGGAGCAAAGGACAAGTCAAAGCCACTCCAAGTGTATTACAGAAGTATGTAACCCCTTCGCGATGCTTGTTGGGAATTCAGCAGAACTTACTGTTCTGGTGGGCTTGCTGGTCTGGGACGAGGTGGGAACAGATGCTAAGCAGTGATTTATGATGATAATAATAATAGCTGGTTCTCTTTGTCAGGGTTACAGTGTCTTGAGAAAGCACAGCCCTGTACAACTTGTTTAACCTTTGGGAGGACCACATGGATTAGAGAGGCTCAGCAAATAAATCAGTTAGGAGGAGGGGACCCGGTATTGGTGTGCAGTGGAGAGGAGAGCAGGGTTGTCGAGACTGGAGATCAGGTCTTCCTTCTCCTTCACTTGGTTCCCAATGATAGAACTGTTTAGGCGTTCCTGGAATTTCTCAGAGAGGAACACTGGCAAGCAACAGTTCTCGGGACAAGGATCCTCTATTGTCATATCACACAGAGAGGGAAGTTCCTGCTGTCCAGGGCAGAGGCATTGATGCTGGTGGGCAGAAGAAAGGAAAGATGCAATAACACCTTACATCCTAAGAGAGGGCTATCCCTCCTTGTGTCTTGTTCCCCACAGTGTGCGAGAACTGCATTCAGCTCAGTATGGGCACCATATCCGGTTTTCTCTTCGCTGAAATCATCAGCATCTTCTTCCTTGCTGTCGGTGTATACTTCATTGCTGGGCAGGATGGAGTTCGGCAGTCACGAGGTAAAAGAAGATAGATGTGGTACTACATGCTTGTAATCCTAGGTACTTAGGAGACTCAGGCTGGAGGGCCCTGAGTTCAAGGCTGCCAAGGCAACCTTATATTTAATACAATATAATAAAAGACAGGTATATTTTAATACCTTGTCTTAAAATAAAATTTGTAAAGGGGCTCAATTAGTGAACCACTTACCTAGTTTGCACAAGGCCTAAGGTTCAAGCCCCAGAACACAGAAACCAGAAGTGGTAGCACATGCCTATAATCCCAACACTCAAGAGATGGAAGCTGGAGAATCAGACAGTCAAGATCATTTTTGGCAACATAGAGAGTTTGAGGTCAACCTGGTCTACATAAGACCCTGTCTTGAAATGAAGAGGGGCAACTGGAGATGTGTCACGGGTACTAGAGCACCTGCTTAGCCTGCTTCAAGCTCGGAATTGATTCAGTCCCTAGCACTGAATAAAACTGGGTATGGTGACACGAGCCTGTAATCCAAGTGTTTGGGAGGTAGAGAAAGGGGGATCTAAAGGTCAAGGTCATACTAAGCTACATAGTGAGTTCAAGGCCAGTCTAGGCTACATGAGATCCTATCTTTAAAAAAAACCCACATAATTAATTGAGGTTATTTATATATAATATAAATGTATTATATATAATATAAATTACAGTTATATAATGTAGCTCAGTATAAAATACTCAGGTGGCATGTGTGAAGCTCTGAGATCATTCCCAGTCCTGGAAGAAAAAGAATATCCTGAGTTGAGAGATGGGACCAATTAAGAAGACCCTTGGCTTCCTTCTTATCAAAATAGACCCAGCAGGGAGACTGTTGGTGCATATTGCTAATGTTCATAATTGATGACCCTATGTCTCTGTGGGGTAAGAAAGAAAGACATTTCTTATTATCCTAGCATATTTGGGATTTGCCTAAGATTTGGACTTTTCTTTCTTAAATTTATTTTTTTCTATTGTTGTTGTTGTTTTATTGAGACAAGTCCTTGTAAGGTAGCCCTAGCTGGAACTCATTCTGTAGCTCAGGATGGCTCAGACCCCTGCACTTCTTCACAAGGAGGGAGGTTATAGGCACTGGTTACCATGCTTGATCTTTCTCTGTGTTTCCATACTTTACTAAGGACATGCATAACAGTGCACACCTTTAATCCCAGCACTCCAGAGGCAGGCAATCTCTGTGAGTTCGAGACCCATGTAAATATACCAAGTTTCAGGCCAGCTAAGGGTTACATAGTGAGACCCAACCTCAAAAGAAAAAAGAATTATTTATGGAAACCAAATGTAGTGGCTCACATCGACAATCCTAGCACTAAGGAAGCTGAGACAAGAGGGTCACCTTAAGTTTAAGGCTAGCCTGGTCTACATAGAAAGCTCCAGGCCAACCAGCTACATTGTGAGATCCTGTCTCAAAGAAAGAAAAAAGGAAGGGGCTGGAGATGGCTCAGTGGTTAAGAGCAGTGGCTGTTCTTTCAGAGGTCCTGAGTTCAATTTCCAGTAACCATATGGTGGCTCACAATCACCCATTTGGTGCCCTCTTCTGGCCTGCAGGAAGACATACAGACTGAACACTGTATACATAATAAATAATTTTTTAAAAAAAAGGAAAAAGGAAGGAAAGCATTCTTAACAAAAAAAAAAGTAAAAGAAGTCTTATGTAACTGTACCTTGCACTTCCGATCCGCCTGCTTCTACCTCCCAAGCGTTGGGATCACATGCATATGCTGCAGCACCCTGTATAAGTCGTGTTGGGGATCAAACTCATGACCCCACACAGGCTAAGCACCCAGCCAGTTGATCTGCATCCCCAATACCCCAGGAAAAAGCTTTTTATTGAAGTGAATATGGAAAAGTGAATCACAAGAATACAGCTAAAATAAAGTTGACAAAACAAACATATTTGTGCATCCGATGCCCAGTTTAAGAAACTGAGCATTACCAACACCTTCAAAGTCCCACTGATAGTCACCTTCAGCCATTACCTGTCCCTGAGTATGAGCGCTATCCTGACCTCTGACCACAGAGATGTTCTGTTTCGTTCTAGTTCTGTGGAAATGGACTTGTGCAACACATACTCTTGTGCGTAGCTCCTTTTGCTCAACAACGTGCTTTTGAGAATGATCCATATTCTTCTCATACTACTTAGAATCCCATCGTGTAAATAACTTAATTATCATTCTGTCCTTAAATGTCTATTTTGTCTATTTTTTTGTGCAGCTTCGGACAAGCAGACTCTGTTGCCAAATGAACAGCTCTACCAGGTAAAGAATCAGGGAAGAGAAAAACAGTGCTGCAGTTCGTTGGGGTGGACCTTAAGGATTGTGGGCAAGTTCTCTGGAAGCTACTGTAGAGATAAAGATCCGCTTATGACATGCTACTTAATGGGTGGTTGCTGTGTTGGGTAGCATTTGAAACATAAAGACCGAGGTAAGGAGCTGGTGAGAGGAAGCTGAAGAACACACTGAATGAGAAAGACACAGAGGAAATTCCACAGGGACCCTTCCTCTCCTCATTCTTTTGGCTCCTAGAGCTGTGAATCACCCAAAGTTTTGTTCATAAAAATATTTGATGAATATGCTTTACACTAATTAATAAAGGATAGAAACATGAGTGGATGATTATACTGTCCTCTTCAGCCCCTCAAGGATCGGGATGATGAACAATACAGCCATCTCCAAGGAAGTCACCCAAGGAGGAAGTGAGCTCAACAGTACTCGAAGTAAGTGGGTGCTCCATCGTTCATCTCGGGGTGGGGCTCTGAAAGCAGAGGTAGTTCCCTGTGAGTTCCTGGCTATCTTAATCTGGGGGAGGGTGGACCACCTTATTAACTTCTAAAATCAGCCTAACAACCAATCAGAGTTCTGATCCAATCAGCCCTTCACCAGTGTCAATCAGAAACGCAGATTTGAAAACATCAACTAGTTCTCTGATCAATTACAAATTTTCTTTCTCATTCCAGGTATTGCCCTTTCCATCCAGTGCCCAGGATCAAAGCAACGTGTTTTAGAGAGCACCCAGTAGAGAGATCTTCGGCCCTACTGTTAATCTGCAGAGGTGGCAAGCAGAGAGGAAGAACTGACAGAGAAATCTGGGGGTTTTCTCAAAATAAAATAAAAGCCTGGGAGAGATGGCGGTGTAACTCAGTAGTAGAGCACTTGTCAAGCTTACTTGAGGCGCTGTGTTAAGTCTTAGCACCCTATCCCCAGAGTCCCCAAAAGACAGTGGAGGGGGAAAAGTATAGCGTGGTGTTTGCAGAGCGCCACCTATTGTCGAAAATTGTAAATGACAAAATTAAAAGATGGGGTATAACCTACCTCTGTCCAACTAGACTTTTCCTTGTTTAACATTCATTAGAGTATTATGCTGTTTCTAATTCAGTGGACCAGTATGGCAGTGGGGTGGCTCATCAGTTAAAAGTGTTTGCCACACAAGCCTGAAGACCTGAACTCAATCTCCAAAAAGTCAAAAAAAAACCCTACTCCACCATGCTATTCTCAGACCTCCACACAAATGCTAAGCATATACAGAACCTATGCATACATATCATAACACTATAATAATAATAATTAATAATTAAATAAAAACATAATAATAATATCAGTGAATTATATATGCAGTATGTAGTGAAAGGTTTCCTTCTACCTGGACCCCCAACCAAAGTAACCTTCCCCACAGGCAAATGAGTTTCATATATATGTTCTTGGACATATTTTAAGCATGTAAGAACAGCTCTTAAGTTCACTTTATTCTTTCCCTATTCTTCATACAATGATATAACACTGTACATCTTGCATTTTCTCCTAATCCAACCTGAAGGTTATGATACAGAACAAGGTAGAAAAGACCAGTTACTGGCTATTGATTTGTTTAGCGATTCACTGACAACACTACACGTACTACCTATTTGCCAAGCATGATTTCACTTGCTCCTGGAACAGAATAACATGGAGAAATAGCTAAAGCATGAGTCATTGCCCTTGACAACCTACTGACTGCCACATAAGCTTCTAGTAAAGGTTGCTTGCTTGCCCACCCCACCTTGTGGTTCTAAAGTGTAAAATTAGAATACAGATGGAACCCAGGGACAAAGCCTTTCAGGAGTTGTCCTGGCTTTGATCCACTGGTTACATCCTCCTCTCTTCCACTCTACTCTCATTGGTGTTAGGGTGCCTACTCCAGAAAGATAACAGCAACATTTCTGGAGCCCCCGGCCCATGAAATCTCCTTCACCTTGACTGTAGTTGGTTCAGAAAGTTGCCACTCTTGGGTCTCCCAGTCCATCAAAGGTCACTGGGACTGGGAAGCCTGTGGGATTCCAGGGTCCTGTTCCAGTGGTCAAGGGGACTGTGAGACCCAGGACCGGAGTCTCCAAGTGGAAGAAGGCGAGATTAGGTGGGTCATTTAGAACCCGGGGAGATAGGTGGTAAAATTGACATGGGGTTCATCACCCCACAGATTTTGCATCCATAACCTTGATGGGATACTGAGGTGGCCCTAGTCTCTAAGAGAAAGTTAGGTTTGTCTCCAGGGAAATGGACAGACTGCGAATCTAAAATGAGAATGTATAACTTCTGAATGAATGGTGAATGCTTGTAATGGTACTACAGCAGTGTGGATACTGGCTCTGATTGAGCCCTAACTTGCGGTTTAACTTGAATGGGCACTCACCTCTAGTAACAAGAGGTGACAGGGATATCCATGCTGCCCCTAGGTAAGACCTTAAGTTGTCTCGCAGCTAGGGCTAGGCACATATTAACTTCCCCAGCCCCTGGTTAGGGAACTCTTCTCATCATGGGGTTTGCACAGTCCCTCTGTGAGATCCCACAGTCTTACAAAAACATTGAAGCCTAAAGAACGAAGAAAGCATCCCCATTAGTTTCCCCAGAGAATGAAATTTTGCCCATGTTACTGCCTACTTACCAGCTCCAAGGCAAGACCTCCTCAACCTGCCCCTGTAGTGGCATCTGCCCTGATGCAATGCTCACCAACCTCATGAGGCAGCAGCTCTGTCCGACTCTGGACCACTGTGTTCCGGGGATGAGCTCATTCCAATGTGTCAACTAAGGGAAATCCCAAAGGTACTTACACCTGTTGCCAGAAGACAGTTGCATACTGATACTCTTGGCCATGATTTAGATGTGTTCCCAGGAAGTGAGGTCCAACAATACTTACACCCCTTAGATTCAAGAAATAAGAGAACTCCTGTACTAGTCCTGCTAGAAATGGACCTGGCAGGGTTCATGAGCACCAGTGCCTCGACAAGAGGCAGCCAACAAGTTCAACATAGCCAGCTCTCTACTCAGACCAAGGAACATCTAACTATCGTTCAGGAAAATATAGTCGCTCTTCAGAATAAAATAGATTCATGGACCGCAACAATTCTCCAAAATCCTAGAATGTTAGACTTCATTGCCACTAAAAAAAAAATATTAAGGTATATACATTAAATGAGAAATTCTTTTTTAATACTAATTTGTTAGGAGTAATACAAAAATGCAGAAAAGTTATTAAGAAGTATTAAGGTTAAATGTACAAACGAGAATCACTGTAGTACAATACAATCACGAGATTGTCGCCTATGTCTTGTTTATTGTATTTTTAGGGCTTTGTTGTTTTAGCTTTAACAGTATAAATATCATTTTGAACTTGTGTAAAGAATTAACAACAAATAGGAATAAAAGGTATAGTTGGAAAATCTCTACATCTGCAATTTTACTGAAGTTCACTTCATAGTGGTTATATCAGTAGTAGCAGTTACATCATAGTAGTTATGTCAATAGTAGTAGTTAAGTCATAGTAGTCATATCCATAGTAGTAGTTACATCATAGTAGTTACGTCAATAGTAGTAGTTACAGTATAGTAGTCATGTCAATTGTAGTAGTTCCAACATAGTAGTTACATCAATAGTAGTAGTTAAGTCATAGTAGTCATAACAATAGTAATAGTTACATCATAATAGTTACATCAATAGTAGTAGTTACATCATAGTAGTTACGTCGATAGTAGCAGTTACATCATAGTAGTTACGTCAATAGTAGTGGTTACAGTATAGTAGTCATACCAATAGTAGTAGTTACATCATAGTGGTTACATCAATAGTAGTAGTTACATCATAGTAGTTACGTCAATAGTAGTAGTTACATCATAGTAGTTACATCAATAGTAGTAGTTACAGTATAGTAGTCATATCAATAGTAGTAGTTACATCATAGTAGTTACGTCAATAGTAGTAGTTACATCATAGTAATCATATCAATAGTAGTAGTTACATCATAGTAGTTATGTCAATAGTAGCAGTTACGTTATAGTAGTCATATCAATAGTAGCAGTTACATCATAGTGACTATGATGTAACTACTACAATTGACATGTCAACATAGTAGTTACATCAATAGTAGCAGTTAAGTCATAGTAGTCATAACAATAGTAATAGTTACATCACAGTAGTTACATCAATAGTAGCAGTTACATTATAGTAGTCATGTCAATAGTAGTAGTTACATCATAGTAGTTACGTCAATAGTAGTAGTTACTTCATAGTAGTTATATCATTAGTAGTAGTTACATCATAGTAGTTATGTCAATAGTAGCAGTTACATTATAGTAGTCATATCAATAGTAGCAGTTACATCATAGTGGTTATATCAATAGTAGCAGTTACATCATAGTGGTTATATCAATAGTAGTAGTTACATCATAGTGGTTATGTCAATACTAGTAGTTACATCATAGTAGTTATATACTACCAGCTAGAGCAAGTGCCTGCTATTCCTATGCATGTGTGTTACCAATGTATTGCCAAGGTTTGAGCTGTACCAACTGTAGTGTTTTGGGGTCTTGTTTTTACTCTTTGGGGGCCCACCACATAGCTTTCAAATAAATACATGGAGACTTATTCTTACTAATGAATGCCTGACCTCAGCTTAGCTTGTTTCTAAAGTGTGTGCCACCACTGCCTGACCTCTATGGTTAACAAGTGGCTCACTCCATACTCAGATCCTCAGGCAAACTTTATTTGTTATAGCTCAAACAAAATATTACAACAGAGTATCTCAATATAGCATGGGTTTTCTATTTGTTAGCCTAGGTTAGCCTCAAACTCACTGTATAGCAGGGGATGACCCTTAATGCTCAATCTTCCTGCCTCCATATCCCAAGCACTGGAAATACAGTATTCTTCACCATACCCCACTCAGTATAATTTCAATTTTCATTTTCCTTTCTAAAACTAAGAATCAGCTATTTGTTTTCCTTTGATATTGAACACAAGGCTCACACATTTTAAGAGTTTTTTTTCCTTATTGACTTGTATCAGCCCTATACATACATATCTGGGAAAACTATCTTATTTTATATTATCTTATCTTACAATTATCTTTTGTGATATTTGTAAATGTTTTTAAATTTTCCTTATGTTTTTTGTAATTTTCAAATACCTATAATAGATTTCGTTTGTCTTTTGTGAGTTTCGGGTTGTATTTTTCATTTGTAAATATTAAGATATATGTATAAGTTGAGATAGGATCTCACTGTATGACCTTGACTGACCTGGAACTCAATTTATAGACCAGATTGGCCTTGAACTCACAGAGATCTACCTGTCTCTGCCTCTCGAGTATTGATATTAATGGCATGTGTCGCCACATTCAGCAAGATTTTTATTTAAAATTTTTAATCATTAAAATTTTTTAAAGATTTATTTATGTATTATTTATACAGTATTCTGCCTGCATGTATGCCTGCAGGCCAGAAGAGGGCACCAGATCTCATTACAGATGGTTGTGAGTCACCATGTGATATTAGGAATTGAACTCAGGCCCTCTGGAAGAGCAGTCAGTGCTCATAACCTCTGAGCCATCTCTCCAATCCCCCAATGAAATTTTTGTTGAGACAGCACATTGTTGCACAACTCAGACTGCCCTTGAATTTTCATGTGATGTTCAGCTAGCCTCCAGTTCATAGTTCATAATCTCTAACACCAATTTTTTTTAAGGCTTTTCAAGACAGGGTTTCTCTGTGTAGCTCTAGCTGTTCTGAAACTCGCTCTATAAACCACACAGGCCTTGAACTCAGAGATCCATCTGCCTCTGCCTCCTGACTACTAGAATTAAAGGTGTGTACCACTATGCCCAGCTTCCAATACCAACTTTGCAATTGTATATATGCATGAAGTAAATGTGTGCATGCGTGTGACATGATACACATGTGGTGGTCAGAAAATAGCTTTGTGGAGTAGATCTCTTCTCCTACCTTTACATGGATTCCAAGGACTGAACTCTAGGAACCTGCCTTGTGCAGCAAGTACCTTTAACTGCTGAGTCATCTCCCCAGCCCTGAAACATTAAATTTTTTTTTTCTTTTTTGGTTTTGGTTTTTCGAGACAAGGTTTCTCTACATAACAGCCCTAAGTGTTCTGGAACTAGCTCTTGTAGACCAGGTTGGCCTCGAACTCACAGAGATCTGCCTGCCTCTGCCTCTTGAGTGCTGGGATCAAAAGTGTTTGCCACCATCGCTCAGCAATTTTTTTAAAACTAAACTTCAACTTTCAAGGGTCGTCTTTGATCTCCACATTTACACCTTTTACACACCTGTACTCACGTGCACACATTACAAACGCACACACATAGACACACCTGAAGTTTTCCCTATAAGATGTCTTTAGGAGATAGAACAGCAGTAGATACTCAAATATTGCACAGTGCTTTTATTTATGTGATAAAATATGTATGGTACAAAATTTTGTGTTTTATAGTCTTTTGTTATTTTTGTTTTGGTTTGTGTTTGTGTTTTAGGGGTAAGGTCTGGTTATGTGACTCAGGCTAGTCTTTAACTCAATCAGAATCCTCCCGATCCAACCTCCCAAGTGCTAGGATTATAGGCATATTGCACATGCCTGACTAAATTTACCATTTTAGCGATCCTGATGATTATTAAAGTACCCTTCCGGAAATATCACTTACCCTGGATAGACCATCCAATAGCCCAGGAGCTCAAATGTAACAAAGCAGGGAAGGAGAAACCCATGGTTAGAAGCATTCTCTGCTTCTTAGCTGCCATGGGTAAGCAGTCTTTGCCACGGGCTCTTACTACCATGATAGTTTGCTTTGGACTTGGTTGAACTTAGATGAAAATGTCTGAAACTGGGAGCCAAAAGAAATCCTTGCCTATTGGCGCTGTTTCCTCAGGTGTTAATCACAGCAATGAAAACTACACTCACATTTAAGCGTGCCTTTCCATAGCGTTAAATGTTTTCCAACAGTCATGCAGTTGTCAGCACCATTCACTTCCAGAACTTCATCACCATGGACAGAGTCTCCGAACCCATTCCCCACCATCCCTAACCCTTAGCAACACATGTTGTGTCCCTTTGTGTCTGACCTCCTTTATGTAGTGTGTCTCCAAAGTCCATTCAGTTTTTGCAAGTATCAGAGCGCTATACATTTTTAACACCATAAGCCTGTTAGGCTTATTTAACCTATTTTAATATCTATTTACTTGTTAATGGGCATTAGGGGTTGTTCCTACCTTTTGATTACTCTAAATACTGCTGTACTCTGGGGGACAAGGACCTATTTAAATCCTGCTTTCAGTTAGTAAGGGACACCATAAAATTTAGGTTATTGGATCATGTGATTCATATAATAATGCTATGTTTAACATCTTAAGAAATCACCAAACTGTATTCTAAAGAGGCTGTACTATTTTAAATTCCAATTATCAAAAAATTAGGGTTCCACCCAGGTGGTGGTGGCACACTGCTTTTAATCCCAGTACTTGGGAAGCAGAGGCAGGTGGGTCTCTGTGAGTTCAAGGCCAGCCTGGTCTACAAGAGCTAGTTCCAGAACAGCTAGGGCTGTTACATAGAGAAACCTTGTCTTGGGGGGGGGGTACCAAGAAGCAAAAACAACAAAACAAAAAAGTTAAGAGTTCCTGTCTTAGACGGGTGGGCGGTAGTGGCGCACACCTTTAATCCCAGCACTTGGGAGGCAGAGGCAGGCAGATCTTTGTGAGTTCGAGGCCAATCTCATCTACAAGAGCTAGTTCCAGGATAGGCTCCAAAGCTACAGAAAAACCCTGTCTCAAAACACCAAAAATAGAGAGAAAGAGAGAGAGGGAGAGAGAGAGAGAGAGAGAGAGAGAGAGATCCAGTCTTTCTGCATCTCTTCTTCCTTATCTCCTTCCCCACACTTCTTGAGAAAGCTTTTTGCCACATCACCCAGGAAAGACTAGAAACTATGTAGTCCATGAGCTCTCAACCTGTGGATCGAGACCTCTTTAGGGGCCAAAGGATTCTTTCATGGAGGGGGTAGGGATGCCACATATCAGATTTATATTACGATTCATAACAGTAGCAAAATTGCAATTATGAAGTAGCAGCGAAAATAATTTTATAGTTGAGGGGGTCACCACAACATGAAGAACTGTCTTAAAGGGTCAAAGTATTAGGAAGGTTGAGAACCACTGATGTAGCCCATGTTGGTCTGAACTTCTCATCTTTCTGTCTAACCTCCCTCCCGAGGGCTTGGATTTCAGGTATGGACTACCACATCAGTGAGCTGTAGTTCTTTATATAGCCATACACACAAACACACACACACACACACACACACACACACACACACATATATATAATTTATATATTCCTAATATTAATCCTTGATTATGACGTGCAAAAAATTTCTCATTTTCTCATTTTGTGAACAGTGCTTTTACTTTCAATACTTTTGTGTACCTCAAAACAGACTAGTGGGATGTATACTGTTTGTATATATAAAACTAAGTCCAACCCAAAACAGCACACTGTTTAGCACCTAACACCTGCTCAAAACTTCTTAGACATTGCCTTTGTTGGTATTGTTATTTCTTTTAAGCTACGAAGAGTAAGTGGAACGCCTCCAAAACGCCATAGGACAGGTGGGAAGGTAAAAATGCAGAAAGCCAGTCTGTGAGCATGCCGGAGATAACAATATTGTATCTGTCCTCAAGAAGTGGGTTTCCACGGTGCAACTTAACTTCCCTCTAGACTACAAACCACGTACCATCGCCAGTCCCGCCCCGCCCCCTAACCCAATCCCAAGGCCACTTCCGGCCCGCCCCCCTGCCAGCCATCAGCTAGCGTGCGCGTGCGCCTTGCCGGTGTTTTGCCTGCCCTTAGACAGCAAGAACCGACAATGCCCTACTTCCGGTGCGGGGTAGACAGGCGCGGCGATCAGCGATGATGTCAGCTCCGGTTGCCTTGCTGAATCGGAAGTGGGAATCTTTTTATTCGCTGTAGCTGTGAGGTGTCGTTGCTGCCCTTTCAGGCTCTGGTAAGACAGAAGGTATCTTCAGGGGAGGAGGACTGCGACCGGGGTTTTCAGCTAAGCAACTGCCTGTCCAGACTTCTGCACACTTGCTGCTCTCCAGTGCTTGCCTGACCTGGGTTCCTCTTCTTGAACTTCGACCCTGTCTGATCTGGAAACCCTTACGGTGCTCCAGCGTCGGGTGTCTCTGCACATGTTTTTCTTCTTTACCAAACCCCCGCTAGAAAAGTCCTGAGTCTTAGCTGTGACTGTCTTTTGACTTCTTTTATCTAGGACCTGCGCAGGGTGGGTGGGTCTCCCTCCTCCCCACGAATCTCATGTCAAACCCCAAGATAAATGTATAAAGAGTGGACGATAGAAAACCAGATGCTAACGGAACGAAATGAAACTCGAGTCATAGTAATTAAATCAGTTGAATGCATGTAGCAAGATGTTGACGTTTAAGGCGAGTGATGGGCTAGTCGCTGTAACTCCTCAGGGATTCCGTTCGAGTGTTTCTTGGCTTGAGATAACATTTCTCAGATTATGTGACCACAGCCCATAACCGTTGTATTTAGTGGTGTTCCCTTTAGGATGCGTTTTTGTCTTCAAGAGCAAAAATGGTTTTTTTTTTTCTCACTCTCACTCACCCTTTTGATTCCAGAGAAAAGACTATAAATGGGACCCAAGACAGTATGCTATCGTTTGATGGGGTTTTGGTTTTTTGCTCTTTTGTTTTGTTTTTGTCTGGGAATGCATGTGTTTCCGTTGATGAGGTCCATCTAGCTTGCAGATAAATGTGTTACAAGGATTTTTGTTTTGATATCATGTGTAGCACTGAAGGTATTTCCAGGTAGAACATGTTACTCTGAAAACATTTTTAATTCCAAAATAGAGACTTTGTGGAGTATGATTTAATACAACTTAATTTGGGCAGAAGAAAGGGGTTGCTGGGATTGGAACACAAACGCTGGTACATACTAAATGCTTTAGTTCTGACATATACCGCACCTCACACACCCTACGCGTCGAGCTTGGTTTCAACAGTCTTGGTTTTTCAGTGTTGCAGGTAGTTCCACTTTAAACACTGATTGCTCACAGGAGCCAATAGTGGCCTTAAAGGATTAGCAGTACTCTACCTAAGTAAAAGTTTAAATCAGGAGAGGATGAAAGAATTTTATGGAACCAATGATAGACATTTCTTACAGATATAGACTTCTGCAGTAGGTATACAGAATGAAATTTGTTATCAAGGAAGACTTATTAAAAATGAATCAAAACCAAAGGCTTTGAAAGACTGGTGGTTGTACCATCCCAGACTGGTGGTTGTACCATCCCAAAACCTAACAATGGATGGGTGTGTTTCTATATGGCTGTTGAAAACAAAAGGTTTGTTATTTTTATTACTGCTACTGTTTCTTTTTTAAGAGAATATTTTGCTTTTACTTATGCGTACATGTGTGCTTCTGTATATGTGTATGCCATATGTGTGCAGTTGCCCCCAGAGGTAGAAGGCATTGGATCCCCAAGAGCTGGAGGTACAGGAACTCAAGAGCTGCCCAGCATGGGTGCTGGGAACTCAAGTGCTCTTAGCTGCTAAAGCCATTTCTCCAGGCTTTTCTTTCTTTCTTCGAAAGACTTTTCTTAAATTTTTATTTATGTGTATGACTGTGTATCTGTGTTTGGATACCTACAGATCAGAGAGCAGAAGGAGTTGTTAGACCCCTTGGAGTTGGAGTTGCAGGCATCTGTGAACTGTCCTGTTATGGGTACTGGGGTCCAGCCCCTGATCGTCTGATAGAGCAGGAAGCTCTCCTAAATGAACCATCTCTTCAATCCCTTATTTATTTCTGAGTCAAGGTCTCACTGTGTGTCAAGATCCTCTTGCATCCACTTCCCAAGTCAAGGATTACAGGTGTGCCCCACTACACTCAAACAGAAATTTAAAATAGGCAAAGTGAGTATGAAAGCAAACAAAATGCCCAGGCTCCATCTTATGAGACAGTTCTTTCTTTCTAGGTACTTTATTTACGTGTGTAAGCTCAATAGCTAAATCTAAATTGAATCTCCACAGAGGTTCTCAATCAGGTGATCAGCCCTCCTTCTCCCTGTACATTGTTACGTCATTTAGCCTTGTTTCTAGAGAAAGAAATCTCTGTACCAAATTTAAGCAAATATGAAAAAGATGAGTTTAGTAGGGTAGTCAAAATCCTGTTGTCGTTGTTGTTGTTGTTGTTAGCGTTTGTTCTATTCTTTCTGTTGTTGGTATAACACACTCTGACCAAAAGCAACCGAAAGGAGGAAGAGGATAATTTGCACACTTCTAGTCACAGTTCATCATTGGGGGAAAGTCGGGCAAGAATTCAAGTAAGGCCTTGAGGCAGAAATGATGGGGAAATGCTGTTTGCTAGCTGCTGCTTAGCTGGCTTTCCTTTTTTGTTTTGTTTTGCTTCTTTCTTTCCAGACAGAGTTTCCCAGTAGCAATGGAGCCTGTCCTGAAACTTGCTATGTAGACCAGGCTGGCCTCGAACTCACAGAGATCTGCCTGCTTCTGCCTCTGGAGTGCTGGGACTAAAGACATGTACCACTACCGCCTGGCTTAGCTAGCTTTCTTATACATCCTAGGACTATCTGCCTAAGAAATGGTGCCATTCACATGGGCTGAGTGCTCCTGTATCAATTAACAATCAAGACAGTCCCCCCAAAGAAATGTCCGCATGCCTTTCTGATCTGGGCAAGCTCTCAATCAAGGCTTTCCTCGCAGATGTCTCTAGGCTATACCAAGTACAGTTAAAACTAACTAGGACGACACCCGAGGTGACAGCAGACTTATTTGCATTGTCTGTTCTACTCATGCTTAGGTGCTGAAGAGCCAGTGTCTGGCCTGGTAACCTAACCTGCTGCTGCATCTCAAGACAGATTTCAAGTAGTGCTGTGATTATGCAGGATTCAGGAGTAACTGAAGATTGGGCCATCTAGTGAATATTTGCTTAGACTTTGTGGTTTTCAAGGATAACATAGTACTTCTGCAGATAAGCAGACTTTAACCATAGAAGAAAGAATAATCCAATATGAACTTCCACTCAAAGCAGGGCTGCATAGGAATGCAATGTAGAAGTTTTTAAATCCCAATATAAACAGGGATAGGATGTAATAGAGGGTTAGCTTCTTTGTATAGTGGAAGAGTATAGAATTAAGGAACTACTGCATTTGTGGAACTAAATTCTCTCTCTTGATAGTCTTGAGAACCTGTGTCCTACGTTCTGTATTCTTGGCTTTCAGCTTTCTTTCTACATATGTGATGCAGGTTATTGTCTCATGTCTAATGATCTGGACCCTTCAAATTTGTGTGTGTGGCTTTTTTTCCTTTCCTTTCCCTTTCTTTCTTTTCTTTCTTTTCTTTCTTTCTTTCTTTCTTTCTTTCTTTCTTTCTTTCTTTCTTTCTTTTTCAAGACAAGGCTTCTCTGTAGCTTTGAAGCCTGTCCTGGAACTAGCTCTTGTAGACCAGACTGGCCTTGAACTCAGAGAGATTCACCTGCCTCTGCCTCCGAAGTGCTGGGATTAAAGGTGTATGCCACCGTGGTCTGGCTCAGGAACTCTCTTTATAGACCAGGCTGGCCTCAGACTCACAGAGATCTGCCTGCCTCTGCCTTCCAAATGCCAGGATTAAAGGCATGTGCCACCACATCCGACTTTTCAATTATATTTTTTAAAAAAAAATTTACTCGGGCTGGAGAGATGGCTCAGAGGTTAAGAGCATCGCCTGCTCTTCCAAAGGTCCTGAGTTCAATTCCCAGCAACCACATGGTGGCTCACAACCATCTGTAATGAGGTCTGGTGCCCTCTTCTGGCCTGTAGGCATACACACAAACAGAATATTGTATACATAATAAATAAATAAATAAATAAATAAATTTAAAAAAATTTACTCAAGCCAGACATGGTGATCTGTGCCTCTAATCTTAGCACTTGGAGACTAAGGCAGAAGAATCACTATAAGTTCAAGGCCAGCCTGAGCAACACAGTGAGACCCTGCTTCAGTTAACAGCAAAAGCCTGGAAATGACTTAATGGGTAAGAGCTATTGATATTCAAGCATGAGGACCTGAGTTTAAATCCTCGATTTAAAGAGCTAGATGTGTCCACATGTACCCCTGTAACCCTAGCACTATGGGGAGCAGAGATGGGAGAATTGGTGGTGCTCGCTGGCCGTCATCTCAGCTCCAGGTTCAGTAAGAGATCCTGTCTCAAGTGAATAAGGAGACTGATAAAATAGAGACCCCAGCATCTTCCATTGGCCTCCATACATATATGTATGTACATATATGCCACACACCTGTACATACACGTACATACACACACACTTCAAACTGGCATATGCAATTTGTTGGCTTCTATAACTGAGACGTCTGGAAAGTTCTGTTTTCCTGTATGGTAACTTAATTTGGGGGTAGCCATTTTTTAGATGGTATAAAGATGACAGCTCTAGGCTTGTGTTTTACTAGCCTAGCAACCCAAGAAGGAAGAGTTCCCTTCTCAATAGATTTAGCCAGAAGTCCAAAGACAATGTTCACTGATTCCTATAACCCTTGATAGGATCTTTTGCCCATTCATGGATCATTCACTTTGTTCTCTATGCCCTTTCCTGGAGCTGGTGGATGAGATCAACACATCTGGACATATGTCTTGAGTGGAATTGATACTCAGAGGAAAAACCAAGGGTGTCATGTTGAGGAAAAAGATGGTACTATACCAGAGACAAGATAACAAGAGTTCACTATACTTTTTGCCATCTTTTAGAGTTGGGGATACCTTGGTGGAGCACCAGTGATAGTGAGCCAACAACGAAACAGTTTAATATGGCATCATATGAATTAGAGATGAGCTAAGCTTATCCAGTGGCTGCATAGGAGAAAGTCCAACATAAAATGTGATATTTTCTATTAAGCTCAACTAAATATACATGGCAAAAAAAAAAGGAAAGGAAAGCAGCATCTAAGAGTTCATTTCCTTAGAGTAGTAGGAAAGCCCTGGACCATCCTAAGAGGAGGTGAGACTGGCTAGCTGTCACTATGGTTAATTAGCTTTTAACTCTGGTGCAGGAAATTTAAGAGAAACCATGAAGCAACTCATAGAAATACCTCAGAAGTGCCAAGAAGTGATATAAGCTCTCTTCCTCCAGTAATTAAGGGTAACTTTTCCAATTTGTACTAACTTTTGTTAATATGATTTTGTAAGGGACCTTACTTCCATGAACTGAAGGTAAGCTAAGCATGGTGATTTGTTCCTATAATCTCAGCACTGGGGAGGCTGAGAAAGGAGGCCAGCCTTAGAAAGACCATGTAATGGTGATACACTCCTGTAATTCTAGCACCCAGGAGGCAGAGACAGGAGGAGCATAAGTTTGAAGCCAGCCGTCAAGTTCCAGGAGAGCTTTGGCTTTATACAGACTAATTAACTAAAAGTAGATCGAATCTTCTTCCTCCTCCCTATCCTGTCCCCTCATCTTTGA
Source organism: Myodes glareolus (assembly GCF_982192425.1). Taxonomy (NCBI): domain Eukaryota; kingdom Metazoa; phylum Chordata; class Mammalia; order Rodentia; family Cricetidae; genus Myodes; species Myodes glareolus. Next base: position 73,677,578 of record NC_142029.1, on the reverse strand, counting down.
GGTGGTATATCTGTTTTATGTTAGACAGTCTACCTGACAGTTGAATTTGTTTTTTAAATATAAAAAAATAGATAAGCAGTAAAAATTAGTATAGGAATACTAGTAACAGCACTCTGAAGGCTGAGGCAGGGGGATTATGAGTTCAAGGTCAACCTAGGCTTTATAGTGAGATCCTATCCCATCTTGACAGAAAAGAAAAACATCAAATAAGAATGATAAATTTTAGTTGAAAAAGGTTCTGTAATTTTGTTTTTGTTTTTATTAGTTTTTTATTTATGTGTGTGGGGTGTTTGCCTGCTCTTATCTCTGTGTACCATGTGCATGTCTGGTGACTGTGGAGGCCAAAAGAGGGCATTAGATGCCCTGGGATTGGAGTTACAGACAGTAGTAAGCTGCCATGTGGGTGCTGGGAATTGAACCTAAGTCTTCTAGAAGAGCAGCTGGTACTCTGAATCAATGAGCCATCTCTCTAGCTCCAAGTCTGTAGTTTTAATCTATCAGTAGAATTAGGTTACTTAATACACATGAGAGACCTACAAACATACAGCTAATCCTATTCTGGCCTTGATTCAGCATCCAAATCTGAGTGTGAAGACATGCATGGTGTTTCATGCTTGTAATCCTAGCATTTAAGTGTTTGCGGGATTAGGAGTTCAAGGTTCTCCTCAGCTACATAGTGAACTTGAGTGTGTGTCACCGCCCCCTTTTAGAAAAGGGTCTACACTGGGTTCATGTGTAGCTAAGGAATTCCCAGCTTCAGCGCTTTGTAGCGGTCTTGGCAGGTACCACCTTGTTCTCTGCATGTGAATGAAGACTAGTCTACCAGCTTAAAAACTTATGAGAAATCCATAATTCTTGTGGTATGTCTCAGGCTTATGGTTACAGTTGATGAAGAATTGCAATCACTGACTGTTAAGCCTTTTGAGTCCAGTTGGTAGGTTTGTAACCATCTTACCAAATATGTCTTGAGTTTGTGAACAGGAATTGGCATGTCTTAACTTCAAAGCATTTTCAAAGGCATAGTGCTCAAGAAATGGGAAGAGAAACAATGGTGGGTATACTACAGTGATTGTGTTTTCTGCCCTTCTGAATCTAACTCCTGTCCTTTGCATAGCCCCTCCCCCAGGGCTGGATGGAGGATACCTTAAAGTGAAATGACAGACCAGGAGAATAACAACAACATCTCAAGTAACCCCTTTGCTGCTCTTTTTGGCTCCCTGGCTGATGCCAAGCAGTTTGCAGCAATCCAAAAAGAGCAGCTGAAGCAGCAATCTGGTAAGTAGAGGAGCCAATAGCAGCAGATGCCACGACCTAGAACCGGGTCTTCCCAGAGGAAGGATTCTTTAGAAAATTAACCGCAATTAGAACTTAAGTTTGGGGCAGAAGTTATTTTGCTTTTATTTTCTATCTGTCTGTCTGTCTGTCTGTCTTGGTTTGTTGTTGGTTTTCATGACTTGTTTTGCTTAAGGGACTTCCCTGTGCTGTCCACTCACTCATGTAAAAAGAGCTTGGCTGACAGGTGGTTCCACAGGGGCAGATGGCAGCTGTGATCCCAAACTGTCAGGTTGTTTCATTAAAGGAGAAAGAAATTGTCTAGTAGTAGCTTTTTAACATAGGAAATCAAAGCGGTGTGGTGAGCCAGCTGCATGCAGTTGTAGAAACCATATATAAAAGAATCATAAATGTTTTCTGATATTTTAACAAAAAACAAACAAACAAACAAACAAAAAAAGGATTGTTCTTAACCGAGCACTTTGTAAGAAGTAAGAATTCTTGGGTGAAGTGTATCTTTGGTTCTGCTGAGTGTCCCCTCCCTTGTAACTCACTGCTGTTAGGACAGACTGCTAAAAATCTAATCCTTAGTTTTAATATGAAAAAAAAACCCTCAGAATAATCTCTCAATAGCCAGAAAAATGGCTTTCCTCATTTGGAACTGAATTTAAGATCCAGTACAGCTTCTTTCTTTGGAGCTAGATCAGAGGGATTAGAATATTTCTGAAACACATTGTCTCCTGGGAGAGTCACATTGATTCAAGCTAGAAATGCCTCCTCCTTCCCCAAAAATAGTGTGGGTTTTTTTTTCTTTTGATAAAAGGAGAGATGGTTTACACTTTCCCTTCATTTATTTAAAAAGTATAGTTCAGGTCCACTGCCGAGTTTGGCCTTGCTTTGCGATTCGGATCAAATAGACAGGAGGGAGAAGCAGCAGGCAGGGGCGGAAGAGCTGGTGGGTGGGCCTAGAGAAGTAAGCGCAAGGCTTCTTCGCTGGCTGTGAACAGGCTGGAGCTGAGAGCACTGTGAGCGGCAAACTGTAGGAATAAGGCAAGAACATGCCGTTCTTACTGGCTTGGGACCTCCTCACCTCAGTTTGTTTACACTGGGTTCCTCGTGCCACCTGGCCCAACCTGTTTGTCACCATCAGTCAGTATTCTGCCAGAACCTTTGGCCTCCTATGCTGGTCTTCAAATCTGCCAAACTTACACAGGGAAACATCTCTTATTTCTGAGAGTTTGGTCCAGATTTTCAGAATACCACTTTGTCAAGAAAGAAAAGAAGTCAGCCGGGTATTGGAGGCGTACACCTTTAATCCCAGCACTCAGGAGGTGGAGGCAGACAGATCTCTGACTTTGAAGGCAGCCTGGTCGACAGAGCAAGTTCCAGAACTGCCAGGGCTATGCAGAGAAACCCTGGCTTGGAGCAGGGAGAAAAAAAAAAAGGAAAGTTGTCCACCTATAAAACATAAAACATTAAAGAATGTCAGTTGATAAGAATAAAAAGGTAGGAAAGAACTAGAAGATGTGACAGTAATTTAAATGCCAAATGATAAAAATTCCAGTCTTACTAATCTATAGGAAAATGCCCATTAAAACTACAGTTAGGGGCTGTCGAGATGGCTCAGTGACTGGAGGCACCTGTTTCCAAGCCTGATGTCCTGAGTTCGGTCCCTGGAACCCTCATGGTAGAAAAAGAAGATTACAGCAAGGTGTTCTCTGACCATGCATGTGTTCTGTAGCAAGCATGCAACCAACCACACATACACACGCTAAAGAAATGTAATAAAAACTTAAACAATTACATTTTTGTTTTTTGTTTAAAATGTCATTCTCATCTTTATTTTTGGTCATAAACATATTTTAACAGCCTTGGTTTATGTGTATAACTATAACATCAAAAGCATTGCAATTTTTTTAAAAAGCAATACAGCCGGGTGATGGTGGTGCATGCCTTTAATCCCAGCACTTGGGAGGTAGAGACAGGCTGATCTCTATGAGTTTGAGGCCAGCCTGGTCTACAAAGTGAGTTCTAGGACAGCCAGAACTGTTACCCAGAGAAACCTTGTCTCGAAAAACAAAAACAAACAAAAAAAAATGCAGTCTTATTAGAAAATTCTTCAATGTTCACTTCACTTTAAATTGTAAGTAGCTGGGTGGAACGATGTGTTTCCACATACACTGACAGTTATAATCAGGGTCTGTATATAGAAACATTGTTCTAACCTACATACATGTCTTACACACACAACAATAAGTCAGTTTTTAAGCCTACACTAGTATCAGCAGTGGTACTGGTCCCTAGGACTTAAAAAGCAGAATCAAGTCAAAGTCAAAGCTCAAAAACAAAAGAACAAGGTTATTTTCAACTGTGTTAATAGAACTGCCAAAGTTTACAGTTCAGACTCACTTCCACCTGCCTTTGGATACCTTGTCAGTCTCGTCTCCTTTTGTGTCATGAGGACACTCATGAGCCCACGCTCCCCTCGGCCCAGTGGCATCTATTGCCACATCAATGACCGAATCGGGAGTCATCCATCTCAGGAACATGAGGAAAAGATAGCTGAACACAGCCAACAAAGCAAAGCTGTGGCCTGTAAGTGGGCCGCAGTGAGAGATGAGCCTGTTCAGCCTCTTATGCATCGGCAGCACGGCTTCCTTCCCCGCCCTCTCATACACCTTCTCGGTTCTCTCCGCCACATTCCGCCAGGTGTAGAGAGCCTTTACTGCGTTGTGGATATTTTCTGCATCTGGTAACATCCCCGACTTCACTTGGAAAATAGCTTTTTCCAGCCCTTTACACAAAGATCTTACTGAAGGTTCACATAAAATAATAAGATTCTCTGGAAGGACTTCGGGAATCCCACCAACCTTGGTGCTGACAACCTGTAGACCACAGCTGGCGGCTTCCAGGATTGCCATGCAGAAGGCTTCGGTCAGGGAGGTATTAAGAAAAATATGGCCTTGAATTAAGACATTTCTGACATCCTTGTGTTCTAAAGCTCCCAAAAGATGTACCCTGTCATGTAGTTGGTATCTTTCCCGTACTTCTTCCAAAACTATACTCTTTGGTCCCTCTCCTCCAATTAGGAAATTTAACTCGGGATATTTCTGACAGAGTTCAGGTATAATCCCACTGAGCAGGTCGATCCCCTTTCTGTAAACAAGTCTGCTCACGACAACAATAGTTATCCCACTGTCATGCCTGCGAAGTGGTCCTGGGGTGAAGTCAGTAGGATCCACAGCATTAGGAATGACAGACACTCTTTCAGGGTTCAATGCTGCTCGTAGGACAGTGTTTTCCTTACTTGTATAAGAGACACAAATGATGTGGTTTGTGTCACAAAGCGACACAGTTAGAAGCTTGTTTGTGAGCACCGAGCTGACATCAGCAAATCCGAAAAGGGAATGGTCTGTGAAGACTGTCTGAAGCCCCATTGTCTTGGCGTGGAAGAGAGCATCATGGGCCATGGCAGAAAAAGAACTGTGGGAATGGATTATGGTAACTCTCTCCCGCACAAATATGTACCTGAGCAATGGCAGACTGTGAAAGAGAGTCGTGGCTGTAGATTGGTTGTACATGACTCTGAGAGGCAAGTAATAAACTTTGAGGCCGTTGGTGAGGTAACGGATGCCCTTTCGATTTCCGTAAGCATGGGTGACGATTATGACCTTGTGCCCCCTCTCGATGAGGCACTGAGAGAGCTGGTAAATGTGGCTTTCCACACCTCCCATGTTTGGGTAGAAAAAGTCAGACACCATGCATATATTATGTGTTGTGCTGCTGTTGGTGGATAGACTTCCAGGGCTAAACTGGGAAGGGGTCACTGAGGGGGGCTGGCCATGCCCACCTCCTCCTCTGTAGGCCATGCTGAGTTGATTCAGGAATTGGTTCTCAGTGCAAGCCGGTTAAGAAAGGTGTCTTCTGGCACCTGAAGTTCATGCTGTGATCATTTTTCTCCGTATAGAAGGGTAGCGGTGCCCAGTTCCCTTCACGTTTTTCTTGACCTGTCTTGTAGTTCTGTAGACCTTTCCTCCACACGTGCCTTGTTTGAGTGTAGATTCCTCTATTTCCATGCCGCTTCTGTAACTAGATCACATTTTATTAAAATTAGGAGACATCTTCTCATACTCCTAGCTAGTTGTGTAGATAAAATCAGTCTCTTCGAGAATAACTTCTGTTAACTTTTTAAAAATACTTAAGCTCTTTAAAAGTTTTTGTATTGCGTTCATTTAGTGTGTGTATATGTGTGGGTCAGAGAATACCTCGCTGTGTTCAGTTCTCTCCTCCCACCATGTGGGTTCCTAGGATTGAACGCATGGCACCAAGCTTGGCGCAAGTGCCTCTTACCTGCTGAGCAGTCTCACCCACGTGAACAAAAACAATCAGATTACACTCAGTGCTGTATCTCTTAAGATCATGAAACTCTGGAACAGGTCTCATGTTCATCTGATGAATAAACATGGAGTTTAAGTGACTACATAAGTCATAGTAAAGGCAAAAAGTACATTACTGCACAACTGTTAAAAGAAATGAGATGGGCTGGGCCAGCTAGTGTTGGCCTATAATCTCAGCTACTCAGGAGGGTAAGGCAGGAGGATCAGAAGGTCAGGCCATCCTCCCCGACATAGTTTCAGGCTGGCCTGGGCAATTTAAGACACTATATCAAAAACAAAAAAAAGGGGGGGGGGGAGCTGGGGATATAGTTCAGTTGGTAGAGTGCTTGCCAACCAAGCACAAAATCTGGGCTTAATCCCAGGTGCAACATGAAAGAAGGTGTGTGTGTATCCCTTTGATCCTAGTAATTTGGTGGTGGAGAGAAGGGGATTACAAATTCAAGATCATCCTTATAGGGAGTGTGTGGACAACAGGAGACCCTGTTTCAGAAAACACAAACACAGTAAGTGGAATGAAGAAGGCCTCTGAATGACTCACAGGAAGGGCTGGAGAGATGGCTTAGCAGTTAAAGAGCATGTGATGCTCTTGCAAATGGCCTGAGTTTGGTTCCCAACACCCACATGGTGGCTTATGCCCATCGGCAACTCCAGTTCCGGGGCTTCAATGCCATCTCTTACTTCTTCAGCCATAAGGCACACACATGCATTGCATATACATACATTCAGACAAAGCACCTATACCAAAAAAAAAAATAATTTTTTAAAGCCAGTTGAGAAGCTAGAGAGATGACCCAGTGGTTAAGAGCACTGGCTGCTCTTCCAGAGGTCCTGGATTCAATTCCTAGCACCCACATGGCAGCTCACAACCATCTATAACTAGTACCATGGGATCTGTTGCCCTCTTCTGATGTGCAAGTGTACATATAGACAAAACACACACATACATGCATGTAAATGTGTGTATGTATGTATGTATGTATATAAAATCTTTAAAGCCGGCTGAAAGGCTGGTAAGATTACTCAGTGGGTAAAGGCACTTGCTTCCAGTCCTGATGACCTGAGTTTGATCCTTGGAAACTACATCGTGGAAGGAGAAAAAGAACTCCCTCAAGTTGTTCTGAGATCTCCAAGTGCATGTCATGGCACATAAACATACACACACACATACGAAAATAAGTAAATGATTAAAAAATATTCTAAAGTATGGTACAAATCTGTCATTAAACTAACAAAAAACATGGAGAGATGGCTCAGCATGCATATTTCCACACAATGCATACATACACATCATTAAAATGCATCATTAAAAAATGATCCTAATGAGATAGATGGCTTAGCAGCTAAAGGTGCCTGCCACCTCGTCTGATGACCTGAGTTCAGTCCCCACGACCCATATAGGAGGAGAAAACTGGTTGCTACAGACCGCCTCTGACCTCCAGGTGCACACTGACACGTTCCCCACACACAAAAATAAATGTCAAAGAGACGAGGAAAGGCAGCTGAAAAGCATAGCGATTCTTTAAATAAAAAACAATGGTAATGAACGCTAGCACAAGAGTCTGGAGCACTGCAGAATTAAGCAGCTATCTATAAGGTACCGGTTTGACAAGCCCTTCTGCAGGATATATTCCTGAGTGCAAAATTACCAGAACAAATGTATTCTCCAAGGAAAGGCCATACGTTTAAAATAATTACTGTCATTTGATCTATTTGATATAATCATTTTTTCTGTAAAAAAGTTGGATAATGTTGCTAATTTTAGCAGAGTGGGGTACAACTATGGGTAGAAGAAATAAAGCTTACTGTATAGAAAGCCAGTTTCAGAAGCCTACACTCACTTGCCTGGCTTGAGTTGCTCCCTAGTGAGATGAATGTTTCACACCTGCAGTTGTTCTGGCGGCTACATTCATTCTAGGTAGTGTGTTTTGTCCTAAGGGAGGAGCATACTGTGTAACAGCTTATGTGTTCTGCTAGATGAGCTCCCAGCAAGCCCAGATGATTCGGATAATAGTGTGTCGGAGAGCCTGGATGAATTTGACTACTCTGTGTCTGAGATTAGCCGCTCCTTCCGGTCACAGCAAGAAATATGTGAGCAACTCAACATCAATCACATGATCCAAAGGATCTTCCTCATTACTCTGGACAACAGTGAGTTGCGTGCGGACTTACACCCACCAATTGATTGTCTGTTCTTCCCTCTTGGCTTGCTCTAGGGAATACTTTGGCTCTTAGAAAATTGCTGTGTCTAATGGTTAAAACCACCCCTGACCTCCCTAGAACACGGGGTTTAGTTTAGTAAGTTTTTTTTTTTTAATTATTTAAAAACAGCCAAAAGGTAGCAGCACAACTTTTCATCCCAACACTTGCGAGGCAGAGGCAGGTGAATCTGAGTTCAAGTCCAGCCTGGTCTACAGCGTGAGTTCCAGGACAACCAGGACTGCACAAGGAAGCCCTGTCTCAAAAAAACAAACAAACAGTATTTCTACAGATCTAACTTCTTTTGCCATTTTGGTACTTACTGGGCTGTGTGACTACATGTCTGTACTACCATTAAAAGGAAGTAGAGAGAGTAGCTAACTCCATTTTCTTCTTCCATGGATGCTGAGAGGTCCAGATGTGTTTTGCCTCTGTGCCCTGTCTGTAATTCAACCCTAAAGTTAATGCTAGTATCTGGAATTTTCTTCCTAAATGTCATACTGAGGGTCCATAACAGTATGCTGTATAGCTCCTTTGTGTATCGAGATCACTGTAGTGAATTCAGGAGACTTGCTGTCGAGATCAGTTGCTGGAAGCTGAGCACAGCTGTACATGCCTTTAGTCTCCACGACTGGGGAGGCTGAGGCAGGAGAGACTACTTGAGCCTAAAAGTTAAGGACCAGCCTAGGCAACATTGCAAGACCCTGTCTCAAAGAGGCAAAACAAAAAAACAAAAAAAAAAACCAAAAAAAACAGTGTCATGAGCACAGGAACATTATCCTTAACCCATCAAATTAAAACTGTTTCACAGGTGATCCAAACTTGAAAAGCGGGAATGGCATCCCCAGCCGTTGTGTGTATTTGGAAGAAATGGCGGTAGAGCTGGAAGATCAAGACTGGCTTGATATGAGCAATGTCGAGCAGGTACCATTTCTTATTATGTGCCCTCAGCAAACGCAGCCATGCTGCTAACCCCTGTTCATTCTCCAGACACTACTTGGCTTGCTTCCACCTCTTTCTATTGTGTGTGGTATTCCTCTCTGCCCACACATCCAAATCCACTCATTGTTTAAGAACCAGTTAAAATGCCATTGAAGTTGCCAGAAAAGAGTTGTTCATTCCCTCCTCTGAGTTCCTTATCCACTTCTTATGGGAACTGTCACTGGCTCTTATGGCTTTTTATTGAACATGTCCTACCACTCCTTCCTATTAGATTCTTAAGTTCCTAAGACACTCTTTCTCACATACTTTCAAAAAAAAAAAAATGAAAATCAGGCTGGGGAGATGGCTCACCAGCAAGTTTGGTTCCCCTGCCCCACATGAAGTTTGTTGTGCCATGTGGGACAGCAAATGAGAGGAAGCGGAGAGAAGAGGGTCTGGGGACTGGCTGACCTTCCAGCTGAGCTGAAGAATGGTGAGCTCTAGGTTTAGAGAGCTTGGAGGAGTAAGGTGGAGAGTGACAGAGCAGGACGCCCAGTGTCCTCTGGCCTCACTCCAGCCCTCAGGAGGTAAGGACAGAAAGCCGTGACTGTCTCCCAAGGTGCCAGAGCCATGAGTGCACTGTACCTTTGAAAAACTGATCACCAGCTGGGCATGGTGGCAGATACTTTTAATCCCAGCATTGGGAGTCAGAGGCAAGCAGAGTTCTGTGAATTCACAACCAGCCTGGTCTACATGACGAGTTCCAGAACAGCCAGGGCTACTTGAGAAACCCTGTTTCGAAAAACAAAATAAGGAGCCTAGAGAGATGACTCAGCTGTTAAGAGCACATCCTGCTACAGAGAACCCAAGTTCAATTCCTACCACCCATGTCATGGCTCATAGCCGCCTGTAACTCCAGTTCCGGGGGAACCAATGTCTCTCACTGCCATGAGCACCTATAGGCATGTGCACATACCACACAGACACATAACACATATACATAATTTAATTTTTTTTTAAAAAAAGATGAGTGGTCTGCAGAGCAAGTCTCTCCTCAGAGAGGCTACACAGAGAAACCCTGTCTCAAAAACAAAAATTTTTTTTGAGGAAAGACTGATAACTTGGCACTTAGCTTTTACATTTAAAGTGTCTTTAAACCCAACAATCACACAGAAAAGTAGATTTCATGTTTCGTCAGTGATTCGTTTTTAAATTTTAATTATTTTTATGTGCATTGGTGTCTGACCTGTGTAAGGGTGTCAGTCAGGTCCTCCGGAACTGTAGAGTTAGTTGTGAGCTCCCACGTATGTACATGCTGAACACTGGTCCTCTGGAAGTGTTCTTAACCACTGAGCCATGTCTCCAGCCCCTCAACACTTATTCTTAACACCATTCAGCAAGTGACTTTTGGCTGTGACTATCCCAGACACTTGAGTCCTACTTTATAATAACTATGTATATAATTAGTTCTTAATAAGATATTGAAACCTACCCTCACCCTTTATTCTGAACTACATCTGATTCTTGCCAAAGCATGTATCAAACGTTTTATATCTTAGTGTTCTAGGATTTGCATTGCAATAAATTAGTATTCTTGTTTATTTTTGTTAATAGGCCATCTTTGCTCGGTTATTGCTTCAAGATCCAGGAAACCACTTGATCAGCATGACTTCTTCTTCAACGTTAAATCTCTCTGCTGATCGAGATGCTGGGGAGAGGCACATCTTTTGTTACCTTTACTCCTGTTTCCAAAGAGCCAAGGAAGAGGTAAAGGAATAAGTCCTATGGAGTTTTAGATCATCCTCTTGAGTAGCTTTAGCATGTTAGTGGGAGTTGGGTCAGTGTCTTTCATGTCATAGTATATATGTTTATCTCATGGTGTGTCTGGAGCTTAATGTTTGTAGCACTGTTAGATTGCCATAAAACCTTAGTCTCCTCTCTGTGACTTGAGGTCCATCTCTCTTCCCGGTTAAGCCAATCCCTTCTTCTCTATATCTACCTCTTTAGAAATCACACACTTAGGAAAGACTAAACACTAGATCAGTCAGGTGAGGTAGCACATGCCTGTAATTCCAGCACTCATGAGCCTCAGTACAGCACAAAGACAGCTGCGAGTTCAAAACCAGCCTGGTCTCAATGTCTACACAGTGAGTTCTAGGCCAGCCTACACTACGTAGTGAGACCAAAATAAAACAACATAAACCAAGCAAAACCCAAATCTGTTAACAGCGTTTCCAGTGAGATGAAAATACTGAATTGGGCTGAGCTTGACATCTTCAGGATTAGAATTTTCGCAAGTGACCTTTTAACCCAAAGAACAAAGTCTGTCATGAATTTTCAGTCCTCAAGAAACCATAAAGGCACAGTGGTGTATGCCTTTAATCCCAGGCAGGCAGAGTCAGGCGGGTTTCTGAGTTTGAGGCCAGCCTGACTACAGAGCGAGTTCTAGGACTGCTGGGGCTACACAGAGAAACTCTGTCTCAAAAAAAAAAAAAAAAAAAAAAAGGAAGAAAGAAAGAAGAAGCCAATACTGGTTTCTTTTGGGCACATGATATGTTTTTCCATCCTATTTACTGTACCCACCCTTGCTGCATATTATAAAAACTGTGCTTTTCTCTCTTTGTTGTAGATTACCAAAGTTCCAGAAAACCTGCTCCCTTTTGCAGTGCAGTGCAGGAACCTCACTGTGTCCAACACGCGAACAGTTCTCCTCACCCCAGAGATCTATGTTGACCAAAACATCCATGAGCAACTGGTAGATTTGATGTTAGAAGCCATTCAGGGAGCCCGTGAGTATAGAAGCAAGGTCTTTAAACATCTATATTTGAAACTCCTCTAGTGATTTTAGAGAGTCTCAGAGCCATTATGATTCTGATAGAAATTAAGAAAGATAGCTTATATCTTGACCTTTAGGCCTCAGTACCAGCAGAATTCTGGAGAGATGGCTTAAAAGTTAAGAGTACTTCTAGCTACTTTTCCAGAGGACCCTGCTTCAATTCCCAGCGCCCACATGTGGCTCACGATTATATGTTAGCTCCAGTTCCAGGCAGATCCCCTGTCCTCTTCTGGCCTCCATGAGCACCGCATGCACTTGGTACACAGACATACATGCAGGCAAAACACCCACACATGTAAATAAAAGTAAATAACTCATAAAGAGCCAATGTTTGAAGTGGGTCTATAGCTCATTGGTCACGCACTGGTGGAACAGTTGTCCAGCATTCACCGGGTCTTTGGTTCAGTTCCTACGCCACAACAGAGAGAACATGAAACGTGTGTGAAGACATAAAAATTGACATGGTCTCCTTCCTTTCTTGTCTGTCTCCTGTTAGATTTTGAAGATGTAACTGAGTTTTTAGAAGAGGTCATTGAAGCCTTGCTGTTGGATGAGGAAGTTCGAACGTTTCCCGAAGTCATGATTCCAGTGTTTGATATTTTACTAGGCCGAATAAAAGATCTGGAGCTCTGCCAGATCCTACTGTATTCATATCTGGATATTCTTCTCTATTTCACTAGGCAAAAGGATATGGCCAAGGTAGGTCTCAGAGGCACCATATGCTCATGGTACTGACTACTTAGTACTTGATGCTTCCTGTCCTGATGGTAGAAAGCCAGGTATGGTGCCATGTGCCTAGAATCCTAGCACTTGGAAAGTGGAGGCGGGAGGATCAACGTTATCCTCAGCTGCTCTGTGAACTTGGGGCCTGAGGATAGGGCTGGTGAAATGGCTTAGTGGGTAAAGGGGCTTGCTGCAAAGCCTAAAAACCTAAACTTGATTCCCAGAACCCATATACTAGAAGAAGAATAGGACTAACCCAGCACACAAGGTGTCCTCCTCTCACCTCCACACTGTGTCCATTGGATGCACACAGACACACAAATAAATAAATGTTTAAATTGTTTTCTTATAATTTGAGGCTGGCCTGGATTTTATAAAACCTGGCCTTTAAAAAGAAAAAAAGAAGAAGAAGAAAGAAAAAGAAAAGGAAAAAGAGCCAGGTGGTGGTGGCACGTCCCTTTAATCCCAGCACTCAGGAGACAGAAGCAGGTGGATCTCCAAGTTTGAGGCCAGCCTGGTCTATAGATCAATTTTCTGGGCAACCAAGGCTACACAGAGAAACCCTAACTTGAAAAAAACAAAACCAGAAGAAAAAAGAGGGACTGGAGAGGTGGCTCTGCAGTTAAGTGCACAGGTTGCTCTTCCAGAGGTCCTGAGTTCAATTCCCAGCAACCACATGGAGGCTCACAACCATTGACAGTGGGATCTGATGGTCTCTTCTGTCACTCATGCATACATGCAAATAGGATACTCATATACATAAAAGACAAATCTTTAAAGAAAGAGGTGTGTGTGTTCTATTGTGTATATATGTGGGTTGGTTGTATTGCATCTCATTCCCTTTATTTCACCATACAGATGAATAAGTAGTTTTCATCCTTTTCTACAGGTTTTTTTAGAATACATTCAGCCCAAGGACCCTAGCAATGGGCAGATGTATCAGAAGACCCTGCTGGGAGTAATTCTGAATATCTCGTGCTTGTTAAAGACACCGGGCATAGTAGAAAATCATGGCTACTTTCTGAATCCATCTCGTTCCAGTCCTCAGGAGATCAAAGTTCAGGAGGCCAACATTCATCAGGTGGAACTGTTTTCCAGGGTGTCACAGCCCCCTGATTTGAGATGAGCATTTCCTCAGGAACCATGTAGGGAAAACCTGCTTCAACTTCTTTGGGAAAGCAAGTTGGTCTGATTGGCTTTTGTTATAATAATACAACAAAATTGCCCTCTTATTGGGAGGGTTGGGGTGGCTTGTAATCCTAGCACTTATGAAATAGAGTCAGGACTAGGAGTTCAGGACCATCCTGCACTAAATAGCCAGTACCAGACAAATCTGCACTGTAGGAGAACCTATCTCAAAATAAAGAAAGGAAGCAAAGAAATTGCCCCCGGCACACGCCTTTAATCCCAGCACTTGGGAGGCAGAGGCAGGTAGGCCTCTGTGAGTTTAAGGCCAGCCTGATCTACAGAGTGAGTTCTAGAATATCCAGAGCTGTTACACAGAGAAAACATGTCACAAAAAAAACAAAAACAGAAAAGGAAATTACCCTCTTCATATCCTTCACTATTGAGGAGAGGATGGACTTTGGTGTTGGGTGAGAATAAACTTGTAGATTATATAGAACCTGCTCTGTGTGACAACACTGTCACACCCCCTCAGTCCTTGCCCTTCTTGCCAAGATACTTATTGTCACTTAGCTCATGAAACCTTCTGACTAAATGCCATCTTATAAATCTCTTTGTCCCTTATCCTCCTCTTAATGTATAGGCCCCTTAACATAAAACCTGAAACCCAACTGTGGGGCATTAGGTGACTAACAAGGGCACAGTTCAAGTGTCCCATTTACTATTTAATAATCACAATGCTGTCAAACAGTGTTTAGCAGACTCCAGCAGTAGCCAAATCCTACTGCCCGTGATTTTTTGTTTTTTTTTTTTTTTTTGTAAAGAAAGATTCACTGGAGCCAATGAAATGGCTCAGTAGGTAAAAACACTTGTCATCCAGCCTGATGATTTGAGTATCGTCCCCAGGACCCACATAGTAGAAACAGAGAACCTGTTCCCAAATATCCTCACACATGATGCTCGATAGCTTGTCCCTCCCACATACTAAGTACATTAGCACTAAATAAATATAAAAATTAAAACATATTTATTGACTGTACCCATGTCTATTTGTATTGTTTATGGCTCAGTTTCATTTTACAGTGGTAGAGTTGAGTAACCGCTATGAGAACTATGACAAAAAGAGCCAGAGAATTTATCATTAACACTTTACAGAAAAATCCCGACGGTAAAACCTATTAAACGCTCTACAATTTGGCACCTGATCAGAAAATGTCTCATAAGTACCCAGAAATACATGTATTTTTAATAATCAGAATCAGGGAATAAGGTGCAAAAAAAGTGAAGGGAGAGATTAAGATTAGCATATTTTTAAAAACTTGTATTTGCCAGGGTTTAGGAGTTAAAAAAGAAAATACCAGGATTGTGAAATTGGAATGTTCTGTGGTTGTGTTTTCTGGTTAAACAGTTCATGGCTCAGTTCCATGAAAAGATCTACCAGATGCTGAAGAACTTGCTCCAGCTCTCTCCAGAAACCAAGCACTGTATCTTGTTCTGGCTTGGAAACTGTTTGCATGCAAATGCAGGCCGCACCAAGATCTGGGCCAATCAGATGCCCGAAATCTTCTTCCAAATGTATGCCTCAGATGCCTTCTTTCTGAATCTGGGTGCTGCTCTTCTGAAGCTGTGCCAGCCATTCTGCAAACCCAGATCCTCTCGGCTCCTCACTTTTAATCCCTCATACTGTGTCCTGAAGGAGTTGAATGATGAAGAACGAAAAATTAAAAATGTACACATGAGAGGTAGGCGGGGAACTGGGCTTTCAAAACAGTGAATGTGTGTGTCACGTCTAAAGCATTTGCTCCTTAGCCTTTGAGAAAGTGCCTCTTAATCAAAACAGTCGAGGCACAATGGAGAATGATTTGAAATGAGGATTTTCGAAAACAACCATTATCTTTTAAATGTTAGGCCTTGGTGAGACCTTCTGTCTGGTCTGACAACCTTGGATATTCAGCCCTCATCTTTTAGAGAAATCCAGTAGAGCTCTGCTGCCGTCGTTTTTTAACTCAGGGCAGAAAAGGGCAGACGGGTTGGCATAGTGGCAGCAGTGCAGGAAGGAGTGAGGGACCAGCTCTGCAGAAGCTGGGGTCTTCTTCATGGCTGAGTCTTGAAAGACTAGGGTTTACCAAGCAAAGGAGCAGGAGTGTCTGTGGAAGGAGCGGTGGGGCATGATAGCATATGCCTTTGGTCTGAGCACTTGAAAAGCAGAGGCAGGTGGGTCTCTGAATTTGAGGCTGTCTAGAAAAAAAAAGCTGGAAGGTCTTTATTGAGGAATAGTAAGAAGTCCCATGTAGTTAGAGCAAGGGGGTGAAGAGTAAGAGGTGGGAAGGAAGGAAGTTGACAACAGATTCGAAGAACTTGAATAATACAGAGAAGTGAAAAAGAAGAAAATGAGTCAGCCCTGATTCTATGAGAACAAATCTCTCCTCATTTTTGACGGATTTCCTTCTAGGTTTTTTTTTTTTAAATCCTCTTACAATTATAAAACTAATATCTACACAAAAGTAACTCTGCTTAAACACAGCAAACAGAATAACTGGAAATGGTTCATTGCCTATCAGTTGGGAAAAAATTACAACATTATCTCTCATTTCAGTTTTTGCTGATTTCATTGGTTCAGCAGAGATTAACTATTTGTGTTGATAGCAAGAAGCCAGAAAGTGTTTTCAGACAGGGAAATAGTTGGGGATGTCTTGTAAGGAAGATAGCATTGTAGCAATATGGAGGCTGAGCAAGAGTAAAGGGAGCCTGAAGACCAGGCCGGGTGTCTGTGTCAAGCCAACACCATTCATTTCACTTCTTCAAGGTTTGGACAAAGAGACCTGTTTGATCCCAGCTGTGCAGGAACCCGTGTTCCCCCAGAGCTATAACCTTGTGACGGAGAACCTGGCCCTGACAGAGTATACCTTGTACTTGGGATTTCACAGGTAACTCCTTTGATGGCATTGGGAAAGAACGGTTTGTGAAGGACTAGTTAGTTGTGTTGACGGCTCAAAGGTTGAAAGTGAGTCCAAAGACTCATGTTAGGATGTCATAAGGAAAGAAATCGTGCATTGTTTACATTTACTTAAGGCTACTTTGTACAGATTACGTAAGTTTTTATCTATTTTTAAAATCAACAGCATGCTAATATTTTCCTCCACATCTTGCCAAATTTTCAATCCCTATATTTTTGACATTATCTAGGAAAATCAAATTATTTTCAGTTTACATTTCACTCTCTACTCTTGAATTCTCATTACTTCCGATGCCAAAAGACCAATAGACAAAACTAAAAAAAATTGAGAATGATGAGAAGGGGTTCCAGTAAGACCAGTATGACCACAAGAGAGCTGTGAGCCTAAGAGAAAGGATCCTAAAAATGGGAAGGTTGAGAACCTGTGTGTAGAAGTTCCAAAAGAGTCATTTCTAGCAAGTCAGCGACATGTCTTTCCCTTCTTATTTAGCTGAGAATGATTGCCAGTATAAGAGGGTAGGGATAATAACTCACTCATATTTTTGATCTATAGAAAGAGTATTGTGAATACTGATTTTTTTTTTTAACTTGTGGGGGGACAAGATACACATGCTCATATGTGGTGTAAAAGCCAGAGGTTGGTTCAGGTGACTCCCCACCATCTCTTTTGAAAAGCAATCTTTCACTGGCCCTGGAGCTCCCTGACTCAGCAAGACTTCAGAGATCCTCCTGTCTCTGTGTCCCTAGCATTAGGGCTGCAGGAGGATACCACCTGACCCAGTGTGTGCATGGTTCCTGGGGATCTAAGCTTAGGACCTCCTGCTTGCAGTACAAGCCCTTTACCTACTGATCTCTAGATCTCAGTAATACTGATTTTTGTTTGTATGTTTGTTTTTTCATGACAGAGTTTCTCAATGTACCCCTGGCCATTCTGCAACTCACTCTGTAGACCAGGCTGGCCTCAAACTCAGAGATCCACCTGCCTCTGCTTTCCAAGTGCTGGGATTAAAGGCCTACATCACATGCCTGGCCTGGAAGACCAATTTTTTAAAATGCCTTCTCAGGATACTTAATGTAAGGCTTTTTTTTTTTTCAAAACTCTAGCAGCAATTTACTGGGAAAAAATGGAAACTATGTCCTTATTAAACAGTTTTGTTAATCTGGTGTTGACATTTTAAATGTGGTGACAGAAGTTCAGCATGTGCTTGATCTGCTCTATGTCCAGATTCAGACTAGATGCCTGGCATCCAGATTCCCCTCAGTAACCCTAGTCACTCTACACAAGAACAAAGTTGGGGGGGGTGGCACATACCTTTAATACCAGCACTTGGGAGGCAGAAGCAGGCAGATCTCTGAATTTGAGACCAGCCTGGTCTACAGAATGAGTTCCAGAATGGCCAGAGATACACAGAAAAAAATCTTGTCTTGAAAAATCAAAATTAAATAAACAGCTACAAAAGAACCAAGGGAGTGATTTAGGATTGTAGATGTAGAAAGAGTTAGCAGCAGCTTTTCGTTCTAGGTCTTCCTTTCATGTGATGGCTGCTTTATGTATGGCCGTTGTAATCCAGCCTTTTTTTCTTTTTTCTTTTTCTTTTTTTGTCTGCTCAGTTTTCTAACTGTGCAAAGATCATCCGCTGGCCCCACCTGTGTCCTCTAAAGCTTGTGCTGGGCTGTTCATACTGTCTCTTTAAAGTGACTGTCTTCAGTAATAACCACTCACCCTGCACCCTGCTCGTTCAGAGGCTGCTAACTAACTCTTCCTAATTAGCTTCACACTTGTTGAGTACATGGTAGCATTTTCCCAGAGCACTGCACCTTGCTTCGTCCAGTCAGTGACTTTTGTGAGTGCCTTCTGTGTCATTGTACCTACAACTTTCTACAACCTTAGAGTACTAGAATAACCAGACAAGGATTTGCTTTCCAGTGTAGTCTATACTACACTGCCCCACACGAGCCTCCCTGACCTGGTCTCTTCTGCTTTCTTGGGGGCAGGTTGCATGATCAGATGGTAAAAATCAACCAAAATCTGCATCGGCTGCAGGTTGCCTGGCGGGATGCTCAGCAGAGTTCTAGCCCTGCTGCTGACAATCTCCGTGAGCAGTTCGAACGCCTGATGACCATCTATCTTTCTACCAAGACTGCTATGACTGAGCCACAGATGCTGCAAAACTGCCTGAATTTGCAGGTGTCCATGGCTGTTCTGCTGGTTCAACTGGCCATAGGCAATGAGGGCTCACAGCCAATAGAGCTAAGTTTTCCTTTGCCAGATGGCTACAGCTCTTTGGCTTATGTGCCAGGTAAGCAGCCTGTCCCTTGGGAACACCCTATTAATAGCCACCTAAGTTTAACTGGGTCACCTTGGAAGCTTAATCCTCAAAGTACCCATCCTTAGTTATCATTCCATTGTTGTTAGAGAAAGCACTCAAACTTACAAATATCATCTCCTGGCCAAAGCATGGGGGCACTAGTGGTTGCTTCTCCTGGTCTGTGTCTCCACTGCTGTAACAGTAGAAAACAGCCTTCAGAAGAGAAGCTGTAGTCAGGGTTTCACAGCTCTCGGTTTCTGTCATTAATATTGTTTGTCTTTCAACTTATAATTGGTCTGTCTAACTCTCCCTGGGCTTTTTAAAAAACAAAACAAAACAAAACAAAAACAAAGCACCTCTTGTGTGTTAACTCGAAGGGAAAGTGTGTGTGTGTGTGTGTGTGTGAGTGAGTGAGGGGTCAGTAGATGTTGTTCACTAATCAAATTATATGTTCTTGAATACTGTACTGGTCTCATATGGCTATGTAACAATTTAGCCCCTAAACATAGCAGTTTAAAACAACAAACGTTATCACACATAGCTCTCTGCATCAGAAATTCGGGACCACTTGTGGCCAGCTGTCAATCAGAGCCATAGGACTCTGAGGACTCAACAGGAGCTGGAGGATCCACTTACAGCCCAGTCATGTGGTTGTGAGCAGGCCTCAGCTGCTTGCCAGTAGCCCCGCACATCTCTTGGTACCACTCATGGTGTGGCAGCACAAGTGATCAAAATGAAAGCTGCAAACTTTGATAACTAGCCTTGAAAATGATGTACTCTACTGTACACATCAGGGTATCACCTGGCCTAGAATAATGCAGAAAGAACTTTGCCAAGGTATGAGTGCCAGAAGGGAAGGATGCTTGGAGAGCCATCCTGGAGCTCCTTGCTGCAGCCATCTCATGGAACTAGCCACACCAAAGCATGGCTTAAATTGTGACTGACCTTTGGGGGCACAGCATGCTAGTGTTAGCAATAATCTGTGTCACTTCTATTCATGTATCTACTCAGATAAAAATAAAGCTTGATACACATGTAAGAGATCCCCGTTAGTAACTCATCACTATCTCTGGTACTCAGGTGGTGATAAAAGTTTGGTACAAAAGACTTGGATTTTTTTTTTTTTACCTTCGTTAATTAATGTGAAGGGAAGGACTGGGATGTCATTTGGGACCAGTGAACACATATTTGGCTAATTCCAGCAAATCTTTTTCAGAATTTTTTGCAGATAACCTGGGTGATTTCCTCATTTTCCTCCGGCGCTTTGCTGAGGACATCTTGGAGACGTCAGCAGATTCCCTGGAACATGTCCTTAACTTTATCACCATCTTCACTGGGAGCATAGAGAGGTGATGTGCTGGAAGCTCGCCCCATCCCTGTTAGAGCTACAAAACATCCCGTCCGCTGTGTGAGGCTTAATACGCAGAGGACTCTGCCCACAGAGAATTTGAACCTGAATATAAAGTGCCTAGCGGGAATTCCACTGCTAGTCTCTGGTTAAAATGGTTAACGAGAATACCAGAGGCTGTAGCAGTGGCATCCAAGTGCTAAATGCTTTTACTGATTATGTGAACAAAGCTTGTTCCTGCAGCTTGGGTTGGATAAGTGGTAAACATACGTTCATGTTACTTCTAGCCTTCTCTCTGAAACAGGTGCTATGGGTTTTACAATTGTTTTCCTGATTTTTTTTGGGGGGGGGGGGGTGGGTTATGTATGTAAGCCAAAGGGAACAATTTTTTATGAAGGGCACATTTGCTGCAAAATAAAAAGAAAAGCTCACAATTCTCTAAGGCACATCAATGAAAAATATCATATATATATATATATATATATATATATATATATATATATATATAGTAGAAAAATATACAGACGCTTTCACTGAGCTAAGCAGACCCAAAGGGAAGTGAGAAGCCAATAAACATTGATTAGACACACAGGCAGGCAGTATGGGTGCTATCAGATGATTATAACCTAACCTTTGCCCAAAGAAGCTTGGGAAGGCAAATTTATTTAAGATGAACCTGTCCAAAAAGAGTACATAGTAGATAGTACCTCGATAGAGAGAGAAAACTGAATGTCTATGCTTTCCATGGAAGCTGAAGTGCTCCCTCGTACATAGTAAGCTGTCACCTCAAGAATCAAATGGGCAGGGACAGCAGTACACTTCTGTAATCCCAGCACTTCGGAGACAAAGACAGGACGATCGCCACAAGTTCAAGGCCAGCCTGGTCTGCATAGGGAGTTCCAGAACAGCCAGACTATATAACATACATAGTAAAACCATCTCAAAACAACATGCTAAATGGCATACCCTGCATCAGCTGAGTTGAAACATTTTTATATATTTAATAGTGATATAGGACATACTGGCTCCTTGTGTGGAATAGAATCATATTGTGTAAATTAAATTCTCTTGCTCATCTTGCTTTTTGCTCTCTGCAGAATGAAGAATCCCCACCTAAGGGCCAAACTAGCAGAGGTCTTGGAAGCAGTGATGCCTCACTTGGATCAAACCCCAAATCCCTTGGTGTCCAGTGTGTTTCACCGGAAACGTGTGTTCTGCAACTTTCCATATGCTCCCCAACTTTCAGAAGCCCTAATCAAGGTTTTTGTGGACATTGAATTTACAGGTAAAGAAGTCATGTGACCAACTCTAGAGCTAAGAATTAAATTTCATAGATTGATCACTTTCAAATGTCACAGAAATGTCAACCAGCATTTCTTAAATACTTACTGTGTTTTGATGCAGAGTGCTTTATTTTTCCTATATCATTAACTTGTCTATCTGAAAGTTTATCTACATTGTTCTTATTTTATATGTGAGAAGATAGAAGCTCAAAAAGTTTTAGTTATTTGTCTGTATCATACAACTAAAAGAGGTGGAACCAACTCTATCTCAGAAAAAAAAAGCAACAAAAACGAGGAAGCACAGCAAGCATGAGGACCTGAGGTGGAGCCTTAGGACCCAGGTCTAGGGATGTCGCTTAGTGGTAGCACACTTACCTAATATGTGCAAGGCCTATGTTTTGTGTGTTGTGTGTGTGTTTTAATAGGATATCTTTAGTTATCCTTTAACAATTCCATACATGTAAAAGATGTTTGGTTGTATCTCCCCCCCAACTCCCCCTCCCACTTCCTCCTGGTATTCCCTATATGTTCCCTTTCCCCTTTCGCCTCTTCTTATTCACAACCCACTAAGCCAATTAGTGCTGCCTGTTGGAATGTTGACTAGTCTTGTTGCTGTGATCTTATGCAGGTAATCGTAGCTACAGCTTATGTTTTATCCCCGGCACCACAAAGGATATGGGCTGAGGGGACCCCTAGGGAAGATTTTGGCAGCAGCCTTGACATTCAGTTAATAAAATGCACATGCATAAGCTCCTGCTCATTCTCTAATAGACTGCCCTTGCTGATTTCTCATTCTTGCCTTACTCCAGGGGACCCCCATCAATTTGAACAGAAGTTTAATTACCGCCGCCCTATGTATCCTATCCTAAGGTACATGTGGGCAACAGAGAGCTATCGGGAGAGCATTAAGGTAAGAGAGGTTTTTGTGAAACCAGTTGCTTCAGGTCGGCCTCAGTAAAATTGTGATTTGGTACTAAAATATCTTCCTCTTGGGCTGGGTCTTACAGGATTTGGCTGACTATGCCTCTAAGAATTTAGAAGCTATGAATCCCCCACTGTTCCTCCGATTTCTTAACCTATTAATGAATGATGCTATCTTCCTTTTGGATGAAGCTATACAGGTAAAAGAAAGAATTGTATGTGTTCCTATACCATCTGTGGTGGCATCAGTGAGAAAGGCTTCAAATCATCAACATTAGTAGTAGTGGGGTGGTGGTGGTAGTGTTTGATTTGTCTGTGCGCGCGCGCGCGCGCGTGTGTGTGTGTGTGTGTGTGTGTGTGTGTGTTTAGTTTTCTTTCTCTCTTTATCCTAAGCTGACCTCAAACCCACAGGAATCCTTCCACCTTAGCCTCCCAGAGTTTTGGAATTGCAGACATGAACCAGTACACCTGGCAGAGAGTACATATTCTTTTGCTCGTTTAATTATAGTAGAGTAATCCTCGCTCTAGAACATTCTCGCACACCAAAAGTGTATGTGTAATAGTATGCCCCATGCTTGCCATTGTACAGCTTTCTAGGTTTATCATTTCATTAGAGACAAGATCAAGGAAGGATCTTTGTTGAAACTTCATGGGTTTGGGTGGTTCTTTGGTTGATAATTTAAAAAATAGTATTGGGGCCTGAGAAATGGCTCAGTGGTTAAGAGCACTGGCTGCTCCTCCAGAGGACCTGGGTTAAATTCCCAGCACCCACATTGCAGCTCACAGCTACTCGTAACTCCAGTTCCAGGGGATCCATCTTCTGACCTCCACAGACTTCTGCATGCCTGTGGTGCACATACATACACATAAATTGTTTTTTAAAGTATGGTAAAGTCAAACTAAGGTGTACCACCAGCAGGCCGGTAATGTTAAAAGAAATCATAGGATCTTAATTTTGGTCAGCCACTGTCAGATTTTCAGCCATGACAAAGTACCTGAGAGGAACAACCTAAAGAAGGAAGGATTGCTTTTGCTCATAGTTTTGGAGGTTTTAGTCTAGGCTTAGCCGTGTGCTCTCTGTTGAGCCTGCAGCTAAGCAGGATCTCCTGGTGGAGGCAGGAGCATCAGTATGACCAGGCAGTGTGACTCCAGGAAGAGGATACAGCTTTAGTTTGAGGGTAGCATACTGGACAGTCTGAAGCACTCATTGATAATCCACTAAGTAACTTGGGCTTGGTTTGTGAGAGGGACCTGACCTGCTCTTTTCATAGTCCTTCACTCTGAGACTTAGGTAGGTTCTCTGAGGAAATGAGAGCAGTTCCTGTGATAAGCAGATCATACGTAGATAGTGTGACTCGGGGAGAGAGACAGATGGCGTCCTCGTGAAATCGGGTGACACATTGTTTGCTGCTGTAGCAGGATGATGAGAGGTGAGGACTTTAATAATTATGACATTCCAAGTAATTTTAGACACCAGGCATGTTTATAGAACTTTGGTTTTTGGTGAGCAAGTTTTGAAGATTTTGTGGTGTTTTCTCCTTTTGATTTTCGTTTTAGGAAGGATTCATTTTTCTTGGGAGCCTGGTGTTTTTGCCTGGACTCCATATGCTGCTCTACTGGTCCTCCTTGCTTTCCTGATAGTATCCTGGTCCCAGGCAATTGCCTACCAGTTTACTCAAACTGAGACAAATCTATATGAGGACACTATTTTTTTCTTTCCAAAAGTTCTTTAAGATTTAATTTTAATTTTGTGTGTGTGTGTGTGTACATGTGTGTACACTTGCTATAGTGCACATATGGAGGTCAAAGGACATATTGTGGGAGGCTGTTTTCTCCTTTCACCAAGAGGGTTCTGGGGTTCAAACTCAGGTCATCAACCATCCTTGGTAACAAGTGCCTTAACCCACTGACCCCTACTGAAGTTCTTATGCTCTAGCCCTGTATTGATAAAGACGCAGGACCTTTATATAATTTTCCCAGCTTAGTTGACTGGGTTTTATTTTGTTTTAAGATTTATGTGTATGAGTATTTTGTCCACTGTATGTAAGTGCACCATATGCATGCAGGTGCCTGGGGAGGCTAGAAGAAGCCATTGCATCTCCTGGAGCTAAGTCACGGGTAGATGTGGCTGCCATGTGCAAGAATAAGTGCTAAGTGTTCTTAACTTTTGAGCCACTTCTCCCGCTCTGGAATTTTTTTTTTAAGTGTATTAGTGTTTTGCTTGAATGTATGCAAATGCATACAGTGCCCATGAAGGCCAGAAGAAGGCATCAGATCCCCTGGAACTAGAGTTGCAGGTGGTTATGAGCCACAGTGTTAGTGCTGGGAATCAAATCCGGACCCTCCAAGAGCAGCAAGAGTTTCTAACCATTGAGCCACCCAGTTGACTGGATTTTAATTAAGTCCTCTTAAATGTCATGACCCTTCAATTGCATTTCTCTTATCTGATGTATCACGTTTCTGGTTTCCATAGTATTTGAGCAAGATAAAGATTCAGCAGATTGAGAAAGACCGAGGAGAATGGGAGAGTCTGACACCAGAAGCCCGCCGAGAGAAAGAGGCTGGCCTGCAGATGTTTGGACAGCTGGCACGTTTCCATAACATCATGTCCAATGAAACTATTGGTACCCTTGCCTTCCTGACATCAGGTAAGAACATGACAGTCTGCTTTCCCCAAAAGATGTAGGAATCAAGGTCTGTTTCACTTACGGGATCAGCCCAACTAAAAGTTAAAAGAGTTAGACTCTGGGACTGGTGATGCAGCTCAAATAAAAGAGTGGTTGCCTAGGCTGCATGAAACCCTGTGTGGTGGCACACACCTGGAATCCCAGCACTTTGGATATTGAGGCAGGAGGATCAGAAGTTCAAAGTCACCCTCATCTACATAGTAAGTTCCAGGACACTTCAGGATGCACGAGACCCTGTCCAAAAGAAAGTTGGACTCTGGTGACTGTAACTTCCACATCAGAGAGTAAAACAAATCAGAGAAACTTCAAAAAGAATGATGGGGTCCATTACTGACATGCCAGAAAATATAAAGTGGTAATAGTTGTTCCCTTGACAGAGCTCTGAGTGTAGCTTAGTGATAGAGTGTATGCTTAGTCAGTGCAAAGCTCTAAATTCAGTCTCTACCACTCAAAAATCTTTGTGAGGACGAGTTAGCCGTTAACTCTGTGTGTGTGTGCACGCACGCGAGCATGCACATGCCATATACACTGTGCATTATATATGTTCATATATGTGTACATTTATTCTGGAAAATATGTCCATCCTGGTTAAACGAAGTAAATTTCAAAAAGATAGTTATTTCTACTCTCGTTAGAGCAACACTGCCCTGTTCAGTAACCACCTGCCACACGTAGCTATTAAACATTTACAATATGGGTAGTCAAAATTAAAGTGTGCTATATTTGTAAAATGCATACTATAAGATTTTGTGTATGTGTGTGTTTTAAAAACATCTAAATCTAGGTATGGTGTGGTATCCTCTTGGGAAATGGAGACAGAAGGACTCTGAGTCCCAGGCCAGCCTGAGCTATTAGTGACAGCCTATGGCAAATAACCATTGAGGGAGGGAGGAAGATAAATAGTTTTCATTCAGTGATAAAATTTAGTGTGATATGACAGCCAGTGAACAGGAGTGAAAGGAAACTCTCTAATGAGAGACACAGAAATAGGTTTTAAAGACTTTGTTGTTGTTTAGTTTTTTTTTCGAGAGAGAGTTTCTCTGTGTAGTTCTGGGTGTCCTGGAACTCACTCTGCAGATGGGGTTGGTCTCAGACTCACAGATCTACCTGCCTCTGCCTCCCAAGTGCTGGGATTAAGGCATTTGCCACCATGCCTGGCTACAATTTTAAATATTTTTAAAGCTTCTTTTAAAAACTTTTATCAGGTCAGGGAAATCAAAGAAGATAAGGCAGCCAAAAACCAAGAACAAAAGCCACAAAGGACAGGGAAAAGATTTTGAATATTGAAAATGTGACTTTAAAAGTTTAATAGGGACTGGAGAGATGGTTCAGTGGTTAAGAGCACTGGCTGCTCTCTCTTCCAGAGGACCTGGGTTCAAATCCCAGCACCTACATGGCAGCTCACAACTGTCTGTAACTCCAATTCCAGGGCTTCTGACACTCTGACACAGGCATACATGTAGGCAAAACACCAATATGCATTAAAATAAATAAATTTTAAATATTCAACGAAAGGGTTAGAAACAATAAACTCAAGGAACTCCCCCATTAAAATGGATCAGAAAGAAAATGAGATGGAGATTAGAAGAGGAAGGATGAGAAAATGAGTGGTAGATTTAGGAAGTCTGAAATACAAGTAAAATGTGGTGTTCCTGGATGAGGGCATCCGCCACCATGCCTGACAACCTGAGTTGGACCCCTGGGACCCACATGGTGGCAGGAGAGCACTGATTCCTACAGCTGTCTCTGACTTGCACACACTCACTGTAACACATGCAGGTGCACACAAAAAAATGTATTTTTTAAATGTTTTAACAGTGTTCATGTGTGGGTAGTAGATTTTGTTTCCTTTTTGTTTGTTTGATTTTGGTTCTGTTTGTCTATATTTTCTCCACTGAAAATGTATTAGATATAAGGGGAAAAAATTACTGATGGGTTGGGTTTTGAGACTTTGGCTTTTTTCCAGAGATCAAGTCACTGTTTGTGCACCCCTTCCTGGCTGAGCGCATTATCTCCATGTTGAACTACTTCCTGCAGCATCTGGTTGGTCCCAAGATGGGTGCTCTCAAAGTCAAGGACTTCAGTGAATTTGACTTCAAGCCTCAGCAGCTTGTCTCAGACATCTGCACTATCTACTTAAATCTTGGGTATCTGAGATTGGCATTGAGCAAGCCATGGTGGTGTGTGTGTGTGTGTGTGTGTGTGGTGCTAATGTTGTGATAACAGGATGTCTGGATAGCTAGTGTGTGGAAATATAGTCAGGGAAGGAAAGCTCTTTCCTAGCTGCTAGATAAGGGAATTCTCTATAGCTCTAGAGAGATTTTTATCTGATCCATGGACATTGTTCAGGATCTCCAACATTCTGCCTTGATCTATGAAAAGATAAACTTTACCAGTTATACTACTGTTTGTTAAAGCATTTTTTTAGGGCCACAGAATACTTTGTAGAGATATCCTTGTAGAAAATTAGATGTGATAGCACACACCTTTAATCTCAGCACTCGGGAAACAGAGGCAGGCAGATCTCTGAGTTTGATCTAATCAGATCTATAGAACAAGTTCCAGAACAGCCAGCCCTACACAGAGAAACCCTGTCTCAAAAAAAAAAAAAAGTAAAATGCTTGCCACACAAACATGAGCGACTGAGTTCAGATCCCCAGAACCCAGCTAAAAAGCTACATGTGGTAGCATGCACCTGTAATTCCAATAATGGGAAAGTGAAAACAGGAGCTCACAGGCCATCTAACCTGGACAAACTGATGAATTCTAAGATTAATGAGAAACCATGTCTCAGAGAATACAGTCTGGAGAGTAATTGAGGAAGATACCCAACATTGACCTCTGGCCTCTGTACACATACAGACAACACTTATACATGCACATGCTTATATGTACACCACATACAGAGATACACATGCACACAGCATAAATAGAATGTCTTTCTAGTTCAGAAGAGCACTTGGGCTTATAAGTGTTGGAATGATTGTTCTGTAGCTCATCTGCTGTCTCCACATTGGCCTATGCTGATGCTCCATTTCTTTCTAATGCTTACCTTTTAGGGATGAGGAGAATTTCTGTGCTACTGTGCCCAAGGATGGACGTTCCTATTCCCCTACTCTCTTTGCACAGACAGTCCGAGTTCTGAAGAAAATCAATAAGCCTGGGAATATGATCGTGGCTTTTAGTAACTTGGCAGAGAGAATCAAGGTAAGGACAAGGACATTATGTTTTCTCATAAGAAATGCCACACTGTCACCTCAACTCTGCCACTTTTGCCCTATTTCAGAGAGAAAAGGGGTACTGCCTAGAGGCATTGGAAACAGGTATTTCCTCCTAGTCAGTAGTAACTGGGAACAGGACTGGAGAGCAGGCTCAGCGGTTAATAGCACCGACTGTTCTTCCAGATGTCCTGAGTTCAATACCCAGCAACCACATGGTGCCTCACAAACACCAGTAATAAGATCTAATGCAGGCACACATGTAGACAGAACACTGTATACATGATAAATGAATAAATCTTTAAAAAAATAATAACTGGGAACAGCCATCTTACTAACTTGTACTCCTTCCAAGGGAGAATAAGAACAGAATTGAAGATGTGTCTACCAGGTGAAAAGAAAGTATATTGGTTAAGTCCTTCTTTAGACTAACTTTTATGCCCCAGTGTTAGAAAAGATTTTAAAACCTAGTATTAATGCAAAAGAACTTTTTGGAATAAAATTCAGGAAGAAGGCCAAGGGTTGTGTGACATGGCTATAACCTTGCACTCACCCAGCTGAACTGAAACAGGAAGGTTGCAAATTCAAGGCTAGTTTGATCAATATAATGAGATCCTAACTCAAAATAAATCAAAACTGAGCAAAGATGAGTAGTTCACAGACATTGGTTTATATTGCTTTTCTCTGTTTTCTACATTTCTACTGGTAGCTGGTTTATACTGAAATGCATTTTGGAGATTAAAATACTCTGTTATGCTCAGCTAACCCTTCCAGCTGGACAGTAGTAGAGCTCCATTAGAAATGGGAGAAAGGAAAAATATATGGCACAGAAAATAATAGAGAATCTTCCAAGGCGTGCATTGGTGACTCATACCTTTAATCCCAACTCTTGGGAGTCAGAAGCAGGTGAATCTCTTGAGCTTAAGGCCAGCCTGGTCTACAGATAGAGTTCTAGGACAGCCAGGGCTACAGAGAAACCCTGTCTCCAAAGACCAAAAAAGAAAAAAGAAAGAAAAGATTCTTTACTGGTGTCTGCCTTTCCTCAGTGAGTTTCTTTCTTTCTTTCTTTCTTTCTTTCTTTCTTTCTTCCTTCCTTCCTTCCTTCCTTCCTTCCTTCATTCATTCATTCATTTATTTATTTATTTATTTATTTATTTATTTGAGCTGGGCTTGATGTTGGCCTAGAGCTCAGACAGACACACAGCCCTAAGGAAGTGAGTTACAGGATCAAATATTGGACAGGCATTCTTAAATTTCTGTGCCTGCTTATATCAGAAACTACTCTTCAAACACAGGCTGTGTGAGTGGCTCGGTAATTATGCAGCTAACAGCCTTCCCCCTTTCCCATCCCAGCATTCACAGCAGAATGCTGCCAGAAAGATGTGTTCTTTCTCCTGCTGACACTTGCATCCACTTCCAGCCATGACTCCCAGTAGCTGAGCCAACCTGCAGCAGAACTACCTCTGCTTCTAAAACATGTGCCTTGGGCTTGTTCTTGAAAAAAACAAAGTAGAGATCTGTCGTATCTGTGAAGGGTTGCTGATGTCCACCATAAGGTGTAGTTACTCAGCAGTCTGGGAGCTACACTGTGAGTTTACTATAGAAACCAGATGTTGTTGCTTCAGTCTCTCGCAGACCTCCAGCAACAGGAAGAGGAGACATATGCAGATGCCTGTGACGAGTTCCTGGACCCCATCATGAGCACACTGATGTCTGACCCTGTGGTGCTTCCCTCTTCCAGAGTCACTGTGGACAGGTCCACCATCGCCAGGCATTTACTCAGGTATGCCTGTCCACAGCATTGCCTCAGGAATGCAGCTGCGTTAGCTTCCTATGTGTGCTCACCCAGCCACTTAACACAGCACTTTGCACCGTACAGATTGAAGACTCAGTGGTGTGGCACTTTATTTTAAAGATTTATAAGATAACTGTTTAGAGGTAATGTCTCTTACTTTACCTCTTCTCTCCTGTAAGTAATCTTAGCCAGGTGTGGCAGGAGCCTGGAATTCCAGCATTTGAAAACAGAAGTGGGAGGATTGCCATAACTTTGTTTTTTGGAATCTTTTTTTCTGTTTGTTTTTCGAGACAGGGTTTCTCTGTAGCTTTGGAACCTGTCCTGGAACTAGCTCTTGTAGACCAGGCTGGCCTCGAACTCACAGAGATCCACCTGCCTCTACCTCCTGAATGCTGGGATTATAGGTGTGCACCACCACTGCCCGACTATTTGCCATAACTTTGAAGTATGGTCTACCTAGCAATTTACATAGGCCAGCCAGAGCTACATAGTGAGACCCTATCTCAAAATACAAAAGAAAATAATTTTATCCACATTATGAAATATGTCACCATGATATTATTGCCTGAAATTGTTTTAATTTTATTTAAATTGTAAAAATGTCCCAAAAAGGTGGGATTGTTTTTAACTCATGAGTATCCAGCTTAGGGCTATGTGCATACTGGAAAGCACTCTCCTAGCTGAGCTATATCACCAGCCAGTCTTGGGGTTTTCTTTGTTTTGCTGTACTTTTTAAATTATATTTATTTATTTGTTCATTTGTTTGGTGTGTGTGTGTGTGTGTGTGTTTGTGTGTGTGTGTCTGTAAGTGTGTTACCAAATGTGAAGGTAAGAAGACAATTTGCAGGAGTTAGTTCTCTTCTTCCATCGTGTGGGTCCTGGGGATCAAACTTGGATCATCAGCCTTGGCAACAAGTATTATTACACAATGAGCCATATTGCTGGTCCTCGCTTTATTTTTTGAAGTGCACAGAATCAAACCTAGAACCTTGTGCATGGTAAGCAAGCATTCTGCCACTGATCTATACTCTCAGCACTGAGCCATAGTCTGAATTTACTTGCATAGCAGTCAGCTAATTTAATCAAATGTCAGTTACAAGGGCCTTACCCCTTAACAGTTTATACCGTTCCAAGAATCTGTCACTAAAATCACAGGTAGTGAACCTGGCTCGGCAATGTGCATCTGTAGCCCCAACTACCTGGGAGATTTAGACTGGGAGGTTACTGGTGCCCAGGAATTTGAAGTCAACTTGGGCAACATAACAAAACCCCATTCCAAAAAGAAAAGGAAAAAAAAGCCAGGTGGTGATGGCTCATGCCTTTATTAACCCAGCACTTGGGAGATAGAGGCAGGCAGATTTCTGTGAGTTTGAGGCTAGCCTAGTTTACATAGTGAGTTCTAGGACAGCCAGTGCTACATACAGAGAAACTCCATCTGGAAAAACAAGAACAACAAAAACCTACAAATGCTGCTTTGTGATGGTACCAGTGACTAAGATCTCTGACTTGAAATCTAAAGGCTGATGACAAAGACAGCATTTAAAGATTTTTTTAATTTATTTGTTCTACTTATGTGTATGAATATTTTGCATATATCTTATGTGTGTGAGTATTTTAGCTTATATGTATGTAGGTGTATCATGTGTGTGCCTGGTGCCCACAGAGGTCAGAAAAAGGCATTGATTCCCTTGGAACTGGCATTACAGATGGTCATGAAACTCCATATAGGTACTGGAAATTGAATCCAGGTCCTCTGGAAGAGCACTCAATGCTCTTACCACTAAAATCAATATCTGAATGGTAGTGATGGTTAAAGTTTATTATGAGGTAGAGTGATGAGGTGGCTGAAGATTTGAGAGTCACCCTTTTCTCATTTCCTTCTTTCTAACCTGAGTCAGCATCTGACACAGTGTCACAATGCACCATGGCTCGAGACTCCAAGCAGGGAGATGCTTAGATATTCTGTATTAGAACTTTCCAGAGTAACTCATTTCCATTCTTTTCTTGTCCTAGTGACCAAACAGATCCTTTTAACCGTAGTCCCCTTACCATGGACCAGATCCGGCCAAACACAGAACTCAAAGAAAAAATCCAGCGGTGGCTCGCAGAGAGGAAACAACAAAAGGAGCAACTTGAATAAATACTGTGAAGTATACAACCCACACTAGCGCCAGGGCAGAAACGGTTGTTGTGGGGTCTCCCATTCTGCCTCTGATCCTTTCCTTTTTCTTTTTCTTTCTTTCTTTAGTTTTGTTTTGTTTTTTTGGTTTTGGTTTATTTTATTCTTTGTTGTTTTTCCTTTACTAAATTAGAAAATTGTTCTTGTGCAAATTATGATAATTAAGATTCTTAAGACCTTGTCTCCCTGGCTTTCATGAAATCTCACAGCATCTTCATAAATCATCACTAATCTTCAGCCTTGATTTTCCTATTCCTCATTGCGTTTTCTACCCTAAATTATAGTATATCCAACTACAAAAATGTCATGCCACTTTATTCTTTCCCAAGAACTGTTCCCAAGAACTTCCCAAGAACTGTTCAGGCATTTTTTAGTGAGAACTGCGTTTAAGTCTATGATGTCAGCTGCTTCAGTGACAGCGGATAGGATCCAAACCCGCTATTCTGTGTATCTACTAGCTCCTGTCCCTGTCATAGCTCTGCAATATCACAGAGCAGCTTTCCAGATAATACAAATACCTTAGTGTGCATAGACTTTTGGCTGGTGGATAAGATGGGGGACCTTATGCAACTTCTGTTGGTATCTCTTAATTTTGTATTATCTTGTAACTTAAAGATGCCATCACAGGCACTCCCATGAGGTTGTCACCACCAGAAACTTAACTGCACAGTCTTAAAGAGTGACAGTAGTGAGTGAAGCATCCAGTAAGGGAAGAAGTAAAAAACTGTTGGTGCCCTTTTTTATTTTGTGCCCCGAGAACTAGGCCTGGGTAAAATAGGCAATAAATAGTGTATCTATGAAGATGCTAATGCAGTACATCTCAGTGTGTATGTGTTATACACACAGATACTGTGTCTTTTTCTGTTGGTCTCATATGAATTGAGTACCACATTATATTGTGTCCTCCATGATAAAATGTATGTGGTATGTGGCAATGTCTCCTCATATATTCATTGTAGTCAAGTAATATTGTAAGACTATAAAATGTATATAGCTAATGTTTGGGCTGTGGCATGGCTCCTAAGAGCTGCTTCTAATCTAGCCTTAGTTTATCAATTACCAAAATAGGGATTGGGGCAAAGTCTTGTCCACAAGTTATTTTAAATACCCACTTAGCTCTGGGTAGTTAATAAGTGGTTTGATCCCACTTCTTTAATCATTTTGCTTAAGATGCCATGAGAGACTCAGTCCTGTATGGGATGTTTTTATATCAGTATCAGCCCAGAGGTGTAAAGGACAAGGAAATGGGATTGTGGCTTCCTTTAAAGAACGTTACTATTAGCCACAACCTTTCATATACAGAAGCAGTGTTTCAGGATTCAAACACAAGTAGCTATGAGCAGTCCTTTGTCTATTTCTGGTGGTGTCAACTGGCAAACCTCTGATTAGAGAGACCCTCTCACTCTGGCTGAGAAGTAAATATTAGCTGTTGCCGTGCTTGTCTGAACAGGGAAGCCTAGGACACATTCGAAAATGCCAGATTGTTAAGACTCCATGTGCCCAGTTTACAGCATTGCTTTTCTTTAAACGGACTTCATTTTCTGTGTATTGTTCTCCTTTCCCTTTCTGGGAATGACCTGCATTTGAAATAAGCTTCTACCTACTGCATTTATTTTTCCAAAGCTAATGTGGGAGGATGTTTTTGTTTGAAAAAGAGGAAAGGCCAGAGTTCTGCAGGTGAAAACTGGATGGAAATGGATACAAGACCTCAGAAGACAGCTGTTCCAACAGCTTTCCAGCTGCTCGCCTCTGTGCTGCCTCTATGTCTATCTGTATTCTACTTCTGTATTCTACTTCTGTATTCTACTTCTGAACTGAACCTTCAGATTGTAAGCCTTTTTTGGTGAGTTTGTGTTCTGTTTTGTTTCTGTGCTCTTCTGATACTTTTCTATGAATGGCTGTGCACCACTGATGCTGCTGAATCCTTTGATCACAAAAGCACGTGTGTAGCTTAAGGCCACTATTGGTAAGGAAACCAAGTGTCCTCTGTGCCTTCTTCCTTCTGTGAACTCATTTAAAGACATCCAGAAAAAGGAACTCTGGAGACTACCGTCCTGTGCAACAGGATGCACACATGCATTTGCAGAGGTAACGGGATGTCTTGTCTGGAACTCAGCAGCAGCTGTAAACCTAAGACTTCCTGACATACCGAGTTTTACGTGATGACTTTGCTGGAGTACAAAAAGAAAGTGAAGACTTCGGTCAGCTCTGGCATTGCTCCTAACTCACCAAGAAGCTAATACTAAACTTGGAAAATTATTTAGGGTTTGAGCAGTTGTTTGTTTGTTTAATATGGCTTTCTGTGGGTGTGTGAAAACTGAAGGGAACTTGACAAGTAGTCTAATGGTGCCAGTTGCTGTTACTACCACACTCTACACAAGTTTCATTACTTTTTTTTTTTTTTTGATTGTGGTTGCTGAGCTGCCATTGGGCAAAGCCTAAGACTGCTAGGTACCTTTACAAGCCAGGCTGATGCTGTACCATGCCATGTGAGGAAATAGTGCACAGGATCTAATTGCTAAACTGGAAGAGAACTTACAGACAGAAAAATGGAGAACAAAACAGCAAAAAAAAAAGTTGACTGAAATCAAATTCAATCAATATAACTATATTTGAAACATTCCAGGAAGGTTACTTCTTGTCAAACTTGCCTGGGGGTGTTTGTTCAAAACTTGTATTTAATAAATGAGCACCTGACTTACCACCTTTGCTATCCCTTTATTACAGTATTAAAAGCTAGCAACAGCCTAGTGTGATAGTGTATGCCTCGTAGGAGGGATGGAGGACAAGGCCTGCTAGGGCTACCTAGTAAGTTCAAGGCCAGCCCAACTTAATTTTTTATTCTTTTGGCTTTTCAGGACAGAGTTTTCTATGTATCCCTGGCAACCCTATAACTTGCTCTGTAGACCAGGCTGGCCTCAAACTCACTGCCTGGGGTGCTCCACCACTGCCTGGCTCAAATTAAAATTTAGAAGGGATGTAGCTCAATGGTAGAGAGCTTGCCTAACATAGACATTGCTAAATTCAAGCCCAATACTACCACCACAGAAAGAAAAAACTAGTGACATTTCAGAAGTCCCTCTGAAAACCTAGCGGATTTTGCCACCCCCCTCTAAGCAAGGTACTAGCAAATATGTGTGACCTGGCTGGCCTAATCTACCTCACCATAGACCTCTAGAGGGACCCTGGGACTGTTCTCAGAAGACGAGTCTCAAGGAATCTTTTTTTTTTCTTTTCTAAATTGCACCCTATGGCTTTACTTTATCTAGCCTAAACACCAGCTCCTTTAATAATTTGCTACCATGTCCTCATCCCCTGCTTCTGTACCTGTGACATGCAGGATCTCAGCCTGGGTTCATTTCATATTATCCTCTGCTCTGATACCTAAAGTACAGGCAACTGTTGCATGTTTAGATTGCTGCAACACAAACCTGGGTTCTGCTACTGCCCAGTGACTCTTCAGTGTCTAAGGTATTCTATCTAAAGCTTGGCTGTGGGTTCTGCTACTGCCCAGTGACCCTTCAGTGTCCAAGGTATTCTATCTAAAGCTTGGCCCCTCACCTAGAATTCTCTCTCCTCCCGTTTACCTTTTACACTCAGGTGGCATCCGTCAGATTCCTCACTTTGAAACTTTTCTCCCATCTCCCATTCATGGAAAAGTTCCACCACTTGCAAACTAATTCCTCTCTTCTTTGCTGTCTTGAAGTTCTTGACAATTCCCCTTCTCAAGCTTCAGTTTATCCTGAGTTCCACATTCCCCTCGGGTTGTCTAACTTACTTCTATTCTCGTCTATATTTCTTCGTCGATGCAATCTGGTTTCTGAGGTTTTGGAATTCTTTCTAGTTAATGTCACAGATATTCATACTGATAATTAGCTTGCCTTTTCTTTCCCAAAAATACATAGTCTTACCCTGTAGTCCAGACTGGCCTGAAACTCCCAATCCTCCAGACTCCTGTATGCTGAAATAACATGGGTTTCACCACCCAAATTATCTTTCTTGCCTTAATTTGACATCAGTATCTAAGACAGTTTGTCCCTCTAATTGATATGCTCTTGACTCCTTTATCTCACTTCTGATCTTTCTACCTAACGGTCTCATCCCGTTTTACTTCTAACATTTAGGCTTCTCCAGAACTTTTCTTGTTCTAATAAAATGTCACTTTCCTACGCCTTTTTTTTTTCCTGTCATGTCAAAGTTCCAGCCCTTTGGAATGTGTTTGTTTTTTTTCTTTTTACACATCAAGGCTCTCTAGGTCTTCAAGATCAGCACCATGCCTACCTAATCTTATGTTCCTTTCTGTTTTTATCTTACAACTCTGAGACGCCTTATATGACCATTTAGGAATCTCTGTCTTTAAGGGAACAATACTCAAAGCGTTTACTGCATTACAAACTGCACGGCATACTGTGCACCCTCAGTACTTATGACCTTCTTCCTCCTGTCCGCATAGCTCCATGTGGCTTGTTTGGAAAACCGTGGTTGGATTCCAATTTTGATACTGGCTGCGGAGGAAAATAGGACTATAAAAGGTCAATTAGCCAGGCAGTGGTGGCCATGCCTTTAATCCTAGCACTCGGGAGGCAGAGGCAGGAGGATCTCTGGGCGTTCGAGGCCACCCTGGTCTACAGAGCAAGCTCCAGGACAGGCACAAAGCTACACAGAGGGGTGGGGGAAGCCAATTAAAGAAGTGGTTCATTGGTTGGGTGAGTCTGGTGACTTGGGTTATGTGACGCCTACATGGCCCCTTAAAGCTCCTTTTCAGCCTTAGACCTATGTCTCTAAAACAAACATATCAGCCCACAAGCATCTCACGACGCCCTCCAGCTTCAATTTCCACGTTCTCTGAAAAACTACGAAACTGCCGCAAGCAAAGTAGAGATCAAGCTAAGAAAATCAACAACGCATGCGCATTTCCTCACCTCAACTGTCTTCCGGGCCGCCATGAATGGCTGCCCCAAGCAATGCCTATTTCCCGAGAAAAGTCATTATTCGCTATATGTTCTTTTGCCTCATCTATTCATACCTACATTTTATTTGTGCTGAATAAAATTAACTGGCTAATTAGATTCCACAAACACAGGAGGGATGCCTATATATTTTGAACAGGCACAGAGAGGGGCAGCCTGACCTTGGAAGTGGGGTAGGGGGCCTGCCACGGGTCCTTCCGAGGGTGACATTCAGCCGGCGGTTCGAGGAGACGGACCTTCCACCCTAGACCATGGCCAAGTTCCTCCGTAACTTCGCGGAGAAGGCCCCGGGGCTCGTATCCGGTGAGCGCGGCCTGGGGGAGGCTCGCGGGGGGCGGGGGAGGAGTGTGCCGTGGGCACCCAGGGGCCCGCGGGCGTCGACAGGGCCGTCCGGAGGCAGCCGTAAGGCTGCAGCCTCGCCCGGCCTGCTCCCGGCTTCTTCGGGCCCTAACCGCTCCCGTGAAGAGGGTCGTGTGAAGAAGCCTGGCTTCCCTCCGCCACGAACGCCATGAGGCCCCCTTACCGTGCCCTGGAGACCTGGGGAGGGGAGGGCGGAAACAGGGAAAAGTCGCACGTCAGGCCTCCTTAGGTGGTCTGGCGAAGCATCTGGAAATCATCAAAAAATTTTCAAGACCGGTAAGACCTTTGAAAGTTGTGTTTGCTTACCGCCTGGGTCAGAGCCTAGAGAAGCCTGAGTCCGGCGAAGGGAAGTTGGAAGGCAGGGATCAATGTCCCTGCCCCAGTCCGCATAGATAGCGGTGCCTGTCGGCAGTCGTCTTTGTCATGGTGGCTTGGCTTCCGTGGGCTTGCTGTGTTTGGAAAGCCTGGTAGACCGCCGTATCGCTGATGAACACTGAATAGTCACACGCCTGAGTAATATATTCTGTCAGTACCGTTCTCTTCTGAGCAGCAGATTATTCGTTGTATTTCTGAAGCGGGAGGTAAAATTTACTTTTTTTTCTCTCTTCTATATTGTACTACACGTGGTTGAAGATCAGATTTTTCAAATAGCTAAATTTCTAAATGTTCAGATAAAATATGAATAGAAAGCGAATTTTAAAAACGTGCTTCTGAGCTTATTTTGCTGTGTTTGGACGCTTAGTAATTTGTTTCCTCCTCCCCTTCAGCAGCAGCCAAACAACAATGAGCTATTGAATACCGTAGAGTACCAGACTCTCTAAATACTGGCTTCCCTCCTACAGAACACTAACTAGTGGGCTAGTAAGCCGTTTTCCACATTTTCCCAAAGCATTTCTTGTTTTCAGCTTTCCCTTTACTAAGATTGTCACACTATCTGTTGCAAACCGTTAGGATTTTTACATCAATACACTCAGAAGGCTTGACGCTTGGACTTTGGTGGTTTAAGGTGCGATTTTTAATATTTCATATGGAAGTTTTTTTCCTAACAGTATGATTTTCGCATCATTTAGGTAGCTTGTATTCAAGAATTTAAAACTGGTTTTACTGATAAAAATCAAAAATAAGACCCATTACCAATGTT
Source organism: Myodes glareolus (assembly GCF_982192425.1). Classification (NCBI taxonomy): domain Eukaryota; kingdom Metazoa; phylum Chordata; class Mammalia; order Rodentia; family Cricetidae; genus Myodes; species Myodes glareolus. The sequence continues at coordinate 73,638,941 of NC_142029.1, read as the reverse complement.
ATCTTTTGTCATACAACACATACCTCTTTCTACTATTGTGAGTAATTGAAAGGTAATTTGTTCTCCAGAAGTACTGATGTGGGGCTCTGACGGGGCCAGAATATCAGGTGGATTTTGCTCTACAGCGTAGGCTGCTGTATTAAATGTGACTAATCTCCCGTTCCCCAGGGTTTGTAGCTTTATCATCAGATCTCCCCAGGAAGGTCAGCATCTGGTTTCTCTCCCCTGGGGATCTTATTTGGGTTTCACCAGTTTTTCCATTAATGTCTTTCACTTCTAGGTTCCAGTTCGGGGTATTATCTTACAATTAGTTGTCATTCTCTCCAGTCTCCCCTTTCTTAGGTCTAATCTTTGAAAATTCAGCAACTTTGAGGTATCTGTCTAGATATCCTGAAGAATGTTCCCCAAACTGGTCATCTTGAGTTTCTCTGCTGATTAGTCTGGAAATAGGGATTTTGAGAAGAATCTCTTTTTTTGGTTTTTTTTTGTTTGTTTGTTTTGGTTTTTCGAGACAGGGTTTCCCTATGTAGGTTGGCTATCCTGGAACTGGCTTTGTAGACCAGGCTGACCTCGAACGCAGATCCATCCTCCTGCCTCTTCTTCCCAAGTGCTGGAATTAAAGACATGAAATACCACTACCTAGCCCATACCCATATCCTGATCTAATAAGATCTTCCACTGCTAACCTAATGTTTTCACTTCTGCCTGTTTTTATTTTTGACAGTTTCATACATTTATATAATGAATTTTAGTCCTTTTCATGCGCACACCATTCCCCCTCCCTCTCCTAGACCTCTTCTCAGCAAGTCCACCTCCTACATTTACCCCCTCCCCCCCAAAAAAGAATGTTATTTTACAATGATATAATGGTGGTGAACAGCCTTATGTCTTCTTTTGTCTCTATACTCATTCTTTAGAAGCCAGTAACCAAAATAGGAGGGTTTTTCTGTTAGAGTGGTGGATGGATCCATCTTCTATGTAGATCAAGTAGAATTCTGTAAGAAAGATCTGTCTCCATTTTTTTCCCATTTCTTTTTTTCAATTGTACATTGCACTGGCTCATTTAAATTTATTCCATGCTTCTCATATCTAATTATGTGTCATTTATTGCTGAGATTGTGCCAGCCATGGCCATCTGTAGATCTTTTAAGTTGGCACCTCTGCCCCTTAACATGCCTTGTCTTTTTGGTTCTACATGATGATGAATCTTTTTATTTTCTCAGCCCAGCCTTAGAATTGGCCATTTCTCCAAGAAGCCCTAGTTACTTTTATTAAACAATGAAATTACAAATTACCATCTAGGTACTGGGTTTTTTCCTTGCTGCTAGAGTCCATTTTTAAAGTTGACAGTGAACAGTTTCATTTGCTGTGATAAACACCATAGCCAAAAGCAGCTGGAGAGGAAAGGGTGTGTTTCATCTTTACAGCATGAAATCCATCATCCAGGGAAATCAGGGCAGGAACCTAGAGCCAGCTTCAGAGACAGACCATGGAGGAGTGCTGTTTGCTGCTTGCTCCCCATGACTTGTTCAACCTACTTGTTTTGTTTGAGTTTTTTGGTTGGTTTTTTGTTTGTTTGTTTGTTTGTTTCTGAAGCAGGGTTTCCTCTGTGTTGCTCTGGCTGTCCTGGAACTCACTCTATCAACCAGGCTGGCCTTGAACTCACTCTGCTTCCCAAGTGCTAGAATTAAAGGTATTTGTCACCACCACCCTACTCAGACTGCCTTTTTACAGCACCCAGACCTCCAGCCAGGGGTGGCACCATCCTGAGTGAGCTGGACCTTCTCACATCAATCACCAATCAAGAAAATGCCCCACCGGCCAAACTGGTAGGGGCATTTTCTTAATTGAGGTTCCTTCTTACCAAATGACTCTAGCTTGTCTAGCTTGTGTCAAGTTGACACAAAATTAGCCAACACAACAGATATTCAGACACATACTTATATTTGCATGTTAGTCTGTATAGATAAATAAATGATGATAGAGATGGCTCAGTAGTTAAGAGCACTTCTTGCTCTTGCAGTTTCCTTTTTGTTTGTTTGTTTTTCTTTTATTTGTTATTATGTATACAGTGTTCTGTCTGCATTTATCTATGCAGGCCAGAAGAGGGCACCATATCTCATTATAGATGGATATGAGCCACCATGTGTGGGCTGGGAATTGAACTCAAGACCTCTGGAAGAGCAGCCAGTGCTCTTAACCTCTGAGCCATCTCTTCAGCCCTGTTTTTTTGTTTTTCCAGACAGGGTTTCTCTGTGTAGCTCTGGCTGTCCTGGTACTCACTATGTAGTTCAGGCTGGCCTCGAACTCAGAGATTTATCTCTGACTCCAAAGTGCTATGAAAGGCATGTGGCACCACTGCCCGACTGCCTTTGCAGTTTCTTTATGTGTTTCTCTCCTCCATTTGTGTGTCTCTGTCTCTCTTTGCCACAACTTCAGTCCAGAAACAGTGCTCTACCACTGAGCTACATCTCCACACTCTGCTGATTTCGTCATTACTTCTCCTACTGAATTAATTGATGTGAAATAGTGAACACATCAAGGAATTTTGGCTTATGATTCTAGGGAATTTCTAGCAGATTTAGGAGTTTGGATGATTGATTGGTTTTGATCTTTCAAGACAGGGTTTTTTCTGTGTAGCTATGGCTGTCCTGGAACTCACTTTGTAGACCAGGCTGGCATTGAACTCAGAGATCTCCTTGCCTCTGCCTCCCGAGTGCTGAGATCAAAGGTGTGCTCCACCGCCACCCGGTGTAGTCTAGTTTCAATTGCTGTTACCAATACATGTAAATTTTATTTGTATTATGAGTGCAGTTTTTGAAAGGGGGTGCAACTGTGCTCTAGTGAAAGAGATTTAATCCAGCACACATTGCTAAGGGTACCAGAAATGGATACTAACTGATATAATTCCATTTAGACTTGTAGCCAATATCGTGATGAGCTTCAATCTTACTATTAAAGGATGCTGTTCTACGTATCTTCTTACCCTTCTGGACTCCTTCTCTTCAAGTACGATGTTTCTACAAAGAAAAATGAATAAATTGCTTTGTCTTTGTTTCAAATTAGGAACCAGTAACTTTACAGTTAATTAGATTTGCCATTCAGAGGTGAGTAAATACTAGCTGGCCACTGTGAGTCCTAGCATAATTGACTGCTTAGAGCTTCCTGTCAGTTGAGTGGCCCTGTGACACAGGTGTTCTGCATCTCTAAAAGCTTCTTGTTAGCAGGGAGCAGCAGCTCTGACTTTTCACACCCACTGCACATTCGGTCCAAGCAGTGAGTGGATGTGATACATGAATAAATATTTGTGTCCAGCCCACACATCTGCTTCTTTCCATCTCTAGTGAGTTCATCCTGGGTTTTTTGTTTTGTTATGTTTTGTTTTCCAGCTGCTGTGACTTACTCGAAGCCTCGATTGGCCACATTTTGGCAATACGCCAAGGTTGAGCTGGTTCCCCCAACCCCTGCTGAACTCCCTGCAGCTATTCAGAGTGCGAAAAAAATAATTCAAAGTGCTAAAACTGGTAGCTTCAAACATCTTACAGTTAAGGTAACTATGGGCTATGAAAAAGTATGTTTGTGATAGAAAATGTCTGTATTGGGGAATTTTTCCAATTCTTTTGGTTAATATATCTATTTCCCAATAAAGTAGAATCCAGCATAATGAGAGAGAATCTTTTTTGGCTGCTAAGAAATTTTGTAATCTGGATAGAAATAATTTAGCTAATTCTTTGTCTTGGTCTTAGAGCATAAAGGTGAGCATCTTGAATAACTGGCAGCCTTGATTTCCTTCCTAATATTAGCTAGTATAGTATAATCTGATGGCCGCTTTTGCTGGTTTTTTCTTTTTGTTTTTTGTTTTGTTTGTTTTGTTTTTGGTTTGGTTTGGTTTGGTTTTGTCCTAGAATTATCCCCATTTCATCTAAAAACCTCTAGAATTATTACGCAGAACAAAAATGCTAAAATCTGGGTTTTCAAATTGCATGTATGTTAAAGGCCACAAGAATTGGAACTTGACTTTTAAGTCCCAGTTTTAGTAACTGCTGGGGCTAGAGCCCTCACCTAGGGAGTGGGTGGCAGGAGGCTTCTGGTGGCCTCTGGCATAACCAAAGGGAAAATGACCTCCAGAAATGCCTCTGTTAATAGTAGTAAAGGCATCTAAGTATTTTTTTTTTTCAAGTAGAGTTTCTAGATCCAAGTTTGTGTTTGAATGAAACAGTGATTTCTAGAACCATGTGTGGGTTGTTTTGTTGGTTTTTTTTTTCCTCTCTCTTCAAGGGCTTAGAACATAAAATGAATATTGAATACTTGGAAAGAATTAAACCAAATAATAGTAAATAAAAATGAAGAAAATGAGGTGTAAAAGGGAAGAAGACAGAGTTCTTCATCTTTGATGGACAGAAGTGTCTATTTAGAGACAAGCCTTCCTATGAGTGCCCTGTCTGATGTTTGAACCACTTCCAGGATGTGGGTTGTTTTAGGACCCATAAAGTGTCTCATAAAGTAATAATGAAAGGGTTAAGTCAGTTCAGGTCTTTAAAAATTCCTTTGAAAGAATTTATAAGCCCATTTGACTTACAAAATTGAAAGTTCAAGGTTCTCAGAAGTTGAACATTGAACATCAGTAATTCCTGACTTTGGCTAAAACTCTTCTGTAGTTTTGAATAGCATCCTTATGTTCTCTGTCAATCTGAGAGAATAGTTTCAAATATGTGTTGGGTTTTTTTATTTGTTTGTTTATTTTTTAAAGTATCTTAAAATTTGTGCTTTCTCTTTTCCAGGAAGCTGTGCTGAATGGTTTGGTGGCCACTGAGGTGTGGATGTGGTTTTATGTCGGAGAGATCATAGGCAAACGTGGCATCGTTGGCTATGATGTGTGAAAACTGACCTTCACATCTGATTTTATTTGAGTTCTTTCAATATTCTTGGACCACATGTAATGAGACTGCTATCTGAATAAAATACCAACTGTCAAATAGCAGTGTTTCTCTGTCAAGTACTGCATAGATGGTCACAGTTTTTCCTTTTCTGATAGTAAGTTATGTTGTCTTTGGCCTTGTTCCATTGGTACAGGTTTGAGTGTGTGTCTGTTTAACCTGCAATTAGAAAAGATGAGTGTGAATACATCTATATGTGTGTGTGTGTATACATATACATATATGTGTATTATATAATACATATAACATATACATATATATGTATTATATATGGTACATAATACATGATGATACAATTTTAATTCAGAGATTTAAAACATTATTATGCAAGCATAGTGGCCAATATCTGTAGGCTTAGCCATTGAGAGGAAGAGTTGGGAGATCACAACAGATTCGAAGACAAGTTTATCTACATAGTTCCAGGCAGCCATAGTTATACAATGAAACTCCTATCTTTAAAAAGAGAGAGACACCAAAAATTTAAGCAGATGTAGTGGCATACACCAGCGACTGAAAAGACTGAACTAAGATCCCTTGAATTGAGGAGTTCAAAACCAGCCTGATCATATAATATAATGAGACCTTGTTTCAAAAGGAGCTATGGGGGGGGGGGGCAGGAGTTTAAGGTCAACTTGGCCTAGATGAGACCTCATCTCAAAAATAATAATTACAAAAAAGAAAATTGGATTATTTGTCTCAACTATTCTGTAAAAGTGTTGGGGGTACTTGTCAATTTGAATATTTGCCTCAAGAAAGAATAGTAGGGGGTAGTATTCTTCGATGTATGTTTATAATGACTTTGACAGTAGAACAAGGTGGAAGAGCTATGTATCGGGATGGTCTGGTGTGGTGGCATGCTCCTCTCATCCCAGCTCTTATGAGGCAGAAGCAGGCAGATCTTTGAGTTCAAAACTTTCCTGGTCTGTACCTAGTGCTACAACAGCTCTGTCTCTCTCTCTCTCCCTTTCAAAGAAAAAAAATCTAACTGGGACGTGTCATATTCATCTGGTTTTATGACTTTGGTAGCTTTGCAAGATGCAGTAGATAACAATTAGGACAGTGTCATCCAAGAGTAAGTGGTGGATCATAGCCTGAAGTAAACAGTGATTAGCATCAGTTTGTCTGGATGTAAGAGGAGGTACTGATCAGCATTGCCTTCTGCTGCAGCCTGAGTCTCTGCTTGGCTGAGGGGTGTTTCTAACCTGTTCTTAATTGTTACAGCTGCTGATAAGCAAGGTTCTTGTACATTTCTTGTAAAAACATATGGTCTACAGTACAATATTGATCATAGTGTTCAGCTTTTGTCCTCTTAATCCCACATTTGTATCCTGCATTTGGAACAGTGCTGCTATACACTAGTGAAGAAACAACACAGCTTTTCTAGAGATAACAAGGTCACCGTGGAGACTGCTACTCTTCCAAAATATGAGATGGTGTTCAACATGAGCACAAGTAATCAAAACTGAAATCACTCTGTTTCCAGAAATACCCATTGTATAGGTTGCATCAAAGTGAAGGACTGCCGAGGACTTCTGTGGTGGTTTAGGGGAATTTCTCTTCCATGTAGTACATGACTGGTAAAATTAACCAGGCGAAGCACATAACGATGCTGTGAAGTCAGCCAGTGCCTGCTGTAGCTCACAAAATTCATGCTATGTAATGTTCCTTTTTAAGTAACAGTCACACCAGAAGGCCCTCAGTTTCTACTTCACTACTTCCTCCTTCACCCTACAGCATACCTCTGACTGACTCACAATATGTGTCTAGAGTCCCTTAGATTAGAATAGCATTGGGCTGCTGTAGTCATTGCTGGATTTCACCAGGCTGCTTGCCTTCAGTGCCTCCACATACCTTACCTCTTAGCAGAGAACGGTATGGGTTCGTGAAAGTTGTGAATGCTGAGTGCTTTTTGTTGTTGTAGTTCAGTTGTTTATATGTACCATCTAAGTTCCGAGTACTTCCTAGATATAGAAGCCTCTTTAAGACTCTTCCCTCTTCTGGGAGCCCAGTCTGGTTTTTAGATGAAAATAGAGGAAGATGCACTTGAAAGAGGCTAACCCAGACTACTTTGAGAAGTTAGACCATGAGAGGTCTGGAGATAGCCTAAAATAAACCAGGGAGGCACACTTGCTCTCAATTATATCACTCAAGAGTGAGGCCAGAGGTTCAAGAGTACAAGGCTAGGCTAGGCTACTTAGAGCCCCTGTCTCAAACCAGGAGAATATAAGAAGGGAGTAAGGTATGAAACAACCACAAAGCTAGTCTGTGGCAAAAAACAGGTGTGCACCTGTAATGCCAACAGAGAAAATGGAACAGGACAATCTGAAGGCTCTTCTGGAGCACTGGCTGCTCTCTTCCAAGAGAACCCAGGTTCAAATCCCAGCACCTTCATGGCAGCTAACAACCATCTCTATCTAACTCCAGGTCCAGGGCATCCAGGGCCCACTTCTGGTCTCTGGGCACCAGGCATGCACATAGTGAACAGATATACATGCAATGTAGGCGAAACACCCATACCAAAAAAAAAAATTATATATAGAGAGAGATGATGGAGGAGGGTTATCTGTCTATTGTGTTATTTTCATTGGTCAATAAAGAGACTGCCTTGGCCCTTTGATAGGACAGAAAATTAGGTAGGCGGAGTAAACAACAGAATGCTGGGAAGAGGACAATGGGGCAGATGCCATGGAACCAGCCACCAGGTCAGACATGCTGAATACTTCCCGGTAAGCCACCTTGTGGTTCTACACAGATCATTAGAAATGGATTAATCAAGATGTGAGAGTTAGCCAGTAACTAACTCTCTAGAGATAATGGGCCAGGCAGTGCTTAAATGAATACAATTTGTGTGTTGTTATTTCCGGGGCTAAGCTAGCTGGGCGGGAGCTGGGCGGGACAAAAACAGGCCTGCCCGCAGTTTCCTATTACAGAGAGAGGTAGGTAGATAGATTTGTTTTTTGAGACAGGCTTTTTCTGTGTAACAGCCCTGGCCATCCTGGAGCTCACTTTGTAGACCAGGCTGGCAGGTGGATCTCTGAGTCTGAAGCCAGCCTAGTCTACAGAGTGAGTTCCAGGACAGCCAGAGCTGTTACACACAGAAACCCTGTCTCAGAGAAGAACAGAAAAGGTAGCACACCTGAAATTTCTGGCACAGTGGGCACTCTGGAAGAACAGTATGTCTGAAGTAGTGGACAGGGGACAGGAGTGAGGGATAAAGCCAGAATGTTGATAAGAACATGAAATACATTTTATGCCATATTAAGAATTGCACGGCCTGGTTGTGTACAGCAGCAGGATATGCTGAAGATCCTTAACTAGAAGGATCATGAGGCCAGCCTGGCTATTCCATGGAGCCAGAAAGATGACTCAATGGGTAAAGCTACTTGCCACTAAACCTGATACTTAAATTCAAATCCCTGGAACACACATGGTTAAGGAGAGAAGCAACTCCTGTAAGGTGTCCACTGACCTTCACCTGTGTCCAGTCATACCCATCTGCTAATACAATTTCTTTTTAGGAAAAGGATTTGATTGGGACTGGAGATGTACAGCTCAGTTGGCCGATTTCTTGCCTTGCACACACAAGGCCTTGGGCTCAATTCTCAGCCTTGCATAAACCAGGCCTGTGACACGTGACCTATAATCCCAGCCCTTGAGAGGTTGAAGGAAGAAGATCTCTGAATTTGAAATCAGACTGATCTGATTACAGAGCTAGTTCCAGGGCAGACTCCAAAGCTACAGAGAAATTCTGTCTCAAACAAAACAAACACATAATGTCAGTAAACAGCAAAGACTTTTTGTTGAGTCTTGTTTTGCTTTTTGCAGACTTTTTATGTGTAGGAATGTTTTGCCTTCAAGTACTTATGTGCACCAAATGTGTGTCTGGTGCTCAAGGAGGTCTAAAAGAGAGTTGAATTTCCTGAAAATTCCTGGGTTATAAATGGTTGGAGCCACGAACCAATTCCAGGTCCTATTCGAAATCAACAAGTGCTCTTAACTGCTTGTCCTCTCTCCAGCCTCGGATTCTTTCATTATTTTAAGAGTAATGTGAAGGCAAACATCTTGCTGCACACACAGAATTCAAGCACTTCAGAGGCAGAGGCCAGCTAGGGCTACAAAACAGATCCCCAGAAAACCAACCCCTAGGGGTAAAGCACCTGCCTCGTATGAACAAGACCCTGGGTTTGATCATCAGTGCTGCCAAAAGAGACAGGAGAAGAGAGAGAGAGAGAGAGAGAGAGAGAGAGAGAGAGAGAGAGAGAGAGAGAGAGAGTAACCAGGTAGCCTAGACTGGCATTGAGCCATTGAGCTCACTATGGTAGATGAGGTGATATGGAACTCTCAGAGATCCTCCTGCCTCAGCCTCTGCCTTTCGAGTGCTGGGTTTAAAGTTGTGTGCCACCACCACCCAACTAGCTGTTTATATTTTTAAAACACTTGTACTGACTGTCTCATTTAGCCCTCCACTTTCTTTAAAACGCATTACATTTAGGATTTACCTTCCTAACAGATCAAAGGTCAAGCTCTGAGCAGGGGCAACAATGAGGACTGGCTAGGACTTGTGGGTAGTAAGGAAGGAAGCACAAATGGGGTCCAAACAGCGGTGCTGTGCTGCAGTCTGTCCCAGCTACGCTCATGATCCCTGCGATCGATGCCCCTGAGGTATATTTCCATAGATCATCCTGCTTTCCTACTGCCTCAACTCTGTTTTGAGCCACTCTCAAGCTATGCCAAGATTTATTGCCTCTTAGGCAGCAATCTTCCTAACCCTAAATGCCATATAGCTTTGTGGGACTTCTTATCCCTTAATTAGCTTGATTTTCATTTCTACAAGGACACAAATTGCCCTGACTGTGCCCTCTGGTGATGAGTACCAGCGCAGTGCACCAGGGACACGCTAGAGCAGTGTACTTCCCTGTACCCACACAGAAGCCTCCCATACTAATTAGCACACTGGCACGCATGGCCCTTAACAATCTATCTTTGACTTTGCCTTAATCCCAATTTTAATTACCAAATATTGTTTGGTCACATAGTTTCTAATCAGTTCCCATAAAAACACAACTTTTAAATATTAAGTCATGTGATTGTCTACTACTGCCTATGGTTGCCTCCGGATCACCAGATTTTATCTCTTGACCATTTTGTCTCCTGGTTCATTGTCACTCTATAACAGTGGTTCTGAGCCTTTCTAACACTGCGATCCTTCAATACAGTTCCTCATGTCATGGTGACTCTCAGCCATAAAATTACTTGGTTGCTATTTCATAACTAATTTTACTACTGTCACGAATTGTAATGTAAATATCTGATGTGTAGGATGTCTGATATGTGACACACCTCCCATGAGGGGTCACAACCCACGGGTTAAGAACCACTGCCATACTACTTGGCAATTTCAACATAGATGTGGGTCATTGGTTTCCAAACAATGGTCCCTGGACCACAGTAGCATCACTTTTACCAAGAATATTTTTTAAAAATTATTTATTTTATATGTTTGTGGAACACTTGTGGTGAAGAGAGGATAACATGTAGGCGCTAATACTCTCCCAAAATGTGGTTTCCAGGGATCAAACTCAGGTCTTCAGATTGGAGGCAAGCACCCTTACATGCTGAGCCATCTTGCCAGCCCTCACCAAGGATCTTAGAAATGAAAGTTCCCAGGTTCTATCCCAGAAAACCTGGTCGTAGAAACCTGCAGTCTGCATTTTGTTGGCTTTCCATGTAATTCTAAAGCATGCTTAACTTTGAGAAAAATCTACATAAATGATCCAACAACGTGAGCTCTTAGCTCCTCTCCAAACTCCCCAACAGTTAGCCTTTCGCCTTCCATTAGCACTGCTTCCCATAGCCTTAAAACACAGCATCCCTGTCTAACCACCTGCCAGCCCATTTCCGCAAATGCTCAACTGCATTTATCTGAATACACTTTGACCATGAGCAAAGTCATCCTCAGAACCCTGACTTTTCCCTCATTTTCCAAATTTATTTATGGTCTATAGTCTGTGGTAGTCATTCTTTAAAACACACCCTCAATTTCCTTGCCTCTCACCATGGAACTCATTTGCCAAAACCACATCCTCAGTTTAATTCAACTGCCTTAACTACTCTACGCCTCACCCATGAAGCTAAGTGAAGCTGGAGAAAACAATTGAGATGACTGGCTTCATCTCATACTCACCATCAGACCCTTAAGACAGCACTTCATAAGACCTGCCAATCATATTATATTTCTCTTCCTTAGGCCATGATTATTTCCATCGACAGATGATCTTGCTTCCCACTTGACTAAGAAAATGTAAGCAGTTGGAGAGCTTCCACTTCCGAGACATCATCCCCACACCTACCACTGTTTGCACCCATATAAATATAGATGCAAGAGTGAGTCAGCTGGCACCAGCTCTGGAGCAGGCTCAGCCTGCAGGCCTTCAGGAAGTGAGTCCCCCGGGACCTGCATCTCCCCCTGTGGCAGGCTGCCACCAAACCCTGCTGTGTATCAGCCCAGGACCAAACACAGCAAGTGGTACACTTTGCCTGAACTAGGTGCTGCAGATTGCAAGCTCCAAGCATACAGAACTCACTCGTACACATTGTGACGGACAGAATGAATGTACCCCTTCAGGACACTCTCCCTCTGCCTCAGGACCTGCCCCTTCTACCTGGCACATCACAGGTCCCCCTTCTTCAGTTCATCACCTCTTTTGAGAAGTCTCTTCAGATTTTCCCAAACTGCCCCCTTGCCTGCCCACGGATGCCTTGTACAGCCCACATCGTTGGTCTGTAGTGCTGTATTTACCTTTACGTCCCTGGCTAAGCTGTAAGCTTCTTAAGGAAGACATGGTATCCAAGTCTCTTTGCAATCCTAGCCTATCACATTATCTGGCCTGTATACAGTAGGGTTTCAAGCGATGAGAAAAGCAGACTCCACTTGCTGTGTTTGGTCCTGGGCTGATAAACAGCAGGGTTTGGTGGCAGCCTGCCACAAGGGGAGATGCAGGCCCCTGGGGACTCACTTCCTGAAGGCCTGCAGGCTGAGACTGTTCCAGAGCTGGTGCCAGCTGAGTCACTCCCGAATCTCAACCTCCTGCGTTCAAACCGATTTGGATCCTGGTTCACAGTGTTGCTTGCCTGGCTGTTCATGCAGGGATGCCTCTGCCTGCGGCCTAGGAAGGAGGAGCCAGGAGGTGGGCAGCTGAAGAGCCTGGACGGAGGACTTACACAATAGACTCCTGAAAAATCCCTGGAATGTCTCAGAAACCTACCATCTGAACTCTTTCTTTGCCAAGCCTGCATTTCAGGGACATCCTCAGTGCAGCTGAGAGAACACCATGAATAACATGCTTTTCTTTATAGGATTTTCAACATGCACCCTACAGATGGGCATTGATGAGAATTATACCTTGGGCTTCTTTTGTTGTTGTTGTTGTTGTTTGTCTTGGGGGGTTTTGTTTGTCTGTTTGTAATAGTTATTTATTTATATTTTATGTACATTGGTGTTTTGCCATGAGTGTTGGATCTCCTGGAACTAGAATTACAGACAGCTGTGAGCTGTCATGTGGTTGCTGGGAACCGAACCTGGGTCCTCTGGAAGAGCAGTCAGCGCTCTTAACCACTGAGCCATCTCCCCAGCCCCTACCTTGGACTTCTTGTGAGAAGCAAGAAAGGCTGTCTTCAGAAACTCCAGTGCCCGTGTTGTCAAATCCAAAAGCAATTAAAACACTGTTGTGTGGTTTGGAATTATAGCTTACATGTTAAACTATCTACCATTTCCCCTAAGGACCGCCCGCATTTTTACCCTGATGTCATCTCACTCTGGGTCTCAAGAGGGTAGGGAACTCAATAAAGCAAGTTAATTAAGCCAAATATGGTAGCACGCACCTCTAAGGCCAGCACTCTTAAAGCAGAGACAAAAGGATGGCTCTGTGTTCAATTCCAGCCATCAACAGAGTGAGTTCTAGGCTAACAGAACTGCAAAGTAGATCCTGCTTCAAACAAAAGCAAACTGGTAAATGTTCTAATACACCATCAATGAGAACACCATGGGAGAGTGACTACCAAGTCTAGTGACACTCGGAGTCGTGGAGCGAAAGTCAGGCAATGCAGGACTGGTGGGGAAAATGAAAGCACCAGGAATCGAGCAAGCATTAAAAGTGGGGGTTCACTTGCGCCTTATTGCAGTTTTATCTACCTTGTATATGTCAGTTTGGTATAGGATATCCAAGTGACTACCACAGCCTACAATGGCAAACTAATTTTATTCCAGTTTTTTGTTTGCTTTGTTTTTCAAGACAGGGTTTCTCTGTATAGCCCTGGCTGTCCTGGAACTCACTATGTTGGACCAGGCTGGCCTCGAATTTACAGAGATCCACCTGCCTCTGCTTCTGCCTTTGCCTCCAAAGTGCTGGGATTAAAATGATGTGTGCCACTGCCTGGCTTAATTTTTTACTTGTAAAATCTTTTTGCTTTAACTTTTTATATTTATTATTATCATGTATGTATTAATGTGTTTGAGCGTGGTATATGTGTATGTGTATGCACATGTGTGTGTGGGTGTGCACCTGTGGTCATTTGAAGAATCTAGAACATTAGAGCGCTGTCATTCTCTACTTTTTTTTAAAAAAAAGTATTTATTTATTTATACAGTATCCTGCTTGTAGGCCAGAAGAGGGCACCCGATCTCATTATAGATGGTTGTGAGCCACCACATGGTTGCTGGGAATTGAACTCAGGACCTCTAGGAAGAGCAGTCAGTGCTCTTAACCGCTGAGCCATCTCTCCAGTCCTCTACTTTATTTTCTTCAGACAGGTCTCTCCTTGAACCTGGAGCTAGCCTGGCAGCCAGCAGGCTCCAACAACCCCCCTGTCTCTGACTCTTCTTCTATGCCCTCTTCTCCCCGAGTTGAGTTGTATGAGAACATGCCCAGCTTTTTACATGGATTCTGGGGGATTTAACTCGGGGCCTCATGCTCACACAGTTACCCACTGAACTAGCTCCACAATCTTTCAATTTAGATTTACTTTTTAAAAGAAAAAATATTTATTTCAGTTTTTTGAGACAGGGTTTCACTCTAACCCAAGCTGTAGCTCTCTACATAGATCAAGCTGGCCTCCAACTTACAGTGATTCTCCTGTCTCTGCTTCATACATGCTGAGTTTACAAGGACATGCTACAGAACACACTGATCTTTTTATTTGTTTGTTTTTTGTTTTGTTTTGGTTTTTTTTTTTTTTGGAGGGGATGGGTTTTGAGACAGGTGTCTTTATATCTGTGTATATTTGGCTGTCCTGGAACTCATTTTGTAGACCAGGCTGGCCTCGAACCCACAGAGATCTGCCTGGCTCTGCCTCCCAAGTGCTGCTGAAATTAAAGCCATGTACCACCATGCCCAGCATTGCTTTTAGAGACAGGTTTTCTCTGTGTAGCCCTGGCTGTCCTGGAACTCACTCTGTAGACCAGGCTGGCCTTGAACTCAAAGAGATCCGCCTGCCTCTGCCTCCCAAATGCTGGGATTAAAGGTGTGGTGTCTTCTGCCACTGCACAGCTTGCACTAATATTTTTTAGTTAAAATATTTTTTAATTTTACATATCAACCCCATTTTCTCCCCTTTCCCCTTCCCCCACTCCCCCACAACCCCCTCCCACGCGACTTTTTTCAAAACATAATTTTTTATTGATTCTTTGGGACTTTCACATCATGCACCCCAATCCTGTTCATTTCCCAAGCCCTGCATATCCATCCTTCCTTGTCCCCATAGCATCACCCCCAAAATTCTAAAAATATTCGTTAAAAACAAAACATTTTGATGATCCATCTTTCCCTCCGCTCCAACATCTCTCCATTCCTCTTAGTGGCACTGAAGCTCCGTGTGTCCTGCTCTACCCTTCTGTTCACTCAACTTTACTCGCAAATATGCACTGCGATGAGTTGCTGCCTGGTTGGAGGGCTCCAATTTCTGATACACCATCATCACTGCACCCTCAATGAAACGCCTCTTAACTATCCTACTGTTATGTGGGTCTGGGCGGGAGCTGATTTGGTCAGTCTGGGTCACTGGGGCCGCCCTTCTTGCCCATCCTGAGTGTGGGGCCAGCTCCTCTGCTGTAGCCGCCAGTGAAGGGGAAGGTCAGCTCTCCCAGGGCCAGCAAAGGGCAGTGCCAGCTCAGCATGCCCCTTGGATTTCAACACGCATAGTTCCTGTGGCCCTCTGTGGTAACATGGGTCACAGAAGAGATCAACACAAACTCCAGCTGCCACAGAACCATGGACTCAGACATGGTCCTTGACAGCAGTTTGACCCTGGATGTTCACCATGGCCCCAAGTGGTAGCTCACATCACTTAGATCTGCATGGCCCCTATGGTAGCATGATCCTCAGACATCAACATGGCCACACATGGCAGCCTAGACCTCAGGCATCCATGTGGTCTTTGGTGGCAATACAGGTATCGGACATTGACACAGACTCCAGCTGCAGTAGGACCACAGACCCAGATAGGGTCCTCAGCATTAGCCTGAGCCCAGATGTCACCATGACCCCAGGTGGCAGCACAGGTCACTCGGGCAGCATGGCCCCAGTGGCACAAGGCCCTGGGACATGAACATAGCCCCAGATGTGGCCCAGGCCCCAGGTAGTCACATGGCCTTTGGTGGTAACAGGAACCACAGAATATCAAATGGGCTTTGGCAGATCCATGAACCCAGACATGGTCCTGGGTGGCAACACAGGCCACCCAGATCAGTATGGTCCTCGCAGCAGCATGGCCCTCAGACACCAACATGGCCTCAGGTGATGGGTCAGACCCTGGGCATCCTTCAGTGGTAACAGGAGCAATGGACATAAACACAAACCCTTGCTGCAATAAAGCCATGGACATAGACATGGCCCTCAGTGGCAGTTGGGGCCTGGATGTCCCCATGGCACCAGGTGGCAGAGCAGGCCACTCAGCTCGGCATAGCCCCTGTGGTGGCACCGTCCTTAGACACCAACATGGTCACAGGTGGCGGCTCAGACCCCAGGCATCATGTGGTCTTAGGTGGTAACATGGGCCATGATATCAACACAGACCTTGCCTGGGGTAGGACCACGGACCCAGATATGACACTTATCAACAGCTAGGGCCCAGATACCACCATGGCAAGCAGGCCATCCACATCAGCCTGTTCTTCACTGCCTTTGTTTCTTCAATTCTGCTTCTTTCCACAGCACATGAACCGGTCCACATCTCTCTCTCCCATTTCAACACCATGTATTTGCTCACAATAATGGGCCTGTGGATGTCTTCAGCCAGCCAGGACCACGAGAACCCCACTGGGCCTGTGGATTCTTCAGCAAGCCTGGGCTGTCCACACTCAGTTTTTTATTGTCATTTTTCTTAGAGTTTCTATTGCTGTGATGAAACACCATAATCAAAAGCAACTTGGGAAAGGAAGAGTTTATCCGGCTTACCCTTCCAGATCATAGTCCATCACTGGAGGAAGTCAGGACAGGAACTCAAGCATGGCAGGAGCCTGGAGGCAGGAGCTGATGCAGAGGCTGTGGAGGGAGCTGCTAGTACTGACTTGTTCAACATGCTTGCTCAGCCCACTTTCTTATAGCACCCAGGGCCACCAGTTCAGGGATGGCACCACTCACAATGGGCTGGGCCCTCCTTCATCAATCACTAAGAAAATGTCCTACATTTGGATCCTAAAGAGGCATTTTCTCAATTGAGGATCCCTCCTTTTAGATAACTTCAGCTTTGTCAAACTGATATAAGACACACATAAGCCAGCACATCATTGTTTATTTGGTTTGGTTTATAGAGATGTGTATCCCAGGCTGGCCTTACATCAATCCTCCTGCCTTAGACTCCTCCGACATTACAGGAGTAAGTCACCATTCCTGGTTTAGGCTTACATTATTGTGTTAGAGTACAAAGTCTTAGAGATAGGGAGATAGCTCCGTCAGTGAAGTGACGAGTTCAATCCTAGCACCCATATTCAAAAACCAAGGTGCCAGGAATAGTGTGGCACATGGCTTTAACGTCAAGACTGGAGAGCCTGAGGCAGGCAGATCTCTATGCATTCCAGGCCAGCCTGATCTACACAGGGTTTCAGGCCAGCTAGAGCTACATAGACCTGGACTCAGAAAACAAATAAACAAACAATAATAACAAAAAAAGTGCAACATACTGGCATGCATTTATAATCCCAACACTGGGCCAGGCTGTGGTGGTATACACCTTTAATCCCATTAGTCAGGAGGCAGAATCAGGCAGAGCTATGTGAGTTCAGGGCCAGCCTTGGTCTATAGTTCTAGGAGAATCAAGGCTACACAAAGAAACCCTGTCTTGAAAAACAACAACAACAACAACAACAACAGCAACAGTAATCCCAGCACTACGATGACAAGAATCAGCCAGATTCCTTTGACTTTCTGGCCAGCCAGCCTAGCCTACTTGGTTAGGTCAAAACCAGAGAGATGGGCTGGAGGATGGATGGTACAGACGTTAAGAGCACTGGCTGTTCTTCCCAGCAACCACATGGTGGCTAATGAGAGATCTGGTGTCCACTTCTGGCAAAACACTGTGTACATAATAAATAAATAAATACATCTTTAAAATAAAAGAGCAGTGAGAGATTCTGTCTCAAATAAAAAGTGGACCACCCCTAAGAAATAAACCCCAAGGTTGACATCTGACTTCCATATGTATCTACATACATGTGTACCCACAGAGCATGAAGTCTTGGGTTTGTGCAATGGCGGCCATTTCTCATGGTTTTGTTTTTCTGTTTTCTGTTGCCTCACAAACAGTAAGCACTAAGCATGATTTTTTTAATTACTTATTTATTTATTTGATTTTTTTTTCAAAATAGGGGCTCTCTGTGTAACTGCCTTAGCTATCCTGGAACTAGCTCTTGTAGACCAGACTGGTCTCACAGAGATCCACCTGCCTCTGCCTCCTGAGTGCTGAGATTCAAAGCATATGCCACCACCACCCAGCGTATTGTTTTATTTGCATTGGTGTTTTGTCTGCATGGATGACTGTATGAGGGTGTCAGACCTTAGAGTTACAGAAAGCTGTTGCTAGCTGCCATGTGGGTGCTGAAAATTGAACCTAGTTCTTCTGAAAGAGTGGTTAGTGCTCTTAACTGCTGAGCCATTTCTCCAGCCCCCAGAGTATGATTTTTTGTTTTGTTGTAGTTGCTTGGTTTTTCGAGACCAAGTTTCTCTGTGTAGTCCTGGCTGTCCTGGAATTTTATTTGTACACTAGGCTGGTCTCGAACTTACAGAGATCACTTGCCTCTGCCTCCTGATAATGCCCTATTATGTCCTACTATAAGTATGTTTTTACACAATTGTCCATTGCTGTTTTTGTAAATTAAATTATTTTGAATAGATACATAAAAACATAAAAATTTTGCCAGGTGGTGATGTTGTATATGTCTTTAATCCCAGCACTCTGAAGGCAGAGGCAGGCAGATCTCTGTGGGTTTGAGCCCAGTCTGGTCTACAGTGCAAATTCCAGGACAGCCAAGGCTACACAGAGAAACCCATCTCAAAAAAAAAAAAAAAGACAAAATAACAACAAAACTATAGGTACTTATGGAGTGCCATGTGATGGTTAAATACATCTATACATTGTGCTGAGATAGCAGTTTTTAATTTTATTTTTATTCTATATATGGGTATTTTACCTGCATGTATGTCTATGCATCATATGCATGCTTGGTGCCTGTGGACGCCAGAAAAGGGCAATGAACCTCCTGGAGCTGCCATTACAGATGGTTGTGAGCCGCCACGTGGGTGCTTTGAATCGAACCCCAGTCCTTTGGGAAACAACACGCGCTCTTAACCATTGAGCCCACTCTCCATCCAGACAATAATTTTTTTGTTTGTTTGTTTTTCAAGACAGGGTTTCTCTACAGAGTTCACTCTGTAGACCAGGCTGGTCTTGAATTCACAGAGATCCGCCTGCTTCTGCCTCCCGAGTACTGCGATTAAAGGTGTGTGCCACCACTGCCTGGCTGGCAATAATTTCTAAAGTCTTAAAAATTAGCAAATAAATGCAATGGCAGCCGGTGATGTGGTTCATCAGGTAAAGGAGCTAGCCCCAATCCTGGAATCCACACAAAGGAAAAAGAGAGTTAACTCTCAGAAATTGTCCTTCAACCTCCACATGCACACAAGTTTTGGCACCATTGTATACACATTCACACACAGACACGTAATGTAAAAATGTTTTTAAAATATCCATTATGATCTTATTCAAAAACATGTCAAGGGGCTGGAAATTTAGTCCTTGGAAGTATGTGGGAATACAGTGTCTGCCTCATATATCAAGGCCCTCCATCTAATTCCCAGCACTGTAAACAACAACAACGTGCCAAATTACCTTTACTCAACTGGTTTTGAGAGTGATGGCGTTTGGCAAATCTTTCAGGCCAGTTATGATTGCCAGAAAGAAAATAACCAAATCCTTGTTCAAAGGTCTTTTTAAATGATAGATATCTAGTTGCTCAATACACTGTCCCTTACGGAATACATCTCAGAACTCAAGACCTGGTAGCTTCTAACGCCTCTAAGAATGTGCCTCAATCAACACATTGTCCACCTAGCTAAGGGACAGCTTCCTGGAATTAAGAAGGCAAAACCAAGGTTATAATTAACTCAGACTTCCTCCTCCTCTTGTACCTTGGCTATGACCTTAATCCTCACCTAGATTTTCCATCCCATCTATGGATAAAATTTTGTTCTGAATTAGATCTACTGAGCTGTGGTCCTGTTAGCCTTAGAGAATTGGCTGGATAACTGCAGGTAATATTAAACCACACATTTAGACTGAAGCATGACTTTTATAAACAGACATCTCGTTTAGGGATAATACTGTCAGTTTTATTCCCCCGCCCCAGTTTTTTTTTTTTTACTTGTATTAAAAACAAAGCAAACATTACTTGGTAAGGATAGATCAAACAAACTTTTTCAAGGTAATTTAGAGCAAACAGAATGTTTCCATTTCCTGGAACCACGGCAATGACAGCATAAAGGAAGAATGAGCAGGGATGATAAAATGGGTGTGACTCTGAAAATGAGCAATTTCCAGCTGGATGATTTAAAGTCAGATTTATATGATGATTAATGAGCCCACTCAAAGTCCTATCCTATGTGACCTTTACAACTTTATTTATTTATTTGGTTTTTTGAGACAGGATTTCTTTGTGTAGCTCTGACTGTCCTGCAACTAGCTCTTTAGACCGGACTGACCTTGACCTCACAGAGATTCGCCTGTTTCTGCTTTACAAGTGTTGGGATTAAAGGGATGCACCACTACTGCCTGGAAACTTTTTAAAAAAATATTTATTTAATTGTATGTCTGTATGTCTGTGTGTAAACATGAGAGTGGGTGGCCGGAGAGGACAGAAGCATCAGATGCCCCTGGAGTTGCAGGTAGTTGTGATTTACAGGCAGCTGTGAGCTGCCCTGCACAAGTGCTGGGAACTGAGCCCAGGTTCTCTGCAAGGGCAATATATACTCTTAACTGCAGAGTCTTCTCTCCAGCCTCAGGCCTCACAACGCAGGAGATGAAGTTGCCAGATTAAAGGATATAATGAGGAATTTTATTTATTTATTTATTTATTTATTATTTTATGCATATGGACATTTTGCCTGCATATATCTTTGTGTATTACACATGTGCCTGGAGCCTACGAAGGCCAGAAGAAGGCTTGGATTCCCTAGAACTGGAGTTACGGACAGCTGTTAGCAGTCTCAACCCCTGAGCCATTTTCAGCCCCTATTTATTTAGTTATTGAAACAGGGTTTCATTCTAGATTGGCCTAGAACTTATTATGCAGTTAAGACTGACCTCAAACTCCCTACCTTGCTCCCACATCAAAGTGCTAGGGTTACACGCATGAGCCATCTTGCCTGGTCTGAAAGAAGAAAAGGAAGTATCTCACCTGCTGCTATCCAGAGAAACAGAGGACAGAGATCAGAAGTTGATTCTCTACTTCTACTGTGTGTTCTGGGATGAGATTCTAGTTCCTTTAGGGTTGCATGGCAAGTGCCTTTACCACGGAGACACCTTGCCAGCCTGTGCTCTGAAGTTTTATAAGACATACTTCCTAGCAAGATATAAGGTGTGTGCTTATAATCTCAGTACTTGGGAGACTAAGGCAAGAGGATCGATATGAATTCAAGGTCAGTCTGAGCTACAGAGTGAATTTTAAGCCAGCCAACAAAACCTATAATGTGAGATTCTGTGTCAAAGAACCAAAATAATTACTAATAATAAAAAAGCACGTTTCTAGATTGTTTTCCCTCTGCCAGGGATTGAACCTAGGACCTCACGCTTGCCTGCCAAGTGTTCTAATACTGAGACACACCCCCCCCCCAGTGATAATTGAAAGCCGTCTAAAACTGTGCTCTGAGCATCTTTGAGTCCAGGCATGTATCACACGGTGGTGGAGCTACAACAATGGTTAGATGCCACAAAGCACTTGGCAATACCTTAATTGTATGTGTGTTATTAAACCCAAGGACCCAGGGGCTTCTTCTGTCTTTATCAGGAGGGCGGAACTTCTCTCCATCATACGACACAGCTCCGTTTCCTATCTCTAAGAGTCCAGTGGAGGAGTTAACAAAATAAGCACTCACAAGCCATACAAGCGCAAGGTGCGGTGAGGTCAGCAGCAGGCGTCTAGACTGCGTGTGAGGGACCCCCCAGGAGAGGCTGAGCAAGGCTGGGGTGTAGAGGGTGATACTGAACTAGAAGCCAGCCAAGGGCATGAGGAGGGGAAGATGGGTACATTAGACAAAGCAGGATCAGACGGCTCTGAGCAGCTACATGGGATGAATTCAGCAAGGCAGGGCCACAGAAGGCAAAGGGTGAAGGAGACTTAGAGTCAGTGGAGGATCTTGAAAAGGCTAAGCTTACTAAAGTATTTTAAAGGACCGCAGTCAGAGTTCCATCCTGAGAAGTTCAGCATCAGAGCACAATGCTGAGAAATCTATGGAGAACAGCAGTACATGGCAGGGTGCTTAGGAGAGGGAACACAAGCGGCAAACCAGAGCAAAGAGGCTTTCAGCACAAGGGCATACTAGAGAAGATACTCAACAAAGCATTAGGTAGGTGTGTCTGAAATTCAGAATGGTGTTTAGTGCTAGATGCACAGTTTGGGGAGTAGGCAGGACTGCTTAGGAAGGAATCCCAAGTCAAGTGAGCACATGGGTGTTTACCTATATCTTCAGCATCTACAGCCTTCCAGGTAGCAGAATTTGGGGTTTGAATTAACAGACAAACTAATGAAAATAGAGGCAGTCTAAGAATATGGCTCTGAGAAACCGTCATTTAGAGATGGAGAGATGTGGTGATACTTTGTGCTCTAACAAATAAAGCTTGCCTGAAGATCAGAGGGCGAAGCTAGACACTAGTTAACCATAGAGGTCTTGAGGTCTGTACTGACAGACAGATAGAAAGTGATATGGCTGGGTAGAGAAAGGATTATAAGGTGGGAGGAGACAGGAGCTCAGTCCTTTTTCTGGCTGAGGTGTTAGCAAGGTAAGAGTTGGTTGTGACTTACTCCTTTTTCTCTCTGATCTGGCTCTGGGTTTTTATTATTAAAGACCAATGATAACTTATGCAACAGAGAGAGGCAAGGATCTCAGATGGAAAGGTCAGGGACCTGAGGACTGAGACTGACCCCACGGCCAATCTGGTGGAAAGATAGAATCAAATCCCAGAAGCTGTCCTCTGACCAATACACATACACTTACACATGTGTGTGCAAGCACACACACACACACACACACACACACACACACAACTGAATATAAAGATAGGAAAGTCGTCATTGTCTGAGCTTGCCATGGTAGTTTACATCTATAATCCCAGCACTTGGGAAACTGAGACAAAAGGATCATGAATCTGAGGCTATTCTGGGCCACATAGCAAGTACAAGGTCAGCCTAGGCTCTAGGCCCTGTCTCTAAAGACCAAAGTAAATACATAACACAATAGAAAAGAAAATCCCTGGTCTCTGGTGGCCATGATTTCTGCAGAGGTGGCAGTCAGATAATAGTGGCTTGGGGAGTGGAAGGCTGAGAGAGAGTGGAGACTGTGAATTACAGTTCACCGTTTCCAGAACTTGACCTTATGTACACCAAGCCATTTTTTCCCTTTTTGGTGTTCGTTTGTCTTCTTTTGTTTTGAGACAGGGTCTTGCTCTGTAGCCCAAGCTAACTTTGAACTCATTATGTAACCTAGATTGGTCTCGAACTCCTGGTCCTCCTGTCTCTGTCTCTCTAGGGTTGAGATTACAGATGTGTTACCACATCTAGCCTTTCCCTTTTCTTCAGTCCTCCTTAAGTTGATAAACTCAATCCTCCCCGTCTTTAAATTTCTTTTTTAAAAAAATCAAAATATGTTCTTTTATTCTCATACTAATGACCTTTCTTTCCTCTTTGCTAGTAAACGGAAGTGTATAAAAATATCACCAATCTTCTATCTTCTGTTGGTTCTGTTAATACTTTCCTTTTACCTGTTTTCTGATCTAGGCAGCCTGATAAATTCTCTCTCTCTCTCTCTCTCTCTCTCTCTCTCTCTCACACACACACACACACACACACACACACACACACACACAGACACACACACACACACACACACTTCTTTTATTCAGGTTCTTTAGATGCTTGAACCTTTGAATATATTTTATTTTATGGACAGGAGTGTTATGTCTCCTTGTATGTATGTGCACCACCTGGGTGTGTGGTGCCCATGGAGACCAGAAGAGGGCATCGGATGTCCTGGAAGCTTTGCTGGGAACTGAAGAGCAAGTGCTCTTAACTGCTGATCCATCTCTCCAACTCACACTAACTCATTTCTTTTTGTTTGTCTTAGTGTTTGTTTTGCCAAGGTTTCTCTGTGTAGCCCTGGCTGCACTGGAACTCTCTCTGTAGACCAAGCTGTCCTCAAACTACAAAGATCCGCCTGCTTCTGTTCCCTGAGTGCTGGGATTAAAGGCATATGCCACCTGCCATTACCACCAGTACATTTTTTAAATTTGTTTTTCAAGACAGGGTTTTTTTGGTAGTCCTGGCTGTCCTAGAAGTAGCTCTGTAGAAACTGGCCTCGAACTCACAGAGATCTGCCTGTCTCTGCCTCTCAAGCGCTGGGACTAAAGGTGTGTGCCACCATCACTGGGCTTATCACTCCCTACATTTAATACTTCAACAAGACTTATTCTAACTTCAAGGATCTTCTGCATCTAGAGCCAGTTGAGATGGCTCTGCAGGAAAAGGTCCTTACTACCATGCTTGACGACCTGAATTCAAACCCTGGGACCCATGGTGGAAGGAAGGAACTGAGTCCTCAAAGTTATTCTCTAACCTCCTCATTCCCATGGTGGAATGGATATACACATATAAATAAATAAACAAATAAATGTAAAATAAAAATAGGGATAGAGAGATATTTTTGGTTTTGCTTCATGGTTTTATGTGTTCTTTAGTGTTCTTTTTTTAATATTTATTTATTTATTATGTATACGATATTCTGTCTTTGTGTAAGTCTGCAAACCAGAAGAGGGTACCAGACCTCATTACAGATGATTTTGAGTCACCATGTGGTTGCTGGGAATTGAACTCAGGACCTTTGGAAGAGCAGGCAATGCTCTTAACCACTGAGCCATCTCTCCAGCCCCCTTCTTTAGTGTTCTTGAAGAATCTGGGAATCAAACCCATGGCCTGACACGTTAGGCAAATGCTTTACTGAGCTGCACCCACCACCCCTCTCTTTGATGATTCTTTTTATTGTTTTTAGATTTTGTGCATATATGTGTGCTTATTTGTGTGTGGATGCACATATGTACGTGTCTGCACATGCATGTGGAGTCCAGAGAAGACAGTCAGGTGCCCTTTATTAAGTACCATCTACTTCTCCCACCATAGGTTTTTCCACTCACCTAGAAGTTGACAATTAGATTAGGCTGGTGAGCCAGGGAATGCTAGGAACCTACTTCTCCTCACTCCCCAGTGCTAGGATCACAAGCAGGCAGCCTAGAGATGGAGCTCAGGTCCTCGTGTTTGTGTGACAAAACAAAAAAAAGCCCTTTACCAACTACTTCCCCTGTACCCCCTTTTCCGGAGTGTTCTTGGATTGGGGGACTTATTACATAACTGTCCCTGGCCTGAAACTCAGTGTGTAGACCAGTGTTATGCAACAGTTTTCTTTGAGGTTGAAACATTCTGGGCAGGATCTTTAAACAGAAAGCTAAACAACTCAAAATATCTCCAGGAAGTCCCTGAAACCGACCAGATTCATTAGCCTGGTTCCCGCCAGAGTAAGTAATAAAAGCTGAGAGTCTGCCTCAGACTACAAAGAAGACTCAGATTCGATCAGCCGCTTAGAAGAAGCAAAGATCAGATGAGCTGCTTGGAGGAAGTTTAGACCCACTGAGGCACCTGGAAAGGACCTCTCCAACCTGTTGAGCTGCCTGCAGCCTGCACGGTGTGTTCCAGGTTCCCAGCCTTTGTGAGCTGTCACCCGTGCTGTAGTGGGCTTTGCATTTCTGCTCCTGTAAGTAACCCAGCACCCATATTCCTGTAAGTAACCCTAATAAAGCTCATTGGTTCACCAAGTTGGGCCTTGGTGATATTTGTACTTGGATCTATTGCGGGATTTCTACCTGGGGTGAGGGTAGACATGTGTGTTGAGTCTCCTCAGGAAAAGATTTGCACCCAACAGCCAGGCTGGCCTCCAAATTAGGGCCGTCCTCTCACCTCTACTAAATTCTGAGATCACAGGCATGTGCCACCATGCCCAGTTTATCTCCGTGCAAGGGATTGAATCCAGGGTTTCAAGCATGCCAGGGAAGTAGTCTGCCAACTGAGTACCTCTGTGGTGGGATTTCAGTCCACTGAGCCAATGGCTTTTGGGGGATTACAAACCCTAAGGTGCATTCTTGTCTGTGGAGGTGACAATTTATAAACTGAGGGAAAGAGCCTCTCTCTCTTGCTCTCACGCTCTCCTGGGTGGTCAGAGCAGAGCATGCGGTTGGCACTTATCACCCCTGGACAGAATGAGTAGACAATGCAGCTGGATCAGCGGCAGCATCTAATTGGTTCTATCTCCGTGAGTGTTTTCCCCTATTTTATACCCAAATAGAGTCTCGAGAACCTTTACCGGACTCCCGTGGATTAAAGCCACAAGCCTCTTCTAGCCCTTTTGTCTATTCCTGACAGCAGACAGAATGATCCTTCAAATGTTGAGGCATGTGTTATCAACCTTCTCCTCAGAACCCTCCAATGGCTTCTCACTTAATTTTATGCCTCTGCAAAATCTAAAACCACCACCACCTCTCTCTCAGCCCACCCCACTTCTTATCACTTCTCCTGTCCTTCATCTTACTATGTCCAGTCGCAGGGTCTCTGTTGCCGCCCAACTACTCCCTGAAACATGCTGCCCCTCAGGGCTTCTGTGTATGCTGGGTTATACTTGGACTTCTCTTCTCTGAAACATCATGTGACTCACACTCCCTTTGCCCAAAGCCTGGCCATCCTTACCAACAACTTCTCCCAGCCCTCTAGTGGCTTTGTCTCGCTGACATAGTGAGGTAACTAACAGGTCTCACAGCGGACCTGTCTACTTGTTTACTGTTTGTTTCCCTCCCATAGACTGAGCATAGAAGGAAGCAGACTACCAAGAACACCCCGCCTGGGGTACCAGAGATAGAGATAACCAAGATGCTATTCCTGCCCTTGAGGAACCCACACTCTGGTGAGTCATGCAACCTAACAAGTAATTAGAATGGAAATGCTTTTAAAGCATTTGGACACCAGAGACTGAGGCACTAAGGGAAGGGGCTGTTTGGGGGTGGCAGTTACCGATCTCCACAGCCTGGATAGTACTTAAAACCATGAGATCACCAGACAAGAATGTGAGAAGTGACAGAAACTCAGAGACACTGATGTCTAAGAGTGAAAGACAGCAAAACGGGTCTGGAAAGAACCACCTAGAAGATGGAAAAGAGCCAACTGGGCAGGACCACCCATGACCATGCTACTAGATTGCCCTTTGGGAACTGGTATTTTCTTTGTTTTGAGACTGGGTCTGGGAGCCCACCCAGGCTGGCCTAGAACTTTGTGTTTTCTCTGCTGACCTCAAACTTTTGATCCTCCTGCCTCAGCATCCTGAGTGCTAGGTGTTGTAATTTTAAAAAACGCCGTGAAGAGAAGTCACATGGGAGGTTTATTGGAAGAGGAGAGAGAGGAGGGCAGAGAAAAGACAGGGTGGGGCAGAGACTGGTCCCTAGGGACAAAAATGGTGGAAAGGAAAGGGGGAGAGAAAAAGAAAAAGAGAAAGTGATGGGAGGTGGGCAGGCCTGCCTTTTAAAAGGGAATGTAGCCAGTATGCACAAGAGGTGCCCTTAGCGGCTACTGCTGGATGTGTGCTGTCAGGCTCCTGAGGGCAGGCCAATACTAACACTAGGATTGTAGGCATCTACCATCATGTTTAGCTGAATAGCCTTTATAAAACCTACCAACAGTGCCGGGGAAAGGTCAGCACTACAGCTATTGCCTAGTGTGCACAAGACCCAGGCACTTCCAGACAAACAAACCAAACCCAACAAAACCCGAAACTCTAGCAAAATAAAAATATAAATCAAAGAGTCCTAACAGTCTCTATGACAGTTACTACTGTGAACATGTTATAACATCCATATATTAATCCTTATAAGAACCTAGTATTAGATACAAGGATGATCTGGTTTAGTGAAGGATACTGATTCACCTTCCCAAGTGTACACATTCGCTAAGAAATAAGGATGTTCCCACCAGCCATGGTGGCATCTATAATCCTAACACTTGGAGGTTGAGACAGAAGGATCTTGAGCTTTAAGGCAGCCTGGGCTACATAGTGAGACCCTGACTCAAAGAGAAAAAATAAAACCAAACAGGTTTGAACTCAAGTGATTTGAGCTTCTACCCTTTTTCGCTTAAAGTTTATTATTTTCTTAAATTTTTAAATGATGTGTATGTGTGCGTGTCTGTGTGTAGGCGTGTCTAAGTGCATGCAGGTGCCCTTGGAGGGCAGAGGCATTGAGCTCACCCAGAGCTGGAGTTACAAAGCAGTTGAGAATCTCCCGTGGTGGGTGCTGGGAACTGAACTGTAGCTCTTTTGCGAGATGCTCTTTAGCCTCTTGGTGCAGCAGCTTGAAGCACAGAGCCTCCACTCTTGGAGTTCATCCTTGTAAAGGACACCGACACCGGCAGTGAGGTAAGGAACTCTAGACAGGTGAGACTCAGTAAGTGAAGGAGCTTGTTGCTAAGCCTGACAACCTGAATTTGAGCCCTGGGACCTTCATGATGGAAGGAGAAAACAGACTTCTGCAAGTTGTCCTCTGACCTCGACACAAGTGCTGTGGCATACAAGTGCCCCCAATAAATACATAAATTTTAAAATGTAATAAAAAATATTTAAAGTAAGCAAATCCAGTAAGTGCAGCGGGAGGGTCTGGGGCTATGGCTGTTTTGTTGTTTTGTTTTGTTTGTTTTAAGATTTATTAACTTATGTATACAGTGTTCTGTCTGCAGGCCAGACCAGAAGAGGGCACCAGATCTCATTATGGATGGTTGCAAGCCACCGTGTGATTGCTGGGAATTGAACTCAGGACCTCTGGAAGAGGTCTTAACCACTGAGCCACCTCTCCAGCCCAGGCATCTGTGTGTTGGTAGAGTGCTTGTGTAGCATGCCTGAGGCCCTGAATTGGAGCCCCCAGCACTGAATAAAGACAGGGGTGGTACTGCTCCTCTGTAAGGAAGAGATAGATGGAAGACACTCAGGAGAAAGATATCCCAAACTTTGTGGTGGGCAGGAGAGACCTTGAAGAAGATGGAGAGGGAGAGGGCCTGCAACAAAGGAAATGTGAATTCTGGGAGGCTTGACTTCTAGGAAGATGACAGCTTGACTAGAGCACTTGGGGGTGGGGGAGGCAGAAGGATCAGGAAGTTCAAGTTCATCCTCCAAAACGTAGCGAGTCAAAGACTAGCCTGGGCTATATAAGCCTTAATCAGAAAGAGGAGGGCAGGGTGACTGGAGAGACAGAGAAGTAGTTAAGACCCCTGGCTGCTTGATCATTCAGAGGGTCTGGGTTTGATTCCCAGCACCCACATGCTGGCTTACAATCACCTGTAACTCCAGCTCCAGGGGTTACATTGACCTCTTCTGGCCTCAGTGGGCACCAGCAAGCACTTGTGCATAGACATACATGCAGGCAAAACACCTATATACATAGCAATTTCTCTTAGACAGAGGGAGGGAGGGAGGGAGGGAGGGAGGAAAAAAAATGCAGTAAAGCAGGGGATATAGTTCAATGGTAGAGCTTGTCTAGCACAAGAGGCCTGATCAATCTCTAGTGCTGTAAAAGGAAGGGGGAGGGGAAGAAGTAATATATGGTATCGTGAGTGCTAATGGTAGCTTCTGAGGAGGGGACAGGAATAGAGAAGTGAAGGAAGTGTGAGAGGCATCCAAGAGAATGCGCGGTGGAAGAACACTCCAGGCAGACGGAAGGGCAAGCGCAAAAGCCTTAAGCTATCAGTGTGCCTAGCGGTTCCAGGAACGACAAGAAAGGTCAAAGCAGCAGCAAATGAAGATAGAGTGAGGTCAAGGAGATAAGGGCTTCTGGGACTTTCATGAGATTAGGGACCAAGTGAAGAAATGTGTGGACCATATTCACATCAGTTTAAAAGATATATATGTCCAGCTCCCCAGAGGCAAAGGCAGGCAGATCTCTGTGAGTTAGAAGCCAGCCTGGACTATATTGAGAGAGTATCTCAAGAAAACTTTTTTTAAAAGTATTTATTCACATATATTTACATATAACATATATTTGCATATTTACATGTGCACATATAATATTAGAGGGACAGCAGGAGTCCCTCTAATTATGCTGTTTAATGATACTTTAAATTTTTACCTTGTAGCCAGCGGTAGTGTTGCACACCTTTAATCCCAACACTTGGGAGGTAGAGGCAGGAAAATCTCTAAATTTGAGGCCATCCTGATCTACAGAGCAAATTCTAGAACAGTCAGGGCTACACAGAGAAACCCTCTCTCTAGAAAAAAAAACAAAAAAAATTTCCTTGCATATCTCACTTTTACAGTAATTAAAATTAGTTTAAAAATAAACTCTTATGTTGGAGAGTGGCTCAGTCGTTAAGAGCACTTCTTGCTCTTGCAGAGGACCTGGGCTCAATTCCTAGCACCCACATGGTGGCTCACAACTGCCTATAACTCCAGTTCCTAGAGATCCAAATCCCCCTTCTGAATTTCTCAGACAACAGGCACTCATATGATACATATACATATATGCAGGCAAAACAGTCACACACATAAACACTAAAAATTAAAATAAAAACTTAAATAAATCTTGAAGGCCAGCAAGATGGTTGAGCAGGCACCACTTGCTAAACAAGACTGACAACCTGAATCTGGTTCCCAGAGTTCCCCATGGTGGAAAGAAGCAAGAACTGATTCCCAGAAGTCATCTGCTGACAGTCACATATGCAGTATGGCAGTATGTGACTGCAGTCTCTCACATGCCCTATACACATACATACATGCGATAAGAAAAAATAAAATAAACACTGGACAGCAGTGGCAGTGCACACCTTTAATCCCAGCACTCGGGAGGCAGGGGCAGGCAGATCTCAGTGAGTTTGAGGCCAGCCTGGTCTACAAATTGAGTTCCAGACAGCCAGCAGTGTTACACAGAAAAACCCTGTCTCGAAAAACCAAAATAAATAAGTAGATAGATAGACAGACAGACAGACAGACAGTCAGAATAAACTCTAGGGCTGGAAATGTAGCTCAGTTGGTAGAGTGTTTGCTATCACACAGGAGGCCCTGGGTTCGTACTCCAGCCATGGTAGTGTACACTTATAACCCCAGCATTGGAGGGGTGGAAGTAGGATGATCAAGAGTTTAGTGTTGACCTCAGTTACATGGAGTGTTTAAAGCCAGGTTGGGCTGTACGTACGAGACCCTCCCTGCCTCAAAAACAACTGTAGCAGCCTCTTAACCAAGTGTTAGAGGCTCCAGCTAAGGTCCCTTCCTTTCCTTTTTCAGGTGTGCCTCCTGAAAAGATGCCTCCCCTTGCTTCTCTCTGCCTTCTGAACCAACAGTCTGTCTTGAGCTTTGATGTTTCATCTACAGATATCACCTATATCTGCTCCAGAATGCAGTGATTTCTCATGACTGGCATCATGGTGCAGTGGCTGCGGGTCGGACTCCACAATGAGCCTCTGTTTCTTCCTTATTACATCAAAAATATTTATTTTTATTTTATGTGGAAGGGAGCTTTTCCTGAATGTATGTGTACCATGTGCAGGCCTGGTACCTGAAGCAGTCAGAAGGTGTCCAATCCCCTGGGACTGGGAAACCTTTGTGAGCTACCATATGGACTGGAAATCCTAATGAGAGTCCTCCACGAGAGCAACACGTGCTCTTAATCTCCGAGCCATTTCTTCAGCCTCTTACTACTACAGTTTAAATTTATGTGCGTGTGTGCATGCACAGGTATGGAGGGTAGCTCCGGGGAGTTGATTCTGTTCAACTATGTGGGTCTTGGGGATTGAATCAGAGAATTGGGCTTGGCAGCAAACACTTTTACCTGAAGAGCCACCTCACTTGCTCTAGCCCCACCCCCTATCTCTTGACCTCCTGCCACCTTGAGAGTTGCTCTCAGTTCCTCCTACATCTTTTCTTGCAGCTTCCTCTAGTCTTCCTATACTTCACTGGATCATTTGGTTCTCTGTCTCCTGTGACTGGGTAGTCTGGGTTAGTTTATGCAACAGACCTAACCTGTGCCAATCAGAAGTCACTATGACCACGATTCAGAGACATCTAGAAAGAGAGAGAAACTCCCAAATTCAGAAATCCCATGGAGCTTTTACAAGGTAAAATAGTCATAAACAAATGATAGCTACTCATCACTTTTCTTTCCTTGAAAAATATGAATTTTGGCAGGGCAGTGGTGCTTCATGCTCTTAATCCCAGTACTAGGGAGGCAGAGACAGGTGGATATCTGTGAGTTCGAGGTCAAGGTCAGCCTCATCTACAAAGAGAGTTCCAGGACAGCCAAGGCTACACAGAGAAACCTTGTCTCGAAACACCAATCTATATATGAATTATGATCACTGGTATAATTTCAAATGGAGATAGTCTGACTGATTTCAGAGTAAATGTAAAATTACAAGAATAGCAACAAAAATAAAGCCAGCTAGCACATTCAATTGCCGGAATCCTCTCACAACACCATTCCCTGGACTGACAAGACAGTTTGGTGATAAAGGCTCTTGCTTCCAAGCCTGGCTACTTGAGTTCAATCCCTGGAACCCGTGTAGCGGAAGGAGGAAACTGACTCCTGTAAGTTGTCCTCGGACTTCCACACACATGGGGTGGCATGCACCAACCCATACACACACATACACACAAATACATACAAAATAAGTAAATGAATGTTTATAAATACCTAAATAAATCAACAAAAAAATTAAAGTCCTTTAGAGTGAATCCCCAAATCTAACCATGGAGCTGGAAAGTACCATTTATTTAGAAAACATTAACTGGGCTTATATAGACCGTCTGTCTGACACAGCGGATACAAGTATGAGTAATCCATGGATCCTGTCTTCACAAAGCTTTGCCCCCCCAAATTAGCTAGACCTTGTCTTTGTCAGAAAGCCAGTTGTTGTCTATGCTAGATTCAGTAAAACCCTTTCAGTCATAAATAGAACTATGCCAAATTCTTCTCAGGTTCAGAAATGAAAACTCAGTAGACACAGGGACTACAATTACTGCCTTTTCTTAAAAAAAATAATGTTTTATTTTTATTTTGTTTGTATTGGTGTTTTGCCTGCATGTACGTCTGTGTGAGGGTGTCAGATTTTGGAGTTATAGACAATCACTAGCTGCCATATGGGTGCTGGGAACTGAACCTGAGTCTTCTGGAAGAGCAGTCAGTGCCCTTAACTGCTGAGCCACCTCTCTAGCCTGCAACTATTTCTTCTTATTTTACTTTATTTGTTTTGTCTTTTAGCCCAGGAGTCTAGCCTTGACCTCAGTGTACAGACCAGACTGGCTTTGCAGTCTCCATCTACGGCTTCTATCTCCCTAGTGCCAAGATTACAGGTGCACACTACATGCCCAGGCTGCACCAACACCTCCATAATATAAGGGGGGCCTTTATTAAAGAGTTACAGATTTGCACCTTTCTTTTCAGAAGAAAGCAATACCTACCCAGAAATTCTGACCAGTTCCATGTTCTGTGATGATCCTGTGGGGAAAATTTAAGTGACCCAGGCAGCTTCTTGTCTCAGTTCAAAGACCTTTGGGTCTGCTGTACTGATGATGCACTATGTCCATCTGGAGGAAGGAAATCAAGAGAGCTGTCTTCACCAGTGGTAAAGAAAATCTGGGTAAAGCACTTGGAAGGTTGAAGCAGAGGGATCAGGGGTTAGGTCATGCTAAGCTATGTAGCAAGTCTGAGGTCAGCCTGAGTTATTTGAAACCGTGTCTCAAAACAGAAAAAAAAAAAAGAATCTAGGTAGGTTCTATTCTTAGCACTAATAAACAAACCAACAAACGAACTGAGTGAGTTGTTTCTATTTGAATAAGAAAGAAGATACTTAGAATATATAGTTTAATCTTCATAGCAATCTTGTGAAGTTGCTATTAAGATTCTACTTTTTGCACATGAGGAGATAGGCATATGGCCAGGTACCTGGCTCAAGGTGTATAACTAAAAGTATTGGACCTGCAAATCAAGCCTGTATTTGTGACTCCGAGCCCATGTTAGCTCCACCAGGATACTCACTTTGCAGTGAGGATTCCTCAGGGTAGAGAGAAAGAGAGCTAACAGCTAGGAGTTCCTTTGATTTAAAAAAAAAATTAGGTTTATTCATTTTATATATGAGTGTTTGCTTACATATATGTATGTATACCATGTGTATATCTGTTGTCCATGGAGGTCAGAAGAGGACACTGGATCCCCTGGAACTGGAGTTAGGATGGTTGTGATCCATCATGTGAATACTGATAGTTGAGCCCAGGGCCTCTGCAAAAGCAACAAGTGCTCTTAACTGCTGAGCCAACCTCTCCAGCCTCTAGAGGTCTCTTTAAAGCCAGAGTAATTTATGAGTTCTCAGAAATGGGCAAAGTTTGGGGTTTCCTTCCTGAAGGGTTCCTTCTTTCATTTGGAAAAAATGTAAATTACATGCATTTTTATTAGGATGGCAAAGATCAAGAAGGTTAAGAAAAACTTTCAGAAAGGTTATGTATGGAGAAAGAAGCCCTCTTCAGAATTGTTGATGGGAATATGAAATACTCGAACAACCTTTATTGGCTGGGGACAAGTTTGGTAATATCTATCAAAATCATAAATGTACAAACTTTGGGTTCAGCAACTATACTTCTAGGACTCTATACTAAAAGAATATTACACAATGGCAAACCAGTGTGTGTTCAAAGTTGTGCACTGTGTTATTGTGTGGAATTGAAGGGGATGGCTGGACACAGTGGCTCACACCTATAATCACAGCATTCAACCGAGGCAAGAGGACTGCCTCAAGTTTTAGGTCAGTCTGGGCTACAGACTGGGTTCCAGGGGAGCATGGGCTACACAGTGAAATCCTGTGTTTGTTTTATTTTTAAATGAGATGGCTTAGTTGTTGGGGGCACTGGCTGCTCATACAGAGGACCCAAGTTTGATTCCTAGCACCCACAGGGTGGCTCAAAACCATCTTTAACTGCAGTTTAAGGGGATTCCCATCCCTTCTTCTGGCCTCCACAGGCACTGCATGCAGGTGGTGCCTAGACATACATGCAGGTGAAACAGCCACACACATAAAGTAAAAACAAGAGAGAGAAGGAGGAGGAGGAGGAGGGCATTTAGTGGCTAGAAAGTAATGTAAGTCTCTACTAACAGACATCTAGTTAAATTAAACTGCGCATTTTCCAAACATCCCCAAGAGTGATAAAAAAACAATTTCCTAGCTTTATTAAGTGAAACTGTTGTGATGCCAGGAATGGACTTGATATCTTTGCACTTATGGAAAAAGGTCCCTATGGATTTGCTTGTTTAGGTGTAGGTTATCTTTGAAGTATATGCACAAACGGTGATGTTTGCTGCTGCTAAGAGTAAGACAGGACCGAGGGCAGCAATGCAGTAGCTCAGAACCAGTGCGGTGGGATTTTAAATTTCATTAACATTTTATCCACACAAAGCTAGACAAGCGGTGCATGTAATCTCAGTACTCAGAGGTAGAAGCAGAGGGATCTTTGAAAGTTTGAGACTAGGTGGGTTTACATAGCTGGCTGGGGTCTAGGCTAGTCAGATCATCTCAAAAAAAAAAAAAATTAAGAGATGGGGGTTGGGGCCTGGAGAGAGCCTCAGCAGTTACAAGTACAAGCGGCTTTTGCAGAGGACCGGGACTTGTTTCCCACCTACAACAGGTGGCTCACCACTGCCTTCCACTTCAGTCCCAGGAGTTCTGATGTCTTCTCTTGACCTCTGTGGGCAATTCTTGATGTGCATACAAACAAGCAGACACATAAACAAACAAACAAACAAACAAACTAGTGTTTAAAAAAATAGACGATGGGGGTGTAGATGGAGTGTTTGTTACACTCGCAAAGTACTGGGTCTGATCCCAAGCCCCACCTGAAGAGGTACGGTGGGGCACACCTGTATCCAAATACTCTCGAGGTAGAACGTTCAGTGTCACTCAAGATCAGTCTCAGATAAATGAGGCCATGTCTCAAAAAATAAATATTAAAAAAACATTAACCATATGACTATATTAGGTATGCGAGAGAAATGAGTTGAGATTTAATACCAAAAGTAAAGCACATGCAGTTTCAGGTAACATGAGAAGAACATAGACTAGTCTCTGTGTGTGTCCTCAACCCCCTGTGTGTGTGTGTTGGTGCTCAGGCTCAAACCCAGAGCTTTCCGAATGCTAGGCAGGTGCTCTTCCACTGAATGTCTTTCTGCTGTCCACAGTTCAGTTTCTGGATACTGGTGTTAGATTCCACCAAGTTGCAGACCTATTACTATGTATGTGGTCTAGGACATTACTCTAAGACTCAGTTTCCCTACTTGTTAAAAAAAAAGGATTATCTTACATGATTAGTAAGAACTGAATACATATAAAGCATTAAGCCTCATAGAATGTACTAGACAAAAGCAAGTTATAATCGCTATTTCTCCTCTAAAACATTCAGTCATAAACCAAATTCTGATCCATCCTAGCTCTCTGCACTAGCCTGAAAGACCAACTAAATCATCTCTCAAGGAGTTCTCCCCCACTTCCCAGGCTCGTGTCTTCACAACCTTCAAAGACAGTCTCCATTCTTGTTGCTGCCACACACCCTGCAGACCTCCCACCTGTGCTAAATGAAGTGTGCTTGTAGGGAGGGGGTTACTCAGAATCCAGCGGGTTTGTTTTCTCAAAGGCGGAGGGCGGGAAGAAATTCTGTTGACACAGTTATATAAAGCCTGTCACTCAGTCCCCTGCCTACTACCTCTGTAGGCCGTTATGCATATTAAAGAAGGGGGGCGGCAAATACAAAAGAAAAATAAGCGAGAGAGAGTGAGAGAGGCAACAAATCAGGATGCTTGAGAGAATCCACGTGGTCGCCAATCTGTAACTGATCAGAGCAGCTATACTAAAGCAAAAACCCCAGAGTCTAACGCTAAATATTGCATTAGAGAAATCATCCACAATGGGGTGTGTTATGTCCTAAGCAGAGTTATGGGGCTGCTGTTTAATAGCCTCTCGCTGCTCCCACCCTCTCTGTACCTAGTAAGCCATGAGAAGCAACAACGGAATCTGGCTGTGCGTGCGTTGTGTGAATGTGCGTTTTGCAAACCATCTGGGCCCCATCCTGCGCGGTTGGAACGATGATCGATCCCGGACGAGTTTGGGGAGTTGGGTTTGACTGTGTCTCCTCCCTTTCTCTGTTCCCTTCTTCCCCACAACCCCGTTCGTTCGCAGGCACAGACGTTTCTCCGTAAGAAGGACGTAGGTTTTTCAGCACCAGGAGGCCGTGGACCTCTGGAGGCGTGCAATACAACCTCCAGTGGGTTAGAGCTGGTTTCTACCTGACTTACTACGACCCTCACTGCCCTTCCTAAATCGGCTGTCCTAGGCGATCCTAGTCGGAGTAGTGCCCGCTACGGGTGCGGGAGACCTGGAAGGCTGCGTGACCTTCCAGCGAACTCCACCTCGGCTGGAGGGTGGGGGGAGATGGAGTCTGCTTCGGGTCTGCAGGCAGTGTATCGATCCCCCCCAGCCTCAGCCAACGCGTTTTCTTCGGGCAGCAATCCCTCCTCCCTCCCTCCTTGGTTTTTCCATCCCCGCAGGCTTCTAACGCCTTGCTAGAGGCGCCCTTTTCTATTCCCCGCAATAAAGTAAACCCCTTGGATATTCACACCACCCCCTCCCGCCGCTGCCCTATCCCTCTTCCCTCTCCCTCCCTCTAGGCTTGCTAACCCTGCGCCCAGAGCTAGCCGGCGGCGGGCCCCTTCCACCCAGAGTATCATAAAGCCCAACGACCTCCCCCCGTCATGAGAAATGTGCTGGCGAGCCCCCTCCCTTCGCGTGCATACATTAGGGTCCGCTTTGCATGCAGCGGCAAGCTGGTAGCGGAGGAAGAAGGGGCGGGGCGCCTTTGCCCGCCTCTTCCCTCCAGGCCCCGTCCGTTAGCCACCCAGTTTCAGCTCCGTTGTAACGCCAGGTCGTTCGCACAGCGCACGCCGTGGGCTCCAACGTCCGGGCTGGGAAAACACACCCCAACTCGGCAGAAGGGCACGAAAGCCAGAAGCTCCTCGCTTCCCTCCAGCGCACAGTGGGGCAGGAGGTGGCGGAAGCCCGCCACTCGGTCGTGTGCATTTTAGAGAGAGCTTCAAGCATGAAGATGGGAGGGGCTCCTCTTTTATTGGATTTTATTTTTTAAAGCGCGTTCACCGAGGCCCTTGCCATTTTGCATAGACTCAACTGGGCGACGCTTCGGTTTTGCATGGAGTACAATGGGGCTTTCTGGATTCTAGAAGCGTTCCATGAGGGCTAAGCCCGCCGCTCTCCAAGGCAGAGAAGGCTCGCTCCTCCCGGGACCCAGCAGTCGCGCCGCACTGGAAGCGGCTCTCCAGGGTTGCTCGAGTCTCTGCGCGTCCCGGGAACGTGTGTAATCGGCCCCTTGGCTCTCCCGGCAGCGGGCCACCCGCTCCCTCCGCCTCCATCCTCCCGCCGCCCTCGCCCCCTCCCCCTCTCCCCGGAACCCGCCTCCGCTCCGGGCTCCAGGGCTTCCTCCCCCCCCCCCCCATCTTCCCTGGCGCTGCCGCTCCCGGAGGGCGGGGCATGCACTTATCCAGGTTGCGGGGCGGGAGGAGCCGGGCCCGGGGCTCGGCATAGCGTAGCGGCCGCCGGGCGGCGGAGGCGGAGGCCAGAGGCCCATATGCAGATTGCAGGGCAAGCAAGCGCCACCCGGCGCTCGGCATAGAGGGCCGCGGGGTGCGAGCGGCCGGGCGGCGCCAGGCGGGTTAGGCAGGTTCCGGGGCCCGCCGCTCCCCCCCCTCCGCCTCCCCGCCCCCCTGTGTTGTCGCCTCTCCCTCTCGCTGCTTCACTTACGGGGCGAACATGGCGCACAGCTGTCGGTGGCGCTTCCCCGCCCGACCCGGGACCACCGGGGGCGGTGGCGGCGGGGGGCGCCGGGGCCTAGGGGGCGCCCCGCGGCAACGCGTCCCGGCCTTGCTGCTTCCCCCCGGGCCCCCGGCCGGCGGTGGCGGCCCCGGGGCGCCCCCCTCCCCCCCGGCGGTGGCGGCGGCGGCGGGAAGCAGCGGGGCTGGGGTTCCAGGGGGAGCGGCCGCCGCCTCAGCAGCCTCTTCGTCGTCTGCCTCGTCTTCGTCTTCGTCATCGTCCTCAGCCTCCTCAGCGCCGGCCCTGCTCCGGGTGGGCCCGGGCTTCGACGCGGCGCTGCAGGTCTCGGCCGCCATCGGCACCAACCTGCGCCGGTTCCGGGCAGTGTTTGGGGAGAGCGGCGGGGGAGGCGGCAGCGGAGAGGTAAGGGGGCGAGGAACCTCCGGGTCCGGGGTCTCGACCCTCTGCGGAGCCCCTCCCCTCCCCCATCCAGATTTGAGGAGCATCCCAATCCCTGGAAACATCCTGGGGTCCCTAACCCGGAGCAAATGGCCCTCCCATTTTGGGACCTCCCTTATGGACTGTAGACCCCCAGGCGCCTTACCCGGGGGTTCAGCCCCCTCTGGCTAAGGGCGTTTACCCCCTACACCGCCTTCTTTCCCTGGACCCTTCCCCAAATCCCTTGGCACAGACCCCCTTGCGGGGGTTTCCCATCCCGGGACTGAACCCCTCCTCCCTTTCACAGATTACCTCATCCGAGCCAGATTCCTCCCTCCCTCTGCCAGAGACCTGATCCCGCCACATCTCCGCCTCCTTTCCTGGGCAGATGTGTTACTCCTAGGGCAGTCTTCCCCTTGGACATCTCTCGGGTGGTGGCTTCATCCAGGGCCACGTTCTTTCCCTGGCCCTTGGGAAATCCAGGTGCCTTGCTGCACCTTGCTTTCGAAAAACCTGACCAACCCTCTCTCCATCTCCAGCCAGGTCTTCACCTTGCCAGCCACTCCCCCTTCTCACCTGTACTCCCAGCCCACTCCCACCTCCTGCACACCAGGCCTCGTCGTCCCGCCCCACCCCACGGGAAACCTTTCCTTTCTACCTTGCCTGTCCTCATCTCTCCTGCGAAGATAACAGTGCTTTCCCCTGCGTTAGTCCCTTTCCCCATCTTCCAGGGCTGCGGTTCCTAGGCTGCTGGTGTCAGGGATTTACCTCCAACTCCACCCCTTTCCCTCCTTTAGGTGAAGGACCAGCGGTGTGTTAGAGGGAAAATGGCCCAGTGTCCCCCTAAGCTTGGAGCAGAGCTACTTTCCAGTATTCTCCTTGAGAGGGAGCAGACTTTCCCTCCAGCTCTAGAGACAGGGGCCCCCCCAGTGAGGGGTGATGTTTGTGGGGGGACTAGAACAGCATCCTCCCAAGGGAAGCAGCTGCTCTCTTACCCCACCCACTGCGCCTGAGAGCTTGCAGCCTCTGGCCCTGGCTCCCTCCCGCCCTTCTCTCTCTCTCTTTTTTTCCCCTCGTCATTTTATTATTGATCCACCTTTTCCTAGGCCAATCCTGGGGCTTGGTAGGGGTGGAGGAAAGCCCGGCTGGGGTGAGAGTAGATAAGGGACAGTTTTACGTTAGTGTGGTGGCAGTGGTCGTTGCTTTGGGTTGGGAAAAAAGAGGATCATGGGGCAAAGTTAGTCTTTGGGAGGAGGTAAGATTATTTGCGAGTCCTATTGGGAGACTCAAGGGGGTGGAGGGTCAGCCCTTTGCCCCTTCTCAATGAGTAATCGGTTGAGAACCGGGATGCTTTGATAGGCTTTCTTCAGCCTTTTTCAGCAGAAAGGAAAGTTGCCCAGGGAAGGGAAGTTGAGTTCAGGTTCAGTCCCGGGCGTTGCGCATTTGTTTTCCATTGGATGCCGAAAGGGCAGTTTGAGTCGCAGGGGAGGGAGGGGGGAGAATGGGAAGGGGGATGCTAGAGGGAGGAAGAGCAGCTGCCAGGGGCTGAAGTGAAGGGGGGTAGGGGTTTGCTGCTCTGTAGTGCTGTTGATTGAAACAGAAAGGGAAAGATAGCAACCAGCAGTTTCCTGCGTGCTCTGCCGTTGGGGCAAACCCCTGGTGGCCCCTTATGCCCTGCACCCCTTTAGATTTAGCAAAGGCCTTGGGAAGACCCGGAGGGAGGAGATCGTAAGGAGCTGCTTTTTTTTTTTTAAGTTGTTAGTCTCCCAGCCTCCTTTTAAAAATTGTTTCTAAGGCAGCTGGCTCAGGAGACTGACAACAACCCGCCTTCTGACAGAACCAGGAGGACATGATGGGGGCGTGTTCCTTGCTGTGTAGCTAGCTAGCTGCAGCATCCTCTTTGCCTGCCTCTCTCAGCTCTGTCTCCACCTCCTTTTCCCAGCCTTCAGAAGGCTGCTGCAGTAAGCAGGGTTGTTTGAGAGTGTTTTATTGGTTGCTCTAGGTTATTATTTTTTTTGAAAGGCCAATTCTGTATTTTTTAAGCTAACAACACAGATCCCATGTAGTTGGAGAACCAAAGGCCTCATACATGACAAAAAGACTGAACCGTTCAGGTTTCTTGCATGGAGTTGGTGCTTAAATGTGAGTTACTTTTGCTTTTTTAAAAGATACAGCAGCAAAAAAAAAAGTCTTACACTGACATATCATTTACCTGCATGTTTTTAAAATTGAGATTAGACTGGTTATATGTAGAATTCTATTTTCGTGTGTATTTGAGTGTTGTGAGAAAGTCTCCATTAGGAGAAGTTGGTCTGCTTTGTGGGGATGCCCAAAGCAGCAGCATTTCATTGTTGGCATGCTTATGCATTTCGTATTGAAGGACTGTGTGTCCAGGGTCTAAACACTCTTATCACACATTCAAAAGCAAAGTTTTATGTCAACAGCTTCCAATCATAACTTTTCAAGAGACTGGTTAGGGAGAGAGAGAGACACCTGGATCCAGGGACCTAATATCTTGGCATCACAATATCTTATCTGTTGGTCTTTGACAAAAACTACCTATGAGGTTTTAATCAGGTGCTGATGGTTTCTTACCTATCAATATTCTGGTTGTGAGCTAGCTCTTTATTTTGCCTTACTGGGTAATTTGTTGTATAAAACTTGTGGGGGAATTTCAGTTCCTATGAATAAGACCAATATGATGAGGAGGAGTTTTTCCCTCTTTAGGACTTGTGCCTATGAATGGTAGTCACTCTTCCATTGTGAAAAGGATGGGTAACCCCTTGTCTTAAATCCAGTGTTAGTTTTTTTTCTAAACTGTACTTGAATTAGCTGTTGGTAAGCTTTCTATCTGGTCTTTGGGAGCCATGTAGCACGGGCTGATGGTATGTGTCATACATAGTAAACGAGAGTGGCAGCCTCTTCTAGCCTGGTGGCTTTCAGCATAGAAACCAAACATTTGGTGACACAGTCTTACACATCAGTGATAGAGTTCCACAGGTCTTAATCCAGGCTGGCATACTTACATTATCCTTAAGGTTGCTTCTTAGAACTTACCCATGCTTCTTAGGAGGTCTCTTCTGGACTCTTGGAGTTGTTATGTGACCCAGAATGATTCTAACCTCTTTAAATTGTGGTTCACTTTAAGGGAATAATGACTTGGAGTTGCACACAATCAAAGCTGAGTTCTTCTGGTGACAGAACTCCGGATCCTCCTGTAGGAACCGTGCTGTTACCCATAGGAGATTCGTTCTTCATTGCCATTGGTCCTTTGCTCTCCTTGGATCGATCTCTTTGGTAACAGCTACATAGGAGTTCCTTGGGATTACATTCTGTTATAATGAGGTGATTTTTCAAAATACATAGACGCTTGGGCGATCTGTGTGAGTTAGGAAGCATCACTGAGGTCCATGTCTTGTGCTGCTTTTTCATGCTCTTCATAGCGTCAGCCGCTGTCTCAGGTGATGCTCAGATGGCTGTGTTTGCCTTCTAAATAAGCACAGCAAAGCAGCATCTTCGTTGACTAGAACTTGCAGTAATTTAACATTCATTTCAGAAATACTTTAGCATCTAGCAGTCTTCATTGATTTCATATGCCTCTCCTATCACCACTCAACACGTTAAAAGCAGTTTTCTCTTGATCTTAATACCGCAAACTTTAATTATATGTGATATTAAAACTGAATTATAGCATTGGTGCATATTTGTTTTCATCTCAAGTTTCAGTGAAGTCCCTGTGGCTTGAGGCAGGCTTTTAGGTTGGGCTTAGAAAAGAAGGTAGTTCTCTAACTGGAAGACTGCTAGAGAGTGTCTGGGATTTTTTTTCCCCCTTTAATTAAAAAAAATTTTTTTAATGTTAACCAAGTGTATGTACCCAAAGAGTTGTTGGTCTTTCATTGCCTTCATGGCTGATCCTGAGCTTGGCAAAAGGTGAATGAAGCTGAGAGAGCACAGTGGAGTGGATATCAGTGGGTATGAGCTCAGTCTTACTCATCCCTCTGTCACTGCCCCTTAGGACACACTGGGCAATTCATGTCTTTGGTTTGTTTGTTTTTGAGACAGGATCTTATTATGTAGACCCTTCTGGCCTTAAATTTGTGGAGATCTGTCATCCAATATTTTCTGAGTGCTGGAATCAAAGGCATGTGCCCCCATGCCCCATTGGGCAATTCTCTTTTAACCTTCAATTTCTGATATATAAGTGAAGTTGTACTAAATAGCTCATAAGCCTTTCTGTTCGATTATTCTTATTCCTTATTTCTTCATCATCATGGAGACAACCTTGCCATGTATTCCTGGTTGTTCTGGAACTCCCTATGTAGAGAAGGTTAGCTTTGGATTTATCTATTCTGCCTTGGTGTCTCCTAAGTGTTGGGATTATAGACATGCAGTACCACGCCTAGACTAGAATTTCCTATTCTGAGTTTGTTTGTTTGTTTACTATTGAGACTCTTTGGTGCCTGTTAATATCAGATTGTACATTTGCCTGTTTAACTATCATTATTGTTAGAAATTTCACCTTAGTGGGAGAAGTTTTCATTGGATGGAAAAAAGCCTAAGGATTTTGCTGAAGTTGACAACAATAATGGAGATACTTTTGCATTGGCTTCTAGCTGTGTTACTCATGCTGACCTTGAACTTCATCAGTTCTGCCTCAGTCTCCTAAGTTGCTGGGACTATAGACATATACCAGTGTGTCTATCTTGAAGATCAAGTTTGAAATAAAATGCTGTGTACCTGTAGAACTCCAGCGTTATCCCCTTATTTGGCTAGATTAGTTTTCATTGTTGTAGTTTCCTTACCTAAAAGGAAGCTATTTCCAGTCTGGATGATGTATTTCCTAGGTGTATGAGCTTTTAAATGAAAGGATGAATTCAAAGTAGTAGAACCTACTTTGAGTGAAGGAGCTGTTAGTAAGTTCTGAAACGAAGTGCTGAATATTAGGAATGCAATCTGAAGAATTTTTTTTCTCTCCTCTGAAAGCACGTCCCATGTCCCCGCATTTCCCTCCCAGTTAAGCATCTCCTGGAGGACATGGTTCACAAAATAATTGAGTTCCCTTCTGATTAGAAGCAAGAGAAAATGCTCCCATTTGGGTTTCATTTCTCATCTCTGCTCACCTTGGAACTGTCCTTCCAGGGAACAGCTGTGCAGCCTGAGCCCGCCAGTTGCCTCCCTTACTCGGTGACTGGAGGGGGTGGCAACCGCACTTTTGCCTACTCGGAGGCGGAACAGACTGCAACGCCTCTCTCTCTTTTGGAGACTCACTGTGTTTTAATT
Source organism: Myodes glareolus (assembly GCF_982192425.1). Taxonomy (NCBI): domain Eukaryota; kingdom Metazoa; phylum Chordata; class Mammalia; order Rodentia; family Cricetidae; genus Myodes; species Myodes glareolus. The sequence goes on along the minus strand of NC_142029.1, from coordinate 73,594,604 downwards.
GTAGGTCTCCTAATTAAGATCTCTTTGTGCCTGCCCACATTCCTCCAGTGTTGGCACAGAACTTCAGCTCCTTTCTAGCACTTAACTGAACGCCTTCAATCGGGCCTTTTGTGAATATCTGGTCTCCATTCCTCTGCCGAGGTGGAGAGCTGGTGGCCTGGGTTTTGAGGAAGGGGAGTTTTGTGTCTGCCCCTGCACTAGTAGAAACCCTCTTGGGGATGGCTTCAGTGGACCCTTTCTTTGGATGTCATTTTCTGGGATTAAGAAAAGATGAAATTACTAATGAGTCTGGCATGATGCACCTACATTTGAACCAGATTCCTAACCCTGTAGGCATGGGTAGGAAACCGTTGCTAAAGGGTTCACTGTTAGAAAGTCCTTACTCCAGGCTCATCAAGATTGGCTTATGAAATATGAGGAATTAAGTTTTATCATGGATTAAATCACAGACCTGTGATTTTTTGTGGGCTGCCAGGTTGTGAGGATAAATGATAAAATGAAATTATTATTTGACCCCAGATTGTACAAGATATTGGAACAGAGTGAACAAAATAGCTTTGAGATTGGGATTGGAATTAGTTTTTTTTTAAATGATATTTATTGTGCATGTATGTGCGAGAGTGTGTATGCAAGAGCCTGTATGAATGAACATGTATGGAAATCAGAAGACAGCTTGTGGGAGCTGGTCTCTCCTTCTGCCATGTGGGACCTAGGGATCAAATTGAGGTTGTCAGGTTTGCCAGCAAATGCCTTTATCTGTTCAACTATCCCATGAGCCCCTGAATTAACTTTTTTTTAAAAACTAAAATTGCCTTGCTAATTGTAGGTGCCAGTATTTCTTGAGGTCAGGAACTGGCTAGCTGAGCTTCTAGAATAGTTTCAAAATAAGCTAGAATAATTTCTGTTAAAGGCAGCTCAGCTTTGGGTTTCCACTAGACTGGTGCTGAAAATGTAGCCCACGCTTTCATTGGTCTGCAATGTAGCATGCTAGAGGAAATGGAGAGTCTTTATGAAGAAGGATCTTAAATCCTTCACCTGGACCCTGATGGTTTCATTGATCACATCACTATGAAGTAGGCAGACAAAGGACTATTTTGTTGTTATTCTCATTTCTTGGTGGTGAAGGCCTGAAAGAAGGAAGTACAGGATCTTTTATGGCATGCATTAAATAAGCTGCAGGCCTGTGCTCTTCTACCTGAGTGGGTGGTTTTATGGCCTAATTCTCTAATTGCTGGCATTTATGACAGTGTGGATGCTACTGGCCCTGTGGCTGAGGTAGATTATGCTGGGAATAGGGGAAGAAGAGGGGCCCTTTTGTTGGCCTTTCATTTTCTCCTTCAATAAGGTCTCTGAGAAAGCCCTGAGGAAATGCTCAGACACTAGAACTGAGAGAATGACTTCCTATAAAATGGTCCTTTATGTTTTTAAAAGGGATGGGTTGCTTTTCTTGACCTATCCAAAGAAATCCATACCACCACTGTTAAATATTTCAATAAGTTTTTTACCTTGTCAGGTTACACACCTCATGGGAAGCCAGCCATGAGGCTGAAGCTGTTACCTAAGGTTTGCTTTTAAAGACCTGACTTGTAGTTGTAGACTTGTAGAGAATACAAATTCCCTTGGGTTAGCACAAAGCCTGCTGGAGGCCAAGCTTGGTTTAACTTTTAAGATTCAGAATATACCACCCTAATAGGTTTAGTTTGACAAAGGTATTAACATGAGAGTTAGTTGGCAGTTTCTGCACAGCGCATGAAAATTCCCCCATCCTTGAAATGAGTGGTTGTTTTTCTACTTGACAAATAGGCTGGAGGGGTTTCCCCAGATGTGTTACCTCTCATTCTGGCTGCAGCAAGACTGTGTGAGGTTTCAGTGGGTGGGGTCTATTTCCCTGGTGTTTATTTCAGCGCTGGAGTTTCTTCTGTCTATTTTATCTGGTTCTGTGCATTTCTGGTTTGTGTTTTGTTGTAGTGTTTGTAGATGCGTTGATGACTCTCAGCAGCATGACCCTTCCTAACATCTCTATTGCCTGAGAACTCTTACCCTCATTGCCCATGCGCTGCTGAAATAACATTGTCTTCTCAATTTACTGCATCAAAGTAATTGTGCCTGGCTCCCCTTGTCTTGAGATGAGAGAGTAATGGGAGTTGTGAGGAGTGTTTTTGGAGGAAATGTTTTCATTGGGCTTGCTTTTAAACTTGGTTCTAAAAACTAGGGAAAAGTTGATCACACATTCATAATAAATATCTTGAGCAGTGAATTTTGATAGGCGCCTGAAATTTAGCTTTTGTCCATTCATCAGAACAGACTAATTTTTAGATCAAACACAATACCATCCCTAGATTATTGCCTTAATTATAAGCAGTAAAATCTTGTGGATAACATCTCTTTAAGCTTGGTTAATGAGGAAATCCTCTTGTAATCTCTCTGACTGGCAGTTTTTATTTGTGCATATATAAATACCTTTACAAAGGGGATGGTGAATCTCATAGTCTAATCTGGAATAGTGTGAGATAATATAGCGTAGTGATTAGGGGCTGCCAAGACTGGGCTCTGGATTTAAACTGCCTGAGTTCAAATCTCAGTTTAGCCATGTATTAGCTGAGTGACTTTGCAGACTTTAACTCCTCATGACTTAGTTTCTTCATTTGCAAATTGGGGGTAATCATGCTTCAAAAGAGTATTGTGAGGCTTAATTGAGACCATGCATGCAAAGCACTTAGCACTTTACTTAGCACATAGGGAGCCCTAGTTATTATTAGAATGAGAAATTGAAAGGACATGAGAGCTATAACCTTTTTTTTTTATCATAACTGGATTGTTTTATTACTTTGAGGTGTGTGCGCGCGCGCATGCACGCATGCACAAATCTATTTGAGTGCTATGGTTGACCCCAGCCCTGACACAACAGATGCTCTATGTATGTGTCCTGACTTCAGAATGTTACTGATTTTGCTCGGAGTTTCAAGTTACCTGTAAGCTAAGTGAACCCAAACTGAAGGACAACTTGGTAACAGAAGGTGTCATTGGTAGCCAAGGACACAGAGGGGAGAAAGTAGGGAAGGTTGGCTCTTGAGTTGTAGACTGATCAGGCTCAGGAAACTGCATAGGGGTTGGTACCTTGGTCTTTATGACTAATATTCTTAGTCTTTTTATTAGGTGTTTTTTTTTTCTTTCAGGTTACTATTTGATGCTTGTCCTCAAGTTTCATTTGGGCAGAATCAATGTTGATCTATAGCAGCATTTCTCAACTTGTGGGGTTGAGTTGTGGGAGGTGATGTATGCTGTGAATATGTTTTATTGCCATTGGTTAATAAAGAAGCTGCTTTTGGCCAGTGGCTTGACAAAGTAAAGCCAGGCTGAATGAGATATAGAGAGAGAGTAGGCGGAGTCAGAGAGATGCCATGAAGCTGCTGGAGGAGACAGACTTGTGCCGAAACCTTGCCGGTAAGCCACAGCCTTGTGGAGATGCACAGATTAATAGAAATGGGTTAATTTAAGATGTAAGAGCTAGCCAATAAGAAACTGGAGCTAATAGACCAAGCAGTGATTTCATTACTGGTGCACAGCTGTACATGTCGGAAAACATCCATACACATAAAATTTTTAAAAAGTGGAAAAAATTAAATGTTTCTGCCTCATTAAGAAAAAAATGAAGCATACAATTCTGTAATACCTCTTTTTAAAAATATTCTTATTTGGGGGGCTGGAGAAATGACTCAGCATTTAAGAATACTTGTTGCTCTTGCAGAAGGCATGGGTTAGATTCCAGGCACTCACGTGATGCCTTACAACCATTTATAACTACAATTCTAGGGGATCTGAAGCTCTCTTCTGACTTCCTCAGACACTAGACATGCATATGGTGTATGTATGTATGTATGTACATACATACATACATACATACATACATACGGGTAAAACATACATAAAATAAATCTAAAAAGTATTCTTATCTTTATGAAATGTTTCATCTATATGTATGTATATATGTATGTGCACCGTGTGCATGCAGTACCTGCCATAAGAGGGAGTTGGATGCCCTGGAACTAGAGTTAGAAGTGGTTGTGAGCCACCATGTGAGTCCTGTGAAAAGCATGCACGTCCTCTGCAAGAGCAGCTAGTGCTCTTAACCACTGAGCCATCTTTAATCTTTCTGGCCCTGTAATATTTCACTTAAATAAGGACACGTTTGGGGCTAGTGAGGTGGTTCAGTGAATAAAAGAACTTGATGACCTGAGTTTGATCCCTGTAACCCACATGGTGGAAGGAAAGAACCAGCCTGTGGAAGTTGTCTCCTGACCTCCACACATACACTTTGGCACACACACACCTGTGCTTTTGCACACATACAAAATAAACATAACCAAACTTTTTTTAAAGAAATGCTTATTGAACCACTGCATGCCATCTTTTGCATGTCCAGGCAGTAGTTTTCCTTGAGTCATGTACCTAGGAGGCGGCAGAGCTATGATTCAAACTCTGATGTGTCTGTGTCCGAGTTCACCCTTGGTCCCTGCATGTGTTGCGGTCCTTCTCTTCCCGCCCCATCCCCTGTGTCTGAGTCCTATTCGTTATGCTATGGTAGCATCTCTTCAGTCCGGCTCTGCTCTTCAGTTCTGACAGTCTTGCTTATGTCCGTGACTGAGGATCATTATGGTGCGCTCCTCACTAGCCACCCTCCCTTTTCACGGCCCACTGTGCCCAGTGCTTTCCTTAAATAGAGATAGGATTGTTACTATTTCCCTAAAGCTCTTTGACTTCTCACAAATAGATGATTTCTCAGCCCTTCATAGCTTACCTGGCCTGCATATCTACATTTGAACTTTATCTCCCTTCTTTGCTATATCTACATTGGACAGGGAACCCACCGGTGTGCTCTCTGGTCTTTATGTGCATTTGCAGAGCCTCTTTAATTGAGCTTTTACTTCTTCAGCTGCCCCTGGATTGTTCAGCTCTGCCTTCAACTCAGATCTCTGTATTGCAACTCTCCCGTGAAACAGTCACAGATACTGCTGGGAGCTGAAATTCAGTTTCTCCTTTTTTAAAAGTTTGTACCCAATCCTCAAAGTGCTTACTTAGTCCAGGCTTTTTTGCATTGTGGATTTCTTTGTAAATTCATCTGTCTGTGCCCCCAATAGCTTATGATTCCCTATAAGACTCTATTTCCTAAGTCATAGCTTGTTTTACAGTGGTAACTTTTTGTGTAAAGTGGATCAGTGACTATTGAAGTTTTAGGAACACTTCACAAAGATTTATTATAATAAATTAGGAGAACTTGTGCACACCTACGTAATTTTGACTTGTTTTTAAAGAAAATAATAAGCAGACTGGGGAGATAGCTCATTTGCTAAGAGCTCTTGCTGCCCAAGCATGAGGACCTGAGTTTAGATACTCAGCACCCATGTAAAAGCCAGGCATGATGCTTGTGTCTGGAACTCCAGTACTAAGATCAGTCAGTGGAGACCAGTAGATCCTTGGAACACACTGGCCAGTCAGCCTTGTCAAAAAACGTTTAGCTCCGGGTGAGCAGTGAGAGACCTCAAGGGGGTAAGGCAGAGAGTGACATCATCCCCTGGCCTGTGTTCGAGCATGGACACCCTACACATATGCACATCATACAAATATGGCAGAGGAATGTATAATAAAAAGCCCATCACAGGCCTTTTAATTAGTAATTGTTAATTACTTTTTGGGACAAGATCTTGCTGTATAGCCCTGGCTGGTCTGGAACTCCCTATGTAGACCAGGTTGACCTCAAACTCAGGGATCCATCTCCCATATAGGACGTAGTTTAAAGGTGCTCCCAACTGTGGGTTTGGAGGTGATGTCAAGGCATTCTGATTAGATGGCATTATAATTTATGTAGATAACATTTAGCACTGATTAGCCCCTTCCTTGAATGTTGTTTCCATTTATAAGTTCCTCAGCTTAAAAGGGATGAGGAGACCTTGGAGATGATTGTGAGGAGACTCAGGAGATGATAATATGATTGGAAGTCAGTCAGGGAAATTTGAGAGAATGAAAGGTTAAGAGACAATAATTCTTCAGAAACCATGAATGGATTCATTATTAGGGATGGTAATCATTTGTTCTTTAGCTCCACTGATAAGAGAAAATAGCTTTAAACTGAATGGGGGCAGCTGAAAAAAAGAATTTGTTGCTAATGATAGTTGTCATACTGATGGGAAAAGGTTACTAAAGTCATGCCCTGTGGAGATAAATTTTAAAAATACAGTTCTTTCTACATATGTATAAAGTGACCTCACTCTGTCTTCCCTTCCTATGAATCAATAAGTACAGTCTTACTCAGCTCCTTGAGGACATGGATTGTGTTTTATGTCTTTTAATATTCCTCAAGGGATCCTAGGGGCTCACTGGCTCCTCAAGAAATATTTGATTTGAGTTGTCAATTTATGACAATAATTAATTTTTGTAGTAAGCTTCCAGAGAGATGTCTTCCAGAGAAATGAAATAATGGTTTTTGTAGTGGTTTTATAGGAGGATAAAGGCTTTTTAAAGCGGAGCTAAAAGACAAATCTTAGACATCGAAAGGACCCAGGAATAGCAAGATGAGATCCTCATAAAGGAAATAAGAAATTAGTTTTCATGCCCCTTTCCAGCTGTGTGTTGAAGAGGAAGGCTCCAGAACACCCTTCTTTAAGATTCATTGCTGATGGATGGTTCTGACAGAATCTTGCAAGTTGCTTCCAGTCTGACATCAACGTGCTTCATGTGAATGAGCCTTATATAGACCTCTGACCCTTGGCTTTTGAGTCTGTGTGAAGGGTTTGCATCACTCAGAACGAAACCATTTTAGATATGTTGGGTTGCAGAAAGCATTTCCTGTACAGTCAGACCGAGAACTGTGAATTGGGATTATTCATCTAGATTACTAAAACTCTGGGCTGAGTTAATATTAACACCACAGACAGCTTTCCCGCCACTGGGACCTCGATTGGGGTTGTTGAACTGTTTGAATTTTTGAATTTAGCACTAGAATCGTGTCCGGACACCTTCTTATAAGTGATAGAAGAATAAACTCCTGAGTTTATTCTCTAAGTTTCGTCATGGCCACTTTTACCCGGTTGTTCTCGTAGAATGACTACAGTTCATAGAAACTCGTTCACTGCAGGAATACTGCAAGTGACACCAAATTGAAGGGCCATTTGCCTCCCTGATTGTGCAGTTGCTGTGTGTGGAAACTGTAGCACTAGGGTAAGAGCAGACTCAGACTTTGCTTGTAGTTTTTAGTTGCTAACCATACTGGTCCACGTTCACAGAGAAGAGAAGAGAAGCACATAATCCCCCTACACTTTCTCTCTTCTTGTTTTTATTTTGAGATAGGGTCTCTTTACGTAGACCAGGCTGGCCTTGAACTCACAAAGATCTACATACCTTTGTCTCCCAAGTACTGGGATCAAAAGTGTGTGCTGCCACCACATTGGTCTTTGTTTTCTTTCTTCTTGAGAGCCTCTAGTATCAGCAATTTTTAAAACTACCAGGGACTTTTTAAAAAATATAGTTAATGCCACCTATTGTAGACTTCTCAGAACTTGATAGCAAATTTCCAAGTATGATGTAGTTGTCAGGAACATGAGTTCCCCGACTTTAACATTTGGACATGAAGTCCTAAAAAGCAGTGAGCCTGGTAGCGCAGTTGCTTTCCTAAATGGAATGTTCGTGTTACTCTTCATGCTGCTCTCTGTAGAGAGATGGCCCTGTTTACTTTAGAGGGAAGGAAGTTGTGGCTTTCTCAGTGATACCCAAGTTGCTTTTGGTCATTCATTAGCCTATGGTCCTAAAAGGAAAGATGAAACTTGACTTTGCATCTTAATGAGAACAACAAACGAGGAGAGAACTGAAATTTTATAGTGAAAACATGTAGTTGAGAGCCAGGCATGGTAGCTCATGTCTGAAGTCGCAGCACTCAGGATGGTGAGCCAAGGGAATTGCTACTGCGTGAGTGATAGGCCACTCAGGACTGCGTCCCAAGACTTTTATCTCGGAAGGAGAGGAGGGAGGGAGGAGAGAAAAAAATAACAATTTCAATTAAGATGTAGCTCAAAGTGAAGTTAACTGCTTCAAGGTGGTGTATAAAGGACCAAATCGTCTTAAAGTGAAAAGAACCGTCGCCCAAAATGAAGTTAGTGTTTAACATTCCAGTCTGTAGAACTGGTCATTTGTGATACCTCCCTGTTAGGAAAGACTTAGCCCTGTGCTTGTGATCCTTAACTTAATTTTCTATAATATGCCAGTTAAGTGGGCTCATTTCTTTTTCTTTTGGCAAACAGATAAGCCAGTTCAGACTTGGAAAGTGGGGAGGCTAGAATTGTACTTGAGTTCCTTCTTGTTTTGTTTTGTCTCATGTAGCCTTGAACTGAATTTGCTGTGTAACTGAGGATGGTCTGGAACTCTTGACTCCCTTGCCGCTACCTCCCTGGTGCTACAACTACATGCCCGTGCCACCATGCCTTGATTATTTGTTTTTAATGATTCTGTAAAATAGTTTGAATCATTGCCAAGAGTCTGAATAGCATCTTTTCTGAGCTGGTGCTTGCAGTCCACTGTTCTGTTTTTAAAGACCGATGACCGTTTTGTGACTTCCTCTCTGTCTGAAGCAGCCTGGGTAGAATTCACCTGGCTCATTTGCTTAGCTCGCTTGAGCATCTTTGCTTCATACTCTTGCTGACATGGAGTGGGTTTGAGGGGCACTGTCTCCTCTTGTTGTAAAATATATAGCATTTGTAGTTCTTAGGTGACAGTTGCTAGCTAGAACTGAGTTAAAAGCTTAAAAACTGGAGTTCATTTTTGTATGTTGAATATGTGACCTGTTGTTATTGGCACCCTTTAATCCTGGATGAATTTTCCTCAACATTTTTTTCACTAGCAGTCAGAGATGATATGTAAAAGAGCTTAAGTCTCTTCCTCCCTGTGGTGCGGTCAGACAGCCAACTGTCCCTTCGATGCACCAGCAGTCAGAGAGAATTGGCCCTTGCCCCTGCTGACCAGTCCTCAGATTGTCAGTTCAATAACTATACATTTTTTTCTTCTTTAAAGCAAGATGCACTCTGAAGACTGGTAACTGAATTATTCCCAGAGACAATTCTGTTAACACTAGCTTTAAGAGCTTCAGCCTTCAAGTTTTCAATTCCCAAAGTATCTTGCAAAGTGCTATAATTATTTTAGTACTTATATTCATATTATATTTTAAGCTGCACTTTAAAAAAATTAGATAATAAGCTCCAAGGGAGGAGGAGCTTCTCAAATGCTAAAACCCCAGTTCTTGTTCACTTACTGATTTCTTGGGAACTTGGGGATCCTCAGACTTTGTATATATTGGTCTACCACTGAACTACTATTATTATTTTCTTTTTATTTTGAAGAATTTTATTTTTTAAGACCAGGTCTCATGTAGCTCAGACTGGCATGGAACTCTCTATGTAGACCAGTCTGGCCTCGAACTCAGAGCTCTGCCTGCCTCTGCTTTCTGAGTGTTGGGATTGAAGGTGTGTGCCCCCCACACCAGGAGACTGAATGAACTCTTCTTGGTTCTCTGGCTTCCACCTCCTTGCACTATGGTTAGCAGCATGTACTCTATGCCTGCTTTGAGACAGAATCTTGATAAATTGCCCAAGCCTTCCTATCCTCCTGCTGCAGCCTCCCAAGTTACTGGGATTGCAACAGTATTTGACAGTTGGTTATGTTACACTAGGCATAAAAATAGAGAAATTTAAAAACTATTCTCAAATATTTGATAGTGCTTCCTTTTCAGTGCAAGGGAGGGAAGTGCCCCCTCCCCTGTAAGGCTGTCCACTCCCCGGGCACTGGATTCCAGCCCTTCTTGGCTGCTCAGTGTTGGACCTGCCAACAACTCATCTCTTGCACAGGCAGTTTCTCAGCCCAATGCAATAGTATAAAACTGTCTGAATACAATCCTTTTAAAAACCCTTGGTCCATGTCCTCCAGTTACTCCTGAATCTTGCCCCTTTTACAACAGACGGTCCTGCAAGTGTCTAAGTACTGGCTCCACTCTTTCACTCTCCAGGCCCCCAGCTTCTGTAGCTGGGCTTTCTCCCCAAGACTCAGCTAAGATGGCTCTTACCAAGGTGGTGGGGGCAGGCTGTCTGTCTAACCAGATTAAATAGATTGACTAGATAAATCCTTACCCTGTTAAACCCTTTTTCAGCGTTTGAACCAGCTAAACACTTCCTTCTGTTTTTCCTTGGACCCGTCACTCTGTACTTACCAGTTACTAATTTTCAGTGTTCATCCTGGCCTTTCTCTTCCCTGAGCCTGCCTGGGTGTGGAGGGGGAGTCCGCCTTCTGCTGCCTTCTCTCTCCAGGAGGTCTTTTCCAGGCTTTATCTTTATACTGAGAACTGCTGTCTAAAATTTAGTCTTTAATACTGACTACTTTGTGTACTGCATATTTGACATTTCTGTTTCATAATAGTAATAATAACTTGACTAATATTTACTGTGTGCTTATTGTGGGCCAGACTGTATTGTGATCCTTGTCATATATTTTCTCACCTAAACTTCATGACCCTCTCTCTGTGAAGTGACACAGACAAGGAAATAGGCATTTGGAACCCAATAGGTATTTCACACCAATTATCTCCCAATCATCTCCTGCCCCTAAGCCATTGCCATTCCCAGTCTGTGGTGGGTTGAGTGTACCAAATACTAGTTGCTCAGGCCTAAAACTCCCTAAGAAGTGTGCTTGATTTCTCTTCATTCTTATCCCAAATCTATGTAAATTCTTTATACTTTAGAACGTATCTCAACTCCCAGCTTCCCTCACCAACTCTGCTCCTTATCGTCTCCTGCCTGGACCACTTTCTCATCTCTTTACTTGTACTCGTCCTCACTAGAGTTTGTTCTTCACACAGCATCTATGAATTCCAGGATCTGATACTTTATTTACTTACATTAAGTCTGGCAGTGTCTGCCTCCACTGCTAGAATAAACCGAAATTCTTCAGCTATGGCCAGAGGTGAGATGGCCTCAGGCCCAGCCTGATGGTCTTCTTGACCTCTTCTCAGTCATTCTGATGCAGAGCCATGCTGGCTTCTAGCTGCCAGACTTGCTATGTCTGTTGCTCTCTCCAGACTGTTGCACTTGTTGGGCCACCCATGCCTTTATGTTTGCCGTTTCCTCATTTACGTCCATTCAGCAAGTTTGTCTCTGCAAATGCCAGATGTTCTCTGTTGTAGTGTAAGGATTGTGAACAGTGCGCCACTGAGTGAGATGCTGGCACCCATAAAAGTTTATTTATTGATGGTTCACACCTGTAATCCCAGTACTCGGGAGACTGACGCAGGAAGACTATTGTGAGTTTGACCAGCCTAGGCTACTTTGTTCCCGGTCAGCCTGTGACTGCAGAGTGAGACTTAACAAAAAAAAGCAGATAGCGGAGGCAGGAAAATTGCCTGGGCTCTGAGGCCCTGACTCAAAAAACAAACCTCAAAATATTTACTGTAACTTTTTTTCTTTGTGTATTTGTATGATGTATATGTGTGTTCACTATGCTTTCATGTGCAAGTGTGGAGGCCAGAAGCCAACTTTGAGTATTTTCCCCATTACTCTGTACCATACTTTTTAGGGTGGGGACTCAGAAGTTGCTTTCTCTCTAGACTAACTGACTGACTGACTGGACAGCAAACTCCTGGAGTCTGCCTGTCTCTGCTTCCCCTAACAGTGCAGTTACAGATCCACACTGCCACGCATGACTTTTATGTTGGTGTCAGAAATTTGAACTCAAGTTCTCGTGCTTGTCTTGCAAACATTTTTATCCACTGAGTCATCTCCCCAACATCATTTCATGTACATATTTTTTTTAATTTTTGAGACAAGATTTTCCTAATGTGATTTTTAATTACGTTTATTTGTTGTGAGTCTACATGTATGTGTCAGAGGATAACTTGGCAGAAGTTGGTTCTTTCCTTCCAGGATGTGGGTCCACAAGAGCAAACTCAGGTCGTCAGACTTGGCAGCTAGCATCCCTTGGAGGTAGCTCAGTACCCCCCCCTGTAATTTTTATGTGTGTGAAATATTCTTTTAGGCTTTCAAGTCATTTAAAAGTGGCATGAACATTTTTGTCTTAAAAATTAGGTTTATTTGTTTTCTGTATATGATTGTTTTCCCTACATTGTGTGCCACATGCATGCCTGATGTCCACAGAGGTCAGAAGAGGGCACTGGATCCTCTGGAACTGGAGTATGAATGGTTGTGAGCCACTGTGTAAGTGCTGGGAACCAATCCTGGTCCTCTGCAAGAGCAAGTGATCTTAATGACCAAGCCATGGAACAAGTAAAAGTGGGCTACATTTGCTCTGTGGCTCTTTGTTGTCACTTCAGAGAAGCCTTTCCTGACTTCCCAGTGGCTCACTGCGCAGCTGGCACATCGAGCTTTCCTGTCTATTAATATTATTATCCATTATTGTTCAGTGTGTATTTTCTTCCTGTCTCACAAGACAGGGGTTTTGTTACTTCCCTGTGTCTATTAGTTTTTTGTCAACTTAACACAAGCTAGAGTCATTTGGGAAGAGGGAACTCAAACTGAGAAAATGCCTTTATCAGATTGGCCTGTAGGCAAGTCTATGGGGCATTTTTTTGACTGATGATTGGTGTGGGTACCATTCCACTGTGGGTAGTACTGGGCAGGTGGTCCTGGGAGGTACAAGAAAGGTAGCTCAGTGTGAGCCTTGAGAGCAACCCAGTAAGCAGCTTTCCTCCATAGTTTCTGACTGCTCCCGCTGAGCTCCTGCTCTGAATAAACCCTTTCCTCCCCGAGGTGCTTTTGATTTAGGGGTTTTTTATAGAATCAAGGAGCAAACTAGGACATTCCCCATCTGTACTAGTTAATTTTTATCAACTGGACACAAACCAGTCACCTGGAAAAAGGAAAAGGAAACCCCGATTGAAGAAGTGCCTCCACCAGATTGACCTGTAGGCATGGTCTGTGGGCCATTTTCTTAATTGCTGAATGATGTAGGAGGCTCTAGACCACTGTGGGCACTGCTGCCCTAAGCAGATGGGCCTGGGCTCTAGAAGAAAAGTAGCTGGGTAAGCCAGTGAGTAGCACACCTCCCTGGTCTCAGCTTCTCTGGATGGAGAGCTGTAACCTGTAAGCCAAATGAACTCTTCTTCCTCAAGTTGTTTTTGGTTAGTGTTTTATCAGAGCAAAGAGAAGCAAACTGGAATCTGGATCTTTAGTGTCAAACAGTGCCTGGCAGTTCTCAGTAGCCTCTTACCGAGTGGGCAAATGCTGATCTCAGTTGAGTTATGGCTGCTGACTTCTCTCCTTTTTCTCTAGTCTCTCTCCTACTCTGGTTCATTATGTAGTATTATTGCCAGACATTAGTAGGCTAGTGGTAGTGCACTGCGCTTTACTGTGTCAGGCTTTTTGCCTTTGCTTTTAACTCTGTCTTATGTGTACGGGTATTTGTCTTTCATGTCTGTCCTGCTGGGGCTGCTCTTGTCAGCCTAACCAGTCCTGTTAATTCTTGCATCTGTTTTTCTCTTTTCTCTCTATTATTCTGAATAAGCTGTGGCCTAATAACATTTTCATAATTTGTTTTCCCAAGAGCTGTAGCTTGCTCTTTTAGCCCCGGATGTTCTTGAACTTGGTACATAGTCAAGGATGCTTCTTTCAGGCCTGTGCCATTGTGCTTTGTCAGAACCAAAATTTAAAAACATAGTGGTTATGAGAATCTGAAGAAACATGTTGTTTCTCATGGTACAGTTATGCATACACATATGATTTGCCCGTGTTTCAGAGGAATTTCTAACCCTGGCCTTGCGTGTACACCTTTTTGCAACTAAATTCATGCTTTCCCTTTCAAGAGAATTCCCATCCATTCCCATGCTTGTATTCATTGCCTCCCGCTGCTGTCCCACCTGTACCCCATCTCTTTTCCACTTACTACTCTTTTACTTTTCAGAATTTTCTTCCCTATTATTATGTTCCCTAGTAGTGAGCAGACATAATCAACCTCAAAAATTGTGCCCCCAAGATGTCTCTTCCTTTCTCTGTTTCTTATCTCTCTTTCCTCACATAGCTGAGTTTTTCAAAAGTAATCATCCTTTCCGTTTTCCCAAGGTATATGTGTGTATGTCTGTTGCTAGGGATCAGATGCAGCCTCCAGCCCCATTCCTATTTTCACAATACAGCTTGTCCCCTCCTCCTTATAGCACTGTAGAGGCATCAGCTTTGGTAACAGCACAGGTGACCTCCAGTTTTGATATTCCATTGTACAAGATGGGTCTTGTCCATGTGACCTCTCCTTGATAAGTGTCTTTCCCTAAATGTCTGATCTTGCTTTCTGCTTCTCCCATACAAAACTTGGAGCACACATTCCTCGAAACTTTGTTTACCAACCTTCCTCCTTTCCTTTGTGTTCTCTCCCTAGCGGGTTGATCCAATACAGTCTAAGTACTTCCATATTCATCAAGTCAGGTGTATTTTCTCCAGGTCGTTGTTTCCAGGAGACAACACAGAAAGACATTTCTAACTCAGGTATCTGAAATGTTCTCCCTTCCTATTCCTGAAAGTCTTTGTTCTGTATTCCCAATCTTAGTTAATACCCTCATAACCAGCCAACCTAAGCTAGGCACCTGCTGTCCTTTCTCCTCCACTAGCAACCTCCGGATCATAACCACATGTCAGGGCTGGAGAGACTCAGTGATTATACTCAAGAGTTCTGTTGCCAGCACCCATGTCCGGTGGCTCACAACCACCTGTAACTCCAGTGCTACAGAGTCTGGTGCCCTCTTGGGCACTCCTTAGACACATACATAGAAATTTTAAAGTAAAATAAAAATAAATACTAAAATATGTTTACAGAATCTGTCCTCTTTGCTCAACCTACTTTGCCATTGTAATCACTTTCCCTGGCTCTTTAAAACAACCTCAGAGGCCATGTGTGGTTGTATATGCCCATAGCCCTAGTATTGTGGAGGTGGAAAAGCCTGAGTTCCAGGCCAGCCTAGAACTTATGGGCTACACGAAGTTAAAAAAAATTCAAGATAAATAATTAAAATAATATAAGATAGAATGGCCAGATGGAAAGACTTCCTCTTCGTCTCTGTCTTTGTATCAGAGGTGGACAGCTTATTTACTACTTTGTCTATTCTGTGTTCTATTGCTGAGAAGAGACACCATGGCAAGGCAGCTGTTACAAAAGAAAACATTTCACTGGGGCTTGCTTACAGTTTCAGAGGGCTTGGGAACATGTCAACACTCATGGTGCTGGAGCAGCAGCTGAGAGACTGAGCCTGGCATGGGCTTTTGAAATCTCAAAACCCACCCCTCAGTGACACACTTTCTCAAACAAGGCCGCACCCCCCCAATCCTTCTCAAATAGTATCACTTCCTGATGACTAAGTGTTCAAGTACATGAGCCCATGGGAACCATTCTTATTCAGACTACCACAGTCTCTGAAAGTGTAATTATGTCCAGAAAGGGTTTCTGTGTAGTTTAATGTAGTCGAAGATCGTGTGTTTTACAAATATACATACAGTCCAAATGTCACTCATAGGCTTAGGTAGAACAAAGTAGTTTAAACGATAGAGTTCTTTCCTATTGGTTTATTTAAAAACTGAGATGTTGATAAGGGTTCCTTCATCAGTGTTTTAATATAAAGTTACAGACATAAACGGGAAGGAGGAAACAATCTCACCTTTCCACTCACAGTGATTTGGCTGGTGTATTGAGACAGGGTCTCCCTGGATAACGCAAACTCTGAGTCCTTGCTACAATGCTGGGATTTCAGGTGTATGCCACCCTGCCTAGAGAATCACTTTAGAATGAGGTCCATGGTGCTAGAAGATAGATTTTAAGCACTTAAGGCCCGTAAGACTTTCCATGGTCTGCCTCCTACCCACCCCCTTCAGTATCTTCTGCCTCGTTTCTGAATGGCTGTTTCTCTGTGCTTTTGTATGTTATTCACTCTGCCTGCGTCACACTTGGTACCTTCTCAAACTTTGTCATCACTCAAAGGTGAGCGACTTCTGTCCTGTGAACAGCGTACCTACATACGGTCCTCTAGCAGGGTCTCCTGTGTGCTGCGTCCTTTTACTGTACTGAGCTATCCTCCCTTCTCCTTCTTGCTACAGGGTCTCACTGCATAGCTGTAGAGGCTGACGTCAAACTAGATATCTGTGTTAGCCTCCCAAATTGTGAGATTTTTTTAACCTGTACCACCACACCATACCCTGCTTAAAGATGTCTTTTATCTCTGCTCATCCCTTTACCTAAATATAGTTTTTAAATATTTTTGTGAGCGAGTGTGCGCATCACGTTTGTGCAAGAGCCCACACTGGCCAGAAGAGCATGTTAAATACTCTCCAGTTGGAATTATAGACAGTTATGAGTCACCATGTGGGTGCTGGGAACTGAACCCCAGTCTTCTGTAGAAGCCACAATGCTCTTCTGAGCCATCATCTCTTCAATCACCCACTCACATGTTTCTTAGTGAATGAACTGATTTAGTTTGGCTCCCAGCCTCTATTTATTTGTTATTTGGGTTTTGTGAGATGTAGTTTCACTGTGTACCTGACCGAGCTTGAACTTACAGTGACCCTCCTGCCTCGTCTTTCTGAGTACTGCAGTTATATAGGCCTTCTGACATTGTATGCTTGTTTTTTTAGTCTCTTTATGTTTTTTAATTGAGCTATATATTTTTCTCTGCTCCCTTCTGTTCCTCCCACTTTTTTTTAAATTAAAAAAAATTGCTTTCCAGTCATTCTGGAAATTGATCAGGATCTTGTTCTTTATTTATGGCAAGTACTCTACTACAGCCAAAAGGCATGTTTATGTTTGTAGGCCAGAGGACCACTTCCCGTGCCACCATCATAAACATTATATACCTCCTTTGAGACAGGTCTGTCATTGGCCTGAAACTCATCAACTGGGCTAGGCTGACTGACCAGTGAGCCTCAAGGATAGCTCTGTCTCTACTTGGCACTTGGGATTTTGTGTATGTGTGTGTGTGTGTGTGTGTGTGTGTGTGTGTGTGTGTGTGTAAGTGTGTAAGAGTTCATCAAGCTAAAGAATATATTCATTACCTCCTCAACTTTTGTGGTGTCAATGTTAAAGACTATTTGTGTTTTTAAAGCAGTATTTTAATTTTAATTTTATTTATTTTCTTTTATGTGTATGAGTATTTTGCCTACATGTATTTATGTGCACCGTGTGTATTCCTGATGCCTGTGGAGGCCAAAAGAGGGTGTTCCATTACCTGGAACTGGAGTTACACATGGTTGTTAGCTGCCATATGGACGCTGAGAATTACCTTGAATCCTTTTGAAGAGCAGCCAGTGCTCCTAACCACTGCACCATCTCTCCAGCCTCCTTTGGCCCACTTTTGGCAATTTTTAAATACATCATCCATTATCACCCCTGGGTACTTTTCAGCATGGTAGATCCCCAAAACTCATTCTTCCATTAGAGCTGAAACCTTGTGTGTGTGTTGACCAGCTTCTTCCCTTTCTTCCTCTGATCACTTTTCTGCTCTCCTTTAGATGCTACATGTATTTGAACCCTCAGAGTACTTAAGTTTCTGTGTCTGGCTTGCTCTATGTGATGTCATTGAGAATGGCCAGATTTCCTACCTTTTAAAGGCGGAATAGTATCCCATCATGGATATGTGCCCCATTTTTCTTAATCATTCATTAATGTGACTAGAGCTGACATGGACCTGAAGTGTACATACTTCATCAGCTTTCCAACTCTGTTCCTTTGCTACATACTCATAGCTAGGATAATAGGATTATATGGTTAGATTTTGGTTTTCTGAAGAACAGTTGTACTATTTTTTTAAAATATTTATTTATTATGTATACAATATTCTGTCTGTGTGTATGCCCGCAGGCCAGAAGAGGGCACCACACTCCATTACAGATGGTTCTGAGCTACCATGTGGTTGCTGGGAATTGAACTCAGGACCTTTGGAAGATCAGACAATGTTCTTAACCTCTGAGCCATCTCTCCAGCCCCAGTTGTACTATTTTTTTAAACTAGCTGTTCTAGTTTACACTCCACTGACTGTACAAAGGTTCTCCTTTCTTTCATTCTCACCAACATTTGCTGTCATTTGTCCTCAATACTGGCTCTAACACCTGTAAATTTATAGCTCATTATGGCCTAATTTAGTTCCTATGTATCCCATGTACTATTATTTTATTTGTTTGTTTATGTTGGGAATTAAACTCAGAGCTAAGCATATGCTATACCACTGAGCTGTACAGTCTTCAGTCCCTGGTCCCTAAGGATTTTTTTTTAACATTTATTGTTTATATGTATGTGATAGCGTGTTTCTGTGTGTGTGTGTGCACGTGCTTGCGCACGTGCATAGATAGATAGATAGATCAATCGATCATTCGATCAGGAGAGCTTTCAGAGGTCAGTTCCTCATTTTACCATGTGAATCCTGAGGATCAAACTGAGGCCACCAAGCTTGGCAGTAAACACCTTTACCTGCTAAGCCATCATCTCAGATTAAAAGAAAAAAATCCCTTCCGCTAAGCAGGCATGGTGGCACACACCTGTAATCCTGGCACTCTGGAGGCTGAAGCAGAAGGATCGTGAGTTTAAGGTCAATGTGGGCTTATATAGCAAAGGCCCCATCTAATTAGATACTAGTAATTATGAGTGTGAGTCTTTAAAATACAACATAAAACCTTGATATTTTAGAGCAAGTAGCAGGAGACTCGGGGAATTGTGCCAACAGAAGTGATAGCTAACTGGAATAAATTCCCACAGGGGAGGTGTTACTCTTTATAAAGACTAGCTGCCAAGATTATGTACAGCTTGCCTCCTGGGTATTTTACTGTCTTAGTTCTCTTGTGGCCCCTTCATCAGATTGGACCATGTATAACGATGCCAACTTAGAAGCCTGAAAAAATATTTCACAGAAATGAGTGTATTTTTAAAAGGTCATATTTATTTGTTTATTTTTTAAATTGCAGGGTTTCTAAAAATTAATTTTTTAAAATTTTATGTGCATTGGTATTTTGCCGTGGGTGTCAGGCCCCCTGGAACTACAATTACAGACAGTTTACAAATAAAATATCACTACAGCTGTGAGCTGTCATGTGGGTGCTGGTACTTGAACACCAGTCCTCTAGAAGAGCAGTCATTGCTCTTAACCACTGAATCATCTCTCCAGACCCTAGAGATTTTATTTTTGCTATGTGTGTGTATCCTCAGGGGCTAGAAAGGGGCTTTGGGTCCCTAGAGTTAAAGTGAGTTACAGATGGTTGTGAGCTGCTATGTGTGTGCTGGGAACTGAAGTCAGGTCATCTGGAAGAGCAGCAAGTACTCTTAAACTCTGAGCCATCTCTCCAGACCCTCAGAAGTGATTTGTACTTGTTTTATTTTAATTAGGTGCAAGTGGGGCAAGGGTGTGCTTGTGTGTGCAGGCCTATAGAAGCTAGTGACCTTGATTGCCCCAAGGCTGAAGTAACAGACAGGTGTGAACTGCCTTGATGGTGGGTCCTGGGAAATGAACTCAGGTTCTCCGAAAGCGCATTACATTCTCTCAACCTCCAAGCCTTTTTTCCAGCTCCAAAAAATGATTTTGATATTATGTTCATTGATGTTTTTCTCACTGAATCCGTGAAGTTAACTTTGTAATTGTAGGAATTGAATTTTCAGACATTTTAGAGGCAGAAGGAAGGTTGCTGAAAGGCACGTGGGAGTTGCATAGCACTTAGTTAAAGAGTGGTGGTTAGGAAAGAACAGGAACAGTGGTTCGTGGTAGACCTTGTCCATCTCAGGCCAGGGCTGATGGAGCTTGTTTAATAGAGATGTATTGTGGTGGTGGTGATGCCCCAGGTTGATTCCATCTTTAGGTTTTATTATTATTTTTTAAATACTTATTTATTATGTATACAATATTCTGTCTGTGTGTCTGTCTGCAGGCCAGAAGAAGGCATCAGATCTCATTTCAGATGGTTGTGAGCCACCATGTGGTTGCTGGGAATTGAACTCAGGACCTTTGGAAGAGCAGGCAATGCTCTTAACCCCTGAGCCATCTCTCCAGCCCCCCATCTTTAGGTATTATAGGTAGTGCTATAGGTGATCTGTTTGTTCTGTAGGCTCATTGGTTGGTTTGAGACTGAGAGTCTATGTAGAGTAGAGGAGGATGACCTTGAACTTTGACCCTCCTGCCCCCACTTCTTAAGTGCTAGGATAAGATACAGGAGTATGTAATCACATCTGGTTTTATGTGATGCTGGGGTCATGCTTGCTTGGCAGTAGTTATTCTAGCAACTGAGCGCCATCCCTATCCCAGTAGAGGTGTTTTCAGTGCAGCTTTGGTGGCAGTCCACTTTAGCTCGAGGTTAAGGATTCTAAGTAGGTGATTTTTCTTCCTCGGACTGTGAGACATTGGGAAGCATTAAGAAAGACACAGAGGGGCACCCACATGGTGGCTCACAGCTGTCTGTATTTTCAGTTCCAAGGGAGTTCCAACACCCCTGCAAAACATAAAATAAAAATAATTTTTTTAAAAAAGACACAGAAAACTAATTATTTAGTTGACTATAGGGAGGGAAAAATATTGTCTGTGAATAATGGCATTTTAAAGGCTGTTTCTACACTAGGAATTGTGTCATGCCTGATGGCTGAAGAGGATCCAGTTTCCAGCCCTATTGAGGTGTCTTGTTATATGAGGGGGAGGAAAATGCTTTGGAGAATTTTGAAATCTGTTGAATGTTTCTTACCCACCAAATACTAATGTAAGAGGAAGAATGAGCTATATATAAGCCTGTTTTTTATTCTGGACTATGAGTTAAGCCATATTTTGTCCTCAGTAACATTTTAGCTAAG
Organism: Myodes glareolus; assembly: GCF_982192425.1. Taxonomy (NCBI): domain Eukaryota; kingdom Metazoa; phylum Chordata; class Mammalia; order Rodentia; family Cricetidae; genus Myodes; species Myodes glareolus. The sequence continues at coordinate 73,573,769 of NC_142029.1, read as the reverse complement.
CTTTGATTTTTGGATGGAGAGTGAAAGTGCTGCCCCGCCAGGAAAAAAAATGCTGCTTTGTTTGAAACATTTTTCTAGTCTTTCCTAGAAACACAGATTTTCATATATTTTTCTAAAATGCCTTTACTAAGTTTTACATGTAACATTATTATCTGTAATACTATTTTGGGCTCAGGTTCTATTGTGAGAAAACTATTCTTTTTTTTTTTTTTTTTCTCTCCCCCAAGACAGGGTTTCTCTGTTTTTCCTGGCTGTCCTGCAACTTGCTTTGTAGACCAGGCTGGTCTTTATCCTCCTGCTTCTGCCTCCTAAGCACTGGGATTAAAGGTGTGCGTCACCAAACCTTGCTGAGAAGGTTATTCTTATTTAATTTTTTTAAATGAGGTCTTAGTATGTAGATTCCTTCCTTCCTTCCTTCCTTCCTTCCTTCCTTCCTTCCTTCCTTTTTTCTTTCCTGTCTGTGTGTCTGTCTTAAGACAGGGCCTTAGTATATAGCCCTGGCTGGCCTGAAATACCTTCTATGTAGATCAGACTGGCCTCAAACTCAGAGAAATCACTTACCTCTCCATCTTGGGTACTGGAATTAAAGACATTTGCCATCATGCCCAGCAAATAAAAATCATAAATGCTAAGATATTTATGAGTGAGTCAGGGAGTTTAGTAGTAAAAGTGCACGTGGAAGTTCCCAGCTAGCTGCCCTAGAGTTATGGTAAGGAGCAGTAAATTCTACGTTAATTATTTTTATAATTATAATTCACTTAGGGGTGTCATTGGATAGCTTAATTTACTATAAATTACCAGAGACACTAAATATAATTTAACAGTATTTATAGAGTTCAGCTTGGTTAAGGTGGTTTTCTGTTTTGGAGTTAAGAAAAATGTTGAAATCTTAGCAACACAGTCTCCAAGAACATCATTGACCACAATAGCTTGTGCCTTTACTTTGTCTGGGAATGCTGTGCTCCTCAGAAAAGGCTGTGATGAAAGGGAAAGTGTGTGTTGGGCTAGGCATGGTGGCGCACACCTTTAGACCCAGAGCTCCCTGAGTTTGAGACCAGCCTGGTCTACATAGTGAGACCTTGTCTCAAAACAAAACATAAAAAAAAGAAACAGAAAAAGAAAAGTATGTTTATTAAGTAGGCCTAGGACTCCTTGACTGTGTGTAACATATGTCTCCTGCACCCTCTCTCTTCCGCTGGGCTTGTGGACATGTGCGTGCGTGCATGCAAAGTGCCTTGGTCTTTTGGTCTTTAAGCAAATCTGAACCTATTGTAAGCTAGGACTGTTGTCTCTTGACATCGAGGTGGTACCTGAGTAAAGTGAACAATGGAGCCAGATGGGAAGCCAGTTGGTTGAGGGGTTGTTTGGTTTAATGTATTTGTTTAGGAATCTTAGCATAGAGTTGGAAGCTGGGAGTCAGGAGACTAGAGCTCTTTGACCTAACAATGACAGCTTTTGTTTAGCCAGGTTGTTTGGCTCTTTGAAGAGTGAGCTCTTACTTTAAAGCATAGTCAAGAAATCAGTATGTATTTCAAATGCAAAGAGAAAGGTTCTTGTGTTGAATACAGCCTTTATGGGAAAGGGGCCTTCCTATGTAGCACTGGCTTACCTGGAACCCAGTCCACAGAGGACCTCAATTCCTGCCTCAGTTTCCCAAGTGCTGAGAGTAAAGCCTGTGCCACCAGGCCTGGTGGTAGATCCCTTTTTGACTACATATTCTCTTTCTTGTTCTAATCTTATTCTGAGACCACAAGGAGAATAAATGTTTTCTATCATTTTAGGAAATACTCAGAAAATTTTAAATATTGATAGTTGAATGGCTACTTGACTTGACAACTTAGCAGTACCTTACTGTTTTACAGAACTTAACAGTTGGGGTTATATGGTTAGGTTTTGTGAACATTTGCAATACAGGTGGGTACGTGAGTTGCTGGTCATGAACAAAATGGTTTTTAATCTTGTTTCTTTTAAACTTATAAATATGCCACCTAGTACTTTACGTGTAGTTGCTTGCACTGTTTGTTCTCGCTGTACTTAGAGCCTAAGACTCATGCAGTTAGCGGTGTAGCCTCCTGCGATGTATTTGATGGTATCCAGGTACTGTGAGATACATGGATCAGCAGGTAGTTTAATGGGGAGGATGTAGAGAAGAGCAAACTGCCCAGGAGCTTGACAGATCTGAAAATGGCCATTCCATGCTCTAGTTGTAGATTTGAAAGTTTTGTGCTGTAGATGATTTATTTGACTCCTTCAGTTATTTATAGGTTCAGTTGTAAGTGTTACGGTATGAAAGTGTTTACAACCAGTAATAACTGGACACGCTTAAAGCACAGAGGCTGTTGTTTCGTGTTATAAATATGTGGTCTTGGGTAGGTCATCGGGCCTCTCAGACTTTGCTCCTTAAACTACAGCACTAATAAAAGTAATAGGAATGTGCATGCTGCTTTGTAGTTTTAATCTAAGTGGTTTCCTTCTGTCCTTACAGTGCTCCAGTAGAGAGAACTGGAGGGAGAAAGTGACTTCCTAAGATCACATAGCCTAAGAATAGAGGAACCGAGTCCCAAAGCTAGCCCTTCTAGTGTCCCAGCCCAAGAAATGTGGTCTTCCCTCCTCTAAAATGTCTAAGATTTTGTGATCTTTTTTAAAGTTCTCCCTTTGTTGGAAATAATTTACCTTTGCTTATCTTACTTGCTTGGTTTTGCTGTTTTTTTTTTTTCTTTCTCCTAAACTACTATTTATTTGCTTACTTCTGGATGGGGAAAGTAGCTAAGGGATAGAGTTCTTGTCTAAGGTCCTGGATTCAGTCTCCAGTACCAAAATTTAAAATAACTAAATCTTCCCAAGCATGTATTGAAAGTGAGCAATATGAGCTTCTCATTTAAAAATTTGGAATAAGCCGGGCAGTGGTGGTGCATGACTATATTCCCAGAACTTGGGAGGCAGAGGCAGGCGAATCTTTGAGTTCAAGGCCAGCTTGGTCTACAGAGTGAGTTCCAGGACAGTCAAGGCTGCACAGAGAAAGCCTGTCTTGAAAATCATGGGGGCGGGGGTAGGGGGAGGATTAAGCTGTGTTTGCTGGTACATGTTTATAATCCCATATAGTTAGGGGAGCAGCGGGGATCCAGAGAAAAAGCACCTTCGAGACCAACCTGGACTGAGACTCTGACGTCCCTTCCCTCTAAAATAACATTCTGGGTTGATTGGGGCTTTGTGATTTTTGATAGCTTTTTTAGATATTGAGCCATCAACTCTAAAGATCATCAAAGAAATTTGTTTGGCGTTTTAAAAACTTTACTTTGTGTGGCTGTTTAGCTTGCATGTTTGACTGTACCCATGCACCGGAGGCCCGAAGAGGGCATTGAATCTCCTGGAACTGGAGTTGTGGGTGGTTGTGAATCACCATGTGGATGCTAGGACTTGAACCCAAACCCCAATCCACTGTAAGAACAGCAAAGTGCTCTTAACTACAGCGCCATCACTCCAGCCCTGTTTGACTTGTTTTGTTTTTGACATATAGGCATAGGTTTTTCTTACAAATAATGTTCCCAGTAAAAATCTATTTAATTATTAATTAATTAATTAAATCATTCATTTTTGAGACAGTTTCTCTGTAGTTTTGGAGCCTATCCTGGAACTCGCTCTGTAGACCAGATTGGCCTTGACTCACAGAGATCCACTTGTTTCTGCCTCCCAAGTGCTGAGATTAAAGCCATGCACCACCACCAGCAAAACTTTATTGTAAACTGAGAGAATTTTTAAAAATTGCTTTTAACCTAGAGATAAAAGAAACTATTTTTTTTAAAGGAACGTAGTATGTGTTCTAAGACTGAATATGCCAGAATTATAATACTTTTTTTAAATAAACTATATTTCTGAAGAGAATTTCATTTTTTTTCTTAAGTACGTATTTATTTTATGTGTACAGATTTTTGCCTGCACTTGTGTACATTTGTGTACTATGCAACTGCCCGATGCTTTCAGAGGCCAGAAGAGGGCATCATCAGATCCTCTAGATCTGAGTCACATGTGGGTGTTAGCAGTCAAACTCTTTTTTTTTAAAATATATATTTATTCATTAAGTATACAGGGTTCTGCCTACATATATCCCAGCAGTCAAACTCTTAAACAGCTGGAGTGGCTCTCTCTTCACTCTTAGTCTTGGAGCGATGAATGAATGAATGAATGAATGAATGAATAGATAGATACTGCCAAAAGCCTTCGAGCTCAAGAGTTGAACTGCTGATTTGTCTAAAAGGCATCATTCACTTGTTGCTATTTTCCTGGGTGGTAAGTGGTTAAGAACCTTATTAACACCTGGCTCCAGTTTTAAACTGAGCAAAGAGCTCTTCAGTGGGAGGTCCCAGTGTCCTCCACGGGCACTGTGCACAGGAGGAAAGTCTGGGGACTGTAACTGCTGGGGCATGGTTCAGGATCTTCCAGACTCTAGCCAGTGTGCACTTCATTCCATAGTGGTGGTGTTTGGTGTTTGTGTGGATTCTGTTTCTGGAATCTGAAATTCTCCCTCTCCATCTCTCTTATCTTTCTAGAAAGAAGTTCTCTGTATCAGTAAATTTGCACTTGTCAGTTTGTTTCAGTACACTTTTTTGGGAACTTGTCCAAAGTAGGCTAAGCAAATCTTAGTAATTTTTAAGGACAGGTTTAAAAGTTAGAAGTAAGGAGAGTTTTTGCTTTTTTTCGTTCTCAAGCAGAATTGGAAATAAGATGTTTCCGTCACTGATGAAGGGAGTCGCTGTGTGTGGTCAGTTTATGGTCCCTGTCGCCGGCACTGCTACCCACCATTAAGTCTCTTGTCACAGGGCATTTGAAAGTGATGCCATAAAGTGCATGTGGAGGCCCTGATCTCAGATATATATGTACAGAGGCCGCAAATGCACAAGTGTGCAAAAGTCTAAATAACTTCCCGAGTTAAGGAACTGGCAGTTGTGGCACTCACAGTCTCTCCGATATTTAGTAGGCATGACGTCGTTGTATGGCTTGTTATTCCTCATGTTTGTAGATTTAAGTACTTGTATTTGTGGCTGTGTGTATTCAGCATTATCCTGATTTGCTTATTTGTATTAAAGTTATCCTTTAATAGTTTGGGGTTGTGTCTGTAGTTTGAAACTTAAACTATCCCTTATCTACTGCTCACCAAAGGTGAGCTTTCATCATGTGTTGTTCAGTCATTGCACAACTGTTACATGGAATGGAACTGTATGCCTGGGCCCATGATTTAAATCTTAGTTATTTTACAGAAACTATTTGGATAATGATGATTCATATGTAGAAGCTAATTTTCCAATGTATCTTTTCATCTGGGCATTTCTTCGGGATTTATTCACATTTATGTTTTTGCTTCTGATTTTAAAATGATTTTCCTTTGTTATAGGATGAGCAGTTCTTAGGTTTTGGCTCAGATGATGAAGTCAGAGTGCGAAGCCCCACAAGGTCTCCTTCAGGTATGGCCAATGAAGCATGTGCTAAAGGTCTACATTCTGTTTGTAGAGTGTGGCTTCTTCCTGCCTTTTTGCAAGTAACAGATGATCTGCCCTCCCAGGCTGGGAAGTGACTCAGGAACTAGACTGCATGGGATGGGTTCTGCTGTCTATGCTTGCTAATCTTTCACCATGTGTTTCTGGGTCATACTTGGGCATGGGAGGTAGGCTCCACAGAATGGTTTTGGGAAATCATTTATCATTTTCTATTCTATAATAGTATTTATGCTTGTGTATATGGGGGGGGGGCAGGGGTTGGCCCTTAATTTTTTTTTTTTTTTGTAGAGATGAAATTTAGTGTACTGTTGTAAAAGGTCCTGAAACAACATGGCGATATATAGCATCATTTTACCTAACCCTTAAAAGGTTGTACTAAAATAAAGAAACTGAAAATTATGTGGGTGTTTCCATTTGTTAGCATTGTTTATCGATTTTCTCAACAAAGTTGTAGATCTCTAAGCAGTTTTCTCAGATGGTCAGTGGCTTCAGCTTTACCAGCTTGGGTAGTACAGTTCTCTGGAGGAAAGGCTGAGGATCTTTTACTGGGAAATACATTCCTCGTCTTGTCACCTTCCAGCTTCTTGTATGGTTTTATGTGGATAAACAGACTAGTTAAATATTTTGTTGTTAGATATTTTTACTCTGTTTGTGATGGTTGCTGCCATTTGGGTATCACTTAAGAGTCATTATATGTTACATAGTCATTTAATTAGATACCCAAGCTGATCTCTTTTGTTTCCACAAAGATAGTATTTCTATCTCGTGACTGGTACCAGTGGCTTAGACGGTGGCAGTGGTTTCTTTAAGAGGTGACGAAATCTTAAATTTTTTTATAGGAAAGGAACGTTAGGGATTCTCTGCTCTGACTCTTCATTAACAGTTGATAAAAATGAGGACACAAAATGACATAAGCAATTAGGTGGAACTGGTGTGTGGCCTTGAGTGTAAGAAGTTAGCAGCTGAGTTAGGGCCCTTCTCTTTTCCACTTTTTCCACTTGTCTATGAAAACTTCTTTTAAAAAGTAATATGGAAGAGGTTTTCAGAGTTGCTGGAGTCCTGGGCAGCCCTGTCAATGGCCACAGTGCTGAGGGCTCAAGTTCACTCTTTTTTTTTTTTTTTTTTAGATTTATTTATTTATTATGTATACAGTGTTCTGTCTGCATGTATGCCACCAGACCAGAAGAGGGCACCAGACCTCATTACAGATGGTTGTGAGCCACCATGTGGTTGCTGGGAATTGAACTCAGGACCTCTGGAAGAGCAGGCAGCGCTCCTAACCTCTGAGCCATCTCTCCAGCCCTCAAGTCCACTCTTAACTCACAGCTCTTTCACAGTGGTTCCCGCGTGAGGCTTTTCTTGGCTTTCAGTTTACATTGAAAGTTGTTTTAGGGCTGGAGAGATGGCTCAGAGGTTAAGAGCATTGCCTGTTCTTTCAAAGGTCCTGAGTTCAAATCCCAGCAACCACATGGTGGCTCACAACCATCTGTAATGAGATCTGGTGCCCTCTTCTGGCCTGCAGGCATACACACAGACAGAATATTGTATACATAATAAGTAAATAAATAAATATTTTTAAAAAAAGAAAGTTGTTTTAAAGCATCTGGATATGTTTTACTTAAGTGAGTTGTTATCTGCTTACAGTCCATTACTTTTGTTATCGTTAGTATATATTGATAATTGATTTGTAAACTCTTATTCTGTTAAGGGAAGTCTCCTAAGTTACGTAGTGAGGAATGCATTTGTGTTTATGTTACGAAGTTCAACCACAAGACTTTGTTGATTTCTGTTGTGTTGGAAATCTGCTCCATAGCACAGATATTCATAGAGACTGCGGTCTCCTTTGGTGCCTGGTGAGGGAAGTTTTGGTCTCAGAAGAATGTTGTACTATATAGCCCTGAAAAGCTAAGAGAGAATAAGAGAATACCATAGGCTTATCTTAGAGGCAGAGTCTTAGCTTTGTCTTTGTAACCCAGGTTGGGATGAAGCTCACTGTGTAGCCCCGGCTAACCTTGAACATGAGGTGATCATCTTTCCTTAGTTTCCCAAGTACTGACATTACAGTGTGAGCCATCATGCCTGGCTGCCATAGTCAATTCTTACTGCATTTTAAATACAAATTTTGTTAGGTGTTAGAGACAGTTTTGCTCCTTGACTGTCTTGATAATAGCTTTATAACTTGGGAAATTCCTCTTTGCAGCAAGATCTCAATGTGTGACCCTGCCTGGAACACCACAGGCAGATGAGGTTGACCTTTAACTTATGGGTAGTTTCCTGCCTCTGCCTCCCTAGTGCTGGGTTTACAGATGCATGCCATCACATCTACCTATTTCCTCTTATTTAGAATAGCAAAGATCAGTCTTAATAAATTGTTGATTTAACCTTGAATCAGTTAAGGTTAAGTCTTTTTATTACTTGGGACTAACTAGTTAAAGAAATCCTAGAAAAGAGCTGATTACCAAGCTCATAACACAGACCACTGATAAGCTCTCATGAGCATTTTCCTCCAGAGTAAAACTTCTTAGTTTGTTTTGCTAGAACAGATTAAAAAAATACAGGATGCCAAGCTCCTCTGGAAGGTGACTTTGCCCATGAAAGTTGATATTGTTGCTCAAATTTATTCAAGGCCATAATTATACATTGAAAAGTTGGAATTTTTATTGTTGTCATCATCTTGGTTGGGTTGAAGTTGTTTTTTGTTTTGATATATTTTTTTAAGACAGGGTCTCTGTAGTCCAAGACTGATCTGGAATTCACATACACCCTAGGCTGATGTCGGACTTGTCAGCCTCCTGAGTGCTACTGCTCTTAACTTAGGAAAGAAACATGCTCTCAAATGACACTCTTGGTGAGCTGGATAATATAGGACAGATTTTTTAAAACAGTTTTTCTTCAATTTTAGAAAAGAAAAAAAAAACCCTGCTTGTGTGAGAAGTAGCAATTTATTTTCTAGGTCACTTGTTCAATTAAAAACCTTACTTTGATTTTTGTACAAAAAAAATGAATACTTTTTTAAGGTGTAATGTTACTGATGATTTCTTTGAGGTAAATATTCAATGAAAAAATTGAAGCATAATTAAGATACAGTATTGACTTGGTAGTCCCAATGAATTCAGTACAAAAGGGCCTGTGCTAAATTATATTCAGCCTAGCTAAGACCTGAACTACACAGCTAAATATGTGCTCTTCATTGTTTAATTTCTATACACAGTTAAGACTAGTCCTCGAAAACCTCGCGGGAGACCTAGAAGTGGCTCTGACCGAAATGCAACTAGCCTCCCAGACCCATCTGTGTTCTCCCCTCTAAATAAATCAGAGACCAAGTCTGCAGACAAAGTCAAGAAGAAAGATTCTAGGAGTATAGAGAAGAAGAGAGGAAGACCTCCCACCTTCCCTGGGGTGAAAATCAAAATCACACATGGAAAGGACATTTCAGAGTTAACAAAAGGAAGCAAAGAAGATAGCCTGAAAAAAATTAAACGGACCCCTTCTGCTATGTTCCAGCAAGCCACAAAGATTAAAAAATTAAGAGCAGGTAAACTCTCTCCTCTCAAGTCTAAGTTTAAGACAGGGAAGCTCCAGATAGGAAGGAAGGGGGTACAGATTGTAAGACGGCGAGGAAGGCCTCCATCCACAGAACGGATAAAGACCCCTCCAGGTCTCCTCATCAACTCTGAACTGGAAAAGCCCCAGAAGGTCCGGAAAGACAAGGAAGGAACACCCCCACTCACAAAAGAAGACAAGGCAGCCGTCAGACAGAGCCCTCGAAGGATTAAACCAGTCAGGATTATTCCTTCCTCTAAAAGGACTGATGCGACAATCGCTAAGCAGCTCCTGCAGAGGGCAAAGAAAGGGGCCCAGAAGAAAATCGAGAAAGAAGCAGCACAGCTGCAAGGGAGGAAGGTGAAGACACAGGTAAAAAATATCCGGCAGTTCATCATGCCTGTGGTTAGCGCCATCTCCTCGAGGATCATCAAGACCCCCCGACGGTTCATAGAGGACGAGGACTATGACCCTCCGATTAAAATTGCTCGACTCGAATCCACACCAAACAGTCGGTTCAGCGCCACCTCCTGTGGATCTTCTGAGAAGTCTAGTGCAGCTTCCCAGCACTCCTCTCAGATGTCTTCGGACTCCTCTCGATCTAGTAGTCCCAGCATCGATACCACCTCAGATTCTCAGGCCTCTGAGGAGATCCAGGCACTTCCTGAAGAGCGGAGTAACACCCCCGAAGTTCATACTCCACTGCCCATTTCCCAGTCCCCAGAAAATGAGAGCAATGACAGGAGGAGCAGACGGTATTCGATGTCAGAGAGAGGCTTTGGATCAAGAACAACTAAAAAATTACCAACTCTGCAAAGTGCCCCACAGCAGCAGACCTCCCCCTCACCGCCTCCGCCTCTCCTTACCCCTCCCCCTCCACTCCAGCCAGCCTCCAGTATATCTGACCACACACCTTGGCTTATGCCTCCAACCATCCCCTTAGCATCGCCGTTTTTGCCTCCTGCTGCTCCCATGCAAGGGAAGCGGAAATCTATTTTACGAGAGCCAACATTTAGGTGGACTTCTTTAAAACATTCGAGGTCAGAGCCACAGTACTTTTCCTCAGCCAAGTATGCCAAAGAAGGTCTGATTCGCAAACCAATATTTGATAATTTCCGACCCCCTCCACTAACTCCCGAGGATGTTGGCTTTGCCTCTGGTTTTTCTGCATCTGGTACTGCCGCTTCAGCCCGATTGTTTTCACCACTCCATTCTGGAACAAGGTTTGATATCCACAAAAGGAGCCCAATTCTGAGAGCTCCAAGATTTACTCCAAGTGAGGCACACTCTAGAATATACGAGTCTGTGACCTTGCCTAGTAATCGAACTTCTGTTGGAGCATCCTCTTCAGGATTATCTAACAGGAAAAGGAAAAGGAAAGTGTTTAGTCCGATTCGGTCTGAACCAAGGTCACCCTCTCACTCCATGAGGACAAGAAGCGGAAGGCTTAGTACTTCTGAGCTGCCACCTCTCACTCCCCCGTCTTCTGTCTCCTCCTCATTAAGCATTCCTGTTAGTCCTCTTGCCGCTAGTGCCTTAAACCCAACTTTTACTTTTCCTTCTCATTCCCTCACTCAGTCTGGGGAGTCTACAGAGAAAAGTCAGAGACCAAGGAAGCAGAGCAGTGCTCCAGCAGAGCCGTTTTCATCGGACAGTCCTACTCTCTTCCCGTGGTTCACCCCAGGCGCTCAGCCTGAGAAGGGGAGAAACAGAGACAAGGCCCCCGAGGAGCTGTCCAAAGACCGCGATGCTGACAAGAGCGTGGAGAAGGACAAGAGTAGAGAGCGAGACCGAGAGCGAGAGAAGGAGAATAAGCGGGAGTCAAGGAAAGAGAAAAGGAAAAAGGGCTCAGAAATTCAGAGTAGCTCTGCTTTGTATCCTGTGGGTCGGGTTTCCAAAGAGAAGGTTGCTGGAGAAGATGTTGGCACTTCATCTTCTGCCAAAAAAGCAGCGGGGCGGAAGAAGTCTTCATCACTTGATTCTGGGACCGATATTGCTTCTGTGACTCTTGGGGATACAACAGCTGTCAAAACCAAAATACTTATAAAGAAAGGGAGAGGAAATCTGGAAAAAAACAACTTGGACCTCGGCCCAACTGCCCCATCCCTGGAGAAGGAGAAAACCCTCTGCCTTTCCACTCCTTCATCTAGCACTGTTAAACATTCCACTTCCTCCATAGGCTCCATGTTGGCTCAGGCAGACAAGCTTCCAATGACTGACAAGAGGGTTGCCAGCCTCCTAAAAAAGGCCAAAGCCCAGCTCTGCAAGATTGAGAAGAGTAAGAGTCTCAAGCAAACTGACCAGCCCAAAGCACAGGTACTTCTTCTCACTTTGCTGTTAAAACCAAGTTTACTGAGCCCTTCTTGGAGCAAATCTTAGTTAGGCTAAATGTTTGAGCTGCTAAGAGATAAGGTGGTAGTGTGTGCAGGGGTCTTTCAAGGACCAGTAGCATTTTCGAGAAGTAAAAGATTATGTTCTAATGTAACATAGAAGGGACAGTAGGTAGAGCTGGCTGCTAGTCTTAGGGTGCAGCAGTAGTTGGTTTCTGTGAATTGGCTTACCAGCTAGGAATAGCTAGCTAGAGCTGTATACGTTGATGACAGATCGTAAGTTGATCAGATATACTTTGGCTTCATTTAATTGCATTTACAACATGCACAGTAGTGTTTGTTGCTTATCTCATATTCAGGGTCAAGAAAGTGATTCATCAGAAACCTCTGTGCGAGGACCCCGGATTAAACATGTCTGCAGAAGAGCTGCTGTTGCCCTCGGCCGAAAACGAGCTGTGTTTCCTGATGACATGCCCACCTTGAGTGCCTTACCATGGGAAGAACGGGAAAAAATTTTGTCTTCCATGGGAAATGATGGTAAGTCAAGGAAATCAACCTTGGAATTGTGAGCAGACCTATTTATTTGCTTTCATTCCTAGATGCCAATAGACTCTGCATAGTTCATTAGACTGGATTTAAAAAACAGAAAAACAAAGCCAGATAGCTGGAGGGGATTCAGTATTTGAAGATTTTGTTAGAGGGAATGCCTCGAAAGGAAAATGTGAGGTGCCCCAGAAGACTGGTGTTGCAAGTCTAACTCCTGAAAGGGGAGAAGTCAAGTAAGAAGACCCTGCCTAGACTGCCATGCAGTAGAAGAAAGGTTTGGCAAGGCTGTCAAAGGCATCTCATATCCAAAAACAAGGTTAGTGCTTCAGCCACACTGAGAACCTGCCTGGGAGCAGCTGTGCTGAGTGTGTCCTATGTACCAGTGGTTTTCAGAAGGCAGCAGCTGGATCTCTTGGTCATTGATACTCCGTAGAATTAGAGGTCTCTGAGGCACTGTATTAATTAGGGTTTCAACTGCTGCTGTGATAAATACCAGGGTCCAAAGCAACTGGGGAGGAAAGGGTTTATTTCCTCTTATAACTTAACCCAGGTCACACTCCATCGCGGAGGGAAGGCAGGAGCTAAAGTGGAGGCTGTGGAGGAGTGCTGTTTCTTGGCTTGTCCTCATGACTTGTTAGCTTGTTTTCTTAGACAGCTCGGGACTGTGCCCAGGGGTGGCATCACCCATAGTGGCCTAGGCCCCCACTCTTTAGCTGCTTATCAAGAAAATGCCCCAGTCTGGTGGAGGAGGCATGTTCTCAATTGCAGTTCCTCTTCCAGAGAGCTCTAGCTTGTGTCAAGTTGACAAAAACAAAATAACCACCAGGACAGGCAAATTGTCATGATTGCTGTGCAGTTCCAAAATGCTGGGTGCTTTCTCTTAACAGAGTCAGTCACCTAGAGAGAGTTCCGAGACGCGTGCAGCTTATTCTTGATTTTCAGTTAGATTGTTTTGTTTTCAGTATTTGGATTTTTGCTTTCACCAAGCTATAAGGAGTAGGCATTTGAAAACATTTAGCTAATTATTTTAAGTGAGTTATTTGTATGAGTATATTATACATTTTTTCTATTTTGACTAGCAGTTCAAATAAGATTTAGTAGATCCAATGATACAAAGGGACTTTGGGAGTTTTCAAGAAGAAATTAGACATTCTCTTGAAACTAAAGACATATTTCTTTAACAGATAAGTCATCAATTGCTGGCTCAGAAGATGCTGAACCTCTTGCTCCACCCATCAAACCGATTAAACCTGTCACCAGAAACAAGGCTCCCCAGGAGCCTCCAGTAAAGAAAGGGCGGCGATCGAGGCGCTGTGGGCAGTGCCCTGGCTGCCAGGTACCTGAGGACTGTGGTGTTTGCACTAACTGCTTGGACAAGCCCAAATTCGGTGGCCGCAATATAAAGAAGCAATGCTGCAAGTGAGTGAGTCTTACTCGGAGGCAGTGACCTCATGGTCACACAGATTTCTCTTTACCCCTGGTTTGTCACAAAGATGCTTCAGAAAACCTGGTGTGGTCGCACCAATCTGCTCAGGTTTCCAGATTAGTTTTGTGATGTGATGAGGTTTAAACTAAGTATTTGTGACAGTATCATCTAGTAGAGCATTCTCAACAGTGAAAATGGTCTTTTTGTGCTCAGTTCAGTATGACAATCAATCGCTACATGGGGCCGTTGAGTACTTGCCATGTGGTTAGTGTGACTAAGGAGCTACATTTTAAAAAATGTTTTTAAAAGCTGGTGGTGGTGGTGGCACATACCTTTAACCCCCCAGCTCTTGGAGACAGGTGGATCTATGTGAGTTCAAGACCAGCCTGGTCTACAAAACAAGTTCTAGGATAGTTAGGACTGTTACAGAGAGAAACAAATTAAAAAATAATAATTTTAATTGTTTTCTTTTAACTATCTTCATGCAACTAGTGTCTACTGTATCAGCTAGGGTAGCTTTGAACAGTTTCTAAAACTTGACAGATCTGGGGCCAAAGAGATGGGTCAGCAGTTAAGAGCAATGACTGCTCTTTCAGAGGACATGGGTTCAGTTCCCAGCACCCACATGACAGCTTACAACATTCTATAACACTAGTTCCAGAAGATCTGATACCCTCTTTTGGTCTCTCTATAGGAACCAGACATGTACTCGGCACACATACATACATTCAGGCAAAACATCCATACATATAAAATAGTAAAATAAAAAATTTTAAATATTAAGCAGAATAAAATAATACTTTAAAAACTTGACAAATTTAGGCATAGGATTTTTTTTTGACTGACTGAAATTACTATTAATTATTATTATCATTGGGGTGTGTGTGTATACATACTTCCGTGCACATACAGAGGCCAGAGGAAGGTGTGCTCTGTGGTTTGGTCCTACTCTAGCACTCTTCTGCTTTATTTTCTTGGTTTCGTTCTGAACTTAGCCTGTGGCTAAGAAGCTCCAGAGCCACCTCTGACAATACCGGGACTACAACCATATAGGGCCACGTTCATTCCTTTTTATTTTCTGAGACAGGGTTTCTCTGTGTAACAGCTCTGACTGTCCTGATGTAGACCAGACTGGCTTTGAACTCACAGAGATCTGCCTGCCTCTGCCTCCCGAGTGCTGGGAGTAAAGGCATGGGCCACTGCGCCTGGCTTCACATTCAGATTTTTAACTTAAATGCTAAGGGTTTGAACTCAGGTCTTCATGTTTGGATAGCCCTTTCTTTTTTTCTCCTCCCACGGAGCTGTCTCCTAGCTCTTGCAGTCACTTTTAGCTTTATAGCATTTAGGAAACTGGAGACATTTTTTGCCTAAATCTCTGGACTCTTTTTTTTTTAATTTTTATTTTAATTTTGACTTTTGAGATTAAGGTCTCTGTATGTATTCCAGGCTTGCCTCAAACTTGTTATCTTTCTGCCTCCGCTTCCCAGTACCACGATTGTAGATCTGTAGTACTACATTTGACTTTCTTACTTTTGGAAAACGTTTTCATTCATATGGGTGTTTTTGTGGGTAGGGCGATCAGTGCTGGGGCTTGAACATTGCCTGCAAATGTGCTAGTCCAGTGCTTGCATAGAGCTATATTCTTAGCCCAGCATACGGAGCTTTTGATACAGACTTTTAAATTTTCTACTTTTCCAGTCAGTTTGCGGGCATACTTTCTGCCATCTGGAATGATTTTTTTTTTTAATGTATTAGGAGACTTTTATAAACAGAAATTCTGGCAACTGGGCCTCCTACACAGTGCCTGGCACAAGAGATATTTATCAAATGAATAACATTAAAGCTATTAACATAAAATATAGTTGACATTTTTTGTTGTTTACTCAGGGAATATAGTTTCTAGGAGACAAGAAGTAATTCTAAGCTGGGTGTGGAGGCTCATGCCTGGAATCCCAGCACTTGGGAGGTGGAGGCAGAAAGGTTGCAATGAGTTCAAGATTAGTTTGGATTATACAGTGAGAATATCTCAAAATAATTTTCATGTTTTGCTTTCTGAACTTAAGCAAGAATCTTGTCTTGAGATACTTGAGAGGCAAGAAGTAATGTAATTTACATATGTATAAAGGTACACAAACTCCATTTTCAGGTGACTGGATTTGATGTGAGCAAGGCATGTAGCTCATGGCAGACTGCTTGCCTTACACATATGAGACCTGATAGTCACTCCCCAGTTCCAAAAATAGAACCTTTGTTTGGGGCCAGGAGTATACTTGAGCTGAGGGTGGATTCAGTGCAGGTTGAGTCTTCAAGTTAGGTTTAAATTTCATTAGACCTAAACTAGGGTAAAATATATCAAAGCCGTGAGATGCAGCTGTAGTTTTGTAGTAGCAAAGGACTCGGCGATTTGTAGTTGATGCTTGTGAACATGAAAAGTGAGTCCCATGAGAGAGCAGTAACTACGCGACTAAAAAATACTGATCATCATGGCAGGTGCACATGCTGATGCCAGCACCTGAGAAGCAGGGACAAGGGACCAAGACTTCAGGATCATCCTCTGCTATACAGTGTAACCTGGGCTATATGGACCCTGTCTCAGAACAAAACAGGAAGGACAGGAGGCAGGCCAGAGAGAAAGGAAGGAGGGAATCCGTGATAACCTATGTGGGGTACAAGTCCATATTGAATTACAAGAAATGTGAGTCCCATTTCAAAGATAATATGACATTTGCTCCTTTCAGATCCTAAAGGTAGGTAAAACTGCTGACCCAAAGATTTTAAAAGTTCAGATTAACCTGAAGAATAAGTAATCCGTGTTCTGTCAAGTGACCCTGAATAGTGACTCACAGTTTTCTGCAGATAAATGAGCATGCATTTCATTTTTTCTCTTTTAAATGCAATATGTTTTATACGCTATTCTTTGTTATCCTAGGATGAGAAAATGTCAGAACCTCCAGTGGATGCCTTCCAAAGCCTACCTACAGAAGCAAGCTAAAGGTAGTGGTGAGAAAGGCCTCCCACATCTGTACTTTAATGTCATACAGCTGTGCACATTCAGTGTAAAGAGAATACTAGGTGTTTGTTTTTGTTTTTGTTTTTCTTTTAAAGTACTGCTCTCTCCCGGGGAGTTGGTGGTTGTTGAAGCTGGATGATAGGTACATGGGGGTTCATTTGACTCTTCTTTTTATATGGGGGTATGCTTGAAATTTTCCATAATTAAAAAACTTGTTTAAAATTCACGTAAAAAAATATACCTCTGCTCATTTCCTAGAGCAATAAAATCTCTCTGCATCACCTGCTCAATATGGCCTCAACTTTGTGGAGACTTTGAGCGCCAGCTTTGGCTGCAGGAGACTGAGAACGAGACCGTTAGAGATCTCTCTGTGTTTCTCTTTACCCTGAAACTTTTCTCACTTATGGATAGATGATCTTGTTTGTTCTCCTAGCTGTGAAGAAGAAAGAGAAGAAGTCTAAGACCACTGAAAAGAAAGAAAATAAAGAAAGCACTGTTGTGAAGAGCTCCGTGGACTCTGGTCAGAAGACTACCCTACCAGCACGGGAGGAGCCTGCCCCAAAGAAGAGCAGCGAGCCTCTGTCCCGCAAGCCCGTGGAAGAAAAAAGTGAGGAAGGGAGTGCCCCTGCGCCCGCACCTGAACCCAAACATGTCACCACTCCAGCTTCCCGGAAGTCCAGCAAGCAGATCTCCCAGCCAGCACCAGTCATCCCCCCTCAGCCTCCCAGCATAGCAGCACCGCAGAGAAAAGAAGTTCCCAAGACCACTCCAAGTGAGCCCAAGAAAAAGCAGCCTCCACCACCAGAGCCAGGTGAGTGCTGAAGGCAGGAAGAGTGGTGGAGGAACAGGCCAGCCAAGAAGCCCAGTGTCTCAAACAGGCTGTCGGTGCCTGAATGCTTGCATCCTTGTCATTGTTTGCACCTCTTTGTTAAAGGAAGTGGATTCTTTACTGTTACGTGACAGTAAAACCCGATGCAAAGCGGAAAGTTAGATTAGCTATGTTGCCATGTTTTCCTCTTTTGAGGTCTAGAGATTATTCGCCTGCCCCTCTCTCCACAGGCCATTGGTCTGAAAGCAGTCATTGCTGGCATTAGACCAGAATCTCTTTTGAATCCTTTAGGTCCAGAGCAAAGCAAGCAGAAAAAAGTGGCCCCCCGCCCAAGTATCCCTGTAAAACAAAAACCAAAAGACAAGGTAAGAGGAAAGCTGACTCTGCGATTCCTTGGGGATGTATTTGTTCCGTTCTGTAGGGAGCAGCCTTGACCGTGACATTCTCCAAACTGAATGAAATGGTCTTCTGCTTCTTTCTAGATGGCTCTGGCATCTCACAGAATTAAGGTGTAGGCTTTAGCCCTTTTTGTTTGGTTGGTGTTGTGTTTCTCTGGTCTCTTTTGCCTTCCTCTTGGTGGCCTTGCATGTTGTAGTCTGGACAGCAGTTTATTCTAACAGCCATTTGCCTTGAGTTTTGCCCTCTGAGTACTTAAAGGACATTTGTCTATATAAGCATTTGTCTGTGCCCACTGTTTCTTTTTTTGTGGATGGAGAGAATTTCAGAATTTTCTGAAGATTATCCTTTCCTTCTCTTGAGATAGGGACTCACTCTGTAACTCTTAAACTGGCCTTGAACTCTCAGCAATCCTGTTTCAGTATCCAAAGTGAGCCACCACACCTAGCTCCCTCTCTTCTTCTATAGAATGCTTATTCTGAAACGTGTTTTCCATAGCTAAGAATTGGCATTTGTATTCTCATCTGTTGCAAATGTGAGGATAGTGACTTTTTTCCTACATCTGTTTTATGTCTTAGGAGAAGCCACCTCCAGTAAATAAGCAAGAGAATGCAGGCACTTTGAACATCCTCAACCCTCTTGCGAATGGTATCAGTTCTAAACAGAAAATCCCAGCAGATGGAGTTCATAGGATCAGAGTGGACTTTAAGGTAAAAGTGTTTAGTGATCATGCCTTTTCAACAGTATGACCTAAAGGATATGTGTTGAAAGAGAAACAGCACCCACTAGAGGTATGAATAAGAACTATAGTTAACAGATGGGTTCAAGTATGGGAGCCTAGTTGGTTTTCCGAGACAAGAGTTTCTCTGTGTAGCCCTGGCTGTCCTGGAACTCGCTCCTGTAGACCAGGCTGGCCTCAGACTCACAGTGATCTGCCCGTCTCTGTCTTCCAAGCTCTGGGATTAAAGATGTACGCCACCACTGTCTGACCAAGTTAACAGTTTTTTAAAGCAGCCATTCTTTCGGACTAATGGAAGTGAAATAAATACTCTTGGCATTTTAGTGTCATTCTGTTTTTATGCTTTTTGTCCTTGTTTTCCATTGTAAAGCTTCTCTAAGTGATCTTTCTCTCTTTTTCCACAGGAAGATTGTGAAGCAGAAAATGTGTGGGAGATGGGAGGCTTAGGGATCTTGACTTCTGTCCCCATAACACCGAGAGTAGTTTGCTTTCTCTGTGCTAGTAGTGGGCACGTAGAGGTAAGGCGTCCTGCTTGTCTGTCTGTGTGTGATGGTGGATCGCTGTGCTGTGCACAGAGAAATAGCTATTCATTTTGTTAGTAGTTAGCAGGTACTGTACCCTTGCTTAAACTAGCTACTGAATTTTTTTTGAAATTTTTAGAAATTTTAAGAAAGAATCTAGTGGTAAATATTTTCATCTCTTTAATATAGTATTTATTAAAGTTCTTACTTTTCTCTTAGAATAAAAAAGGTTGCTATTAGTTTTTATATTGAATATCTGAATATAAAAGCTCTTAGCAGTTATTAAGAAATGGAAAAATACAGTGCAGAAAATGGACAAAAGATAAAGATAATTCATAAAATGACAAGATCATTGTTCATATGGTTGTTTTAAGTGCTGGGATTGCTTCAGACATAACAGAGATGGAGATTGCTCAGTCTGCCATGCTTCTTCCTTCATAACCAAGTGCTTTGCGTCCAAACCCGCCCCACCCACAGGAAATGCTTCCTTTTGTACATCAGTCATCGACTTCTGCGATGAAGCAGGTTTTCTTTTGTAGGCCATAACTATTCAATTTAAATTGTGTTTACCTTTGTATAGTAATCTTAGAATTCCTTATTTTAAAAAGAATTGGGAGGTGGTGGACACTTTTAATCCTAGCACTTGGGAGGCAGAGGTAGGTGGATCTCTGTGAGTTTGAAGCCACTCTACAGAGCAACTTCCAGAACAGCCAGGGCTGTTACACAAAGAAACCCTGTCTTGAAAAACCAAATGTGAATAGAGTTCCTTTCTCTGCTCTTGCTTATATGTATGTATTTTTCCCAAAATACAAAATGATTCCCAGTCTTTCAGCTAAGATCAAGTGTAAAATAAAGAATGAAATGTATGTGTTTTATATATATGTATGTATGTATGTATGTATACACACACATACACATATAATCCATTTCCTAAAAACTGTGAGCAAGTTTTAAACAAGAGTCGTTGTACTTCTATGACTGTATTTCCTGGTGCATCACTGGCACCTAATTGCAGGCTTGACCACTTGTCCCTGTAATAAAACAGTTTTGTTTTTATTTTTTGGGTTGTACTTTGTATTTTGTTTTTATTTTGGGGGTTGTATTTTTTTTAATATTATTTTCATTATTTTTCTTCTCTTTTTTTCTCCGAGACAGGGTTTCTCTGTGTAGCTTTGTAGCCTGCCCTGAAACTAACTGTTGTAGACCAGAGTATCCTTGAACTCACAGAGATCCACCTGCCTCTGCCTCCCGAGTGCTGGGATTAAAGGCATGTGCGCCACCACTGTTTGGCAGCTTTCATTATTTTTAATAATAATGTGTATGTGTGTCTGTGTTGTGGTATGTACACTTGAGTGCTGGTATTAAAGACATGCGCCACCGCACCCAGCTTACGCTTATTTTTAATAGTCTTGGCTATGAGACGAAATTTGTGTACATTGCACAAGGAAGGTTGGGTGTGCAGTTTTCTTCATGTACATCCTGTTAGACTGCAGGATTCACATTTTGGTGCATTGGGAAATGGTATTATCACCTGTAGATGCCTAGGACCTACATTATGGAGCTATTATTTCTTTCTGCATCTTGGTTACACCCTTTTCCTAATCTTCTTGCTGCAGTTTGTGTATTGCCAGGTGTGTTGTGAACCCTTCCACAAGTTTTGCTTAGAGGAAAATGAGCGCCCTCTGGAGGACCAGCTGGAAAATTGGTGTTGTCGCCGCTGCAAATTCTGCCATGTTTGTGGAAGGCAGCATCAGGCTACAAAGGTAGAAGACCTAGTAGTGGCAGTAGTGAAGCTCCCATTCCCGCCTTCTGCACCAGGATTTTGTATTGTTGTTACTATCTCCGCTGACAGTTTCTCTGTCTGTCTGAAGATAACTTCTTGAATTTTCTTTTAATTTCTGGGAAATAACAGAAAATGACTTTAGGAAGTAAAATCCAAAAATAAGTAAAATCTATCTGATGAATTTACTTATTACTGAGTGGCTTTTGAGAGGATAAGCCTCTGTGTTTCCTGGGGAGTAAGCAATGTGTGACAGAATCTAAAGTGTCTCAGTCAGGCTGGGAACAGGATCTATGAAGGCAGTGTGATTTGTGTTCTCTTGCTGTTGTCTTTCCCTACAGCAGCTCCTGGAGTGTAACAAGTGCCGAAACAGCTATCACCCTGAGTGCCTGGGACCAAACTACCCCACCAAACCCACGAAGAAAAAGAAAGTGTGGGTGGGTACAACACACTGTGCTAACTCCACAAATATTGTTGTGGCCGGGTGAGGCTGGTGACTCGCAACAGTGTTCCCTGCTTTAGTGCCCCGTGGAGCGATTGTTTAACAATAATCTCAGCAAAGAAGTCTAATCTAGGAATAGCTGCATGAATCTTTTTAAATAACAAACAACACTAGCCTAAGAAAGTCCCACTGAATGAATGCCTTCTCTTTTTCAGATCTGCACCAAGTGTGTTCGCTGCAAAAGCTGTGGATCCACGACTCCAGGCAAAGGGTGGGATGCACAGTGGTCTCATGATTTTTCACTGTGCCATGATTGTGCCAAACTCTTTGCTAAAGGTACCTAGTGATGATATTTGTGGGGGACTAAGTGGAAGGAAGTGGAAAGCTCTGCTCACTATGTCACAGATGTGATTTAGACAATTGTTCTGCTCTTGCTCTTTTTCTTTCTAGTTTGTTTTGTTGTTTTGTCTTGAGACAGGGTCTCTATGTAGCATTGGCTATCCTGGAATTCTCTGTGTAGATCAGAGTCACCTTTAACTCACAGAGATCCACGTGCCTCAGCTCCCCGACTGCAGGGATTAAGGGTGTGGCCACCATCCCCTGCTTCTTTATTTGCATAGACAGCCAGCTTGGAACTTTTTTCTAACGTCTATAGGAAGAGCTGTGGGGGAGTTTTATTATGCTCACTAGAAACACCTGCTCTGAAACAGTAGCGCCATATTGTAGTAAACATACATTGAGTTCAGAAAGGCGTTCGGGTGGTGTCTCAGCATTTCATTTCAGCAATTACCCTGGAAGTCACACCTGATGACACAGGAGTTCAAGGCCAGCCCTGGGAACTCAGCAAGAACCTATCTTGAAGTAAAATGTAAAGGGGCAGGGGAGAGCTGGGGTATTGCCAGTAGAGTTTTTGCCTAGAGATTGCAAGGCCTTGGGTATAGTCCTTAGCTTGGCAGAAAATAACTGCTAAGACTCCAGCTAATACACTCAACCCACAGTCTTAATGACTTGCAGTAAAGGTGATAAGAACTGACTGTCATTTCTTTTCTCTGTCTTTGTCTTGAGTCATTGTCTCACTGTTCCCTTCTCGGTGTTGGGATTGCAAGTTGCCTCCACCCCCAGCATAGGATACTTTAGATAAAGTAAACAGATATACTTAAAGATATTTATTAAATAGTAAAAAAAAAAATACAAGGGATACATTGGTCAGTCATATTTATAAAGGTTGTACTTAGAAATGAGTCTTAAAAAGTGCTGGTCTGAACTCTGAATATAAAAGCCGCCAGAAGAATAAGGAGTGAGTGAAAATGAGGACCTGACCACGCCGAGTAGTATTGTAGATGTGAGGGAGAGAGTACCAGAGGCATCTGCAAGAGTCCAGACTGGACTGGGGGTAGGGCAAGAGAAGAGAGAGGGAAGAACCAAGAGGGCAAAGAGACCAAGAGCTGAGGACCAAGGTAGCACATGGGTAAACTGGCAGGTTTATGTAGAAATAAGAAGCTAGGGGAAGAGAAATGAAACCCAGCCTCTGTGCTAGAGAGGTTTAAGGTAGAAGGTTGAGAGGAGGCATAGGTAGTGAGTGAGCTTTGTCCTGGCTTTCTTTGAGACCTGACAAGGAAAAAAATTTAAATAAATTATTTCTTACTCCTGTGTTACTACCTCTTTAAAAACCCAAACATTATGTTTAACAGAGATGGTGTCTTTTCTGATTTCCACACACACACGCACACCTTTAGTGCTAAACCTTAATCCTCCTGCCTCTGCCTTCAAGTTACAGTTGTACACCCCCACACCCAGCCTCCAGTCTTTTTGTTATGTTCTCATTACAGTCTACCTCATGACACTTAGAGATGTCTCAAGAGACTGAGTGGTGTGTTCTGTGAATGCTCTAGGAGCTCAGGCTATCCTGATACCGCAGATGTGTGACCGTCCGGTGTAAGCACTCTGCAGGTATTCATTAGTGACTCCGGAAGACTGTGGGTTTAGACTAGGGTAACACATGTAATCCAAAGGCTTTGAGACCGTTGGTGTGGGCCAAAGCATTGTGTAACCTTGGCTTTCAGGAAACTTCTGCCCTCTCTGTGACAAGTGCTACGATGATGACGACTACGAGAGCAAGATGATGCAGTGTGGGAAGTGCGACCGGTGGGTCCACTCCAAGTGTGAGAGTCTCTCAGGTACAGCAGGTTGGAGGCTTTTGTTGTTGTGTTCAGTCTTCCCTAGTGTTGCACGTACAGCGCTAAGACTCTGGGGTGTCATTTGGGTTCTTTGTAGTTTAGTGTTTAGTCTCCAGAATAAGCAGCTATACTGGCTTCTCACTGCTGTGACTAGTTAGCGGGAGGCAGGCTTCATTCTGGCTCATGGTTTAGAGGGCTGCAGTCCATCATGGTGGAAAGGCACTCTGACACTAGCCAGAAAGCGGAGAAAGGGCAATGCCAGTGCTCAGCTGCCTTTTGCCTTTTCCTCTTACATTCTGTTTAGAAACCCTAGCCCATAGGATCACATGCCACCTACATTGAGGGTGGGTCCCCCTCAGTTAAACTTCTCTAGAAACCCTCTCCCACACACCTAGGTACATTCGGTGAGCCAGAACCCTATCAGATTGGTTGTGAAGGTGAACTGTCACAGCAGTGTTATTTCATTTGTGCTCATTTCTCTTAAGCACTTACATTTCTGGGCACCAAACCCTACTGGTTCCCCAAACCTCTTGGCTTCATTTGTGTTCATTAATAATATCCTCTTTTGGGGTCAGAGTGTGAATATACAATGAGATAATGGTTCTCAACCCCTATGGGAGTCAAATGACCCTTTCACAGGGTTCACCTTAGATCATCAGAAACCACAGATATTTATATTACAATTCATAACAGTAGCAAAACTACAGTTATGAAGTAGCAGCAAAACAACTTTATGATTGGACGTCACCACACCATGAGAACTGTATTAAAGGGTCACAGCATTAGGAAGGTTGAGAACCACGGCTCTAAGAGATGACCAGCCTAGCTCAGATCCTAACGTGCTGCTCTGTGGTCAGTGGGACACTTAGCTTTTCTCCCTCTCCCGCCCTTCGAGGCCCCTCATTGTTTGGTTTTGTTTTCCTAGATGAGATGTATGAGATTCTATCTAATCTGCCAGAAAGTGTGGCCTACACTTGTGTGAACTGCACTGAACGGCACCCTGCAGAGTGGCGACTGGCGCTGGAGAAGGAGCTGCAGGCGTCCCTGAAGCAGGTTCTCACGGCCTTGTTGAACTCTCGGACTACCAGTCACTTGCTTCGCTACCGCCAGGTGGGCCAGAAAACTTGATCTTGGGTGTTTTAACTAGTAATGAAGTAAGGCTGTTTCTGTTTTCTGGTTAGCTTTGCTTCATTCTTTATTTACTTTTTATAGTGTTTCTTATCTTGGTCATAATATTAAGGATTTTAGAGCTAAGACTAGGACCTTGTGGTTGGAGGGACGGCTCAGCAGTTAAGAACGCATCTGCTCTTGCAGGGGACCCAGGTTTGATTCCCAGTGTGCACACTGTGGCTCACAACAGTTCCAGGGAATCTACTATCTTCTTCCAACCTTCCTGGGCACCAAGCATACATGTAATGCACATAATACATGGAGGCAAAGCCTCATAAAATAAGATGAATAAATCTAAAAACAAAACAAAACCAAAAAAAAAAAAAAAAACCAAAAACAGAATAGGACATTTGGTGGAGAGGAAATAGGAAGTGGGTGCATCTTCAGAGACCACGCTTTTAAGCTGTCTGGTCCTGTGTGGTAGGTTATGCTTGTAACTCCAGCACTTAGGAGACAGAGGCAGGACTGTTGCTGTGAGTTTGAGCTTTACAGAATAAGTAATTCCCCATCTCAAAAGACAAAACAAAGGAACTTTGGGCTTCATCTGCTATTATTGATGAAGATTCAATAAAGGACTACAAGAGAGCAGCCTGATCTGAGCTGCTTCTTGGAAAAAGCTAATTCTGACTGAAGAGTTGGGACTAAGGAGACCTGAGTCTGAAGTCAGTTTTGGCAAGCAGCGTAAGAACCCATTGTGGATTTCTCATTTACAAAGTGGTCGTTGAGAACATAAGCAGTCCCCCTGGGAAAGCGAGTGCATTACCCGAGCACGGAGCTAGGTGCTGCTTCATCTTTCAGTATAAAGTCCCAGCTTTTAAATCATTTTTATCATGTTTTATTTTGTGTGTGTGCGCGTGTGCATATGCCGTGGTATGCAGAATTAAATTCTCTTTCTACGTTTTGGGTCTTGGAGGTTAAACTCACGTTGTGAGGCCGGTGGCACACCGTTACCCACTGAGCCATCTCTAACCCCTAAAGTCCCATTTTTGGAGAAGGAAAATTAATGGTTATCTGGTGTTCTCCAAGGATTGGACAGTTTTGGTCTTTTAACAGATTATTAAGCACAGTGTTTACTGTTTTCCTAGACAAGCCATTAGAAAATAGTTCTCTAGTTAAGAAATCTCTGGTTATTTTCATGGTCTGTATTTCTAGTGCCATCTTACTAACTTTAATAGAATGTGCACAGATGCCTCATTCTTGATGTTTGATAACAGATGATAACAGAAACCTCTTTACTGCCACAGGCTGCCAAGCCTCCAGACTTAAACCCTGAAACGGAGGAGAGCATACCTTCCCGAAGCTCCCCAGAAGGGCCGGATCCTCCGGTTCTCACTGAGGTCAGCAAGCAGGACGAGCAGCAGCCCCTAGACCTGGAAGGAGTCAAGAGGAAAATGGACCAAGGCAACTATGTGTCTGTGGTATGTCTCAAGCATGTGACCAAGTTTCAAGTGTTTCTTTCAGTCTCCTTGACTCTTTGGGAGTACAGCTGGGTATAAGTAAATTTCAGAATAATTTGTCTTGTTATATAGATGTTATGTAGATTCAGGTTCCTAGAATATGAGTTATTTCAACTGTGTGTTTCAGAAGGGTAATGATGTGGTGGTACCTAAAATCATTATTTGAGTTGATTCTCCTGAGTTACTTATATTTTTATGTTACAAGGAAGCACCAAACTTCTTAAGGAAAATGCTAATGTGAATTTAATGTGTCTCCCTTTGTAAGCTTAGATCTGAATATTGGGCCTTCTTTATTCATTTTTAGAGTGGTACCATAAACTTAATGTTTTAAGAATTTATAGAGCAAACTCATTCACTGTGTCATTCTTACTTGCTATTGAGTTGCTTATTCATTTGAGTACAAATATAGAAAACCAGGTTTTGGTCACTTACATGACAGAGCCAATTTGTTTGCATTCCTGCCTTATTAGCCTGGCATCTCTTGTTTGTCTCAAGTTAGTTGTGAACTAAAGGCCTCAGAGAATAATTACACCGTAGTAAAATGGGTTGTGGGTTTTCTGTTGAGCTCCTGAGCTAGGTGACGATGGAGGAGGGAGGAGGTGGTTTTGAGAGCACAGTACTGTTTCGTGAATAATTAATGTTTTATTTTTGTATACAGTTGGAGTTCAGTGATGATATTGTGAAGATCATTCAAGCAGCCATTAATTCAGATGGAGGGCAGCCAGAAATTAAAAAAGCCAACAGCATGGTCAAGTCTTTCTTTATCCGGGTGAATGAGATTAATTAATAGTTCATGGGGGATTGTTTTTGTTTGTTTTTGGTTTGGTTTGGTTTGGTTTGGTTTGGGCAGGATTTCTCTGTGTAGCCCTGGCTATCCTAGAACTTACTGTATAAACCAGGCTGGCCTCAAACTCACAGAGATATGTCTGCCTCTGCCTCCTGATTACTGATAATAAAGGTATGCACCACCACCGCCTGACCATTAGTTGATATTTTTAATGCTCACTATCTGTAATGGACCTGTGAATACTTTCTCTTCTGTTATTTGTTTTACGATGTGGTGGGTTTAATTTTTTTCTCTAATTCTTTAGGAGGAGATTGGGAAGCTGATAAGGTTACTAATATGAATGCTCTTTGCCTTGGCCTGAAATTATCCTCAAATAGACTGAGACACTGGTCTTGGGTTGGTTTTATTTGGTTTCTACATGGATCTTCTCATTTGAATTCTGTTTGTTTGTTTTCTTTTAGCAAATGGAGCGGGTTTTTCCGTGGTTCAGTGTCAAAAAGTCCAGATTTTGGGAGCCAAATAAAGTATCAAACAAGTGAGTAACAGTAGCTGACGACAGATCAGACGTCTTGTGTGTAGACTGAGGCCCACAACAGATCGGACGTCTCAATTGTACACTGAGGCCGACAACACATCAGACGTCTTATGTGTAAGACGTCTTAGGCTTAGGACTGACGACAGATCAGACATCTCGTGTGTAGACTGAGGCTAACAAGAACCAAGGTGTCTTATGTTTGCAGACGGGGTTTCTGGGTCATTTTAGTACTAGAAATCAGGCAGCTGAGATGTCTTCTGTGCTAGTTTGGAAATGACAAATAATGTTTGTGTTGGTTGTGGGCTGGTGCTTTTTCCATCACATTTGCATTTATCTTATAGAAGACATGGTGTGACATTGCATGTGGACAGTATGTGCTGGAACCATGTCACTGATCTTAGTGTAAAATCTGTTTACTTAGTTCAAACTGACTTTCCTTGCTTTTGATTCTTAATATTTAACCTTTAATTTTTATTCCAGCAACCTATGTATTTATTTGTTTATTTTGGATAGCATTATCATTGTTTCTGGATATTTAACCAAAAGTTATGCATGCAGTCTTTCCCCTACTGCAGTACTAGGTAGTGAACTTCATATATACTAGTCAAATATTCTACCACTGAGGTCCATCCCCAGTCATACAAGTCACATGTTAAGATAGTTATTTAAGACGGGTGTGGTCGTATTTACCCGCACTCCCTGCAGTTGGAAGACTAAAGCAAGAGGATCAGGAATTCAAGGCCAGCCTGGACTAGATTGTGAGACCCTGTTCCAAACAAAATTAAATTTTTAAAGTGTTGAGTATGGTTAGATGGTTTTCAAACTCTGTGAATTGCTCTTAAATTCTATGCAGGGCTTATACATGGGTCCAAGACCTGCTGATACCAAGAGTTGATTGTTTTGTATGGCGCTGGGCATGCCCTGGGCCCTTAGTAAATACTTGTTGATCGATTGTTTCCAGCAGTGGGATGTTACCCAACGCAGTGCTTCCACCTTCACTTGACCATAATTATGCTCAGTGGCAGGAGCGAGAGGAGAACAACCACACTGAGCAGCCTCCTCTAATGAAGAAAATCATTCCAGCTCCCAAACCTAAAGGCCCTGGAGAACCAGACTCACCCACACCTCTGCATCCTCCTACACCACCAATCTTGAGTAAGTCATCAAAATGAGTAGACATTACCTTCTCACTGGATGCATGTGATTGGCTTCGTGAATCTAAATTTAATGTACTCAATATCAGAAAGGAATTTCAGATAACACAACTATAAACACCTTATAAAAAGTTTATTTTATAGACTACTTAAGCTGAAATCTCCCTTAAAAAACCATAGTATTACTAATTTTAACAGCATATCTTTGGGGTTCTAAGGTACTGATAGAAGTCGAGAAGACAGTCCAGAGCTGAATCCACCCCCAGGCATAGATGACAACAGGCAGTGTGCACTGTGTCTGATGTATGGTGATGACAGTGCTAATGTAAGTACATGGGATCCTGGTTAATAAAACCCTAATGTGTAGCGCGCGCGCGTGCGTGCATGCGTGTGTGTGTTTGTTTTGAGACAGACTTCCTCTATGTAACAATCCTGGCGTCTGCTTTGTAGACCAGGCTGGCCTAAAGCTCACAGAGATCCACCTGCCTCTGCCTCCCAAGTGCTAGGGTTACAAGATGTGCGCCACCACTCCGGCTAAGCCTTTTATCCTTTGTCAGTACTTGATAACTGTATTTAATTGTGAGTTTATGGCAACTAGAGTTATTTTTGTTTCTGTTTCCATTTTGAGACAGGGTCTTACCATGTTATTCAGGCTGGCTAAGAATTTATGATCCTCTTGTCTCAGCCTCTTTAGTAGCTGGGATTATAGACACGTAATACTGTGCTTAGCTTTAGAGATAATTTGTCTTTAAATGTTAGATAGTTTTTAGATGTGTATGAATGTCTTACCTGCATGTATGTACGCACACCACATGTGGAGTTTAGAAGAGGGTGTGAGATCCTTTGGAACTAGAGTTATAGATGCTTGAGAGTCGTTATGTGTGTTGGTGCTAGGAACTGAATCCAGGTTCTTTGCAACGCAACAACTGCGCTTAACTCAGCCAACTTCAGTCCTGGCCGTAGAGAGTTTTAAATAACTGCTGAGTTTCTTCAAAAGGTGATTTACCTTAAATGAACTTATTGATAACTAATCCTCAAAATATTTCATGAAGTCTTAATCAGACTGAAGTTATACATTATATAGCCTGGGTTAATGTAATGTAGTTGAATGGTCAAGAGCCCCAGTTCTGACAGACTGCCTGAATTCATTCTGTGCCTTCCTGCCTACTAACTAACTTTGACAAGAGCTTAGCCTCAGTGACCCTCAGTTACATCCTTAAAATGAAGACGATCATGTCTTTTTTAATTCTTACTTTTATTTTATGTGTACGGACACAGATGTATGTCTTTTCTTCATGCATGTCTGTGCATGCAGTGCCTGAGATAGGGCATCAGATCCTCTGGAACTAGAGTTACAGATGTATATAAGCTGCCATGGGGGTACTAGAGTCAAACCTGAATTCTCTGTAAGAATAGAAAATGCTCTTAACTGTTGGGCCATCTCTCCAGTCCCCAAGAAAATAATTCTTAACCTAGCATGTTTGTAAGGATTAAATTAAACAATACATGTAAAATCTTTGTTTAATGCCTTTACATTGAGAATTTAAAGTGCATCATTTGGGGGAATGTGGGTCAGTAGCAGAATATCTGAATGCGTGAAGCCCTACTTCAATCTTCAGTCCACAAGCACTTCGGGAGAAAAATTTTTAGTGCAGTCTGAGAGAATTAAATTTTTTTTTTCTAATCTGTAGTTTTGGAGCCTGTCCTACCTAGAACTCACTCTGTAGACTAAGCTGGCCTTGAACTCACAAAGATCTGCCTGTCTCTGACTCATCAGTGCTGGGACTAAAGGCATGTGCTACGACTACCCAGCTGAGAATTGAATTTAAAATATGTTTTTTAAGTAGTTTGCACACTTATATAAAGTTTTCGTATATTGATCTTTTGCTTTCAGTGAAATTACAAAATATTTTCATTTTATGAAAAAAATAGAATATAGAAGAAACATTGAAAACTGGATTATGATTCACTCTCTAAAGAATTATAGTTGCTTTCTTGAAGTGTCTTGTCTGAGATAAAGTTAATATGAACTTCTTTGGTATTATGTTCTTTAGGATGCTGGCCGCTTGCTCTACATCGGCCAAAATGAGTGGACACATGTGAATTGTGCTTTGTGGTCAGCAGAAGTGTTTGAAGATGATGATGGATCACTAAAGAATGTGCATATGGCTGTGATCAGGGGCAAGCAGCTGGTAAGAACTTAGTATGTACATTTATGAAGTGGACTCAGTGTTCTGGGAGGGAATACCGTCTCCCTCATTCTTGACAGTGTTGTCAGTAGCTTGCCAGTAAGTACTGGTGTGTTGTAGGTCTGATCCTTTGAAAAAGGAAACAAAAGAAACACAAAATCAGGGCCCAGAGATATGACTGAGCAGTTAAGAACACTGACTGCTCTTCAGGGGATCTGGGTTCAATTCCCAGCACCCACATGGCAAGTCACAACTGTCTGTGACTCCACTTCCAGGGCATCTGACACCTTCGCACAGACACATATACAGGCAGAACACAAATGCACATGAAATAAAAATAAATAAGTCATCAAAAACAAAAGCTTTTAAAAAGAAATAGAAAAAGAAAGCAGCATCTAACTTGAGCATCATTCAGATATACGAGGAACATCAATTTCAGAGGCCCAGTTAAATCAGCGTTCTGAAGTTCCACAGAATAAACCCATGTATGTGTGTGAGGTCAAAGGAAGATGGGAAGTTATCAAAGCAGCTGAGAACAGTCACATTTAGAAGCTAGAGTTTGGTCATGAAAGATTACCAGAAGGATCATAGCCAGTAGACAAATAACACATGAAAGGAGAATGTGTGGGTTGTGGGAAGAACAGACAAGAGGACACAGACTAATAGAGTAAGAGTGACGAGGGCTTAGCGAATGGAGTCTTTGAATCATGGAGTAAGGTAGTTTAGCAGTGACATCTAATACTGCAGAACTAGTGTGCTAGCTAGCTTTATGTCAGCTTGACACAGCTAGAGTTATCAGAAACGGGAAATCTATTGAGAGAAAATGCTTCCATAAGGCCATTTTCTTAATTAGTGATTGATGAGGAGGGTCCAGCCCATTGTGGGTGGTATCATCCCTGAGCTGGTGATCCGGGGTTCTATAAGAAAGCTGAGCTGAGAGCTAGGTAGTGGTGGCACACACCTTCAATCCCAGCACTTGGGAGGTAGAGGCAAATAAATATCTTGAGTTTGAGGCCAGTCTGGTTTACAGCGAAGTCCCAGGACAGCAATGGCTACACAGAGAAAGCCTGTCTCCAAAATAATAAATACAACAACAACAACAACAACAACAACAACAGAAGGAAGGAAGGAAGGAAGGAAGGAAGGAAGGAAGGAAGGAAGGAAGGAAGGAAGGAAGGAAGGAAGGAAGGAAGGATGAGTGAGCTAGTAAGCATCACTCTCCATTGCCTTGGTGTCAGTTTCTGCCCTCACTGCCTTGATGATGAACTGCTGCACGGCGCCGTGACTGACATAAACCCTTGATAGGTTTCATCATAGCGATGGCAACCCTAAGGCAACTAGTTTCTTACTAGTAAAATTTTAGTAAACACTGAGTTGCTTTGAGATGTAACAACTTTCTTGCAAGTGCATGTTTTTTGACATTGATCTTTGTAGTTTCAAGTCTAATAAACCCACTATGCATTCTAGGAATAACTTATTTCAGTTCAAAGTGTAAATCCAATTTAAGTGTTTAAATTTCCTTGTTACTACATTGTGGTTCATATTGTTCCCCTGTAGCTTAGCAGACTAACAAGAAAGTGAACGGAGGATGCTCAGAAGGGGCAAGTCATAGAAGAGATGTCTTAAAATGCCTGCCTGTCTAAATAGGACTGTTCTTTCTGGACTTGTAGAGATGTGAATTCTGCCAAAAACCAGGAGCCACTGTGGGTTGCTGTCTCACATCCTGCACCAGCAACTACCATTTCATGTGTTCCCGAGCCAAGAACTGTGTCTTTCTGGATGATAAAAAAGTGTATTGTCAGCGGCATCGGGACTTGATCAAAGGCGAGGTGAGAAGCTCAGCTGTTTGGTTGCTTCTGTTGTAGCTGTTAATAACAGGCTTTATTATCCCAGAGCAGACTTAGACATTCACAGTAAAATTAGCAAAGGGAAGAGATTTCCTGGCCCCACCTCACACTTCCATAGCCTCTCCCACCAGAGTGGTGTATTTGTTACAGTTGGATGGGTCTATATCAGTACACATTTCACACAGTTATCATTTATGTTAGGGTTCATTTTTGATGTTGTATACCATATGAGTTTGTACAAATATCTTATAATGTGTATTCACCATTGTAGTTTGTATATTTTCATTTTCCTACAAATCCGGTGTTCTGCCTGTTTTTCTGACTTTCCCCCTAAAAACCACTGATCTTTTACTAATATCCAGTTTGCTGAGAAGTTGTTTTAACTTATCATCCACGGCAGTTTCCACTTGCAGAGTTCCTTATGATTGGTACCGTGTAGTTTGTAGCATTTCTGCTCTAACTTTTGCTTAACAATAAGTGTTGAAGATTCCTCCTCACCTGCTGAATTCTCTATACATTTAAGAGGGAAATACTGAAAAACAACAAGGTGATCAACTCAGTTTTGCCTTTCTTGACTATCTCAAGGAAATCATCTCTTATGAGAAATAAAGAACGCGGTAGTAAAAAGACAGGTGATTTGGAGATAGGTTCTCTGCTTTGCCCCAGGAGTTGGAACTCTGAATGTAACACAAAGGGACAGTCCATTAACAGCAGCATTGGGTTTCATTTAAGGTGGTTCCTGAGAATGGATTTGAAGTCTTTAGAAGAGTGTTTGTGGACTTTGAAGGAATCAGCTTGCGGAGGAAGTTCCTCAATGGCTTGGAACCAGAAAACATCCACATGATGATTGGTATGACCCAGGTCTTCGTTAATGGGGAAGACTGGTTTATCGTTTGTGCGTTTTGTGGTCCTCGGTTACAAAATAATTCTCTTCGTGGTTTCTTTTTTCCTTTGTTAGGCTCGATGACGATCGACTGTTTGGGGATTTTGAATGACCTCTCTGACTGTGAAGATAAGCTCTTTCCTATTGGATACCAGTAAGTCCAGTAGCCTAGTAGCATGGCTCCCAAAAAGTGTGGGGTCATTAAATGTGGAGGTATACTTAGTAGCTGCCTTTCGCTAAACCCACCACCCACCAGTTCTCACAGGCTGTCTTAAAACTCACGATCTTTCCTCATGCATTACCCTGCTCAACTGAAAGATCATAAATTTAGCTTAGGCTGCATACTGAAACCCTGTCTCAAAGCAAACAACTTATAATCTTTTGTGTTGATTAAATTATTTGACAAGCTGACAGTAAATTATCAAAATGCCTCTCCTAGAGCCAGTCAGTGTTGTGTACACCTTTAACACAGGCACTTGGAAGAGAAGCTGAGGCAGGTGAATCTCTGTGAGTTCCAGGCCAGTTAAGGTCATAGGGAGATCCTATCTCAAAGAAAGGAAGAAAGAAAGAAAGAAAGAAGGAAGGAAGGAAGGAAGGAAGGAAGGAAGGAAGGAATCTCTTCTACGTCTACTTCCCTCTTCAGAACCTGATTTTACAACACATTTTCTAAGTCTGCATTCCAGCTCTCCTAACACAGCCTGTGCTTGTGTTTATCTGGTAGATGTTTGCACAGACAAGACTCCATTAGCAGTCACCAGAGTTGAAGCAGTTGTATTTCCTTTGTTTTATTGAACTTACTGACAAAGGAGGTGCCTCAGGTTTGACATTTTTTAGGGTCTTACGTTATGTGCAATGGAAGGCATTGTTTTTCTTTCTCAGTGCCTGAGAATATTTTGCTATTTGTGTTACTTTTAAAAAAAGAAAAAAAAGTCATACAACTTCCTGAGAACCTAAGACACATTAAGGACTTCAGAAAGTTTAACACCACCATACTGGGATAATAGTCTCTATTAAGAACCTAAGAAATGGGACTGGAGAGATGGCTCAGAGTTCAATTCCCAGTGGCTCACAACCATCTGCAATGAGATTTGGTGCCCTCTTCTGGCCTGTAGGCATACATGCAGACAGCAGAGCACTGTATACTAATAAATAAATAAATCTTAAAAAAAAAAAAAAAAAAAAGAACCTAAGAAATAAAGCTATGTTCTCTGCATTGAGACCAGAGAATCCATGGTGGAGAGGAATTTGGGGATGATAGTTTGTGCATCTGTCCTCCCCTTGTGTTCGCCAGGTGTTCTCGGGTGTACTGGAGCACCACAGATGCTCGCAAGCGCTGTGTGTACACATGCAAGATTGTGGAGTGCCGTCCTCCTGTTGTAGAGCCAGACATCAATAGCACGGTGGAGCATGACGACAACAGGACCATTGCCCATAGCCCATCCTCAGCTATAGGTAGGTTTTAATCCAAGTGGGACTTGAATTCAAGTTTTTTGACTATGCACTGTGATTGGAAAATAGGGGAAAGTTTAATTCAGAAACCACCTTTTTTTTCTAGTTTGGCATTCATGTAATAGCACTGTGTGTCTGCCAGTCTGTGTGTGTGCCTGTGTATGTGATGTGCCATGGGATGTTCGAGGGGCTGGAAGGCAGCTTGTGGAGTTGGTCCCCCCTCCGCTGTGGCTCCAGGGACTGGACTCAGATCATCGAGCTCGAGCACTTAACCAGCTGCAGCTTGCGGCCCTCATAGCTGGGGCCTGATGCTGCTTCACCTGCTGGGAACTTGAACTGCCCTCTTCAGTTGCAAGTTTTTATTTCCTCTCACAGAAACTTCATGTAAGGACAGTCAAAGTACAGCGGCAATCCTAAGTCCTCCGTCGCCAGACCGACCTCATTCACAGACCTCGAGTTCCTGCTATTACCATGTCATCTCAAAGGTCCCTAGGATTCGGACGCCCAGCTACTCCCCTACACAAAGGTCTCCTGGCTGCCGGCCGTTGCCTTCTGCAGGTAAAGGATGTCCCTGACCCAATTGACCATTCTAGGTAATTTACCTTTGGGACTTTTACCAACCAGGGTTGCCTGTAAACAGGTGTGTCCACATGGTTGGAACTAGTGACAACGCATTTGTTCTGTCCTTGATCCACTTTCTTCCTTTTTTCTCACTTGTTCAGGAAATCCTACCCCAACCACTCATGAAATCGTCACAGTAGGCGATCCTTTACTCTCCTCTGGTCTTCGGAGCATTGGCTCCAGGCGGCATAGTACTTCGTCCTTGTCACCCCTGCGGTCCAAGCTCCGGATAATGTCTCCGATGAGAACTGGGAGTGTGTACTCCAGGAATAGTGTTTCCTCAGTCTCCACCCTTGGTACTGCTACAGATCCCGAGTCAAGTGCCAAAGCAACTGATCGCATCGTAGGGCCATTGAATTCAAGTTCTAATCTTGGGCACAGCACTCCCACCTCTTCAGGATCACAGAGGACAGTGGTACCTGGAGGCTCCAAAACCAGTCATTTAGATGGATCTTCATCCTCAGAAGTAAAGCGTTCTAGTGCTTCAGACTTGACACCCAAGGGCTCCTCATTAAAGGGAGAGAAAAACAGAACTCTGGGTTCCAAGAGCTCAGATGGATCTGCACATAACACAGGTTACTCTGGAATTCCTAAACTGGTTCCACAGGTTCATAATACCACTGCGGGAGAATTAAACATTAGTAAAATTGGCACTTTTGCTGAACCCTCTGCAGTGCCGTTCTCTTCTAAAGAGACACTCTCCTATCCACAGCTCCACGTGAGGGGGCAAAGGAATGATCGAGACCAGCACGCAGATTCTTCCCAGTCAACAAAGCCTTCTCCAAATGAAGATGGTGAAATCAAAACCTTGAAGCTTTCTGGTGTGGGCCACAGGCCATCCATTCTTCATGAACATGTAGGGTCCGGTTCTAGAGACAGGAGACAGAAAGGGAAGAAGTCTTCTAAAGAGACTTGCAAAGAGAAGCATTCCAGTAAATCATCTTTGGAACCTGGTCAGATTATGACTGGTGAGGAAGGAAACCTGAAGCCAGGGTTTGTTGATGAGGTCTTGACTCCTGCGTTTCTGGGGCAACGGCCATGTAATAATGTTTCATCTGATAAGATTGGGGATAAAGTTCTTCCTATTTCAGGAGTCCCTAAAGGTCAGTCCACACAAGTAGAAGGATCTTCCAAGGAGTTACAGGCACCCCGGAAGTGCTCAGTCAAAGTGACACCTCTGAAAATGGAGAGTGAGAATCAATCTAAAAATACCCCAAAAGAAAGTGGCCCTGACTCCCCTGCACAAATAGAACCAGCATGTCCAGCAGAGCCAGTTTCCACTTCCAGAAGTCCAGGAGCTGGCCCAGGTGTTCAGCCGAGCCCCAACAATACCTCATCCCAAGACCCTCAAAGTAACAACTATCAGAATCTTCCAGAACAGGACAGAAACCTGATGATTCCAGATGGCCCCAAACCTCAGGAGGATGGCTCTTTTAAGAGGCGGTACCCCCGCCGCAGTGCCCGTGCAAGGTCTAATATGTTCTTTGGGCTCACCCCACTCTATGGAGTAAGGTCTTACGGTGAAGAAGACATTCCATTCTACAGTACTTCTACTGGGAAAAAGCGAGGAAAGCGGTCAGCGGAAGGACAGGTGGATGGAGCCGATGACTTGAGCACTTCTGATGAAGACGATTTATACTATTACAACTTCACCAGAACAGTAATTTCTTCTGGTGGAGAGGAGCGGCTGTCATCCCATAATTTATTTCGAGAGGAGGAACAATGTGATCTGCCAAAAATTTCACAGTTGGATGGTGTCGATGATGGGACAGAGAGTGACACTAGTGTCACTGCCACAACCAGGAAAAGCAGCCAGATTCCAAAAAGAAACGGTAAAGAAAATGGAACAGAAAACTTAAAGATTGATCGACCTGAAGATGCTGGTGAAAAGGAGCATGTCATTAAGAGTGCTGTTGGCCATAAAAGCGAGCCCAAGCTGGATAACTGCCACTCTGGAGCCAGGGTGAAAGCCCAGGGTCAGGACTCCCTGGACGCTCAGTTCACCTCCTTGGAGTCAAGCCGCAGAGTCCACACAAGCACCCCCTCAGACAAAAACTTACTGGACACCTACAACACTGAGCTCCTCAAGTCTGACTCTGACAATAACAACAGCGATGACTGTGGGAACATCTTGCCTTCAGACATCATGGACTTTGTACTAAAGAACACTCCATCCATGCAGGCTCTGGGTGAGAGCCCAGAGTCGTCATCTTCTGAACTCTTGACTCTTGGTGAAGGGCTGGGTCTTGACAGTAATCGGGAAAAGGACATGGGTCTTTTTGAAGTGTTTTCTCAGCAGCTGCCGGCAACAGAGCCTGTGGACAGTAGTGTCTCCTCTTCCATCTCAGCAGAGGAGCAGTTTGAGCTGCCTCTTGAGCTGCCATCTGACCTCTCAGTTCTGACCACCCGCAGTCCCACTGTCCCCAGTCAGAATCCCAGTAGATTGGCCGTCATCTCAGATGCAGGGGAGAAGCGAGTGACTATGACAGAAAAGTCTGTATCCTCCACCGAGGGTGACCCAGCATTGCTGAGTCCAGGAGTAGACCCTGCTCCTGAAGGCCACATGACTCCTGATCATTTCATCCAAGGACACATGGATGCAGATCATATCTCCAGCCCTCCCTGTGGTTCAGTGGAACAAGGTCATGGCAACAATCAGGATTTAACTAGAAACAGTAGCACCCCTGGCCTTCAGGTACCTGTTTCCCCTACTGTTCCCATCCAGAACCAGAAGTATGTGCCCAATTCTACTGATAGCCCCGGCCCATCTCAGATCTCTAATGCAGCTGTCCAGACCACTCCACCCCACCTGAAACCAGCCACTGAGAAACTCATTGTCGTTAACCAGAACATGCAGCCACTTTATGTTCTCCAAACTCTTCCAAATGGAGTAACCCAAAAAATCCAATTGACCTCTCCTGTTAGTTCTGCGCCCAGTGTGATGGAGACAAATACTTCGGTATTGGGGCCCATGGGAAGTGGGCTCACCCTAACTGCAGGACTAAATCCAAGCTTGCCACCTTCTCAGTCTCTGTTCCCTCCTGCTAGCAAAGGACTGCTCTCCATGCCTCATCACCAGCACTTACATTCCTTCCCTGCGGCTGCTCAGAGTAGTTTCCCACCCAACATCAGCAGTCCTCCTTCAGGCCTGCTTATTGGGGTTCAGCCTCCTCCAGATCCCCAACTCTTGGGTTCAGAAGCCAACCAGAGGACAGACCTCACTACCACAGTAGCCACTCCATCCTCTGGACTCAAGAAAAGACCCATATCTCGTCTACACACTCGAAAGAATAAAAAGCTTGCTCCCTCTAGTGCCCCTTCAAACATTGCCCCTCCTGATGTGGTTTCTAACATGACACTGATTAACTTCACCCCCTCCCAGCTTTCAAACCACCCCAATCTGTTAGATTTGGGGTCACTTAACACTTCATCTCACCGAACTGTCCCCAACATCATAAAAAGATCTAAATCTGGCATCATGTATTTTGAACAGGCACCCCTGTTACCACCACAGAGTGTGGGCGGAACCGCTGCCACAGTGGCGGGCACATCAACGATAAGCCAGGATACTAGTCACCTTACATCTGGGCCCGTGTCTGCCTTGGCATCCGGTTCCTCCGTCTTGAATGTGGTATCCATGCAAACTACAACAACCCCTACGAGTAGTACATCAGTTCCAGGACATGTCACCTTAGCCAACCAGAGGTTGCTTGGGACCCCAGACATTGGCTCAATAAGCAATCTTCTAATCAAAGCCAGCCAGCAGAGCTTGGGCATTCAGGACCAACCTCTGGCTTTGCCACCAAGTTCAGGAATGTTCCCACAACTGGGGACATCACAGACTCCTTCTGCTGTTGCAATGACAGCAGCATCTAGCATCTGTGTGCTCCCCTCACCTCAGACTACGGGCATGACAGCTGCATCCTCTTCTGGGGAGGCCGAAGAGCTCTATAAGCTGCAGCAAGTGAACCAGCTCCTAGCTGGCAAAACCAGCATCCTCTCTTCACAGCGGGAGCGGGATCCTGACTCTGCTTCAGGGACCCAGCCATCCAACTTCACCCAGACAGCAGATGCTCCTAATGGTGTGAAGCTAGAACAGAACAAGGTTTTACCCTCAGCTAAGCAAGCCAGCTCCACCTCTCCGGGGAGCTCCCCATCCTCTGGACAGCAGTCAGCAAGTTCCTCAGTGCCAGGTCCCACTAAACCAAAACCAAAAGTCAAAAGGATTCAGCTGCCCCTAGAGAAAGGGAATGGCAAGAAGCACAAAGTTTCCCATTTGCGGTCCAGTTCTTCTGAAGCACACATTCCAGACCAAGAAGCCAAGCCAGTGCCCCAGCCCTCAGCCACACGGTGAGTGATAGGCAGGATAATTATGCTGCAACTGTGGTGTTCTGTGCTCTGGGTGTGACGCTGCTCACTTGGTCCTGGGGAGTTCCTTTCTTCATCTATGCCTTTGGTAATGATGGGTGGTCTATTTGTTCTTGTTTCTGTTTCCCTGAGGTTTGGGGATGCAAGAGAATGATAGTCTTCTCTGATGGGCAAGGACTCCTGCTGCACAGTCTCCTGAAGCCCTCTTTCTTAAAAACCTCATTGTTGGAAGTATAACATATAAAATATGGAGGAGACTTCCCTTTCCCTAGACGATCCTTGTGCCCTCTTCCTAGCTTTGTGACCTTAGTTCCTGTTGCCGCCTTGTGAACTTCATCTGTCCAGTGCATATTTGCTGATGGTTTCTTGAAAAGATACAACCGATTCTGTTATAGGACGCCTAGAACCGACAGGGAGCAACAGGATGCAGCCGGTGTGGAGCAACCTTCACAGAAGGAGTGTGGGCAGCCTGTGGGGTGAGCTGCAAATCTCTCTCGTGTCTACCACATATAAAACAAGCTTCCTCTTGATTTGAACTGGGTTTGGTTTTGTTGGCAGAAGAGTTCTTGACAGGCATCACACGGTATGGGTGTCTGTAATCCCAGTGCGGGGAGGCTGAGGCAGGCAGACCTCTATGAGTTTGAAGCTAGTCAAGGCCTCATAGTAAGACCTTCCATCCCCCCCCACCCAAAAAAAAAAAGAATCCTATTTTGTTTTAATAAAACTAAATACAGGCTTGTAAAACAAAAATGAAGTAGACCATTTTTTATCTTCTTAGATTTGTAGTTTGTAATTATTATCTATGTGTGTACATGCACTAGTGTAGTTATTATTTGTATGTGTGTACATGCACCATGTAGTTGTAGCTGTTATGTGTGTGTGTACGTGCACCATGTAGTTGTAGTTGTTATGTATGTGTGTACGTGCACTGTGTAGTTGTAGTTGTTATCTGCAGTAGTGTAGTACATGGGTAGAGGTCAGAGGACAACGTGGCGCGACCATTTCGCTCCTCCTCCCTTTCCACAGACTCTAAAGAGAAAACTCTAAAGATCAGGCTTGCACAGCAATCAATTTACTCTCTGAGCCATCTTGCTGGCCCATCTACCCCCTACCCTTTTTTGCCTTTCTCTAAGCTAAAATTATTTAAATGATTTCTGATGGTTCCTGTATGTCCTGCTCACTCCTTCTCAGTCTCTTCCCTGGAAGTCCCTTTGGTAATAGTTTGGTGTTTGGGGTTTTTTTTTTTTATAATTTATTTATTTTTATTTTATGTACATTGGTATTTTGACTATATGTATGTTTGTATGAGGGTGTCAGATCCGCTGAAATTGGAGTTACAGACAGTTGTGAGCTGCCATGTGGTTGCTGGGAATTGAACTTGGATCCTCTGGAAAAGCAGCCAGTGATATTAACCACTGAGCCATGTCTCCAACCTAATGGTTTGGTTTTATTCTGCAAATATGTGTGCGTGTGTACTCTTATGTAAGCATGTGTACATACTTTTATAGTAAATGGATGCTGCTGTATTTACTGTTTTGTTTTTGACATGTATCCATGCTGTGTTTCAGCTGTTTCTCTGCTGCTTCCATGCTGTGTGTGCTTTACAGTATTTACTTAACTAGCTAACTTCATGCATATTAGTATGCACTTGGGCTATTTTAGTTGTTATTAAATTTGAGAAGCTGAAAATAGGTTGTGTATTGGCTTCTACAGCCTACCCATGTTTTTAGGTAAGCCAGCTGACTTACTTGAGTTATATAACACTGTCCTGACAAGCATCTTTCCATTTTTCTTACTATAAAAATTTCAGAATAAGAAGCTTACTGCCAATATTTGAAGAAAAGTCTCCTAAGCATGGTTTTAGGGCTAGAGAGATGACGAAGCAGTTAAGAGTGCTCTCTGTCCTAACAGAGCATCCTTGTTTGCATCCAGCCTCTCCAGCCTCTGTGGGCACCCATATAGTCACAGCACACACACTATACACAAAGAAAAATTTTAAAATTTGACCTAAATTTGATCGCTGGATCCCACAGTGGAAGGAGCTTTTCAACATCCAGGCATACATACTTCCCCCACCCTCACGCACTAATAAACAAATTTTCAAGCACTTTATGCTCATTTTCTTAGCTACTGTTTTAAATAGCTGACAGAGTATATGGCAGATCATGAACAGTTTTATCTTCGAGTTTGAAAACCGCTGGCCTCGCGTCTCATGTCTGGTTTTCTTTTTCTTTCAGACCAGTGGCTGCTCTTCCAGAAATTCAGGCAATCAATCCAGCAAGTGAGCAAGAAAATGCAGGTGTGTTGGTCGGTCAGTCGGCTTTCATAGAGAACTCGGATCTGTTTAAAAATCACGTGCGTTAGCCACACATGGTGGTGCACACTTGTAACTCCAACACTTGTAAAGCTAAGACAGAATTGTGAATTCAAGGCAAGCCTGTGCTACAGAGTGGGCTTGAGGGCAGCCTGTACTACATCACAAGTCCCAGCCTAAAACAGAATCACCACCTGCACTATCTCCTGATAGTCTAGATAGGAGAGACACCAACCTAAGCCCCAAGAAGTGATGATGTAAAACTCAGCCCTTTCTCCCAATTTCCTTGATCGTGGTCTGTCGTCACCTGCCATAGGTGAATTCTCTTTCGTTAAACTGGCTCCAGGGACAGTGACATTTTAGGTAGCTGCAATAACCTTTAGTTATCTCTTAGGTTGTTTCTCATATCTGGATGGTAATTTAGGGTAAATTCCCTTCCAGAAACTGGAACGATCTCTCTTAGGTAGTTGGTATTCAATCCTAAAACCATGTGCACCTCACAGTACTTCCTGGCCTAGTGCCATTTGGTCATTTTACAGTTAGCATGGTACGCACAGAGAACCCAAGCACTTGACACCAGAAGCAGAGGCAGGAAGGTTGTCGTGAGTTTGAAGACAGTCTGGGCTACATACTGAGGCCCAGGCTAAGCCTGGACGTCAGAGTGAGCTCTTGTCTTAGAA
The DNA here is from genome assembly GCF_982192425.1 of Myodes glareolus. Classification (NCBI taxonomy): domain Eukaryota; kingdom Metazoa; phylum Chordata; class Mammalia; order Rodentia; family Cricetidae; genus Myodes; species Myodes glareolus. The sequence goes on along the minus strand of NC_142029.1, from coordinate 73,531,084 downwards.
AAACAGATTAAATAAATAAGCAATAATAAAAAGGTGACTTTCCAGAAGAGAGCGGCTTAGCCTTGATTTGGACTGTTACCAACCCTGCGTCAAGCCTGAGTACTGATTCCAGGCAGGTATGGTGACTGAGTTCAATCTCCAGAACCAGGCAGCTTCAGAGCCTATGTTTACTTTAGCTGTATAAACTTGACTCTTACTTGGCCTACCTCAGCTTCCCCATGTTTATCCATGTATTCATTCTTTCATTGCATTACATTGAATGAGGTCTCGCTGTGTTGTCCTGGCTAGCCTCTTCACTTTCTAGGTAGCTCAGGTTAGCATTGGTCATCCTTCCTCCTCCCCACAACAGTAGGGTCATGGGCATGCACCACCACATCCAGCTCAGTTTTCTAATCTTTAAAAGGAGTCAAGCTAGCTTATGATAGCACACCTCTAAGTGTAGCACTTGGGAAGCAAAGGCAGACTGATCTCTGTGAGTTTGAGGCCATCATAGTATCCATAGCAAGCTCAGATCAAGCTACATAGTAAAACCTTATCTCAAAAAGTGTGTGTGGGGGGGGTTAATAATAACACCTGTCTCAGTGGTGATTGTGAGGACTGCAGGAGATAATCTGGGTGAAGTTCCTAGAAGAGTATCTGAGACATAACCAGTGGTTCACATGTAGTAAAGGGAACTTTTGTTTGCTTTGGTTTGACTTGGCCTTGATCCTATTGAGAGCAGTTGTGTATGAAGAAAAAAAGATTACATTGTTATACCAGAAGCTCTGCTACAAATAAAAACACCTATTGAATAACACAGCACACTCCTTCACCATTTTAGTACTTGGTAGCTGTGTCCCAGGGCAAGTTCCTTGCACCTCAGTGCTTTTACTGGTGAGGTACAGTATGTCCTCAGAAATGGGGTGATGCATGTAGAACAGGGGTTCTCAACATTCCTAACACTGCGACCCTTTAGTACAGTTTCTCATGTTGTAGTGACTCCCAACATAAAAAAAAAAATGTTTTTGTTACTACTTCATAACTCTGATTTTGCCACTATTGAGTCATAATATAAATATCTGTGTTTTCTGATAGTCTTAGGCTACCCCCGTGGAAGGGTGATTTGACCCCCAAAGGGATCATGACCTACAGGTTGAAAACACTGGAGTAGAGCTTTCTGCACATAGCACTCAATGCCCATTGGCTTAAGCAAATACTACGGCCCTTGTTTTCCCTTCTTAGAGCTGAAAGCAGTGGAAGAAGAAGAGAGCGGTTTCAGCTCACCACTGATGCTTTGGCTCCAGCAGGAACAAAAGAGGAAGGAAAACATCACCGAGAAAAAGCCCAAGAAAGGACTTGTTTTTGAAATTTCAAGCGACGATGGCTTTCAGATCTGTGCGGAAAGCATTGAAGGTGAGTGGCTTGAGTTAAGTCTGCTTCAATCAGGCCCTTGTTGCAGTTGCTTCTCTGCACAACTCTTGTTGATGAGGCAGCTGTCACTCTTGAAAAGCGTTCAGGGCTGCAGGTTGTATGCACTCACATACCCAGCACTGCTGCCCCTCCCCCAGGTGCGCTCCCACACGTGCTCCCACAGTGTCCATTATTCTCTCCAGCTTACCCCCCTGCAGTGCTGCCCCTCCCCCAGGTGCGCTCCCACACATGCTCCCACAGTGTTCCTTCCTGTCTCCCCTGGTTACTGCCAGCTCTGCCTTTTCTGTCTCCTGCAGCAGAAAGCCCTTCATGCAAATGTTGCGGTCCTTTCTCACTCATTTAGCTCTGAGCTCTTCAGTAAAGGTTGGAATTTTACTTCCTTGTTCACTCTTAGCTTGTTAGATGTTCATTAGTTGCTCGAGAACTAGTGAAGACCTAGTAAGTACTTGAAACATTGAAAGGAATGAAAGATCACTGGGGTGAGTTAGGGCCAAAACTCAGGAAGATGACTAGAGCAGCAGACCCAGTTAAGGGGAAATGGAATTTGGATTAGCCAAAGAGGAATGCAGGGAGCTTTCCACAGAGAGAATGTAACGAAGTTAGAAAAAACTTCGGTTTTGACTTATTTTGGATGGGAAAATGCCTTTGAACAGTGAAAGAAAAATTGGAAGGTGAATTGGGCACAAGTTTGAGAGAGCCTGTAGTGACAAACCATGAGATCTTTGAATTTTTTTAATAGAATAAAAGCAGAAATTCATAAAGCTCAGTGTAGCAGCTCTTTACAAGACTGGCTTAAACTGGGCCTGGTGCAACTTACCGGGGCTTTTTTCAGAATAAAATGAACAAATAAGAAAGGGCTGGGGTACAGATCAGTATGCTAAATGATTTTCTAGCATGTGCAGAGCCTTCTTCGGTTTGATCCCCAACACCTCAAGGGGGAGAACAACATTGAACTAGTTATTTATTAAGTGTATTGCTGTAGTAGAAATGCCAGGTAATAAAAACCACATAGGAAAAGAAGGGATGGAACGGTGGACAGACTTGGTGACTCCTGCGATATAAGGATAGAGAGAAGAATCAGAGATCCTCAGACCCGCATGTGGCAGTGCATGCTCTCCTTACACCTGCTGTGGAGCCTGGGGCAGAGATGACTGGAACCCGGGAGTTCAGTCAGAACCAGCCTAGGCAATGCTGGGGGTCTGTTTAAATAAATAAAGGAAGAACAAATTTGAAAGTATGGGTTCTAAAAGTACAATAACGAACATGTCTGTGTATGAAAATGTAACAAGTCTGAGTGTGAGCTTGGCCTGGTGGGGCATACCTATAATCCCAGTGCTCTGGAAGCAGAACCATGAAGATTGCTCACATTCAAGGCTAGTTTGGGTGACCCAGTGAATTACAAACTAGCCTATAGTATGAAACTGGCTCTATTAAAAAGAAAGAAAACGGGATCATAACAAATCCTGTTCTTTTGTATATTAACTTTTGTTGTTGAGGCAAGATCTCACTATTCACTAGCCTGGATCTCACTTTGTAGACCAGATGATCTTAGATTCACAGAGATCCACCAACTCTAGAGAGGTGAAATTAAAAGCAGACACCACCACACCCAGCTGCCGCCACATCCAGCCCTGTTTACTTTTTTTAAATTAAATTTAAGGTCAAGTATGACAATGCATCAGGGATAAGGGAGTCAGAAGGTATGTGTATCCTCAGGCCCCTGGTAAAGGGAATTACTGCGAACAGTGTGTTCCTGGCTGCTTCTCCTGTACTGAATTGAGACGTGGAGAAAGACAACAGTGCTGACCTCAGGTGCAGTGTGATTCTCTACACCAGTGGCCATGCACACTGTTTGGCAGTAAGACATGTCAGCACAAATTCTTTCCTGCCAATGGTTTTCTTTTATTTCCTTTCAGATGCCTGGAAGTCACTGACAGATAAAGTCCAGGAAGCCCGATCCAATGCCCGTCTGAAGCAGCTCTCATTTGCAGGTAATGGGTGGTGCTGTTATTTTGCTAAGACTCCAAATGTTCTGGCAACTTGTTAGTGTAAGCCACACAGTTGAATCTATTTTTAAAAAATCAATAAAAAGTGTTTAAATAAAAGATAAAATAATTCACAGCTTTAGGGTGTAAATACTAACTTTGTGTTTGAAATTGTATGTGATCCTAGTATAAGCACACTCCTGAAATGGAGCTCTTATCCATAATGAGCACCTTTATTCTATATCTAATAGTAATACCAGAGTTTTTTACAGTACTAGGAATTGAACTTAGGACATCACACATACTTAAGCAAGTACTCCACACAGCCATATTCACAGGCCCTAACAGGCCCTAAGAAGTATATTTTAGTTGAAATAGCATACCTAATAATAATGTGTAGAACATTAGCTGTTTGCTACTGTCAGAAAGAAACATGACATTGGTTACAGTGACTTGTTTCTTTTCTGTAAAGATACTTTCAGCCATCCATGCCAGCAGATTTATAGAAACGTTTTCATAAAACAAAGAGAAAATGTGAATGCTTCTACATCATGAGGCTGAGGAAACCCAGGCAGCTGTGAAGTGCGCAGCTCCCGCAGTCACTGTGAGCCCAGGAAGGCTCTGTGTCTAAAATAATGATGTTCCTTTCAAATTCGGTGCCTATGAGCTCAGAACCAGGTGCTCTATTACCTGTAAACAAAAAGGAGATTGGATTTGGAGTTATAGAGTACAAAGTTCAAATCCCAGCACACCAGCTGTGTGACTTGGGCTGTGTTAAAGTCTATGATGCTAAGTTAGTTTTCTCTCTTTAACATGAAGCTTTTGATGGGCTGGGGTGTCACTCAAGTGGCAGGGTGCTTGCCTAGTTATATATAAAACTTACTGAAAGAACTCTAGCCCACCCGAGCATGGCAGACATGGACCTGGTAGGCCTTGCCCTGCTCCCCCATTCTCTCTGCCTTGCTAAAAACCATTAAATTATATTTCTAAAGCTAGTCCTAAGGTCTCTTTATTCCCTTATTTGGCCACTTCCTCCTCCTGAGACTATCAAGGTTTAGTTATCCAAGTATTGGAGTCCAGCAATCAAAGTCCCATTTTTGGCTGCCCTATTAGCATGTCCAATTAAGATTAAATACCTCATCCTAACACAGGTTTCCCCCTTCACCTTTATAAACTGCCATTTGTCTGTGGGCCACATCTGTCTCCTCCCTCTCCAGAAGCAGTTCTTTGTTGCTGCCCCCCATAACAAATGCCTTCCCCCGCTCCTTGTTCTTTAACCTCTTCTCCCTTGTCCACTATCTCTTGTCTTATTCCCTGCTCTTTGTCCCTTTGGGGAAAAATCTCATTTGTGCTGAGAACTTGGTCTTAAGGATCTTGAACTGATACTGGTTCTTTCACTTACCCCGCCCCCCAAAAATGGCTGTTGATTCCTACATTGGGTGGCCATTATGAGCATGAAATAAAATGGCACATAGCCCTCTATATGTGCAACACACAGAAAACAGGCCAGAGTTTGGTGAAAGCAATTTATGGTAAACATCCTAAATTTATCAGGCATTATTTCAGTAGCATTCTCATGCCAATTTCTAAATAGTTATAATGTCACCTACCAGAGTATTAGGCTCTGGCAGTTGCTCTCCAATGCAGCCTTTTGTTAATGCCACTCAGTTTCCTGTTGCTACACACTCACCACCCAGGTGCCTTTTATTCTTTAGGTGTGAACGGTTTGAGGATGCTCGGGATTCTCCATGATGCGGTTGTGTTCTTGATTGAGCAGCTGTCTGGTGCCAAGCACTGTCGGAATTACAAATTCCGTTTCCACAAACCAGAAGAGGCCAATGAACCCCCCTTGAACCCTCACGGCTCAGCCAGGGCTGAGGTTCACCTGAGGCAAGTTCCATTTTGTTTGGTTTGGGTTTTTGATATTTTTTTTTTCTTTTTTCTTCTCTTTTTGGTTTTTTGAGATAAATTTTTTGAGTGTAGTCCTAGCTGTCCTGGAACTCGCTCTGTAGACCAGGCTGACCTCAAACTCATAGAGATTGGTCTGCCTCTGCCTCTCAAGTGCTGGGATTAAAGGCATGTGTCCACCACTACTGGGCCCATATTGTTATGAGCGTTTGCAGTCTTGGCTTTGTTATCTAATGATAGTTCTGTCCCACTACCTTTTAAGGTTTTCGGTATCAGTGGTACCATCTCCACTCCTTTATTAGAGCCTTTCTCTAAAAACAAACCTTAATCTTTTGGCTCCAGGAAGTCGGCATTTGACATGTTTAACTTCCTGGCTTCTAAACATCGACAGCCTCCTGAATACAACCCCAACGATGAGGAGGAGGAAGAGGTACAGCTCAAGTCTGCGCGGTAAGTCATCCTGGCCCGACCTGACACCCTGACTCCTCCTTCTTCTTGTGGGCTCTAGAGGAAAGAGCTATTAATATTTGGAAATGTGTTAATAGTCATTAGAATTCCTCTCTTCAGCTGGGCACAGTGCTGCATACCTGTAATCCTAGCACTCGGGGTTTAGAAGCAAAAGCATCTCAGGTTTAAGATCATTCCCAGCTACATTCAGACTTGAGTTGAAAACCAGCCTGGCCTACATCAGACCCTGTTCCAAAAAACAAAACAAATAAAAAACACAGAAGAAATGTTTGGTTTTCACCCCAGTGCTCAGAGTATTTTTTGATGGGATGGCAGTTTCTTGGGTGACATTTGGAAGACTGAGACATGTAGCATTAGCCGACTGGTAACAAAAATATGAAGGAGCTGAAGAGATGGCTCAGTGGTTGGGAGCACTGACTGCTCTTCTAGAGGACTCGGGTTTAATTCCCAGCATGCACAAGGCAGCTCACAACTGTCTGCAGTTCCAGTTCCAGTGGTTCTGACTCCCTTATACAGACATGCAGGCCAACACCAGTGCACATAAAAATATTTTTTAAAAAATATGAATATGAAATTTGAATAATTGTGGGATGCATTTTTTAACAGTAATCTATCCCAATAACTATTCATGTGATACTAGTCACCATTAACACCCAAGAGCTATGTATATATTACAGTGTAGCCAGTCACCATGGGCACAGGCATATGGTCCCATTACTCAGGAGGCTGAGGCAGGAGTGTTACCTCAAGTTTAAGGCTAGCCTGGGCCACAAGGACCTTGTCTCAAGAAAACCCAAAATGAACTCAGGTGTGGTGACTTTTGGGAGGCAGAGGCAGAAGAGCCTAAGGCACTCCTGGCTGACACCAGGCAAGTGCCTCACTCTGTAGGAGCTGAGTCCACCCTCAGAACACTGAATTCCTAACAGTATTCTTATCTCTTAGGAGGGCAACAAGCATGGATCTCCCAATGCCCATGCGTTTCCGGCACTTAAAAAAGACTTCTAAGGAGGCGGTTGGTGTCTACAGGTAGGGCTGCGATTTCCGAATTTGAGAAAACTAGTGTTTTTCCAAATACAGTGGACCAAATACCAGAGTGGCCTCTCTCCTTCAGTCATTGAAGTTTTTAATAGATTTATTGAGTCTGACGTGCTGTAGCTGTTGGTGTTGATAGGAATTTAACTTTAGACTTCTGCTTCTTCTAGTGGGCTACAGCATGGAGAAATCATTAATGCTTGGTAATTTATCAGTGCAATATAATACACACAAATGAAGTGGGGCCAGACCTCCCCGCCCAAGTGTCTGTCTCTACTGGGAAACTAGCAGACTTTTTCACCTAGTCACACAATTAATTAATTTGAAATTTTGCATCTTGGTGTCTGGAGAGATGACTCAACCATTAAGAACACTAGCTACTCTTACAGAGGGCCTGTGTTTGGTACCCAGCATCCACAGAGTGACTCACAACCATTTGTAACTACAGTTCTAGAAAGTTCAGTGCCTTCTTCTGACTACCACAGGCAGCAGGCATGACATGGTACAATATGTACATTCAAGCAAGATACTCATACACATAAAATCAATAAATGTAAAAAATTTGAAAGAGGAAATTTGTGTCTGGATTTTTGTGTCCATGGCCTAGGTCTCCCATCCACGGTCGGGGTCTTTTCTGTAAGAGAAACATCGATGCAGGTGAGATGGTGATTGAGTACGCTGGCAATGTCATCCGCTCCATCCAAACTGATAAGCGCGAGAAATACTATGACAGCAAGGTGAGTGCCGGGCTCATTCTCTAGGTTCTCTTTTGCTGTAGAAAGGGGCCGTCAACTTTTATCATGATCCTTGGATCCCAATAGAAATATTAACATGATTTCACTTCGGAAAGTGGGTTGTTGCTTTTGTTGTTGTTTGGGGGTGGGGGTTGAGTCTACAAAAACTTGAAAAAATATTTACATCTCCATACTTTGTGATGAACCCATTAGTGTTCTAAACCCCTCTGTGGATTAGTAAATAAAGGTGCTCTGCAGATTCCAGGATTTAAAGTACGTGGCTACACAAGTTTTAGGGTCTTACTATGATAAGAACAGTCTTCCTCTAGTCTAGTGCCTATAATCTAGAAATTCCTCCTCCAAGCATGTTAAAAATAGGAACTAAGAGAGAATGTAGAATTTTAGAAGAAACTGTCTCCTCTGTGGAAACACCGGGAGCAGCATAGGAAATGATCTTCAGTCTGAGCAGCGGTAAGTTCAGCCAGAGTGAGCATGCCATACCTACCATCCCAGCACTTGAGCTACGTGGGACACCTCAGGCCTCAGGTTCAAGGCCAGCCTAGGCTACATAAAGAAGTCCTATCTCAAAATCAAGATGACTCAGACTTGATGCCCTGAATTCTGTCCTCAGAACCCATGTGGTAGAGGGGAAGACCTTATTCCTGAAAGTTGTCCTCTGACCTCCACCTATGTCCCATAGTGTTTGAAAGAGAGAGTAAGTTCAGGGCCGGGAATGTGACTCAGTAGTAGAGTGCTTTTCTACTTAGCATGTGCAAGATTTTGGGTTTGGTTCAATAGATTAATAATAAATAGTTCTTTTTCCTACATGTGTAGGGCATTGGTTGCTACATGTTCCGAATTGATGACTCGGAGGTAGTGGATGCCACCATGCATGGAAATGCTGCCCGCTTCATCAATCACTCATGTGAGCCTAACTGCTACTCCCGGGTCATCAATATCGATGGGCAGAAGCACATTGTCATCTTCGCCATGCGCAAGATCTACCGAGGGGAGGAGCTCACCTATGACTATAAGTTCCCCATTGAGGATGCCAGCAACAAGCTACCTTGCAACTGTGGCGCCAAGAAATGCCGGAAGTTCCTGAACTAAAGCTGCTCATCTTCCTGTGATGGACCCAGGGCCACCCAGAGCCATGCTGGAGGATTTCTCAGCAGCCAGGAGCTCCAGGATTGAGCGGGCAGTTGAGGGTCCTCTGGCCGAGCACCCTAATGTCCCACATTCACATCATGTGATCATAGTCTTGGAAAGAGGGGTCTCAAGTTAAAAACCATGGTTGGCTTTCTCATGGGGCCTCTCTGATTGTTGGAAACATGGGTAATGGGCTCCTGGGAGATTTCCTTGGAGGAGCATGTAGAGGGTGACTCACAGTGGAGATGGGAGCTGAGCATGTCCTCAGAGCGGTTTGTCATCCTCACCTCAGCCCTCTCCCAGGCCCTATTAGCGATGGGTCAGACAAGAACCCAGATCCAGGGCTGGTGGGATGCCTGGCAGTGTGCCAGTCAGGCCTGGCCTGTGGCCATCTGTTCAACAAACAGAAGGTCTGGTGGTTTTCCCTACTTAAGAGTTTGCTTTGGTTGGGAGACAGGTTTCCTAGCACCTCTGGTGTCAAAAGGCTGTCTTGGGGTTGTGCCAATTAATTACCAAACATTGAGCCTGTGGCTGTAAGTGGGAGTGTTACCCTGTGAGCCTTACCGCAGCCAGTGACCTTTCTTGACAATAGAGCGGCTCCCTCTCTATCCCTTCTCTTCACTCCTTCCCCCTCCTCCATCCTTCATCTGCTGCTTTCCCATTCTTCTTTCTGGGTGGCAGGGCTTGTCTCCCTGCTCAAGGACACTCCCTATTGGGTATAGGAAGTGCCTGCAGAAAGTCCCCTGAGCCTGTAAGCACTTCAGGTGGGGAAGTGGGCAGGAGCCGTTGGCCATAACCAGACAGAATTTGGAGATCTCATAAAGCTCCACTGAGAGTTTTAAAGAGATATATGTAGCAAGATTTTTTACAACAAGCTAAAGATTATTTCAGTAGGATTTGAGTCCCGCAGCAGCCAGGGAACAATAACCAGGATAAGCCCCAGCCCTTTCCTAGGACATGCTTGCTTGCTTTTCCCTTTCTTTAAGACATAGGAAGATGAGTTTCTAAACGGTCAGTGTCCAGCTGAAAGAACACTAATCAGATTTCAAGGCCCCAGACTCTGGGGCTAGACCACATGTGCTGGGGGGCCTCTGCCAGCTGCCTGCTGGCTGGCTGGCTGAGCAAACTTAATGACACTACTGCCTGGTTACTTCTTAGGATGTGGACGAACAGCAACAAATGTTTCTTTCTTCCCCCAAGATAGTGTCTTGAACCTGTTAAATTAAGTCATTGGATTTTACTCTGTTCTGTTTACAGTTTACTATTTAAGGTTTTATAAATGTAAATATATTTTGTATATTTTTCTATGCGAAGCACTTCATAGGGAGAAGCACTTATGACAAGGCTATTTTTTAAACCGTGGTATTATCCTAATTTAAAAGAAGATCGGTTTTTAATGATTTTTTATTTTCATAGGATGAAGTTAGAGAAAATATTCAGCTGTCCACACAAAGTCTGGTTTTCCTGCCCAGCTTCCCCCTGGAAGGTGTATTTTTTGTTGTTCCATGTGTAGCTTGTTTGTGCCCGTTGACATAAATGTTCCCTGGGTCTGCTCTTTCCGGTAATGGAGAAGGAAAGTCACCATTCCGTTAGGCACTGCCCTCCATTGCCGAGGAAGCTCCTAGAGGCCCAGCAGTCTGTCCTGCACTGCCCCTCTCCCTCTGGATCAGCTCCAGAGGGCCGAGCAGCGCATTCCATTTCCCGCACATTTCTCTTTCAGAGTTAGCAGCCAACAAGTTGACAACCTGACCTTTGCCATCACTGTCTGCCTCATAGATCATCTCCTTTCCTTCTTGTCTGCCCGCCAAGTCCTTGCTCCTACAAAGAACCCACTGACCACCTCGTGCCCTCCTTGCGGGCAGCCTGTTGAAACTGAAGCACAGTCTGACCACTCGCGATCAAGCAGATCTCTGCACCTGACACAAGGTTTCAGGGTAGTGTAGTCCAGGTAGAGGGCGGGGCGTCCTCTTCTCCTATGGAAGTCAGCAAAGCAATATGATGCAGCCCAGCTCTCTGCCCAGGACTCATGGCTCTGCTGTGCCTTCCATCCTGGGCTCCCTTTTCTTCCATGACCTTAAGAACTTTGTCTGGTGGCTTTGCTGGAACATTGTCACTGTTTCCACTGTCATGTGGGAAGCCCAGCACTGTGGCCAGGATGGCAGAGACTTCCTTGTCATCGTGGAGAAGTGCCAGCAGGGGACTGGGGAAAAGCTCTCTACCCAGACCTCACCTCCCACCCTCCTTTTGCCCATGAACAAGATGCAGTGGCCCGAGGGGTTCCACTAGTGTCTGGTTTCCTTTCTTATTGCACTGTGTGAGGTTTTTTTGTAAATCCTTGTATTCCTATTTTTTTTAATGAGAAAAATTGAAGCTGCATTTGTTACTGAAACGATTAATGCACTGATGGGTCATGCATTCACCTTGAGAGAGACCCAAAGGCCAGTCAGAGGGTGGGGGAAACTCAGCTAACAGACCTAGTTACTGCCCTGCTAGGCCATGCTGTACTGTGAGCCCCCTCCTCATCCTCTTTCTACAACCCTAATCCCTGAGGACGGGAAGAACCCACCTTCCTTCCTCCTGCCAGCTGCAGATGGTTTACCTTGCTTCCCGCCCACTGTCAACCACAGAAATCCCTCTTTCAGCTCAGCCTTGAGTCCATTGCCAAAATTCAGCATACCTGCCAGCAACTTGGGGGATAAGCCAGAGCGTCCCCACAAGAGGGAAAGAGGGTAACCAAACAAAAGGCACAGCTGTCTCCAAAACATGTCTGACTTCATTTTGAAAGTGACCAAGCGAACCTCGGCACAGAAGTGCAGTTTGAGGACTTGCATGGTGGGTCATTTCCAAGAATTCCCCAAGGGGCGGTCCACACCCCTAGGAGTGACAGCTGCAAACCTCATGGGTTCTCAGAGCCAGCTCTCGGACGGCTTTGCTGCTAGAACCTGTTGTGGCTGCATTTCCTGGTGGCCAGTGACAACTGTGTAACCAGAATAGCTGCATGGCGCTGACCCTTTGGCCGGAACTTGGTCCCTGGGCTCCTTCATTGTTAACCACCATGTCCAGCACAACCCCTTCCTTGTTTTTAGACCAATCACAAGGGGAAAGCCCTGGTACCTCTTAGGTTTTCAACCCAAACTTCTTTTCCAGAACCTAGCTCACCTTTGTCAATCCCCCGGCCAATTCAATGAGCACCATGCAGCAACCTTGATACTTTAAAAAAAAGAAAAAAAAAAAAAAGAAAGAAAAAAAAAAAACTTAAAAAAACTAAAAATTACAAAAAGACAAAACACATATAAAATATTTTAATGAATGTATCTTTCTAAAGGACTGACGCTCAATCAAATACCTGAAAATACTAAAGGTCAGAGCCTCATCAGATGTTCACTGTTTTTGGATTTGGGATTCCTTTTCATAGAAACCAACTTGTTGTTTTTTTTGTTTGTTTGTTTTTAAGGAAAAGCGGGTCATTGCAAAGGGCTGGGTGTAATTTTACGTTTCCTTTCCTTCGTTTTAAAGCAATACAAAGTTATTGAACAGATAGTTTTGTGCCGAATCATGAAAAATCATGAACACCAGTCAAGTCTCTCACTCTGAAAACTTGCAACCTTTTTGTTTGTTCGTTTGTTTTGGTTTTCAAATAAATATAAATATATATATATATATATAGGAACTAATATAGGAATGCACCATTGTAACAGCCTAGTTCAGTCCATGGCTTTTACTTCTCTTAACACTATAGATAAGAATTGTGTTGCAGTTACTAGTCAAGGCAGGAAAACATCAGGCTCCTGTGGCCTCTGATTCCTACGCAGGAATCCCGAACCACAAAGGGATGACAGGCGCCTGTCCCCAAGACCAGAGTGCAATGCAGAGATGACGTCACCTGGGCTCTTCCTGCCTGTGAATGTTGCCAGTTGGTACCTGTACTCCTCGTTTCTCTACTTTTGGTTATGAATGTTGGGGTTTCCACCTGCATTTAGGGGAAAATTGTGTTCTGTGCTTTCTGGTATCTTGTTCTGAGGTACACTAGTTCTGTCTTTCAACCAAGAAAATAGATTTGTGGTGTTCTTTTCTTGACCTTACAGTCTCCTTAGCAAATACAGGCGGTTGAATAATTGTTTCAAGAGCTAAACAATGACAAGCTTCATTTCTAGACTAAGACATTTCTCAACAGCTGTATCATGTACAATGGATCTTTTGGGGTTTTTTGTTTTGTTTTGTTTTTCCCTTTTTTTCCTTGTGTTCTTCCAAGCTTCTGGTTAGAGAAAAAGCGGGGGTGGGGGAGGAAAATGTGTCTAAAGTCCATCAGTGTTAACTCCCTGAGACAGGGACGAAGGAAAATACTTTAATAGTTCAAAAAATAATAATGCTGAAAGCTCTCTACGAAAGACTGAATGTAAAAGTAAAAAGTGTACATAGTTGTAAAAACAAAAAAGGAGTTTTTAAACATGTTTATTTTCTATGCACTTTTTTTTATTTAAGTGATAGTTTAATTAATAAACATGTCAAGTTTATTGCTGCACTTGGCTTAGCTTCCTTTTGGCCTTGGTGGGGGGCAGGGAAGGGAGGGGCATTTGATTGGGTTACTAAGTGCTCAGACCTCCCTTCTTTAAGATGGTTCCCTTACCTGGGGTGTCATCCACTGAGTGGTGATGTGTATCTGTGACCTCACAGGTTCTGGATCAAAGGACTTTGTTTCTGTCTACCTATAGCCTCTAATAGGAGGCTAGTGGTTTCTAAACCCGACGATAATAAAATAAAAGCATTTGGTCCGGTCTGTGCTCCACTCCACCTTAAGGCCGAAACAGGGTTTGTTTATTCTGTGTTAAGGTTCAGTTGGGAAATACTGTAAAACCACCAGACCAGGTCACTAACCCTAGCCATGGAGGCTGAGCCAGGGGCTGGAAGACACCCCTTTTGACTTGGCAGTCGTGCCAGAGCAGAGCCTCCTCCGTTCACAACTGCCCCTGAACGCCCTACCCTGTTCCCACCATCTTCCCCTGTATCCTGAGCTACCTTTTGAGACCTTGGAGCTGAGCACCATGGGGACTCCAAATGATCAGGCAGTGCTGCAGGCCATCTTCAACCCCGATACCCCATTTGGAGATGTCATTGATTTGGACCTGGAAGAAGCAGAGAAAGAAGGCAATGAAGGTAAACCTTTGACCTTGGCATTGTCTGCCTCCCCGTAGGCTGACGAGCAGGCCCCCAAGGTTCCCTAAGGATGAGGTGAGGCAGGACCCCTCAGTCCACCCTTGCAGATTACGTTAGGAGTTGTAACCAGAGAGGTCCTCTGAACTTCAATGCGTAGGATTGCAGAAATGACTGTCGAGAGAAGGCCAGAGTTTGTCTCTCATTCACCCTCACACCACTAAACCTACCACTAATCTTCCCATGATCCAAGCTTAACTGTGCTGGCTGAAGTCAAGCTCTCAAGTCTTTGACAAAGGGGATGTTACACGTCCTCCCCTGCCCCAACAGGGATGGACAACAAACAGGACAGGATGGTGGCTCAGTTGAAACCCTGACATGACATCAGAGCTTCCTTTGTTCAGCACTATTACAAGCCAGGCCCTGAGCTAGGTAGCTGCTGTCCCACAAGGGAACAGCATGGTCCATTGCCTAATAAGAAAGATATTTGGGGCTTTGCTTCTGCCCAAGTGAAGCCTGAGCCTTACTGAAGCTTCAGACTGAAAACCTGAAGGACAGATCTGGAGTGATTTTCACAACCTGGGATTGTTACAGTGGTCTGTGTCAGGCAGTGTAAAGCAAAATGAGGACGAGCCAAAGAAAAGAGTTCAGTTCTAAGCTCCCCAGCCTGGGACTGTGGTCTAGTCTAGAACACGCCACCAATGAACGAGTTGTTGAGCCTCTCTCCACCAAGACGAGCCATCCAGTATCCCTTTCGGGTCTCTTAGCCAGTGCTAGTTCCCAGTTTTTGTGACCTCAGCTACTCCTATCCCTGACTCTGCAAGTCACCTCTGCTGTGATCCACACCCAGTCAGCTCTGGTTCAGGTGTCTGTGTCATAATGTCGAAGCCCACAGTGGCTTTTGTTTTTTAATTTTTTTCCCTACCGTGCACGTCCCCACCTTGTTTCTTCCCTGGTACAGATGGCATTTTCCCTCAAGCACAGTTGGAGCAGTCCAAGGCCCTGGAGTTGCAGGGAGTCAGGGCAGCAGAGGCTGGGGACCTCCACACAGCCCTGGAGAAGTTTGGCCAAGCTATCTGCCTGCTCCCTGAGAGAGCCTCTGCCTACAACAACCGGGCTCAAGCCCGGCGACTCCAGGGGGATGTAGCAGGTGAGGAGGGGAAGACACCAGAGATCCTCCACAGAAAGAATCCCTTCCATGAAGGCCAGAGATGAGTTGGCTGTGGGCTGAGTTTAGTAACACAGATGCTTAGCTCCCTGATGCCCATGTTCATATAAAATCCAAGACGGTATGGATTCTGCTAAGTTCATGAGACTTAGGAAAACCAAGAGGCTGCATTCTGTTCATGGATTTAAGGAACAATAAGAGCCTTGTAGGCAGTCGGTAGGTGAGAAGTAGAGGGTGTGAGTAGAAACCATTCATATAGCAGTTACTGTGGACCAGGCAGGATGCATTCAGCTGGCCTGCAATCATCCTCATGACCACCCTAAAAGGTGTGTGTTGTCATTCCACTGCAGAGATGAAGAAAGGGAAGCACACGGAGGTTAGATAGCTTCCCCGCCCTCCTCCAGCTGAGGAGTGGTTGAGCTTGGATATCAAAGAGGTGGTGGGGCTCTAAATCCTATGGTACTGCTCCCTAGGGAGCTCATAACTAGGTTACCAGCAGGCAAATCTGAGAGAAAGCAGCATGGGACCTCTTCCCGAAGGGTAAATTCTAAAAGATGAGGAATTAGTTGATACAGTCTCTAGGAGCCTAGAAAGCATGCCTAGGTCCTTGGTCCTCAGAGCTCCAGACTGACTGGAGCAGGCCCCATGGAAGGATGGAAAGCCAAGCATTGCCGAGGGGTACAGACACCCAAGGGTGACAAACTACAAGTGTCAGACTGAGAAGGTGATTGTCACTCAAGGATTTAGCTTGGACAGAGAAGGCAACTGGATGAAACCTGATATATTTGGGTCACTGTGACTAGAATGGGGACCATGGGACAGAGAGGAATAGTACCAGGGACTGGAGGCCAGATGGGTATGAAAGTGTTCGCCAGAGACCTGGTAGAGAACCAGCTCGTATAGAGGACTAGTTGGCGGGGGTGTTCCCAGAGCTTAAACTAGAGAATTTGAACTCCATTCTAATGTCAGTAGGAGATACCTACAGAGCTCCTTTTGCAGGCTTGTCTGCCATGGGTTGGTGGTGACAGCCTACAGGTGAAAAGCAGGGAGGTGACTCCACCTGTAGAGACTTGGATTCCAGCAGACTAGGTGTGGAGAGGAAACTGAGCAATGTCTGGGCCCAGAGCTGCTCAGTTTGCAGTTTGGATGGGGTAGGGAACCACAACACCTGACGATGGAAGCTCAGCCTTGCTCCATGATGGTGCTGAGTAATACCAGGGTTCTGGTAGTCGCTTTAGGAGACTAGAAAATACCGACTGAAGCAGGGTCCAAAAAAAGCAGCTGGTGGACTTTTCAAAAACCCTAAGCTGGCTGCCTGAGGTTCTGAGTTCTGACACTCAACCCAAGTATGTTCCTCTGAGAATCACAAAAATAAAACAGGGCAGCCAGCTCTGGCTCCACGACCTCCTTCCAGTGAAATTAGATACAGGGCAATGAAGACCATGGAGATAATGCAGGAGGAAATGAGAAGAGGGCTGCTTTCATAGCCTGCGCTAGAAAAGACGGGGAAAGGTGAAAAGAAGAGACCGACGTTCTAGCAGGAAATACTTGTGTAGGCAATGATCTAATTTTTGAACTCTAGGATTCAGAGTGGGTCGCCAAACACACAGTAGATGCTTAGCTACTGTGGTGTGAGCTATAGCCATTTGGCAGTTGGCAGATTCCCTAATGCAATGACCAAATTCTCTCAGCAACTTTCATGTTTGTTTCCATCAATGGTAGAACATACTAGGAACAAGGCCGGGGCGAGCCTTGGACTTTAATCTCAGTTTTGCACTTGGGTAGTCCCCAAACCAGTTCTATCAACCTTTCATCTCCGTGTTAGGAGTAACAATCCCTCTTGGCTCAAAAGTCTGCTACACGAAGGCGGGTTGTGAATGGTGGGGTTGGGTTGTTCGGCGGGTGGACTGGAGCTCGGAGGCCGCACTTCGCTGACCCGCGCCATCTCCCCGTCGACCCGCAGGCGCCCTGGAGGACTTGGAGCGTGCAGTGACTCTGAGCGGCGGTCGGGGTCGCGCCGCCCGCCAGAGCTTCGTGCAGCGCGGGCTGTTGGCTCGTTTGCAGGGCCGGGACGACGACGCCCGCAGGGACTTCGAGCAGGCGGCGCGATTGGGCAGCCAGTTCGCGAGGCGCCAGCTGGTACTGCTCAACCCGTACGCCGCGCTGTGCAATCGCATGCTGGCCGACATGATAGGGCAGCTGCGCGCGCCCAGCAATGGGCACTGAGTGTGGTCGCGGGATGATGGAGAAGGGAACCCTGACCCAACCAAGACCCAATAAAACTTCCTGGACTGCCGACTGTGTCTGCTTTGCGTCCGCCCGCTCACCAACCAGCCTCAGGGTGGGGACCGCGGCGTGGGCAGGACAGGAGCGGCCACCTGCGCGTGCTCGGACAGCGATTGGTCCTGCCTCGCGTGGGCTCCGCCCTTGCAGCGGACTGCGGCGCTCCCCAGACTTAAGCAATTGCTGGGGCGCTGCTCCGGGAGGGAGCCTGGTGAGCCCTTTGCTCCAAAGCCAGGGATGCTCCGGCGACCCCTGGCTCTGCGATGCTCTCGGCCCAAGTCCACCTGAGCGCCGAGAATGGGAAAGGGGTGCATGGCGAAAGATGGGAGGGAGAGCCAGTCCTGGAGGGACCGGGTCAGGAGAAGGACGATACTCTGGGGGAAACGGGAAGGGCGCATGTGGACCGACCCTGTGTGTGTGTGTGTGTGTGTGTGTGTGTGTGTCTGTCTGTCTGTCTGTCTGTCTGTCCCTCTCTGTCTGTCTGTCTGTCCCTCTCTGTCTGTCTGTCTGTCGCTCTGTGTGTATCTTTGTCTGTCTGTCTGTCTGTGGTCAACTGCTGTCAGTGCTGGCTTCTGTGCCCGCAGAGCAGCTCTTCCTTTGGGTCTTGTTGACTGTGCCTGTTTGTGTCCGTGTGTTGGCCACTGTCGGCCAGTCTACACCAGTGCATGGCAAATTCTTGCAGGAATTGCTAGGTCTACCTGGCTGGGACCGAGGCTATACCGTTTTCTCGGCAGCCTAGAGGCCTATCCCTGACCGCCATGGAGTTGCCTCTGAGCCAAGCTACCCTTCGGCACACACTACTGCTCCTGCCAGCCCTCTTAAGTTCAGGTACTGTTCATCCTTTGACCAAATATTTAAGAGGCCAGAGTCCCCTCTTTGCCTGTATCTCCTCCTTTAGCCTGTATACCCACTCCAAGCTAAAGCTGGGTTCCCCTATTCCCACTTCTCTCCCGTAAGTCCAATAAGCCCCTGGTGAGAGAAACCAGGTTGCCTGTCTCTTGGCTTGCTGCCCCTCTGTAACAGTACCTCATCCTGGCCTGTCTAAGCCTCTTCCAGAAGCTACCTACTGTGTTCCAGGACAGGGGGAGCTAGCACCACAAATTGATGGTCAGACTTGGGCTGAGAGAGCACTTCGGGAGAATGAACGCCATGCCTTCACCTGTCGGGTGGCAGGGGGATCTGCCACTCCCCGATTAGCCTGGTACTTGGATGGTCAGCTACAGGAGGCCACCACCTCAAGACTACTGAGTGTTGGCGGGGAGGCCTTCTCTGGAGGCACCAGCACTTTCACTGTCACTGCCCAGCGTGCCCAGCATGAGCTTAACTGCTCCCTGCAGGACCCAGGGAGTGGCCGGCCAGCCAACGCCTCTGTCATTCTCAATGTGCAATGTAAGTATTCCTGAAGTGGACAAGGGGAGATGTTCCTGGACCCCTAGCAGAACAGTTTTTGAGTGTTTTGTTTTGAGGTCTTACTACATAGCCTAGGCTGGCCTCGAACTTGCAAATCTCCTGTCTCAGTCCCTAGTGCTGAGATTTCTGGTATGCATGAGACATTCAGCTTTAACAGGACATTCACAAACATTAAACACTTTGCAAATGTAGCTTGCTTTAGCCTCACTGATCTTATAAGGGGGTTTCTTTTTTTGTCTCTATTTGACAAATGAGAAATTGAGGCACAAACATGTTAAACAGTCTGCCCAAGGTCAAACAGACCTTAAGAAGCAGGACCAGGATGCAAATCTATGGAGCTTTTGTCTGGCTTTATATTCTTTTTTATTTTTATACTTTGAAACTTTCTTCAAACCTACTATGTAGCCAAGGATGACTGTGAACTTCTCATCTTCTTGCTTCTTCCTCCCTAGTGCTAAGATCTAGGCAGGTACCACCATGCCTGATATAAAGACTGAACCCAGGACTTTGCACATGGTAGGCAAAACACTCTACCAACTGGGCTACAACCTTAGCCCAGATTTTTTAAATTTTAAGGCAGAGTCTTGCTATGTATCCAAAAGGGGCCTCACTGGAAATCTCCCCATCTCAGTTTCCAGAATGCTGAGATCGCAGGCATGATGACCACATGGCTTTATGCTTTGCGAGGTATCAAGCCCAGGACTTTGTAGGCAAGCACCCTACTGACTGAGCCACACCAACAAGCCCCTGCCTTTCTATCTTGATCACTGTGAATTAATGCTGTGCTAGCAGGCCCAGCTACCTGTTCCTTAATGTTCTTTTTGAGGAGATTCCTAGGCCCTTGCTCCCATCCACGTTTGGGAAGGGCCAGAGTGAGGAGCTGTAATAAAAACATATTATTATTTTCTGCTCTGCTTTAGTTAAACCAGAGATTGCCCAGGTTGGGGCCAAGTATCAGGAAGCTCAGGGCCCAGGCCTTTTGGTAGTCCTGTTTGCCCTGGTGCGGGCCAACCCACCTGCCAATGTCACCTGGATTGATCAGGATGGACCGGTGACTGTCAATGCCTCTGACTTCCTGGTGCTGGATGCTCAGAACTATCCCTGGCTCACGAACCACACCGTGCAGCTCCAACTCCGCAGCCTGGCACACAACCTCTCAGTGGTGGCCACCAATGATGTGGGTGTCACCAGTGCCTCACTTCCGGAACCAGGTAAGCAATGTGCCTGCCAAACTGTCAATCGGGCACAGAGGTCCTGGAATGGAAAGGGAGGACATGTTGCCCTGTGGGTGGCCTTGTGGATGAGTTGTCCCCAGCCACCCTGGGCAAGGACAGAGTAGATGGAGCCATGGCATGTAGGGTTGGGGGTACCGCCCACTTGCAAACTAACCAGTGGACAATTTGCAGGGCTCCTGGCCACCCGAGTAGAAGTGCCACTGCTGGGCATCGTTGTGGCTGGAGGGCTTGCCTTGGGCACTCTAGTGGGGTTCAGTACCTTGGTGGCCTGTCTGGTCTGCAGGAAAGAGAAGAAAACTAAAGGTAGGGTCAGAGGCAGTGGAGGCCAAAGGTGGTGGTGGGATGAGCAGCAGCAAGGGCAGCAGGCAGAGCTGGGCAGAGCCGGGCAGAGCCAGCCATCTCTGACATGTAACAGCACTTGCAGGGCAGGGCTGGGTGAGACTGCCCGCACTGCAGGCAGCAGGGACAGGTACTGGAGCTGTCTCTGGTCCCAGGGCCAGGCCTGGGCATTTGAGAGACTCTTGCATCAAGGGTCTTGAGTCAGACTAGGCAGGGGACAGAGCCCAGCATTGGAGGGCACACTGATTCTGTGGCATGGTTTCTTTGTCCTCAGGCCCCTCCCGGCGCCCATCTCTGATATCTAGGTAATGCTCCCTGGGGCTGGGCAGATGGGCTAAACTAAAACGCAAGGCATGAATTTTAAACAATAGGACAGGTGGTAACCGGGGGCTTCTGGGAGGTCTGGACTGAGCCTCAAAGCGGATGCACCTGCTGGTACCAGGGTCTGTCTTAGCCTTTGTTTATCCTGTAGTGACTCCAACAACCTGAAAGTGAGTAACGTACGCCTGCCACGGGAGAACATGTCCCTCCCATCCAACCTTCAGCTCAATGACCTAACCCCGGATCTCAGAGGTATGTCTGGGACCAGTTCTCTCCCTGTGCTTAACCTTTAGAACTTCTAAGAAAGTTGAAGCAGAAACATGTTTCCTTAGGCACAGCCCTGCCCTGGGCACAATCCCATTTGTCCCCCAACAGGGAAAGCAACAGAGCGGCCGATGGCTCAGCACAGCAGCCGTCCAGAGCTTCTGGAAGCCGAGCCTGGTGGCCTCCTCACCAGCCGAGGTACTGGGCAGAGTCCTGCCCTTCTCCTTACTGTCTCTCCTCATCCCTGTGCTTATATCCAATACCTCTGGGTGCTGGAAGCAGAAAGGGCTCCCTCAAGCTCCACAGAACCAGGGTTACAAAATCCCTGGCATCTCTGACCCACAGGCTTCATCCGTCTCCCAATGCTGGGCTACATCTACCGAGTGTCCAGTGTAAGCAGTGATGAGATCTGGCTCTGAGCTTGAGGGTGAAGCCCCCAGAGCACCCCACCCCAATGTCTCCTTCAAGCCTTCCTCTGCTGGGCCACGTTGTGACCATGAAGAAGCCATGTCACTGCCACCTGGCCCTCCTGGCAGGGGTACCCTGTGGGTCATGCATGATGTATTTCATTGCACTCTAACCTGCAAGGCATAGTCTAGCCTTGGCAAGACCATTGGTCAGAAATAGGCTCCTTGCACTCACTCAGTTTGGGGCCTTGCATGTGGTAACTGGGGCCAGGCAGATGAAACTCTGGCCTAGTGTGTTCAGGTGTCACCCCACATGTAAAAGATGGGCCTACTATATGTTCAATACTAGTATCCTCTGCATCTCATACAGCAGGCAGAGGGATGCCTATGTGGGGGACAGGAGGGTCCCTGCACAACTCAGACGTCCTTCCTATGCTATGCAGCTTTCTCCCCTCAGGGAAAACAGGACCCTGCTAGCTGAATAGAACCAAACTGCCCTTTGCTCAGGAACCAATCCCTTGCCCAGGGACCTCGCCAAGCACAAATTAGTCCCTTTTGCTGCATATCTCTGCCTTTTTGTCCCCACCTCCTCTTGGGCATACACTAGACCTTCTTTACTGGGCATTAGACCTCCACTGGCTGGAGCCCCCACGTGTCAGCCTCTGGTATTAGCACAAGATGAGCAGGAAGAAGTGAGTCTGCTGGTCCCCAGGATGGCACGTAGCTATGCACTGTTTTGTACAAGTGTTCCCCCTTTAAGCACATTCCCTAGGGAAGGAGGGCCCAGGACCTTCTTAGGTTCCCTGTGTTTGGCCTTCAGCGATTCACTGTGAGTGTTCTGAGCACTCAGGATTGACAGTTTCCCTCTCTGCATGTCTCTCCCCAATGTAGCAATATCCCCAACCAGTCCCTGGCTGCCCCATCCTATTTAGGGGATGGTCACAGTGGGCATATAAGCCAACAGTGCCACAAGATTTAGGGGGACACAGAGAAAGCGAGAACCACATAACCCCAAAGAGCTAAGAATCTTTTAAACAGCAACATGGAAATGACTGGAGAGCGATAGAGCAGAGTCTATTTTCCCTCCTTGGTATCTTGTTTGTAATTTTCTCATGTTACTGGCTAGTGCTGCACACACAGTAAACCACCGTGATTGAATAAGTATGTCTTTGTTCATTTCCTCAACCATTTGTATTTGTTCTTTGAGAGGGACTCACATAGTCTCAGCTAGCCTTGAATTCACTATGGGTCGGAGACAGATGAATGGCCTTGAGCATCCAATCTGCCTTCTTCCACCTCTCTAGGGCTCAGATTAGACATGACCACCACCCTGGTTTTCCAAGTATGCTTTAGAACGAGTCCCACCCTCTTTTTCTTTTTGTTGTGCTGGTGATGGAACCCAGGGCTTGGCGCATGCCACGAAAGTGCTTGACTATTAAGTCTACACTGCTAGCACATAAACAGCCTTCTCTCTCTCCCTCTTTTTTAAACATTTCCAAGTTTTATATCCACAAAAGAGCACAGAGGATACTGTCTCATACAAAACACAATAGATTCAGAGAAAAAATATGGAGCACTTCACAAATTCCCGTGTCATCCCATGCAGGGACCAGGTCAATGTGCTCTGTATTAAATGAGTTTTCAATCACACAGCAGGCAGCTGTGTACCCACCAGGAGCAGTTCAGTACCTGGAAGATGAACTGCCATGAGCTGCAGCCAAGGCGGTCTGGTCCCTGAAAACCTCAGGGAGGGTCTGGGTTCCGACCAAGGCATGCCTCCTCTCCTCGTGAGTCAAACACTAACGCTGACGGTCAGAGCAGAGCACCTGGCCTAGTGTCCGCGGCGGTGGCAGCAACAAAGCCTCCAGCCTGACATGATCACAGCTCCTGAGTTTGTGGAAACATGAACTGTGTGTTGGTCTGTCAGGCTGACAGAGGAACCTTCCCTCCAGTCTTGTGATCCCGCTTTCTTCCCATAGGTATTTGGCTTCATTACCCATTGAGTTGGTTAAACCCAAGCTGCCTTTCTCTCCAGCCCCGTGCCTAGTCTATCACCAGGCTCTCTGTTGGCTCTGCCTCTACTGGCATGTCTCTCGAGAGAAGGAGCATTGAAGGAGCAAACAGAGGGGCCTTGCTAGGGTTCCCTCTCCAGCATCTTAGCAGTAGATCACACTCTTTGGGGCTAGTCTTACTCCTGCATATTTGTCCTGGAGCCATGCAAGCCCGTGCAATGAGGTCCCTATAAAAATTTCAAAGGACAGGGCTCAGAGCTTCCAAATAGACAAAGAATAATTCCTTATGCTCATGCTGCTGAATTCTGATTTCTGGCCTGCATTCATGTCTGTCATGGGAGACAGGGAGGTGGGAGAGGAAGCAACAGCTTTGCTCCAAGTCCCTACAGTGGTGGGTGAGGTTCTGCAATCTTCCTTGCTCCTAGCACATAGCCACAGCCAGCTCCTGTCTAGGCAGCAAACTTTAGCTCCATGTACTTTCGCCGGTCTCCATTCTCCCTTCTGTTTTACAGGTTTCCCACACTAAACTTTAAAAAAAATCAGCTGTGTAGCTGGGCGCTGGTGGCGCAAGCCTTTAACCCCAGCACTCGGGAGGCAGAGGCAGGCGGATCTCTGTGAGTTCGAGGTCAGCCTAGTCAACAAGAGCTAGTTCCAGGGCAGGCTTCAAACCTACATAGAAACCCTGTCTTGGAATACAAAAAAAAAAAAAACAAAAAAATTATGTGTGTGTGTTTGTGTGTGTGTTCACGGACATGTGTGTGGCTCCCAGAAGACAAGTTCTGGGAGTTCTCCCTTGCCATGTGAGTCGCAAGACCTGAACTAGGCTGTCAGGCTTTGCGGCAAGCACCTTTACCCGCTGTGCCGTGTTGCACATACTTCTGTGACCGATTTGTTGTGTTAAATGTCCTTTGTTAAAACCAACTAGAATGGGCTAGAGAGGTTCTGAGTTCAATTCCCAGCAATCACATGGTGGCTCACAACCATCTATAATGAGATCTGGTGCCCTTTTCTGGCATGTAGGTATACATGCTGGCAGAACACTGTATACATAATAAATAAATAAGAAGTAAAAATAAATTTAAAAAACAAAACACCCAACTAGAATGGTTTCAGGTTTCCTGACTGGACAGTGGCCAATACCAGTTGAAAATAGTTCCTGAATTAATGCTTTACTTCCCCCACTTAAGCAGCTCTTCTCCTAACACTGCCACAGCCGGGCACCCTACGGCCACATGCTCTTGCCTATGCTTCTTAACAACCAATAGTAAGTTAGGCGTCCCCACAACCTGCTCCTCAGGTTTCAACAGCTTGCCGAGCTCAGAAACAGCTTTCCCAGTTTCTCATAAAGGACACAGGCGAAGAGGAGGCATGGTGACCCAGGCCTGTAGGCCTCACACCCGGGAGGCAAAGGGAAGAGGATAATGAGTTTGTGCTAGCCTGGGCTACATAGTGCACTACAGACCACTCTGGGCTGTAAGAGACCCTGTCTCAAATACATTAGTAAGATTATTTTAAAATTTAAAAAAACATGTAAGATGCATGCCACTGCCTCAGCACCTCCCTGCCCCTGACTAAAGTTCCCCATATCCTGACCTTTGAAGTTTTCATGGAGACGTTACACAAAGGCACAGCTGAAACGCGCACCACTATGCTGAATGGTCAAAAATGGTCTCATCTAATGCAGTGGATTTGGGGGTAGGGGTGGGGGTCACCCAGCAGGGTCTGGGAATTCCTCAGTATTGCTTCCTTGCTAAGAAGGCAAGACCCCCATCTAAATAAGGATCTTGATTTATTATCATCAGCCAAGTAGGTCAAAGGATTTGAGAATAAGCTGGGCTTGGCTGAATATGTCTGCAAGCTTTGCACCTGGGAGGTGGAAGTAGCAGCAGGAAGACCAGGTCTTCAAGACCAGTCTGCCCAGCCAGCTCAAAACCAGGCTGGGGTACATGAGACCCTGTCTCACACCCCCAACATAAGGAAAGCAGAAGAATGTAAGACTGTAAGAGCAAATATCTGTGACTTGTCTTGAGGAAGAGATTCCATTTTTGTGGCCTGCCTGGGGAGAAAAGCGAGCAGGGGAAAGGGGGCCTAACTTGGGCCCCCGGCCCTACCCTAGTCACGCTGGAAATCACCAGGGTAATGGGCAGTAAGGAGTCAGGAGCCACGGGTGAAAACCAAATATGTATTCTATCACAACCTATCAGAATATTTTGGGTGTAAATCACTTCCAGCTAACTAAAAGGTGTTTTTGGAAGCTCCACCCCCAACCTGTGTCCTGTGGCTCTCAGAAATCCAGTTCTTCCAACTCAAACGCCCACAGCAGCGTGGATCCATCCTTTCTTGGGAAAGGCAACCAGGCAAGTGGAAGAAACCCAGTGGCAAATGTGCGCCTGCTCTTGCAGACAGGTGGCAGGTCTCGTGCTGGCCAGGCCCAGCAGTGGAGCAGGCAAATGTTAAGCTGCCAACAAAGACCATGTCTTCACCTGACTTTCAAACACAGCCCCAGGAGGCTCAGATGAAGGTCAGTGTCTCTGCATCCCCAGCCTGGGAGGCAGAGTTGGATGGAGGGGTGAACGCTTTCTTGCCTTCAGCGAGAGCTTTAAAATGCTGCAAGAAAGGGAAGAGGACACCGTTTAGAATATGCTAGTTGCTATATTTTCACAAGGATGACCACTGTAAAACCCCTTTAGGCTGAACTGAGCAAGGTGGCACAGGCTTGTAATCCCAGTAGTTGGGAGGCTAAGGCAGGAAGATCACTGTGAGTTCAAAGCTAGCCTGGGCTATACCAAGATTTCCAGGTCAGCTTTGGCTATAGTGAAACATGTCCCAAAATATGTCCTTAGTCTACTTCCAAACTGATACATTGGGTTTATTTTTGAAAGAGACAGTAATGTACCCACCGCCTTCAAAACAACCCATTCTCTTTCCTTCCTGCTTGCATTCATGAGGCTGCTTGCTTCTGCCCGTGGCTCCTCACTAAGCTCCGTCTAAAGCCCATCCTCTCTTACTCCCCTACCCAGTCTTCTCAGCTGCTCACTTAGTCATGGGAAGGGCACTGAGACCCCAAATGAGAATACAATCCCAGCAAGGCCCTGGACAGGACAGCTTTGGTGACCCCGCTGCCTTTCTCACCTGGGAGTTCTTGAATTCTGAGTAGAGGGAAAAGAGCAGGTGCAGGGACTGAATCCGGCTCTTGTAGAAAGGAATGTCCAGGATAGCTGTAACAGAGAAGAGCTCACAGGGACAAGAGAAACACGCTCTGGAACTGGGAGCTCTTCTGTTTAGGATGCCACTCCCCTCCCAAATGGGACAGGATTGTTACTTTAGAGTTTACTATTCAGCCCCAACACCACCCTAGAGAGCTGCTAACAGTACAGCTGGCTTCCAGTGACACTGTAAACCAAGGCACTACTGTGCAGGGATCAGCAAGCCCTTCCAAAGGCCTACACCACAGAGACAGGGCTAGGAAGGATGGGGAGGAGCTCACCACAGATCATGTCAATGTACTCGGCCAGGCTGCAATCGATCTCAACTGTGGGCAGACTCACCTGGAAGCAACACAGGATGAACCACAGTCAAAAGGCTCAACTTTACAGTCAAAAGGGCCTGTAAGCCCAACACCTGGAAGACAACTCACAGAAAATTCTCTATGAGTTTCAGGATAGCCTGGTCTACATACTAAGTTTTAGGCCATCTATATCCACATTGTGAGACTATCAAAAGCAAGCAAACAAACCAAAAAAGGGACTGGAAGCTGGGCAGTGGTGGCATACATCTTTAGTCCCAGCACTTGGAAGGCAGGTGGATCTCTGTGTGTCTGAGACCAGCCTGGTCTACAAAGCGAGTTCCGGGATAGCCAGGGCTACATAGAGAAACCCTGTTTCGGAAAACCAAAAAATAAAAAAGGGACTAGAAAGATGGCTCAGCCATTAAGAACATATATTGCTCTTACAGAGGACCCAACCAGTGAGTAAAACATTAGCCTTGCAAACTCCATACCCTGAGTTCAATCCTCAAAGGTAAAAGGAGAGAGACCACCCCATAAAAGTTCCTTTGACCTCCACATGTACACCAGCATGTTTGCACTCCCCTCACAATTATAATTAATACTGTGAAAACAGCTACACTAGTGGGCATATTCTACAGATATGTAGTTGGATTCTACAGATCCAATGCAATCCCCATCAAAATCCTGGTGACCTTCTTCACAGAACCAGAGAAGACATTTCTAAAATTCATATGGAAACACAAAGACCACAGATAGTCAAAGTAGTCAAAGTAACATAAAAAGAACACAGCCAGAGGTATCACATTACCTTATCTCAAATTATACTGCAGAGCCATAGTGACATAGACGCACGATACCGCCATAAAACAAGACAGTGTAGACCAATGGAGCATGAAAGAGGACCTACAGACACACAGCTATGTACACCTAATTTCTGACAAAGCTGTAAGAAATGTGCACTGCAAGAAAACAGAGTAGACCCATATTTCTCACCCTGCACAAGTAGCAACCCAAATTCATTTCCTTGGAAGTAAAATTAATTTAATTGTAACTCACATCAGATAACACAAGCCAAGATATGGAATGATGAGCCTGACGCACTGATGGAATGCACACTGTGGGGAGAGATGGACCTGACGCACTGATGGAATGCACACTGTGGGGAGAGATGGACCTGACGCACTGATGGAATGCACACTGTGGGGAGAGATGAACCTGATGCACTGATGGAATGCACACTGTGGGGAGAGATGGACCTGACGCACTGATGGAATGCACACTGTGGGGAGAGATGGACCTGACGCACTGATGGAATGCACACTGTGGGGAGAGATGGACCTGACGCACTGATGGAATGCACACTGTGGGGAGAGATGGACCTGACGCACTGATGATGGGGTACACACTGACACAGCTACTTTAGATATCAGTGTGGAGGTTTCTTAAAACACTAAAAGGCAAACTCACTAAAACTCTCTGTGAGTTTGAGGCCAGCCTGGTCTACAGAGCGTGTTCTAGGATAGCCAGTGCTATACAGAGAAACCCTGTCTTGAAAAAAAAACAAACAAACCACTAAAAACAGAATGTCCATATATGTGACTCAGCTCTACCATTCCCGGGCACATGCCCAAAGGATGCCTACTACAGAGACATTCACTAATTCATGCTTATTGTTGCTTTTTCGTAATAACAAGGAAATGGTTCAGTCTAGATGTACATCAACAGATGAATGGATAATGAAAATGTGGTACCTATACACAATAGAATTTCATTTAGCCATAAAGAAAGATGAAATGAAATTTACAGGAAAATGGAAAGACAAATAACACATGTTCTCTCCTACGCGGCCTCTCACTTTTAATTTTTGTATATATGTATTCATGTGGGAGTAAGCATTGAAAGAGGCTAGGAAACGAGATAGGGCAGTTGAGAAGGGAAAAGTAAGGGTTTAAGGAAGAGTGGAAGGGTCACAGAACTCACACGATCTGTAAGTGGAAAGGAGTTCACTGGGAGGACAAAGTGATGGGAGAGAAGACATGGGGAAAGGATCAACTACAGGTAAGGATGTATGCACATGCCACAACGAAAGCTGGCAGTTTGTATGCTAGTGAAAAAATTAAAAATGAAGGAAAACTTGGTTCTGCTTGGGTGTGGTGGCTTATGCCTGTAATCCCAGTACTGAGGAGGCTGAAGCAGGAGTACCATGGGTTGGAGGTCAACCTTGGCTACATAGTTCCAATTGAGGATTCACAGTGAGACCCTGTCTCTAAAACAAACAATCAAAAAAATCAAAAACCAACCAAACAAAAAAAGTTTCCTAGATTTTTTTTTTCTCTTGCTACAAAAATTAGAGAGTACAGGGCACAGATTTAGCTCACTTCGTAAAGCACCTGGCTAATACGCAGGACGTCCTTGGCTCAATCCCCAGGAATAGATGATTAGTAGACAGGCTGGCAGGCAGACAGAAAATAGATGAAAGGATGGATGGATGGACAGATAAGATTTAAACATTTGGGCAATTTTAAATGAGACATTGGCGTCTTACACTAACATAAACAATACCTCTAGAAAAAGGGCACCTGAAGTAATAATGCAGGTGGTACGTGTTTATCAGAGCTGCCTGCTAGACAGAATGTCCCAGTAGCATTATTGCAATACATGGAACCTGGAAACTATGCAAATGCCCATCATCACAAAGTAAAGGACAGTATACTACTCATTTGTAAAAATGGATAAACAAGACATAGAACAACATGAATGACTCTCCCATCACACAGGGAAGAAGAGGGCATAACAATATGTTTAGAGGGCTGATGACAAGCCTAGCTCAGTGATAGAGCACTTGCCTACCATGCATGAGGTCCTAGGTTCAATCTCCAGTGCAGGGGATGGAAAGGGGAAGATGTATTTAGATGTAGAGAAAGTGTAAAAACGGGCCAGAGGTCACTCTGGAAGGGGAGAACAGAAGGGGTTTCTGGAAGGTTAGCAGTGTACAGTTTACTAACCTAATGTATTAGTTATATAATGTGTTGGCAAAATGATCAAGCTTTACAGTATATAGATATTTCTATCATGGGTTCCAGTTCCATTTAGAAGTCAGAATGCTAACACAGAAGAGAGAAAACACTGGGCCCTGGGTAGATGCCACACTTACTCCTATCCTTCCCACTCACCTTTCCCAAGAGTTCTTCAAACTCTGGGGACCACTCCTGCATCAGCGTGTCAATGTCAGGCATGGGCCTAAAAGTGGAGAAGTAAATATGAAGATGAATCATTGATCAATGACATCAGCTACCTCTAAACCAGTCCTCAACTGGGCACACCAGGGTTTCAGGAGACCTAGACTGGAAAACCAAATTAACCAGCCAGTTGGAAACAACACTGAGAACGCTCATCTTTGCATCTGCAATCTGTGCCAGTAACTGCCATCTTTCCTATTTCTAAATCAAATAAAGTACAGTGGAAGTGTATATTTTTTAAGGACCTCAGGTTGATCCAATTTACCCCCAGGTTTTGGCCTTTCTTAGGAGCAAAGGGTCACAGATAGTGACGGTTACTCTGAACTACAGTGGTGAAGTCATATCTCTGCCATGTGCTGTCATGCAGGAGGCAGAAACAGGAAGAAGACTGAGTTGAGGGCCAGCTATGAGCACACAGGGACCTGTAGCTATCATCACCTGGTGTAGTGCACAGTCGCAGGGGGCTTAGAACGGTGTAACTCAGAGATGCTCTCAATCCAGGTGTCAATGGCCTTGGGATTCTTTTCTGCATCTTCCAGGCTCTTTACTTTCATATGTTGCTAGAAAAATAAGGAGAACAGTGATACAGATGCATCATAATGAAACCATTATTTTGTATGGTAGCTGTATTGGTTATTTGGGTTTGTGTGTGTGCGTGTGTGGTGTTGTTTTATGTCAACTAGACACAAGCTGAAGTCATCTGAGAAAAGGGATCCGTAGTTGAGGAATCGCCTCCACTAACTTGGCCTGTGGGGATTTTCTTGGTTGATGACTGACGTGGGAGGACCCAGTCCCTACGCAGGTGGGCTTGGGTGTATAAGAAAGCAGGCTGAGCAAGACAGGAAGAACAAGCCAGCAAGCAGCACTCTTCCATGGTTCTGCTTCAGTTCCTGCCTCCAGGTTCCTGCCTTGACTTCCCTCGATGAATGGGCTGTAACATGGGACGTGTAAGTCAAATTAACCCTTTCCTTATTATTAGTCCCTTCCCAATTAATCTTTCCCCAAGTTGTTTTTGGTCATGGTGTTTCTCACAGCAGCAGAAAGTATATTAGAACAGTAATTTAAAACAGCTCATTGGAAAAGTGCTGTTTGCTGGGTCTGATAGCACATACGTTTAATCCCAGTACTTGGGAGGTAGAAATAGGTAGACCTGAGGCCATCCTGGTCTATAGTGAGTTCCAGGCCAGCCAAGGCTACATAGAGAGACCCTATCTCAAAAAGCCAAAAGAGAAGAAAAAGTACTGTTAGCTGAGCATAGTGATGTATACCTGGAAACTATAATCCCAGGACTTGGGAAGTAGAGGCAGGAAGATCTGGAGGCTAGCCAGATTTGAGGCTAGCCTGGGCTACCTGAGATCTTGTCTCAAATAGAAAAACAAACAAACAAACAAAGTAACGGTGGAACCATGGGAAGGATGCACAGTAAAAGGGAGCGCTGACCACAGTGAAATGCCATTTCACATCTGCTAGGATGGCTGGAATTGAAAGGGCCAATTCCTTAACTTAACAAGTATAAGTTAAGATTTAGAGAAATTTCAATTCTTATTCATTGCTGGTGAAACTGCTACCGATTCAGAAAACATCTGGCAGTTCTTCAAAATGATGACCAGCATAAGTAAATGGCAATGCAGTCCTCCTCCTCCACACATATCTAAGAAATTACACATATGCCATACAAAGACTTACACTTGAATATTCTAGCTGCATTATTAACAAAAGTGGTAACAACAGATAAGTCTAATAAAATGTGGCATAAACATAAAAAGAATATTACTTAGTTACAAGAGGAATGGAGTGGTCACTAGCGTTTAGGGAGAGAGAACAGCTATAGGGCTTCTTTCTGAGGACAAAACTTTGTAACTTAGCTAGGAAGGGCTCAGTGCTAGGACCCTGGCTAGCATAGAGAAACACTGTATATTGTATAACTCCATGAATGCACTGAAAGCCAGGGAACTGTCGAGTTTAAAAGGGTGACTCTTGGAGTTGGAGAGATGATTCAGGGGTTAGGAGTTGCTCTTAGAGAGGACCCAGGTTCAATTCCCAGCACCCACATGGCAGTTCACAACCATTTGTAGCTCCAACTCCAGGGGATCCAATGCTCTCTTCTGGCCCCCATGAGTACTGTATTGATAGGGGAGTTCAGCCAATCACATTCTGTTTGTGGGGCGTGTTGCCCTAAGGCAAAAGTTCACCTATAAACCTTGCGGGTGCAATTTCCCACCCTCTCTTTCTCCCTCTCGCTCCGGCCTGTATCGGCCTGTATCCAGCGTTCCAGACGGGTGGGATTCTATGTAAGTTTTTCCTTCTGTTTTATTAAAGCTGTATCTTTTGTAAGATAGCCTGGGGACCTTTCATTACTGATCGCACTGCGTCTTCACTGTATCCATGAGATGCATTGATACACATGCAAGCAAAACCCATATGCATAATCTTCAAATTAAAAAAAAAGTGTGTGTGTGTGTGTGTGTGTGTGTGTGACTTTTATGGTATGTAAACTATCTCAATAAAGCCATCACTAAAAACCCAGGATGGCCTGAAGCCGCACCCCCTTTTAATAGGCAGTGCTCAGTGTAGCCTCTGATCTAAATCCCGTGCTTTCCAGCTGGGCCCTGCCCTAGACCAGCAGCTCACCGTGATATTGTGCTGCTTGGAATTCTCTGTTAACCACAGTGAGAGCACAGTAGGGTCCGACTGCTTTGTAGATGGCTCGTCTAACACCAAGAGGCCAAGGTGGTCAGGCTTTCCGTCAGGACGCGGCACCTGGTTCAGAGAGAAGTTAGGAGCCCTGAGAGGAAATGGGAGACCCACAGCAGAGCCATGGCTCCTGTTTCCCATAAGCTGCTGGAAATGACTACTTCCGTAGCGGATTTCTAGTCGGGTTTCAACAGTAAGAAGCATGCCCTTCTATTATACTAGACTGACTCCTATCTAGAATGAGCCCACATGATGTATGGAGCATAAATATGGGGCTGAATTCATGGTCATTTAGGGGACAAACACATAACACTGTATCACATAACCCAGTGAGTGAGATCTGAGGAGTTAAGACTGCTAATGCAGTGCCAGGCGGTGGTGATGTACGCCTTTAATCCCAGCTCCTGGGAAGCAGAGACAGGTGGATCTCTCAGAGTTTGAAACCAGCCTGGTCTATGGAGCTAGTTCTAGAACAGTCAAGACTATGCAAAGAAACCCTGTCTTGAAAAAAAAAAAACTAAAACAACAACAACAACAACAAAAAGAACTCCAATGCAATGAAGACTATTATGGCAGTTACCTCTCACCAGAGAAATGAGAGGAACTAGAAGTAGGGAGCTGGAACAAACCCCAGGGGAATCATTTTTAGGATGTACCATCTCTACCTTTAAAAATGCATCAATATCCCCAACAGCTGGGATAAAATCAGGAATGAAAGGTTTCAGTTTGTGGTCCAGATCGATCAGCTGAGGAGTGTACCTACGAGAGACAGTTGAGGGAAGACGGAAGCAGTTAGAAAATGTCACTTTACTGGGCTAAAGAGTATCGGAGGAGCTTGGTGTTGCTCCGAACTAGAGTGGAACGGCTCGGGCAAGGCAGGCTTTTCTGTAAGGTCTTACCGGCTGATGTACTCAAAGAGCTCCTTGATCTCAGCTGAGACTGGCAGATGCTCATAGTCTGCAGGATCATAGGCCCTGGGGACGGAGACACAGGCAGGTCAAAGTGGCCCTCGAGGAGCACAGGTGGCAGAGTCCTGGCCAGCCCATGTGATTTACACCATAGAGATGTGACCCCGAACTTTCCTTCTACCCCTGCCTATTTTCCTGGGAGCTTACAAAGAAACTTTGCTACTGATTATAATTACCTCTAACTAAAGGAAAAAGCTGCAGAAAATCCACATGATTTCTCTATTTAATTTTATTTTTTTATGTACTTTTTATGGGTAGAAGTTGTCTGCCTGCATGCATGGCAGAAGAGGGCACCAGATAGTTGTCCACCATGTGGTTGCTGGGGATTGAACTCAGGTCCTCTGGAAGAGCAGCCAGCGCTCTTAACTGCTGAGCCATCTCTCCATCTCCAATTATTATTATTTTTTAATGTGTGTGGGTGTTTGCCAAGCATGTCTGAGCACCACGTTTATACCTTATACACAAGCAGGTCAGAAGACTGTGTCAGATTCCCTTGGACTGGAGCTACAGACATTTGTGAGGTGCCATGTGAATTCTGGGAATCTAATCCAGGTCCTCTGTAAGAGCAACCAGTACTCTTAACCACTGAGCCATCTCTAGGCCCCATAACATGATTTTTAAAAGTCTCTGAATGTTCCAGGTGGTGGTGGCACACACCTTTAATCCCAGCACCCTGGCAGAGGCAGGCGGATCTCTGTGAGTTTGAGGCCAGCCTGGTCTACAGAGCTAGTACCAGGACAGGCTCCAAAGCTACACAGAGAAACCATCTTGAAAAAAAAAAATCTTTGAAATTGTGTATGTGCTTGCATAATACATATATATATTTATATATGTGCTAGTACATGTGCACACACAAGCCATGTATACTGCAAAGTCCCAAAGAGGGCACTGGATCCCCTTGAACTGGAGTAACAGGTAGCTTTGAGTCAGTCGACAGAGGTGCTGGGAACCAAACTCAGGTTCTCTGGAAGAGCAGGAAGCATTCTTAACCACAGAGCCTTTGTTCCGGCGCTTTTTTGTACATTTTGTTTTGGCTGAGAAGGTAAAAGCTCCTGTGACCAAGCCTGAATAACTAAGTTCAATCCCTGCCCATATGGTTGAAGAGGAACCAACTCCCTTAAGCTGTCCTCCAAACTCCATATACACCCCCCACCTTTCACACACACACACACAACACACACACTAATAGTAATAATAATAATAATAATCTCTCAAAAGCCAGAAATGTAGACAATAAGAAACTGTAACTAACAAATGGCGGTCCATGCCTGTAATCCCAGCATTGAAGAGGCGCAGGTATAAGGCCAGCCTGAGCTACATAACAAACAACTTAAAACGCATATAGGAAAAGTTGTTTCTCTAGTGGCTTGTCACAGTTCTTCTCCACGTCTTCCTCATCTCTGGCACAGCCTCCTTCCAGAGCCAATGTTTCCCACATATACAGTACAGCACGGCTACACTTTAAAACTCAGCACATTTTGGCTGGGCAGTGGCAGTGCACACCTTTAATCCCAGCACTCAGGAGGCAGAGGCAGGTGGATCTCAGTGAGTTTGAGGTCAGTCTGATCTACAAAGCAAACAACTAGGGCTACACAGAGAAATCCTGTCTCCAAAACCCAAAACAAACAAATAAACAAAATAAACCAACACCTTTCTTAAAGACTTCTTTTTTTGTTTTGTTTTTAAGGATAATTTTCTTAGAATTGGAGAGAGAAACACCAGGGTGTAAGCTATGGATCCTGGCACCTGCCAGGAGGAGGGAAAGAGAAGGTCATGCCTTTTGAGGCCCAAGAAAGCAGACATACTCAAAATGAAGGTCAGCAAGAGGCTGCATCGGGGGTGTGGGGGTAGGGATGGGGGAGTGGGAGGGTAGGGATGTGGGGGTGTGGGGTAGGGATATGGGGGTATGGGGTAGGGATGGGGGAGTTTGGGTATAAGGATGGGGGAGTGTGGGTGTTAAAGATGGGGGAGTGTGGGGGTAGGGATGGGGGTTGTGGGGGTAGGAATGGGGGAGTGTGGGGGTAGAGATGGGGGTTGTGGGAGTAGGGATGGGGGAGTGTGGGGTAGGGATGTGGGGGTAGGGAGGTAGGGATGGGGGTGTGGGGTAGAGATGGGGGTGTGGGGGTGGGGGGATGGGGGTTGTGGGGGTAGGGATGGGGGAGTGTGGGAGTAGGGATGGGGGGCTTTGGGGGTAGGGAGGGGGGGATGTGGGGGTAGGGATGGGGGTTGTGGGAGTAGGGATGGGGGAGTGTGGGGGTAGAGATGGGGGTTGTGCAGGTAGGGATGGGGGGAGTGGGGGGATAGGGATGGGGTGGTGGGGGGTAGGGATGGGGGTTGTGAGGGTAGGGATGGGGGTGTCTTTAGACACCATGTGAGAAAGTAAGAAAGCCCAGCACAAGCAAGCCAGTAGACCAGAGACACAGGAAGGAGGTAAAGGAAAAGCTACTCTTTCTGGGATAGAGTTCAGACAATGGGCAGGTGTAATGCTACATGGCAAAAGCTCTGCAAATGACAGGGTCTCACTATGTAGACCAGGTTAGCCACAAATTTACATCAGTCCTCCTGCATCTGTCTTCTAAATGCTGGGATTACAGGCCTAAGCACTCTGCCTGGTTCAGAAACTAGCCTTTACTAATGCAGATAGTACCATATACTTTAAAAAAATAAACAACAACTTTTTTTTCTGTGTATAAGAGATTTGCCTACAAATATATCACATCAGAGGAGGCATTGGATCACTTGGAACTGGAGACACAGATGGCTGTGGACCACATAGGTGCTGAGAAGTGAATCTGGGTCCTCTGCAAGAGCAGCCAGTGCTCTTAACCTCTGAGCTATCTCTGTCATCCCCACCCCCTCCACATCATACACTTTCCTTGATTTTTGACACAGACAAGGTCTCTCTACAAATCCCTGGCTCTCTTGGAACTCACTATGTAGACCAGGCTGGCCTTCAACTCACAGAGACTCATAGCCTGCCTCTGCCTCCTAAGTGCCAGGATTAAAGGCGTGTACCATCACACTTGGCTGCAACATATACTTTCAACAAGTAAAAAAAAATTTTTTTTTGATTAGTTATTTCATCATTTAGTTCACTGGCTGTTTTATATACTTTAGTTTTTAATTAGTTTTTTTTTGTTGTTGTTAAACTTAGCTGTTTATTTTAAGGTGAAGCCTTGCTATGTTGCCCAGGTTGGCCTTAAACTCCTGAATTCAAGAGATCTTGCCTCAGCATTCCAGGTAGCTGAGGCTTCGGATATGTGCCATTACACTTGGCTAGTAATTGTATTTTATATGTCTGTTTTGCAGTTCTGGGGACGGAACCCAGGGCCTCACATACATAGGCAAATACATGCCCACGGAGCTATATTCCCAGCGTGAATGGATGACATTCCGAATGCATGTTGATTATAGCTTACAGGAGTGACTCATGACGCACTGTGAATGGGTTGTGTCAGTGAAAAATGGTTGTTGTTGCTGTTTACTTAGCGTCACCCAAGGACCTGGCCTCAGTGTGAGGCCCCTGATGCTCTTCCCTCCTGTCCAGAAAGGACCTCAGCCTAAGACGGAAATGCTTATGTGCATGTGGTTGACCCCACTAGACAGAAATGCTTTGGCATAAGCACAAGTGTACTTCTTTCCCAAGGCGGAGCTCCTGGGAGCTGAGGCCATGCTTTAGGTTAACCTGGTGTATTTTGCTGAGCCCACAGATGTTTCAGATAGTTTAGGCGACATCACAGCATCAGTTGAGGCAGTGGAGCCAGAAAGAAATGAAGACTCACAATGCCGGGCTCCTGCGATATGAGAAAGTCCTAAGTAGAGGATATCAAAAGCTGCTGCAATCCACTCCCAGATAAGTCCTTCCAACCGCCACCTTGAACAACCACAGGGCCCTCGGCACAGGCGCAGGGTCCGCCCTACCCTTCCAGAGGCGCGCCATGCTCGTCATCGTCGTCGTCGTCGTCAGAGTCGGTCTCGGATGAATCGTCGTCGTCATCATCATCGTTTTCACTGAAGGCCCGCTGAGGGGTCAGCTGTGAGGGCTTCTTCTTCTCCTGGGCAGGGCAGGCGGGAAACATTCATGTAAAGAGGAATTTAATTCCTGTGCCTGACTCGGCACTGTTCTCATAATGCCCGCAGACCTCTGCCACCTGGTCACTAGAAAGAAAGGCAGCACCATCCCCAGGGGCCTGAGAACCTTCTCCTGCTACGTAGAGCCCCACATTCTTCAACCATAATTCTCTACTAGAAACAGGGTACAAAGTCTACTCAGCTTATAGCTAGGAGCCTATTACTTGATCTTGGGAGCTATGCATAAAATTTACCCAAAAGCCTCATACCCCAAATTTAGGAAGAGGGGGTGGGGCTGGAGAGATGGCTCAGAAAAAAGAGCACCCAAATTCCATTCCCAGAACCCATGCCAGGAGTCTGGAACCTGAGGGCACCTGCACACACACACACACATGCACACACTCACATGCTCACACTCTCCCACCCCCCCAACTCCCATACCCACACGCCCCCCACTCACAAACTCACATTCATATGTTCATATGCCCACACTCCCCTACACACACACATTCACATGCCTACACTCCCCCCCCACATACTCACATGCCCATACTCCCCCACACACCCCTCTGCACACACACTCACAAACCCACACTCCCTCCGCACACTCACATTCATACATAATTCAGGGTAAAAAAAAAAATCACAGAAGGGGGAAGAGAAAGCTCAGTGACAAAGAACACATACTGCTCTCACAGTAAACAAGACTTTAGCTCCCAACACCTATAAAAGGCAGCTCACAATCCCCCTTCCGTCACGCCAGCTCAAGGGGATCTGATCTCATCTGGCCTACATGGGTACCTGTACTTATGTGCACAGACACACAACATACTTAAAAAGATAAAATAAATACTTGAAAAGGGTAACAGCTTCAGATTATTTAGGGAGTAGGAAAAGATGAAGTGGAGGAGACAAACTTTATGGGCTCAAGGTACTCATAAAGATCACAGAGAGGGCTGGAGCACTGGCTGCTCTTTCAGAGGTCCTGAGTTCAATTCCCAGCAACCATATGGTGGCTCATAGCCATCTATAATGAGATCTGGTGCCCTCTTCTGGCCTGCAGGTAGGCATACATGCAGAATACTGTATACATGATAAATAAGTAACATCTTTTTTTAAAAAAAAAAAAAAGTCACAGAGAAACCTAGCGTCTGGGCTGGAGACATGGCTCAGTGGTTAAGAGCATTGCCTGCTCTTCCAAAGGTCCTGAGTTCAATTCCCGGCAACCACATGGTGGCTCACAACCATCTGTAATGAGGTCAGGTGCCCTCTTCTGGCCTGCAGACATACACACAGACAGAATATTGTATACATAATAAATAAATAAATATTTTTTAAAAAAAAGAAACCTAGCATCTAATTTGTAAAAATGTTTGGAGTAAGGGCTGGAAAATATCATATGAATAAAGTAGATGCTCAACCCCGAGCCTGGATTCTCATAAGCAGCTCTGAGAGTAGGGCTTCCCGTTATTTGCTCAGTGAAACCTCCTTCATGGTGTATCTGGTTTGTCCACAGGCCCCTTCCCCTGTGAGTGAGTGTAATGACTACACATTCTAGTTCAACACGAGCGGCTCCTGTGTTCTCAGCATTATAGCCTAAGTTTCTGTGGTTTCTTTTTTTTTTTTTTCCATCATTATCGTTGCCAGGTTTTTTTGTTTTGTTTTGGCTTTTGGTTTACAAGACAGAGTTTCATTGTGTAGCCCTGACTAGCCGTCCTAGAACTTGCTCTGTAGACCAGGTTGGCCTTGAACTCAAGAGATCCACTTGTTTCTCTCTCCTGTGTGTACTAAACTGGAAAGATAAACCAGCCTTGACCACCTACTACACGAAGTTTAAAAGAAGATAGTGTGGCTTCACCAACTGTGGAGAGCAACCTAGGAAAAGGGCCCACTTTTCCTGATTGCTTCTCCAGAGTCAAGCTTTGAAGCCCCCTGATACATTGTCAGATGGCTTTCTATCCCATAGACAAATGCCTATCTGTGTATAAGAAAATAAAACAATGCACTAGTCAGAGTGGGACCTGAAAACCCTTCTAATATTTTAGTGTATTCAATCTGTATCACTTCAGCTTCTTGCACTACTATAAATATTCTTCATATAAATTTCCAAGTTGTTTTGTTCTTTTTAAATCTACTTTATGTGCATAGGTGTTTTGCTTACATGTATGTCTGTGTACAACATGCGTATTTGGTCCCAGTGGAGGACAGATGTTGCAGTCTCCTGGGACTGGAATTACAGACAGCCATGCAGATGCTGGGAACTGAACCTGGGTTCTTTGGAAGAGCAGTTAGTGCTCTTAACTACTGAGCCATCTCTTCAGCCTATTTGTTTGTTTTATGGTGCTAGGGATTAAAGCCAGGACCTTAGGTATGCTAGGCAAGAGTCAATCTCCAGTCACCAGTGCCACTGTTCAAAGAACAAAAAAAAGTGAGGTGTTTTGTTGTTGTTTATGAGACAGAGTCCTTCTGTAATCCAGTGTGCGCTGGAACTCACTATGTAGTCCAGGCTGACCTTAAATTCTTGATCCTTCTGCCTCAGCCTCCCTAGTGTTGGGATTATAGACATGTGCCACAACAGCCAAGGACAAATGAGACATGAGCAATGGGCCATAGGGGAAGCTGAGCATACAAGGGCTATGCGGGGCACAGGTGCCACTCCTGACTGGCTAGACTACGGAGTCCCCAGCCTTTCCTCAGCAACAGGTGGCTCTGCTAGAGGATAAGAGCTGAGGACATCTGCGTCTTACGACATCGACGTTTCACAGAATGCTGGCATCACCACAGCTGCTGGGAAGATAATCATGCCTGGGCCAGTAACTCCAAACTTGCTTAGTGCATGAATTCCCTAGACTGCTTGTCAAAAATATAAAGTTCCTGCCAGGCAGTGGTGGTGCAGACCTTTAAATTCAGCACTTGGGAGGAAGAGGCAGGGGGATCTCTGAGTTAGAGGCCAGCCTAGTCTACAGAGTGAGTTCCAAACAGCCAGGGCTACACAGAGAAACCCTGTCTCCAAAAAACAAACAAACAAATTATATACATACACACACACACACAAGTTCTAAGGTAGTACCGCTGAGATTCTGGAAGGGAATTAGGAATCTGTATTTTTATGTTTCACTATTTTATTATATATGTATGGGTGTTTGCCTGTAGGTATGTCAATGTACAACCTTCATGTCTGTTGCCCAGAGTGGCCAGAGAGAGCATAGATTTCCTGGAACTAGAGTTACAGAAGGTTATGAGCTGCTATCTGGGGGCAGGGACTCTTTCTCTAAGAGCAACCAGTGCTCTTAGCCACTGGGACATTTACATTTCTCTAGTCAAGAAATGAACACACACACATTCTTGTTTTGTTTTGAGAGAGTTTCTCTGTGTAGCCCTGGCTGTCCTGGAACTTGCTCTGTAGACCAGGCTGGCCTCAAACTCACAGAGAGATCCGCCTGCCTCAGCCTCCCAGTGCTGGGATTAAAGGCGTGTGCCACCACCGCCCAGCTGGAATCTGTATTCTTTTTTTAAATATTTATTTATTTACTTATTATGTATACAATATTCTGTCTGTGTGTATGCCTGCAGACCAGAAGAGGGCACCAGACCTCATTACAGATGGTCGTGAGCCACCATGTGGTTGATGGGAATTGAACTCAGGATCTTTGGAAGAGCAGGCAATGCTCTTAACTGCTGAGCCATCTCTTCAGCCCTGGAATCTGTATTTTTAAGAGCAAGTATCCTAGTTGATTTTTATAATCAATAAGCTCTGAAACACGGTCCCATTTTAGATGAAACTCCCTGCCAGCTGTAGGAACTGGAGAGATTGCTCAGCCAGCAGTTAAGAGCACTGACTGCTCTTCCAGAGGACCCGGGTTCAATTCCCAGCACCCACATGGCAGCTCATAGCTGTCTGTTAACTCCAGTTCCAGGGTTTCTGACATCATCATACAGACATATATAAATAGCTAGATGTAGTGATAGTCTGTGTGAGGGATGGGCTCATCAGTAAATGTGAAGGCATGAGGTCAATGCTCGGGGAATGTCTCCTGCTGACTCGGTGTCAATTCACACCAACCGCACCAAGCCCAAACCCTGAAGACACTGTCGACTGACTATACTGCACCTTGTCGTTTTCCTCTTCGTACTCATCGCTGCTGTTGTCAGCCATAGTCTCCTTAGGAAGACCTGCAGAAACCAGGGGGCCTAGGGAGAAGAGTTTTTCATTAGTTAGTGTTTAAATGATTGTTTCTTCTCTCTCTTTTTCTTTCTGCTTTATTTTTTATTTTGTCAAGACAGGGTTTCTCTGTGTAGCCCTAGCTGTCCTAGAACTCACTGTAGACCAGGCTGTCCTCAAACTCAGAGATCCACCTATATCTGCCTCCCAAGTACTGCGATAAAAGACATGAACCGTGGGGTCTGGAGAGATGGCTCAGAGATTAAGAACACTGCCTGCTCTTCCAGAGGTCCCGAATTCAATTTCCAGTAACCACTTGGTGGCTCACAGCCATCTGTAATGAGATCTGGTGCCCTTTTCTGGCCTGCAGGAATACATGCAGGCAGAACACTGTATACATAATAAATAAATCTTAAATAAAGAGAAAAAAGGGCTGGAGAGATGGCTCAGTGGTTAAAAGCACCGCCTGCTCTTCCAAAGGTCCTGAGTTCAATTCCCAGCAACCACATGGCGGCTCACAACCATCTGTAATGAGATCTGGTGCCCTCTTCTGGCCTGCAGGTAGAGTACTGAGAATACTGTATACATAATAAATAAATCTTTTAAAAAAAATAAAGAGAAAAAAGTATAATCAGATGTAAGCGTAACCAGCATAAAAGCATGTTAAATGAATTCTAAGTCAAATACATGCAGATTAACATTTTTTTGACTTATTAAATTACCCAGCTGAAAATAAGTCCACAGCTGGCAAGAGCTACATTTGTTCAAGTCACTGGGCATGGTAGTTTACAGTACTCGGGAGACTAAGACAGAGGGTATCTCAAATCCAAGGCCGGCCTGCGGGCATAATGAGTACCGGGTTAGCCTAGGCTCCACTACATAAAACCCTATTTTGAAATAAACACATAAAATCCAAACATGATGGAGTAAAAAAAAAAACCTAGTGACTTAAGTAATACTCAACATGCTCACTTCTGCAGCACATACACTAAAATTTAGCCAGGCATGGTGGCACACACCTTCAATCCCAGCACTCAGGAAGCAAAGGTAGGCAGATGTCTGAGGTCAAGACCAGCCTGGTCTACAGAGCGAGTTCCAGGACGGCCAGGGTTGTTACACAGAGAAACCCTGTCTTGAAAAGCAAAAAAAAAAAAAGATATAAGCTCTCACAAACTCCAATCCCCAGAAACTATAAGCCTCAAATAAACTCTTCTATAAGTTGTCTCCACCATGTTGTCTTGTTATAGCAACAGAAAGTAACTAAGACAGTGGTGACAGTTATCACATAACGTAAAGCCATGTAACTTTGCAAAAAAAGTGGCTAAAATAGTATTCTATACCATGTACATTTTACCACAATAAACACTGAGCTGGGGATCACACTTTTTGTTTATTTTGGTAAAATATACATAGGTGTGATCCCAACTCTGGACTCAAACCTGAGCAAGCCTAGTGATTCCTTAATGACAGTCTATCTTTCAGTGGTGCCAGGTCTCTCTATTCACGCCACAGT
This sequence comes from Myodes glareolus, assembly GCF_982192425.1. Taxonomy (NCBI): domain Eukaryota; kingdom Metazoa; phylum Chordata; class Mammalia; order Rodentia; family Cricetidae; genus Myodes; species Myodes glareolus. The sequence continues at coordinate 73,487,653 of NC_142029.1, read as the reverse complement.
CCAAACCGTTAGCATCTCAACCCAGCCACTACTACGGTGCCTCCCTCACTGCCTCGTTTCCATTTGTGAACCCTCCAATAAACTCTACTCAGAACAACAACCCAGCATTCTGCTTGTGACGCCTCTTACCTCCTTCCTGATCAGACCACACAAACCCCCTCCCCCGCTTGTCATGCACTGCTCTTTCCTCGTGAGCCTTCCCTGGCCACAAACCGCTCTCACCCATCACCATTCCATAGCAGCCAACAATCTGCCTACATCAGTGCATACATGATATCTGTAATAATGACTGCCAGTGAGTTAGCTCGTCTTCTAAAATTACAAGCAGCAGGACGGCAGAGACATGTCTTTTGTTTGCCACTGTATGACCCAGCGCGAACATGGCACATAGCAAGCATTCAAAAATGTTAGGTGAGCAGGGTGGTGGCGCATACCTTCTTTTTCTCAGCAGTGGAGAGGCAGAGGCAGGCAGATCTGAGTTGGAGGTAGGTGAATAAATGGATGGCGTCAAGACCTCTGATAACACTGTTGCAATGATGGTTGGGGCGGCAGGTAAAGGGCGGGCTACGGCACATCTTAATGAGTTAAAGACAAAACATAGCAGTAAACGGGCTGGAGAGAAGACTCCATGATTAAGAGCACTGAGTGATCTTCCATAAGGACCAGAGTTCAATTCCCAGCACCCACACGGCAGCTCAGAACCATTTGTAACGCCAGTTCAAGGGGATCCAATGCCCTCTTCTAGCCTCCGAGAGCACCAGGCATGCAGGTGGTACACAGATAAGCATGCAGGCAAAAAAAAAAAAAATAAAAAAAAAAAAACAGAGAAAAAAACCCATCCATACACATAAAATTTTTTAAATAATAATTAAAGCAAAACAAAACACAGTGAACCTGGGGTAGAATCGACACAGAGAGGTAACATGGAGCAAACAGTGATAGAGGATAGAGCTTGCACTGGAAAATGCTGCAATCCGAGGAACTGATATTTTCCCTCAAGTAGTGAGAAAACGAAATCAGCAGCAAGTGCTTGACTCTCAGAGTTAACGCTTGCCACACAACCTAGGAGCTTACTGAATACAAACATGAACGCAATCTGTGTTAGAGTTTTGAAATCCACCTCCCTTCTTGTCTCTCTTTTCTTCTTCTCTTACCTTGATGTCCTGGGGTTGGAGTGCTACTACTGGCGACCTCTTCTGAGTCGTTAATCTCTAGACGCTCATCGTAAGTCTGGTTTTCAACGATTTTGGTCTAAGCAAAAGGAGGTATGTTACATAGATAGCTCCTACCCTGAGATATACATTCAGGGCTCCGCGAAGAGATGCATTCACCCCCCCCACACACACACACACGCCAAAACTTTCCCCAAAGGAAAACTTCCTGACTCCAGAGCAAGCAGCTAACCAGCTTCAGCTATTATTTAGCTAGTTAGCACTGGCTTGAGTCGAGAGAACTGCGGAAGAAAAAAGACATCCAATCTTTTCCAGGAGCAAACCAAAAGCTGCATATAAGATGCACTCAAGGGAAGTACAGCATGCATAGGTAGACTGAGATCGTCTCAGGTTTGGTCAGTTTTCCCACAGCTATTAAGGCTTCTGGCGGGGGAAGGGGGTGTATAAAAACGGGACTGGACTATAGAGGTGCTGAGGTGCTAGAGTGCAGACAGGGTTCAGACACTGGGTCACCTCTGGGTCGAAAAGAGAAGGATGGTCCTCAGAGAAGGACGACTGCCGTCTCGGGCCCCGTCTACTAATCCCCAAAGCATCGCCTCTATCACTTCCATCCGTTTTGAAGACAGGATCTCATTGATTTGTCCAAGAGACAAGGATCCAGGGTAGTTGGTTGGGCGCAGAGAGCAGAAAAACGGCGGTGGGGGTGGGGGGCGGGTGTCTCCTGGCGTGAGCACCAATTACCTGTAGCCCCTCTGGATCCGTTTCCTCTATTTGGAAAGAACCCCAGCCTAGGACTGGGGTCTCACTCTCCGGCCCGGCCACTTCAGGGATCCCTAAGTGCAGTAACCCCTGTCGTCAGTCTCTAGGCAAAAAGATAAATAAAATAACACAGAGCGAGACCGAGAAAGAAAAATCGCGAGACCTTTTGCACCGCCCATCCACCCCAGCCCCACCCCTCCGCCGGTGACGGGACGCGGCACTGGGAAAGAGCGGCCCGCCGCTCTAGACGACCAAGCAGCCGACTTGTCTATGGTTTCCACAACTGAGTCGATTGTGGCATCTAGTGGCCAAAAGTGGTAGGGCAGGCTGTTGGTTTTCTTTCAACTGGAAATTGTCATCTCAAAGACAAGGCTCATTTGGCATGCAGTTGCTCCCAGATAAACCTAATCAGAATATAGTTAGACACTCTTCAGGGAAAAGTCCAAGCATGTTTAAAAGTCCTTTTATAGCAATTCTATGATATGCTAGACTTTTCCCTTACGGCGTCCTGTGTCACATGGGCATTCTTTATTTTTCCTTTAGCTGAGATTAGGATTTAACTGTTTCCTCTGCTTCTATTTCTAAACAAAACTACTAGCCAGGCAAAGTGCCCGTAATCCCAGCACTTGGGAGGGGGAGGCAGGAGGAGTAGAAGTTCCGGGTCAGCTTCAAACTTGGTGAGTTTGAAGCCAGTCTGGGATACTGTGTTCTTGTCTCAAAACAATAAAATACTGTGATTAAAAAGTAAAAATAGCTGGATGGTGGTGGCGCATGCCTTTAACCCCAGCACTCAGGAGGCAGAGGCAGGTAGATTTCTGTGAGTTCGAGGCCAGCCTGGTCTAAAAGAACTAGTTCCAGGACAGGCTCCGAAACCACAGAGAAACCCTGTCTCGAAAAAAATAAATAAAATAAAAACACTTCATTTTGCTTTGCTGAGCGGTGGTATAATCCCAGCACTGGGAAGGCAGAGGCAGAGGAGGGTGAATTTCTGAGTTCGAGGCTAGCCTGAACTACAAAACCCAGAATAACCAGGGTTGCACACAGAGAAAGTCTCCCTCAGAGATCTCAAAAAACAAAACAAAAAAAACAGAAGCCCAACAACAAAAAAAAAAAAAAAAAGAGAGAGAGAGGATCAGGAGGAGAAAGAAAGAAAAACAACGATCTTCAGAACTGCCCATACCTGTAATCCCAATTCAGGAAATTGAAACAGGAGTACCTCCATGTTAGGGTTAGCCTGGGCCACACAGGGAAACTTTGTCTAAACAAATAAAAAGAAAACTGGGGGGGGGGTAAGAAAATAAAATACACTTCTTTAAAATAAGATTGCTAGATTGCTACTTAAGAATTGCACAGATTTATGGGGCATTGTGTGTTGTTTCCAAACACGAGTACATTGAAGAATATTCAATTTGCATATCATTTCTAGTTCTTCAACCATTGTTTTTCCTGTTTGAGACAAGGGTTCACGATGCAACTCTGGCTGGTTTAGAGCTAACTATATAGAGGAGGCTGGCCTCAAACCCATAGTCCCCCTTCCACTTCTCCAGTGCTACTGGTACAAGTGTGTGCCACCGACAGCCCTCATTGCTTTCTTTTTTCTTTCAGTTTGTTTTTTATATAATTTTAAGTGCATCAGTGTTTGCATTGGTGTTTTTAATATAATTTTATGTGCATTGGTGTTTTGTTTGCATGTAAGTTTGTGTGAGGGCGCAGTTGTCAGCTGCCATGTGGGTGCTGGGGATTGAACCTGGGTACTTTGGAGAGCTGCTGGTACTCTTAACCGCTGAGCCATATTTCCAGCCCATTTTTTGTTTTAGTTGTTTTGTTTTGTTTTTGTTTTTTTTTTTAGCTTCATTTTATGTGCATTGGTGTGAGGGTGTCAGATTCCCTGGAACTGGAATTACAGACAGGTGTGAGCTGCCATGTGGGTGCTGGGAATTGAACCGGGTCCTCTGGAAGAGCAGTCAGTGCTCTTAATCACTGAGCCATCTCTCCAGCCCCTTTGTTTTGTTTTGAAGACAGGGTTTCTTCTTGTAGCTCTGACTGTCCTGGGACTGACTCTGTAGACCAGGCTGGTCTAGAAGTCAGAGATCTGCCTGCCAGTGCCTCCCCATAGCCAGTTCTCATTCTTTGTGGTTATATATATATATATATATATATATATATATATATATATATATATATATATATATCATGGTCCTTCCTTCTAACCTTTTCATAAATACATACTAAACTATGTTGTGTTTTTATGGTCAACTTTTCTGTACAACAGAACAGCGAATCATATTTTCTTTTCTTTTCTTTTTTTACTTTTATCTTTTATTTATGAAGTGATTTTCTAATTTAAAAAACATTTATTTACTTTTATGTGTATGGGTATGAATGTATGTTTATGTACCATCTGCATGTCTGGTACCCTCAGAGTCAAGAAAAGGGCATCAGTTCTCTTGGAACTGGAATTATGGAAGGTTGTGAACTGCCGTGTGGGTGTTAGGAATTGAATCCCAGACCTCTGGAAAAGCAGCCAGTGCTCTTAACCACTGAGCCATCTCTCCAGCTTGGACTTTAAACTCTTTATTCTCCTGCCTCCACCTCCCAAGTGCTGAGATCACAAGTGTGTGCCATCATGTCTGGCTTTGTGTTTGATTTTTTTTTTAATTTTACGGAATGTTCCAGGAGTGGTGGTGCACACCTTTATTCCCAGTACTCAGTAGGCAGAGGCAGGCAAACCTCTGAGTTCAGGGCCAGCCTGGTTTAAAGAAAGGGTTCCAGGACAGCCAGGGCTACACAGAGAAACCCTGTCTAGTTCTAGTTCTCTAGTTCCATTCATTTTGTTTGTTGCAGATGACTTATCTCTTGTGTGTGTCTGTGTGTGTGTGTGTCTGTGTGTGTGTTTGTGTGTGTATGTCCATGTGTCTGTGTGTGTACATAATATTTTATTCTATTCATTCAGTTAATGGACACAGGTTGATTCTATTCTTTAGCTACTAACTAGCACACACCTCTTTTACTACTTAAAGTTAAAAATGGGATTCCCTGTAATCTTAACACTTAGTATGTGAAGGCAGGCAATAGATTTTGTGAGCTCAAGGCCAGCCTCATCTACACAGTGAGTTCTAGCCAGGTATATGAAGTGAAACTGTCTTCAAAAAATTGTTTTTGGTGGAATTGCAATGTTTTTTTGTTTTATTTTTATGACATATTAGTTAGTTAGTGTCCATATTAATAAGTCCATATTAATAAGTACATACTGTTTTTTTTTAAGATTTATTTATTTAGTAGACAGTGTTCTGCCTGCATGTCTGTCTGCAGGCCAGAAGAGGGCACCAGATCTCATTATGAATGATTGTGAGCCACCATATAGTGGGGAATTGAACTCATGATCTCTGGGAGCGCAACCTGTGCTCTTAACCGTCTAGCCATCTCTCCAGCCCAATAAGTACATATTGTTGAAAATTACTGGGCTTTGTAGACCAGGTTGGGTTTGAACTCACTGAGATCTGCCTGCCTCTGCCTCCTGGATGCTGGCTTTAAAGGCGTGCGCCACCAAGCCAGGCTCATACATTTTCCTTTCTTTCGCTTTTGAGGGTTGGTGGACAGGGCAACCAAATCTGTGAAACTGATCTTTTGCAAGAGCAAAGCAGGATGTTAACTGCTAAGCATCTCTCAGGAGGCTAACACAAAACACAAACTCTCCCTTCTGAAGTGTACAGCTCAGAACTGGAGAGATGGCTCAGCAGATAAGAGCGTATTGCTCTTCCAGAGGACCCCAGTTGAATTCCCAGCACCCACATCAGGCAGCCCCTGTATTCATAGGTACATACTCATATAGAGACACACATACACACGATTTAAAAACAAAATAAAGTTGGGTGGTGGTGACATATACCTTTTTTTCTGTCGTTGTTATAAACTGATTGGTCCATTAGCTCAGGCTTCTTATGTACTAATTGTTTTTTTTAAGATTTATTTATTTATTATGTATATAACAATATACTGCCTCCATGTATGCCTGCATACCAGAAGAGGGCACCAGATCTCATTACAGATGGTTGTGAGCCACCATGTGGTTGCTGGGAGTTGAACTCAGGACCTCTGGAAGAGCAGCAAGTGCTCTTAACCACTGAGTCATCTCTCCAACTCTGTACTAATTCTTGTAACTTATATTGGTCCATAATTCTTGAGTGATGCACACCGTTAATCTCAGCACTTAGGAGGCAGAGGCAGGATTATCTCTGTGAGCTCAAGGCCAGCCTGATCTACAAAGCTAGTTCCAGGACAGCAAGGAGTGTTACACAGAGAAACCCTGTCCTAAACACACACACACACACACACACTCACTCACACACACACACACACACACACACACACAAATTAAATAATTATATTTTTAAAATAAAGCATACAATTTTTTTATTTTCTTATTTTTAAAATAAAGCATGCAGTGACTTTTGGGGTATTTGTCTTTGTCTAATTCCAGAACACTTACACTCCGACTATGAGCTTCTCATGCACTAGCAGTCACTTCCTAGTCTTCTGGAACTCCATGAAACTGCTTAGATGCTTTCTCTGTTTATGGATTGGCCGGGTTTGGACACTGCATACTGTGGCCTTCGCAGCTGGCTTTTCTACCCATATTCAAGGTTAATAACGTTGTAGCGAATGTCAGTATTTTATTCCTTTTTTCCTTTAAAAAAGTTACTGCTAGCTAGGCGGTGGTGGTGCACACCTTTAATCCCAGCACTTGGAAGGCGGAGGCAGATGAGTCTCTGAGTTAGAGGCCAGCCTGGTCTACAGAATGAGTTCTAGGTCAAACTCTGTCCCCAAAAAACAAAACCAAAACAAAAAACAAAATTTACTATTATTGTTTATATATGTGTGCATGACGTGTGTGAGAGAGGATGCAAGTGCAGACACACCACCACACATCTACCCGTAGATCCCAGAGATAAACCTCAGGTTGTTAGGATTAACGATTGAGTTCTCTTGCTGTCCCTAGATGGTTTTATTTTGATTTGGGAGGGGGCGGGGGCGGTGTCTTCAATATGTACCAGATAGATTTTTAACTTGATACTGGCGCTTAGGTTGGACTCCAAGTTTTGATCTTCCTCCTCAGACTCCTGAGTCCTGGATTACTGGTGAGGGGCCCATGCCAGTTTTATGATAGAGCCCTAATCACTCTTTATATATTCTGGATACTAGTTCCTCAAGCACACGGATTATTTTATATATTCCATTGGATCGTTTTATGGACTGTAAGAAGAGAGATCAAGGAAACGCAGGTGAACACAAACAAAGGACACAAGATTGATGCTCCACAACTCTAAACAAACCCCCTGCAAGTCCTGGGCTAACGGAGGCTTAAGCACCCTGGTACCCAGGAGTTGCCAGTCGGCCCCGCCCCTCGCCCTTTGACCCACGCCGTTTCCGGTTGGAGACGTGGCTTGGGTCCGCCATCTTGGCCAGAGGCGAAGCGGCGGAGGCTCCTGTCAGGGGCAGCAGGTCCGGAGCGGCCCGAGCTCCGCTTCTCTGGGCCGCAGCCCGAGCCGCAGCGGAGCCAGAGCGTGGTGCGCCCCACCTGCGGTCTCACCATGGTAAGCGCCGAGGCCGGGTCCTCTCGCCCTGTCCCCGCCGACCGGGCCCGGAAGGCAGGAGCCGCGCCCGCAGCCCCGCTGGCGGCCCGGGCTTGGTGCGGCCTCCGGGGGGAGCTGGAGCGAGCTGCCGCGCCCACCGGGCCTCCGCCGCGTCCACCCGCCCGCCCGACACCGCGACCCAGCCGGGCGGGTGACTGTCGCCTGGGCCTTCCGCCCTCCCGTCCTTCCCGCCGGTTCCCTGCGAGCTCCGGCTCGGCGAGGCCGGGCCTGTCGGTAGCTCCTCGTCCCCCTGTCACCACCTCGTCCGTTTCAGCTTTTTTTGTTTTGTTTTACTCGGAAGGGGGAAGTGGAGGTGCCACGGAAAGGAGTAAATTCGGACGCTCGGGAGTGGGACCCAGGTGTCCCCGGAGCGTCTGTCCTGGGGTAGCGCGTACGTGTGACTTTGGCAGCGAGGCCGAGTGGACAGTGTGTAGAACATTGAGAACCTACTAGTGTTCGGGTGGAGTGACATGCGTGTGGCGTGTTGTAGTCGGGGTTCTCGGGTGGAGGAGAAGGGGGTGCGCTGTACTTGGGGACCTTCGCAGACTTGATCTTTCCGTCCTCATCTGTTACCGAGATCGGAGAATGACTGGGTGAGGATGGGGGAAGGAAGAATTGACTCCGCCAGACCCCGCTGTATCAGCTAAATCTGGATATTCGGAAACTGGAAGAGATTCTATGGCTTCCAAGGAGCTAGTGATTTTTATCTTTTGAAGGTTTTTTTGTTGTTGTTGGTTATTTTTGTTTGTTTGTTTTGAGTTACTTGAAAGCATACCTAAGATCTAACAGACTACTTTGGTACTTGTCATACATACTAAGTTCTACTGACAGCTCTTTCAATAAGAACTTGGTTAGAGGAGCGATTCATGTTTGGTCTTTAAACCGTTGGAAGTTCCTTTTCCAGCCTCAGGTGTATGAATTACACCAAGTAGGTTTGCCTCTCCAGTTTTGGTTTTAGACTTATATTTCCAAAATCTCATATACCCACCCCAAGTCCCACTTCCACCAGGTTTCTTTCTTTGTTTTTGTTTGTTCGTATGGGTTTTCTTCTATTTTTAAAGATGTTTTTTATTTTATGTGTATGAAGTGATTTGCTCACTTGTATGTACGTCTTGTGCATCACCTGAAGTGGGTGTTGGATTCCTTGGAACTAGTTGGTTCCTTGCCATCCTCCCTGTGGGTGCTGCAGGGGATCTAACCCAAGTCCTCTTCAAGAACAAGTGCTCTTAACTATTGAGCTATCTCTCCAGCCTTTAGTATTTAGAGAGAGTGTTTCTCACTATGTCCTCTGGCTGTTCTGAAATTCACTAGACTGACCAGACTGACCTCTGCCTTCCCAGGACTGGAATTAAGGTGTGCACCACCTCTACTGGCCTGGATGGTGATTTCTTTTACATTTTGGGGAGTATTCATAGTGTATGTTAGAGTATGTTGTTTCAGTATTGAAACTAGAGCCTTAGGAAATCAAATACAGATCTTTATCAAATCTTGTTTATTAGAATGTTCTTAGAACTTTAAGATTTTAAACTCACTGATAATTGAGGAACAGGCCAGGCGATAGTGGCTCACACCTTTAATACCAGCACTCGGAGACAGACGCAGTTAGATCTCTGAATTCGAAGCCAGCATGATCAACAGAGAGAGTTCTAGGATAGCCAAGACACTGTGTCACACTGTGACACTGTGTCTCAAAAAACAAATGGCAGACAAACAAACAAAAAAGATAATTGAGGAACAGTAGAGCTCTAGGTGTTAAGTAATATGTGTGTGCTTACATACATATGTGTGTGTTTATATGTATATATTTTTTTGCTTGTCCTTTTGATGTGTATACATATATAGCTGTGTCCTGTCTTTCTGAATTAGAGACTTAGCATGATCCAGATATCCACAGACTTGTGTGTTGTGGAGAGTACTTTATCTCAGTACAATCTGCTCTGTTAAGTCAAAGACTTGGTATTCTGTTAATGTTTCTGGGCCCTACTTAATTACAGAAAGGTCCTTGTATCATAGAATTGCCCAAGTGGGGTGAAATTTTGATCTCAAAGTTGCACCAAAATTTATGGAAGTAGTCTTTCCTTAACATTTTATTATAAGACTTTCAAACATCTAGAAAATTTGAAGGAACCTTACACAGACCAGTCATGTAACTACCAACTAGTTTCTCTTAGCATTTCACTATAATTATTTTATTACATACCTAATCATGCATCATTAAAACATATTTCAGATTAAGTTAACACGTACATAAACATTGTTTATGAAAAATAAATTTTCATTGACTTTAGTTACTGAGTATCAATGCAAACTGTTGTAGACTGCAGTCACTGTAGATATGCAAAGTGCAGAAGTGGCTCATAACATGAATTACAAAAGGAAATACTTTGTAATTTTTTTTCTTTAATCAGATGTAGTTAGGCCTGGCCTGAAACTCACCATCTTCTTCTTTCAGTTTCCTGACGTACTTGGTTACATTAGCTGAAATGCATCTTCTGAGTTGTCCTTTTTTCTTTGTTTTCTTAGTATTTGCCAAATAACATTATAATAATTTTTTAAACTTACATTTGAATAAACTTGATAGTAAGTTCTGTGATAGCACCCATTTCTAGAATAGACCATTGTTTAATTATAGTATAATTAAGTATATATAGATTAATATAATTAAGAATTGGAGTTTTTAATTATTAAGAAGACAGTAAATACTTATTATGATGGCAAGTACCTTTACCTATTGAGCCTTACTGTGAAGTTTCCAAAAGCTTAAATTTATAGTCTATAGACTTATAGGACACTTAGTTAAACTTAGAGATTGTGTATGTTTGTTTGTGAGATCCAGGATGCTGGGCATCCTCTATTGCTCTCTGCCTTATTGAACCAGAAGTTTGCCTTTTCAGCTATATTGGTGGGCCAGTCAGCTCTCAGGATCTGCCTGTCTCTGACCTGCAATGCTGGGGTTACAGGCACTTGCAGCCATAGCTGGCTTTTTATGTACGTGATGGGATTCAAATTCAGGTTCTCATGGTTATAGAGCTTTGAAGCACTCTTACATACTGAACCGTCTTCCCAACTTGCCTCCTACCCCATGTTTTTTTGTTTGTTTTTTGTTTTTGTATTTTGAGACAGGGTTTCTCTGTAGTCTGTCCTGGAACTAGCTCTTTGCTGGCCTCAAACTCACAGAGATCTGCCTGCCTCTGCCTCCTGAGTGCTGGGATTAAAGGCGTGCACCACCACTGCCCGACTTATTTTTGTTTACATTTGTTTAGTAAAGTAAACTCTCTTTAGCATTTTCCCACTCCCCAGGCTTTTTTTTTTTTTTAATTTATTTTATTTTTGTGTGTTTAGCCTGCATGCTTATGTATGTACCACATGTGTGCCTGGTGCTTGCAGAAGCCAAAAGAGAGTATTGGATCCTTTGAACTGTAGTTGCAAACTGTTGTGAGCTGCCATGTGTGTGTTAGGGTATGAACCCCTGTCCTGTACAAGAGCATTAAGTGTTCTTAATTGCCGAACCATCTCTCGAGCCCCCTAGCTTTTTTTTTTTTAAACACTTGTAGAAACTCTGAGTTTTTCTCAGATTTTGGAAAATCATCAAGTCCCACGTGGTAGAATAAAAGAACCATTTCAATTCAGGAAAGTTGTTGACTGACCTCTACATAACTCATACATACATTCACACAATTAAAACAAAACAAAACAAAAACAGGTAAGGATGGGAGAATAACTCAGTACTAGGTAGAGTGAGTGTTTGGATAGAATGTATGGCTGTGATAGGTCATTGATTCAATTCCTGGTACCAAAAAACCAAAACCCAATTAAACAAAATCACAATGACACTTTGATTTCACATAAATTAATATTTTAGGGTTATTTCAGTAAGCAATCAAGTGACAGATCTTGGATTGCACAATTAGTGGAAGGTAGAACAGAATCCTAATTCTGCTAATTTCCTAATTCAAGACATTTCTTTTTCTTTGTGTGTGTGTGTGTGTTTTCAAGGCAGAATTTCTCTGTAGTTTTGGAACTTGTCCTGGAACTCACTTGGTAGATCAGGCTGGCCACAAACTCATGAAGATCCACCTGTCTCTGCCTCCCAAGTGCTGGGATTAAAGGCGTGTGCCACCACCGCCCAGCTAACGACATTTCTTTTTTTTTTAATATTTATTTATTTTATTATGTATACAATATTCTGTCTGTATGTATGCCTATAGTCCAGAAGAGGGCACCAGACCTCATTACAGATGGTTGTGAACCATGTGGTTGCTGGGAATTGAACTCAGGACCTTTGGAAGAGCAGGCAATGCTTTTAACCACTGAGCCATCTCTCCAGCCCCTAATGGCATTTCTGATCTGTACGTAAACTTATATTTAAAATACATTAAATGTGTGTATATGTATGCCATATGTGTACAAGTGCCATCTTTAGAGGCTAGAATCCAGGGCATTGGATCCCCTGGAACTTAAGGTGGTTTTGAGCTTCCTAATGCAGGTACTAGGGAACTAAACTCAGGTCCTCTGGGAGAGTAGTTAGCACTTTTAATCACTGAGCCACCTCTCCAGCACTCTGATCCATATATTAAACCTATACAAACAGTGTAGTGAAACCCATGTAAACATTTAAGTTTGAGCTGAGTATGGTGATGCACACCTTTAATTCTAACTTTGCAGAGGCAGACCTAAATGGTGAATTCCAGGCCAGCTAGTGCTACACAATGAAACCCTTAAAATAAATGGTTTGGTTTGCCAAACAGTTATTTTCTTTTTGGGATGGGTGTGTAAATGTGAGAGCAGAGGATCTTGCTCTTTCTTTTAATTAAGGCAAGTTCTCATGTAGGTCAGGCTGACCTTAAACTCTAAAGTAGATAAGGCTGGTCTTGAACTCATGGCTTTTGTTTTTGTTTTATTTTGTTGAGGCAGTTTCTTTGGTAGCCTTGGCTGTCCTCAAAATCAGAGATCCCCCCTGCCTCCTGAGTATTGGGATTAAAGGGCTGCATCACCACCACTCAACTCAAAAAGCTTTTGAGAATCATAGTTATTCATTTTTTTTAAATTAACTCCTTTTTTTTTTTTTCTTTTTAAGCGGGAGGTTGAGTCAGGGCCTCCCACTAGCTATGGAGCCAGTTCTGGAACTTGCTTTATATACCAGGCTGGCCTGAACTCATAGAAATCCACTTGTCTCTGCCTCCCAGAATACTGGGATTAAAGGCATGTACCACCACCACCAAGGGTTTTTTGTTTTGTTTTGTTTTGTTTTGTTTTTTGTCTCACATTCATGCCTGGTGTCTGGAGGGTGGCAGAAAAGGATATCTGGTCCCTTGAAACTGGAGTTACAGATGGTTGTGCATTGCTGTGTGAGTGCTAGGAATAGAACCCAGGTTCTCTGCAAGAGCAGTAAGTGCCCCTAACTGCTGAAAGGCATGATAGCCTTTAATTCCAGTAGGCGGATCTCTATGTTTTCCTCTGATCTGCATAGTGAGTTTCAGGTCAGCCATAGTGAGACCCTAATGAAAATCATGGTAGGAGAATTTACCTTTTAATAGATGCTCTATTTCAGTAGTTGCTAAACTTCAGTAAATATATAAAGAGAAGCGTTACTATGTTGAGGCATTTAAGATGTGTTAATATTGCAGAAGATAAATCTATCTTGTTCAGAGATGACCTTTCTAGCTATATTAGTGATTGGAGACCATGTCACCTGCATGGACCCTGTGATTTGTGTCCTAGATGTTTTGAGATTTATCACATTTAGTATAGGCGACTTTGATCCTGCTTCAGGAATCTTATTTGCTTATATCTGGTTAATGAAATGACTCAAATAATCTCAAGGTTTTCCTGCTTGAGATATTATTTTTACCCTACTGATATTTGTTTGCTTTTGAGACAGAGTTTCTCTGTGTAGCCCTGGAATTTAATCTATAGACCAGGATAGCCTCAAACTTGCAGAAATCCACCTACCTCTGCCTCCCTACTGCTAGGATTAAAGGTGTGCTCCCTACTGATTTTTGTTTGTTTTGGGACAGGGTCTCTTTTTCATATTATGTGTATGGGTGTTTTGGCTGCTTGTATGTCTGTCTGCACCATGTGCATGGCTGGTCCCTGTGAAGGCCAGAAAAGAGTTATCAGATACCTTAGAAATGGAGTTACAGAGAGTTGGGAATTGAACATGGGTCCTCTGGAAGAATAGTTACCGCTCTATACCTCTGAGATATCTAGTGTGATAATAGGTATTCAGTAAATCATGTAGCTTTGACATTGTGGCATGTACAGGTTATCTCAGCATTCAGGGAACAGAGGCAGGAGGATGGAAAGTTACATTCCAGTCTCAGCTATACAAGATCTTCTTTCAAACAAAGCCAAGCAGAATAACAAACCAAAGGGCTGGCTAGAGATGTAGTGGTAAAACATTTACTTAGCATGTACACGACCCAGGATACCACCAAGCCAAGATAAGGTAAATTCAGTATAGAGTTGATAGAATCAGAGATGCAGGAGAATTAATATGTTAATCCCTTAAATCTAGCTTTTTCTAAACTTTGGTTCTTATTTGGGAAGTGGAGCAGATGATAGTATCAGCTCTTCAGATGTCACATGAGAAAAATGCAGTGTTCACTTAAAGTAAATCAGTAAAAATACAGATCTGTTTGCTGAAGGGATCTTATTTGTGCTGGATAAAGATGAAATACTTTACAATATAAATTGTTGATATGTTTATCTAATTATTTATCAATAAAAATTGGGAGTCAGATATCAGGGTAAGAACCTGAATGATCAGAGAAGCGACAAAGAAGCCACCAATGACCTATCCTGTTCCTTCATTACTACTTCCTGTCTCCTATCTGTCTTCAGTTCTCCAAAACCTCTATGATTAATCTTGGTCAGCTAGTGGCTAGCTCCACCCTCTAACTCTAAGCAAACTTTGTCAGAATGAGATCAAAATATCACAACAGATTGTCTTTTGGATTTGATGGGAGTTGTTTTTTGTTTTGTTTGAAACAGGATCTCTATGTATCCTTGGCTGTCCTGATATAGACTAGATTGGTCTTGATCTCAGAGAGATCTATCTACTTGCCTCTGTCTCCTAAGTGCTGGAACTAAAAGTGTGCACAATCACACCTAGGTCAATAAGAATTATTTTATTCTGCAGCTTAAAAACAAGCATGACCAGATACCTTAACTAGCTGACTTTTCTCTTATTTTTTCTTCCCTCCCTTCCATTCTCCTTCTCCTCCTCCTCCTCTTCCTCTGTCTCTCTCTCTCTCTCTCTCTCTGAGATGGTCTCTTGTAGCCTACACTGACCTCGAACTCAATATGTAGAACAGAATGACCTTGAGCTTCTAATTCTCCTGCCTCTACCTCCCAGGTGTTGGTCATGTATCCTCTCTGGATACTGTGGCCTTATATACTGATTACATAGCTATTATTAATACATTGAAACTGAATGGATGGATGCACATCCATAATCCCAGCTGCTTTGGAGGCTGAGGCAAAAAGAGCATAAGTTTGAAGGCAGCCAGGAAATTTAGAAAGACCCTGTAATAAAATAAAACAAAATTTTAAAATAGACAAAATCCTGTGAATATATAACATGCTTGCTATTATGCTAGAAGGTCCAGTTCTGAAAGCCGTGAGCATTGCCACTGTAAGAATATTTATTTAAACTGACTGATGTTTGTTTTTCAAATTGCTCATCTGTAATGGGCATTAAACCAGGGTTTGTGATTTAAGAGATTAATTTCTAACAGTGAGTCTTTCCAGATGTGTCAATCTTTTGTTGTTGTTGTTTGTATGAACTGCTGGATTTCTATACCAAAGAAGCCATTAGAACACAGTGTATCTTTTCTACTCTTCTCATTGGCATTTGATTTTCTTTTGCATTTGTTTTGTTAAATGGATATCAGAAGGTTGTTGGGTCTTTTTTGCTTTTTTTTATATTTATTTGTTTATTATGTATACAGTGTTCTGCCTGCAAGCCAGAAGAGGGCACCAGACCTCATTACATATGGTCATGAGCCACCTTGTGGTTGCTGGGAATTGAACTCAGGACCTCTGGAAGAGCAGCCTTAACCTGAGCCATCTCTCCAGCCCCAAAAGTTATTTTTTAACTATTTTGTTTTTAAATTTTGGGTATATTATGGAACAATTGCTTCATTTTCTTCTACCTTAACTTTGTCTTATAAATCTCATGCTGTAATAAAGAAACAACAGAGTACAGTTTGAAGTCAATTGACAGTAGTGTGCTATAGTATGGAAGCTCCCCTGAGGTGCTGAGAAAAGAAATGTGAAAATACGTGAAGAATGCTTATTTCTGTGTGTGTTCTTGGCAGGTGCTGTTGGCAGCAGCAGTCTGCACGAAAGCTGGAAAGGCTATTGTTTCTCGACAGTTTGTGGAGATGACCCGTACTCGGATTGAAGGTTTATTAGCAGCTTTTCCAAAACTCATGAACACTGGAAAACAACACACTTTTGTTGAAACAGAGAGTGTAAGATATGTCTACCAACCTATGGAGAAACTGTACATGGTATTGATCACTACCAAAAACAGCAATATTTTAGAAGATTTGGAGACTTTAAGGCTCTTCTCAAGAGTGGTAAGAGGCCTGTAATATTGAATTCTACTTTGTGGTGTTTTACTTTTTTGTTGAAAGTAGTTTTGACTTTAAAATAGCTGATGTTAACATTTTGTGAACTCTGTACCCCTAACTACCTCTCAACAACTTACCAATGCAATTCCTTTTAAAAAAGAAAAAAAAATGGCTGTGCAGCGGTGGCGCACACATTTAATCCCAGCACTCGGGAGGCACAGATAGGCAGATCTCAGTGAGTTCGAGGCCAGCCTGGTCTATAGAGCAAGTTTCCAGGACAGGCTCCAAAGCTATAAAGAAATCCTGTCTTGAAAAACAAACAAATAAAAGCTTTATTTATTTTACAGTGCTAGAGCCTTATGCATTCTAGACAAGCACACTTGTCGTTGAGCTACACCCCATTCCCATATAGCTCTTTATTCATTCAGCAGCCACTTGTTGGGTACCTTCCTAGGCTATCTAATAGAGAATGCAAAATCATCTTTTAATTTATTTTATTTTATGTACATTGGTGTGGGGGTATCAGATCCCCTGGAACTGAAGCCACAGACAGTGGAGTTGCCATATGTGTGCTGGGAATTGACTGTGGTCTTCTGGAAGAGCAGCCAGTGCTTTTAACTGCTGGACCATCTCTCCAGCCACTCATATCTCAGTTCTTAACTAAGTTAATATGTCCATGTTTCTGAAACTTGCTTGAACCCCCACCCATGTATGTGTCTGTGTGAGTGTGTATGTCTGTAGGTGTGTAGGGTCCACTATGTAGCTCTGGCTGGCCTGAAACTCTCTGTAGTAGACCAGGTTTAGAGCTCATAGAGATCTGCCTGCCTCCTGTGTGCAGGGATTAAAGGCATGCGCCACTATGCTCAGATTTGGAAATGTTTTTAGATTAAGAGTACTGATACAGCCAGGTGGTAGTGGCCGCCAGTCAGGGGCAGAGGCAGGCGGATCTCTGTGAGTTCCAGGACTGGCTCCAAAGCTACTGAGAAACCAAATTAAAAAAAAAAAAAAAAAAAAGACAAAGAGGCAGGCAGGTAGATCTCTGTAAGTTCTAGGCAAGCTCTTAACTGTTGAGCCATCTCTTCGATCTCATTGTTTTATTTTGTTAGTTGGGTTTTTTGGGTTTTTTTGTTTGTTTTGTTTTTATTTTATTGTATTGATTAATTGGTTTTTGAGACAGTTTTCATGTAGTCTAGGATGGTCTTAACTTGCTACATTGCTGAAGATAATCTTGAACTCAGGATCCTCCTCCTTCCACCTCCCAAGTGCTAAGATTGTTTTTGAAATTTTGAAACTTAGAAACATAACTGCTATGAAATTCTTAATCTTTGTTTTCTGTTACTGTCCATGATTAGATTCCTGAATATTGTCGAGCCTTAGAAGAAAATGAAATATCTGAGCACTGTTTTGATTTGATTTTTGCTTTTGATGAAATTGTTGCTCTGGGATACCGGGAGAATGTTAACTTGGCACAGATCAGAACCTTCACAGAAATGGATTCTCATGAAGAGAAAGTGTTCAGAGCAGTCAGAGAGGTAAGTGAGGCCTTCTGAGACTGCCAGTTTGAGTGTCTTTTTCTTAGCCTTTACTAATCTGATCTTCCTGGTTTTACAATGTAGACTGTACTGAAAACTACATACAAGTATGTCTTTTCCATAGACTCAGGAACGTGAAGCTAAGGCTGAGATGCGGCGTAAAGCAAAGGAATTACAACAGGCCCGAAGAGATGCAGAGAGACAGGGCAAGAAAGCACCAGGATTTGGTGGATTTGGTAGTTCTGCGGTGTCTGGAGGCAGCACAGCAGCCATGATCACAGAAACTATCATTGAAACTGATAAACCAAAAGTGGCACCTGCACCAGCCAGGTATGGTCTAGCGTATTACCAACAACCCTAGGATGCAGAGGAAGGCTGTGTGTGTGTGTGTGTGTGTGTGTGTGTGTGTGTGTGTGTGTATTTCATGGGAGTGATACTTGGTTTCTAAAGTGATTGTAAATAATAAGAGACTTAATACTAAATTTAGATACATAAACGATAGTTATAAAGCAGACATCTGTGTTATTCTTCCTTTTGTTTAAAAGAGAGTTCTGAAATTTCATGCAAAGACTTATTTATGCATAGTCACATTTATTTGATTGGATGTTAAGTTTTCACCAGATCATTTATAATTATAAAATTATATCTTTGGTATTTAGGTACTTAATACTTACATATTAATAATGGTTGTCCATTTGTGCAGGTTCATATCACACCATCGGTGGCCTAGTTGTCCACCAGCACTAGGAAACAGGCTTTCTCCTTGTTACCTTCATATTCCTTCAGAGGAATCTTGTTGGTAGAAGGCTATTAACTAATGTTTGGGGCTTTTTGTATTTTTATCATCTATTTACTTGTTTTGTATTCTTCCTCTTAGACCTTCAGGCCCCAGCAAGGCTTTGAAACTTGGAGCCAAAGGAAAGGAAGTAGATAACTTTGTAGACAAATTGAAGTCTGAAGGTGAAACTATTATGTCTTCTAATATGGGAAAACGTACCTCGGAAGCAACCAAAGTGCATGCTCTGCCCATTAATATGGAAAGGTAATAATGACTTCTTCAAGAATAAACAATATAATTCTTAAAAATTGTCTTTTTAGCCAGGTGATGGTGGCGCGTGCCTTTAAACTAGCATTCAGGAGTCAGAGGCAGGCGTGTGTGTATTTGTTTTGCCACTGGGCCACATATGTGCTAGTTGTATATTTTTGTGCCTTTTAACTTTTATTGATTTAAAAAAATTAGAACTTTTTTAAAAAAATAATTTATTTTAACATTATTTTATGTGCATTGGTGTGAAGGTGTTAGATCCGAAGGAAATAGAGTTACAGTTGTGAGCAGCCATGTGGGGCTGGGAATTAAACCCTGGTCCTCTGTAAGAGCAGCCACTGCTCTTAACCGTTGAGCCCTCTCTTCAGCCCCTCAATTTAAAATTTTATTTAGATAGAATATGTTCCAGGTATTAACTTAAGGTATATTTTTTCGCCCACTTTAAACATGAAAACTCTCAGCTATTTGTTTCCTATGAAGTTTAGAACTTGGATTGAATAATTTAGGAACGGTAACTTTATGCCTACTTTGTAACTTGTCTTGAGCATGGCATGACGGTACATGCCTGTAATCCCACTGTTGGAGAGGTGGAGGTTGGAAGATCTGGAGTTCAAGGCAGCCTCAGCTACGTGAGATCCTAGGTCAAAAAGAAAAAGAGCTTGAATTACAGAGCTAGAACTACATTAACCCTATATTTTTTTTCTATTTTTTTCTAATTAAAACTTTAAAGGAGAGTCCGTCTTTAAGTGTTTAAAGGAAATTAATGTGAATGTGCTGTCTTTTAAGTATTTGAATGCAGTATAATTGGATTTGTCTCTTATCTCAGGCCTGAAACAATGGTTGGTGACTTTTTTTAATTGATATGAGCTCTATATTT